>NC_140583.1:44956479-46318373 GCF_964204655.1 Triturus cristatus | reverse complement strand
GTAATAGTAAGTCTAGCAGCAAAAGGACTTGTAAACATGTAAACGTGGACCAGAAAGTGCAAAGTGCTGAGGCAAAGAAAATCCGGCCCGAGGGACAAAAGTGCGACGTGCATGATGTGTTTGACAGCTGCGATAAGCATGTAACAAATTACTATCAATATAGTGCGTCGTGTAATGTCCCAATATTGGGTATAGAACAGGTCCGGTTGGGTCCGATCAGCCCACGCCAAAATAGGAGGAGATTATTAACATTATGCCCAGTCAGCTTAGCCGTAAGGCATACCAGTTTCAAGTGTCTGCACAAGGGGAAATGTCAGCTACGGGTGCAAGGGCTATAGAAAGAGTCTCAAAATACCTTTCTGCCATCTCTTGTGTAGGACGAGGACCTGGGCCCTTGGAAATAAGGGTGGTGGCCCTACCCTGTCTCTTCCTGGCGATGACGGGCTAGGACGGGACCGCCGTTGGCCCGAGCTTTGCCCGGGTGCTGCCCGTGCGTGTTCCACGCCGCAGAAGCCCTGGGCGCTCGTGCGCGCCTCCTGGTGCGTCCCTTGTGATGTCCCTGGCGTCCTTGTCGCAAGGGTAGCTGGGAGGTGTAGTCACCTACCTCCCAGCAGCAGCGCGGATGGCACAGGACAATGTTCCTTGTTTCAGGGGGTGAGCTCACAGGCTCGGTGGGCTCACCTGCTGTGCAGGCTCCCGTATGGTGGTGTCAGGTCAAGGTGAGAAGAAAGAATGGGCTCCCGTGCCGCGGGAGCCCTGGGGGCTCTTATGCGCCTCCTGGCGCATCCCTCGTGATGTCCCTGGCGTCCTTGTCGCAAGGGTAGCTGGGAGGTGTAGTCACCTACCTCCCAGCAGCAGCGCGGATGGCACAGGACAATGTTCCTTGTTGCAGGGGCGAGCTCATGGGCTCGGTGGGCTCCCCTGGTGTGCAGGGCAAGGTGAGAGAAAGAACGGGCTCCTGTTTGCCACATTGTGGCCTTCAGTGCCCATGGGGGACAGCCAGTGGGTTACTCTGATCCTTAGGGTGTGGTAATCCTCCCTGATATTGTTTTTATCACGGGGACCCCAGTAAGTGCTACAAGTTAAGGAGCCGTAGCAGGGTGAAGATTTATGCAAACAAATGTGGAAGGGATGACATTATTGCTATTCAACACACCCTCCCCCCCTAATGGAGGCCTCTCAACAGCCATACCATTTGGACCCTTAGGGAGCACCAATATCTCAGAGTGGCTGTGAATACCAGAGCTTGTGAATTGATTACCCGGGAGCCCGACTGCCTTATGGGTTAGTAGAAGGGTGGGTGACCACCTTTAGGTGGATAGTATGTGCCTGAATGGTGTAGTACCGGCTCCCTCTCGATCTTTGATCTATCTAGCCCAGACCTTGCTGAAACAGAACCCAAAATGTCTAGATTAAACACCGAGGACAAATTTGCTTTACAAAAATGTAATGCATTGTTTAAGCTCGCCTCAGTTGTAAGAGTTTACCCAAACATTTCTCTATACAATCACAGCCTCAATCATAGTCCGCAGCATGAGAGCAAACTCACTAACATTAATGTTAATGATGCAGTCACTAGGTGGCTTCTGGCAATCGCCCATCACAGAGCCCTGCTGTAATAATCCTTAATTTTGTTCTCCGGTCATTCTATCCCCACGTCTGCATTTTTTCTTTCTTATGTTTTGGTTCTGGGGAACCACAGTCCATGGGGGAGTTCAGAGTCTCAGCCGTTGCTGCTACATGATGAACATCTCCAGTAATAATCAAGGTAACAGTTGAGTCTGATGAACTGGGATTACCAGCCACCGCCTGGCTCATAGTGTCAGGGCCCATCCTGGCAGTGTCAACAAGTGTGGCTGCATGAGTTACTATTGAGTTTGTGGGAGTGGTGAAAGCAGGTCGAATACCAAGCCTAAACTCACAGGTATTGAGTTCATCATTAATTGCCCCCATCACATAAGAGAGTATTGACAATTTGGAGAGACTTTTTCTGGCAGTCTCCTTTAAAGTTTCCCATAATTGTAAATTCCCTGCATCCGTAGAGACAGTTTTACGTTTTCCAATCTTGCCACATATAGGAGGCTGGCTTAGTATATGGTGCACACTTATTTATGTGAAGCACCTTGCACTAATCTAGACATCTGTTGTGGTGATTTTAGTGGTCTTAGACAACCATAGAAAGCTCTCCAACTGGTAGCTGTGGAGAGCAGCCTTCAGGCTTAGTCCAGAAGGAGTGATAAGCAGCTTATTTTACCAGATCTAATCATGTAGTATAGGTTAAGTGAAAACAAACCACACAGTGTAGTTATAAAAATGTGTCTATTCACAACACTCACTAACACATTGGTATATCTCCTACCTGGAGATATCAACACTAAATCAAAATAATACTTCAATTGCAAGAGGTAAGTAAGCACAATACACAGTGGTTTCCAGGGGAAGCCCAAACCCTATACTACAAAAGTGGAATGCGAACTGCGACTGAAGTCGGGACTTGGACCAGTAGACTCAGAAGAGCTGGGGGCACCATGAACCACCAAAGGTAGGTACCCAGGAACCCCCACAGAGGCTATGCGCAGAGTGCAAACACAGCTGTGTACTCAGTACAAGTTAACAAGAAAGTTGCAGTTTTGTGGAAGAAGGACCAGAGAACCCCGTAGAAACCCTGTGGAAGACAGAAAGTTGAAGAGTCACCCCTCCCATTGATAACCCAGGATACCTTCACCAGGGAAGCCGGGTGCCTAGGCGGGAATTGACATCAGAAACTGCCATAGACCACAATGAGGACTTCAGTAAAGATGCTGCGGGCGAAGTCTCTGCAAGAGTCCAGTGGAATCCAAGGGTAGATTCTTGAAGAGAACCTGCAAGCAGAGGGGACAGAGTCTATGCCACTCGGAGGTGACCAGGAGCCATGAAAGGGCAATGCCCGCCGATAGCGGAAGATGCTGGAGTGATGACAGTGACCATGTTGTTGCAGCTCTGAGGACCAGGCCATGCTGAGGAAGACCAGGATCCGTGCACGATGTGTCCCACATCGGAAGTCGAGAACCAAGAAGTCGGTGTCTGACGGGAGCGCCAGCAAGCCTTTGCAACAGAACAGACCTGGTAAACAATGACGGAGCAACGTTGGGATCAGCAAGGTCCAAGGGACTCACCAAGTGTAGGAGAGTCAAAGCAGACCCTGAGCAAGCAGGAGAGCCTATTGAAGCTAGAGAAGACCCTCAAGAGGACCCACAGGCCAAAGGCAAAGGCCAAAGGCACAGGAGTATGATTCCAACATTCAAATTCTTCCCTACTTGAGTCCAAAGTTCCCTCACACTGGAAACACGCAATGGTTGTCCCTCTGTTAAAGAAACCCACTGCTGACTCTACTGTCCTTGCAAATTATCGACCAATCTCCCTTCCGCCAGTTTTTTCCAAAATCCTTGAAAGACACATCCATTCCCATCTTTCCGAGTTCATCGAGACTAATAAAATCCTCCACCCTTCTCAATCTGGGTTCAGAGCGGGTTTCTCCACCGAAACCACTCTTCTAGGGGTTACAGAGAGACTATGCCTTCACCTGGATGCCGGTGACACCGTCGCGCTCATATTGTTAGACCTGAGCGCGGCGTTCAACACTATTTCCCATCCTATATTAATTAATACACTGAGGTCTTTTGGCATCTGTGGCTCAGCCCTGGACTGGTTTGTCTCCATCTTGGATGATCGTACCTTTCAGATTTTCTCTGCCGCGGACAGGTCTAAAGTCCACTCATCACCCTATGGGGTACCCCAAGGTTCCATACTAAGCCCTATGCTTTTTAATTTGTATGTCAGGCCTTTAGCTGACATTGCCGATCAGGCTGGTCTGACCCTCTTAACTTATGCAGACGACTCTCAGATCATCTTCTCACTTTCAAATACTGATGCCTGTTCCTCATCCAGTCTTCAGATGGGTCTCAGGAAAATTGCAATATGGATGAGCCAGAACTATCTGAAGCTCAACTGCAATAAAACCGAGGTCTTAATCCTTGGTAAGGAGAAAGATCTTTGGGGCCCGCTTCATTGGCCTGCCGAGATGGGTGCTCTTCCGCGCCCTGTCAATCATGTCCATAACCTGGGCATCTATGTCGATGACTCTTTGACTATGCACCATCAAGCAGTCAAGGTCACAGCCATCTGTTTCACCATTTTAAAATGGCTTAGGAAGATCCTTTGGATGCTACCCAATGCCACCCAGAAAACAGTGGTCCACGCCCTTATCACCTCATGGCTGGACTACGGAAATGTCCTCTTTCTGGGTGCAAATAAGGCTGTGACCCGTAGACTGCAACTAGTACAGAACTCTGCAGCAAGACTTCTTTGCAGAGTCCCAAGATCCGCTCCCATTTCTGGCCACCTTCAGGATCTACACTGGCTCAGAGTGGAAAATCGTATAAAATTTAAAGTGCTGAGCTTCATGTTCAAGATCAAATGGGGCTCAGCACCTCAATATTTGCACTCTCTCGTCTGCCCATATGTCCCCACTCGCCATCTCCGCTCCGCCAGTCTTGAAAAATTTTCGGTGCCCAGGTTCAAACTTGCTAGAATGGGCGGCAGATCTTTTTCGTTTCTTGGTCCGACCCTTTGGAATACCCTCCCTCTTGCTATTTGCAAGGAAACCATCTACACCTGTTTTCGCAGATCTATAAAAACCTGGTTATTTGACCAGTAATCTATTCTCTTCACTGTCCTTTGCATCTAGTTCCGTCCAGGCGCCGGTAAGCCCTTTTTGGGTAGCTGTTGCGCCCTACAAATTCAATAAATAAATAAATAAAACATGTTTGATACTAAACATGCCCCGGTTCGGCACAGCCACTATATAGTTAGCCATCGCATTATGACAGATGGCCACTAAATGTATCAAAATGGCGTACTGCACTTACAAAGCCTGGAGAATGGACTCCCAATTTTTCAGGGGTGTCCTACTCAAACAGTGGCACCCACACACCTATAACCCAGCAACCTCCATCAGTATTGAAAGGCCTGCCTTGGGGGTAACTTCTAGGTTTTAAGTGTAGTGAGATCGTATGTAAGAAAACGTATATCTGTCGTAATTGGTGCTTGCACCAGCTTACACAGGCTGCAATGGCAGGCTCGCAGTCACAGTTTGAGATGTTGCTCATGGGTGGCACAATGCATGCTGCAGTCCACGTGAGGCCCCTGGTGTAACTATGCCCTGGGTACCTCAGTACCATGTACTAGGGGCTTATAGAGGTACACCAGTAGCCAATTGTGGAGTTACAGAAGTACTTCCCATGACAAATATAGGGAGGAAGAACAGTGACTGGGGTCCTGATTAGTAGGATCCCAGTCAGATTAGTAGAAAAAATATACTGACACCAGCAAAAAGCGAGGATAACCATGTTAGAAGGATCCTACCGTCCTACACTGAAGAAATAGAAAGAAATAGGTCCCAGAAGAACTAACTGGAGAACTGGCTGCCCCCAGTATTTTGTGTGACAAAACGCACACCAAACAAAGGCACATTGAAGCAAATATTAACCCCTTCCATGCTCATGACGGAACGGTTCCGTCATGAGCCACGGTTGAGCTGTGCTCATGACGGAACCGTTCCGTCATGAGCCCGCCCGCGCTCGAACCCTTCAGCACCGCGGCGGAATTCGCCCAGCGCTGAAGGGGTTAAACAAAAATAGTATCAACTTCAATTCGTGGCCCAGCCCAGCCGCTGATGGGCACGTAGAGGCCCGTCTTGACCCGGTCTGTGCCTGGACGCACGCCTGTGCGCGCCACACGCTGGAGGTAGTTTCAAGCGCTTTTAGTGCGTAATTGGTTGCACCACCCCCTCTGGGTGTGTGTTGGACTGCTGGACAAGTCCTACCACAGTTGTGCAGGCTCCTGAATGTGAGATGGATTATGCGGGAAGGGAACTGCCAGGTGAGTATTGCACACTGCGGGCAGCTTTAGGCGCTTTTAGCACATCAGTAGTTGTTCCGCCCCGCTGTGCGCGTGTTGAACTGGTGAACAAAGTCTCACCCCAGCCCTGCAGGGTCCTGAATGTGAGTCGTATTATGCTAGCAGGGAACCGCGAGGTAATGAAGCGCTGCTTCAAGCACTTTTAGTGCATCTATGGTTGTTCCACCCCCTCTGGGCACGTGTTGGACTGGGGGACAGAGTCCCATCCCAGCCAGGCAAGCTTCTGTATGAAAGGCGGATTAGGCAGGCAGGGAACTGTCAGGTGACTATCCCCTCAACTTTGCAATTTGGTTCCTGTGGTGCCAGAATTTGGCTATCTTAAATTACAACCTGAATGTATGGCCATTCTCAAAGACGCACGTCAACCTAATACATTTGCTTGTTATGTGGCAAAGTGGAAACGATTTCTTCACTATTGTCATTCAAAACAAACTGACTCTCACATCAGTACTACAAAGCTGTGGATTGGCATTCACTTCTATCAGACTTCAGCTAGCCGCAGTGGCTGCATCCCTGCAAAATAAACAACATATGTCTCTCTTCAAGAATCCAGAAAACATAGGCTTTTTGGAAGTCCTCAAAAGGGTAATACCACTTTGTAACCTTCCAGCACCATCATGGGACCTTAATATCGTACTCACTAGATTTATGGGGGTCCCTTTTGACCCCCTTCATTTATGTCCACTCCAATTCCTTTCTTGAAAAGTGGTTTTTATAGTTATTACTTCCTTAAGATGTGTTAGCAAACTCCAAGCATCAACCTTAGAAGAATCTTTCTTTCAAGTGCTTAAAGACAAAGTAGTCCTTTGAAGCAATCCTACATTTCTACTAAAGGTGGTGTCCTAATTTCACCTCAGTCATTGCATAGAATATGAATTTTTTTCTCCAAAGCCAGACATAGTTGCAGAAAGAACACTGCATACACTGGATGCCAAAAGAGCACCTGAGTATTATATAGATAGAATAAAGTCATTTAGAAAGACATAACAGTCAATGCGGTGCTTTTTCAAAACCACACAAAGGGAAGCCTATCTCACAATCATGTATTGCACGGTGGATAGTCAAATACATGCAAACCTGCTATGACAAAGCAAAGAGAAACTGAACAGACGCAGAACCGAAGTTGATTTGAGTAGATTTATTCTGGTAAAGCTACGCGGCAGACAGTACTTTACAGCAAGCTTCCCATCCAGCCCCAACTGCCCACAGTGCTTTGAATCAATGCATTGCCAACAGGAAGACCACTAGGCAACATTCGAACCTCTGGGAGAGAAAGGCAGGGGGACCACAGAACACTCTGCTCCCAGCACTAAGCATAGATACTACACAGTTCCACCAAAAGTTCACTCCACTTGCAAGAAGGAAGCATCAATGGCCTTCGTAGGGAATGTTCCAATAGCTGAAATACTCAATTCAATTCAATTCATAAAGCTTTATTCGGAGCTTAGCACAAAGTCCATAAAAGCAGCTACTTGGTCTACAACCCATACCTAAAACTACTGTGTGGATGTATTAGCTAGAAAACAGACCAGGGTTGGCCTAGCACTACTATATATGCTCTTCCAAACAACTGCAACACCCACAGGGTAGCCACTGCTTTACAGCCACATATGTCTCAAACGGAAAGTGTTACTTACCCAATAGACATCTTTTAATGGCATTCGCCCACCCTCCTGTCCGGACACCTGTGTCCGTTGCAGTAATCTTTCAAACTTGCTCACATTCATTTTTTCGTGGACATCCATCTCTACATAGTAAATCACTCTATTCTCCCTCGCTTCGCGGCAGAAAGCGTCTAACAATGCAGTCGATGCGCATGTACATTACCAGCAAGAAGAAGAGTCACTGAGCCTCATGACTCCAAAGACTTCTTCGAAGAAAAACAACTTGCAGAAATCTAGTAGTGAGGCACCAAGAAGAAGGGCGTGATGCCCGAAACGCGTCGTGCAGAAACCACAACAGGCGATATTGATTCTCCATGTCCCTGCTGTTGCATCCTGAATAAAGATTTTGCCACAAATCAGCACTGGCTTGAGTGTGCTCTTGTGCATAGGGCACTTGTGTTTGAAGATGATGCGCGGCCACCCAGCCGCGAAGAGCCGCACCACCCTGAGGATTGTAAGGGGGCCGTGGGGGTTTGGCATTTGCAGAGTCCTTTGGAGCAGCGCTTGGATGGATTTGTAACAGCGGTACCTTGAGGGGCCCATCCAGGGTTTTATGCCAAGATATTTGCAGCGAGATATTGTGGCCATTACATTAGAAGCGCACTGCAACTCCCAACATTCAGCAGGGGATGACAATTCATTTGATTGGCCCATTGGAGGGCATGTGATTGGTTAAAATGGTGGCAGTGGCGTTTGGCTGCAGGTTGTAGTGAGGCACCAAGAAGAAGGGCGTGATGCCCGAAACGCGTCGTGCAGAAACCACAACAGGCGATATTGACTCTCCATGTCCCTGCTGTTGCATCCTGAATAAAGATTTTGCCACAAATCAGCACTGGCTTGAGTGCGCTCTTGTGCATAGAGCACTTGTGTTTGAAGATGATGCGCGGCCGCCCAGCCGCGAAGAGCCGCACCACCCCGAGGATTGTAAGGGGGCCGTGGGGGTTTGGCATTTGCCGAGTCCTTTGGAGCAGCGCTTAGATGGATTTGTAACAGCGGTACCTTGAGGGGCCCAGCCAGGGTTTTATGCCAAGATATTTGCAGCGAGATATTGTGGCCATTACATTAGAAGCGCACTGCAACTCCCAACATTCAGCGGGGGATGACAATTCATTTGATTGAGGGCATGTGATTGGTTAAAATGGTGGCAGTGGCGTTTGGCTGCAGGTTGTAGTGAGGCACCAAGAAGAAGGGCGTGATGCCCGAAACGCGTCGTGCAGAAACCACAACAGGCGATATTGACTCTCCATGTCCCTGCTGTTGCATCCTGAATAAAGATTTTGCCACAAATCAGCACTGGCTTGAGTGCGCTCTTGTGCATAGGGCACTTGTGTTTGAAGATGATGCGCGGCCGCCCAGCCGCGAAGAGCCGCACCACCCCGAGGATTGTAAGGGGGCCGTGGGGGTTTGGCATTTGCCGAGTCCTTTGGAGCAGCGCTTAGATGGATTTGTAACAGCGGTACCTTGAGGGGCCCAGCCAGGGTTTTATGCCAAGATATTTGCAGCGAGATATTGTGGCCATTACATTAGAAGCGCACTGCAACTCCCAACATTCAGCGGGGGATGACAATTCATTTGATTGGCCCATTGGAGGGCATGTGATTGGTTAAAATGGTGGCAGTGGCGTTTGGCTGCAGGTTGTAGTGAGGCACCAAGAAGAAGGGCGTGATGCCCGAAACGCGTTGTGCAGAAACCACAACAGGCGATATTGACTCTCCATGTCCCTGCTGTTGCATCCTGAATAAAGATTTTGCCACAAATCAGCACTGGCTTGAGTGCGCGATTGTACATAGGGCACTTGTGTTTGAAGAATATATATATATATATATATCCCAAAATCAACAGCTCCTTCTGGACAGCTGGCCCCTTGGAAAGTGGCGTACACGCCAGCGGAGCGGCTGGCAATTCGTAATTCACAAAAATCCCAAGTAAGTACGCTCTCAGGCTAATAAACGACAAATCCAAAAGTGATCGTGACCAGGTTTATTCACAACGCGTTTCGACTGCGTCCGCAGCCTTGCTCACGTGAAACCGTGCAAATACAAACACTGCACCTATATGCAATGGACATGATCTCTGATGCAACAGAGTCGAAACAGGACTGCGTACGTAAAAGCAGCCGCCATCTTGTAAGTACCAGCTCGTAATGTTACAAGTGGGAAAAACATAGTGAAACACATGAACAGTGTAGGTGAGCCTAGAAACAGAGTGCTTCCCTACAGATGGAATGAAATGAAATAAAAGTAAATCGCAAAGTAAGCTGTAGATTACAGTATTTGAAGGCAAGATTCCAACCCACAGAGAAAAGTAGAAAAACATGTATAGCGCAATGGCTAATGGTAGAGGTATTGTCTGTCTTTGAACGTTGCTGACGCATGACGTAATAAGATGTGCCTCTACAGGCATCAAAATGACACTAGCACGAAATTATCTAATGTCACTATGTATCGATCAGTGCTCTGTATGGGTGAAAAGATGAGCTACTAGAGGCAACAACCTGACAATAGCGCAAAATTATCTAATGTCACCATGTGTGGGTCAGTGCAAATGCAGCACATGAACTTGTTCCCACACTATAAAACTTCCACTCTGATAAGTATATCTCAAGAGTATATATCTACAGTTATGGCTCAACATGATAAACAAGCATGATTATTCAAAGAGAACATGTAGAAAAGGTATAGGCATAGTGCTCAATATAAACCAGTAAAACATGCAAACTATGGAGAATTCATATGTCCACTGATAGCGGACAACCAACAGCACACTTATCCTGTTATTCTCTGCGCCCAATCTCAAGAGGTGTCCAGTCGCATATTAAGTGCCCAAAATTATCATAGTGGTGATAGAGTGACATCGAAGAAAAGGTTAGGCGACCTGTGTAGTGGGTAGGTACCTTCCTTCTCTCCTGCAAAAGAAACATAATACCTGAAATTAGAATTAAAATCAATGACAATTTTCAGTACAGCTAATGATTGAGGAAAGACTTATCAACATTTGAGTTCAAACTATTCAAGAGCATGTCAAAAGTCAGAGTTTACTACAAAGATCTCTAAACAATCGAACAGAAAACTAGACATTCTAACAGGAAATAAGAGGGGAACCTCACAAGAGAGTTATCAGATCTCTTGTCTAAAAGCTATCCTTTTTTCAAATGTATTGAGAGTTCCTCGTCCTGATTCATGCCCCCAGGTGCCTTGGTTTGTAAATCAACAATATATTTGGACTCTCTTTGTCTCAGTTTGAGTGTCCTATTGCCGCCTCTATGGTCAATCCTGACCTGTTCCAAAATGAAATATTTCAGAAGAGAGGAGTCCGAGTAATGTTTCTCATGAAAATGGCGCGCCACAGGGTACTTGGGGTCTTTGTTGGTAATGGCCCGCTTGTGTTCTAGTATCCTCTTCTTGGCCATCAGTGTGGTGCTGCCTATGTAGTATAACCCACACAGACATTCTATCGCATATATGGCGAAAGTGGTACTACATGTAAGAAATTGGGTTATTTCTCTGCGGTTAGAGCCTTGTTTGTATTCCTTGCGAAAAGTGCTGGCGGAGCATGCTTTGCAATCTCCGCATGGAAAGAATCCCTTGAGGTTCTGAATACCTCTATCTTGTGTCAATGTGATATCGCTATGTACCAATATATCCCTTAAGTTTCTTCCTCGCCTATAGTCGATATTCGGTCTGTCCTTGAAAGTGTGGCCTATACTATTATCATTCTTGAGTGTGTTACAATTTTTGGAAAGAATGTGTCTGATGTCAGATTCAGAGTTATAGGTCATAATCACCCTGGTTTCTGCATCTTTGATTTCCTCTGTGTTAGTTGTTCTCTCGCTGAGTGTATCTTTTCTATCTACAGATTCTGCTCTGCCAATGGCTTTCTTGAGGACCCAAGTAGGGTATCCTCTAAGCTTGAATCTTTTGATCATCTCCGCACTCTCTTTGTCATATGCTGCGGCACTGCTGCAGTTCCTTTTTGCCCTCAGCAGTTCGCCAAATGGAATGCTCCATTTGAGAGCGTCCGGATGACTACTGAGGGCATGTAGGATGCTGTTGCCCGCCGTTAGTTTGCGGAACAAGGAAGTATGTAAACTATTAGACCTGACCTCAACCTTCACATCTAGATATTTGACCATGTTGTCGCTGATGTCTCCTGTGAGGTGTATGTTGCGGTCATTCCAGTTCAGTTCCTCAATGAATTCCTGGGCCTCTATGCGACTACCTTTCCATATAATGAAAAGGTTGTCTATGTACCTGAGCCAAAGTTCTACCTTACTGAGGTTCCTAATGATGATTTTGTCAGAGAATATCTCTTCCTCTCAAAGGCCCATAAAAAGATTCGCGAAACTAGGGGCAAGACACGAACCCATCGCGGTTCCAATCAGCTGTTTGTAGAAGGTGCCATTGAAGATGAAGATATTGTTGGTGAGACAGAATTCTGTCATTTCAATTATCATGCGGTTGTGTTCCCAGTATTTTATGTGTCTTTGTTTGAGGAAATGTTTACAAGCGGCTAGTCCCTGCTGGTTGTCAATTATGGTGTACAGCGAGTGTACATCCAGAGTAATCAAAAGGAAGTCACTTTCCCATTCAATCGTTTCCAGTTTGCCAAGAAAATCCTTAGTATCCCTAACATAGCTAGGGAGTTTGGTGACGTATTCTCTGAGGAAGTGGTCCACATATTTAGATATGTGTTCAGCTACACTACCTATAGACGACACTATGGGGCGTCCTGGTGGTATCTCGGCATTTTTGTGGACCTTGGGTAGAAGGTAAAGCACTGGTATCTTGGGAAAATCCCTTTTCAGATAGCAGTACTCCTCCCACTCAAGGATGCCCTTGTCCCTCCAAGTGGTAAGTTTGTCCCATATGGTGATGACACTGTCATTATAGATTTCTCTAGTGATTTGTATATAGGAATTAGTGTCGCCTAGTTGTCTAAGGGCCTCAGTGATGTATTGGTCCCTGTCCTGAATGACTACATTCCCGCCCTTATCTGCAGGTCGAATGATGATGTCTTTATCTTCAGCTAGTGATTTCAAAATCTGTCTTTGATTAAAAGTTAGGTTGTTGTTGGATTTGTTTTTAAAGTGTGATTTGTGTCTTAAGTCAATAAGGGCCTTGGTAACATTATCATGGAATGTGTCTATTCCGTCATGTGGTAAAATGGGTAAGAATGTCGAAGGAGGTCTAAAGCCTGTTGTTGTCGCTGAGTTGTGAGTGATGCCCATTTCCTCTAAAATGCCTACTTCTTCAGTGGTCAGGGTGTCATTATCGGTATCATTATTGAGTTCAAACAAGGTGGTCAGTGTATCTATGTCTCCTATTGCCAGGTTCTCTCTATACTCTCCCTGTGTAACTGTGTTGGTTTCTCCTCTGGGTCGTTGGCGGTGTAGTATGTGCCATTTCTTTAGTTTTAATTTCCTCACATACTTAAAAAGGTCTATCCTGGTTTCAACATAGTTAAAATTGGATGAGGGACAGAATGATAAGCCTAAACATAGTGTGTGTTTCTCTACATCATTCAATTATCTTTTAGAAAGATTAATGATAGTCTTATTAACCATGTTCATATCCATCAGTATGTTTGTTTGGAGCGCGTCTTGTTGCTTCCCATGCGGCCCCTTCCTCTGCCTCTTCTGCCACTGTTGTCTGGTTCGTTGGCGTCTGTTTCTCTGTCCCCTGGATTTTTAGATTTTTTTCACCGTGCACGCATGGTGCGCGCACCCCGCAATTTTTTGAAAAAAAAAGTAAAATGTTTTTTTCACCCTTCGGGGTCCTTCAGGGACCCCCTGACAAAGGCTAGGGGTCAGGAACTCTCTACCCTGCCCCCTTTTCACGTTCTCCATCCTTTTTTTTTGACTGTCACACACAAAACACACGAAATGGCATCCGACACTTCCTGATTTCGACCGATTCGAATGTTGACTGACATGTAACCACCAATCAGAATTACGCTCGCGCACGTTATGGTGCGCGCACGGTGCGCGCACGGTGCGCGCTTATAGATATTTATGTACTTTTAACTGCAATTTTCTCAGGAACTACTGAACAGATTGACACCATATATGCAAAAGGCACATGCCTGACCTGAGGAATACCTCTTTGCCAAATTTCAAGTAATTCTGTTCAGCCGTTCGGGCTGTACTTTCGACTAAAGGTCCTATGGGAAAATGCATGGGGAAAACGCGTTTTGGGACCCCCCTTTTTTCTCGGCCCCCGCTTGACGAATCACCCCGAGACTTTCAGGGTAGGAGCTGAGCGCCCCATTAGTTTTGAAAATTTCGCGAGGATTCGTCAACCGGCGCCAAAGTTATTCAAAATAGAATTTTCTGATTTCCTATGGAAACTCGGTCCTAACTATAACTATCTACTGGCGACCGCCAGTAGATAATATATACATATATACATATATATGAGATTTTCTCTGACTATTCATATATATGCATCTCTCCTTGTTATAGATATACTTTCTTGGCCTGTGACTATATATAGATAGGCATATGTATACATATAGATATTTGCATGCATATATGTATACATATAGATATTTGCATGTATGTATATATAAATACATGCATGCAAATATCTATATGTATACATATGCTTATTTATATATAGTCACAGGCCAAGAAAGTATACCTATACCAAGGAGAGATGCATATATATGAATAGTCAAAGAAATTCTCAATTATTTGTTAACTACAGAGAAATTGTTGGAATGATGAAAGAAACATAGAGATGAAAACATAAAATCAAAAGCAATAGAAAGAAAACGTAGTGAAGATGTTGTTAAGAAATATTCTTTACCGTTTTTTGTCTCTTAGTGAAATCGCACTGAAGTCTACTGGATGGAGGGCCACAGGGAAGGTGGAAACGGTGCTCCCAGAGTCAATGAACGTCCATGAAGAAACCATCTCTCATCAGGACTCTAGAATCTGAGTAATGATAGCTCTGTAAACTCAACGCAAGCTGCTGAATCCCAAGGCGGGATCTTTAAATATTCCTGGGTGGACTCAGGATAAAGACACTCAAAGCTGTGAGCTGCTCACCACAGAGGTGACAGGCTCCCGGTGTACGCCTACTTTCAAAGCTCATCTTCACATCCCTCCCTCAAATGTTTACATGTTTCCATCTGTTCTTTTTTTGAGCCAAGTTTCTTTCTTTGATAGGTACATAAAAACAATGGGGCATATTTACAAGCCCCCTGCGCCACTTTTGCTTCACTTTTCCCATGTTAAAAGTGGCGCAAAAGTGGCGCAAGGGGCTTGTAAATCTGCCCCAATGTCTTTGGCATCTCAGATTTATGTTTGGTAATTATTACTGAACTTCACTTTGTCGGCTTACGTTTTATCGAGTGCTCCCGGATACACGAAAATAACTGGACCTTTTATAGATTTATTCTGACTTTTAGGATGTGCTGGGAATGTAAAAAAAAATAATACCCCGAGATCCCATTAATTGGGGTTAAAATGGTGGCGGTCGAACCAGGAGAGGGGTGCACTTGCTGGAGAGGTCTTTGCGCGATTTAGTCACAGGTTCGCTTCGTCATATAAAACCACTGAGAGCTAATTTGTCTTCTGCAAATCAGTTTATAACATGCAGGTCCCATATTTGTATTTTACGTCACAGCTCTGCAGGCTACTGCCACACTTGCCGAGACGCTTGCAAACTGCAAAGCATACGTTTAGAACCCTGCGGTTTTTGGTCAATGTTTTTTTTGTTTAAATTGCTAAACAGGACCACGTCGGGTAGTAATAAACACTTATTAGTAAGTTTATATAAAAGGTTATCAGTGTAATTATTATATAGACTGATAGATCTGACATTCTTACAGTGCATGAATACCCCTCGCACCGATACGAAGTAAACAAGAATTGGCATAGCCAATAGGTCTCGCTTTTGGGACCTTATAAGTATTTAGTTATGCAGCACAATATCCTTGGTGCAACAACATCAACTGTTGCATGGCTAAACACTTATAAGGTCCCAAAGGTGAGACCTATTGGCTATGCCAATGCTTGTTGTACGTTGCAGGAGTGTATCTTGCGGGGTTTAGGGAGAAGTAATTTATAAATTCTGGATACAATATGTCCTGTTCTGTATAGGCCGTTAATCAATGTAGTGTTTGTAGGGCTGCTCTTCAGTAGAGAGTGTTTAGAGAGCTAAATACTAGTAAAAGTCCATATTTTCTAGTCTGAATTGGGCTTATAACGTGGAGAAGGGTAAAGGTAGATTGTCTTTAAAAACGTGCTTGATCATGTTAATCCCCCTTCCTGACCACTCGGGCCAAAGAATTAGGGGGCAGATTTATGTTCTCTGGCGCATCCCTGCAAATCAGCATGGATGCGCCAGGGAAGATGCATCACGCAAGTTTGCCCTTGCGCCACCGCAGATGCGCCGCATTTACAATGCAGCGCATCGTGGCGCAAGACAAGCAGATACGTGACGCATCTGCCGCGTAAGGTTGGCGCAGTGCTGAAGTTGCGTCGCAAGCGCGACGCAACTTCAGCACTGTCCCAACCTACCCTATCCCTAACATGGTGCGTCAAGCCTTACGCCTGCTTCAAGCAGGCGCAGGGTTTTGACGCATCAGCGTTGGGAAAGTGACTCAGTGAAATCTTATAGATTTCACTGAGTCACTTTTCAGGGGCGTTCCTGCGACGGAACGCCCCCCCTGAGTAGCAACGCCCACATGAAACCTGACGCAGGTTTCATGTGTCGCAGGGCTTTACACCGTGACGCATCTCCATAGATGCGTCACGATGTAAATGGGGTGCAACATGGCGCAGGGTTTACGCCGACGTTGCGTCCCAAAAGTGACGCAACGGCGGCGTAAAAGGGGCGCAAGTCCCTCATAAATCTGCCCCTAGGTTGCCATCAATTTTGAGTTTGGGGTTGAGCCATATGGACGCCATATTAGAATTGCTATATTTATTTTCGGAACGGTAGTCTATTCTTAAAATGGCTTTTTTAGTGTTGTTCATTATATACTTGTAGTGAGGCAAAGGAAATTATGCAAAAATGCACTAATCGGATTCCCACCTAAAAGAGGTTGCTCTATATTAACCCATATTGGTTGCTAGTCTGATTCTCCAGGAACCAGTTAGTCCCTTGTTTAAAGAGGCACGCTGTCTGATAATTAAAATTTGGGAGGTTTCTTTGTCCTCTTATTGTTAGAGAGTTTAAGTTGTTTAAGAGAAATTCTCAGTTTCTCGTTTTGCATCAAAAAAACTGAAGGTGGCATCTATGTTTGTTATAGATTCTTCAGTTAAGGACATGGGAAACATGCTACTAGATAACTAGCTAATGGGGTAATCATCATTTTGAGTGACTGCTTCACCAAACCACGAGAGAAATGTAGGTGATTATCCATGTGTTCAAACCCACTTCTCACCAGCACACACTGCCTCTCATCCTTAAGGCGCTCAGTTCAATAAGAACATACTCCCTTGTGTGCCTTGCACCTTTACCTCTGCAGTGCTTGCAAGTAATGATGGGATGTGAAAGCCCTATCAGGATTCCAGATCTAAACACCCTGGCAGACCCTAGATTCCAATGCTCAACCCGAAAGAATCACATAAATGCATGAATATATTGTTTAATATGTAGTGAGGTGTTAAATGTATTTCAACCAACTTACTGTGTTCTATATGAATATTCCAGTGATTAAACTCTATTGTTTTGTTTTCTGTGTCTTCATAAAATGCAAATAAACACTGTTTACAGCTGAAGATGGACTGAGTCTTACCAGGCAGTGCTTGTTCTCTCCTAGAGGCTCTCTGCAGCCTGCGGTCTGACTGGTTTGCTGTGACCTGAGTTATAGTTTCGTAAAGAGGAGTCGAGAGGGGCGCTAAGGGTGAAATATTAGGTTGTGACAAGAATAATGGTACCAGAGCTGTTTCAAAAGTTGGGGTGCTGGCCCTCACTTTCACACCACTAATGTACTATAGACTCAGAAATAAAGCGCTCTTTAAAGCGAAAGTGTTCCAAAATGAGCCAAGAACATTCACCAGGACGGTTGGGGGGCGGGGGGGTGTAATGGGGGCACGTGGTGTATGTTGAAGCACATATTGCATGTATGTGGCTGAAGTATGGCAGTATTTTATTTGTAGTGAAAACGCACTTGTCATCAAAAGTGCCTCTTTGTGTAACTAAACCACTGCAAACTCTAAAATAATTTGAAAAGATTGTTGTTTTACTTTCGTTTTACAACTTACAATGGTGTCTTGAAAAGGCAGACTTGGGAACTGTGGTGTTATAACTCAGACTGACACAGCCCTGCAGACTTCGGCCTCCAGATACACAGGTCCTGTGCCAACCACCAGCAGTCTTTGTGTCCTTTGACTGCTTAGGTTTTATTGCAGCCATCACAGAAACCTTGGCACATTTAAAAGTGAAGTTCTGGTGTCTTAAAGTCGAGGCTGCAGGGTCCTGGGGGGGAGGGTGACAGAGTTTCCTCTTTTCATCTCTCGCTCCCTTGCACAGGTATCCACCTGTTTCCAAGTGTTTTTAAGCTTAGGTGTGATAAAAAGTGACAGCCCACTTGCTTTTGCCACTGTCATTGAGGATACAAGATCTGCATAATTTTGTTGCTCGTGATGTAATGCTTCTCAGGCCTCAATTATAGAGTGAAGAGATGCGTCATACACCATCACAGGTTCCAGTCAGCCGTCATACACCATCACAGGTTCCAGTCAGCCGTCATACACCATCACAGGTTCCAGTCAGCCGTCATACACCATCACAGGTTCCAGTCAGCTGTTATACTCCGTCACAGGTTCCAGTTAGCCGACATACACCATCACAGAATCCAGTCAGCCGTCCTACACCATCAAAGGTCCCAGTCAGCCATCATACATTATCACAGTCCCAGTCAGCCATCATACATTATCACAGGTCCCAGTCAGCCATCATACATTATCACAGTCCCAGTCAGCCATCATACATTATCACAGTCCCAGTCAGCCGTCATACACCATCACAGGTTCCAGTCAGCCGTCATACACCATCACAGGTTCCAGTCAGCTGTTATACACCATCACAGGTTCCAGTCAGCCGTCACACACCATCACAGGTTCCAGTCAGCCGTCATACACCATCAAAGGTCCCAGTCAGCCATCATACATTATCACAGTCCCAGTCAGCCATCATACATTATCACAGGTCCCAGTCAGCCATCATACATTATCACAGTCCCAGTCAGCCATCATACATTATCACAGTCCCAGTCAGCCGTCATACACCATCACAGGTTCCAGTCAGCCGTCATACACCATCACAGGTTCCAGTCAGCCGTCATACACCATCAAAGGTCCCAGTCAGCCATCATACATTATCACAGTCCC
This sequence comes from Triturus cristatus, assembly GCF_964204655.1. NCBI lineage: Eukaryota > Metazoa > Chordata > Amphibia > Caudata > Salamandridae > Triturus > Triturus cristatus. The sequence continues at coordinate 46,299,407 of NC_140583.1, read as the reverse complement.
AGTCAGCCATCATACATTATCACAGGTCCCAGTCAGCCATCATACATTATCACAGTCCCAGTCAGCCATCATACATTATCACAGTCCCAGTCAGCCGTCATACACCATCACAGGTTCCAGTCAGCCGTCATACACCATCACAGGTTCCAGCTAGCCGTCATACACCATCAAAGGTCCCAGTCAGCCATCATACATTATCACAGTCCCAGTCAGCCATCATACATTATCACAGGTCCCAGTCAGCCGTCATACACCATCACAGGTCCCAGTCAGCCATCATACATTATCACAGGTCCCAGTCAGCCATCATACACTGTTACAGGTTCAAGTCAGCTGTCATACACCATTACAGGTTCCAGTCAGCCGTCATACACCATCACAGGTCCCAGTCAGCCATCATACACTGTCATAGGTTCCAGTCAACGGTCATACACCATAACGGGTTCCAGTCAGCAGTTATACACCATCACAGGTTCCAGTCAGCCATCACACACCATCACAGAATCCAGTCAGCCGTCATACACCATCAAAGGTCCCAGTCAGCCATCATACATTATCACAGTCCCAGTCAGCCATCATACATTATCACAGGTCCCAGTCAGCCATCATACATTATCACAGTCCCAGTCAGCCATCATACATTATCACAGTCCCAGTCAGCCGTCATACACCATCACAGGTTCCAGTCAGCCGTCATACACCATCACAGGTTCCAGCTAGCCGTCATACACCATCAAAGGTCCCAGTCAGCCATCATACATTATCATAGTCCCAGTCAGCCATCATACATTATCACAGGTCCCAGTCAGCCGTCATACACCATCACAGGTCCCAGTCAGCCATCATACATTATCACAGGTCCCAGTCAGCCATCATACACTGTTACAGGTTCAAGTCAGCTGTCATACACCATTACAGGTTCCAGTCAGCCGTCATACACCATCACAGGTCCCAGTCAGCCATCATACACTGTCACAGGTTCCAGTCAACGGTCATACACCATAACGGGTTCCAGTCAGCAGTTATACACCATCACAGGTTCCAGTCAGCCATCACACACCATCACAGGTTCCAGTCAGCCATCACACACCATCGCAGGTGCCAGTCAGCAGTCATACCCCATCACAGGTTCCTAGGCAGCTGGAGTCAGCTGTGGAATCTTCACATGACAGTTGAGTGCAGAACATTGCAAGGGGAACGGAAAAAAGGGGGATTAGAGTGGACCAAGGACAGTAGATTACAACAGTCTCCCTACCTGGTCCCACCTCAGCACATCCACAAATTATACACAAAACTTGGAAAAAAGACAGTTCTTGGTAGTAATCTTAAGGAATCATGTAATACTTTACAATTTCCAAAGCACCTCAGATGGATCCAGCTCATGCAGGCCAGAAAACCGGTTCGTTCAGTCCGAATCCTGTTGTAACAGGATTGTGTAATTTCACGTATTGCTGCATCCTGAAACACTGAGCCACAGCAGAGGTGGCTAGAACTACTTCACATCACTCCCCTACTTTCTGGTGTCCTCTAAATCACAAAATAAAGCCCAAGGTCAGAAGTAAAGCTATGTTTTACCTCCTGTGTCTGCCTTTTATTGGGAATAAATATACAGCAGGAGATTAATACTACGAACATGTGTTTTTGACCATTTTTACCTGTGTGTGTACAGCCTGTTCCTTGTGCCTTGAACCATTGTTTTTGTATGTTACATACAACATTACAATCCAGCAATGCTTGTAAAGTGCAGCTAATTATCTGTGAGGATATCCAGAGGCTACGAACCATGCGGAAAAGGGAGCGTTCAGTTCAACAGCTAAGTTGTGAGTCCTTTCCTGAGTCAATGATGTTTGGATAAAAGGGGAAGGTCGTTCCAGAACTTACCTCCACTACTGCTTTGGTGGATGCGAGGGGTGTGAGTGAGGGAAAGGGAGGAGGAGCACAGGTGTCTGAAGGGTTGGTGGAAATCCAGGCGGTGATTGATGTATGTTGTTCCTTGGTTGTGTAGGGTTTTGTAGGTTAGGATCAGCATCTTGAATTGACATCTCTTCTGAATGGGGAGCTAGTGGAGCCTCTTGAGGTGGGGTTATGTGGATCTGCTTAGGGAGGGCGAAGTTGAGTCTGGCCGCTGAATGCTGTAAGGTGACTCCTACATAGAGTGCATTGCCATAGGAGAACTGGCTGGGGTCTAGGGCTTGTGTGATGGTTCGTCTGGTGTTGACAAGGAGAAATTTGAGGATATTACAGAGCATGCAAAGAGTGAGGAAGCAGGCAGAGGAGACTGTGTTGATCTTGATTTTCATGGTGAGCTTGCTGTCTAGGATTCTGCCAAGGTTGTGGGCATGGTCTGTTGGAGTTGGTGAGGGCCCTAGTTTGGAATGCCACCAGGAGTCGTTCCATAGGGAGGTGTTGCTCCCAAAGATCAGCACAGTAGCAGTTTTCCTGTTAAATCTGTGGTGAATACAATCAGTAATATGACTTGAAATCAAATTTACACAGTATTTAGAAGTGACAAATGCAAAAAGAAAGACGAATGACGTTGAATAGCAACTTCCTTTGATGTGTTTGCATGTCACAAAAGACAGTTGTGTGTAAGTTTGCAGCTGTAGCTATCTCAAACAAAGCAAACACAAGAGATGATGGCTGGAGTGCTGAAACTTTTCAGACACTCACCCCCAGTCACAGATCTGGGTCGAATCCATCATCGTTCTTTGGCTCACTTTGCCTACCCAGTTTGGACCCAGCCATATGCAAATCAGTCATGACCCTGTGCCTCATGAGAACAGTCCCGCCCAAACTGCCAGGCCAGGTCCTCCCTGGACTGTAAACAAGTATCCTGGCACCTGTTTGGGGGTAACACCCCTCATCAGCCTTGCCAGCTTAAAACCAGTGGCAAAGTGAGCAAGGGACCCATGTCAGTGAAGACCCTGCCAACGTAGGGCAAACAGTGCAAACACAAGGAGATGATGGACAGAGTGCTGAAACTTTTTTTAAAAACTTTTTTATTGGCATTTTGTTAGAATGACATAAACAACACAACCATACATCACAACAGATCATGAACAATTGATTACATTCCATCACACAACCTCTTCATGTATCCCCCCCTCCTCCCCATCTCTCGTCTAAGGGACATCATCTGACCTGACGTTTCCATTTCTTCTTCTTATACTGATGGGGAAGTGCAGATATTGCCTCGATGTACATTCCATTTCTCCCATATCTTGTCCCACTTTTTGGGGCATCCCCTCTTTACGTAAACCGCTCATTCAGCTATCATGCACCAGTCAATGTCTCGTTCCCATTCGATTATCGTTGGTGGCTCAGAGACCACCCATGCACTAACTAGCTTGGGCCCCGCAATACATAGCTTGTTTCCATCCCACAGCAAGTTCCTAGCTGAAACTTTTCAGACTCTCACCCCCAGTCACACATCTGGGTTGAATCCATCATCGTTCTTTAGCTCACTTCGCCACCGCAGTTTGAACCCAGCCATATGCAAATCAGTCTTGACCCTGTGCCTTATGGGATCAGTACAGACAAACTGCCAGGCCAGTCCTCCCGGGACTGGAAACAAGCATCCTGGAACCAGTTTCGGGATAACACCCCTTATCAACCAGGCTCGCTTCAATCCAGCGGCAAAGTGAGCCATCTAAAAAAGAATATGCTGACAGATAAACTTTTAGAGCATCATAATCTTTTATACCACACACATTTAAAATGTTGTGACCTGTGCACTGACATGCCAATAATATTCATTCTCATCATCCTTTAGGATTGTACTTGTAATATTACTGCTTTTAAAAGAAAATCTTGTGCTTTTTAACCTGAAAGTGAGTAAATAGCTTAGTGTAATATGAGACCTAGAAGTCTAATATATTAGTTTCCTATATGTTGGTCCGGGCCCTTTTTGTAGGTACAATACTCAGTTTCAATTGCTAATGGTTGAGCCAGTCATGTGCCGCAGAATAAGTAATAAAGAGGCCCAGGGCTGAAACCTTGTGGCTGCTGCTCTAGTTTCCTGCTGCGTCTGTGGGTTGGGGTACTATTACTGAGGCCTGCTGCCCAACATCCACATAAGCCTCAGTATCCAACAAGCCCAAATATCTTGCCCTCGCCCCTCCTGCTTTGCTGGACCCATTTTTGTTGGCATTAGGGCTCTGTTCACTTTACCACTGCTAACCAGTGCTAAAATGTGTTGTGATGACTTCTACAAATACAGTACAATTCTCTTACACCCAATTGGCATATTTAATCTACTTGTAAGTCCCTAGTAAATAGTACTACCTGTACCCAGGGCTTGTACATTAAATGCTACTAGTGGGCCTGCAGTACTCTTTGGGCCACACACTAAAGTAGTTTTTTAAAACATGTCCAGGCCTGCCACTGAAAAGCAGCCTGTAATGCAGTTTAAAACTCCTATTTCGACCTGGCAATATTTTGCCAAGTGTTAGAAATGGGGGTCTCTAGTTGGCAAAGGCTTGCACCTTTGTCCAAGTAGGGACCTTATTACCCAGTCAGGATAAGGGAGTTACACTCCTAAAATAACCCCTGCTCATCTCCTTGGTAGCTTGGCACAAGCAGTCAGGCTTATCTTAGAGGCAGTGTGTTAAGCATTTGCACATAATTAACAGTAATACGGTGTAAGCACTACAAAAGGACAACAGTTTAGAAAAATATGCAATATTTTTATATACTTAAGACAAGACCAAAAACTATAAAAATGCACAATACTTGTATTAGAAATCTTCTGTTACCGAAAAACCCTTGAAAAACAGTTCCTGAAGGTTATTAGCTCCCTCTGGAGCTATAACGGCATCGTGATCAACCAAATCCAAAAAGTTCTGGCTGACCGCGGTGTTGCGGGCCAGCTACAGTGTTGGGATGACCCGCAAAACAGTAGCTTTAGAAATGCAGGGCGTCGGCATCCTCTCGTTGATCTTCCGAAAGCAAGGTGTTCGCAGTCCTCAGTTCTGGAGGTCGATGCATGAGTCGTCAGGCCCTTGAAGTCACACTCATTGCAGATCGAACTCCTCGCGGTTGAAGTCAGGAGGGCTGTCGTCGGCAGGCGTCAGGTGGTGCGGTGTGAAGTGCGGCGTGCAATGCCTTCAGGTTGCGGTGCGAGCAGCGGCCCAGTGGTTGCGTCAAATGGCGTCGTTGGTGAGACTAGCATCACGGTGCAAAGTGATGTGGTGCTCGTGGAGGTGTTGGCAGGTCACAGTGCAAGCAACGTTGTCGTCGTTGCTGAAGCACTGTCGTCGGCCGTGTCAAGGCTTTTAATATGCAGTTGGGTTCCTCGGGAGCAGTACCCTCGAGAACCCCACCTTCCAGCAGCCTTGACTCAGGCTTAATTGCACAGAGTATCAAAGTGGCTAGATGGGAAGGGATTTGGGGAGGATACTGTGGGGAGGGAGACCTGGAACGAGACGTTATCTTCAATTAGTGTTTCTGTTGCTTTGCTTGGTTACAAGTCTATACTTTGTATGGATTACGTAGCAAACTACACAAGTAACATCCCTGTAAAGGAAAAAGCAGTTTACATTTGGAATAGTTGTTATTTATGCTTCTGTGTTCTTCAATCTTAGTTTGATCTCCAATTTCTGTTTCTGTTCCTATGTTCACCAACAATATTTATATATATAAAATGTGCTCTGTGATTAGAACCTTGAGAAATCAGTGATTTATTGGTTTCATAAGAGCTGTGCACAAAAAGCAAAGATTTGCATTCATTACGCGCTATTGGTAAACAGTCTTTGGCTTTTAGTTAAGAAATAACAAGTCTCTTCCTTTGTTATAAAAGTGTCTTTTCATAATAATGCGCTAATGCCATCAAGCGTCTTTGACTTTTATAAACAAATGTCTCTTTCAATAAAGTTGCTAGCATTCCACTAAGTGCTGTTATTCATCACTACGCTAATGCCAACAAATGACTTTCACTTTCACTAAGCGCGTTATAAAAGTGTATTTTCACAATAATGCGCTAATGCCATCAAGCGTCTTTGATTTTTATAAACAAATGTCTCTTTCAATAAAGGTTCTAGTATTCCACTAAGCGCTGTTATTCATCACTGTGTTAATGCCACCAAATGTCTTACATTTTCACTAAGCACATATGTTTAATTGATTTAAGATTCCGTTCAATCTATTGCGACTTGTCAAATGCCCAGGGGCCGCTCCACTAAGAAATTCCAAACCTATAACTATGTCAACTGAATAGAGCGACGATTCAAAATATGCAAATGCTCAAGGATCGCTTTGCGTATTTCACACTTACTTGTGCCACGACGGGAAATTAACAATAGAACGAGCACTTCGTTGCTTTCACGTGAATCCACTCTGGAGAGAGTAAACATTCAAACGATCCTACCCGCTTTCACCCAAGCGGAGGAACAAGAACCTGTAAGGCGTCGTCTCAGAATCCTCGCACCGCAACTGAAAGACCAGCTGCAGCGCGTGCTCCGTGTCCTCAATAATTCGCAATGAGTACCGGGCGCGGTCGGTATTTGAAGGGCTCAGGAAGATTCCAGATGACAGCTGCAAAGACAACTACTGGAGCTGCGAAGGGATAAAAAGTCTTGGCATCGTGTGGGCTAACAATCTGCAGTAAGCATTGACAAAAACAAAAGATTGTTCACAGAAAAGATGTTACTACCAATAAGCCTTGGCAAAACAAATAAGAGGTAAATAAAAGATGCTATTAAATAAAATAAATATCTATGATATGTCTTCATTGACATAATGTGAATACGATTTGTTTTACTTCACAAATAAAGCATGAATTGGCAAGATCATGACATTACACCCCATCAAAAATGCTAACACTTCCTTTTACGTAGGAACCTCTGGATGTTCTTTGTGAAATTTACGTATCAAATGTGGCGCATGGATAGCATCGCAAGGTTCCCAAGAATCTTCTTCCCATCCATAGCCTTTCCATGAGATTAGATACCACAGCTTTCCTTTAATGCAATTGCTACCTTTAATACTCTGTACTTCGTAATCTTCTTGATTTCCGATAATGAGAGGTGGTGGGCGTGCTCTCTGATGGTTCTATGCTGGTTTCAATAATGAGATATGGAATACGGGATATATTTTCATTGACCTTGGTCATTTTAATTTAAATGCTAGTGGATTAATACATTTTTCAATCTCAAAACGTCCAATAAATCGCAGATTAAATTTATACTTCTTTTTAAATTTAAAAATATTTTTGTCAAGACCCAAACAACATCTCCCGCCATGTATCTAGGTCCTACTTTTCTTTTCTTATCCGCAAATTTCTTATACACTGATTTTGCTTTCATCAAATTTCATTGCAAAGTTTTCATGGTAACAGTCATTTCTTGTAATCTGGAATTCAAAGATGGTGTATTGGCTTGAGGCTGTGCTAACATTAGCGAAGAATAGTGTGGATGACAGCCATGATTAGCGAAGAATGGTTTGTCAGAATAAGAGGGAGAAGGAGGTTCAGGCTAGGTTCGTCCTCCTATATCATTAAAGTACACTCAATTGATCCATAGATAATGGATCATGAGAAACTAGCCTAAGTCAACAGACAGTGGGTTCACCAAATTGGTGAGCCTCAACAATTTAGAAAAGAAAAATGCTTTTCTAGAGTCCCCTCACTCACCCAGGGTGGCCCCTAGGTGACATGCTTCATCATTGGTGCCATCCCAAGCATCTACTGCTTGGGGTGTGCTAGAACTTGCGAGATTTACGTAGGAACACTTTTTTGTGTGAAACTATGTGTTGTGCAGTGTTGGGGGAGTGGTGTTTGTGTTAGTTAAAAATACCTAACTAGTGAGTTAACAATTTATTCCTACTCCTAGCTGGTAAGATAATAATGGGTTAACGACAGGAAAATTATAACTTTTATGTGGTTATATAGCCTATTATTTTGTCAACATGTTTCGAGGTATCCCCTAACCTCTTCTTCAGGACAGCATGGGATCCAGCCCCACGTGTACCACTCCGTGCAAGAACCTAAATTAAGGTGAAAAATTAGACTAATAACGTGCGCCTATTGATCGCACTTGGTTATATACATACGGTATTGATGAACACATAGTATCTGTATTAGAGAAAAAGAAATGCAGGTTAGGAAAATACATCCTGCCTCAATGGGCAGGTGCTGGTATTCGCATTTTGGCACACTCATCTTGTCAGTGCCTTTCAAAATAAAATAAGAAAGTGATCTAATGTTATTAAAAAGGAACAGTTAGTAGTGCTTGTTTTCATGTTGTTATCACACAAATCTCCAGTCTAGAGAAAATGGAACTGGTTACAAAACACCACCTTTTAAAAAACACCATCTTTTAAAAACACTCATCTTCCTGGACAAGCTTCGTGACAGTAAACACACACTCAACATGTAACGTTGTACAAACATATAGACATATCAACATACTTATATGGTAGCACTAATATGCCCCATGGTCTGTCTGGGTGGAGGGGCCTGTAGGACCCTAAAAATGAGGAGAGAACAGTGGAAGAAACACCAATCACTTTAGGATTAGAGTATTTTCTCTCTGCTGGATCTGTTTTAAATAACCACCAAATCGGGTTCTTGTTAGGAGAGAAAACGAGGTAAATCTTACTGTTCTCGGCATCCCTCCATCAGTGTGACCTGTAAGTCCCAGGCTCAACCGCATATTAGCGTGTCTCTGCCTCGGTGCTGTTTTTATATTCTGTAAATCGCCAAGTCATGTTGGCATTGTTGTTAAAAGACTAGTGCGTGTATGGTTTGAAAACTTGATTTTGGCACAATGTGCGCACCATTTTGTTGGGATTTGTGATTCCCAAATTGTAACTATCTGGTTATGAGGCTCACTATAGGTGTGAAAAATATTTCTTAATAATCAAAATACTACTCCTAACATTTACCTCATATTTTTGTAAAAACCAGAAACCCCTTGATTAATCAGGAATCGAACCCTCCATGTAGGGTGTTAACAATGGCCATCTTGGATTGGGCATGTTTTTGGTAGCCCGTGTCTGGCAAATAAAGGTCACAGTGTGTTTTGCGCCTAACAGATAATGGCGCCATTCTTTAAACACAAGACAAATGGCCAATAATTCTTTCACTGACACTGTGTAGTTCATTTCAGCTGGTAAGAATTTATTTTGATAGAAATGCAATGGGATTAAGTTGGTTGTTTCGTTCATCTTTCTGAGAAAGAATGGTACCTATTGCTGTATCGGAAGCATCAGCTTCAATAATAAAAGGCTGATCAGTGTCTGGATGACTCAAAACAGGGGCCGTTCTGATTGCTGTTTTCAGGGTTTGAAAAGCTGATTTTGTTTCTGAGGTCCATTGAAATGGAACATTTTTCCTTAACAACTTTGTTAAAGGAAAAATAAACAGCAAAAGGCGCACCACTTCCACAAATGTAAATGATATTAAATTAGTCCATGTACATGATGTGTTTTCTTTTTCAAAAGTTCTTCTTTATTGTTCATTTGTTAAAGTGACATTTAAGAACAGCCAAAGCAGCCGACGCGTTTCGTCCAACTTGGGACTTCTTCAGGGCGTAAATGACAGTATACCGATGTATATTTATTTTCTGGAAATTTCTAGAGAATCATTCTACGGCAATTCATGATATAGAGAGTATGTCGATTAGAATACAGGTGTATGTCAGACAAATGGCAAACGCTGGTCCCGTCTTTTTAATATAGCACCAAGTCAAAAGTTTATCCAATGATAAGGATAAAAGCCAAAATCTTTAAAATGCCCGATTCCGCATATTCAGTATCCACGATGGGACCCAATCCGTCAGCGATCTGTAACAGATGTTCTTAAATGTCACTTTAACAAATGAACAATAAAGAAGAACTTTTGAAAAAGAAAACACATCATGTACATGGACTAATTTAATATCATTTACATTTGTGGAAGTGGTGCGCCTTTTGCTGTTTATTTCTCATTTTGCCCCAGAATCTATGGAAGTATTGTGTCAGCGGGTACTACTCAAGAGTTCACACACAGGGTGAACTTGAACTATCACCAACTAATTTAATGGGCTAATTGATAATCCGATGCTGTCCTAGAGGGATACCGCTGGCTCTGTTCTTTCTAACTTTGTTAAAGGACTTGCTTCAGTAGAAAACTGTTTAGTAAAGCGTCAATCGAAATTCGCAAATCCTAAAAATCATAAATGTCTTTTACCGAAGTTGGTTCAGGCCAATCTAAGATTGCTTGAACTTTTCTAGGGGCCATGGTAATTCCTTGAGATGAGAGTATAAAACCTAAGAATTCTACCATGTATGTATGAAACTCGCATTTGGATAATTTGCTAAAAAGACCATGTTGACTCAATGTGGTTAAAATGAGTTTTGTCATGTTCCAAGACAGAGTGTGAGTAAATTAGTAAGTCATCAATGTAGACAATGACAAACCTGTCCAGGAAACCTCGTAAAACATCATTAATAAAAATCTGTAACGCAGCGGGGGCGTTGCATAAGCCAAAGGGCATTACGCAATATTCGAACAGGCCAAAGAAAGTTCGAAAAGCGGTTTTCCACTCGGCTCCGGCTCGGACAGGCACAAGATGGTATTCTCCTCAACTTGGTATAAATAGTTGCAGATCTAACTTGCTCCAAGAGAACCGGAATGAGTACAATGGATGTCGTTTTTAGGTCTCGGCTAGCGATGGCTGCGCTTGCGCAGTCTCGCTCGCGAGACATAATGACTTGGGATAAGAGGGGCTTGAACCCGCCCCTCTTCTTCCCTGTTCTCCATTGGCTGGCCTAGTAAATGCTGGCCAGCCATTGGAGAAGAGGTCCCGTCACTCTAATCCTGCCCCGTCCTTTTCGGATCGGGGGGCGTGTTTTTGGCGAAAAGTCTCAGGGAGGAGACAACAGCAAAACACGCCCCCGAATCCGAAAACGAGGCTGCGTTTCTCCGAGGCATATCTTCTCTGCCTCGGAGAAAGGCGGTGGTGTCCCGGCGTTGCTCCCTCACCTGATCTCCTTGTTTAGGACTTGTTACTGGAGCTGTGAACAGAAGATTAATTATGTTGACGGTTTCGCAAAGATGGGCAAATAATTGGGCCTTTTATGTAAGCCGTAAATGCAAAACTCCCTCCCTCTCAATCTCCCTGTCCCTCCTCGCCCCTTCTCCGGGGCCCTCCGCTCTCCGCTTCGGTGGCAGAAACCGATCTGTATCCCACGAGCGGCCGAACACAGATCAATGAACTGGGTGGTTTTTGTCAGCCCTTACAATAGTAAGGTCCGCATTCAGGTGCGATTCCCTGACGCGGGGAGACGCGGCATTGTTCGCATCTTTGCTTTGCCGCCTCGCTCCGGGGGCGGCCTCTCCTCGGCAGTGTCCCGTTACCGTGTGTATTTGGTGATCCGGTTTTAGCCATTGTCCCTTGGGAGGACTGTTTGTTTCCTCGTGTTTACACCAAGCAGGCCTACATCAGTTTGCAGACGGATTTCCTAATCTTTTAAATTGTTATTTCTAGAAGGGCTGATTTGTGGGGAATAATGGTCCATTGTACACCCCCTGTGAAGCGAGCCCCCATTTTAAACCCCTCCCACACATTGAGTGTTCAGCCGACCGGGATTGAAATGCAGCGCTTTAAGCACTATGCAATCACGGGACATCACACCCTGCAGCCGCTATTCACCTGTGGCATTCACTGACCAAAATATCCGCGGGGGCCATGGTTAGAAGCTGTTAACGCCCTTGGAAATGCGGTGTGAAATTGTCCTGCAGGGCCTGCCGCCGTCATCAGCATCTTCTTGCATGAGAAGGGGCTTTTTTGTTGGGGGGAGGGAAGGTGGAAAGGGCTGCCGGGGGTGGAATTTTCTATTGCACAGAATGAACTTCTAAAGAGCAGTGAAGGAAATGCCTTAAATAAAACACAGGCCGGACAGATACAGAAATTTGAGCAGCGATGGGCCTGCTGTGACGTGACTGGCGTTGCTTCATCGCTCGAGCTAACGTGATTGAGAGAGGGCGGAGCTTCCGGCCCACGAACTGCAAAAAGGCACAGCACGCGCCCCTGGCTTCTTTCAGCGAGTAGGGCATTGTGCTGTCTCCTGAACCGGGCAGTACCGGCTGCTACCAGTTTGAACCAGTGTCAATGGATGGAGCAGCAGAAATCGTAGTCGAAGACAAATTATCCACTACCCTGGCAAACACCTCGAGACTGGCCTACCTGCATGACTGGAAAGCTCTCACTAGGCTGGCATAACTTTGCCTCAGCTGTTCTTTTTGTGGTTGTGGAACACTGCATGCTCGACCAGCATAGAAACTAGGAATGTGCAGTCCCTTCTCTGCAAAGATCGGGGCTGGGTCCACCAACAGCATGTTTCAGGAGCTTTCACAACTCTTATCTTCTCAAGGTATCTGCTCAGCAAAAGCCCCCGAGGTATGCCTCGAACCACTATTCTAGTATCCTACCACTAGGAGACCACTGACCGTACTTCTGCGGCAGAATGCAGTATTAGTGCCTGCCTTTACATCTGCAGCAATGACCGGGGTAGGCCAAGATAAAGAGGCAGGAAGAGGAGTTGGCCTAACGGCTTAGGCGATCGACCTCGGACCTGGGGGGGTTCGAGTCTCGGCAGTGACGCTGAACAGCCTGTGATTCTGGGCAAATCACTTAATCTTCCCCGTGCCTAACAAAGAATGATTGTGTGTCCTAATGTAACGTAACAGGTGCTATGTAAGGCGCTCTGATACCTGATTGGATTCGGGTCAAGTTCGCGCTATATAAAAACTCAGCAAAAAAACAAAAGGGTCCCTGGTATCTAAAAGAAAGTTTTTGGCTGACATGGAGGTGTGAGAACATAAGGGAAACACGAGGCAGACTGATTCACTCTTGCACTGTCAGGGCACCAACTACCAAGTGCTTTACGCTCGCCCTCGCATATGGAAGGTGGCAGACTGGCTTGGGTCCGAGCCATAACCAGACTGGGACGTGGGACATGAACCCCCGTTCAAAATTCTACTTTCCTCAACCCTGCAGAATAGGTGGAATCTGGGACGTTGCAAAATCCCTTAGTTACTGCTCAGGCGCAAGCTTTTCCACTTCCTTGGTAATAGGCTGCATTTGTTCAGCACTAGGCAGTAACCTACCTTAAAAAGAACAAGCATTTACAATGCAACGGTCTCGGGATTGTTAAAGTTAGAGCTATTGGCATTGCTCATGACATTGATTTTGTTTATGTTTTTGTTTTTAAAACATGTAGAGAAACGTCATTGTTATTTACAATGTCAATAGCTTAATCAGTGTGTGTGTAGGTGGCTCAGTGTGTGGGTGCAAATGAAATAGGTCTCGCATTTGAGAGTGATTAAGCTATTGACATTGTAAATAACAATGGCGTTTTTTTCAATGTCTTAAAAACATAAACAAAAATAATGTCATGAGCAATGCCAATAGCTCTAACTTTACCAATGCCGAGACCATTGCATTGTAAATGCTTGTTCAATTGTGATGTTGTTTAATGCACGATAATCAATACGAAGAATGGAGGAGAAGCAGCCGGAGACTTGGAGGGTCTAATAAATCTGTTTTTTAAGTATTTATCTAAGTATTCCCTAAGATATTGATTCTCTTGCTCGGTAAGTGCGTAAATCCTACTACAAGGGATTTTAGCACCAGGTACAAGTTCTATTTCACAGTTGTATGCTCTGTGAGGTGGTAAGATCTCAGCACATTTTTCACAGAACACATCTTGAAAACTTTCATATACCGCAGGTAGTTCTATGTTTTGTTCTGCAGCTGTAGCGATGTAATGAGCATTGATTTATGTATGACTTGGTAATGAGGACATTGACTTTTTTCTTGAGGATGTAAACATTTCTGGTGATACCAATATGATTGAAAAGTAATATTTCTCTTAGCCCAATCTATGGTGGGATTATGTTCTGTCAACCAAGGCATGCCGAGGATGACACCAAATTGTGGGGCATCTATAATATCAAAAGATATTTCTTCAACATGAGTTTGATCTTGAGTAAAGCAGGTCATGTTTATTTTAATGGTGGAATGAGTAATTTTCGGAGGTATTGTCGGAAACAGAAGCGAGGAGGCCGGATAGGATCAATATTGTGGTTTTTATTGGGGGTTGGAAAGGGTAGTTAAAAAATAAATGATAAGGTCTTCAATTGTCAGGATGAAAAAATAATTCTGAAATACGCCTGTTCCAGCAAAGGGTTGTAGAATAGATCCTCTCTTAGGTGTCCGGGTCAGGGTTGGTGTTCAGTGAAGTCCAAAGGCTGTGGTGCTTATGTGGAGTGCAGATGGGGTCCCGGAGTGTAATCAAGAGAAATAAGAAAGCAGCGGTCAGTTATGGTGTCCTACATGGTTTTTATACCATCACCATACCATGTGCAGAAGGATAATAGACAAAAAAATGAGGTCTTCGCCAGAAGAAGACGGCAAAGGAAGAGTAGAATTAAATTAGGCGTCTATCCTTATGTGCAGGGTTCCTAGGGTAGCGTAACGTAATGCCCGTTTATACTTTAACTAAGAATGGGGCGTGGGGGGGGGGGGCGCTAGCGAGCCCGAAGCAAATTGGCCGCACCTTAGTGCAGCTCTGCTGGTCGGGGCGACAATCCGCTAACAATCCTACACTCCTCCTTCACATCTTTGCCTGAGAGACGGAACATCGATGTCCGCTGAGCACGCTGCACAGATTGCGGTATTTATTGATCGCACAGTCCTGCAACTTTGGCTGCGAACGACGATCCAGGCCAGGTGACAAAATGGCGGGCGCTCTGGTGTAATTCGAAAATACGAACTGTGGTGCTGTGCCTACCTGAATGCCGAGGCTGCCGCGCAGCTTTGATTGGGCTGCTGATCTGCTCCGGGACTCGGCTGTGAGCGTGGAGGTCCTGCCTGCTGTGAGCCGCGGTGAGTCCGGGGGAGGAGCACCCAGGCGGAGGTCGCTGCCGTGTGCTGGTAGGCGGGCTGGCGGCTGCTGCGAAGCCGGTCGGAGTCCCCGGTGTGCGCTGCAGCATGAATGCGCTGCGGCTCAGCGGAGTGAGCTTGGACGACTGCAGCGGAGCCTCGCTGCCCCCGCTTGCCTGTTAACTCCGGCTCTGTAGTGGGGGCGCGGCTGGCGGTATCTGCCGGTTGTGAGCGCGGGCCGGGAGGCGGCAGAAGAGTATGACGAGCCGCTCCGGCTCCTACGCTTCCAGGCGGATTAACCGCTGGCGCATGTAGCGCAAAATCAGGCATCCTAGAGGGAAGAAGCACGAAAGGACAGGCAACCACTGGTGATGGCACTGTATGTTTAACTCTGGCCCCCCCAGTCATCTGAACTCGAGGTGAGGGCAGCGCCTGCTGTTTCGCTAACTGTCCTATCAGTCAGTGCACTCGTGAGCTATATTGTGGAACCCTCATAGCGCTCTGGATCTCTGCATGCTGCATGTTGCTCTTGCCTTGCGGAATAAATAGTGCACAGGCTGAGTACGGTGGGACAGCTTGTGGAATCCGGGGATGGTGCATATCGTCGTTTGGAGGATCGGCTGGAAAGTTACTCAGGGAGGCGCTCTGTGGGCATGCTCTCTAGCGCGGGGAGATAGGTCACACCATTAATGTGCTGCTATATGGTGCCTAGATTCTGAACCTAGTGGCGCTGCATCCTTTGACTGTTGGTCTACTGGTTTGTGTAATTCTGACCTAGGACTGCTGGCCTCAGTTACACTGAAACTGCACTCAAGTGCCCGGCAACCTATGGAATGATGGGTAAGCCGGACAAACAGTTACAGCCTAAACTTTCGTTTGAATCCAAGTGCCTCAAAAAAAAGCAGATGCAGGTAGCCTCGGACACTGAGACGGACCCAGAAGCAGGCAGCAGTAGCAAGTTGGAGAAAATGATGCTGGCCATGCAGCAAAGTCTACATACAATTGACAGTAAAATTGACAATTTGAATCTTCGCATGGATACCATGACGGCGAAACTAGATAAACATGGCGTCCGCATAACAGAAGCAGAGCAACGCATATCACATGCAGAAGACAAAGTGGAAAATATTACGGAGTCTTGCACCCAGATGGAAAAGCTCTTGGAGGTAATAAGAGCAAAGAGCGAGGATTTAGAAGCGAGATCGTGCCGCAATAATCTACGAATCACAGGGGTGTCCGAATCCACCAACACGGGCAAATTGGAACTCTATGTCGAGGAAATGCTCAAGGGTATGCTGGGTGCCGAACACTTTTCAAGCATGCTGGTTGTAGAAAGAGCCCATTGCTCCCTGGCGCCGCGGCCTGTCCCGGGGGCGCCTCCGCGCCCAATAATCGCAAAACTCCTTAATTATCGAGACAGGGATGTGGCCCTGCGACTTGCTAGGGAAATGAGCACCACTAGATACCAGGGAATAGACGTGGCATTATTCCCTGACTTCACGGCAGCGGTGCAGCAGGCCCAACGGGAATTCCAGCAGGTTAAGAAGAAGTTACAAGCCATGAAAATACAATATGCCATGCTCTACCTGGCGCGTCTTAAAATCCTACAAGGTAGCAAACATCGCATTTTCATGGCACCTAAAGACGCAATGCAGTACATTAAGCAGCTCGAACGACGCGGAACATCTGGTGCGGACAGAGATTTAGTGGATAATGAGGATTAAGGGACTGCAGCTTGTAGGCTAAGTGCCGTTGGTAACTATGTTTAAAGTTTCTTTGAGTATGGGCCTGCACACCCAGTCCACCTAAGCCGACTGGTGCACTCAGGATTCGTTATGTGCTAATAGGTGACAAGTTTGCTAGCAGCACTACTTAGATGTTGAATCTTGGAAATGAGTTCCTCTCTGCATAATTGCATAACTGTTATGTTTGGATATACTGTAAGGTGCTGTGATGAACCTGGGAGCTACACCTGTTAGATGTCGAATACCTGGGACTAAGATCCTCCCTGCGTCGCTGCATCACTGTTCTGTTGAGATATACTATAATGTGATGTGACAAGGAGGAAATAGGTCTGGCCCTGACCACCCCTCATACCAACGAGGGGGTAATTGGGCAGCTGGTGTCCTCCACTAAGGGTACGCCCCACGAAGTTATGGGTTTGAGAGTTGGGTGTGAGCAGCCTATCTACTCATGGTGGGTTGGGGAGGCTGGTTTGTTCATTGTGTTTGTTGCAATGGGGATTCTTAGCATAATTGGGATGCTACAGTGGGAGGGGGGGTTGGTTTGGGGGTGTTCGCATGTGGTATTATGCATAGCAGAATACATTATAGCAGACAGAATGTAACGCACAGTATGACTACGGTAGACATGGTTATTACCCTGATAGAGAGCGGAATAGATGGCAGCTGAGGGTGGCAAAATCACGTGGATAACATGGAATGTCAGAGGCCTGAACAATCCAAAAAAAACGAGGGAGGTGCTTGCCTATTTGGATAGGCACAATGTACAAGTGGCGTTCCTACGGGAAACTCACCTGACCAAACAAGCAGCGGCTAAAGTGGCCACTAGATGGGCCGAGGTGACGTGGGCGTCATCCTACTCCTCCTATGCGAGGGGCGTTATGATTTTGATTAAAAAGAGTCGACCCTTTGCGCTAGTGCACGTGGATATTGATGATAATGGTAGATATATTATTGTGCAAGGGAAGTTATGTGGGATGATGATGACTCTCCTTAACATATATGGTCCCAATATTGACGACCCTATTTTTTATGAAGAAGTGTGGAACAAAGTCTATCGGCTGCAACCGGCTCCCATAGTTTGTGGGGGTGATTTGAATGTGGTTCTGGACCTCTCCATGGACCGTCACTCTAGTGTGGGTCCCACGATTAAAAAGGCAGCGCAAACTGTTAAAGATGGTATGCAAGAATTATCTCTCATAGATATCTAGAGATTGAGACACCCTGGGGTGCGGGAAGGCACGTGTCACTCTTATGCGCATCACTCTTGGTCTCGGCTAGACTATTGGCT
Organism: Triturus cristatus; assembly: GCF_964204655.1. Taxonomy (NCBI): domain Eukaryota; kingdom Metazoa; phylum Chordata; class Amphibia; order Caudata; family Salamandridae; genus Triturus; species Triturus cristatus. Next base: position 46,281,510 of record NC_140583.1, on the reverse strand, counting down.
GACTACCGCTGAGGTAAACTCGCATATCACTAAGGTGTGTCACCTACCGGGTACGCTGTCTGACCACTCCCCATCGCTGTTCCAAATGATCATACCCATGTATACGCCACCACAATTCCAATGGAGACTGCAACCCTCGGCCTTGCAGGACCAGGTGTTCCGGGAGGGGGTGCGGGACGCCATTATTAATTATTTTGACGAGAACGATGGCTCAGTAGATAGTACGGGAACGTTGTGGGAAGCATTTAAAGTAACGAAACGAGGTGTATGCATAGGGTTGCAGGCAGGGGTGCTGAAGGCCCTTAGAGGGTCTATGAAACGATTGGAGCGTGAGCTGATAGATCTTGAACTCCAATATGAAAGCACGTCCGATGTCGCTGCCCTAGCGTCAATTAGAACTAAGGTAACCGAGTATAATGATCTGGCGGACTCAGAAATTAAGCATATGTCCCGGCGCTGGACAGCCAGGTATTATGGGGAAGGTGGAAGACCAGGTCGGGCCCTAGCAGACAAACTGAAAGCGCCAGGGGCGAAAAATAATGTGGTGCAATCTGTGGTGGAGGGGGATAATAGGCATTGCGATAGCGCAGGTATTCTTGACACCTTCCTACGCTACTATACGGCTATGTATAACAATAGAAAAACAGCGGAGGAGGATGACATAGCGCAATACCTGGAGGACATTGCACTGGTCTGGCTGTCAAAAAGACAGCAGAATTTTTTAATGCACCCGCTCACGCCGGGCGAAATACGAGATGCGATTCAAGCACTACTAAATGGTAAAGCTACGGGCACAGATGGACTCCCAGCGGAGTTTTATAAGGAATATATTGATTTACTGGTGCCACGGCTTCATACGATGTTTGAAGATGCGTATGAACAGCAAAAGCTGCCGGCCACGCTCCGAGAGGCCCTAATTGTAACGTTACTGAAGCCAGGGAAGGAGCCCGATAAATGTGACTCATATCGACCGTTGTCTCTAATGAATACGGATGTGAAAATTTTAGCAAAAGTCCTGGCGACGAGGTTGCAACTACTATTACCTGTTATGGTGCTCCCAGATCAATCTGGTTTTATCCCTGCCCGCTCCATAGCTCATAACCTACGAACACTGTTTGCAGTCCTGCACCTTCTGGAGCCTACTCTGCCTGCAGTGGCGGTCCTGCTGGACGCCGCAAAGGCATTCGATTCAATATCTTGGCGATACATGCTGGCGGTATTACATCGTATGGGGGTGCCTTTTATTTTTACCAACTGGGTCAAGCTGTTGTACACAGAACCAGTGGCACGAGTGCGGGTAAATGGTAGGACCTCTGATACGTTCCCGATTAAGCGTGGGACGAGGCAGGGCTGCCCCTTATCGCCACTACTTTTTGCGGTGGTGTTGGAGCCGCTGGCCTGTATATTGCGGCAACGACATGTGCGGGCAGCGCTACGCTTTCATCAGAGGCCATTGGCTGTGTCCATGTATGCGGACGATATGGTTTTGTATGTGCGTGAGCCAGTGCGGTATTTGGAACAACTCATTAGAGAATACATAAGATTTGAATGGTACTCTGGTTTAGGAATAAACTGGAATAAATCGGTAGTGGTCTCTGACAGCGTGCACAACGCAATTTGAACTGGGGTTCCCATTGGAGTGGAGGGAGGAACCGGTTAAATACCTAGGTGTGTGGGTTCACAAGGACCCGCAGAGGATTATTAGTGCAAACTATGGCACTGCGGTCACCCGACTTGAGGAACAGATCAATAGATGGATACGCCTACCGTTGTCGTTTGCTCACAGGGTGGCTCTACTCAAGATGGTGGTTCTCCCAAAATGTTTATACCTATTTGGCACCATACCCATCATATTGAGATCGCATTTCTGTAATACGCTCCGTGGATTACTGATTATGCTAGTTTGGGGGGGAAGAAAGCCGCGTGTTAAGTGGGACGTTCTGACACTACCCTATGAGTCGGGAGGATTTAAAGTGCCTGATATGCAACTATACTACCTGTGCGCACAAGCGCAGTATGCCTTTTATTGGCTAAACGCACCACCGTACACACCACATGTAGCTGTTGAGGCGGGGGCGGTGAAACCAATACCACTGCAAACGATGATTGTCAACGACACTACAGTGTTTGAAAAAGATGAAATTGATACAGTACAATGTACAGCACATGCTTGGAGGGAACTAGGGAAGCGTGCCTGGAGGCTACCGCTCTATGCTCCGGCGATGCCACTACTGCATCATGGGAAACTTTCGGTGACAACTGAAGCGGGCTCATTGAAAGTTTTGCGGAAGGTGGGAGCGTGCACTATGGGGGATATATATCCTAATGGCAAATTTATTGACCTTAACGCCTTTGTGGGGGATGAGGACAGGCCTGCTATGGCGACGTTTGTATACAGCAGACTGAGAGCTGCGCTTGTGGCGCTGTACTCTTGCTTCCCTGAGGAGCCCCCTACTCTAACGGCTTCACAGCTGCTGTATACCTCGCAACTTAGAACTAAATTAGTTACTCGACTGTACAATGCCTCGCAGACTGATGAGGCTGCTGTTACTCTGGGTCCCATGAATAGGTGGAATGATATCCTGCCACAGAAGCTTACTGAAGATGAATGGGTAGCATGTTGTAGGCTTACAGGACAGCTTACAGCCAATGGTAACCTGCGGCTGATCCACTATAAATACATTCATCAAATGTATTATACGCCAGTACAACTTCATAAATATGGGCTCAGGGACTCGCCTTGTTGTAGGCGCTGCGGTGCAGATACGGCTGACTTTTGCCACTTGTCATGGACCTGTCCGAAGGTATCTGATTTCTGGGGTTAAGTTACAGGGGCTGTGGCGGAAATGGTGGGCGAACCTCTGGCATGTACTATGACCCTCTGCCTTCTGGGGAATGTGTTAAAGCTTAAACCTGGTAATCGTAAACTAGCGGCCTTGGCGCTACTGTTGGCTAAACGTAGGGTCTCGATCCATTGGGATGGTAGGCCGGCACCACAAGTAGCGCATTGGCTCAGAGATATAGCGTATTGTCGGGACCAATTTCTATGTTATTGGGAGGAACTGCCACAAGTTTCAAGGCCAGGAGACATTTGGGGACCTTTCACTGCTTACCTGTTAGCTCATTCCACTGGTGAATAGTACTTATTGGGTGACTACTGAATTTGATATATGATTTATTCTTCTGCCGTCCACTGCTATGATGTACCTGACATTATTGATATTGTAACAACGTCATGCTATGTATTCTGCATTATGACAACAAGGATGTACAGTCGCTGTTTATGTTTTTATTTTTATGTGAAAATTTATAAATAAAATAATTTAAAAAAAACTAAGAATGGGGGGTGGAAAAAAGGTTTGTGGCAAGAGAGGTGAGGCAGGAAAAATGGAGCAGCAAAAGAATAGAGCAACCATCACCACAATAGCACTTCTGTGTATCCTCCTCCCTATATGCCGCTTCCCCCCCTTTGTCCCGTCACATACAGCTAAAAGCCACAACGCTTGTGCGTCCTCCAGGATCCACTAGTCTTCTGTCCACGTCTCAGGAACCTCAAAGTCCTCTTCTTTGGCGTTTTCAGACCTGGCGGTCACAGCGGTCACAGGCGGCGTCTCGGCATCTCTCCCTTTGTCCGCGCCTTCCGGTTCCGGATGCTTCCTCCTGGCTGACACCTCGGATACGTCCTCTCCTCCGCTTTTCTGCCCAGCGTGACCTTTGGCCAGCGTTGATGATTGGCTAGGGACGTTTAATTTCTGGGTTACATGCCTCGTTCTGCAGGAAAGAGAAGTCTTGGATTATTTCCTGTGTAGATGTGTAGTCGTCCTCAATACGGTAAGGCATCCATGCGGGCTCAGTTGGGGTTTAGGTGGTGGTCGTGACTCCAAACCCGGGGTCTTCCTCACATCCCCCTTCCCTAACTTTCTTGTCTACAAGAAAAGGACTCCTGGGATACCTAGATAACATTGGCTTGATCTTTCCCTTTTCGGTGATATACTGTGTACCGGAAGGGTTGAAGGGCAAGGAACCACCGTAAGATCCTAGGATCGTGTCCTTTGTTCCGCGAAAAGCCACTCAAGTGGGGCATGATCAGTATAGAGTAGAAACTCCCTCCCTTCAAGGTAATAACGTAGGGCTTCAACAGCCCATTTGATGGCTAAGGCTTCTTTTTCAATAACTGCATATCGGATTTCCCTGGGGAACAATTTGCGACTAATATAAAGAATAGGTGGCTCCTGTTGGTTCTCATCTTCCTGGGATAGTATGGCTCCGATGCCTTAGTTGGAGGCGACTGTTTGGAGTATGAAAGGTTTTCCATAATCAGGATTGGCGAGAAGTAATGAGTTGTTTCAGTCGTTGGAATGCCTGTAGGGCCGAGGAAGAGGGATTTCTTAAACATTTTTCTGTATGGATGGGTTTCTTTAGAAGATCCGTTAAGGGGGTGGCTATGTGGAAGAAACAAGGGATGAAGCGCCTATAATAGCCAAGTAACCCTAAAAAGGACCTGAGGTCTTTTTTGGTCTGAGGGAAAGGGACTTGGGCAATTGCTGCAACTTTCTCTTCCTGTGGCCTGATACACCCTTCCCTCAGCAGAAACCCCAGGTATTTCACGGACCTGGCGGCTAAGTGGCTTTTGGCTGGATTGATAGTCAACCCGGCTTCTTTTAGAGCTTGGATTACCTGAGTTAGGTGATGGAGGTGTTCTTCCCAAGAGTTACTGTATATGATTATGTCATCTAAGTAAGCCGCTGAATAATTGTGGTGAGGCTGTAATATAATATTCATGAGCCTTTGAAATGTCGCAGGCGCTCCGTGTAACCCAAAGGGTAGCACTTTAAAGTGGAACAAACCTTTGGGAGTACAAAAGGCAGTCTTCTCTCGGTCTTGGGGTCTCAGTGGTACCTGCCAATAACCTTTGCATAGATCAAGTGTGCTGATATACTGTGCCTTTCCGAGTCTCTCTATCATCTCATCGACTCTAGGGAGGGGATAAGCATCAAATTGTGATATCTTATTTACCTCCCTAAAGTCAATACAGAAGCGTATAGACCCATCGGATTTGGGCACTATGACAATAGGGGAACACCATTCGCTTTTAGAGGGTTCAATGATGTCTAGTTTTAGCATTTGTAGTATTTCTTGGTCTATAGATTCTCTTCGGGCTTCAGGGACTCTGTAAGGCCTCAATCGGACAGTTTTCCTGGTTGGTTGTGAATCACATGTTCTACCAATGGGGTTTCACCCGTGGTCAAATTAAACACTTCCTGGATTGGGGCCAGGGTCTCTCGTAGCTCTTGTTTGAGACTTTCTGTCAGTTCACTATCTATGCTTTGCTCGGGTAGGGAATTCTGGGGACCTCACAGTAAGGCAGGAGTGGGGCCTTCCCATTTCTTTAAGAGGTTGATATGGAAAATGTGTTTGGAATTGCTTGAGGAATCCATTTCTAGTTTGTAAGTGACCAGTGTTACTTTGTCGACTACTTTAAAGGGGCCCTGTCATTGACTTAGCAGTTTGTGGTCGGAGGTTGGGCGTAACAAGAGGACCTAATCGCCTACTTGCAAGGTTCGTTCTTTAGGGGTCTTATCATATTGTTTCTTTTGTGCTGTCTGGGACTGCTCTAGGTTGCTTCGTACTATCTCCCGTATCTGGTTCAGGAGGGTTTTCAGACCAGCCACATAATCCAACAGAGGTTTCGTGGTGTTGGTTTCTTCCTCCCACTCCTCTCTGGCCATATCCATAAGGGTACGTGTAGGTTTCCCATATAACAACTCAAAGGGGGAATATCCTAAAGTTTTTTGTTGTCCGCACCTTATGGCGAACAAGTCTAAGGGAAGCATATCTTCCCATTTTCGGGCTTTTAAGTTTAGAAGTTTACGTAAGGTGTTTTTTAGGGTGGCGTTATACCGCTCCACCAGACCATCCATCTGAGGGTGGTAGGTGGCAGTGCGAATCTGATTAATATGTAACTGCTGACATACTTGTCTCATAAGCCTGGAAGTAAAGGGGGTACCCTGATCCGTAAATATTTCTTTTGGAAACCCTACGCGAGCGAAGATGTTAATCATGGCTTTAGCCACTTGGGTGATATTGGGTTGTCTAAGAGCCTCGGCTTTGGGGAACCTAGTAGCATAGTCTAATAGGACTAGAACATAACGATACCCGCTGCGGGAGGGTAAAAGGGGCCCGATGATATCCATTCCCACCCTTGAAATGGGGACATCAATTACAGGTAGGGGTCTCAGGGGAATCCTAGGGGGAATATGGTGACTGGTTTTTTGTTAGATGGCACACTATTTACAGTATTTCCTGACCTACTGATAGATACCGGGCCAGTAAAACCTTTCTAGTATGTTTTTCTTCAGTTTTTTCCCCACCAATATAACCTACAAATAAATGACTATGGGCCAAATACAGGACTTTCTCACTAAAGGGGACGGGTACCAAAAGCTGCGTAGGTAGAGATTTCCCCCCCTTTCTGTATAACAAACCCTTGTGGGTAAAAAACTGGGGACCTACTTGGGGAGGGTCCTCTTGTTCCTTCACTTGTTTCCAGGATTCTTGGAGTGTGTTGGCCTCTCTTTGAGCTGTACCAAAATTCCTATCGGGATCCCAAAGAGGGGAAGTGGTATTGGTCAGAAATGCAGGGTTCCCGTTTCTCTTTTCCCGTCTTCTTTGTTGCCTGCTCTTCCTATCTTTCCCAGGCTCCCACCCCGGGTCTAGTTCATTAAAGAAGGGTGCTTCTTCTCTCCCGTCAGCCTCTTCGTTTTTTGAGCCAGCAAGTAAGGTATGGATGTGGGGATAGTCAGTACCTAGGACCACCGGTTCAGGTAAGTGAGGGAGGAGCCCAACTTTCATGTTTACAGGAGGTTGGGCTGGGCGATGTTGTATAGCCACATTAGTCATGGGATACGTCTTGCTGTCCCCATGAATACACTGAATATTCACAACTCCTGTGGAGATTGGGGGTCTACCAGGAAAGACCTGTGGTCTCATAAGGGTCTGGTGGCTTCCCGTGTCTATAAGGGGATCTCTGTGTTCCCCATTAATGACTACTTGGCGGTGGAAAGAATGGGGTTCTCCCTCTAGGGAACACAATAGAGCACAAGTTTATCTTGGACAGCGCATACGCGACGTCCGCACGGAGTCAGACAGCGTTTTACAGACCAGCAAGTACGATTCGTACCTACAGCACTCCGCACGGCTATATTTTTACGGGGGCCAAAAAGTGCCGGAAAAGCTAAGTACGCTGCGATGCACGATGAAAAGGGGGCCCGCTACGCGACGTACACGCCATCACCCACATCGTACGTGTCATCATGTACGGTGCGTACCCCAACATTGCATGTACAACTCGTACCCCGGGCACAAGTGTACTCGGGGTAGGGGTCGTACAAAGTTCGCTCCATACGGGGCGTTTTCCATGCGCTTTTGTTTTCGGACGGGCGGTACGGATCGTACTTGCAAGCTCGGACTTCAGTTTTACGAGTTGTAAGTAAAACTGTCCGGGAATGTCTCATAGACTTTTCCCGAGGCGATTCGTATGTATTTTTCACGTACAAATCGTACTTCTCCATTTGTATGGGCCTTGTACGATTCGTACGTAAAAAAATACGGATACGAGTCGTACGGGGAAAAAAAAATCCAGGATCGGAATCGACCCCTAAATGTCGGAGGGATGGTCGGAAACAGAAGCGAGGAGGCCGGATAGGATCAATATTTTGGTTTTTATTGGGGGTTGGAAAGGGTAGTTCAAAAATAAATTATAAGGTCTTCAATTGTCAGGATGAAAAAATAATTCTGAAATACGCCTGTTCCAGCACAGGGTTGTAGAATAGATCCTCTCTTATGTGCCCGGGTCAGGGTTGGTGTTCAGTGAAGTCCAAAGGCTGTGGTGCTTCTGTGGAGCGCACATGGGGTCCCGGAGTGTACTCAAGAGAAATAGGAAAGCAGCAGTCAGTTATGGTGTCCTACGTGGTTTTTATACCATCACCATACCATGTGCAGAAGGATAATAGACAAAAAAATGAGGACTTCACCGGAAGAAGACAGCAAAGGAAGAGTAGAATTAAATTAGGCGTTGATCCTTATGTGCAGGATTCCTAGGGTAGCGTTACGTAGTGCCCGTTTATACTTTAACTAAGAATGGTGGGGTGGAAAAAAGGTTTGTGGCAAGAGAGGTGAGACAAGAAAAACTGAGCCAGCAAAAGAAAAGAGCAACCATCACCACAATAGCACTTCCGTATATCCCCCTCCCTATATGCCGCTTCCTTCCCCTTTGTCCCGTCTCGTACCGCTAAAAGCCACAACTCTCCGGAGTTGTGGCGGCTTGTGCGTCCTCTGGGATCGACCAGTCTTCTGTCCACATCTCAGGATCCTTGAAGTCCTCTTCTTCGGCGTTTTCGGACCTGGCAGTCACAGCGGTGTCAGGCAGCGTCTCAGCGTCTCTCCCTTTGTCCGCGTCTTCGTGTTCCGGATGCTTCCTCCTGGCTGACACCTCGGATACATCCTCTCCTCCACTTTTCTGCCCAGCGTGACCTTTGCCCAGCGTTGATGATTGGCTGGGCGGGGTATCCGCCCCGCCGAGGAGGTTTCGTTTCCGGGTTACATGCCTCGTTCTGCAGGAAGGAGACGTCTTGGATTATTTCCTGTGCAGATGTGTCGTCGTCCTTAATACGGTAAGGCATCCAATGTGGGCTCAGTTGGGGTTCGGGTGGTGGTCGTGACTCCAAACCCGGGGTCTTCCTCACAGTAATCAATCCTGATGTTAATTGTTTACCATCTACTGCAGGAACCATTTCTGGTTTCTGTTTCGCTAAGGTAGGTATCTCTAGTTTTGTTGCAAAAGCAGCATCAATCAAATGGCCGGTGGCCCCAGAATCCACCATGACCACCGCTGTTTGAGGTTCTTGCTCAGGAATGACAAATTGTATGTTTAATACCAGATAAGAAACAGAGATTTGTAAGGTATTTGCTACTGATTGATCAGGAGATATGGACTTGTTACTCGAGGAAGTCTCCTGGCAGTTCCTGGAGTATTCTAGTTCTTGGAGTGTGTTGTCCTCTCTCTGAGCTGTACGAAAATTCCTATCAGGATCCCAAAGAGGGGAAGTGGTATTGGTCAGAAATGCAGGGTTCCCGTTTCTCTTTTCACGTCTTCTTTGTTGCCTGCTCTTCCTATCTTTCCCAGGCTCCCACCCCGGGTCTAGTTCATTAAAGAAGGGTGCTTCTTCTCTCCAGTCAGCCCCTTTGTTTTTTGAGGCAGTAAGTAAGGTATGGATGTGGGGATAGTCAGTACCTAGGACCACCGGTTCAGGTAAGTGAGGGAGGAGCCCAACTTTCATGTTTACAGGAGGTTGGGCTGGGCGATGTTGTATAGCCACATTAGTCATGGGATACGTCTTGCTGTCCCCATGAATACACTGAATATTCACTACTCTTGTGGAGATTGGGGGTCCGCCAGGGATGACCTGTGGTCTCATAAGGGTCTGGCGGCTTCCTGTGTCTATAAGGGCATCTCTGTGTTCCCCATTAATGACTACTTGGCAGTGGAAAGAATGCGGATCTCCCTCTAGGGAACACAATAGAGTACAAGTGTATCCAACTTCCATAGGTTCCTCTTTTTTGTGGGCAGGAACGTGCTATATGACCGAATGTCCCGCAATGAAAACATTGGGGCCTAAAGGGGTATTTGGTCTAGGAATTGGTGGTAAAGGACTGGGTACTATAGTCACAGTTTCGGGTTTGCAGGGATTATGGATTGGTCAGGGGGGTCTCACAGGATGGTTACTGGGTTGTTTCCAGGTCCCTTCTTCTTTACCCTTCTGTAATTCTTGCACTCTAAAATATGCTGCTGCAACCTCCACAGCTTTGTCCAGTGATAGGTCTGTATGTTGGCGGACCCATCTCTGAATAGAAGGGTGGAAAGAGGAGAAGAACTGTTCTAAGTAGGTTTTTTCCAATATAGCTTCTTTGGAAGCAGTGAGAGGTTTCAACAAGCGATCGGCTGTATCCTTTATACAATAACAAAGTGCTCTAGGATTTTCTTGAGGTCCTTCTCATATATTACGGAGGTGCATTCTATATGTCTCTTCGTCGATACCCATGCGTTCCAGGATACACCATTTGATATCTGGATAGGGTGTGGTTCTGAGGGGATTGGCGGCTTGGTAGGCTGCTTGGAGATCCCCACTGAGAAGGGGACCAAGATATTGTCCCCAGCGGTCCTCTGCCCACTGGGCGGCCCTCGCCATCCTCTCAAAATTAGAGAGGAAGAAGTCTGGGTCTTCTCCCTGCACATACTTCTGTACCACTACGGAGGGAGGGGCCATATAACCCCAGGGTTGTCCAAGTACTTCTGCTAGTTTTCCCATAGTGGCTTCTTGATTTTGGCCTTGTCCTGTGAGGGTCTTATGGAGGGCTTCCCTCTCGGCTTCAGATGTGTCTAGGAACCGAGCCATAATTTTCTCGAGGCGGTCCTGCCCCTCTGCCATCTTTTTTACCACGGCCTCCATTTCCTCCGATCCCACTTCTGACACCAGATGTCGGAGGGATGGTCAGAAACAGAAGCGAGGAGGCCGGATAGGATCAATATTTTGGTTTTTATGGGGGGGTTGGAAAGGGTAGTTCAAATATAAATGATAAGGTCTTCAATTGTCAGGATGAAAAAATTATTCTGAAATACACCTGTTCCAGCACAGGGTTGTAGAATAGATCCTCTCTTAGGTGTCCGGGTCAGGGTTGGTGTTCAGTGAAGTCCAAAGGCTGTGGTGCTTCTGTGGAGCGCAGATGGGGTCCCGGAGTGTACTCGAGAGAAATAGGAAAGCAGCAGTCAGTTATGGTGTCCTAAATGGTTTTTTACCATCACCATACCATGTGCAGAAGGATAATAGACAAAAAAATAAGGTCTTCACCGGAAGAAGATGGCAAAGGAAGAGTAGAATTAAATTAGGCATCTGTCCTTATGTGCAGGATTCCTAGCGTAGCGTTACGTAGTGCCCGTTTATAGTTTAACTAAGAATGGTGGGGTGGAAAAAAGGTTTGTGGCAAGAGAGATGAGGCAAGAAAAACGGAGCCAGCAAAAGAAAAGAGCAACCATCACCACAATAGCACTTCCGTATATCCCCCTCCCTATATGCTGCTTCCACCCCCTTTTGTCCCGTCATGTACCACTAAAAGCCACAACTCTCCGGAGCTGTGGTGGCTTGTGCATCCTCCGGGATCCACCAGTCTTCTGTCCACGTCTCAGGAACCTCGAAGTCCTCTTCTTTGGGGTTTTCGGACCTGGCGGTCACAACAGTGTCCGCCAGCGTCTCGGCGTCTCTCCCTTCGTCCGCGTCTTCCGGTTCCGGATGCTTCCTCCTGGCTGACACCTCGGATACGTCCTCTCCTCCGCTTTTCTGCACAGCGTGACCTTTGCCCAGCGTTGATGATTGGCTGGGCGGGGTATCCGTCCCGCCTCCCTCGGGAGGTTTCGTTTCCGGGTTACATGCCTCATTCTGCAGGAAGGAGAATTCTTGGATTATTTTCTGTGCAGATGTGTCGTCGTTCTCAATACGGTAAGGCATCCAATGCGGGCTCAGTTGGGGTTCGGGTGGTGGTCGTGACTGCAAACCCGGGGTCTTCCTCACAGTAATCAATCCTGATGTTAATTGTTTACCATCTACTGCAGGAACCATTTCTGTTTTCTGTTTCGCTAAGGCAGGTATCTCTAGTTTTGTTGCAAAAGCAGCATCAATAAAATCGCCGGTGGCCCCAGAAGCCACCATGACTACCACTGGTTGAGGTTCTTGCTCAGGAATGACAAATTGTATGTTTAATACCAGATGAGAAACAGAGATTTGTAAGGTATTTGCTACTGATTGATCAGGAGATATGGACTTGTTACTCGAGGTCGTCTCCTGGCAGTTCCTGGAGTATTCTAGTTTTCCACCTAGGTCATGGTAGTATTTGGTTTTTCTAAACAGTCTTTAACAAAATGTCTCTTCTTACCACATTATAAGTATAAACCCTTTTTACGACTGGACTCTTTTTCTTCTGGTGGTAAGGATTTCCGTATTCCTCCAATTTACAAGGTTTCACTGTCATCTTGTGGGATAGAATGTGTTTTTTCTTTAGGTCGTATTGAAGTTTTCAATTCTAAGTTTTTCCTGTCTCCTCTACGGTCTTCCACTCTATGGTCTAACGGGATACTTAAAGCTATAAGATCTTCGTAAGTTCTTGGTTGAGGATCTATTGGACCTATTAAATCTTTCAATTGGTCTCGAAGACCTTGATAGCAAAATGCAGCTCTTTTGTCTTCGGGCCAATTATTGTCAGCTATGAAACGATTGAGTTGGGTTAAATCATGGACCAAGTCTTTATTTCCCTTTTTCAGTTCTAGTAATTCACGATCGGCTGATCCAGTGATTGGTCGCCTGTCAAAAACCTTTACAAACTCACTCTTTAAGCGAGTCCAACTATAAAGCAATGGATCATCAGATTGTACCAAAGGAACTGCCCACATAGCGGCATCCCCGCTTAGATAAGAAATCAAAAATGCAATACAAGATTGAGCATCAAAAAATGATGTGGGTTTCACCATAAAATGTAACTGTACTTGCGTTAAAAAGGTTTGAAATTTGTTTGGTTCACCTGAAAATCCTTTGAGAAGTGATAAAGGAACTGTTAATGGAACAGTTACTGATACAGTAAAATTAGGGGGGACACTAGAAGTAGCTGCATCAGAGGGACATGAAGGTGCTAATTGTGTCTGTAGTTGAGTGACTCTATTAGCTAACATCACAGTTTCTTGCCTAGCTACTGAAAGATCTTTTTGCATGTTTCCCAACATGGCACACAAATCTTCCAAGATGGCCATCATGAAGATACTGCTCAGGAGGAACCAATTTAATGGGCGTATTATTCTGTCAAGGCTTTTAATATACTGTTGGGTTCCTCAGGAGCAGTACCCTCATGAAGCCCACGTTCCAGCAGCCTTGACTCAGGCTTAATTACACAGAGTATCAAAGTAGCTAGATGGGGGTAAGGGATTTGGGGAGGGTACTGCGGGGAGGGAGACCTGGAACAAGATGTTATCTTCAATTAGTGTTTCTGTAGCTTTACTAGGTTACAAGTCTATACTTTGTATGGATTATGTAGCAAACTACACAAATAACATCCCTGTAAAGGAAAAATCAGTTTACATTTGGAACAGTTGTTATTTATGCCTCTGTGTTCTTCAATCTTAGTTTGATCTCCAATTTCTATTAAGAGAATGAGTTTCTGTTCCTATATTCACCAACAATACATATATATATATTACCTACTGGCGGTTGCCAGTAGGTAGTTATAGTTAGGACCTATTTTCCATAGGAAATCCGCAACATTCTATTCCCAATAAGTCTGGCGCCGGTCGATGAATATTCGCGAAATTTTCCAAACTTTTGGCCAGCTTCGGTCCGCTCCTATCCTGAAAGTTTCGGGATGATTCGTCAAGCGGGGGCCAAGAAAAAAGGGGGGTCCCAAAACGCATTTTCCCCATGCAATTTCCCATAGGACCTTTTGACGCAGCTACAGCCCGAACTGCTGAACGGAATTACACCAAATTTGGCAAAGAGGTAGTCCTCAGTTCAGACTCGTACCTTTTGCTTAAATGGTGCAAATCTGTTCAGTAGTTCCTGAGAAAATTTGAGTTAAATGTACATATATATCTATGGCCACGGAGGATCCGCGCACCCTATGCTAATTGGCTGTCAAGTGTCTGTCAACATTCGAAACCAGGAACTGTTGGCAGCCATTTTGTGCCTCGGTAGAAGCGAGGCTGAGGAAGTAAGGGAAATAAGTGTGTGAAAGATGTAAAGGGGGCAGGGTAAAAATACTCTGACCCTCTAGTGTTGCTTAGGGGGTCCCAGAATGACCCCCTGTGGCAGGGTGCGCGGATCCTAATAATTAGCCCCAGGGTGCCAAATCCCAGGGGCAAAATGCGTAAAAAATTAAAAGGGGGGCCCAGGAGGACCCTCCAGCCCCGGGGACCGCTACTCCCCGGGGCTACAAAATAAATAGGGTGGGGGGGCTGAACGGCCTCCCCAAGCCCCGGGGACCACCACCCCCGGGGCTTTTTTTATTGAGGGAGGAGGGGGCTGCGTGGCCCCCCTCTTGGAGCCTTCGAGGGCCCTGGGGACCGCCACCCCCCTGTGCCGGCTCCTACAGTGTCCTGGGGTGCCCACCCCCAAGACACTGTTGTTTGCTATTAGAGGGTGGGAGTCTCCCACCCTCCCATAGCAAACTTCATTTGGATTTTGAAAGAGAGAGCAGGGAAACCTGCTCTCTCTTTCAAAATCCAAACATATTGCTTTTCCACACGGGGAGCTGCATGTCAGCAGCTCCCCATATGGAAAAGCAATGCCGGCTCCCGAAGGACGTGGGGAGCCGGCTGGGACCGTGGGGGCTTTGGCGCTCCCCCCACTGTCCCCAACGTGTTTTTATAAGCCCCGGGGGATGGGGTCCCCGGGGATAATAAAAATTAGTGAGAGGGGCTGTTTTTTTTTACGGTAAAATTAGGAGTCGCGCATCCTATCGCGTTGGGTGCACAATTTCTCTCGCATAGGATGCATGGTTCCTAACGCGTTGGGTACGCAACTCCAAGGAAAAAAACATGAAATTTTTGGGAGATAAACTCAAGCTTAAGTGTTTTGTTCTTGAGTGGCTCTAAAAAGAGCCGTTGTGTTCATTGAGAGTTTTTGGTAAATATTAGTAAGTACATATACAGGGTCTAAAGTTGTTGAGGAAGACTCTGTTTCCTTCATCAGTAAAGTGTACTCCATCTCTCCTATACATCTCTTGCATATGAAAGCGCAGATTGTTATTGTAAATGGACCCCATTCTATAGTCTTGGAGAAAAGCAGAAACAGACTTATTCACATGTTTTCTAGCTTTCTCAATCTGTGGACAAAAATGATTGGACCAGTTCCATTTCTGCCTTTGGCATATGTTAGAATACACAAAGGCAGTTTTGGGAAAAAGTGAAATCAGTTCTGCAAAGGTGTCCTTCATAAGCATTTCCAGACCTACCCCAGTCAAAGTGCCTAGGTCATTGCCACCACAGTGCACTATTATGAGGTCAGGGTGTTGGAGATGCATAAAGGACTTTACCAATGGCATCAATTGGTGCCACTTTAACCCTCTCTGTCCAATCCATTTAAAGTCTACATTTGGCAAACCTAGGTCTTTCTGCATACCTTTGGCTCCAGAAAATATAGCTGTGTCCCACAATCCACACTCTAAGCATCTTGAAGGGAGGTCTGGATGCACTCAGATGGTCTCTAAATGAAATGACAGTTGGAAAAGTAAGATTTTTCTAAAATGGTGGCTAAGATGCAGTTTTGAAAAAAGACAAGAAATCATTGGTTGTTTGACAACCTTCTACACTGAAAAGTAGGGTGCATGTTTCTGTTTTTTAAACGCATGATTCTTATTGGTTAACAAAAACTGATTGAAAGGAATATTATATATGGTAAGCTGATATGTTGAAAAGTCAAGCACACTTGCTGTTTTGATTAGCAACATTGTGTGCTGAAATTGTGACCTGTGTGCTCAGTTAAGTGTTCCATGACCTGTTTCTATGGTAACAGGCAGAAGGCAGATTGGGGTAGGGTTTAAATTTATGTCATTTGGAAAGGGTTGAAATGTTTAACCAATAGAAATGTGTGTTAGCTTTTGAATTAATGTGGGAAGGAATGTGATTTGATGTTTACATGTATATGTGTGCAAAATGAGAGGGAAACTTTGCCATTCTTTGGTTTTGCTGACTGGTGCACAGTGCAGAGATTCTGTATAACAAAATCTGGTGTGTGACTGACATACTTCTCAATCTACAAAACAACTTGAAAGGTGAGTTATTTAATTTTGAGGGGATGTATGTGGTCTATTTTGATTTTAATCAGACTAATGTATTTCTCTTGCTAAAGTGCAGGGAATACTTTTTTTGTCTACAATCTTATTGACAGTGTGTGTGCATGTAGAAACCATTCTGTGATAAGCATTTGTGTTTTTCATGTGTTTGCAGACAGATAACTGTGCTGTTTTTATGTTTTGGTAGAATTAGAAACCAGTCTGAGTCATGTTTCTACACTAAAATGTAGTACTCCTTCTAGATTAAGAAATGTGTTTTGGTACAGTGCCAGGGATAGTGTTGTTTGTCTAGAATCACACAGTGAGTCTGTGTGCATTTAGAAATCATTTTGAGAAAAACATTTTGGTACTAATGTGCAGTAGAACATTTTCTGCAATGTGTGCAGTCACCTTACATCTTGTAGACTAGTGAATGTATTTTGTACAAGGGATAGTTGGCTGTCTACAATCACACTGTGAGTCTGTGTGCATTTGGGCAATTATTGTGAGAAAAGCATTTGGTAACATCATGTATTTGCTTGCAGATTACTGCTTTACAATTTGGTTTGTTGTCAAGTTGGAGTAGCATTAGAGGCCAGTCATTGCTTATGCAATTGCAAAATGGGTCAGGCTTTCACAGTAGTGTGCAGTATTGAAATATGTAGCATGTGTGCAGTCACCTTACCCCTTCCAGAGTAGTGAATGACTTTTGGTAAACTCCTAGAGATAGTGTTGCTTGTCAAAAGTCACACTGTGAGTCTGTGTGCATTTGGCCAACCATTTTGAGAGAAGCATTTTGTTATATTGTGTATTTGCTGACAGATAACTGTTTTAAAACCTGTCATGTTTCAAGTTTTAGTAGCATTAGAAGCCACTCTTTGCTTATGCATTGATAAAATGAGTCAGGCTTTGACACTAAAGTGCAGTACTGAAATATGTAGATTGTGTGCAGTCCCCTTACTCCTTCCAGAGTAGTGAATGAGTTTTGGTAAACTCCTAGGGATAGTGTTGCTTGTCTAGAATCACACTGTGAGTCTGTGTGCATTTGGGTAAGTATTGTGAGAGAAGCATTTGGTTATATTGTGTATTTGCTGACAGATAACTGTTTTAAAACCTGTCATGTTGTAAAGTTTTAGTAGCATTAGAAGCCAGTCTTTGCTTATGCATTGATAAAATGAGTCAGGCTTTGACAATAAAGTACAGTACTGAAATATGTAGATTGTGTGCAGTCCCTTTACTCCTTCCAGAGTAGTGAATGTGTTTTGGTAAAGTCCAAGGGATAGTGTTGCTTGTCTACAATCACACTGTGAGTCTGTCTGCATTTGGCCAACCATTGTGAGAGAAGCATTTGGTTATATCATGTATTTGCTGACAGATAACTGTTTTAAAACCTGTCATGTTGTCAAGTTTTAGTAGCATTAGAAGCCAGTCATTGCTTATGCATTGATAAAATGAGTCAGGCTTTGACACTAAAGAGCAGTACTGAAATATGTAGATTGTGTGCAGTCCCTTTACCCCTTCCAGAGTAGTGAATGAGTTTTGGTAACGTCCAAGGGATAGTGTTGCTTGTCTAGAATCACACTCTGAGTCTGTGTGCATTTGGGAACCACTGTGAGAGAAGCATTTGGGTACTTCATATCTTTGCATACACATAACTACTTAAAAACCTTTCCTGTTCTCAAGTTTTGGTAGAATTAGAATTAGGGGTGGGCGGAATTTGCGAAATTCACTTTCGCAAATTATCACGAAAATGTTAAAAATCTCCGCAAACACGCGGAATTATCGCAAAGATGCTGAAGTTTTTTTCCCGCCCGTTCGCGGTATTTTCTGCGTGGTCGTGGCTCGCCAACTTACCCATGCAGTTGCTCGTGGGCGCGGCCATCTTGTTTTCACTTGTCTCGCAGTGCATGAACGCGAGAAGAAAGAAGTGATCGCGTGACGAATGACGTTACTGCGGGCGCGAACTGTCGCGAGACAGCGCAAATGGCTACCAACAATCCAACATCTCGTGGAGAATGCGACCGGATTGGGAAAACTTGTCGGCGAACGCGGGGAATCAGGTAAGGCGATCGCGCGCACGCGAGAATGTATTATTTTACAGTGCGAGCAAGCAAAAAATTTCCAGTAAAATGCGGATTGCGGAAATTTTGACATTTTCGCGCTCTCCACGGAACGCGAAAATGTCAAATTATCGCAATTTCCACGAGCGGAATGGAATTTTAGCCCAGGCCTAATTAGAATCCAGTCATTGCTTATGTATTCACCCAGGAACTCTCCTTGCAATACTGTAAACATTCAGTTAATATACAAGTAGTAATGGAGTGAGGCAGGCCTTAGCACATGGATTGATTCAAACGCCTATCCACTATGCATGCAGTCCTCTAACCATCTACACACTTGTCTTTCATACCTTCAATTTCCCAGTCAATATCAATACACTTCCAGGTAACACCTTGTCACTGCCCTTGCACTCCTCTACTGATCCATAAAGCACCATGTACTAATCTATTCACTGTGTGAAAACCCAACCACTTATAAATTCATCCAGGCACTCTCCTTGCAGTACTCTAATTATTCAGTCAGTACCCAAGTACTCATTCAGTGACCAGTCCTTAGCACATGGACTGCTTCAAACCCCTATCCACTAGGCAGGCAGTCCTCTAACCATTTACATACTTGTCTTTCATACCTGCAATTCCCCAGTTAGTATCCATACACATCCAGCAAACATCCTGTTACTCCCCTTGCACTCCTCTAGTGACCCATTTAGCACCATGTACTAAACCATTCACTATGCGAAAACCCGACCACTTATACATTCATCCAGGCACTCTCCTTGCAGTACTCTAATTATTCAGTCAGTACCCAAGTACTCATGCACTGAGCGAGGCCTTAGAATATGGACTGCTTCAAACCCCTATCCACTATGCAGGCAGACCTCTAACCATCTACACACTTGTCTTTCACAGCTTCAATTTCCCAGTCAGTATTCATACAGTTCCAGCAAACACCCTGTCACTCCCTTTATAGTTCTCCAGTGACTCATTCAGCACCATGTACTAATCCATTGACTGCACCAAAACCCAAAAACGTAAAAGATTCATCCAGGCACTCTCCTTGCAGTACTCTAATGATTCAGTCAGTACCCAGGTACGCATGCAGTGACCCAGGCCTTAGCTCATGGACTGCTTCAAACGTCTGTCCAGTATGCATGCAGGCCTCTAACCACCTACACAATTGTCTTTCACACCTTCAATTGCCCAGTCAGTATCTATATACTCCTTTAAACAGCCTGTCACTCCCCTTGCAAACCGACTCATCCAGCACCATGTACTAATCTATTCACTGCTCCAAAACCCCAAAACTTAAAAGATTAACTCAGGCACTCTCCTTGCAGTAGTGTAATGATTCAGTCAGTACCCAGGGAATCATGCAGTGTCCGAGGTCTTAGCTCATGGACTGTTTAAACGTCTATCCACTATCCATACAGGCCTCTAGTCACCTACACACTTGTCTTTCACTTCTTCAATTAACTAGTCAGTATCTATATACTTCAATAAACACCCTGTCACTCATCTTGCACTCCTATAGTGACTGATCCAGTACCATGTACTAATCTATTCACTGCGCCAAAACTGAAAAACTTAAAAGTTTCACCCTGGCAGTCTCCTAGCAGTAGTTTAATGATTCAGTCAGTACCCAGGTACTCATGCAGTGAACCATGCATTACCACATGGGCTGCTTGAAAGGTCTATCCAGTATGCATGCAGGCTTCTAACCTACTATAAACTTGTCTTTAACAGCTTGAAATCCCCAGTCAGTATCCATGTACTTCCAGCAAACACCCTGTCACTCCCCTTGCACTCTTCCAGTGACTTATTCAGCACCATGTAGTAATGCATTCACTGTGCCAACATTGAAACACTTATAAATTCACCCAGGCACTCTTCTTGCAATAGTCTAATCATTCAGTCAGTACCCAAGTACTAATGGAGTGAGGCAGGCCTTAGCACATGGATTGATTCAAACGCGTTTCCACTATGCATGGAGGCCTCTAACTACCAACATAATTGTCTTTCAGACCTTCAATTTCCCAGTCAGTATCTGTAAACTCCAATAAACACTCTGTCACTCCAATTGCACACCTCCACTGACTCATTTGGCACTATGTACTAATCTATTCACTGCGCCAAAACCCAAAAACTTAAAAAGATTCACCCAGGCACCCTCCTTGCAGTACTCTAATGATTCAGTCAGTACCCAGGTAGTTTTGCAGTGATCCAGGTGTTACTCCATGGACTGTTTCAAACGTCTATCCACTATGCATGCAGGTCTCTAGCCACCTACACACTTGTCTTTCACACCTTCAATTCCCCAGTCAGTATTCATACAGTTCCAGCAAACACCCTGTCACTCCCCTTATACTTCTCCAGTGACTCATTCAGCACCATGTACTAATGTATTTACTGCGCCAAAAAACAAATACTTATAAATTCATCCAGGCACTCTCCTTGCAGTACTCAAAACAATCAGTCAGTATCCAAGTACTATTGGAGTGAGGCAGGCCTTAGCACATGGATTGATTCAAACGCCTAACCACTATGCATGTAGGTCTCTAATCGCCTACACACTTGTCTTTCACACCTTCAATATCCCATTCAGTATCCATACAGTTCTTGCAAACACCCTGTCACTCCCTTTGCATTTCTCCAGTGATTTTTTCAGTAACATGAAGTAATCCATTAACTGTGCCAAAAAACAAACACTTATAAATTCATGCAGGCACTCTCCTTGCAATACTCTAAACATTCAGTCAGTACCCAAGTACTAATGGAGTGAGGCAGGTCTTAGCACATGGATTGATTTTAACGCCTATCCACTATGCATGTAGGCCTCTAACCACGTACACAATTGTCTTTCACACCTTCAATTCGCTAGTCAGTATCCATACACTTCCAGCAGACACCCTGTCAATCCCCTTAGTCTCTTCTAGTGACTCATCTGGCACCATGTAGTAGTCTTTACTGCACAAAAACCTAAACCTTTAAAAGATGCATTCAGATACTATCCTTGCATTATTCTAATGTTTCAGTCAGTATTCAGGTACTCATGCAGTGAAGCATGCCTTTTGACAAGGACTGTTTGAAGTAACTATCCACTATGTATATAGTGGTCTAACTACTTTTACACTTGTGCATTAGGCCTACTTTTCCACAGTTACTATGCATACACTCCAGCAAACACACTGTGACTGCTGTTGCAAACCGATAGTGAGTCTTTTAGTAGCATGTAGTGATCTATTCAATGAAGTAAAATTCAAACAACTGTGATTTCACTCAGTTTCTCTCCTTATAGTAGCGTAATCATTCAGTCAGTTAGCATGTAGTCTTTCAGTGAGGCAGGCTTTAGGGCATGAACTGCTTCAAAGTAGTATGCACTATGCATGTAGTGTTTTAACCATCGTCACACTTGTGCTTCAGGGCTGTAATTTCTTAGTCAGTATTTATATAAAATGTGTTTGTATAGCAATAGAAAAATATCAATTTTAAAGTTATTAATATACATTTATCAGTGATTATTTTTTACAGATACTGTTTTTCACCATTAAAATAGAGAAATCATGCCAAAAAAAAAAGAAAAAGAACAGAGAAAGGAGAGTTACTTGAAGAAAAATCAACCACAAGTATTGAATGAACAACATAATGTGGTTAAAAGAGAAAATCTTCTGGTAAGATCACAAAGCAATTTATTAAAAATGTTTGTAGGACCAGACAGAATGTACATAATGCTGAAACCTCTGAGAATGCTTCAGCTAGAAAAAATATTCAAAATAATAGGAAAAGCAAAAAAGCAAATGGACAGTCAAAGGAGACGAAGTATGATAAAAGAAGGCAAAATCAGTATAAGGAAATACGCAAAAAAATATTTTACAAGAGAGTATTACATAATTTGCTGAAAGATGTGAAGAAATATAAAAGAGAGCTCTATTTTATAAAAAGAAGAAGCATATTGAAACCATTGTTGAAAAGGCTTTTGAAGTAAAAAGGAAACTATTCATTTTAGTATTAAACAGAATTTGATCACTAGATAAACCAATCCATTTAATGAAGGCCAAAAGTAGGAGGAAAAGAGTAATTAATAGAACACATTTTTGGGATTTTTTTTGGGAGAATGGAAACACAGTTCAAGTTCAGAGCCTTTCATTAATGAAGAGAGTTATTTACAGAGCAATAATTTATTGCATGCAGATGACACCAGTGGTCGAGGTTATGAGGTTAGAGATGGTTGTCCAATTGACAAAGAGAAAATGGTTGAAAGAAATGCAGAAGAAGGTATAGCTGATGAAGTTCTAAGGAGATGTCCTAAACACCCTGTGTACACTTGGGATTGCAGTAGTATTTGTAGTGTACGACAAGAATCTATTGATAAATTATGTAGTTTCTTACGAGCATATAGTAAAAAAAGTGTTAAACAAAAGATTAAGGTGTTGCAAGGACTAGGCCCTTGCAGAGTGACAAAAATACTGGTTTGCAAGGTCATTCTCTGGCTTGTCTTTCTAGGAAAGTTTGTCAAGGTGTTTTTCACCATTTCAGGATGTTGGCAGTACATCATACTCAAATGCAGAAGTTAGTGAGAAGATTGTATTGTGCAAAAAGTCCAGCGCTAAAGTTAAATGAGTTGAAAAGTGCTCTTTTGCGTGGGTAAGTATCAGATGTGAAGAAGGTTTGTGATGATATTGAGTTTTGTTACTTTGGTCCTCAGCAAGAGAGCGCAGAAACTGACACATTAGTAGAACAAAATGTTGAAGACAATGTAGAACCCGCGATTACAAAAACTTTTGAAGATCAAATCACAAAGTTTAAGGTAAGTTCAGGTGAAAGACCAAATGTTTCTTGTATTTGTTGTCGGCGAAGTCACTATAAAAATAAGACTAGGAGTGTCAATCTGTATTTAAAAAGTGAAATAGAAAATAATGATAAGTGGAAGGAATTTGCAACGTATTTGTTGGTAGAGGATTGTTTTGATTTGGGATCTGAGCAGCGTATTTGCAAATATTGTTATAACAAATTGCCTGCTAGAGCTGTTCATAATAATCTAGAGTTGGTTGCTATTCCTCCAGAGCTGATAGATTTAAATACGTATGAGTCTATTCTCATTCAATGTGTGCACCCGTTTCAGGCTATTGTTCGTATGGAGCCTAAAACAGGTAAATTACCTCCATCAGAGTTACAAAGAGGATTGAAAAGGAAGAGTTGTGTATTTACCGTTAGATTTAAAGAAAAACATTGAAACTATTGGTGTAGACCATGCAGAAAATGAACCACTAGTCATTCTAGTTAATGGTGTTCCTACTAATAAGAAAATCTGGCAAGAGTTAGTGGATGTTAGAAAAGTGCAAAAGGCATCATTGTATCTGATAAAAATAATGAGTACTATAGAAATGTGTTTGTTGGAGAAGAAATAGATTTAGCAGAAGATACTGAAACATTAAGTGGACAAATTGAAAAAGTGGACATGTCCAGATGTGAAGAAATCTATGAATATTACAGTGTACATCCACTTCATTCCAAAGAGGTGATGGGGAATACGATTGAGTTGTTCCAAATGAAAAAAGCAAGAGGAAGTCCCATGAGTATATGGGAAGAGAGCTTGGAAGCTCGTTGTTTCCCGCAGTTGTTTCCAACAGGAAAAGGTGGACGATATGATGAACGTCCTGTGCAGATTCCTGCATCTGAATATCGGACAACAAGAGTATATGCAGAAGTTCCAAGATTTCGACAATGTATCCCTTATATGTTTCATCTTCTGTTTGAAAGTGACTTGTCTGGACATTCATATGCAGTAAATCACATTTTAAAAACTGGAATGCATCTGCAAAATGTAACTGTAAAGGATTTTATGGATAAAGTGCATCAGAGAGATGATCATTTAGAATCTCAGTTGATTATTTTGATGGCATGTCAGCGTGGGACTAATGAATATTGGTACCGTCGTGATGGAGAACTGAAATGTATGCTACGGAACTTAGGAACTCCTACATGGTTTGTTACACTAAGCTGTGCTGAGTATGCTTGAGATAATTTACTTGAATTTCTTCGAGAGGCAAATTCCAATATAAAAAATATTGAATACAAGACACCTGGAGAATTGTGCTCTTTGGATCCTGTTAATGTATGCAGATATTTCAATCATAGATATGAAGCTATGATGTCTTTCATCTGCAATAAAAAAAATCCTCCTCTTGGAGAAGTTGTGGATTTCTTTTGGAGAAAGGAATATCAAGCAAGAGGTGCTCCTCATATACATATGTTGTTATGGATCAAGGACGCCCCCAAATTTGGAACAGATTCAGATGATACCGTTTTGTCTTTCATTGAAGATTATGCCACATGTGCTGTACCCAATAGCAGAGAAGATAAAAACTTAAAACAACAAGTCTTACGATTCCAAAGCCATAGGTGTGGAAAATACTTTCGATGAAAGTACAAGTCAAAGGATAAGTTCTATACCAAATGTTGTTTTGGATTTCCACGTCCTGTATTATCCAAAGGAAGAGTGAACAGTTTTATGTCAGCTATGCGACATACCATCACAAGAAAGTCTCCGAAAAATACCTACAACTTAAGAAGAAGCGAAGAGTCAAAATTCATAAATGACTACAATCCAGTTATTTTATCCATGTGGAACGCTAACATGGATATTCAGTATGTTGCGGACAATTCCATTGCTGTTGCTCGATATGTAACGTCCTACATTACTAAATCAGAAAAGACAGAATTGAAAGAAATGTGGGAAGAGATTTCTCACGCGAAGACACTAAGTAAGAAATTATACAGTTTCAGTTTGAAGATGTTGTCGCATCGTGAAATTGGAGCATATGAATGCTCAGATCGGTTATCATCCGCAAGTCTATACTCCAAAAGTAGAAGAATCATTTGGGTGAGTCTAGGTCTTGCAGCAATGCGAAATCGGGTACTGAAATCTGTTCAAGAAATTGAATATTTAGCAGAAAAAGAACCAGAAAGTACAGATATTTTGAAAACGAATATGTTGGACACATATTACCCAAACAGAAGTCATCATCTTGAGAACATGTGTCTCTATGAAGTGCTGCAAAACTATACTTTTAAACGGAATACTACAAAGAACATCAATGATGTAAAATATGCAGTGATTGGTTCCGAAGGATGTTTGGTGAAACAAAGGAAAGGAAATGTAATTAATCACAGGAAACTGAGTTGCGACACTGCTGATAAAAGGGAGTTTTACTTTTTAGCCCTTTTGCAAAAGTTCAAACCATGGCGTTCAGAACTGGAATTACCTGGAGATTTTCAGAGCTATGAAGATTCATTTAGGGCCATAAGTAGGTGGCATACACTTTACCGATTCTTAAATACCGAATCTTACCGATTCGGTATTTAAGAATCGGTAAAGTGTATGTAGGTAAAAATTCGGTCAATGTTACCGAATCGTAGTAAGTCGGTAATGATGGAATCGGTATTTACCGATTTGGTAATGAGGCATACCTTCCCATTGATTGAATCAATGGGAAGGTATGCCTCATTACCGAATCGGTAAATACCGATTCGGTAATGGGGGGAGCACATTCAAGGGTGGCAGGGTGTCACATGGACACCCTGTTGCACCCCTGATTCTTCCATGTGTGCACATGTGGCGCACATACATGCCCTAGGGGCATGTATGTCTGCCACATTGCACACTTCACAGTGCACAAAAATGCATTTTCACACCTATTCGTCATTTACCACCAACTATTAGTTGGTGGTAAATAACGAATCCCCACACCCACCACACAGTCCTCCTACATCTCATTACTGTATTCGGTATTTACCGAATCGGTAAAATTACCGATTCGGTACTTTTACCGATTCGGTAAATTACCGAATACAGAAATGAGCCCCCTACATGTCAACAGCCTAAATACCGGTCGGTAACGGTATAATTACCGAAAATCGGCCGTTACCGACCGGTATTGGGCTACGTACATGAGGCCCTTAATGCTTGTAAAGATGGCATACAATGCAGTGCTTTTGCAAATTATGTGAAAATGTTGAATGATGAAATTGATCAAGAAGCTACAATTGCAGCTGAGATTGCTAGAGACAGTTCTCAAGACAGTCAAAGTTCTGCTGCACTGAGTCAAGATCCACTAGGACAACCAATTGTTGAAAATGAAGCAGCAATTGCCATGAATGAGGTGGAAACAGCAATGTATCAAGCTCAAGAAGATGTACTGCAGTTAGGAAACTTGGAAGAACAACTAAATGTTGAACAGAAACAAATATATCAACAAGTGAAAGAGCAGATTGACCATGGATTACTTCATGAAAAGAAAGGGTGCTCATGTACATCATTTCAACCTATCCGAATGTATGTGAGTGGTCAAGCTGGAACAGGAAAAAGTTTCTTAATTAAAGTAATTACAAGTTATCTGCAGAGAACAACTGAGTCGCATTTGTCTTGTGTTGTCACTGCTCCAACTGGGTTGGCAGCAAATAACATTAAAGGAATTACTTTACATCGTTTACTAATGCTACCAGTAGAGCATGAAAGCAAATTGGAATACCACAAGCTATCTGGAGAAGCTTGTTGTGAAGTTTCAAGAGTCCTGAAGAAAATGAAACTTCTCATTATTGACGAGGTAAGCATGGTCTCCAACTTGATGCTTGCCTTTGTGCATTTAAGAATGCAGCAAATTCTTAAAACAGAGTATGACGTTTTATTTGGAGGAAAACACGTCATAGTTTTTGGAGATCTACTGCAACTGACTCCGGTAAAAGGACAACCGGTATTTAAAACACTTGCACATGAAGATACCAGAAAGTCTCTCGGTAGTGTTGGTAACGTGAACATTTGAACATATTTTGAATACAAAGAACTGACAACAAATATGCGACAGGCAAATGATGCTGAATATGGAAGTATTCTTCAAGATATAAGAATTGGACTTCTGACAGAACATGGCAAACAAACTTTGCAGAGTCGATTACTTTCCAATTTGTTTCCACATGAAAATGTAGTTTCTGAGAAAGTGTACATGAAAATTGCAGAAAATAAATCAGTGATCTGCTTAATGCCAACACTGCGCGAGTGTTCTATATTCAACGAAGAACTATTGAAACTGGAAAATGAAGAAATTATAAAAATGGAAGCCATCGATAAAATAGAGCATGAAGGAATCACTATTATTTTGACGGGAAAATTGAAAACAAAACTGGATTCTTTAGGAAAAAAGATATCTAAAACGGCTGGTTTAGAAAAGACTCTATATGCATGTGTAAGCTGTCGGGTAATTTTAAGGCGTAATTTGGATGTAGAAAAGGTTTAGTTAATGGAGAAATGGGTAATGTGGTGGATTTTGTTAATTATCAGAAAAAAGAAGGAATTTAATTTTTTAAAATTAAATTTGATCAGATTGAAGAAGTTGAAGAAATTGGTCATTGTTCAGTTCGTTTTTTGCTTGTTAAAGATTTATATGTCAGCAGGAAACAATTTCCATTTTCTCTGGCATATGCAGTGACTATTCATAAATCTCAAGGATTAAGTGTAGACAGTGCATTGGTGAACATTGGATCTACCGTGTTTAAAGAGGGTATGGCATATGTTGCTTTGTCGCGAGTCAGAACATTATCTGGTTTGTTTTTGATTGATTTTGATGAGACAGAGGTTACTGCAGATACAAACTGTGTAAAAGAGTCTAATAGGTTAAGAAGGGCGTATGCTCCCAATTTAGGTCAATATCCTGTATTTGAAAACCGCGTGGTTGGTCGAAAAAGAAGGTTTGAGAATATCTGTACTGAAGGTGTAGAGAAGGAAAAAGAACAAGATAATGTTGTGATTGCAAGTAAAAAGAAAAAAGGCAGTATTGAAGAGATTGTTGGTTATCAGTTTGAAAATAGTTCAGGTGTCAACTGCTATGCTAATGTAGTGGTCAATGTTGTTTTTTATCTTGAAGGTTTGCAAGAACAAATTATGCAGAATCGGCAAAAAAGATTTTGTTCTTTGTTGCATTCTGTTTATGAAAAATTGACAACAGATACAAGTAAAATACAAACCGTTTCAGATGTTCATAATCTTTTGGATGTGTGTTCTGGTTCTACACAATTTACGCAAAATATCCAACAAGATGCTCAGGAATTTTTAATGTATATGCTTACCATTTTTGAAAATGAAGGTGTAGAAATAGAAAATATTTGTGGCCTTTGTTACAAATGGGAACATTATTGTGAAAATT
This sequence comes from Triturus cristatus, assembly GCF_964204655.1. Lineage (NCBI taxonomy): Eukaryota > Metazoa > Chordata > Amphibia > Caudata > Salamandridae > Triturus > Triturus cristatus. Next base: position 46,253,390 of record NC_140583.1, on the reverse strand, counting down.
GCATGTATACATCTAGCACTAATGTAGACACTGAAAGATTTCTATATTTAACATTACCGGACTGTAAATCAGTGTCTTTCAATAAATTAGTTAAAGGTGCAAATCAAAACATGGAGTGTAGCTAATGTAAATCAGAAATGTTATCCACATTATTTTTAAAAAAATATGGACAATACATAATTTTAATGATGCAACGTTGTACAGCTGATGGAAGAAAATGTAATACTTTAATAAAGCAATTTGTAGCAACACAACTATCAATATCAGGAAGGACTTTTGTAGCAATTGCAATAATTTTCCATGATGGTCCTTCAACAACATCTGGACATTACACTGCCTATCTAAAATGTGACAAAGGCTGGACACTTTGTAATGATGCCCAGTTGGTTTTCAAACAACATTTGCCTAGTGAATTACCAAATTCCTACCTAATATTTTTAAAGCCAAAGTTTTAGGAAGATAATTCACTCTCTGAGGAATTTATTATTATAATTTAATAGGATTACCATTGGACAATTAACATAAAAAGGAGTGCAAAAATACCATTTGGCCTCAAGGAAAGGTATATGTTTGAATTATGGACTTTTTCATGCTCATTGACTCGGTGAATATTTTAAAGCGACAACATTTACAGTTTTTATGTTAAAGTTATAAAATTTTGTTAGCCATAAATATTTCATGTATGTGTGATTTGTATTTTCTGGTATTTTACTTAGAATAGCATGTTGGTTTCTTTTTTAAACAATCTTTTTGATTTTTTTTTTGCCCGCTGTTATGTGATGAGTACGATTGAAATCACTATTTCTAGTGAAATTTAATATATTCTGATAACAGCAAAAAAGGCAAACAAATTACTTTGTTTAAATTATTCTGTGTTGTTAAAAATGTAATATTACATGTTAAAACAATTTTTTCTTTTCTTTCACAGATTCTAATTCTAAAACAAGCAATTTACCACATATTACATTACAAAAAACATCTGAAAAAAATGTGTACCTTTTTTTATTTCTATTACTGTGAAGGTAAGTTTAACTAAGTATTAATATGTACAATGGGCAGATCTGCAAGAAGCTACAAAGTTTGAATACGTTTTTCAAAACACCCTGTTTATACCTATGTAGTTTTGGAATCTCCCTGTCATAGGATATCATGTGACCTGCAAAAAAACAGATTTGAGTTGTTCATAATATTTCCCATTGTACCTATGGAAGGACCGCAATCATTTCAATCATTCTTCTTTGAGCATCTTTGCAGACAAAACTCTGTGCTTACCTCCTATTATTCACAAGCAATTTTCCAAACAGAAATATGTCACTTTTTGTAACATAGTTATAGCGCAAGACACTCTTTCATATTTACAAAGAGAGGAAAAGGCACTCTGTGTACCTTTTCTTCTCCATGTAAATACGACCTCATCATACACACCACTTTGCGTTGAAAGGGCGTTCTATAAGTGATGTTGTGCGTGATGGCACAGAATACTCATAGAACACGACACATCTCCAGATTTATCAGAAATCATGAATCTCAACATGTGTGTGAATGCTGCACCATTCTCCAATTGGTGTAGCAAAGCACAACAAGGAGAATTGATTTCATTTCCCCCCCTTTTTTTAACCTTCAATGCATACTAAAATGTTCAGCATACATTGAAGGAGAAAAATGCATTTACTGATTGTTTTTGTGCAGGAAGGTGTGTCTTCCTGCACAAAAACAAACACCACATGACACAGATATCCTTGCACCATGGTGCAAGGGCGCCTGTGTCACCATATGGCTGCAGTTTAAGCAGCCGTGCAGAGAGAAGCATAGATTCGCAACATATTTATGTACATTTGTTCCATCCCTGTGCTTCGGAAGTACCACAGCACACTGCAGCTAAATAGGTTATAGTGTGATGCTGCAGCACTTCCTTATAGTTCTGCACTTATACATTCACCAATCACCATACACTACTAATACATTATTTCAGTAAATTATACTAGGGGTGGGCGACAGTTTCCGTTCCGCCCGCGGAAATTGCGACAATTCGACATTTTCGCGTTCCGCGTGGAACGCGAAAATGTCGAATTGTCTCAATTTCCGCGAGGGAACGGAAATTGTCGCCTAGTCCTTCCTTTCCTGTCGAGTTGAAGCTCAAATTCAGTAACGCATTAATCAGCACAAAACATTCAGGAGCTAGGTCGAGGCTGGGCAGGTGTGCTTTTCTCCCCATATCTACCGTCAAAAATTAGCTGTGGTCCTTACCTTGATGCAGCCATGACTTTCTCGAGCGCAATCCCCGTGTAGTTCCTGACACCAGGAGGTTCTGTCTCCTCGTCTGCTGCTCTGATCGGTCTCTGGCTCTAAACAAGAGGCATGTGAACTGCATGGAAGCCCCGCCCCACACACCAGCGGTGGGCAACGTCTTCCCGCCCTTACCCCCACTATGATGGACAGCTGACTCGAGGGGGCCCGTCGGCGCCGTGGTAAAGTAAGCACTTACGGATTAGCCAGTAGAAAGTACTTGAGTAGAGGTATTGCACAAAACGGTGGCATCTTCTTGGGTAATCATTCTGGCACGATGCTCCGGTAACAAAATGAAACCCCAACCGGAAGAACTAATCTCCGCGATCACGCGAAATATCGCGTGATCGCGGAGATTTTGTGCAGTTTCACGATATTTGGCGAAAGGCACTTCCAGTAATTCCGCCCACCCCTAAATTATATACTACACATACATCCAACCAAACTTTCACACACAATCATAGAAATATAGCTCTTTTTTTAAACAGAGAAATGAGTTCGGAAAAGAACTTTTTTTTTCTTCTTTTTTGTTTTTTATTTTTTTTGTACTCTTTGGAACAATTTAGTTATTTTTTTGTTTTTTTGGAAAGGAAAAAAAGACAACAGGAGGAACAAAACAGTCAACTTCTGCAAAAAATAAACTCAAGTTTAGCACTTGTGGTTTTGCTGCGCTCGGCAGATAATTTCAATTGACTGCTCGCCATAACAGAGCAGTTTGTTGCATTTAATGCAACTAATTTTCAATTTTCCAAATTCTGGACGTATGTCCGAGTGAGAGGTCGATGGTGATGCTGCAGAAGTGCTTGCCACTGGTGGCAGAGGCTGCTGTCGGAGTCTTCTGCATTCTTCCTTGGCCAGGTTCATGGGATGCAGAGTCTTCAGGTGTTTTAACACACTCGCAGTCCCACAAGAGTATTTTTTCGATGGATCCCCTCTGGAAAGCACTCTTTGACATATTCTACATGTCACTTTAGTTGAATTTGTTTTATTTTGTCCTTTTGGGAAGGAAAAAAAAATTCCACACCACAGAGGTGCATCTTTCTGGGCGTGGAGGTTCCACAACAGATCCCTCATCGGACGAATGGTCTGAATCTGATGGTGGCTGCTGTCCAGAAGCCATTGTCTTCAGATAATTAAAAATTGCAGCTGTGGAAATCTTCCCCAAAAAGTTTCTTCTAGTTCTAAGGTGTGAGATGTTTCTCCAAGGAAGCTCAAAGAAGAATGATGGAAATGGGTGAGGTCCTTCAATAGTTACAATGGGAAATGTAATGGACCAATCAAATCTCTCTTTTTCAGGTCACATGGGGTCCGCGCACCGTGCGCATAGGCAGCACGCACCCAACGCGACTTAGCGAAATCGCATTAAAAAGTAAATTAAGTTTATTAAAACCAAAAGTATACTATTTTTATGATTAGCTTAGATAATGTCTTGCCCTAATATGTGTGTTAAATACTTCTATATAGAATTTAAAACATTAAGAAATTTCGCGGAATTCACACATCCACCGCGTCGAGCACGTAAATGACGTCATGCGGAAGCACGCGAGCGTCGCGTATGGGCTTGGAGTCGCGTACCAGTCACATAGCTATCGCGCACGAAAATACGTACCCAACGCTAGGGGTGGGCGGAATTTGTGAAATTCACTTTCGCAAACTATCACGAAAATGTTAAAAATCTCCGCAAACACGTGGAAATATCGCGAAGATGCGGAAGTTTTTTTCCCGCCCGTTCGCGGTATTTTCTGCGTGATCGTGGCTCACCAACTTACCCATGCGGTTGCTCAGGGGCGCGGCCATCTTGTTTTCACTTGTCCCGCCCGCCCGCGATGCTTACTTCCTGTTCCGGGTCGCGCAATGCATGCTCGCGCCTGTTCGCGGTACTTATTTCCTGTTCGGGAACGCTTTTACTTGTTCGCGCCGCTTTTTGCATGCTCGGGGAGAAAATATCACGCGAACTTGCACACGTGGTCCCAATGGGCGAGGCCATCTTGTTTTTCACTCTATTGCATGGTTCTAGGGCCTGATTTTCAATCCTCCCTGTATCTTTCCAATCCTTTGTTTGAAGCCACTTTTTTTAAAATCTTTTTTATTTATTATCTCTCTAACTATTTTCCTGCTTCTATATTTTTGGTTTTTGTCTACTTTTTTTTTGTTTTTTAGCTACTTTTTCACTCTTTCTATTGCCTGATATTTAATTCCTTTACTTACTTTTTAAATTGTATTACCTTTTCTTTCCCGCCCCGTCTCTCTCTCCCCAGAACCATGTCAAACGGTAGGGCTCGCCGCAGCCAGAGTCGCGACCACCTTCCTTGTGGAAGGCGGCACCCACAAGGGATGCAGGCACGGGCCTTATTGGGGGAGGTGGAGTTGGCTGCACTCATCTTCTTTGTGCAGCGCCACCTCCCCTCAACCCTGGCAGCAGGTGGCAGGCTTGGGTCTGGGTACGGGCTCTGGGAGCGTCGACAGCGGTGGGGGAAGGTGCGCCGGGCAGTGTTGTGCTGCTCTGGGGTCCGTCGCACCCAGGCGCAGTTGACGCACCAGTGGTCCGACATCCTGGACCGTGAGCAGGACCTGCTGGAAGGAGTGGAGGTCCCGGGTCTTGGTGAGTAACTATTTAATTATTACTACTTTGTGTCTGTTTTTCTGCTCTGTGTTATATATTTTTTTCTTCCAACCAGCTAGAATGTTGCTGCTTACATTCCAGGTTAATTACGTTTAAAAGTCTTCTGTGATTGTTATGACACAGGTGCTCCTCTGCGCTACTACTAATCTTACTTGTTTGCAACTTTGCGTTTGCGCTCGCTTAGCGTGATTATGTAAGAGTTTATTTTAGAGAAATTAAGTTACGTAATGCTATAGTGACTCTAGTCCTTACTTTGTCCTGTCACTAAGAGATAGGGGCGGATTGATACTTAGGTTTAGTTACTTTGTATGAGTTTGTAATTTTTTAGTGGTATGCGTGATGCCCCCTCAGTTACATCACGTGCTGCTAGTACGTCAGTCTTTATTAGAACCTTTTCTAGTTTGTTCAATGAGTGGTGGTAAAAGGCTTAGCACTAGCAGAACATCAGCATCAATCAATCAACCCAAAATTTGGTGTATACAAAAAATGTAGTCATGTGTCCTGCATTTGACCTTATGCATTGTTGAGGACTAAAAGAAGTGGAAATGCATACTTAATGTACAATTGGCATGCCTGGAATAGGTGGGCTAGGACGGGTGGTACGACGTACTTAGGCTTAGTTAGTATTCTGGAAACAGAATGGAACACTGGATTACTGTTGATAAATAGTAAGTAGTCGATCCGCGAATCCCCCGATACTACTTGTTGACCAGATGAGATCGGTCAATTTAGTTATTGCAATTGTTGTTTACATATGTGTTTTTTGACCGTTCTTTAAAAATATTTTATTTGTTTGACACCATCCATCAATGTTTGTCTCTTTCCTATATCTTTCCTGTTCAGCACCCAGGGGCAGGCAGACAGGGAGTGGGACACAGTCAGCGGGAGAACAACACCACCAGGAGGACACCAATGAGGGCTCCTCTGCTGGCCCTAGTAAGTCTTCTTGTTTTTAATAATAATTCTTATTCCATAACTTTTACTGCACCATATTTTTCCCGAACAATTGTTTCAGTTTCCCAATGCTATTTTTTACCAACAATTATCCTTCGATCTGTACTGTTTCAAAAATCTTGTTATCCCTGACTCTGCTATGATGACTCTCTATACTACTACTACTATCAGTCTGTCTGTACTGTAGTAGCTAAGCTTGCCCAGTTGGCCACTTTTTATTTGAAAGGTTGTAAATAAAACTCAGATTCACCAGTAGCTCTAGCCATTGAGTCCAGTCCTTTGGGTCATCCTCTTGTACTACTTCTAGTCTTATTGATCTTGAGTCTTTGTTAATCTTGAGGCTTTGACAATTCACACCAACAAATGCCCAACCAGATTTATAACTATTTTGAGATGATAGGACATACTACTACTGTTGTAGGGATTTTACACATACAGACCTATGCACAAGAAAATAGGATGTTGGTGATGGTAGGTTGGACCTTCCTCACACACCTCAATCAGAAATTCAGGACCAACTACAATCCCCTGCCCGACTAGTTATAGTAGTGTCTTGTCATAACTATTAGCTCTCCGAACCCTCCCCCCAAGATACCCAACAGGTAGACAACCCAGAACATAACACACCCAACCTCTCAGTCGTGGAAGCAATGCACATGCACACCCTTCCTTTAATTTGCTCACTCGTGTAAGTCCACACCAAATACCACCAAGTCTATGTAAGTTCAAAATGTTTCTTTTGAATTGACAAGCTCTGTACGTTGTTCTATTATAATGCAGCACCAACAGGAAAATCAATAACATTAAAAAATAAACATTGTTACATTTACTTACAGTTGGGAATTAAATCATGATAACTGAACAGTGGTGGAAGCACCACCATTCCCTAGGAATTTCGTTTATATAAATGTATAAATGAAGATCTCTGAGTGAAGGGACCCCTCACCTTAGAAGAACCTAGTACTGGCAGTTGTTGCATCATAATCTCTGCAAAGCTCTGGTTTGTAGAAGGGTATCTTCCGTCTGTAAAGCGAAAAATGAAATGGTGCGCGTTAGTATATTGCAAGCATTTCTCAGCCATGTCAAAAAGTGTAGCATTTATGGATAAGCCATATGGACTAACAGTACACCAGTACTTCATAAAAAAGTGGCTTGTTAATGTTTTGGTTGACCGCTTGTACGCAGCACGTAGACAGTAGCAGTGTGAGGTCATGTGAGCTCAAAGGTGTCTTATACAACAAGCTGCAAGGTAACTTCACAGGTGCAAAAATAAAAGACACAAAGGTAAAATGGTTGCATCGCTCGGGCTAACTAAGCAAAAGCTAGAATGACCCTAGGGGGACCATATATAACTACTAGTGTCTACTCTACTACTATCTGATTTGTACTAGTGATGTATGTTATATACTATTAACTCATTTTTCAATCTTGCTACTGACCAATAGGGGGAGGTGTATATGACGCCTAAAAAATGTGTAATGTTTTCTAGGCGCACGACCACCACTGCCGGGGCCAGCGAAGGCGACGTGGAGGGAGAGGATACGGCAGTTGCCGATACCGACGATGGAGTGGTAGGGGGAGTGCCAGCACCAGTGGCGGGCGGTGGTAAGTTAGATTCAGAATCCTTAACTATTGTTGACATTACACTCACTGCAAGGGTGTACTGTATGTATACTGTACTGTTGAGACTTAGGGCCCCATTAGGATGGCGGGCGGATTGCCCCCGCCGGGCCGGCGGTAGTCACCGCCAACCCCGCAGGGGCAAACCTCCCGCCATCCCTGTAGAAAAGACCCCCCGCCATAGATATTACAATGGCTGGGGGGTCTGCGGTGGATAGAAACCGTCCGCCGATTTTCCGCACAGTCGACATGTCGACCGTGCGGAAAAGGGTTCAATATGGTGGCGGTGTCTGAACAGACAGCCAGCCATATAATCTGCATTTTGGAATGCCTATCCGTGGCGGCATTGCCGCCACGGAAAGGCATGCGGAGTATGCTTGGGGTGCCCGTTGCTGGCCCCCATGGAGGGTACCTATGCAATGGCACCCCCCTGCCTTTCAAAGCAAAATGTGGCAGGCTCCGCGCTGGGCCTGTAACATTGTGCTTGGAAAAGCACAACATGTATTTTTAGCATTGCGGCAGGCGGTGCTTTCGGCACCGCCCACCACAAAGTTAAAAAAACGGGATGCGTCCGCCATTGTGGCGGGCGCATCCTAATTGTCCCCACTGGACCCCCACCCTTATGGTGGGCGGTCCCTTTTTAGAGTGAGGATGGCAGGCGGACAAAGTGCGCCCACCATCCGATGTCCTAAGTAAGTAAGAGTTGTTGTGAACGTTTGAAGAGTCAAGACACCCTTTAATTGGAATAGGGGCGGGAGTATTGAATAACCAATGGCCTCATCTATCTGATTTCAACTCCGCTTTGAAAGTTTTATGGAGAAGACTAAAAGTCAGATCAGATCACCTGGTGTTCAACTAAAAAGTGAAGATTTAATAAATGTTATGTACTGTGCTTTATAGTGCTACCATGCCACTATGTGTATAATTAACTTGTGTTACTGTTTCTCTAAGAGTATATTTTACAATTGTCTTGTTTTTTTCTTTTTGATACACAGCTACTCCTTCCAAAGTTAATCGGAAGGAGTTGGCCGCCAAGGCACGGCGCTGCAAGCTGGAAGCAATCCAGCAGGAATATCGGCGGCCGGTGGTCTTGGCAGAGGAGGAGGACTTGAAGCCTCCTCCAGTGCCCTGGGCCCCCAGCCACTGCCCTCCAGCGGTACGGTGCCACCGTCTGGCGGCTGTCCACCGCCGCAACACCATCTCTGGTGCCCCCCCTGTGGCTGCAACTGCCATGCTACAAGGCGCCGCGTCGCCCGTCTAGAGGAGCAGATGCGTGTCGTCCTGCAATCCCGCCCCACATCTTAGTCCCTGTCTTCTGCCCCTTTTTTAATTCTTGCTTGGGTGGGTAGGAATTGGGCATTGGGGTTTTGGACATTTGGACTTTCTAAAGGACATTGGTTGGGGTTACGGAGGGGGGTGGGTCAGCTTTTGTGTTTTTTTTTACATTGTTTATTTTTGTTAGGGTACATTAAATCTATATTTCTACATTACATGCAATGTTGTTAATGTTTTGTAGGTGGGGTTACTGTTTTACATCACACTGTTTCCTTGCTGGTGCAGGTCCGCCCATAGCCAGTGTTTGATTTAAATAATTGGCTGACTGTGTAAGACACAAACAGATAGATGCGACACCCCTCACTGATTGAGTTGTCCTACTAGTACTTTCAGTCTCTCTTCTAGTTTAGGCATTCTTTATCTGGAATCAAAGGGGTGTGTGAATTCATTGAAAACATGTCCAATATTAATTATGCCTCTCCCAAACTTCTCTTACATTTGCTTGATGTTTAACTTAGGCACAGCGATGGCTGCATTGTGAAGATGGTTTCCTTTTTCTAACATGCCATAATTGGGATGGTGGTGGTAGTATAGTAGCGGCAGTGAGTGCGACCCTTGAACCTGGTTGAGGCCAGTCGCTCCTCACGCCGCACAGCTCCACCCGAGTGTGCCCATCCCTGCTACTGCTATGAGCCCCGTGTTCAAAGCCCTCCTGGGTGGCTGCCTGTCATCACTGGTACTGCTCGAATGTACCGTTCTGCCAACTGTGCAGATTGTATTTTGAATTTACTGTTTTCTCTGCCTGTATTTTCACTACACTCTAGTGCTCTTCTCCTCTATTTTATCCCGCGCCGCCGCCTTCACCGCCCCTCTCCCACTGCCACCCCCTGCGGCCCCGCCCCCTGCCTCCGATTCCCTTCCTGGTTTCCCGCCTCTGCGTCCCCTGCAGCCCCGCCCCCCGACCCCATTGGCTGCTTCCCACCCTCCTCCCAGCTGCTCCTCCCTCCCTCCTCTGAGGAAATTCGATTTTTCGAACTCGATCGTATTGACCCGCCATTTTGTAAACCGCCGCCATTTTGTGTTGCCCTCACTCAGGCAGCACGACGGACGAAGTCTTTTCTGCTTTTCCTGCAATATTGTGTCAAAATAGCCTTCTGCCTCTGTTTACAAAGCTGGTGTTAGAAACTGGCCGAGTACACTAATCCCTGTCTGGTTCTTCTAATCCCTGTCTCAACTATCTGTTGGTTCACACTATTCTCTCCTGACTTTATCTTATCTTCTGGCCTTCGCTGTCTTCTGCTCGTATTCTCTCCTTTCACAACTGTCCTCTAAAACACACGAACGTATCTTGCCACCTGCAAGTCAGCCATAGACACATTAATGCCTTAACCTGTGGGAGGGATGGCAAACACCGTTGGAGGAGAGGCTTCTTCGAGTTACTCGATATCTTTGTTTTTCAACCTTTCCTATTGGACATGTTCTGTCTTTAACCTTACCTTATTGGTCCTCTATGTATGTTTTAGGTGTGTTCTTTGTTAATTTATATGTTATCTACGTACTATATAAGATTGTGCGCCACGGAGTGAAGTGGCAGTCTCCTGAGAACATATTGTGTGTACTTCTAGGACAACTGTACTAGCTGCAGCCAATAAAATCTGATCTTTTACGCCGACAGAGTGTCCCCGTGTCTCTGTTAGCTGAAGCAGGAGAACCCAGGAGATTAAGGCATACCCTGCGCCGCCGGACCCAAAAGGTTCTGGTTCTTCAACTGGCGCCCAACGCGGGGCGCCTTCAGAGGTAGTGGTTCTGCCTGAATGTCGTGAGGAACCCCGCAAGAAAATTCTGGAGGAATCGCGAGCCACGTCAAGCGACCCCTGTATGTCGAAAGTGGTCCGAAGGTCTTTTGCAGCGTGGTTACTCCTTCCTGACGGCTACTGACGACTGCTGCCCTGACTGCCGCCCTGCCTTGGCCCTCTTTCGATGATGTATGGTAAAGCGAGACAATAGACTGGGCCTCTGTTGGTGTAAGAAGACATCTTAGTTAAGTATTGGTGGGTCGCTCCCACATTGGTTCTTTGGTCCTTTGGTTCTTTGGTTCTTTGGTTCTTTGGTCTTTTGGTTCTTTGGTTCTTTGGTTCTTAGGTTCATAGGTTCTTTGATTCGGGTATTGCAATAACCGAAGCCGAGGGGTAAGTACATTTGTGCTGTGTTAAACTGAATTTTAACCCCCTTGATGTTTGTGAACAGTCCAGTGAAATAACGATGCCTGGTCTGACTAAGTTTGAGAAACTTTGTTGCTTTGGTTGTAATAGGGATTCCCGGCTGGAGGACTCTTGTCCGATTCCTTTGGTTGGAACTCCCACTTATGAGCTCTATTCTAAACATGGTGTTGGCCCCATTGCCTTTAACGAGGCATGGATCCGATACACGGAGAATGATGGTGTTTTAAAATGGTCAGAAAATGGTAGCTTTGAGCCTGACATTTTAGATAATTTGGAAGCTATTTTATTTAAAAGAAAAGCCCGGCCGGCAATGTTTGACTCTTTCCGCCTTTGGCGTAAGGAAGCCAGAGAAAAATTAAGCAAGAAAAACGAGATAGGAGAACACAGGGTATGACGATTATACAGGCTGCTCAACAATTTTAAAATGATGAAGTCGATAATGCGATGGAAATTTCAGACAGACAGCATCATATGGCAATAGATAAATGCTATCCGATGTTGCCAGCTTCCTCTTCCGAGAAAAGAAAGGATTCAGAGAAAGATCCCCTGATGTCTCACTTATTGAGATTGCCTCCGCCCTATGTACAAGGTGCTAATGCACCCCCGTTGTTTCAGCCTGCTCAGCCGCCAGCTGCGCCTCCGCTTGCTCCGGCTCTTCCACATTTGCCCCCTCAAGTATTGCCACCTCTGCCGGCTTTGCCTTCGACTCCTTTGCCTTCATCTTCTTTGCCTTCTGCTCCTCCGGTAATTACCGATTCCTTTTCAATTAGTTCGCCTAATACTTTGTCCGCTATCCTTATGTCCAATTGTCCGTCTATGCGTAAACGACTTACAGAAACGGTTTCTGGTCTTTTATCTCCTTTCTTTAAGGCCTTAAATGTGTCTCCGGCTTTTTCTCGAAGACAGTCTCGTAGTCAGTTCCCAGCTTCCGAAGAACGAGAAATGTTGGACTCTCTCGCTCGTAAATGGATTGAGAAGGGTCCTCGGTATAGTGTGCTCGACATTACCTTCTCACAATGGAATGCGCCTACGCAGAGATATGTTTTCAATACTATGTGTGATACTCTCGTTAAAGGAAGGGAGGATATGGACTTGGGTTCGGTTCCTCAGGGTCTGTTAGATATTCAGGCTGATTTTGATAATGGTCTCATTGTGGATTCTAAGGTTGAGGACTCTGTAAAGACACTTGTTTCCTTTAGAACCTTATTTACCTCACAGACTTTTCTACATTCCGATTCCTCAGTTAGGTTAACACTGAAAAATTACCCAATGAGAGAGGTTCCTCCAGTGTGGAGAGAAGAGGTTGCGGGAGTAGGTGGTAATCAACCTATTCCTGCTCACTTCCAGCGAATATGGGTACATGTCCCCTGGAAAAGATTCGAAGTTTTAGCCCTTAAACAGTCTTTTCCGGATCCTCGTAAGAATCCTGCAGGTTATTATAAAGAATTGTCACAGACTGTTGAAGCCTGCATCATGAATTTAGCAGACATTGATATGTTGATGGGGAATGTAGTTCCACAAGCATTATGGGCTAAATTTCGTAAAGAGAATCATGCCCAAGAATTAGGTGGAAATTGGGATGCTATCATTGCCGCAGATAGAAACCAAGTGGGTGGTGCAAAGCCTGACGCTTTGATTTCAGAACTCCCTGGTAGGATTATTACATTAATGAAAACGATTATGCCTGCCTTGAGAGTAAACTGGGATAAACTAGCCGCGTGTAGACAGAAGAAAGATGAGAATGTCTCCGATTTCTTCACACGTTTCGAGGAGACATTCATTTATCACAGTGGTCAGGATATGACTACGGAGGGTGGACAGCGGTTATTTGTAGATAAGTTTGTATTTAATTTGCTTCCCGAGCTGTCACACAAGTTGAAAGACTCCGAGAGTTCATGGGCTGTTTCTTCTTCAGCTCAGATATTGGCTACTGCTCAATATTATGAAAATAGAGATAAAGAAGAAAAAGATAAGCAAGAGAAAAAGACGAAAGAATTAAAGACTAAGGTTCTCTTGCAACAGGCTTCTCCACCTCGTTATGCTCAGCCCCAGTTTCAACAGCCTCTGCAGTTTCAGAGGGTGTATCAAAAGCCTGAGCCATATATTCCGCGACCTTTGTTAGGTCCTAATCAATGTGCCTATTGTAGAGAGGAAGGTCATTTTAAGAATAGTTGTTCGGCTTTATTGCAGCGCAATAGGACACCATCTGCTTCACGAGGTCGTGCTGGTCTCCAGTCAGCAAACAGAGGTAGAGGTCAAGGTACATTGACCCAAGAACAGCGTTCCCTTCCTCCCTCTAGTTCTGTGAACTACTTTGATCAGCAAAACGTTCGGTCTACACAGTACTACAATGAGGATTGTTATGTTGAAGGCGATAATGAAAGTCTTCATGCTAACTAGGACAGCCATGGACAAAGTAAGGGAGTTGTGTTGATTCCAGTAGATCAGAATGAACCTTATGTTAATGTCACTACAATGGGTGTTTCAGAGCCATTTCTTTTAGATACTGGTGCGATGAGAAGTTCTATCATTCATTCAAAACTCCTTGGGGCACCTTTGTCTGGCTTAACGAATGTATCCGTAGGTTTTTCTGGCGCCCCAGTTCGTAATCCAGTTTCTTGCCCTTTGCCTATTTCAATTGGCCCCTATGATTTAGAAGTTCCGCTTCTCTTAACGAATGGTTGCGGCGAGAATCTATTGAGCTTGGATCTATTGAAAAGATTGCATGCAACTATATATTGTTCTCCTTCTGGTGTATATCTCACTTTAGGACAGAAACTGACTTCTCCAATGTACTTATCGAAAGATCAATTTCCTCCTGAATTGCTCTCTCTTCCTGCAACGCTTTGGGCTACGGGTCCAAATGATGTTGGTTGTCTTGAGATTCCACCGTATGTTGTTACTCTCAAGCCCAATGCTGAATTACCACGTGTTCCTCAATATAGAATTTCCACTGAAGGTGAAAAAGCGCTTTTGGAAATCATTCATGATTTGATTCAGAAGGGAGTGGTTGAGTAAACGAGAGGAAACATATGTAATAGCCCTATTCTTCCTGTTCTCAAACGCACTGATCCTTCTCAGCCTCCTGTTTATCGTTTTGTGATTGATCTTCGGGAGGTAAACAAAATTGTTGTACCACAGTTTCCTGTTGTCCCAGATATCACTGCACTGTTGACAAGGATACCTTCTACAGCAGTTTGGTTTTCTGTTATCGATCTGAAAAATGCTTTCTTTAGTATTCCCATTGCCGAAGAAAGTAGGGATATTTTTGGCTTCTCTCTTGGAGGCCGAAGCTTCCGGTTTAAGCGCGCACCCCAGGGCTATTGTGAAAGTCCTTCTATTTAAAGTCAAGCTTTGAAATGTCATCTTGATGCTTTTTCCTTGCCGTCTGGTGCTGCTCTCATTCAATACATGGATGACTTGTTGATCGCTGCTGATTCAGAGGAAATATGTAAGAATGTGACGGTTGCATTATTGTGGCACTTGTCCGATCTTAATCATAAGGTTTCACCTTCTAAGCTACAATATGTTCGTCGAGAGGTTACCTACTTGGGTCATATCTTGTCAAAGGAGGGAAGACGGTTCACCCCAGAACGTATCCAAGCTATTGTACAAATGTCTGTTCCATCCACACAAAGAGATGTACGTGCCTTCCTGGGCATTACTTCCTATTGTAGGCAGTGGATCCCTAACTTCTCTCTGTTGACCAAACCTTTGTTGGCACTTACTTTGAAAGATACGCCTCAGCCCCTTCCGTGGACTGACGAGTGTCAGAGGAGTTTTACTGACTTACATACTGCTCTGTGTTCCGCTCCTGTGCTAGGTACTCCTGACTACAGTAAGCCTTTGTTGGACCTGGCCTCGTGGCGTGGTCCTTAACCCCCTGGATTGTGGCCGTTCCCCGCCCCGGCCGTCACGGGCCACCCGTCTGGACTGCACCAAGGCCCTTCACCCGGAGCTGCCCGTGGTCGCATACTCCTCGTGGCTCCGCCATCTTGTTGGCATCCACGTCACACCGTGCCCCAGCCGGCGCGACCCCGCTCAACCCGGCCTCGACCCCAGCGAAGCCCCGACATCGAGGCACCACGAACTGGCCAGGGGGTGCCGCAGGAACCATTCATCGCCCCGGCGGAGGACAGTATCGATGGGACCCCCAACTGTCCTCCCCTCTCGAGGTGTGATCACCCTGCAAACCCCCATGGGCCTGGCGCCTCTCCTGCTGGGCGTCTGGCCACCTCCACCCGGCCACTCCGCCCCCTCGGGCGCATAGGTCTGGACATCAAAGGGCTCCAGACCTATATCTGGGGCGACCCCACCACAGCTCGGGAGTTGTATCCCGGAGTCGAGAGCCCTGCTGATCGAATCGCGGCTGACCCTACGGAGACAAACTCTTGCCGGAACCATCACGAGCCCTGCTGACTGCGTCGCGGCTCCCTCTTGTGAACCCTTTCTGAACCACCTGGAACATCGGAGCCCTGCAGACGCTGTCGCGGCCCAACCTCGCTGAAACCTTCCTCGGAGCCCTGCTGACGACGTCGCGGCTCGAGCTGAGCAGAGACCATCTTGAGAGCCCTGCTGATTGAATCGCGGCTCTCCACGAACTGTACGCCAGAGCCCTGCTGACGCCGTCGCGGCTCGACCCCTCCGAGATCGGAGGTCCTCCAGCGTGAGGATAAGAACTGGGCCCCAGGTACCCTCGTACCACATTCCTGCCAAAGACTGTCCCGCTACCCCTACCCTTACAAAGAGACATTGAGACTTTTGGTGGATCCCTCGATCCCTTCGTGTAAATATTGAACTCGTAACCTTTTATTGATGATAAAGAATTGCTTGTCTTGAGACAACCTCCTTGAGTCCGGTGTGGTGGTGTTACTGTGCTAGTACGGGATAGGAGAAGGATCTCTCAGGAGACTTCTCGGCAGCGCTCGGCTACTTCGTGCAGTGAGAGGGCCCCCCCTTGGTGGTCTCACTGACTCCTCGGGGTCCGCCTTCCAACATTTGGTGGCCAGCGACGGGATCCGAGCCGAACGCAGTACGTACCAGCCAGTACCCACTAGCTACCCACCCAAACGAATAGCATCATGAGCAGCCAGGAAAACAACGCGACAATGGAGTTCCAGCCCGAACGGCTGGAAGAATATACGCACAAAGAATTAAAACAGTTCTGCAGAGACAAAGGCATTGCAACCACCAGCCTCGGTACCAAGGAAGAGATGCAGAAAGCTCTGAGGGCATGGTTGGAGGCTGGGGCAGGCCCCTCCCAGGAAGAAGGGCCTTTGCCCCTGACGGAGACCACAGCAACCGCACTGACCCCGGCAACCGGAGGAAGAAAGAGCCTAGAAACCGGCCTCTCCGAGGAAGAAATACGAGAGCGGGAAAAGGTCCGGAGCCACGAACTAGAGCTCGCCCGACTGCGACTGGACGGCGAACTCCAGCTGGCAGAAAAGAAACTGGCCCTCGAGCAGCTACGCCTTCAAGAAGAAATAGAAGAGAAGAGACGACACCGGGAGTTGGAGGAAAAGAAACTAACTCTTGAGCACGAGCGCAGTCTCAAGGAGCTCGAGATCAAGGCCAAGAACGGAGGGACCAACACCCCCAGTACTAGAGACACTCTACCGCCCCCCGAGGCCAAGGTGCATATCCCGAAGGAGGTCGTCAAGGAGTATTACAAGAATGACGATATCCAACAATGGTTCAAGGCCTACGAGGTGGCCATGACCTCCCATCGAGTGCCCCGAAAAGACTGGGGCGCAGGCCTGTGGGGGCGATTCCTGAGTGAAGGGCGGGACACGCTGCTCCAGCTACCGGAGGAGGTGATGACCTCCTACGATCACATGAAGGAGGCCCTGCTCACCCGCTACGGGCTAACAGCGGAGATGTACCGCCAGCGGTTCCGAGACTGCAAGAAAATCCCGGGTACCACATGGGTGGAATATGTGGACTTTTTCAGTCGGGCCCTAGAAGGGTGGATCAAAGGCAGCAAAGTAACCACCTACGGGCAACTGGTCGACCTCATCGTCTGGGAACATCTTTCCAACAATTGCTTCGTGGAACTGAGACAGCACCTCCTCGACAGCAAAATGACCGACCCGCGAAAACTTGCCGTCGAGGCCGATCGATGGGTCAACTCCCGGGTCCCCCGGAGCTCAATGGGGGAGTACCAGAGGAACCCCAACGGACCCCCACGCCAGCGCGGTGGGGGGGGAGGGCCGAACAGGAACCGAGACCCTCCCGCTGGGGCCCCCAGGAGCCCCCCTCGAGGGCCACCGCAGCCACATCTCTCCCCGAGCCTAGCGCGAAGGGTGGGCCCGGCCCGACCCGGACCACGGCCACCCGTGACCTGCTATGGCTGCCAACAAACCGGACACTTTGCCAGCGACCCGGCCTGCCCCCTGAACCGAAGAAACGGGGCCGGCGGGCCCCCGCCCCGGCAGCTGACAGCCGCCGCCTTGGGGGGAGAGGAGGAAGAAGAGGCCCTCGACCGAGAAAACACTGAGTGGGAGCCGGCAGCCATGTCCCTGGTCTGCCTGGGTAGCCGAGAGATGGTACCCTGCACCCCCATCCCAACCAACACCCAGAAGTACCGGCAGCAGGTCACGGTCAACGGACAACGGGCCGAAGCCCTTCGCGACACCGGCGCCAGTATCACCGCTGTCCGCTGCCACCTGGTGACCCCTGAACAGATTCTACCGAATGTGCTGTGCCCTGTGCGGACGGCCGACAACAGTGAGAGCCTATGCCAGATGGCCCTGGTCCCCTTCGAGTGGGGAGGGGTGACGGGCCTGCTGAAGGTGACAGTGCGCGACGACGCCCCGGTCGACTGCCTCCTGGGGAACGACTTGGAGAGTTCCCCCTGGGCTCAAGTAGAACGACGAGAGCACCTCCGAATGTTGGGACTGGCTGATTGGGCCTGCGCCATCACCCGGTCCATGACCGCCCAGGCCCCCCGCTCATCCCCGACCTCCGGGACTGCCCGACCCGAGGGGCTCACACCCCCTCCCGCCAGCAGCGAGGAGGAGGCGGACACCGACCCCGGGCCCAGCGAATCCTCCCCCGAAGAGATGGCTTCTCCGAGCGCCCTACCAGAGCTGACGCAATGGCAACATGAAGGGGGCCCCACCCGAGAGCAGTTCCAGCAAGAGCAACAGTCCTGTCCCTCTCTCGACGGGGTCCGACAGCAGGCGACCGCGCAAGCCAACGGTGACCAGACCGGCACCCACTGGATCTACTGGGCCGAGGGCCTGTTGTACAGTGAACAGAAAGTGGCAGAACTCGGGGCCGGCCGCGTGTTGGTGGTCCCCCTCCGCTTCCGGGAGTTCCTTCTCAACCTGGCCCATGATGTGCCCCTCGCCGGACACTTGGGGCAAGACAAAACGTACAGTCGTATGGTGACCCACTTCTACTGGCCCCGGATGCGGAGAGATGTGGACAACCACTGCCGGTCCTGCCAGACCTGCCAAGCCAGCGGAAAGACGGGGGGTCGGGTCAAGGCCCCCCTCCAGCCCTTTCCCGCCATCAGCACCCCGTTTGAACGAGTCGGAATCGACATTGTGGGACCCCTGGATCCCCAAACCGCCCTGGGCCACCGCTTCATCCTGGTCCTCGTGGACCACGCCACCAGGTACCCGGAGGCGGTCCCGCTCAGAACTATAACGGCCCCTGTGGTAGGCCGGGCCTTGATGGGGATCTTCTCCCGAGTGGGATTCCCCAGCGAAGTGGTGAGCGACCGTGGCACGAACTTTATCTCCAGGTACATGCGGTCCCTGTGGCAACAATGCGGGGTCACATACAAGTTCACGACCCCATATCACCCTCAGGGGAACGGACTGGTTGAGCGGTTCAACCGAACATTGAAAGGGATGATCCAGGGCCTGGAAGAACCCCTCAGGCGGAAATGGGATGTCCTGCTGCCCTGCCTCCTGTTTGCCTATCGGGAGGTCCCGCAGAAGTCCCTGGGGTTCAGCCCGTTTGAACTATTGTATGGACACCCGGTCCGCGGACCACTCAGCCTGGTCAAGGAGGGCTGGGAGATGAAGCCCCGAGGCGCCCCTCCTGACGTCTACCGATACCTCCTGACCCTCCGAAACCAGACCCGCAAGTTCCGAGCCATAGCCGAAGCCAACCTCGAGGCCAGCCAGGAGGACATGAAGCGGTGGTACGATCGCAACACTTCTACGGTAGAATTCGAGCCAGGTCAGAAAGTATGGGTCATGGCCCCGGTCGAACCCGGCGCCCTCCAGGACAAGTGGACCGGGCCCTTCAAGGTGGTGGAGAAGAAAAGTCCCGTCACCTACCTGGTCGATCTGGAGTCCCCCCGGAACCCCCTCCGGGTCCTACATGCGAACAGGCTAAAACCCCACTTCGCCCGGACCGAACTGAGCCTGCTGCTGGCGACCGACGAGGGGGGCGAGGACGACTCCGAGCCCTTGCCCGACCTCTTGCAATCCGACATTCACGATGGATCGATCGAAGGGGTCCAACTCGCCTCGTCCCTGACCCCGGAGCAGCGCAACGACTGCCAGCGATTACTGCGGGACTACGCAGCCCTCTTCTCTCTCACCCCGGGGGTGACCCACTGGTGCGTCCACGACGTCGACACCGGGGAGAACCCCCCCATACGACACAGAGCCTACCGGGTGCCTGACCGAGTGCGGGCCTGCATCCAGGCCGAAGTAGCGAAGATGCTGGCCCTGGGGGTCATCGAGCCTTACGACAGCCCGTGGGCCAGCCCTGTCGTCCTGGTGACCAAGGCCGCAGCTCCCGGTCACCCCCCGGAGTTGCGATTCTGCGTGGACTACCGAGCCCTGAATGTAGTAACCAAGACGGACGCACACCCAATACCCCGGGCCGACGAACTGATCAACCGCCATGGGGCCGCTCGCTACTTGAGCACGCTGGACCTCACCGCCGGGTACTGGCAAATCCAGCTCACCCCCGGCACCCAAGAAAGATCCGCCTTTTCGACTCCGGATGGGCATTACCACTTTCGGGTGATGCCCTTCGGAATGAAGAACGCCCCGGCCACCTTCCAAAGACTGGTGAACAAGGTTTTGGCCGGGCTTGAGGCCTTCAGCGCGGCCTACTTAGATGACATTGCCGTGTACAGCAACCACTGGGCCGAGCACCTCCTCCACCTGGAGGCCGTCCTGGCCGCCCTCCAGCGGGCCGGGCTCACAATCAAGGCCAGCAAATGCCAAATCGGCCACGGATCCGTGACCTACCTGGGCCATCAAGTGGGGAGCGGGCAGGTGGCCCCCCTCCAAGCGAAGATAGATGCCATCCAGACCTGGGAACCCCCCACTACCCAGACCGCTGTCCGGGCCTTCCTGGGCCTCACCGGATACTACCGGCGGTTTATCCGGGACTATGGGAGCATTGCTGGCCCCCTCACAGAGTTAACGTCCAAAAAACAGCCCAAGAAGGTACACTGGACACCCCGCTGCCAAACAGCCTTCGACACCCTCAAAACGGCCATGTGTACTGCTCCGGTGCTGCAAGCCCCGGACTACCAGAAGGAGTTCGTGGTACAGACGGACGCCTCCGAGTATGGGATCGGGGCCGTCCTCTCCCAAACTGACGAAAGGGGGCTCGACAGACCAGTGGCCTTCATCAGCCGGCGACTACTGCCCCGGGAGCAACGCTGGAGCACTATTGAGCGCGAGGCCTTCGCTGTGGTGTGGGCCCTCAAGAAGCTCCGGCCCTACCTCTTTGGCGCCCACTTCCGGGTCCAGACCGACCACCGGCCCTTGCAATGGTTAATGCGAATGCGGGGCGAAAACCCCAAGCTGCTGCGATGGTCCATCTCGCTACAAGGGATGGACTTTGACGTCGAACACCGGCCCGGCAATGACCACGCCAACGCCGACGGCCTGTCCCGCTTCTTCCGCCTTGACGAGGAGAATCCCCAAGGAGATGGGTGACTCTCCATGCCTTCGGCTGGGGGGGACGCCTGTTGGACCTGGCCTCGTGGCGTGGTCCTTAACCCCCTGGATTGTGGCCGTTCCCCGCCCCGGCCGTCACGGGCCACCCGTCTGGACTGCACCAAGGCCCTTCACCCGGAGCTGCCCGTGGTCGCATACTCCTCGTGGCTCCGCCATCTTGTTGGCATCCACGTCACACCGTGCCCCAGCCGGCGCGACCCCGCTCAACCCGGCCTCGACCCCAGCGAAGCCCCGACATCGAGGCACCACGAACTGGCCAGGGGGTGCCGCAGGAACCATTCATCGCCCCGGCGGAGGACAGTATCGATGGGACCCCCAACTGTCCTCCCCTCTCGAGGTGTGATCACCCTGCAAACCCCCATGGGCCTGGCGCCTCTCCTGCTGGGCGTCTGGCCACCTCCACCCGGCCACTCCGCCCCCTCGGGCGCATAGGTCCGGACATCAAAGGGCTCCAGACCTATATCTGGGGCGACCCCACCACAGCTCGGGAGTTGTATCCCGGAGTCGAGAGCCCTGCTGATCGAATCGCGGCTGACCCTACGGAGACAAACTCTTGCCGGAACCATCACGAGCCCTGCTGACTGCGTCGCGGCTCCCTCTTGTGAACCCTTTCTGAACCACCTGGAACATCGGAGCCCTGCAGACGCTGTCGCGGCCCAACCTCGCTGAAACCTTCCTCGGAGCCCTGCTGACGACGTCGCGGCTCTAGCTGAGCAGAGACCATCTTGAGAGCCCTGCTGATTGAATCGCGGCTCTCCACGAACTGTACGCCAGAGCCCTGCTGACGCCGTCGTGGCTCGACCCCTCCGAGATCGGAGGTCCTCCAGCGTGAGGATAAGAACTGGGCCCCAGGTACCCTCGTACCACATTCCTGCCAAAGACTGTCCCGCTACCCCTACCCTTCCAAAGAGACATTGAGACTTTTGGTGGATCCCTCGATCCCTTCGTGTAAATATTGAACTCGTAACCTTTTATTGATGATAAAGAATTGCTTGTCTTGAGACAACCTCCTTGAGTCCGGTGTGGTGGTGTTACTGTGCTAGTACGGGATAGGAGAAGGATCTCTCAGGAGACTTCTCGGCAGCGCTCGGCTACTTCGTGCAGTGAGAGGGCCCCCCCTTGGTGGTCTCACTGACTCCTCGGGGTCCGCCTTCCAACAGCCTTTTACGCTCTATGTTCATGAAAGAGAAGGTTGTGCGTTGTCAGTTTTAACGCAGCGATTTGGAGACAAACAGCGGCCATGTGCCTATTTTTCGGCTACGTTAGATCCAGTAGCTAAAGCATTGCCTAGCTGTCTTAAAGCGACAGCAGCAGCAGCAATTTCTATTTGACAGTCTGCTGGAGTGGTGCTAGATAATACTCTCATTGTTGTGGTGCCACATGCAGTAGATACTTTGCTGAACAGAACAAAAACGCAGCATCTTACGAGTGCCCGTTTGAATGGATACGAACTGACACTTTTAGCTAGTCACGTGCACATCAAACGATGTAACACTTTAAATCCAGCTACTTTGTTGCCCCTTCTAGAAGAGAAAGGTGTTCAGGAGCAACATGATTGTTTCTTTCGTACTGAGGAAGAGACAAAAGGTAGAATTGACTTAACAGATACGCCATTAGTAAATCTGGATGGAACGCTATGGCTAGATGGTTCTTGTTTTAAGCTTCCTAATGGAGAGACAACTTCAGCTTATTCGGTTACTACTTTGCATACAGTCGTGGAAACAGCACGCATCAGACATAACTCAGCGCAGGCAGCTGAACTGATAGCCCTAACTACAGCGTGTGTGTTATCCAAGGGAAAAAGAGTGAACGTGTACACCGATAGCCAATACGCTTTTGGTGTAGCTTTCAATTTTGGACATCTGTGGAAAGAAAGGGGATCCCTTACTTCCCACGGCACTAAAATACAACATGGTCAGTTGGTGACTGACCTTCTTGAGACACTTGCTTTACCTACCCAGATAGCAATTGTGAAGTGTAGTGCACACAAGAAGATTACCGACGATATTGGTCGTGGAAATGCATTTGCGGATGAGGTAGCGAAAAAGACAGCCAGAGATGCTACAAGTCGCATGTATGTTGCGGGCCCTGCAAATTGGGTCAGAGAAAGAAGAATGTATGAGGATACAGTAGAAAGTGTAAAATCAATTCAAGAAGAGGCTACAGAGAAAGAATTGAGTAAGTGGAAAGAAAGTACAGGAATGTTAGATGAGATGGGATGTTGGGTGGAATTGTCAGAGCACCAACGTTGGCTGTTACCAGATGCTTATGTACTACCTGTAGTCACTATGGCGCATGGTCCAGCCAACCTAAGTGCAAAACGGAATATGCAAGCTTTTGGCTCCAGTATGGCAGAATGAGGGAATACCGAAGTGTGCAGATAATGTAGTGAAACATTGCATTGTTTGCTCAATGTAAAATCCGGGAAAGGGAACCCCAACTCCAACAGGTCACTTTGCTCCTCCGACCTATCCATTTGAGGTGTTGCAAATCGATCCCTTATGAGGTTGTTTTCGGACGCCCAGCTAACATATGGGTAGTCCATCGCCCTAAAAAGTATTCAGACTTGCCATACCCAATGTTGATTGATTATTTGCATGACCTCACAACTAAATTGCGTGTTCTCCATCAACAGGTTCAGAGCGCTCTACCAGAGGCCTCTACAGACTCAGGTCATTCCATCCGACCAGGTGATTGGTTCTGCATGAAGAATTTTCAAAGGACGAAGAATTTGGAGCCTCGCTGGAGGGAGCCCCGTCGGGTCCTCCTGGCAACCCGTACAGCAGTAAAGGTTGAAGGAAAGAAGAACTGGATTCACGGTGTACACTGCAAGAAGGTTCCTTTGCCTTTGCCCTTTGATCAGTGGGTCCGCAAGAGTATAAGAGACTCTGAAAGCGAGAAGGTCCCTCGTTTTGTACCCTTTAGTGATGCACGCTTGAATGGAACATTGTCAGAGAAAGAAAGATACCGACGACATTCTCCAAGAAGCTGTACCATCGCATCTTCGTCTGAACACCACAAATCCACGAACATTGTTTCAGGATCAGACTGTGCCTGATAAGACCCATTACGATTTAAGACCCAGACTGAAGAAGGAAACCTGAGAATCTCTCTTCTATGTAGTTTCTATCCCGGTTGCAGGGTCACGGTAGGAGTCTTGGTTGTAACCTGAGTAGTGGCAATAGGCCTGCAGGACTTGCAGTGTCATAGGATGGCAGACAATCGTGACCAAGTGATTAAGGAAGATTGCCGTGAGCATCCATTTAGAAGATGGAAACTACATTAGGCGAAAGAGAGAAAAGGAACAAAATGAAGACCCACTGTAAAATAATATATAGTCGTTGTGGTATAACCTTATGTGTTTTCATATTATTGTGTATTTTAATGGCGTGTATCGGTTGGATTGTTTATGCTATGCAGCAGAAAGTTGTCCCTTCTTCTATCACTGTGCCTTCTTATTATACTATCTCTCCGCATCTCTTTCATACACTTCCTCAACATGAACTCGTAAGAAGAATCGAATATTACAATAACTCCTTTATCCAGTTATTACATCAACAACAATTAGTGATTAATACAACCGATTGTTGGGTGTGTGGATTAATGCCTCATACCACAGAAAAAGGGATGCCATATTTAGTCCTTCCGTTCTCTTATGAAGGTTCTGCTTGGGCTTATTTTGTAGATTTCTCTAACGCCTATCAAAGCCGATTTAAACGACCTGTCAGTTCCTATATTGGTGGACCAGATTTTAGTCATAGTTCATTGATAAAGGGAATGGTAGCTATGGCTAAAATCATGGAAAATAGCAAAATTGCTGTCGATGAGAGAAAAGCATACACTAATTGGAACGTTACCCATTACATCACTAGTCTTAGTGATAAGGTCAAACAGGGCAAATCTCCACCGATTTGGACTGTACCTCATCAAGGCAATTTCTGTTTACAAATCAATGGTCAAACTGCTAACCCCGAACAAAGTAAAAGCTTTTGTTCCCATACTTACATTCACTCCTCTCAGAATTCGCCGCCGTTAGTACCATCTCAGGGCACGTATTTCATCTGTCATGATAGAGCCTACACATGGTTACCGATTGGTTTTTCTGGAACTTGCTATATAGCTTTTCTTCTTCCCCCTACATACACTGCTTCTTCAAATTTTCATAAAAACAGATATGGCAGAGGAATTATTGATTCCAAAGACACAGCAGGACAAGAGGGAGGAGACTTCCTAAAAGGATTTCTCCCTTTTTAGGGTCCCATGGCAAACAGCAGGAATATGAGGCAACTGGTTCGTGTAGTAGAGACTACCATAGACATCACTGTAGGAGCTTTAAGTAATATTACAGCGGAACTACAGGCGGATCGTCTTATGACTTTGCAGAACCGAGTTGCCCTAGATGTTATACTTGCAGATCGTGGTGGAGTCTGCAAATTGATCAAATCGAGTTGCTGTATTTATATACCTGATGACGCTCCGACAGTATACCAGGCCATTTCTAAATTACATATAATCTCTGAGTCGATTCATCAGGACGAAGGAGATTGGTCGTTATTGGGATGGTTTTGGGGACTACTGTCCAAATGGGGTTGGAAAGTGCTAACATTCCTTGGTATGGTTTTAGCCATCGTATTCTCTTGTTGTCTTTGTGTGCACTGTGGTCCCGCCATCTGCGACCTTTGTGCTACTATGTGCATCCCAAAACCCAAGTCACAGAGAACAGAGAATATCAAAATGATGTTACAGCAACAGCTTGATGACCTCATGACCATTGACGTCGACTCAGATTAACATGAGTCCATATACTATTGCCTGAGTTCTGGCAAAAGGAGGGTCTGGGGAATTTCGATTTTTCGATCTCGATCGTATTGACCCGCCATTTTGTAAACCGCCGCCATTTTGTGTTGCCCTCACTCAGGCAGCACGACGGACGAAGTCTTTTCTGCTTTTCCTGCAATATTGTGTCAAAATAGCCTTCTGCCTCTGTTTACAAAGCTGGTGTTAGAAACTGGCCGAGTACACTAATCCCTGTCTGGTTCTTCTAATCCCTGTCTCAACTATCTGTTGGTTCACACTATTCTCTCCTGACTTTATCTTATCTTCTGGCCTTCGCTGTCTTTTGCTCGTATTCTCTCGTTTCACAACTGTCCTCTAAAACACACGAACGTATCTTGCCACCTGCAAGTCAGCCATAGACACGTTATTACCTTAACCTGTGGGAGGGATGGCAAACACCGTTGGAGGAGAGGCTTCTTCGAGTTACTCGATATCTTTGTTTTTCAACCTTTCCTATTGGACATGTTCTGTCTTTAACCTTACCTTATTGGTCCTCTATGTATGTTTTAGGTGTGTTCTTTGTTAATGTATATGTTATCTACGTACTATATAAGATTGTGCGCCACGGAGTGAAGTGACAGTCTCCTGAGAACATACCGTGTGTACTTCTAGGACAACTGTACTAGATGCAGCTAATAAAATCTGATCTTTTACGCCGACAGAGTGTCCCCGTGTCTCTGTTAGCTGAAGCAGGAGAACCCAGGAGATTAAGGCGTACCCTGCGCCGCCGGACCCAAAAGGTTCTGGTTCTTCATCTCCCTACTTATGGCAGCCGCTGGAGGCAGGCCAGAGACAAGCCCGTCTGCGCCTGTCCGTGCCTGGACCGCGCCCAGCGCCAGAACCCCTGGACCCCGCACATGCCACGATGCCAGACTCCGATACGACGCCAACACACTCTGCGCTCTCAACACCGGCCGAGACCACCGCTGCTACTAGGCCGCCCCGAAACTCACCCTCTGACCCTTCTCCTGCCACACCTGCAACTTCACATGCGAGGTAACCACCAAAACCCCAAGGACCAGACCCAACCACCTTCGCTGCATACTCCTCAACATCCGCTCCACACGCAAACACGCCGTCAAGCTCTGGGACCTGCTCGACACCTCCGCCCCAGACGTTGCCTTCCTGACAGAGACCTGGTGGAACGACTCCTCAGCACCTGACATTGCCATAGCCATTCCGGACGGCTGCAAGATCTCCCACAGAGACCGCCCCAACGGAACGGGAGGAGGAATAGGCATCGTCCACAAGGCCTTCCTCAAGGTCCACACCCTCGCAGACGTCCCCCTCAACTCCACCGAACACCTGCACTTCCAGGTCCAGACCGACCCCAGCACCACCCTCAGAGGAACACTCATCTACAGACCTCCTGGACCCCTGGCCCTCTTCTGCAATGCCATCGCAGACCTCGCCAGCATCCAAGCACTCGCTTCTACAGACTACATCCTCCTCGGGGATTTGAACTTTCACCTCGAGAACAACAACGACCCCAACTCCACCGCCCTGATCCACAACCTCGCTAACCTCGGCCTTCGTCAAGTCGTCACCGAACCCACCCATGCCGCCAGCCACACACTCGACCCTGTCTTCTCCACAATCACTCACGTCACATTCAACCACACCACCGAACTCCACTGGACTGACCACCGATGCATCCACTTCACCTTCAAGAAATCAACCATACACCACCGCACCCTACAACTGCCCCGCCGCTGCTGGAGCAAAGTCATCGAAGACCAGCTGACCTCCACCCTCTCCCAGACACCGCTGCCGGAAACTTCCGACAGTGGATCGACAACTGCGCCAACACCCTCGCCCCGCTCAAGAAACCCTCCACCAACCACCCCAGTAAGAAAGCCACCTGGTTCACCGAAGAACTCCAGACCTCCAAATGCACATGGTGTAAACTGGAGAAGAAATGGCTTCACGACCGCACACCAGACAGCCACGCAGCCCACAAGGAAGCCATCCGCAGACACCACCGCCTCATCAGAACAGCCAAGAGATCGTCCTTCAAAGCCTGACTAGATAACAACGCACACAACAGCAAAGAGCTTTTCAACATAGTGAAGGAACTCTCCAACCCCAGTGCCAACACCAATGACATCCCGCCCTCGCAAGAGTTGTGCGACCCACTGGCCACCTTCTTCCATCGCAAGATCGCTGATATCCACGACAGCCTCAACTCCTCACCCGTCCCGGCCGCAACAGACCACACCCCAAACGCCACCTGCTCCAATCAACTGACCTCCTGGGCCCACGTCGACGACGAAGAGACACGCAAGGCCATGAACTCCATCCACTCAGGATCTCAGGATCTCCATCCGACCCCTGCCCACATCACGTCTTCAACACAGTGGATGCAACCATCACCCCCCAACTACGAAAGATCATCAACATCTCCTTCGATTCCGCAACTTTCCCAGAAAGCTAGAAGCATGCCGTAATCAACGCCCTCCTCAAGAAGCCCAAGGCGGACCCCAAAGACCTCAAAAACTTCCGGCCCATCTCCCTGCGCCCATTCCCAGCGAAGGACATTGAGAAAATCGCCAACATACAGCTGACCCGCCACCTCGAGGACAACAACATCCTAGACCCATCCCAGTCCAGATTCAGACGCAACCACAGCACCGAGACTGCCCTTATCGCCGCCACAGACGACATCAGGCGCCAGCTGGACAACGGCAAAACCTCGGCCCTCATCCTCCTGGACCTGTCAGCCGCTTTCAACACGGTCTGCCACCACACACTAAGAACGCGCCTCCAAGAAGCCGGAATCCAGAAGAAGGCCCTGGACTGGACCACATCCTTCCTCTCCGGCAGAACCAAGAGAGTCTGCCTCCCAACCTTCCGATCCGAACCCACCAACATCATCTGCGGCGTACCCCAGGGCTCATCCCTCAGCCCAACCCTGTTCAATATCTACATGGCCCCTCTCGCACAAGTGGCCCGCCAGCACGACCTGAACATCATCTCCTATGCCGACGACATCCAGCTCATCCTCTCCCTCACCAAGGACCCGCACACTGCCAAAACCAACCTCCATGAGGGAATGAAGGCAGTCGCCGAGTGGATAAGGAGCGGCAGTCTGAAACTGAACTCGGATAAGACAGAGGTCCTCATCCTAGGTCCCACCCCCACTGTGTGGGATGACTTCTGGTTGCCGACCACATTGGGAGCAGCCCCAGCACCCACGGACCACGCACGCAACCTGGGATTCCTCCTCAACTCCTCCCTCACCATGTCAAAGCAGGTCAATGCCGTCTCCTCTTCCTGCTACAACACCCTCCGCATGCTCCGCAGGATCTACAAATGGATCCCGACTGAGACAAGAAGAACTGTCACCCAAGCCCTCATCAGCAGCAGGCTGGACTACGGCAACACACTCTACGCAGGAATCCCGACCAAACACCTGCAACGACTTCAAGGCATCCAGAACGCCTCAGCCCGACTGATCCTCAACATCCACCGCCGCAGCCACATCACCCCCCACCTAAGAGACCTGCACTGGCTCCCCGTCAACAAGAGGATCACCTTCAAACTCCTCACCCACGCACACAAAGCACTTCACAACAACAGACCAGCATAACTGAACGACAGACTCAACTTCTATACCCCCACCTGTCAGCTCCGCTCCACCAGCCTCGCCCTTGCTGCCATCCCCCGGATTCAACGAACGATCTCCTTCCTCGCAGTCAAGACTTGGAACACCCTCCCCACCCATATAGGGCAGACCCAAGACCTGCTCACCTTCAGAAGGCTCCTCAAAACCTGGCTCTTCGAGCAGTAGCAGCACCCCCCCTCCCCCAGCGCCTTGAGACCCTCACGGGTAAGTAGCGCGCTTTATACGTTTTCTGATTGATAGTAGACACTGGCAGGGCAGCAGCATTTGCAAAAAAAAGAAAATGAGATAGTCAGTCGCCTTTGAGACACTGTTCGAGGAGTAATAGAATGAAGTACAGTACAGAACTTACCGAGCAACAATAATACGCTATAATATTTTACAACAAAACATGATGGTGGTGGGGATAGCCTACTAGACAGAGTTACAAACTATAGTTGTGTTGAGTCACTTGACTAGGCCTACAGCGTAACAGTTAGTGCTGTGTATGAGGAATGACAACAAATCCAATCAATGCCGGCATTTAATGCTGAGGTATATGTTCCTTTGTTAAATAAAAATCACCTCTAAAATATACTGCTCATGGTGTGGTACTGTAAATTTCGGAACCGTGTTGGAAGCATGGCCCTACCATGTCGACTTCAGTATCAGCGAACCGCAAATGTCGAATGCGGTATGTATGAGTGTTTTCGTCATGTTTCACTGATGAATTCACCGTGCATACGATACCACATATTGAACCCTTGGGTTCCATTTTAGAACAGTAGCCATTTTGTGGTTGCCCTCACATAGGCTGCGCACTAAGGCCATGCCTAGGCCTAAAAGGACATGTACACCTTCTGTGACTTCTCTCTGACCTGTGCAAACTGACTCCGCTGCCCGAGGTCAATCCTGTCCGGCCAGTTCCTTTTCTCGCGGCCTAATGTGATTAGCATCAGGGCTCGACCCATCATAAAGTCCTTGTTCGCACACGATCTCTGACTAAGCTATTTCACACCTGACTCTGTTTCCTACTTTATGGCTTGTTTTACGAGCAGGAGGTGCCCGTTTTATTGGGGTCTGCTGTTATCTGATGAGGGTTCTGAGCCTTGCTGGGTAAAATGACTCTATGCTTAATGAACTGAAATGTGGGATTGTCATTATGGCTCTGCTGTTTCTTTGAAGTGAAAATATGTGAATGACCACTTGTAAAATAGGGGCGGTGTTGCCCAGAAGCGTAATATTCTGTATATAAGAAAGAACGGGTTTTTGGTTGGGAGCAGTCTCCTGAGAACATACATCGTGTTGTACTTCTCGGATACCTGTGATTGGTCTGCAGCCAATAAAATACGATCTTTGATTTCATCTAGAAGACTTTGTGTTTCTGTAGGTCTGAAACAGGAAGAACCCGAAGTCTTAGGGTGTGTTCCCCTGCACCGCTGGGTTCTAAAAACCCGGTACTTCAGTTGGCGCCCAGCGTGGGTCGATTTCAGCGGTACTGGTCCAAGCCAGAGGTTCATGGGGAGCTTCGCGTGGAAATTCTGGAGGAAGGCCGCCACTTCATCGACCCCTGCATGTCGACGTGGTCCGAAAGTCTTTTCTGTGAGGTTCTCCGCGTCCCGACAGCTACGAAGGACTGCTGCCCTGACTATCGCCCTGTTTTGGACCCTTGACGATTTGGTAGAGCGAAACAATTGAGAGAGTCTTCTGGTGAAGTCATCGATACCTCAGTTAAGTATAAGTGGAGCGTCTCCCAGTTTGTTTGGTATCCTTCGGGATTTTTGGTATCCTTCGGGATCGCTTTGATTTGGAACTTGCAAGTGCCAAAGCCAGAGGACTCGTGTATTCACGAGACTATCGTATTCAATAATCCTTTGAAGTTTGAAACTAGACTAGTGAGCGAAGATGCCTGGTTCTAGTATATTTGGAAATTTGTTTTGTTTTGGTTGTAAAAGGGATTCCCGATTAGAGGATTCGTGTCCGGTTCCTCCAATTGGAACTCCAACTTATGAGCTTTATGTGAAACATGGCGTGGGCCCCATTGCGTATAATGAAGTATGGATCCGATACACCAGGAAGGATGGTGTTTTAAAATGGCCCCAAAATGGTAGTTTCGACACAGAAATCCTAGATAACCTAGAAGTTAAATTATTCAAGAAGAAAGCCCAGCCGGCGATGTTTGATTCTTTCCGCCTATGGCGAAAGGAAGCCAAACAAAAAGAAATTAAATTAGCAAAGAAAAATAAAAAAGAGAGAGGTATGTCGATAATGCAAGCAGCCTTGCAGTTTAAGGATAATGAAGAGGACCAAATGAATGAGCAGTTGCACAGGCAACGCAAACTAGTCATTGATAAATGTTACCCAGTTTTGCCGCCCCTTCAGCAAGATGCGTTAAAAGAAAAGGAGAAAGACCCCCTAATGTCGCATTTGCTAAGTTCGCCACCCCCGTATGCACAAAATGCTACAGCACCCCCGCAACCCTTAAATGTACAGCCTCCAGCTAATGCACCGCAAGCTTTCCCTCAGCCGCCAGCTCTTCCTCAGCCAACTCCTATCCCTGCAGCGCAGCCTTCCCAAGGGACGCCGATTTTGCTACCTACCTCTTCTGCGCTCCCTGCGACTTTACCTAGCACATCAGCTGCCCCCCTTGGTGCCCTACCTGCTACTACTCCTGTATCTGTATCTACACCCGTTTTTCTTCCCTCTGTTTTTCCCCCGGTTCTTGCCTCAACTTCTCCTTCTACACGACAACGAATAGCTAGTGCAGTAACTAGTCTTATATCACCCCTCTTTGGGTCATCTAGTACGACCCCTGGTTCACAACGAAAGCAGTTGCGTAGTCAGCTGCCTGGTTCTGGAGAGAAAGAAGTATTGGACCGCATGGCACATGGGTGGATTGTTTATCCTTCAAGATATGATGTAGAATCTGTTGTGAATGTTTTTCATCAGTGGGAAGCACCAAAACAGAGATACGTTTTTGAGAAAATGTGTGAATTCCTATGTGAGGAATTGGAAGATAATGGTTTAGACCCAATCCCGCAGGGGTTTTGTCAAGTGCGATTTGAATTTGGAAAATGTACAATTGTGGGTCCCGATGTTAGGAAAGCAGTTGCGACATTGCTATCTTTTAGGATTGAGGATCTTTCTCAGTCACTGTTTGGGCTCGACTCCTCTGGTAAAAAGGTGCGACAGTACCCTATGAGAGAAGTCCCTCCGGTATGGAAGGAAGCTGTTGCGGCTGATGCCGTTAATGGTATTGCTGCTATGCCTGCCCATTTTCAGCGTGTTTGGGTGCATGTTCCCTGGAAGCGATCTGAAGTTTTAGCGCTTAAGCAAACATTGCCTGACCCCCGTAAGAACCCCGCAGGATATTACAAGGAGTTATCGCAGACTGCAGAATCATGTGTCATGAATCTAGCTGACATAGATATGTTGTTCGGGAATGTTGTTCCACAGCCTTTGTGGGGATTGATTCGTAATACAGATCATGTTGCAGAACTAGGTGACACATGGGCTAATATCATTAATGCAGACAATAGACAGGTTGGTGGTGCCAAGCCCGAGCCCGCGGTAGCAGAACTCCCTGGTAGAATAATTAACTATATGAAAACTTTAATGCCCGCAATACGTGTAAATTGGGATAAATTATCCGCATGCAAACAGAAGAAAGATGAAACAGAGTCCGATTTCTTCACCAGGTTTGAAGAAACATTTATCGACCACAGTGGTCAAGACATGAGTACAGAAGGTGGCCAACGGTTATTTGTTGATAAATTTGTGCATAATTTGCTTCCAGAGTTGTGTAAAAAATTAAAAGATTCGGAGAGTTCTTGGGCCGTTTCCTCTTCAGCGCAAATACTGGCTACTGCACAGTATTACGTAAATAGGGATCAAGATGAGAAGGATAGAACAGACAAGAAAACGAAAGAATTAAAAACGAAGGTTCTCTTACAGCAGGCTTACCCGCCACGTGGAGGTCAGAATAATTATAGGAAAACCCAGGGTATCTATCAGCAACCCCAAAAGTTTCATAGTAATCAGCAAATGTATGGGTATTATCAACCACGTGCCCTTGTCGGTCCCAATCAGTGTTCATATTGCAAGGAGGAAGGTCATTTTAAAAATAATTGTCTTAGATTGTTGCAGCGCACGAATAATGCTTATGGCGCAAAAGGTAGAGGTGGCCAGCAAGCTCCAAGAGGTAGAGGGCATGGAAATGTTCCCCAGAACACGCGTCCTCTTCCGCCTCAGAATACGATAAATAGTTTTGATCAGCAAGCCAATGCAACTGGCAAGACAGCGCAGTACTATAATAATGACTATTATGTAGAAGATGATAATACGGAAGGTAATGATTACTAGGACAGCCATAGACAGAGAGAGGGAGTTGTTTCAGTGCCAGTGGATCAGAGCGGACCGTATGTTAAGGTGACTACAGCGGGTGTAACAGAGCCCTTTCTGCTGGATACTGGTGCTGCAAAGAGTTCTATTATGCGCTCAAAACTCCCTGGCGCGCCTTTGTCTGGCGAAATGAATGTTTCAGTAGGTTTTTCTGGCGCCCCGGTTCGGAACCCGATCTCAAGCCCTATGGCCCTTTCGGTTGGACCTTGTGAGCTGAAAGCACCCCTTATCCTAACGACAGGATGTGGTGAAAACCTGTTAGGATTGGACTTGTTAAAGAGATTACATGCAACATTATATTGTTCCCCCTCGGGAGTACAACTTACACTGGGTAGGGAAGTGATTTCTCCCATGTATTTGTCAAAGAATAACCTGCCAGCAGAATTGTCGTCTCTTCCTGATGCCCTTTGGGCCACTGGCCCTAATGATGTGGGCCTTTTGGAAATACCGCCGTATGTTGTCACTTTGAAAGCCAATGTTAAATTGCCATGCATTCCCCAGTACAAGATCTCTCATGAAGGTGAAAAAGCGCTGTTAGCAATTATCTATGATTTAATTGAGAAGGATGTAATCGAAGAGACAAGAGGCAACGTTTGCAATAGTCCGGTTCTGCCTGTTTTAAAACGTACTGACCCTTCTCACCCACCTGTTTACAGGTTTGTGATCGATCTTAGAGAGGTCAATAAGGTAGTCGTGCCACAGTTTCCAGTAGTCCCTGATATAACTGCCTTGTCAACTATGATCCCAGCTTCCGCTGCTTGGTTCTCAGTGATCGATTTAAAGAATGCTTTCTTTAGTATCCCGATTGCAGAGGAGAGCAGGGATATTTTTGGCTTTTGTTTAGGAGGTCGAAGCTTCCGTTTTAAACGCGCTCCGCAGGGCTACTGTGAAAGTCCATCCATATACAGTCAGGCTTTAAAAGCGCAGCTTGATGAACTTGTTTTACCTACTGGTGCTACCCTTATTCAGTATGTTGACGACTTATTAATCGCCGCAGATTCTGAGGAGATTTGCAAAGGAGCTACGTCGTCATTGTTGTGTCATTTTTCTGCCTTTCATCACAAAGTGTCTCTCTCTAAACTGCAATATTGTCGACAAGAAGTGACCTATTTAGGTCATCTCTTATCGAAGGAGGGAAGGAAGCTGACCCCAGAAAGAATCCAGGCCATTGCACAATTAAGCGTGCCAAGGACATAGAGAGAAGTGCGTGCTTTCTTGGGCATTACTTCATACTGTAGGCACTGGATCCCGAGTTTTTCTTTGCTGGCAAAACCGTTGATAGCATTGACAGGTAAAGATACACCGAATCTTGTCCCATGGTCTGAAGAGTGTCAGAAAAGTTTTTTGGAATTACGCAAGGCATTATGTTCAGCTCCTGTGTTGGGTACCCCCGACTATAGTAAGCCTTTTACATTGTATGTTCATGAAAAGGAAGGGTGCGCATTGTCAGTGTTAACACAGCCGTTTGGAGACAGACCGCGTCCATGCGCGTATTTTTCGTCGACTTTGGATCCGGTAGCGAGGGCATTGCCAAGTTGCTTAAGAGCCACAGCGGTAGCAGCTGTGTCTATTCGACAGTCTGCTGGATTAGTGATGAATAACACATTGATCGTAATGGTTCCCCACGCAGTGGACACATTGTTAAACAGGACCAAGACACAGCACTTAACTAGTGCTCGATTGTCAGGGTATGAATTGACACTGTTAGCAAACCATGTGCACATAAAAAGGTGCAACACGCTGAATCCAGCTACATTATTGCCAATTTCAGTAGACACAGATGAGGTTGAACAGCATGATTGTCTGTTCAGAACAGAAGAAGAAACAAAAGGGAGAGTGGATCTTAAAGATACTCCCCTGGTTGAATGTGATGGTACCTTATGGGTGGATGGTTCATGCTTCAAGCTTCCGAATGGTGATACGACTGCTGCATATGCTGTCATGACTTTGCACACGATTGTTGAAACTGCACGTATACCACATAATTCAGCCCAAGCAGCAGAATTAATTGCACTTACAAGAGCATGTGTGTTGTAGAAAGGAATGAAAGTGAATATATATACTGACAGTCAGTATGCCTTTGGCGTGGCCCATAGTTTTGGGCGTTTGTGGAAAGAACGTGGGTTCCTGACCTCGCATGGAACTAAGATTCAGAATGGTCAGTTAGTGAATGATCTCCTTGAGTCACTCACCTTGCCGTTACAAGTCGCGATTGTGAAATGCAGCGCACACAAGAAGGTTACCGATGATGTTGGGCGTGGTAGTGCATTTGCTGATGAAATCGCGAAAGAAACAGCAAAAGATGTGACAACTCGAATGTATGTTGCAGGCCCTGCAAGATGGGTTGGTGATGTTGGAATGTGTGAAGACACGATGGAGAATGTGAAGTCCCTTCAAGCTGAAGCCACAGAGAAATAATTGAGTATATGGAAAGAAAGTAAGGGTAAATTGGATGAAAATGGTTGTTGGGTTGATTTGTCAGAACACCTGCGATGGTTGTTACCTGATGCATATATGCTTCCAGTGGTTACGATGGCACATGGAATGGCACATATCAGTGTGAAAGGGATTTGTAAGTTGTTGGCTCCAGTATGGCAGAATGCTGGAATTCCCAAGTGTGCGGAGAATGTGGTCAAAAATTGCATGGTATGTTTGAAATACAATCCTGGTAGTGGAACCCCAACTCCAGCTGGTCATTTTGCGCCCCCATCATATCCATTTGAGGTTTTGCAACTAGATTTCATCCACATGGAAAGGTGCAACAATTTGAAATATGTACTGGTTGTTGTTTGCGCTTTTTCAAGATTGATAGAAGCATATCCCCTAAAAGACAATACGGCCTTATCCACAGCTAAAGCCCTTGTCAAAGAAATTTTCCCTAGGTTCGGAATGCCAAGGATGGTATGGAGTGATAACGGGAGTGAATTTGTAGGTCGAGTGATGAAGGATGTGTGTGAGGGACTAGGCATTAAGCAGAAGTTTCAAATCACCCCCAATCAGCTGGATTAGTAGAGTGTTACAATGGCACTTTGAAACTTAAGTTGGCCAAAATTCAGGCGAGCTCCGGTCTTAAATGGCCTGACGCTCTGCCCTTAGCCCTCCTATCAACAAGAATGACTGTGCATTCACGAGTGGGACTTAGTCCGTATGAGATTGTGTTTGGCCGTCCGGCCAATGTATGGGGTGTGCCAAGACCAACAAAATTTAGTGAAATCGAACATCCAGTACTGCTTGATTATCTGTATGAATTGACGGCTAAATTGCGTGTCTTACACCAACAGGTTCACGATACTCTGCCCCAGGCCTCTGAAGCTCCAGGACACCCTATTAATCCTGGATCGTGGGTGCTGATTAAAAATTTTCAACGTACGAAAAATTATGAGCCCCGTTGGATCGGCCCCCACCTCGTCCTTCTATCAACAAGATCAGCGGTTCGAGTGAAAGGGAAAAAGAATTGGATACACGGCATACATTGCAAGAGGATCCCTTTGCCCCTACCGTATGATCGGTGGGTCCAGGAGGGGATCGCTGACTCTGAGGCTGGGACTGTGCCTCGTTTTGTGCCTTTTAGCGATGCACGTGTAAAGGGAACAATTTCAGAGCAAGAAAGTGACGACATTCTGCAAGAAGCTATTTCACCATCAATTCGATTGGACACCACAGAGCCTGAACTCTTGTTTCAAGACCAGACAGTACCTGGGAAAAACAGATATAATTTGAGGCCAAGGACTCTGGACAAATAAAAATTATTTTCCTTTGATATTTTTGGATAGCGCAGCTCTCTCATCTGAGAAACTTTTCTATTTTTTATTTTTTGAACCACCATCCGGGTTTAGCTGTAGGGTCGCGGCGCCAAGACTTTGGGGTACAAACCGGAGACGTTAGGTCAACGGTTCTGGTTGGTCTAGGGCGTTCCCTGAACTGACAGGTGTACTCCTTAGCAGAAGATACTCATCTGCCGCGAACAGCACGATTAGAGGATGGAGTTTCTCGAAATGAAGAGACCCGCTGAGGAAATAAGTTTTAAGAGCAGAATATGTAAAATAATGAACAGCAAATGTTTTGTAGTATTATGTCTGTTTGTACTATCTAGCATAATGATGTTTTCTGTAGGTTGTGTATTATTGTCTTTCCAAGTGCCATTTGTACCCACTGTACAGCCCACACCTCCTCCTACTATTTTTCCACACTCTTTTCACCCTCTGCCTGAACACGAACAAGCTAGATGTTCTGAATTTGTAAACAATTCATTTGTTCAACTCCTGCACCAGCACCAACTAGTTATGAACACAACGAATTGCTGGGTGTGTGGTTTGATGTCGAATACCATTGATAAGGGTATCCCATATCTAGTGCTGCCGTTTAGCTATAATGGTTCATCATGGGCATTCCAGACTATGTTTCTTTTTGCGCTTGAAACCTACTCCCAGCGACCACCGCGTTCCACTAGACTTAACTCGAACAATAAAGCCTTGATGAGAGGAGTTGCAGATATGAATAGAGATATCGATGCATATACATCTATTCCCAAGGATGAGTTGCGAGCTTATGTAGGTTGGAACGCGACAGGGTATAGCATTAGTTTGGGCGAGAAACAGCGCAAAAGTTCATCCCCAATTTGGGTTGTACCACACATGGGTCGCCTTTGTTTACAAGGCAATGGACAAAACCCAAGAGCTCAACTAGGAAAGAGTAACTGTACTGAAACGTACACTTTTCCATCACAGTCTTCCCCTGTGTTATTGGCTGCCAAGGGTACATACTTTGTTTGTAATGACCGAGCATATACATGGTTGCCCCCTGATTTCTCGCGCACGTGTTATGTTGCGAATTTACTACCGCCGACATTTACTGCTGCCTCTGATTATCACAAGACCAGAGTTGTGAGAGGCGTTGTTAGTAAGGAGGATACTGCCAGTCAGGAAGCAGGAGACTTTTTCTTGGGTTTCCTGCCGTTTTGGGGACCAATGGTCAATAGTAGGAACCTGAGACAACTGACTTGTGTAGTTGAATCCACTGTTAATGTAACGGCCGGTGCCCTTGGTAATTTGACAGCTGAGCTCCAAGCAGATCGCCTTATGACGTTGCAAAACCATATGGTTCTAGATGTCATACTTGCAGATCGTGGTGGGGTATGTACTGTCATCCAATCAAGCTGTTGTATTTTCATACCAGATAACGCTCCGACAATCTATCAGGCCATCTCCAAACTGCATTAAATTTCTGAATCTATCCACGTGGATAAAGGAGATTGGTCGGTAATGGGGTGGTTCTGGGAACTGATATCAGCTTGGGGATGGAAGATTCTAATAGTCATTGGAACGATCTTAGCCATTCTTTTCCTGTTCTGTCTATGTATAGTGTGCTCCTGTAATGTGTAGCCTCTGTGTTACATCATGTGTAAGGAAACCTGTATCAAGGGACGAGCTAAGCAATAGGATGATGCTACAGCAACATCTCCATGACTTTGTAGATATGGACCTGGACTCAGATTAATATGAGTATAGTTGTTGCCTAAGTAAGGGCAAAAGGAGGGTCTGTGGTACTGTAAATTTTGGAACCGTGTTGGAAGCATGGCCCTACCATGTCGACTTCAGTATCAGCGAACCGCAAATGTCGAATACGGTATGTATGAGTGTTTTCGTCATGTTTCACTGATGAATTCACCGTGCATACGATACCACATATTGAACCTTTGGGTTCCATTTTTGAACAGTAGCCATTTTGTGGTTGCCCTCACATAGGCTGCGCACTAAGGCCATGCCTAGGCCTAAAAGGACACGTACACCTTCTGTGACTTCTCTCTGACCTGTGCAAACTGACTCCGCTGCCCGAGGTCAATCCTGTCCGGCCAGTTCCTTTTCTCGCGGCCTAATGTGATTAGCATCAGGGCTCGACCCATCATAAAGTCCTAGTTCGCACACGATCTCTGACTAAGCTATTTCACACCTGACTCTGTTTCCTACTTAATGGCTTGTTTTATGAGCAGGAGGTGCCCGTTTTATTGGGGTCCGCTGTTATCTGATGAGGGTTCTGAGCCTTGCTGGGTAAAATGACTGTATGCTTAATGAACTGAAATGTGGGATTGTCATTATGGCTCTGCTGTTTCTTTGAAGCGAAAATATGTGAATGACCACTTGTAAAATAGGGGCGGTGTTGCCCAGAAGCGTAATATTCTGTATATAAGAAAGAACGGGTTTTTGGTTGGGAGCAGTCTCCTGAGAACATACATCGTGTTGTACTTCTCGGATACCTGTGATTGGTCTGCAGCCAATAAAATACGATCTTTGATTTCATCTAGAAGACTCTGTGTTTCTGTAGGTCTGAAACAGGAAGAACCCGAAGTCTTAGGGTGTGTTCCCCTGCACCGCTGGGTTCTAAAAACCCGGTACTTCAATGGGTGGGCAAGCAGAAGAAGATCATCGCTCTGCCTTGAAATTGAAGTACTGTTGCTTTCGCCACATCCACCCCAGCAAGCGTGTGATTAAGTATTGGTGTATATTTAATTTAGTCACACCTCGACAATAAGTCACACAGCCCGGGGGAAGAGGGTTAGGGTTTGTTGAATGGATGGGAAGGGGGTTTGGGGAAAGGTTTGACAGTGAAAAACAGTACGCATGGACACACAAAAGACAATCTTTGAAGACTACCATATCCATATCAATATGTTAAGGGAGAAAAAGGAAATGCATGCATGATGATGATTGATAAGGAGACCCGGATTACATACACTTCTTGGTCTGTTGTTCCGGGCTTAATACTTTTACAGATAGCAAATAGAATTTTTAAATATTGGTAGGGATGAATCATAAACAGAGAGCAAACCTAATGATAATAACAACAACAAGAACACACTGTTGTAAAGATTGTAGACAAAAAAATGAATCACATTATTTAAAAGAAGATGAAAGTTGATACTGTTACTGTGTTATCCTGGTCAAAAATGTGGGCTGGATTTCCATCTCGGCATTCCTCTTGGTCCTCTCATCCATCAATCTTGGGTGTCGCCACTCGCCACTGCTCGGCTGGAATTTTTTTTAGATTTATTGGTAAGGTAGGTGTGCATTGTAATGTTTTCCCAAGTATAGGGCAAGGCCCGGCCTGTAATTGCAGATGGAAAAACTAAGGGGATATTGAGAAACAAAGTTGAAACAAATGCACAAGTTATGGTGTAGTGCAACAAGAACACTTTCCAAGGCGGCATGTATGCATCATCTCTACTCTAGTCTGTTTCCAGCATTGACCTTCAACAACAACAGGACAGAGCAGGCCCACAGTGACAGGCCTGACGGCACATTGCTTAGCACATCCTCCGTTTAGAGTACTTTTTTTCTTTTAAAGAGTTGGACAAAGGCAAAGCACTTATCCATTCCAAACATAGCATTTTTACAATTTAAGTTAGTAAATCAATGCACCGCAGTCATCCCACCGCTACACTCGACTCCACTTCTACACAGACATTTGGGTCTGCTGTGGTTGTTGTTGACGTGTTTACCTTTAGGCTTTTATGCCACTCATGAAACGTCCTCCTGACTTGTTATTATTCCATCAATCCTCTCCGATACTTGTACTGACTGACTGTGAAGATCGGCCTGCAGTAGAAGTAAAATTTTGTTATTACCCAACAAGAGTAGAAATATTATTGACTTGAGTCACTCTTTAGTGTGTACAGTAAGACTACTAGTACACTTTGACTTCACTTTGTGCACAACAAACAAACAACAAAAACACAAACACCAATCGCTCAGAGTCAGGTGTCCAATGCATGCCATTAATTTTCATTACCTGTTCCTTCTCATCTTAAGTTAATGGGCCGTCTTTTACGCCATCATCAGCATGGACGGTGCTGTTGTCAATCATACTCAGTGCGCAGATTGAGTCCCCTTCCTGTATTCAATCAAAAACAATGTATCAAGCTGCAGGAGAAGTACAAACTTCTTATTTGTAAGAAGGGGAAAATTCACCTTGAGTTACGTTTAGTGTGTACTGTAGAAAGATGATTAGTGCACAATGACATAACTTAATGCACAACAAACAACAACAAAATCACTCAGCCTGCGACTCTGCGTTCAATGCATGGAATCAATCATTACCTGTTCCATCTCATTTTCAGTTAATGGGCAGTCTCTCTCGGCTCTGAAAGGAGGATAGCTATAGTAGTCATCTGATTCATGCTCCACTTCTTTTAGTGGGACTAGGAAAGTTTTTATTTTTTCTTCTATTTTCCATCATCCAATCATCATTCATGAGGGCAATGGATTTAGGTGGGAGATTCAGTATGATGGAGCGGAGGAGCTGGATTCGGAGGACTGTACTGTCCAAATTGCAGACACCTGAAACTTGTATATTAAATAAGAAGAGTAGAAGACGGTGGTAATGGATTTGTTGTGATTCACAAGTTTGTAACCGGAACGACAGACACACAAATAAAGGGGAAATAAAGGGAGGAAGACAGTAAGTGCAAGCCTAATTGTCAGGGAAGTATAGCTCGTCCTCAAACTCTGGGGGTTCAGCCAGTAGTAGGTAATCATGTGACACACTACTTCCGTCATCTGAGCCGCTGTCCTCATCTTCCTCCCTTGCTTCATGTATTGTGTAATTCGGTGGTATGAAGAGCTGATTCATTTTGATCGTTGTTAACCTCTCCACGTTTTTGGGCGAGAGACTGGTCCTTCTCACTGTTACAATGGAACCAGCAGCACTGAAAACACGTTCGGAAGAGACACTTGCGATAGAGCAAGCCAGATAGCTTATCGCCAGCCTGCTGAGCAGTGGCCATTCAGACCTTTTCCTATACCAATACTGCAATGGGTTTTGATCAATGTACACCTCTGTTGGGTCGTCCAGATAGGCCTGGACCATCCGCTCAATGTTCAGGGGTGCTGCTGCTAAGCTTTCGGGCTCTTTTCTCTGTGCATCAGCACTGTGCTTATTAATGCCTAACTGTACATACCAATCGTCTAACGATTCTACTGGGCCTAATGATCCAGTTATTGTTGCTGTTGTCGATAGTGATGGTGAGTGTTTTGATCCAAATGCACTGCCCTCAGCCTCCGAAGTTGCACTTGGTGCTGCATGCCTTGCTGAAGTACTTCTTGTGGGTTGATCTTGCGGGCTTTTAATTAGCAGCCGTTCATTTTCCAACTTACTCGCTGCCTCAGCTATCCAAGTTTTGTAGCGGGCAACATCAATCTCGGAAAAAGGAAAGAATGTCTTCAGTCCAAATTTTGCCCGTGGATCCAGAATTGTGGCAGAAATTTAATGTTCTAGTGACAAAATTTTATTTTCTATCCTTGTATTTTCAGCTAATCGACAGGCTAAGCTCTCCAACAAGTCATAGGCTCCCTTTTTGTCCTCTACACCTTTGTATGATTCAGACACCTTCTTCAGCTGATGCTCTAGCATTTGCAATAATGGGATAGCTTGGCCCATTGTACAGTCCTCCTTGCTGACTTCACGTGTGAAGACCTCAAAAGGACGAAGCATCTCAGTCAGGCATTT
The DNA here is from genome assembly GCF_964204655.1 of Triturus cristatus. Taxonomy (NCBI): domain Eukaryota; kingdom Metazoa; phylum Chordata; class Amphibia; order Caudata; family Salamandridae; genus Triturus; species Triturus cristatus. Next base: position 46,210,130 of record NC_140583.1, on the reverse strand, counting down.
AACTAGGCCCCATTGCTCCATCTGAAGGGTCATGCCTTTCACAGTAGCATCCCCTCTTTGCCAGACATATTCATTGAGTGGCCTGTTCTGCTCAAACAGACGATCAAGCATGTAATACGTTGAGTTCCAACGTGTTGCCACCTCCTGGATGAGTGCTTTGACTGGCATCCCATATTCACGTTGAATGATCCTCAGCTGCCTCCGAGCTTTAAAAGAATGGCTGAAATGAGTGCATATTCTTCGGCAGATGGCCAGTAAGTTGCTGACTATGGGTTCTTTTTTCAGAAAGTCTTGAACTATAATGTTTATGCAGTGCGCCAAACACGGAACCCTGAAATAGGAACCAAGATCCATGGCCTTAAGTACATTACTGCCATTGTCTGTGGCAACAAAACCAATACTAAGCCCTCTTGGGCGCAGCCATTCAAAACCTTGCTGCGAAACTCTTACAAAATGTTTACAGCAGTATGAGATTTCTCCATGGCGAACATGGCTACAGTTGCATGTTTCTGAGTACCTTTAAAAATCACAGCTGTGTCAACAGCACCTCGTTCAGATAGCTTATCTCTAACCCCCACAAAAGAGACCCAGTGTGCAGTGATGCACATGTAATCTGTAGCTTGACAACTGGTCCACATGTCTGTTGTCAGGTGGATATTGTGAACAGCACGCTGCTGCAAAGCTTGTCCAACCAATTCCAGCACATCATGATGTAGTGCCGGAACAGCAATTCTTGTGAAATAGGACCGTCTGGGAACCTTCCATTTAGGGCAGATGGCTGACACAAATTCAAGGAAGCCCACCCCTTCCACAAATGAAAAAGGGAGAAGGTCCAGCGCTAACATTTTAGCCAGCTTTGCATTGTACAACCGTGACATTGGGTGGTTGCGTTGGAACTGCCCCTCCAACCTAAGCATACTCTCAATGGTAGTCTGGATTACTTTCCTTTGTGGTGCTGTTGTTTTCATTAGCCCACTTAGGCTCAACAACGCAGTTTGTCTCATTGCGGTACTCGGTCGCCTTGGTGTCTCAGCCTGACTCTGAGTATGGCTCTTACTGCGGTGCCACTCAGATGTTACTGAGGAGGATGTGGGCGGTACCACTACACTACTGGGGACAGGGCTAGAAATGCCTCCCTCCTCTTTACCTTCCACCGCAATAATATTGCCCCCTGATTCTTCCTGACCAACTTCAATGGGTTGAGTTTTTCTTCTTTCTTTTAACTGAAGTAGGTGATTCTCCCACACAATAGTGTGGTGTAGTCTGAGATAGCTTGCTTGGCCTCCGGTACCATAGTTTGTACCAAGCTTACCCCGCCGAACACCTTGTCGACAAATTGAGCATATAGCAATGTTCTCCTCCTTGGTGCTAACAGAAAAGAAGTCCCAAACTGGGGAGGAGAACTTTTTGGCACTGCTGGATGAACTGGAGGGTGTGCGTGGAATGTGACTCTGTGCAGCTACACTGTGACTTTTACTACCACTACCTACTGAGATGGATGAGCTGAATGTAGGTCCCTGCCGGGCCTTGGAAAATATGGCAGCTGGAGGTAGTGGTGGTGTAACCTGTGTTGGTGATATCCGTGCTACATCCCGCTCAGTAGCAGCTTTTCTGGATAGGGTGAGAATGTTGGTCTCCAATCCCTTTGGCGCGGGAGTGATGTGCGTGATGACTGGCTCGTCTTCATCAACATCACCCCCCTCTTCTACATCTACCTCCATAACTCTAAGTTTTTCTGGGACCTTCCATTTCAGAAGCATTGTGACGTGCATCACTCTCAGACTGAGCTGGTGGCTGCCAAGTGGCATCACGATCATCAGAAGCGGGGCTTGAAGAAGAAGATGATGGACTAAGCCTCCTTTTCCTTGCTGGTGGTCTGGAAGACAATAGATCTTCCGAAACAGTGGTTTGCTCCACTTTGTCTGCAGGAAGCTCGATTTCCTGAAATGCCCCTACGTCAGGAGCAACATCTACTATGGTGGGCTGTTCTTGCGGCTGCTGCTGCTCTTGTTGCGGCTGCTGCTGTTCTTGTTGCGGCTGCTGCTGTTCTTGTTGCAGCTGCACACTTATCTGCGTTGATTGTGTACTACTTTGCGATAATGACATTTCAACATCGCTGCTCGTTAGTAGACTGGCTACCTCTGCGACACTCAAGGGCTTGGGCCTAGGTTGGTGGGGTTGGACCGCTGGTGCTGAGGTGCTGCTCCCAGCTTGGTTCCCAGACAACGCTGCTGCAGGCGTAACTTTTTTGTGCCAAAAAAAACATTGGCCGGCGCAACAGTCGTGGTTAATGGCACTTCCTTTTTCTGTTCCTTCTTCTCACCAGCAACTTTCTTGGTACTGGACATGGTACCTTTCTTTGGGGCCATCTTCTTCAGATGTCAGGCAGGACGCAGATGCACAGCAAGTTCTGGTCACACGTGGACGTGATGCGCAGCAGGACTTCTGTCTGGCTGGCAGTACAATGGGTGATGATGATGACACCTCCTCCTCTGGCTTTTTGTGCACCTAAAAGCAAATAAGCCAGGAGAAGAACATCAGTGAAATGTTGCATTTGTTGTTGTGGTTCAGTGACTTACTACTGTACTAGTGCAAACAAAAGATATAGTCTAGCCATTTCTGAGACTTTGTCAACAAGGGCTATGTTATACTACTGTGTACACACACTACACTCTCAGGAAGGATAGGAAAGATAATAGGAACCACTAAAATAAAAATGTAATGGAAGTGGGGTGGACCCTATTTGCCATTAAATTATTTGAGCATCTCATCATTCATGGAGCTGCTGCTGGCAAAGGGGGTGGATGGATGGAAGCAGTAAGCCAATAGGAAAACCATGCAGGCCTATATGGCAAAAGCAGGACACTAATAACTCCCAACACAAAAAAAGGCCACCAGCCACATGGACACTCACAAATCACAAACAAGCAGGGGGCCTGGGAAACACCAGGAGCTGACAAAAGGCCTATAAAAGCCAGGCATAGGATGCATGCTAAAGCACACTGCTCTGCCTTTTTAATGCAACAAAATGCAAATACGAAAATTCACAGGCCCCAAAAAGGTCTGCAGGGTGCATGCATTGCACACCAACACACACCAGACACACACAACAAAGGCATGTCTTTAACACAACCAACATCAGAAAGCCCACCCCAAAAAAACACACTTGCCAACTCAATCCAATGCCATCCATGCCCTAAATGATGTCTAAATTCATCAGACCACAGAGAAACGCTTGATTAATAAAGCTGTGGCTACCTGCTCTGAGCCTACTGGATGAAAGCAGGCCTGTTGGTAGACAAGGCCAGACAAGCTTGCAGGCCTAGGCTTCAAAATGGCCACCAGCCACATGGGCAGGCCCAACAACATCAGAAAGCCCACCCCAAAAATACACACATCCCAACTCAATCCAATGCCATCCATGCCCTAAATGATGTCTAAATTCAACAGACCACACAGAAACACTTGATTAATACAGCTGTGGCAACTTGATCTGAGCCTACTAGTTGAAAGAAGGCCTGTTGGCAGACAACAAGGCCAGACAACAAGCTTGCAGGCCTAGGCTTCAAAATGGCCACCAGCCACATGGCCAGGCCCAACAACATCGGAAAGCCCACCCCAAAAAAACACACTTCCCAACTCAATCCAATGCCATCCGTGCCCTAAATGATGTATAAATTCAACAGACCACACAGAAACACTTGATTAATACAGCTGTGGCTACCTACTCTGAGCCTACTGGATGAATCAGGCCTGTTGGCAGACAACAAGGCCAGACAACAAGCTTGCAGGCCTAGGCTTCAAAATGGCCAGCAGCAACATGGGCAGGCCCAACAATATCAGAAAGCCCACCCCAAAAAAACACACTTCCCAACTCAATGCAATGCCATCCATGCGCTAAATGATGTATAAATTCAACAGACCACACAGAAACTCTTGATTAATAAAGCTGTGGCTACCTGCTCTGATCCTACTGGATGAAAGCAGGCCTGTTGGCAGACAAGGCCAGACAAGCTTGCCTGCCTAGGCTTCTAAATGGCCACCAGCCACAAGGCCAGGCCCAATAACAGAAAGCCCCCCCCCCCAAAAAAAAACACATTTCCCAACTCAATCCAATGCTATCCAGGCCCTAAATGATGCTTGAAAATGAAATGCATTAAAAAAACACCAAAGGAAAAGTTGCTTCATCATGCACACACCCATGAGGCAATGACTAGCTTGGGCCTACTACTGGCTACTACTACCCACAACATGTTTACAAAAAGGAATGATAGTTACCAAAAATAAATTGTAGTTACAACAACTGCAATGCCCCCAAACAAACAGACACAACAACCACTTACTTGTAAAATATCCAATTAAAAAATCCTCAAATCCAATTGCAATGATGCCGCAGACAAAAAGAGTGATCTTTCCAGCTCAAAATTTAAGGCAGAATGAGCAGGAGATGGACAAAGCACTGGGAGGAGCCTGCTGGACAGGAACAGGAAGTTGGAGATTCTGTGGCACTTCCTCCCTCTCCTCACCTTTTTAAAAAAGGACTCCTTGCACAAAAAAGGACAGCCAAATGTCAATCTGAGGAGTTCTTTTCATCCAAATCATCATTTGCAGAAGGTTTCATGCTGCTAGAGCTGATATTCTTCTCCAAATTGAAAATTTTACATGTTCGAGTTCTCGAGCTTCACATTACTTCCGCCGGATGTCGATGGCGTGTCCAAAATGACTTGATCGCGTTCTCTCGCTCCCTGTCGCGTTGGATATGACGGGTTCGGGGTCTCTTGCACCTTTTCACGTTCGATATGACGTGCCCGCGTCCTCACGCTCTCGCTCTCGGTGGAGAATGACGTGTTCGAGATCTCAATCATCTCATACTCTCGCGGTGCATGATCACGAGAAGAAAGACGTGATCGCACGACGAATGTCGTGATCGTGCGACAAATTACGTTAATGCGGGCGCGAACTGTCACGAGACAGCGCAAATGGCGATCAACAATCCAACATCTCGTGGAGAACGGGACCGGATCGGGAAAACTTGTTGGGGATTCAGGTAAGGCGATCGCGCACATGCGAGAATGTATTTTTTTACAGCGAGAGCAAGAAATTTTTTTCCAGTGAGATGCGGATTGCGGAAATTTTGACAGTTTCGCGTTCTCCGCGGAACGCAAAAATGTCAAATTATCGCCATTTCCGCAAGCGGATTGGAATTTTCGCCCAGGCCTACCCAACGCACACCGTACGCGGATCCTACACTACAATCGTAAAATGGCGACTATGTTCCAGGCAGGGATCTAGAAAGGTGTGCATAGGCTGCGCGAATCCCCAAAAAACTTGTAAAAAAACTATTAAAAATATAGTTTAAAAAATATTTTCAAAAAATATAACAAATAGTTTTAAAAAAATGTACAAATAATATTTTTTTATTTTTAAAAGAATTAAGTGAAAAAAACACTTATAAAAATAGTGAAAAACAATATAAAAAAAATAATTAAAGGAATTGATACACTAAAATATAAAGATTTAGAAATCCTATGAAAATCATTAAACATCATAGCTTTAGAGATAAGTTATAGATAGAAATTAGCATTTAAAAAACCTTTGAAATTCACTTAAAAAACCATAGGTTTCAGGTATGTTATAGTTAGGAATTAGCATTTAAAAAACCTTTGAAATTCACTGAAAAAACCATAGGTTTCATGTACGTTATAGTTAGAAATTAGCATTTAAAAAACCTTAGAAATTCACTGAAAAAAACATAGGTTTCAGGGGCGTTATAGTAAGCTGGACATTTCCCTCGTACAAAACCCTAGAAATTCCCCCATTTTAGTTAGTTTAGCTAACTATAACTCGCGTCCCTGCAATGCACTGCTGATGACATCACATATTACATCACTCATAACATGGTCAGTGACATCACTGATGAAATCACTGATGACATCTCAAATGACATCACTGATGACATCACTGATGATGCCATTCATGTGATCATTTGATGCTTCTTGTCACACCCTAATATAACCTTTGATACACCCACTCTAAATTACATACTGCCACTCTCAAAACCATAGACACTCCAACACCAATAAGTGCATTCCCCATCACAGAGTCTTAGGTCTAAACACCCATCCACTCACTCAACCGAACAGTCACTCATACTTATGGTCACTCAGTACAGGACTATCATATGCACTCATACACCTATATAGACACTCCCACACCGCTACTCATCCATAGAGTAACTCACACACATAGTCATGCAAGTAATTAATCACACTGCCATTTACTCACCTATACAATTATACACACACAAGCTCAATTACTCATACAAATACTAGCACATTCTTATGGTCTTATACAATCAATGATACAAGCATACACTCATCCATACAGCCACTCACACTATCACACACTCTCAGTTATAGTTATTTCTGTACTCCAACATACATATATACTGCCGTTCACATATGTAGTAAATTACACATGTACTAATGAAATATATATTCACACACTAACACAACCATACAGATATTCACCCACCCATACCGTCCATTACAGACCTAGTGTTGAAACCATGCACCCAGTGAACCACCCACTGACACATCTATGCACAGTCACACACATCCCACCCACACAAACACTCAGGTACCCATACAGATACTCAGACACTCAGACAACCAATCAATAACTTATATAGACATTCATGTACCTATTCACAAAACCATGCATCCGCTTACACACCAACAGACAGACGCATACAGTCATTCACACAGTTTAGTCATTAACTCATGCATTCAGTAAGATACATTTAATGACTCACTTATACAGTCAGTCACGCACCTACAAAATCATCCATTCACACACTTATACACTCACTCATTCTTCAATATGCCATTCCCTATATATAATAAACATATTTAAAGTTTATAGAAACACACAGGCACTGGATGATGTCATCAGTGATGTCATCAGTGATGTCATTTGAGATGTCATCAGTGATGTCATCAGTGATGTCACTGACCATGTCATGAGTGATGTAATATGTGACGTCATCAGCAGTGCATTGCGGGGGCGCGAGTTATAGTTAGCTGAAGTAACTATAACGGGGGAATTTCTAGGGTTTTGTACGAGGGAAATGTCCAGCTAACTATAACGCCCCTGAAACCTATGGTTTTTTCAGTGAATATATATACCTGTCACCGATGGAAACCGCGAGGCTGGAAGTGTGGGCTCAAAGACTGTGATTGCCCAGTACAGCGCTACAGATCTTACCTGGTAAAAGTCGGTTCACTACTTCAGGATAAAAAGACATAACCACCTAAACGAAACCACTCATGAGCACAATGGACAAACTGCATGCTGGGTAATGTAGTCTAATAACTTTGCATTGCTCGAGTGATTCCGCATCAGGTGTGCTCCATACTACTTCAGGCTGGGGCTATATAATGGACTTACTGAAGAACTGCTAGCATCAGAGGCACTTTGTGAATGAATGGCATTTGATAAAGGTGCAATACCGAAACGCGTCATGCCCGCATTAATAAATGGTCTTTGTAAGCCCCGCTGTGTCGCCTCATCGACTTTGACGGAAGGAGGTGTGTTTTTTTGATGTATTGCGTGCTGCCACTGACACGCGAGGATGGCCCTTCCGCAACAGTCCAAAGGGATCGATGGCAATTTTCCCGGACTACCTCGCATTCTAAAAGTGAACAGGGAATATGCTGACAACGTGCAGTCCAGACTTTCATGGAGAGACGTTGTTACTTTAATGGCGTCTCCATACCTGTCACCGATGGAAACCGCGAGGCTGGAAGTGTGGGATACAAAGACTGTGATTGCCTAGTACAGCGCTACAGATCTTACCTGGTAAAAGTCGGTTCACTACTTCAGGATAAAAAGACATAACCGGCTAAACGAAACCACTCATGAGCACAATGGACAAACTGCATGCTGGGTAATGTAGTCTAATAACTTTGCATTGCTCGAGTGATTCCGCATCAGGTGTGCTCCATACTACTTCAGGCTGGGGCTATATAATGGACTTACTGAAGAACTGCTAGCACCAGAGGCACTTTGTGAATGAATGGCATTTGATAAAGGTGCAATACCGAAACGCGTCATGCCCGCATTAATAAATGGTCTTTGTAAGCCCCGCTGTGTCGCCTCATCGACTTCGACGGAAGGAGGTGTTTTTTGTATATATATCTATTTATATATATGTATAGAATGTGCTCTGTGATTAGAACCTTGAGAAATCAGTGGTTTATTGGTTTCATAAGAGCTGTGCACAAAAAGCAAAGATTTACATTCATTATGCTCTATTCGTAAACAGTCTTTGGCTTTTAGTTAAGAAATAACAAGTCTTTTCCTTTGTTATAGAAGTGTATTTCATAATAATGCGCTAATGCCATCAAGCGTCTTTGACTTTTATAAACAAATGTCTCTTTCAATTAAGTTTCTAATATTCCACTAAGCGCTGTTATTCATCAGTGTGTTAATGCCACCAAATGTCTTTCACTTTCACTAAGTGTGTATGTTTAATTGGCTTAAGATTCCGTTCAATCTATTGCGACTTGTCAAATGCCCAGGGGCCGCTCCACTAAGAAATTCCAAACCTCTAGCTATGTCAACTCGATAGAGCGAGGATTCAAAATATGCAAATGCCCAAGGATCGCTTTGCGTATTTCACACTTACTTGTGCCATCACGGGAAATTAACAATAGAACCAGCACTTCACTGCTTTCACGTGAATCCACTCTGGAGCGAGTAAACATTCAAACGATCCTACCCGCTTTCACCCAAGCGGAGGAACAAGAACCTGTAAGGCGTCGTCTCAGAATCCTCGCACCGCAACTGAAAGACCAGCTGCAGCGCGTGCTCCGTGTCCTCAATAATTCGCAATGAGTACCGGGCGCGGTCGGTATTTGAAGGGCTCAGGAAGATTCCAGATGACAGCTGCAAAGACAACTACTGGAGCTGCGAGGGGATAAAAAGTCTTGGCATCGTGTGGGCTAACAATCTGCAGTAAGCATTGACAAAAACAAAAGATTGTTCACAGAAAAGATGTTACTACCAATAAGCCTTGGCAAAACAACTTAGAGTAAAATAAAATATGCTGCTAAATAAAATAAATATCTATTATATGTCTTCATTCAAATAATGTGAATACTGTTTATTTTACTTCACAAATAAAGCATGAATTGGCAAGATCATGACATTCTGACAAACTAGAGTCGATGGCGTCGGTAGGCCAAGGCTGCGGGGCAGGATGAGGGCAGTGCGTCGTGTAATTTAACGAGCGGTGCCCTCGAACCAGGGTGCAAGCAGCAGCGTCAATTTTGGCGTGGAGTGGCATCATCGGGATGCCAAGGAGGCATCGTGAAGCGAGGCAATGCGGAGTGCGGGAACCACAGGTCGCGGTGTGGGCAGGAGCTCAGTGGCAGCATCAGCAGGCATCGTCTATGAGAACAGGATCACGGAGCGGTGTTGCGGCGGTGCCCTCTGTGGTGCGGGTTGCTTTTTCTTTTCTTGCAGCACAAAAAACACAGTCCCCAGTGCTGATGGCAGAAGAACTTGAAGTCTTTGCCGTTCCTGAGACTTCTTGAACAGGGGGCAAGGTCTACCTCAAGCCCTTGGAGATACTCAAAGAAAGAAGTTGCAGAAAGTTCAGTCCAGTCCTTTCACTGCCCAAGACAGAAGCAGCCACTGCAGTCCAACACAGCAAAGCACTCAGCAAAGTGGTAGTTCCTCCTCACAGCTTCTCCAGCTCTTCTTCTTGGTAGTATTCTTGGTCCAAAAAAGTTTTAACGTTCAGGGGTTTGGGCCCCACGTTTTATAGCCCAAAATCCTTTCTTCTCTCAGGCAGAGAGTGTCATTTGACCAAGCAGAATAAGTTGTGCTCTCTTTGGTATGGCTTACTAGCAGGAAACAGCATTTTCAGAGGCAGATCAGGCCCATTCAGGTGAAAGGAAATCTCTCCCCTACTCTAAATGCAGCCCAGGTCTACTCAGTCGTTTCCTGACCCACCAAGACTATCTGGAGCCACAGCTCCTCCCCAGCCCCTGTCATCCAAAACCCAGACAGTCAATCCACAAACTCAACAGAGGCCTACTGGATGGCTGAGCAAGAAAATACCTACTTTCTAAAAGTGGTATTTTCAAACACAGAATGTAAAAATCACATTTTCTAAAAGATGCATCTTAAGATTCTGAGTTTAGGCATACTAAACTTTATTTCTCTATTTAGTTCCCAGGGCCAGTTATGTTTATAAGATGTTATAAACAAACTCCCCATTCTGTCCTATGGGCCTGGATTGGCATATCTGCTGCATTAGAAACCTTTTAATACATAAGTGTCTTTCATGTGACATGATAAAAAGAAATGAGCAACACGAAATTTATGGATTAAATGGAATAAAATTGATGAAATGTAGACAAATTTGGGGTATATTTGTCATGAATCAAGGATCAAGCTGTGCGTCTGCGTAGGAGTGTCACTTCGCTCCAGTTTTGATGTGTTAACAAGCACGTGTTGGCAGGACTGACCAGGCTTCCGGGCTGCACGCAAAAAGTTTAAACAAGGAATAAACTTCACAGAGAAATATTTGGAAGAAACTGGTGTGCACTTGGTCTCTCCCTTTTGTTAATTGTAATATTTGACTGCCCTTTTGACAAGTTGCACCCATGGATTACTGGCAAATAAGATAAAATTGAAAAGTCACATGTGAGACGATAAAACTACACTTCATCCCAGGAGCGGGAGCTTGTGAACAGCAATTTAAAAAAACCTGACGGACGATTTTGGTTTGGACTATGTATAAATATTGTGTGCTACAACACGTGTAGTGCCAATATGTAAACTACGTTTTAATGACAGTTTCATGATTGAAAGTTAGAAGTATAACATTTCATAATCGACGTTTTAGATAAACATCTTCGGGTGGGCGGAGTATTCGAGCGAGGTGCCTGGGGAAGTTTTTTGCCAGCAGGGAGTGGGTCAATGCAATTAACGAACATTGACCAAACAGTAAATCGGGGCTAATGAGGGGTTTAAAGCAGTGCATTATGGGATCTATAGGAATGAGGGTTGTGGATGTCAACGTAATTGGTCGATTCAGAGGGGTGGGGTCACGTCACACGAGTTGAAAAGGGAAAAGGTGGTAGTAAGCAGATTACTGCTTCGCGCAAGGAGAGATCATGTCGGGAAGGAGATTACACTGACAGATGATGAAGGTATAGGAGAATGTTGACATTGCTTTGCTTTCGGGTATTGGTTAACTTGGAGTAGTGTTTAGTATAAGTTGATGGGGAACGGTCCCTGGGGATTCCAAATGTGAATGTGGAGGCAAATCACGAGAGGTTAATGAAGTTTGGGAGAGGTTTGTTTGAGCACACTTTTTGTAGCGTGTGGTCACGCATATAGAGGGAAAACGTTGATTATGGGGTCAGTTTCAAAACAAGGCATGAATTTCTGGATGTATTGTTTAACATTCTGAATGCACTGAGGTCTGAATACACAATCTAATGTTGATGTTTTAAACTTGTAGTGAACCCCTGACGAAGGGCTATGGAAAGCCAGAAATGCATTGGGTATATAGAACCTACTACTGAGGATGATTTATGTATGCTTCGTGCTCCAGAAAAAGGCCTGGATTGGCATATCTGCTGCATTAGAAACTTTTGAATACATAAGTGCCTCTCATGTGATGTGATGAAAAGAAATGAGCAACATGAAATTTATGGATTAGATGGATTAAAATTAATGAAATGTGGACAAATTTGGGGTATCTTTGTCATAAATCAAGGATCAAGCTGTGCGTCCAGAGTAGGAGTGTTACTTCGCTCCTGTTTTAATGTGTTTACAAGCGCGTGTTGGCAAGGCAGACCACACTTCCGGGCTGCATGCAAAAAGTTTAAACAAGAAATAAACTTCACAGAGAAATTTTGGAAGAAACTGGTGTGCACTTCATTGCTCCCTTTTGTTAATTGGGTACACTTGCCAAGTCGACATGGCAGTCTCAGACTGTACACAGGCTCTGCAATGGCAGGCCAGAGTTACAGTTACAGGCCGTGGGTGGCACAATCGAGTGCTACAGCCCACTAACAGCATGTGATGTACAGGCCCTAGCACACTCAGTGCACTTTATTAGGAACTGACAAGTAAATCAAATATGCCAGTCATGGAACCACCAATCCATAACACAGTTTATAACAGGAACCGTTGCACGTTAATACTGATCAGCAGTGAGAAAGTGTGCAGAGACCCTAAGCCAGCAAAAACAGAGTCAAACCCGGGAGGTCAGAAAGTAAAAACTCAGGGGAAACCCAGAAAAAGATGCCAAGTCTAGCACATGTCCCCTCCAGCTGAAAGTAAGGAGAACTACCCAACCTCCTGGGACTTCTCTTCACTAAGGTGGAAGAACTTGGACAGACCATCTGCGTGGGTGTGTTCTGTGCCAGGGCGGTGTTTCACCGTAAAGTCCATTCCCTGTAGGGAGATAGACCACCTCAACAGTTTTGGATTCTAACCCCTCATTTGCATCAACCATCTGAGGGGTCTGTGGTCTGTCTGAACCCAGAAGTGAGTCTCAAACATGTAGGGCCTCAGCTTCTTCAATGCCCAGACCACAGCAAAAGCTTCCCTTTCAATGGCACTCCACCTCTGTCCCTTGGGGAGTAATCTCCTGCTAAGTAAGACTACAGGCTGGTCTAGGCCCTCTTCGTTCAGTTGTGAGAGCATGCTCCCACACCATGCTCTGAAGCGTCGGTCTGCACAACAAATTCCTTGGAGAATGCGTGTGCCTTGAGCACAGGCGCCATGCACATGGCGGCCTTCAGGGCATCAAAAGCCTTCTGGCAGGACTCAGTCCAGATCACCTTCTTGGGCTGCTTCCTGGAAGTCAGCTCTGTTAAGGGGGCAGACATGGTGCCATAGCCCTGAACACACCTCCTGTAGTAACCAGTGGGACCGAAAAAGGCTCTCACCTCTGTCTCGGTCTTGGGTGGTTCACAAGCCAGAATGGTGTCAATCATGAGTTGTAGGGGCGCCATCTGGCCGCTTCCTACCTGGTGTCCCACGTACACCACAGAATCCTGCCTCCTGGCCTTGATTGTGGGCCTGCCCTCTGCAGAGCCTTCAACACTTCCCCGAGGTGCAGTAAGTGTTCTTCCCAGCTGGAACTGAACACTGCAATGTCATCCAGGTATGCTCCACTGAAATCCTCCAGTTCAGCCAACACCTGGTTGACCAAACTCTTAAAGGTGGCAGGGGCATTCTTCAACCCAAAGGGCTTCACCCAGAACTGGTAATGTCCTTCTGGGGTTGAGAATGCTGACCTCTCCTTGGCCCCATTGGTTAAGGCAATCTGCCAGTAACCAGACGTCAAATCAAACGTGCTGAGGAACCTGGCAGCTCCCAACTGATCAATGAGCTCATTAGCTCTGGGGATGGGATGCGCATCAGTCCTGGTGATGCATTGAGCCCACGGTAGTCTACACAAAGCGCAATTCTAGAGTGGAACCTGGTGCAGCAGCCTTTGGGACCAAACCACTGGGCAGGCCCAAGGACTGTTAGAAGGCTCGATCACCCCTAAAGCCAACATCTTAGAGACCTCCTCTTCGATGCAGCCCCTGACCCGGTCAGTCAACCTGTAAATCTTGTGTTTTACAGAAGGGCTGTCACTAGTGCCCATGTCATGGGTACACCAGTGAGTGACACTTGGGCTCAGAGAGAACAGTGGGACAAACTGTCCCAACAGCTGGTGACTGTCTCTCTGCTGCTCTGGGGTCAGTGTAGGGGAAAGGATCACACCTTCCACTGACCCATCGTGCTCCTTGGTGGACAGGTGGTCAGGGAGAGGTTCGCTCTCCTCTCCCACCCATCATCAGTCGCCAAGAGTATGCTCACTTCGGACCTCTCGAAGTGGGACTTGAGACGGTTAACGTGCGGGACCCTCAAAGGGTTCCTTGGAATCCACAAACACACCAGGTAAGTGCCATCACTTTTGTGCACAACCACCTCAAATGGCCCAGTCTACTTGTCCTGCACAGCACAAGGTTCCACTGGGGCCATGACCTACACTTTTTGCCCGTTTGAAATTGGACCACAGTGGTATTCTGGTCATAGCACTTCATTTCTTCCTGGCTTTCTTCTAGGTTCGCCTGAGCGAGTTTCCTGAAGCAGGCAGCTTGATTTCTGAAGGCCAGCATGCAACTAAAAACATCCTTGGGAGTTTTCCTGGGAGCTGCCTCCCAGCCTTCCTTTACCAAACTCAGAGGTCCTCCCACAGGGTGACCATACAGAAGCTCAAAGGGACTGAATCCAAGAGACTACTGTGGCACCTCCCTGTATGCAAAGAGAAGGTATGGCAAAAGGACGTCCCACTTACTCCTCATGGATTCTGTTAAACCCTTAATCATGCCCTTCAAGGTCTGGTTGAATCTCTCAACCAGAACGTTACCTTGGGGGAGGTAAGGAGTGGTGAACTTGTAGGTTGCACCACACTCCTTCCACAGGGATGTCACATACTTGGATATGAAATTGGTCACCCTGTCAGAAAACACCTCTCTGGGGAACCACATGTGGTGAAAAGATTCCCATTAATGCCCGGCCCACCACTGGCGTCGTCGTCCTAAGATGGATTGCCTCCGGGTACCGGGTGGCATGGTCCACCAACACCAGGCTTTACCCGTTGTCCATGGCTGTCTTGGGATCCAGTGGCCCCACAATGTTTATCCCTACCTTTCAAAGGGTGTTCCAACAACTGGAAAAGGTTGGAGAGGAGCTTTGACCTTCCACCCCTCTTACCACTTGCCTGGCAAGTTTGGCAAGACCTACAATGTCCATCCACCTGCCTTCACATTTGGGGCCAGAAGAAGTGGGTGACAAGCCTGTCCAAGGTCTTCTCCCTCCCCAAATGTCCTTCCAAAGGCACATCATGAGCCAAACCCAGCAGGATGGTCCTGAAACACTGAGGTACCACGAGCACATGGGCTGACCCAGGCTCAGCAACCTTAGGCTCACTATACAGGAGACCATTCTCTCAGTAGATCCAATGTGATCCAAAATGATCACCAGCTGCCTGGTCTGCAGCCTTCCACCGCAGACCCTCCAGAGAAGGGCACTCTTTCTGCTTCCTGCAGAATTCTTCCCTGGTAGGACCCCCTTCTTGCTGTCGATCAATCAATCAATCAATCATGTAATTTGCAAAGCGCACTACATACCCGTAAGGGTTTCAAGGCGCTGGGGGGGGGGTGCTGCTGCTACTGGTGGAAGATCCAGGTCTTGAGTTGTCTACTGAAGGTCAGCAGGTCTTCGGTTTGTCGTAGGTAGAGGGGGAGGGTGTTCCAGGTCCTGGCGGCACGGTGGGAGAAGGATCTGCCTCCGGAAGTTGTTCTACGGATGCGCGTGACCGTGGCCAGGGCGTGGTCAGCAGAGCAGAGTTTCCTATTGGGTACGTAGAAGGAGAGTCGATTGTTGAGATAGGCTGGTCCGGTCTTGTGGAGTGCCTTGTGTGCGTGGATCAGGAGCTTGAAGGAGATTCTCCTGTCGATGGGGAGCCAGTGCAGGTTCCTCAGGTATGGGGTGATGTGGTCGTGGCGCGGGACGTCGAGGATCAGGCGTGCAGAGACGTTCTGGATTCTCTGCAGTCTGTTGATGAGCTTGGACGAGGCTCCGGCTGTCAATGGGTCAGCTCTGAGATGTCCCCCAGTTCAGCTACCTGTTACCCTGTAGGCACCTGGGTGTCCCCTCAAGGTCAACCTCCTCCCGGTCCGTGGTACTTCAGGGGCCGGTTTCCTGTTCCCCCTGTCCTTTCTCTTGGCAGGAACCTGGGCCACTGTTTCAGGCCCCATGTCCTTTGTATCACCCTTTCTGGCCGCAATTGACTGAGTGGACATGCATGATCCCCTTGCAAACCAAGCATCTCCAAGTGAGACCTCAGTTCAACTGCTCCAGGTCGTTACTGAGCAGACAATCAACTGGCATGGTAGGGCTCACAACCACCCTCAAGGGACCTGTCACCCCCCTCCCATTCAAAGGTAACCTGCACAACCACACACGCACTCTGAGTTGTGCACAGCAACTACTTGGTGGAATGCCCCTGGGATGACCTGCTCTTCAGAGACCAGGTGACACCGGATTGAGGTCACACTGCCTCCACTATCTCTGAGAGCCTCTACCTTTTTCCCATTGATGGTCACCCAGGTGCTGTATTTCTTAGTGTTAGGGGGCACCTGGTTTCCTGGGACCATCTCACTGTCCGCAAGTGAGACTAGGCTCATTTTGGCGCGATCCCCACCCTCCTGTGGGCACCCCTCTTCCCCAAGCGCTACACTAGCCAACACCTTAGACTGCCCACTGTTAGGTGGCTGTGCCCTTTTCGGACACTTGGGGTCCCCCTTCAAGTGACCCACCTGATCACATGCAAAACACTTCCGGTGGCTGGTCTCAGCAGGCTTTCCTGAAGAGACTACTGTTTCTTATCTACTGGGGGATGGTAACCTTTACCCTGGGTGTTACTTTGGAGCCCTTTAGAGAACTCCTGTGCTTTACCCTTGCCCCCCCACCATCACCACTTTTCTGCTGGGGACCCTGCCCACCTTTGGCTGAGTCTCCCCCAAACGCTTTCTTGTGGACCCGGGTACTCACCCAGCGGTCCGCCTCCATAGCAAGCTTCCTGGGGTCAGTTAGCTTACTAGTTGTAGTATAATAACTTTATTTCCTTAAAATAAACATCAAAGTATACGCAAACAAATAAATACAAAAACACCAACAATCAGTTCACAAAAAAGGGAAAAATTATAGATATGGCTCAATTTTTCCATTGAAAAGGGACCTATATACACCCAATACAGCAACATCACAATGACCTTAGTAAAATTTGAATCAAATAATAAAAACATTCCTTATAATTCAAAATATCCATAATTTTCCTCCAGGCAGTGTAATATGCTAAAATAAGCAAAGAAGCATAATAAAATCAGTAGGTATAAAAATCCAAAATAAGTTAAAATATGTATTACTTCAGATAATGAACAATCAAGTAACTGGGGCCTCAGGATTCACATTTTTCATTCTATAAATGGAGCAGCAATAATATGCCTCCTGTACATTTACAAATACTGCCCTCACCTATACGATGAAGGCTATGCAACTAATGCAAAAAAGTGACCGTGCATAGTACATAATGCAATGCAAAGTTGAATTACAGTATATATGGGGAAGCACCAACTAGTAAATTCTGTAACAGTTAAAACTTTTAGTCTCTTATACCACATTGCTTGTAAAAATGTACTTACAGCAAATACTATTTTTTGTGATGTGTCGCTTTTTAGAATTCTAAAAGCTTCTAGGTGACTGCATGTATCCAGACTGCGGCAGATAGGGACTATCCATTTACGGCGTATGTAATGATACACCTTGCTAAAGAACAATACATGTTTCTCATCTTCGTTACCCAAACCACAAATGGGGAAAATTTTAGATTCTTGATTAGTGCACCATTTACCTGTAAAGGACCACAATGGTAGAATTCAATAGCGAAATCTTATATACAAATTCCTAGTTGAAGCTGGAAATATTAAATCTAGCAATTCTTCAAACATTGGGATTTACTTGTGAGCCAGAAACATACTGGTCACAGACCCAATATGGCTATTCGTGGCATATATGTCGTTAATACAAGTCCAATACCAGATTTTTAGCAACTTACTATCAGATTTTACAATAGTAGTGGGATCATCCCACAGGTTCGGCATTCCAAGTTTAGAAAACCATGCAGAGACGGCTTTAACCCATGGAATATCCCTGGCTCCTTGGAGATTCAGTACCTCTACCAATGAATCTTTAAAGACTCCAAGTTCAGGTAAAGACCAAAGTCGGCTCCAGTGTGCTAAGGTTTTTAAGAAAGCCAGGGCGGCGACTCTTTTTGTCTTAACATCGAGGTACATGGGGGTTAGTGGGGAACTGGCTGGTAGACCAAGTAACCTTCTGCAGAAATTATTCTCGGCAATAGTTAACGGCTGTAAATTGCCATTGCCCCATATCTCCGCCCCATAATGAGCAGCTCCCTGAGCAGTTGCGTGATAAACTTCCACAGCAGGGTAAATTGCACGCAACTTGGTTTTATTATAGAACCTTAAAATGGCATTGGATCTATGTTCAATAGTTAATTTAGATTTTTCAAATTTACTTGCCCACCTTAAATTGTCCATGAGCCTAACCCCTAGATAGTCAAAACTGTGTACTCTATCAAGGGCTTCGCCACCAGCATGAATACTACGACTTGTCTTTTTCTTCATTTCAAACACCATAAACCTGGTTTGTTTATCTTTATTCTAAGCATCTAGAATAGAAAGGCGGGGCCGGCATTGGACACTCCAAAGGTATGGCGGTTGTGCCGTCCCCTGATGACCACATAGGGGCTGGCCTGTCGCACACAATGGTGACGCGACAGGCGCGCCTCGACAGTGGCGTCACTAGGGTTGGTGTCACCCGGTGCGGGTAACTAATGGTGTCACCCCCTCACGACTTACCGCATGGACCTCCTCCGCCCGAGTCCGCCAGTGGACACAGTTGGCAAATAACGGGACCATACACAATCCTTAGTAACGTTTGTAAATGTAGGTCCTATATTTACAAAATGTGCCTGTTAACAACAGTGTGATAATGATTCATTAATCAGGTTGTACAGTGGGCTACCTGCTAGTCAACAGTTTATTGGAATTTATAATATCATAGGTATGGTACTTTTTACTGGTGTGGGGTTCCCACTATCCATCAACACGATATATCAGTGGTCGAAGTGGGGGAAAAAAAGTAGGGGAACTGTGGGCGGAGAATCAAAGGGCAGGAATAACCCAAGGATTGGATCAGTGGGCAGAGCCAGAGGCGTGGCCAGAATGCGCAAACATCCCAATTTTTTGTATTTGTTTGGTTTCACTGCCCAGTTTTATCAACCAATGGATACACATGATTATTTAAGGTTATAATGAGTTATTGACAGTAAAATGTGTTCACAAAGTGGGATATGCTTCTAATCACAGAATGTCCCCAAATACGATAAAATGTGGAAGCACAAGCCATTTGTCTCCGAGCCATGGAGTTTCTGTCATCAGCACTTCTCCCTTTACCAAAACAGAAGTTCAAACATGAATTGCTAAAAATCCTAGTTTGCAAATGTTTTCTAAATAATAATGGCTCTGCCATATTTGCCTCATAATGCAAGATCTGCAGCATGATCTCACCATTTAAACTAATAAATTGTTTGTTGCTCAAACGTATCAAAAGTTAATAAAAAATTTGAATTGTGTTGCTGCGGAGTAGATGACAGTTAATAGCTCACTGTTCTATGTTAGGATTTTAATTTATAAACTGCAAGTAACAAAAGGATCTCTCTGACAAAAGCAGTAGCCCACTGGCCTATTTACATTATGTGCACTTTGTGATCTGCATGGTACATGTTCTTTGCAGCAGGTACATTAACCCTCTGAGCTACCTTTCCATGAGTCAAATCTTCCATTAGACAAAATTCCGATCTCTCTCTAGGAAGAACATTAATCACCAGAGTCATCATGACATTTTTATTGTTACCGAAAATTACTGGAGGCCAGGAAGGAGGCAGCAAGCGCTTTTAAAACCATAATATACTTGCAAAAATGATGCCTCCACCGAAAGTGAGCACCTGGTGCGGTTGCACCGCCCTAGAGCTGGCCCTTCTCAAGGGTCCTGTGATCTCAGTGACAGGGTCACTGTTCTAGGGTGTACTGCTTCATAGGCCTGCCGCAAAACTGAAGGGGAACTTCAGTATGAATAGTGGTGGACAAGCCTTGAAGGTTAACCTACACTTGTCATGCTAGGGTCCACCTGCTGGTGCTACGACACCGGGGCTTCTAATGTCTTGCGAAGCCTTTTAAGGTCTAGCATGAGATAGTGCTCTCTCAGGAGAGTGGTCTGGCGGACTGGTTATTAAGGCTGAACCTGGTTCCCCAGTTCCAAATTCAGCAGCTCTGGCCATAGTGCCACATCCTCTCCCCCACTGAACACCATACTGCCCCACTGAGAAAAACTCAGACTGCCTTCAACTACAACCCAATTGTTGCCAGCTATAAACACCTGGATGCGGCTCAATTTAAATTACGCACTGGGCAAGAGCAATATGTGGCCTACAAAAAAAAGTGACAGCATCCTGGAAAAAGCAAACAATCATAGGGAATGCAACATTTTGCAAACCATGTGAAATGTAAGCAGGAACAACATGGTTACCTTAACGCTTTTACACTCACTGTTCAGAAATCAGTGAGTGCTTTTGCCTGAAAAGTTAAGGGCATGACAACAGGGCCCTGAATGGACCCATTTCAATGGCCATTGCTTATATCCTTACAAAACGTAAGCAGTATGGTAAAAAAAGACAACATCCCTAGATACAGAGCAGCAGTACAAATTTTGTTTTTCAATCCTCACATTGCAGTACCTCCAGGATTGGTGCACTAGCTCCAAGCCCAGGGAAAACAAAGCCAAGACAACAAAAATAGCGCTTCACTGGCAAACTCTGTAAAAGTGGCGCTAATGTGTTTGGGTGTGAATAAAAATCAATCTGGACAGTTTGCTACCACTCTGTCTTACTTTATTTAGGGGCATATGCATCAACCAAAGTAATACCGATTCCTTAATAGCGAAAAATAAGGAATCGCCATTAAGGAATCGGTAATTGGCATGCATCAACAGATTCGGTAAAATTTAGCGATTCCTTAAAAATCGCTAAATTTACCGATTCCTTAATAGCGGGGCACGCAAACGGCCCCACTAGCAAATTGCGAGTTCGGTAATACCGATTTGGCTAATAGCGACTTCGGTAATACCGAATTAGCAATTACCGAATCGGTAATAGCGAAATCGCAAATTGCCGCGTCGCACCGGGAACAGGCTGATGACATCACCAACCAGGAAATACTGCTGCCCCACCCACATAGCCTCGACAGAGGAGCAGACAGGAGCTGGAAAGAAGGACAGGCTGTGCAGAGTGAGGCCACACAGATTCTGCCAGTCACAGCACACATCCATCATGTCGCAGGAAGTGCCATCCAGCGCTGAATCTGCACGCAAGCGCAAGAAGAAGTTTTCTGACAGGGAGCTGGAGTACCTCATCGAGGGAGTGGCCAGCAAACACGACCGCCTCTTTGGCAAGCTGTCCCTCAAGGTGCCTGAGACCGAGAAGCGGCGCATCTGGCAGCGCATCCGTGAGAGGGTCAATGCGGTTGGCGTCACTAGCCGCAGCATCGACGATCTCAAAAAACGGTGGTATGACCTCCGGAAGCGCGCAAAAGAGAGGATTGCTGAGAGGCTCCGGGAGGCAAGAAGGACTGGAGGCGGAACAAGCACTGCACCATCCAACACAGCCCTGGAGGACCTTGTGGAAGGGACGATAGAGCGGGAAGCCGTCGTGGGGGTGATCCAGATGGACACGTCCGGCGCAGCCACAAGTGCCCAAGGTAAGATGCATGCCTGTGCCACACCCAGCATAGCGTAAATCCATACCCATGCCCCCAGCCCAATCTCACTGTGTCTGCAGCTCTGGCACAGACAGTTCCACACATGACACTACTGCATCTTGGGAGTTGTAGTCGAATCAGCCCAGAGTGCAGGCACAGGCGTAAATCCTCACACAACACATATTTTGTACATGGCTGTAGACTGTTCATTTGTTGGACCACAGAGGGACATTGATGGGTACAACACTATGTAGGTGTAATCATCCCACTAATCATGCACTGTTTCACACACAGATGCATCACCTGGGGACTCTGACGACAGCGACCAGCTGATCATATCTGAGACACCCGTGGAGTCAGACCAGGAGACTGTGCAGGATGCGCACGCACCGCCAACACCTGCCACCCCACCAGCACGACCTCCACCAGCGCCACAATCATCGGCACCAGCACCAGTGCCACAAGCCAAGGCACCACCACCTGCGCCACAAGCAACGGCACCAGCAAGCCAGCCTGCAGCCAGTGCAGCCACAATAACGCAGAGGCACAGGCACCAAGTTGCGCCCTTGCAGGAGATGGCAACCCCCCCCCCGCAATTGGCACCCACGCAGCGCACATCCACACCACCTGCTGCACCACATGGAGGCTCAAGACACGCACGGCGTCACAGGGCCCGTCGCAGTTCCGTCTCCTCAGCTGACCAGGATGTCCCAACAACCTCTGCAATTGAGGAGAGGATGCTGCGCACACAGAACCTGCAGGGAAGACATGTGGCTAGCATCAGCTGCAACATCGTGCGCCTAGCGAGGGAGATGCGCGCCATGACTGCAGCAGTCACCGACATGGGCTCCGCGGTCAGGGACATGGGCACGGCGGTCAGGGACCAGACCACTGCGGTTGCTGATGGCAATGCTCAGCTCAGGGAGGAGGTACGTGAGCTCACCCGTGCCATCAGGGAGGGCCATGAGTCCCAGAGGAGGAGTAACCGGCAGCTAATGTTGCGTTCTGCCGCCGCTACCAAGGCCATACAACGGCACAGCAACTGCACCGCTGTGTTGGCACGCCGCACAGTCTCCCTGCAGGTGGACCTTGGGCACTTCTGCGGTGATGTTGCCAAGTCACTGGGACACATCACCACTGCTGTGGAACAACTTCAGAGCAGCACATGCAGTGCTGCAGCATTGGGAGGGGATGACACCAGTGAGGCTGCCTCCAGTGTCAGCAGCGTGTCACTGGCAGAGGCCAGCACCAGGCGCCGAAGTTCGCGTGCCTCCACGGGGACAGGCCGTGGTGAGGGTTTGGATGCACCTGAGCGGAGGCTTGGTGTACGTGGCAAGCGGCACTAGAAATTTGGACATGCTGCAGGTCCATGGTGGAGCAACCATGGTCATCCAATTATTCTGTTTGCACAGGCCTGACTTTAAGGAACCTTTTATTTACATTTATGCAATCGGAGCATGATTCACAATGCTAGTTCTGTTGCACAATCCTCTGTGCTACTGTGCATTAAACAGTTGCACCCAACACCAACTTGTAATGTCTCATTTTACCCAGGGTCAAAAATGATTTTGCGTTATGTCTGTCCGCCTCCTATGGCCCTCTGCTGTGTTAGGGATGTGTGCCGGTCGTCGTTGGGCGGGTGGTTGGTCAGCCTGGGGGTCGTCATCCCTGTCCACCTCCATGGGTATCCCCCTTCTGGTGGCAATGTTGTGCAGCATTGCACATACAGCAATTATTCGACAGCATGTGTCTGGTTGGTATAGCATTGCGCCGCCAGTCTTGTGGAGGATACGGAAGCGGCTCTTGAGAATCCCAAAAGTCCGCTCTATCACATTCCTCGTGCTGATGTGTGCAGCGTTGTAGCGATGTTCCTGCGGGGTTGCTGGATTTAGGTATGGGGTTAGTATGTATTCCCGCAGGGCGTAAGCACTGTCACCTAGAAGATAGAAGCATAGACTTAGCATTGGTGATGTACATACATGTGTGGTGTTGGTGTGGGGAAGCGTAGTTCTACTTACCTAACAGGAGTCCCTCTCCAAATTCGCCATTGAGTAGTCGCCTGTGCATTCCACTGTTGCGGAAGATGTATGAGTCGTGTGTGCTTCCTGGGAATTGTGCCACTAGGTCCGTTATGATGTTGTTGGCATCGCACACAACCTGCACGTTGATCGAGTGGTATGACTTGCGGTTCCTGAAAAGGTACTCATTTGCTGACGGAGGGCATATGGGGATATGCGTGCAGTCGATGCATCCAATCACATGTGGAAATTGTGCCACCTGGTAGAATGCCTGTTTGGTGCGGTCCAACTGCTGTGGGGTTGTGGGGAAGCTGATGTGTCTGTGGAGCATTGTCAGCATGGCATCTAGGAATTTTTGGAAGAAGCGTGACAGTGCGCTTTGCGAGACACCTCCGGCAACCGCAATTACCCCCTGGAAACTCCCTGAGGCCAGTAGGTGCAGGCTGCATAGTACCTGAACGTGCGCAGGGATTGCATTTGTCCGGTGGGTCTGGTGCTGCAGTAATGGTTCCAGGTCTGCAATCAGGCGCATGATCATAGCGCGATTGAGGCGATATTTCTGGTACACCTCGTCCTCATTCTGGCCGAGCAGGGTTATGCGCAGTCTGAACACTCGCTCCTGGACCCTTCTCCTGCGCTGTCCTGCTGCATTGATCCGCATCCTCCTTGCAAGCACGTAGAGGGCAGCCATTTTGTGGGAGCCAACAGGGTCTCCTGGGCCAAATTTAAGGGTTTAGTGATTGCCTCAATCATTTGCACATGTAGGAATTTTTTTTTTTTTGTGACTTTACCTCCAGGTTTTGATTCCCCTTATTTAGCTCTGGCAAAATAGCGATTTTTGGGATTTTCGTTATTAGCGAGTTTTGTTGCATTGGGGTGCGATTCGTTATTTGCTATTGGCAATTTCAGGGAGCTAATAGTGATTTCGGTAATTGCGAATTCGGTATTTAGCGATTCGGTAAATTAGCATTTTGGGTATTAGCGATTCGGTATGTCCGAGGTTATTTATTTAGCGATTCGTTATTTGCTCGGGTTTTGGGTTGATGCATTGGGATTGGGTATTTTTAACACAATACCGGGAGCTATTACCGAATCGGTATTTTACCGACTGGATTTTGGCTTGATGCATAAGGGTGCAAGTTATTTATTTTTCATATTTTTAAACTTTTATTCCTGATGCTGCATTTTGGAATTAAATGTCAGAAAAATACGACATTGATTTCCAGCAAAAGTGATTTTCTTTTTTGGATCCATTTCACAGGGAAGCAAATAAAAGAAAGGAGAGGAGACAGGGTGCACTGCGCACAGGCACGTCCTCTTCCTAAAAGGTTAGGTTGCTCTGCGCACACGGGCCCCAGGGCCGGCTTTAGCGCTGGTGGCGCCCTGTGCGACAATGTTTGTTGGCGCCCCCCCAATGACCACCTCCACCACGGATTCTCTCACTAGCACCCTTTAACAGTGACCAAGTCACCATAACCACACTCTCTCAGATGCATTGAATTAGTTATATAGCGCCACTCATACCAGTGTAGGGTGTCCGAGCACTTTGCATCACACACACATTACACAGAGACAATCAATCATAGGTGTGTAAATCCGTGTATAGGAAATGATACATAAACCAAACGACTGAAAGTGTAGGAGTCACATGTCATCCATACTGGTAGGCAGTATAGTGCTTGGTGTGGAGAAGCACAAACGCAGAGTCGAAAAAGAAACAGCATAGTTGGGAGTTTTCTTTAAAAATAAGAATCTATTTCAAGCCAAATTAACCCTTTTTGCAACATTAATCAATGTTCTAATAATGTATATTTTGAGGTGTGTATGCAGTTCTAGGATGAAAGTTAATAGCTCACTGTTGAATATTAGGACTTTAAGTTATAAATTGCAACAAAAGGATGTCTCTTTTGAAAGCAGTAACCTGCTGATCTGCACTCTGTAATCTACTTGGCACATGTTCTTTGCAGCAGGCATATTAACCCTCTGCACTAACTTCACCTAAGTCAAAACCTCAACTTTACAAAACACTGATCTCTCTCCAGGAAGATAATTAATCACACCAGTTATCTTGACATTTATGTGAGGCCTGTTAATTGCTGGCGGAAAGAAACGCTGCAGCAGGTGCTTCAAAAGCGTAATAAACTTTCTAACACGGCGCCCCAGGAAGCCATCACCCGGTCACACCGCCGTAAAGCCGGCCCCTGACGGGCCCTGTTGGTGTCACCCCACTTGAGGGTGTCACCCGGTGCGGTCCGCACCCCCCGCACCCCCATAGTGACGCCGCTGCGCCTCGACAACGATTGGTCACTGGGTTCGGTGCGCGCCCTGGAAGTGATTAGAATCGCTTTCGGGTCAAGCATCGCACTAACGCCAGGCCGGTTAGAACTGGCCTGGTCTGGTTAATAGGGGGTTAACAAAAGACTGGGGAGCGACGGAGTCTGTCTCTTTGCTCGTCGCTCCCACAGCCTGCCATACGGCACACCAGCCTCGCTAGGAGGCTGTAATTTAATTTCTTCCTTTTGTTTTACAGGTCACCGGTGCTGTGTCGCAGAGGATTCATCGTCGGCGTAGAGTAGGGGTTGACAGACTTGCCGGGAGTATCTTCACCGGTTTTCTTTGTTTTACAGTGCGGAGGACCGTAGTTGAGTGGTTCTGACATCCTGGGTCCCAAATCCGGCTCGGTTGAGTTTTTTGGAGCAGCGCGAGGAGTGGATTTGATGTGGTGTAGCGAGCGTTGCTGAGGACGTGTGGCAGCGAGCATCGGGTCGGCAGCTGCACGGGCGCTGGTATTTTCTTTTGCAGAAAAGGATTAGAATTGAGCGGGGGCAGCGATTGGTGAGTGCGTTGTGAGCGCGACTTGGGGGCTGATAAAAGGAGCATTTATGTCATTAATTTGCCGTCAATAGAAGCGGACTGCAGCACGAATGGGGGCAGGCAATAGTTGCATCTGGAAGCAGTTTCTGAGTAGCCCGATTCCCGTGGTTTTTAGAGGCGTGTGCAGCGCGCATCCTGGCCGACCTTTTTTTCAACGATCCGCGTGTGATCAGCTGTTTCTCCTGCGTTGTTAGGAAGTCGGTTTCAGAAGCGCGAGCAGCACGTGCTTTACCAATGCTATCAAGTGCCAAAGTGCCTGTACACCATCCCTCGAATATGGTAACATTGGCTTTCGCCTTGTTGGTACATTTAATTTACTCAGGACACAACCCCTAAAAATGAAGAGGGGGACTAACCAAGTTAGGAAGTATGGAAGTGACATCATGGTGCATGATATAGTAGCACGTGACATTGCATGTGGCATCAAAAGAAGTGGCGTTACAACAAACAAATGATGGACGGAATGCTGACAATGCAGACATTCTCCCCCAGTCAAGAGATCTGGGTTAAATCCATCGTTCTTTTGCCCACTACGCCACCCCAGTTTAGACATGGCCATATGCAAATCAGTCTTGACCCTGTGCCTCATGGGAACAGTCCAGCCCGAACTGCCAAGCCATGTCTTCCCTGGACCGGAATCAAGCATCCCAGGACCAGTTTCTGGCTATCAGCCGTCATCAGCCAGGATAGCTTGACTCCAGTGGCGTAGTGAGCACGGGTCCCACGTCTGGGAATACCCATCCCACTTAGGGCGAAAAGCGTTATAACAAACAAATGATGGACAGAATGCTGACACGCAGACATTCTCCCCCAGTCAAGAGATCTGGGTTAAATCCATCGTTCTTTTGCCCACTACGCCACCCCAGTTTAGACATGGCCATATGCAAATCAGTCTTGACCCTGTGCCTCATGGGAACAGCCCAGCCCGAACTGCCAAGCCATGTCTTCCCTGGACCGGAATCAAGCATCCCAGGACCGGTTTCTGGCTATCAGCCGTCATCAGCCAGGATAGCTTGACTCCAGTGGCATAGTGAGCACAGGTCCCACGTCTGGGAATACCCATCCCACTTAGGGCGAAAAGCGTTACAACAAACAAATGATGGACGGAATGCTGACAATGCAGACATTCTCCCCCAGTCAAGAGATCTGGGTTAAATCCATCGTTCTTTTGCCCACTACGCCACCCCAGTTTAGACATGGCCATATGCAAATCAGTCTTGACCCTGTGCCTCATGGGAACAGTCCAGCCCGAACTGCCAAGCCATGTCTTCCCTGGACCGGAATCAAGCATCCCAGAACCGGTTTCTGGCTATCAGCCGTCATCAGCCAGGATAGCTTGACTCCAGTGGCGTAGTGAGCACGGGTCCCACGTCTGGGAATACCCATCCGACTTAGGGCAAAAAGCGTTACAACAAACAAATGCTCAGACGTGAGTCCCGTGCTCTCCATGCCACTGGAATCAAGCTATCCTGGCTGAAGAGGGGTGAAACACCGAAACCGGTCCTAGGATGCTTGTTTCCAGTCCAGGGAGGACCTGGCTTGGCAGTTCGGGCTGGACTGTTCCCATGAGGCACAGGGTCAAGACTGATTTGCATATGGCTGGGTTCTAACTGGAATGGCATGGTGAGCAAAAAAAACGATGGATTTAGGCCCAGATCTCTGTACTGGGGTGAATGTATGACATTGTTCTGCATTCTGTCCATCAATTGTTGTTTTTGCATTTGCCACCCCGAGTGGGACGGGTATGCTCAGACGTGAGTCCCATGCTCTCCATACCACTGGAATCAAGCTATCCTGGCTGAAGAGGGGTGAAACCCCGAAACCGGTCCTAGGATGCTTGTTTCCAGTCCAGGGAGGACCTGGCTTGGCAGTTCGGGCTGGACTGTTCCCATGAGGCACAGGGTCAAGACTGATTTGCATATGGCTGGGTTCTAACTGGAATGGCATGGTGAGCAAAAAAAACGATGGATTTAGGCCCAGATCTCTGTACTGGGGTGAATGTATGACATTGTTCTGCATTCTGTCCATCATTTGTTGTTTTTGCATTTGTCACCCCGAGTGGGACGGGTATGCTCAGACGTGAGTCCCGTGCTCTCCATGCCACTGGAATCAAGCTATCCTGGCTGAAGAGGGGTGAAACCCCGAAACCGGTCCTAGGATGCTTGTTTCCAGTCCATGGAGGACCTGGCTTGGCAGTTCGGGCTGGACTGTTCCCATGAGGCACAGGGTCAAAACTGATTTGCATATGGCTGGGTTCTAACTGGAATGGCATGGTGAGCAAAAAAAACGATGGATTTTGGCCCAGATCTCTGTACTGGGGTGAATGTATGACATTGTTCTGCATTCTGTCCATCAATTGTTGTTTTTGCATTTGTCACCCCGAGTGGGACGGGTATGCTCAGACGTGAGTCCCGTGCTCTCCATGCCACTGGAATCAAGCTATCCTGGCTGAAGAGGGGTGAAACCCCGAAACCGGTCCTAGGATGCTTGTTTCCAGTCCAGGGAGGACCTGGCTTGGCAGTTCGGGCTGGACTGTTCCCATGAGGCACAGGGTCAAGACTGATTTGCATATGGCTGGGTTCTAACTGGAATGGCATGGTGAGCAAAAAAAACGATGGATTTAGGCCCAGATCTCTGTACTGGGGTGAATGTATGACATTGTTCTGCATTCTGTCCATCAATTGTTGTTTTTGCATTTGTCACCCCGAGTGGGACGGGTATGCTCAGACGTGAGTCCCGTGCTCTCCATGCTACTGGAATCAAGCTATCCTGGCTGAAGAGGGGTGAAACCCCGAAACCGGTCCTAGGATGCTTGTTTCCAGTCCAGGGAGGACCTGGCTTGGCAGTTCGGGCTGGACTGTTCCCATGAGGCACAGGGTCAAGACTGATTTGCATATGGCTGGGTTCTTACTGGAATGGCACGGTGAGCAAAAAAAACGATGGATTTAGGCCCAGATCTCTGTACTGGGGTGAATGTATGACATTGTTCTGCATTCTGTCCATCAATTGTTGTTTTTGCATCAAAAGAAGTGGCATCACAACCCATATTGCCAGGTTTACGCCTTCCTTTTTAATAAATATAGGTCACTCCTAAGGAAGGCCATAAAGGTTCATAGGGCAGGGTGCATTGTATTTACAAAGTAGGACATGCAGGTTTAAGGTTTTCTCTTCCCAGTATGGAAACACGATTAAAAATGTTTTTCAATACTGTAATTATTATCTCTCCCATTGACTTACATGGAGTTACCTTATTATGTTTCTTAAGATTTAGCATTGAGAGCAGATAAAGGTATGCTGTTTAGGTTCAAAATAATTTTAATTGAAAATTCTCTTTAATGGTGAATTTTGAAATTTAAGTCAAAATTCTGAAAATGCCACTTTTAGAAAGTGGACATTTTCTTGTCCCAACTATTCGTGCCTTATGCCAGTGTCTTGACTCAGATGACTGCGAATGGCTCTGCTGTTGGGGTCTCTGTATTCCTTGCATACAGAGACACAAAATTGGTTAGATGTTGGCAGGATGGGCCATTCTTCCAGGATGGATGGTGGCAGAGATCTGCTTTGTCCCACATACTCTTCAAAAGGAAAGGAACCTGCCACCTAGCCTTTTGTCACCCCAGACATCTAGGAGCCTTGACAGGGGACGGGAAGAACTTTCCAGAATCAGAGGTAAGGGTAGTATAGGAAATCCCCCACTTCATAGATTAGCACCAGGTATATATATATTGGACCTCCCAAACCCCTTTTCTGTACACTCCTGGACCTGTGGACATTACAGAAGAAGGACTACCTTGCGCCCCAGAGGACTGTCCTGCTGCTTGTAGCCTCCCTTGCCTCCTGGAGGACTGCCCTGCTGCTTGAGGATGGCTTTCAACACCAGAGAGCTACCCTGCTGATTGAACGCTACCCTGCTTTCTGAGGAAGAAGGCAGGACCTGCTCCCTTCATCCAAGGCTTTCCTGAGTCACTTCAAGGGTCAGTAGGCTGACCTCATGTCTGGGCTACAGGGACATCACAAACTCCAGAAGCCTTCCTGCAACCGGCCACCTGACCTGCTGCACTGGATCTGCTTGAGCCTGCAACTAGACCTGCCTGAGCCCTGCTGGTGTCTGCTGGAGTGAGGTCCTGATCCTCAAGAAGCACCTCCTGTAAAGAAAGGTGAAATCCTGACGTTTGAGCTCTTCACAACTATGAACGGGCCTTTTCGCGCACACACTCTGCTGTCCATGGTGAAGGCCAAGTCAAAGCTTGGGCGAACCTGACCACCAGCGATGACCAGCAGCACAAGATCTGAACTATGTGCTGCAGCAACAACAACAGTAGACAATCATGATCACCAACGCAAAGCTCTAGTAATGACCGTCTGCAACACTCAATCGGACCTTTGTACTTTAGCAACAACCTTCCATGAAGCTCTCCCTGCTCCTTGCGGGCTTCTTCCACCGCAAGTGGAACTCTTTACGCCAGACTTTAATAAGGTAATTTTTTCAGCAGGACTAACCTGTTCCCTGTATCTGGCTCGCACTCTGTATCGGTCGGCCTAAACTTGTCACTTTCTCCCAGTCCAGCATGACTAGATGATGACGAATGGCCCTATGTGCTTTTAGGTGCTATACCTGCCAGAAACTTGGAAATTGCACGTCTGTTTCTACTGATTCAAAAGTACTCTAGTTTTCTGAATTGGTTTGGGATTTTTCTTGCACTACTGATTGGATTTTTGTTGTTTTGGTTTTGGTTTGTTTAATAAAATGTATTCTATTTTTCTAAATTCGGTTGGGATTTTTCTTGTGTGGTTTTTCACTTTATTACTGCATAAATACTTTACACATTGCCTCCAAGTTAAACCTGACTGTTTTGTGGCAAGCTACCAGAGGGAATTGCACAGCTTAATTTAGTGACTTTTGTAGTTCACCCTGACAAGGACTGTGGTCGTTGCCTGAGTGGGGCTTCCACTCGCTGAACCAATACCCAAATTTCTTACTTAGTTAATTTAAGCACAGATGCAGAAGAGAAAGGTTGCAGTTAGCAGAGGGTGGCCAGCCAGGAACAATCTGGCTTTGCCAGACACATATCAATATCAGCAGCATAAGCAGATAATGTAACGTATGCTCTGGTGTTTCTGGTCTGCTCAGGTTTAAAGTTTTAATGTAAGTATTAAAAGGAGGCAGGTAGATGAGCCTTCGACTCAACACGCAAATACCGTCTAACACCGGTTCCCTGACTGATAGAAAACAATCTCTTTAGTGGACTTGTAAACAGTGAATGCATTACATGTGCTTGCTTTGATTATATGTTCTGAGGGACAATCTTTGCAATGATTTTAATTAAAATTGTATACAATAACATTTTATGTACACCTAAAAAGAGAAGCACCAAAGGGAAGCCTGTCAATGAATTTGAATCAGAAGTGGGTGACACAGCCCCAGTAACAAAAGGACAGACCTCAGGGTCTGTGTGAAGGGTGAATAATATGAATTGAGGCCAGTGTGAGGAGACAGAAGACCCTGACTAAGAAAGGAGCACCAGTCTTCTCTATCCAAAAGAGAGAGCCAACTCTAACTTCCCTAAAGGAGTAGTTTTGAATTTGGATTGCTAAAAGTTCTTTAGATTTTTAATGAGTCTTCATGTGACAAAACCCGTTTGATCCAATCATGTGGGCTGAGGCTTTAGCATGTCTATTGCAATGCCAAGAATACTCATAAAAGGGTTGCAGTCAGAGTTAATAAGAATGACAGACGCTTGGAAGTAACATACCTGTCATATCTTTTTAGGAAGGTCAAGATCATCATCTGCAATTGAGGGACATTATATATAATGTGCAAGTTGAGGAGCTATAATGCCAGAGAAGAGCGGGGACAAATCACTCAAATTGTTGCTCACATTTAGTTCAAGATTAGCTCAGATGTCTCAAAGTCAATCTACAAAATAATAGGTGAACGAGTTAAAAGACATTAATGAATAAATCACTGAATCTATTATTTAAGAAATATGAAGATTAACCTATAAACAAAATCAGCCATGCACCGTCATAGGACAGTTAAATAAATAAATGAGAAATCTGCCCCTATTAATATGAGAAACTATAGGTAGTTTGTCGGTATCATTCACAAGTACATGGAATGCACAGCGGTCACCTTGCCGGAGAGAACCAATACACGCCAGGAGGGGCGATTCTGCATCAGCAG
This sequence comes from Triturus cristatus, assembly GCF_964204655.1. Taxonomy (NCBI): domain Eukaryota; kingdom Metazoa; phylum Chordata; class Amphibia; order Caudata; family Salamandridae; genus Triturus; species Triturus cristatus. Next base: position 46,177,572 of record NC_140583.1, on the reverse strand, counting down.
CAGCGCTTGGCATGCTGTGCGCTGGGGAATGCCTGGCAAGGCTGAGTGGGAGTGCAGGCTGATGAGGGGATGCCATGCATAATAAATCAGACAGACACTAATACTGCTGTTTGGGATCCAACCCGAGCACTTTGTCTGTCTCTGTTTATGTAACACCTCAGCCGCACCGGCCAAGGTGGTGCGTGCATGCCCAGGTGGCACAGTACATCCCATCCAATGTTAGATGGCAGGAGCCACCCTGGCGTGGCCACATACAAAGTCAAGGAGTCTCTGACTGGGAGCCAGGTTAGATCTCAGTCCATACAAGTGGCTTCTCACACTCAGCTGGGCCCAGGACACTCCAGATATTGAAGCGTCTGGCCCCGTTTTGCCCGTGTGAGTCAACTTCTCTCCGTTGGTCCCTTGTTGGGTGGCGCCAGGGCCGCAAGAGTCACGGGCTAACCCACTGGTGTGTGATTGTCGTTGGGCACCAGCATATCCTTGCCTTCTTCTTACTCCCTATCTCGGGATGCAGTTGGTGAGAACCATGATATATTTTTCGTAGTCATCTTTTACCCTCACCAGGCAGTTAACATAGTTTCATTTACTTCTGTCACTGTCCAAGCTCCCCTCTCAAATGGGGCGGAGAACTTCCATCCGGGGCAGCGGTCTCTCACCAGTACATGATCCACCATCTCCGGGTGCCATTTCATGGCCCTCAGTGCCTGACTGGTTCTTTCGTTAGTCTTACGGCACCTCATTTGTGTGCCCTCTGCGTCCAACATGGCCGGATGCCAGTCTGGTCCTGTTGGGATTCTGTGCTATACGTGCCTTTCAAACATCAGGTGCATGGGGGTGCAATGTTTTATGCAGTAGGAGGTGTTGTGTTATACACTCAGAAATTGGTGCAGATTCCACCAACCTCCACTCAAGATCCGTGTTTTGGTCCACCACAATGCAAATAGCTTTAGTCAATGTCCTGATGAACCTCTGCACGGGCCGGTGGCTTGGGTCGCTGAGGTGTTATATTCAGACGCTTGATTCCGAGTGCATCAAGGTATTTCAAAATTCTTTTCTCAGAAAAGGGAACCATTGTCCGCCAAATGCTCTTTGGTAGGTCATATGCTGCATAGGTCTTCTCAAGTAGGGGATTTACATGAGAGAATGCGTTGTGGCCACCAGCTCAACAACACAGGAACTTGGACTGGCCATCGACTATGGCCATAGCCAACCTGCCGTCCAGTAGGCTCTCAAAGTCTAAGCTGACTGTTTACCCAGGTGGTCATTGGTGTGTCTTCCGTGGTGATAGGTGCCGGTGCAGTGGGACTCCCCATGATTTGACACATCTGGCACTGTCACACTGCTTTCTCTACACTGATGTCGAAAACCATACTTTTACTCTCATTCTAGCTTTTGTTTTCTCTGCCCCTTGAGGTCCCTCATGGGCCAGTTCAATCACTCAGTTGTCCAGGGACTTGGGGATGACGATGCAGTGGCCTCATATTATAATGCCTTCCGCCTTGGAGCTCAGCTCTTCCCTGATTCTCCATAGATGCGATAACCAGGTCTTCTCTGCTTGGTCCAACTGATTGTCATCTTGAAGGAATACCTTCCATGCATTGTTGCTGATGGCATCAACCACTCTCCTGAGGCCCTCGTTGGTGTCAGTGGCTCGCCTGATGTCCTCAATCATCAGCACTCTCAGGCAAGCTGCGATAACTACCATGTAAGTGAATTCTTCAGCCCCTTCACTGTCTGTGACCAGTCCATAAGATCGGTCTGGGGGATGCTGGGACAGAAAGTCTGCCTGGTTGTTTGCGCGTGGCCGACACACCACACAGACCCAGTATGGTAGCAGTTGTACCGCCAATTGCTCTATGCTTGGGGGGTGGGTGGGGGGCTGTCCCTCCAAACATGTTCTCCATTAGATTATTGTCCATTATCACCTTGAATTCCCAGCCATAGATGTATCGGTGAAATCAGCGTGTACTGCACTTCTGTGGCCGTGGGCGGTCTGCTTGCTAATGCGAGGGAGGTCCTTACCTCTGGCTCCTGCTCCTGTGTCAGGACAGCACCTAGGCCAACCAGGCTTGCATCCCAAACCAGTTCCATTGCCCTGTCGGGTTGAAGTATACCTAGGGTGACATCTTCTAGGAGAGCGTCTTTTATAATGTTAAATGCCTCTTTCTCCTCTGGGGCCCATTTACACCTTGTTCTAGACTTTTTGTGTGCTCGGTGAGGCTCAGACATCCCTTAGCCACTGGAGAGTGGCTTTGAGGCACCAATGATGGTCCGACAGGGTGGTTGAATAGATGAGAAAATCATCACTTAAGCTGAGGACCTCTTCCAATCCCAATAGGGTTTTGTGGACTGCATTCTGAAACACTTTGGTGGCTAAATAGATTCCAAAATCCAGTCTCTTGGATCTTCTGAGCCCGAGGTACGTTGATGATGTCATAATGTAATGACTATCCGGGTGGAGTACCAGTTGGCATTATCCAGCGTTCAAATCGAGCTTTGAAAACCATCTTGCCTCATTAAGATCCACTTTGATATTTTCCCAATCGTCCATTGTTGCTGCGATGTGCCTTTCTCAGCAGATAGCCCAGGTTGGGAAGCCTTAAGCCTATGCAGAGATATATTGCCCCCAGCAGCTTAGGTTTCTCAGTGTGGGCCCTGAGACCTTGTCAATTATGTATGTTCAGTTTTATTTCGACCTGGGCTTGCAGATGGAGTGGTATCCTTCAATGTATGAACACTGTTGCTTGCATTGTCTTATCAATGTGTACTTTGTCTGGTACCCCTTCCTGGCACTCTAGGCCTCAGAATACCTCCATAAATTGGTAGAGGAGGTGATCCACCTGCCGGTCATAGATTTCCCTGGCTAAGTAGACCACCCCTAACTTTTCTGCTGTGTTGCCGCCAGTCAGGATCTCTTCTACGTCCGTTGTCACATGGAACATGGTCATTACGTCACTGTCTCCATGTTTGACGGTGGCATCCATTGCTCCCATCAGGGATGTAGTTCTTTGCCTATGTAGGCATTCATTTTAGTGTGAGAAGTTCATAGGGGCTGCTGTGAGCGTAGTTGCTGAAATTGTTTGTGAGACATCACATAGATGGAGGCCCCCATACTGGTGTGCCCGTGATTGTGACATAACAAACCAGCTGACACCACTGCACAATGGTTCCTGGAGCTGTGTAGGAGATGAGGAATGCCTATTCCTCTTCTGGGTCCTCATCTTTGTGTTCTCCTACCCTCCACCACTCTCTGCTCTTACTGCTGAGCTATGAGAGGTCACCTACAGTCAGGAGGTGAACAGCCTTTGTTGGTGGCCCTTTTGCCATGGGCTTCGTGCCAACATCCACAAAATGGTAGGGCTTGCTGCACGCTGAGCATGTACGCCCTGACGCGGGGCTCTTTTCCAAGAGGTGTTTTTCAATATCACAGTTTCTGCACATGATTTCCATACCAGCGTAGATCTACCCCTTGAGAGGGGGGTTTGGTGCGAATCGCATCAGGTCTTGATGGCTGGCATTTTTGTTCTCATGGTCAGTCCTGCCACTCGGGTTAGTGCCACTTCCATTATTTTCTGCCCTTGTGCTGGATAAGTCATATGTGCGGGCAAGAATGAACATGTTTTCAAATTTGATCACAGATTGTCTAAGGATTAGTCTCCTTGGGTTTGCCAATCTGCATACCTGTATGCGTTGCTCTCTGACCTCCGTTTGCTGGTCATCATCGGTACAGGTGTTTGCGGGAGCCCAAAGGTGGGTGTAAAGATTGTCCATGGACTTCCCCTCTTGCTGCCGGGCTTGGCACAATTTGAAATTTTTAAAAATCTGATTTCCGTGGGGGATCAAAGACCGCCTCGAGGGTGGTTATTGAGGCATCATAGTCATCAGTGTCCCCGGTATCATGGAGGTGTAGAAACAATTTGTATATGTCCTCACCAACAAAATGCAGCAGAAGTAACCTCTTTACTTCTTGCCCTTTCCCTGGTGGCTCTGAAGTAGAACTCAAGCTGCCCCACCCAGATCTCCCACCTGAGGGTGGTGGTGGCTAGCTCTGCAAGTTTTCTAAATGGTGCCAGAGCCCCGATAGCTGTATGAGCTCTGTGAGTGACTTCCCCCTCTAGATGGCACTTCAAAGAGCTTCCGGGAGAAGGCAGATGCACCCTGCACTGCTCGCTCTTGTTGTGTGCCCATCTGGTGTGCTGGCTGCTCCCAGACTGCGTGCGCTGGGGCTGGTGCAGTCCCTATTCCTACAGGAGGACGGGTGGGTTCCAGGACCTCGTCAGCCCTGGGGTGGATCTTGACACCGAAGGCTGTACCTAGCGGTCTGCCCTCATCTCCAGTGTACTGGAGGACGCCTGGTGAGTCTGCGAGGGATTGCAAGTTGGTGCGGAGAAGGTGTGTGTAATAAATCAGGCAGACACTAATGACTATCCTGGACATGAACCTTAGCAGTCTGTCTCCGTTTATTAGGTCTCGCCTGGTGTAGGCTGCGCGAATGCGCAGTCTCACTGGCGAGATTTAATGACATGTGATATTTTCTGTAAGGGGCATTAAGCCCCGCCCCTCTTTTCCATTGGCTGGCGTCACCGTTTATGCTAAACAGTGGCCAGCCATTGGAAAAGAAGTGTCGGTGACGTATTTGCTTGGCTTTCTGTGCCGTCCCATTTGGACAGCCTCGCCTGCTTTGCGTTCGTCGCAAAAGGTTTCTTATCTTTATGGGGCCAAACACATGGCCCCATAAAGACAAGAAACCTTTTAGCAGGCGAGAAAGCCGAGCAAATACGTCATGGCAAGCGCTTGTTATAGGCGAGGAGATATTGAGTTGCCCCACGTCACATGATGTTGACCTCACAGCGGGACTCGAATCAGCTTCCCTAGTCGACAGCTCTGGCACTTATTCCATATTTTCTTTCTGATAAACAGACTTCAAACATGGAAATGCCACATAAAAAAGGAAAATGATAACTTGGCACAGTATATACATTGAACACAAGTCTTACGAAAAATGAAGAAAAAAAATACTCTGAATGAGAGGCAGGTTCTCCATTGGACTGACATCTATGGTGACGTAGCACTCTCTTTGTTTATACTCGTCGTCTTCTACAGCCCCACCGTTCCGCACAGCATGGCTGCCCCCAGCAGCAGATGCACTTCTTATGCTCTGTCGCCGCTTGTTGTGTTAACTGAAATCCATAGGAAAAATCGCCCGCGTGCAATCGTACAACATGTCAGCCGCCTGCGAGGCTTCGATCGTAAAGCGCTGCTGTTTCTCTCGCTTTGCGGTTTGTTGACGCACGTGTCGTAAACCGGTGAGTCTGACTGTGCTCCCGGGCCGCTGCTGGTGCGCAGGTGATCGGTCTCTTGGCCTTTAGTCTCGATCTGTCAAAGGTAACAGGTCAGGAAGATTCCCATCACCATGGACCCGAACCGGATCATCCAGTCTCTCAAGGGCACCATAGACCCCAAGTTACGGATAACCGCGGAGAATGAACTTAACCAGGTAGCGAACTGAGCGGAGAAAGCAGCAAACGTACAGGAACTAGCGGGCAAGGGGTTGGGGATGAGGTCTGGGATTGTGTTCTGCTATCCCACTTATTGCCCGTCACCACTTTAGCTCCTTCGCATACTCTCTTTCCCCATTCTCTTGATATTACGCTGCAACAAACCCCACTCCCTCATGTCCTATTGTCGCTCATCCATCCCAGGCTTGTGTATCATTGATCATTTTAAGGCACATGATATCCTTCATCAACTGCAACCAGGTTAACAGTTCTCAGTCTTAGAAAGTGCCCCCGGTGGCATATTGGTACCGCATAACTCGCTTGTACCATTAATGAGTCGCTTCATACTATTGTGCCTCCCCTCTCCCCCTCCCCCCAAGGAGCGAGCTCCCTGTTGTGGAGGGAATTATGCCACTTGCAATGCAAACTGTGGAACGTGAATTGTCAGTGTAAATTGGAACAGCATGATCTGAGTGTCTTGTCCGGAATACGATGAAGTTTAGCGCCTAAGAGTGAATACCACGTCTTGGCTGGTCCAAACATCAGAGCTTCCACATCCACTTTTTAATGTTCATTTCAACATACAGTTTAGAAATGTAAATTTCTGCTTATTAAGGACCCTTACCTTTCTGATTATGAATGGTTTATCCAGTGATCCACTGAAAACAGGCGAGGGTCCGAGTATTCTGCATTTCCAGAGGAAGTAAATGACTTAAGTTTAAATTACTGCAACGAATTACTGCAGTTTACATTAGTTAAACCTAGTCTAAATTTAAGATATAATTAGAAAGCAAAGCTTTAAAATGCTTCTGGTACACTAGTGACTCGCAAATAATGTAAGATCCTGTAGCAGAGCAAATATGGTTCAGAATGATGGAGGAGAGTGGGGACCTCTTGAAATCTCCATGTTAAACTTAGCAGCTTCTGTCAAAACAAGTTTTTTGTTCTGAAATCTGATGCTCAAAGCATCCGATCCATGATGCAGCTAGTGGTATAGATCTGTTCTGAATACCTTATCTAAAAGTATCCAGTAGTGTATGGTGCAGCGCATTACAAGAACAATTTAACTGTAGTGTTCCAGTGGCCCAACTTAAGTTTTAGCAACACGTCGGTCGAAACCCTCAGTCCAGTCGTTCAATGTCTGTTGTGTGTTAGTGTCTGAATCAAGACTGTGTGGAGCAAGACATTGAAAATGGTCTAGACGTGTTCAAAGTGTACAGTAAAATCTTCATGATTTGATGTATGAGACTTCTAAGAACTCCTGCTTTTTAAACCATCGTTTTATTTGTATTTTTGGTTAGGATGTCTCACTAACATTTAGATCTTCCCTCCAACAGCACATGCGCTGCATAAGTTCTTGCTTACGAGAGATATAGGGGCAGATTTACAAGCCCTGTGCGCCACTTTTGCGCCACCGTTGCATCACTTTTGTGACGCAGCGGCGGCGCAAAGCTAGCGCCATGCTACGACAGATTTACAACGTGACGCATCTAGGGAGATGCGTCACGTTGTAAAGCCCTGCGCCACATGAAACCTGCGCCAGGTTTAATGTATGCAGGGTGGGCGTTACGTCGGAAAAAGCCTCAGAAAAGTGACGCAGTGAAATATACAAGATTTCACGGAGTCACGTTTCCGACGCTGGTGTGTCAAATCCTTACGCCTGCTTCAAGCAGGCGTAAGGCGTGACGCACCATGTTAGGGATAGGGCAGGTTGGAACAGTGCTGGAGTTGCGTCGCGCTTGCGACACAACTTCAGCACTGCGCCAACCTTACGCCGGCAGATGCGTCACGCATCTGCATGTCCTTGCGCCACGATGCACCGCATTGTAAATGCGGCGCATCTGCGGTGGCGCAAGGGCAAACTTGTGTGATGCATCTTCCCTGGCGCATCCCTGCTGATTTGCAGGGATGCGCCAGGGAACATAAATCTGCCCCATTGTGTTCAGCAAGGGGCTTGCTGCCTGCTCATTACTTAGCAGTCATTGGCTTCATTGTCCCTCTTATTTGCTGACTTCTAATTGGCCAGCTCAAGCTGGCTTCGCTTCCTCTTCTTTGGGCTGGATTGTGGACCAAGTCCTGATTGCCTCAGCTTGATTGCTGTCCTTCAGCTGATCATGCTGTCATCGAGGCTCTGCTGTTATTATTTCTTCTTTCCTATTTAGCCTCATCGCATGTGTGCCTTTATGCCACACACACTTCTATGAAATTGATGTTTATTGGGACAGTATTTATCTGCTTTTATTGTGACAACAGATGATATCTATTTCCAAATGTATTTTCATTAAGACATGGATAAGATAGCTTTCTTTATGTGACACACTTCTTTTTTTTTGTCAAATGAATTTTTTTTCTTTTTCACACGTGGGGAGACTAACTGATTTGCTCAGAATCACAGGGGTGTTGTACTGAGACCTAACAAGCGTTGGCAAATCCAACAGGTCTTGTTTTAAGACCATTGGCTCTGCCATTGCATTTTGTTCATGCTGTACAGCACATGCATTGCCAACTTTGGCAATGATTTGTAGCCCTGCTGTGTAGCATTGCTAAAAATAATAATAAACAAGCATTTGCAATGCAATAGGTCTTGCATTATTAAAGTTTGAGCTATTGGCACTGCTAATAATAATGCAACACCAATAGCTCAAACTTTAATAATGCAAATGCTTGTTTAACACCTCATCCGTTCCCGGCCAAGGAGGTGCGTGCTAACATCAGGGCGTGTTGTAGAGCCCGGGTGGTGCAGTACTTCTTGGGCCTGCGGACATTGAGGGATGGATCGCATACATGCCGACATTTTTAAGTTGGTAAAAGGGAGATTAGGGGAATTGATTTTTCCCATTGATTTCTTAAATAAAGACATTTTAGTCTTAATTCAGGAGTCTCCCACGTGAATCAGATTTTTTGGCATGTATGGGACCGGACTAATACCAATTTTGGCTTTCTATGTGTAGCCACAATTGAATGATGAAGTTTAGAATGGGACCCTGCTGACACTGAAAGTAATTACACATTTGGGATGAGGCAGCGCCATGTTAGAATGGTACATCACATACCTTTCTTGACATAATGGGCAAAAAATAGTAAACTATTCTTAAAAGCAATGAGGGCCTGACTTTTAGAGTTTAACAGACAGGGTACTCTGTCATAAACATGGTGGCGTACCCTGTCTGTCAAACCCTCAGTCCCTGGCAGTGGTGCCCAACTGGCTCAGCTTTCAGAAAGCTTACAACGACGACTCAAAAATGTAAGGGGTATCAAAGTGAAGGCATCAGACCACGCACCCTGTTTTAAGTGGGCAGTCTGTTGTCTTTCTTTTCTTTCTGTCACAAACAGAAGAAAAGTAAGCCCCCCCACCCCTAGGAGAACACTCCAGTGGTGATCTAATAGTTTGGTGGGTAGTAGTTCGGCCAGGAAGGAGAAGGAGATGATCTCCGCCATTCTGCACAGCAGGGGTCTGCCCGCCAAACCTTATATCAGGTCCTGAGATACGCCTGAGTTCTGAGTGGCGAGTGCTAGGCTGGAAGGAGGATATAATGTTATCGATTCAATGAAACCCGGTATGATTAATCTCTCCCTGTCAAGCAGAGGCTCACCTTCACAATCTTCCGCACCATCAACAAGCCTTCTGTTGAGTCAATGATTCACAGGAACATGGCCATGGCAGTCACAATGTACCTTTGCAAATATTGGCTGTGCAGTGGAGAGCCTGCAACAGGTAGACTAGTTCACAGTGCAGGCAGGTTCCATGCCGAGCACAGGCAGGATGCTCACTTGGCAAGACTAGTGAGCGCCAGCGGTTTGGGCACAAGGGTCATATGGGTAGTTCGTAGCATCAGTGGCGGCTGGTTTGTATGGAGGGTGTTGGGGCGGGTGGGACAAAAATAAAAGTACAATATAAGTGAAAAATAAACCTTATCTTCCTCCTTGCTCTAGTCTTCTCCAGGCAGGCAGGCTCCAACTCGGGCCTCAGGAGACTGCAGTAACCAATCCTGGCACTGCTTTCATGCAGCATGAAAGTAGCGCTAGGATTGGAGGAACGACCTCCTTCGGTGCTTCTGAGGACACTGGAGTCCTATGCTGTCTCTAACTCAGCTCTCTTAGACAGCTGGGTTACAGAGGTTTAAACTACACATGTCTGGCACGCACACTTTAAACTAAAAGTGCCCTGCCCATCACTGATTTCTGCTGTTGCCTGACTGGCAGCAGCAGAAATCAGAAAGCCCCCTCCTGTCCTGATTCTTGGCTAAGGACGGGGTTTTGAAAAATAAAATGGCAGTAAATAAAGTTTAATATCATTTGATTTTTCCTTCTCTGGGGATAATTTAATGAGTGGGTTGAAGCTCCTTCAGCTTAATGGAGGAGCACCCCCTGGGTAGCCGTAATCATGGTAAGAGTGGTAAGATTTCACCTTAGGTTTGGGGTTTATCCCATTATTCGCGGTACATGTCCTAACCTCTCATGTCAGAACTCCCCACCCCTACAATGGGCCTTTTCAGTCTGTGCTGCTGGGTTTAAATGCTAGACATTCAGGTTTTCTGGGCACTTGGTAAGTTGCAAAAGAAGTCAAGCTCTTAAGAAATAAGGTGTTAGCAGCATGACCCCCTGTTCCTGCTGCAGAATGCAAGAGGTCTCAAAAGAACCGACGCGCACATCTTTGACCCCTTATTGTTATTGTGGGAATCTAGTTCCTCTAGGAAAACTGAAAATAAGTTTGCCTTAATCTTTCATAGCCTCTCATAGAATCTCATGATTTGTCCACAAGTTGATGTGGACCTGGCTCCAGGTAGACCACCTTGGCATTTCAGAGGGATCATCTACTTGAGCAAATATTCAAATATTCCTGTAGCATGTAAATTGACTGGCTTTTACCAGCCTTTAGGTCATTCTGAAGTTGTCAGTAGCCACTTGTCTAACTCCTTTCAAGTACAACATGCCTTTCTGTGTCAATAGGCTGTTCAATTATCCGCTATTTGACACGGACATGACTGTCTCCCAGTATAGCTTTTCAGAGACAACCAGTCTGTCATAAACTCTCACAGTTTCCCTATTGCCTGACCAAAGAGAGCCTTTCTCTAAGCTAGTCTGGAAAACAGAAGATATTGACATACTGGCCCAATTGCCTTGTTAGTTGTTAGAAATTGGGTTTCTGGTTGGCAGAGGCATGCACCTAGTCCAAGTAGGAACAAGCAGACGAGAGATGCATCGGTGTCGAGGTGGTGTGTCGATTTTCTCCACACAGTGGTGACGATGCATTGGTTTCGTAGATGAAGTGCTGAACTGATATTCGTTGATTCTAAATTGCAATGATCTGCGTTTCTCCATGTAGTCGAGGGGATGGGTTGAACTCTCCACACTACTGCAACAGCATTGGGCAGTTTCAATGCATTGGGCTCTTAAAACGATTCATTGGTTCCAAGAGTGATGAATCAATTCAACTTCCCTAATAGGGTCAATGCCCCGGTTCTGCTACACGCAGACTGGATATGTGTCAAAATCTAAGATACAAGTATCTGGGTCCAGTTCCAGTAAATCAGTCACAGGATTAGGTGTAGAGACTTTATTAGCCTTGAGGCTCAAACAACAGGAAGCAAGCCAATAAGCCCTTGCAGATCACTTCAGTTGCAAGGCAGAGTCCAACTCTCCATCAGCAGGGCCAGAGAGCAGTAGACATTGGTGCTGCACAACAGGAAAACAGGTCTTCCGGAGCTTCAGTCCAGCAGACTATCAGTCCTTGATGAAGTACAGCAGTTCTTCTGACAGAGTTCAATTACTGGTCCAGAAGTATCTGGTTTGGTCGGGTCAGAGGTCTCATACTTATACCCAGTTGTGAATTTGAAGTGGGGGTGATTTCAAAGAAGGGCCTTTTAAATGCGCAGAAGCCCTTTCTTTCTATCCTTGGCACCAGGCTAGCTGCAGGGGGTAATCAACCCTTTGTGTGGGGAGAGGACACTGCCTATTCAGGTGTGTCAGCCTGCCCCTCCTTTCCTGCCCAGGAAGAGCCCTCAGAATACAGATCAATCAATCAGGGAATTGTAAGCGCGCTACTACTCGTGAGGGTTCCAAGGTGCTGGGGTAGGCGGGTGTCCGCCGTTCCGTTCAGTCGAAGAGCCAGGCAGGACCGGACTGGCGTAGCGGGCACCGGGCAATCTCCCAGTGGGCCGCACAGGTGGAGGCCGGTTTTAGGCCCCTGGGGGCCGTTTTTGTTACAGGGCCGTTTTTGCAGCATGCTGCAAAAACAGCCCTGTAACAAAATCGGCTGAAAACCATGCCCCCGGGGGGTCTGCCGAGCACTTGAGAGCCAGGTCTTGAGAGCTCTCCGGAAGGTGTTCAGTGAGGGGGCGCATCTAATGTAGATCGGGAGCTCGTTCCAGGTCTTGCCCGCGATGTAGGAGAAGGATCTCTCCCCTGCTCTGGCTTGGTGGATGCGTGGGGTTTTGGCGAGGGCGAGGTTGGCAGATCGGAGGTTTCTTTTGAGTACGTGGAGTGTGATTCTGTCGTTGAGGTATTGAGGTCCAGTGTTGTGTAGACATGTTGAAAGGGCTACTTGTGTGGGTGGCACAATCAGTGTTTCAGGCCCACTAGTAGCGTTTAATTTAGAGGCCATGGGTATATGGTACACCACTTTGCAAGGGACTTACAAGTAAATTAAATATTCCAATTGGCCACACCCCAATGTTACCAAGTTTAGGGGAGAAGTGTGTGCACTTTAGCACTGGTCATCAGTGGTAAAGTGCTCAGAGTTCTAAAGCTAACAAAAAGATTCAGCAAAAAGAGGAGGTAAGCAAGCAAAACGTTTGGGTGAAGACCACCCTAAGGCTCACAGGTCTAACATTGGTTTCGTTGAGACAGTCATGTCAGTCAATATTCTGGTAATATAGTCTACCTCAGCTCCACCAAATGTCCGTATGCAACATCCTGACAGGAAACCAAACAATTTCCAGTGGTCAGCCTTACTAGGAGGAGCCAGACTTTAAGGCACTGGTCCGAGAAGCGCACAGCTTTGCACTAGCCTTAAATCCCTTCAGGAATGTTGATGGCAAGTTATAGACGCTCTCAGCTTTGATTGTGGTGGCTTTTTAGAGGCATCGGTCTGTTCTGCATTTTCTCTAGTCTGACATGTTACTGAGCGAATCCCAGCCATTTTGACTTGCAGAGACACCGAACTGACACGTTACAAATTCTTTCTAATTCCATATCCTGCCAGACATTAGAGTCCCTACCAATATGAGGTAGTAGACTGACACATGACTGATGACTCCTTCCTCCTGATAGGACTCAATCATGCCAAGCTTCAGAGTTGCCAGCCTGGCATGCGACTGTCTCTTCACCAGTTCTCTAACCCTTTACTGGCATGACATGCCACTCAATATGACTTTCAGGGATACGATGATGCATATGACTGACTGTGATCCGCCAGTTTTGTTGCCAGGAGCAGCCCCAACATGCTAGCATTAATGTCAGCCCGCATTAGGGGTGGCCAAGTCCAGCCGCAGAAAACTAATATATGTTAAGGGTTTTAGAATAACCTGGATATATGTAATAACTTTCATTGCAAATGATTGTATCTAAAATGTTCTTAAATCTACTCATTGTGGTCAAGGTGAAAATATGATAAGTCCACCTCCACCTTGAGACCATTCCTACATCAGGATTAGCCACCTTTTTCACACACCCTCGTAATTGCGATTCGGAATGCCTGGTCATTTCCATCTTGCATTAACATTAATATAGAGTTATAAAACATACATTACATATATATAAAGTTTTAAATGTATGAGTTCAGTTGAGTATGTCTGTGCGTGTGTCTATATATGTATTTATTTTCATACCCCTTTACCAAATGCATTTAATTGATTAAAGCTGTAACATATCAAGGACCTCAAACACAAGGGTAAACCTATATAGGAGTAAATCTACATGTGTAAATGTACTTCTGGGTATCCTGACGCTGAGTCGGTGTGTGTGTCTAGCCTTGCCTATGGTAGGTTGGTCAAATGAAAAGCCAGGGCTTCAGGTTCTTGTGGAATTCAAGAAGACAGGAAGATGATCTAACGTGGAGTGGGAAGCTGTTCCATGCTTTAAAATCGCTGTTAGAGAACGCCCATACACCTGATCTTGGCGATATCTTCAGACATTCTCCATCTGACGTCATTTTGTAGTGTGTTCCCTATGGAGCCCATTGTCGTTTTCCCTACGTTAGCCTAAGTGTATATGTTGTAGGCCACTTTTGCTTTGCACACATTACAAAATATCACGCTTGTTTTTGTGCCACATTGTTATTTCACGAATTGGCTGCACATGTTTTCTTTTGTTGCTCTTCTGCTCGGATTCAGCTCGGATTCTCATACAAGGGCAAGCAACACTGTTTCCTGTTATTTTCAGTGGTCGGACACTCGCACCCAGACATAAAAGAGAAATCCAGCTGCTGTTTTTGTACAAAGTTTTTATCATATAACCCGGGACTTTTTCCTTTGAAAACACACAGAGTGAAGACATTTTTGCAGAGCAAAGGTCTGGAGGCTAGAGAGCAGCACCAGCTGAGATGCAGAACAGCTACCTATGCATGGCAGGTACCATTAATCCAAGAGATCTATAATATTACATAGTTTCCCATAGTGATTGTAGACTTAAGCAAATCTGTCAGCTAACATGACAGGGCGTTATATTGTTTATTATCTCTAAATCATGCTAATCCCATCGTTGACTTGCATATGTTTTCTGATAGCATCGCTGTTGCTTCATAATAGAGCACAATAGTTTTCATAAATATTGTGAGCTTTCTTCGTGTCTCTTTTTCATTTATTGTGGACATGTATTGAGTGAGAGAATGAAAGGGGATGGCCTGCTTTCACGATCCCTGAGAGGGTCTAAGGTTTTGTGGTCTGGGGTGCCAAATCACTTGCCTCTCCGGAAAGGTGAGGAGGGCAAGTGAGGCACTATAAGCAAGGCGAATTTGGGACCATAGATACTGATGCGGTACGATGACTTAGTCCCTACTTACTGATGCTCTATGGTCCCAGGCATAGTTATGTTTCTTAGCAGCAGCCCTGCAACAACTTCCGTATAAAATTAATGATAATATCAAAGGAAAGCCACCAAAGTTCTATAATTGGTGGCCAGGCTGTGATTGACATCATCCAGCCATCCTTTGTACCACTTCCAGCTGACAAAGATGGTGTGCACATACACATGTGCACACACACACACACGCACACGCGCATACACACACACACACACCCCACACGCACCCTACCAAATATAGAAGACCCCTATCAAAAGGGTAGGGCCCATTGTCCTAATGTAAAATCGGTTCTATGTTACATGATCTGGAAAAGAGTCAACATTTCATTTTATATCTTTATTTCACTTCACATCAGCAGAACATTTCACACTCAGTATAATTCATCATGAGATGCATCACTGGTGAGCTAGGAGCCAGATGTTAGGCAGGTTAAAACACTTGATTCACAATTGGCAACCACTGTTTGCGACGTGCTTCTTACTACTTGTGACAACTACACGCAACACAACAACTGACACAAGTTCAGCAAGAGAGAGAAGCAGGATGACCAAAAACTGAGGCTCAGAGAGAAACAAATGCAGCACTTAAACCATCCACCCATTCTTCATGTTGAACAGATGTACATCTGGAGTCATGACCTTCTGTGAAGCTGTGGCATGTCGGCTTTTCCTGGGTTAGGCGCTCACTGGTGGTAAATATTGAAAAACACAAAGAAGTTGTTGAAGTGTGAGTAGACTTGTCCACCAACTAGGTAGCATAAAACTCTCAGATTTTCATGATACCCAAGGAATATGTACTATGCATATTTACTGAGGTGATTACTTGCATATTATTTGATCATCCTAATATATGAATGGGTTTTGCTATTTTTGTGAATAGTCGAGCCCAGCCCAATCAGAAGGTTGGTTAGCAGCATTTTGGGGTCATTTAGACAGTAGTGGTCAGTGCTTGGAGGCTGCTTTAGCTTCAGAAGTACTATCTCCACCCATACCATGGCAGACCACTCATCCTAGTTGAATGTAACCGTTGCAGCAGAATTATTTTTGCAGTCACAAACAAACCCCCAAAGCAAAGATGTATTTCCAATACAAAACAAACCAAACCAATGTCTATGACATGCAGGGTCTTTTCTCCTAGGCCATTGAGACCACAGATGTTTTTCCCTGCCCAGTTTCGCCATGTCCCCCATGGCAGACACAGACAGGACAGATTTGATTTGGGAAGCCTACCCCTACAAAGTGTGTGTTTAATGCTGCATCAATGGCAAAGACCTGTAGGAGATGGCGTACTGCCAGTGGAGGTTGCACCTGCCATCACTCAGCAGTTGTCCACCTCCAAATAAGAGGGGGGACTAAGAGTTTCCCAGAGCTGTACCCCACTAATTTGCAACAGAACTCCCCCTCGGTAAAACGCTGATCCCCTTTGTCTTCCATATTACAATGGTGGGAAAAGAGGCTATTTATTAACTGCCACTAGTGCCCCATGACACAAGTCACTACTACCAGAGTGGGATGGTGGGGAATGAGGATTTTTACTTTTTGGCACTAGTGCCCTATAAGATGTCATTTGATTAATTGTTACTAGTGCCTAGTCGCTACTACAAAGGTTAGATGGTGGAAGATGAGTCTATTTATTGACTGGCATTAGTGTCTTTTGACGCGTGTCGCTACTACTAGAGTTAGATGGTAGGAGATGAAGTTATTTATTAATTGCCACTAGTGCCCTTCCACACATGTCGCTACTACCAAAGTCAGATGGTGGGATATGGGGATATTTCTTCCTTAATTGCCACTTGTGCCCCTTGACACGGCACTACTACCAAATTTAGATGGGGGAAGCTGAGGATATGTATTAATTTGCATTAGAGCCCTAGGACACTTGTCACCACTACCAAATGTAGCTGATTGGAGATGATGCTGTTTATTAATTGACTCTAGAGCCCTTCTTAACGTGTCACTACTGTCAAAGGTTGATACTGGATATGAGGCTATTTATTAATTGTCACTTGTGCCCTTCGACTTATTTCACTACTACCAATGGTAGATGGTGGCAGACAAATCTATTTATTAATTGGCACTAATGCCCCATGACACATGTCACTACTACCAAAGGTAGATGGTGGCAGGCAAAGCTATTTATCAATTGGTACTAGTGCCCTTTGACACAAGTCACTCCTACCAAAGTTAGATGGTGAGAGATGAGGCATTTTATTAATTGCCACTAGTGCCCCGTGACACATGTCAGTACTAGCCAACTTAGATGGTGGGAGATGAGGCTATTTTTTAATTGGCACTAGTGCCCTTCCATACAGGTCACTACTTCCAAAGGTAGATGGTGGAAGAAAAGACTTTAATTGGCACTGATGCCCTTCGACACATGTCACTGCTACGTCAGGTAGATGGTCAAAGATGAGGCTATTTACTAAATGGCACTAGTGCCCTTCGACACATGTCACTACTGCCCTAATTTAGATGGTGGGAGACTAGACTATGTTTTTCATTGGCACTAGTGCTCTTTGACACATGTCACTACCACCAAGATTAGATGGTTAGAGATCAGGCTATTTAGTAATTGGCACTAAAGTGCTTTGACGCATGTCACTACTACCAAAGGTAGATGGTGGGAAACAAGGCTAGTTATTAACTAGAATTAGTGCACTTTGGCGCATGTCTTTACCACCAAAGTTAGATGTGAGCGAGGAGGCTATTTATTCATTTGCAGTAGTGCTGTTTGATGCATGTCACTACTATCAAAGTTAGATGATGGGAGATGAGGCTATTTATTAATTGTCACTAGTGCCCTTTCACACATTTCACTACTACCAAAAGTAGATGGTGGGAGATAAGGCTATTTATTAATGGGCAGTAGTGCCCTTCCCGCCGAATTTTGGACAACCGGTAGCTTATTCAGGGGGTAGCCGGTTAGGCCCACATAGAGTGCATTAGCATAGTCCAAGCGGGACAGAATCAAGGCACGAACAACCGTCTATTTAGCAATTTCCGGAAGGAGAGGAAGACATTTCCTGATAGCTTTCAAGGTGCCAAAGCAGGTCCCAACCAGCTTCTTGACCTGGGTTGAAAAGGACAGGTTCTCATGGAACCAGACTCCCATATTTTTATCAGGATTGCCCATTGCACTGGGCAAGGGGAAGCCAAGGGGCCATGACCTCTCTCTGAAGTTAGCAGGAAAGCGCCGTATAAGAGGACCTCAGACTTCTCTTCATTGCATTTTAGCTGCGCCTGAGCGAGCCAGCCAAAAACAGAGGCCAAACAATGTTGAGCCGATAGAACAGAATCATCATCCCTACTCCAGGAAAATAGAAGCTGGGTATCTTCAGCATAGGCCATCACCTTAGCCCCTAGCATAGATGTTAAAAAGAAGGGGACTAAGGGATGACCCATGTGGGACCCCAGTGGCCACCCGCTGAGGCAGAGAGACACATGGAGGAAGCCAAATCTGCTGCGAGCGGCCTTCCAGGAAGGACCTAATCCAGTCCCAGGCAGACCCGGATAGGCCAATCTCCGAGAGGCCATCCAGGAGCAGAGAATGGGGCACAGTGTCGAATGCTGCCGAGAGATCAAGCATAACCAATGCGGTGCGGCTCTCCCGCTGGCATCCAGACACTCGCGAATAGCCTCAGACACCTCTAGCAGAGCTGATTCCGTACTGAACGAGGCCCGGAATCCGGATTGAGCAGGGTGAAGCAAACCCGAGGCCTCGACAAAGTTGGTCAGTTTATTTGTGACAACCTTCTCACAGACCTTAGCCAAACTTGAGATTGGCCGAGAATTTCCTGGAATTAGCGGGTCATGGGACGGTTTCTTAAGTAGGGGGAGAATTTGTGCCAGTTTCCAGGAGGCCGGGACAACTGCTTCCTGCAATGACATGTTAACAATTTTATTTAACTTCAGGGTTGATGGTATTCGCCACAGCAGCCAGCAATCTGGCAGCACAGGGATCCGTGAGAGAACCCAACTTCAAGGGTTTTAGAATTTTAAGAGTACCAGCCAGATTTATTGGTGCAAAGGCTGACAGCGTATTGGCAGGATCAGCGACAGGCTGTTCAGTCAAGGGAGCTGTGAGCGTCTTAGTGCAGGCAGGAAAGGAAGCTTGTATGGTGCCGATTTTGTCCAGAAAGAACTTAGCGAGAGTATTACACCAGTGCTCCAAAACTGGGGCAGCACGTGTCTGGGCACTGGGAGACATAAAACTTTGCACAATCGAAAACATTTCTTTAGAATTGTTTTTGGCTTGATCAATACGGGAAGAATAGTATCAGCTTTTTGCCGCTGCTATAGCGGTATAGTAGGTTTTTTGTTTTGATCTAAGTGTATGTTACGTTATAGAGGAGTAACTGCTAGAACGCCATGCCCTCTCCAGTATTTTACATTTGTGTTTCAATACTCTCAGCTCCAGAGAAAACCATGGTTTGGAGGGGGACTCTCTTGCCAGCTTAGGCTGGCCAGGTGTGGAAAGGACAGCCACCGAATCAGAAGTCCAGTTTGTGAACCTAGACACATTCCCCTCCAGATCTTGCTGAAGCGAGGGCCGGGAAGCATTTAGTGAGCTGACGAACTGGAAAGGGTCGATTTTGCTAAAAGTAGGGGGGCGATGACAGCCAACACGCCTAGCAGGCTAGGTAACTTCCCAAGAAAAGCGTATGAGAAAGTGGTCCGACCAGGGGACCGGAGAAGGCTTGTCCACCTGGATAGGGAAATTGGAGCAAATGGGGTCTAAGATATGGCCCCCTTGGTGGGTGTGGTGAGAGGCCCATTGGGAGAGTTGATCCAATTGGAGGGAGCAGAGGAAGTTAGCTGATTCACCGGCCTCTAATTGGTCGAGATGAAGATTCACATCGCCCAAGACCAAATAACGAGAAAAGCGCAATGCTCGCTCGGCTATAGCATCCCCACAGGATTTGAGGAAGATGTCAGCCGAACCAGGGGATGGTAAATTAGAGACCCCCCTAATGTGAAATGAGACGAGAGCTGAATGCTGAATTCCAAGACTTCACACTCGCCCCAAGTGTTAGAGGGTTCGCTAAAGGGAACCCAATTTTCCCTATACAGAACCGCCAGGCCACCCCCTCTACCAACTGGACGATCCACATGATGAATCTTAAAACCAGCGGGAGTCGCCAGCACAACAATGGGGTTGGAAGAGGAGTCCAGCCAAGGCTCTGTGACACACAAAAGATCCAGTAAGTTGTCAGAGAACAAGTCGAACACGTCCATGTAGTGCTTCCTCAAAGATCTGGCATTGATAAGGGCAGCTCTGATGACCGGCGCCCTCGAGGGTACAGTAGGGGAATTACTGGATTGGCGCAGAAGCACCATAGTAAAGCCACAATCCGGGCAAACAGCGTCAGAATTAAAAGATGAGATGAGATGAGGTCAGTTTTTAATTAGCACTAGTGTCCTTTGACATATGATTCTACCACCAAAGCTAAATTGGAGATGAGGCTATTTATTAATTGGCACTAGTGTCCTTTGACACATGTCGCTACTACCAATGTTAGATGATGGGAGATGAGGCTATTTTATAATTGCCTCTAGTGCCTTTCCAAACAAGTCACTATTGCCAAAAATAGATAGTGAGAGATGAGGCTATTTATTAATTGGCACTAGTGCACTTCCACACATGTCACTTCTACCAAAGGTAGATGGTGTGAGATAAGGCTATTTATTAATGGGCAGTAGTGCCCTTCCACACATGTCACTACTACCAAAGGTAGATGTGGGAGATGAGGCTATTTATTAATGGGCACTACTGTCCTTCCACACATATCACTACTACCAAAAGTAGATGGTGTGAGATTAGGCTATTTATTAATATGCACTAATGCCCTTTGGGAGATGTCACTAGTACCAAAGTTAGATGGAGGGTGATGGGTTGTTTATTAATTGCCACTTGTGCCCTCTGTTATGGGCATCATCTGAAGATGTAAAAGGGTCCAACAATGGCCACAGCTGTATCTGAAAGAGTATTTGAATCCCATGCACTGACTCTCAAGAATTCAAGAATGTTATTTTTTATAATCTAAACGTATAGGTGTATGTTAATCCTTTTCTGCTCCTACCACACAAATCTCAATCACTTACTAAGGGGTGGTCATTGGTCAGGCCTCATCAATCTCCCACAGGCTGAGCTTGAAATCTGAATATTTAAGGTCAATTAATACATGCATATTATAGTTTCTATACCACTGCTCTCCTATTTATTGACTCTTGCTCTCTGCTCTAAATTGCACAACCGTTCCCTAATTGACATCACATGTGATATCCCAGGTATGACTTATACAATGTAAGGTACCAGGTGTTGGAACTTTTTTGAGTATTGAGTGAAATTTGAGTTTTTCCACCTTCCAATTCACTAGGTTCATACCCATACATCCATTCCATGTAGGGTTTGTTTAAATAGCTTCCACTAACTCAATATCCAAGAGAGGCACCTTGTTGATCCCTGTGGTTAACGGGTAGACTACAGTATCTTTTCGTGGACTTGGTACAAGCTTTATTCTTGACAGAGAATTGGGTATCTCTAAGCAGGCTCAGCATCCAGAGGGTACATGCTAACAATAACAAACACCTCCCTAATGAGCCTCAGTGATGAAGAGCCAGTGGGTCACTTTACCGCAGATAAACTTACCGAAGGTGTAAGTGGCCTGGAATCCCTTCATGTTGTCTGACTCATCACTGTGGAACTGTAGCAGAAGGGAGCTCCCCGTGGAGGTCGCTGGTGGGACTAGACTGGAACCACAGTATTTGCCAATAAGCGGGGAGGTGGTCTTGGCGCCATCGAAAATAGACAAGGAGTCATAGTCGCAGTTTGGAGTAGTTTCAACGGCAAAAGATGTGAATGTCACTGAGACCTTCAGGGTGTAAATAAGAAGTATGTGTTAGTCCTTAAAGAGTACCTCAGTCATGCCAGCAGGAGGCAGTGTGATATAAGGAATAAAACTATTTGACAGCCAGTCCTGACCATCACTGTCCTGCCAGTAGGGGGCAGTGTGAGATAAGGAAGGAGAGGTATGCTCTAGACCTTCTGTACCATCACTGTCCTGCCAGGAGGAGGCAGTGTGCCATAAGGAAGGAGAAGTATTTGCTGGCCCTTATTTGCCATCAATGCCCTGCGAGTGGGGGCAGTGTTACATAAGGAACGAGACGTATGTGTTGGCCCTTATTTACTATCACTGTACCGCCAGTAGGGGACTTTTGAGTTTTTCTATATACAGTTTACGCATAGGCACATTCATCTCCCAGAAGTGATATGTGATCATCTGAGGGGAATGGCAGGCTTGTCCAATTTTTTAAACTTTATCCTGATGTCACTGTTCTGGAATATCATGATGTCATAACACCCTCTCTGGCAGACAGTCTAGGAGGCATATTTACAAGCTCCTATCGCCACAGGAACATCACTTTTTCCGACATTCTTGTGGCAATAGGAGCTTCGCCTTATTCACAAAGTGGCGTTAAGCCGCATAACGCCGCCTTGTGAAAAGGCACTCTTTCAAGCTATACTTAGAGTGAAAGGGGTGGGCAAATGGGTATTGCAGAGGGCATTTTGGTGCTGCTGGTGTTAAACAGGCGAAACGAGGAAAAATGCTCTATTTCTCCTTGTTTTTACTGTTTCTTTGTGTGCTGCATTGTGATGCACACATATAATCAGCAAAACGCCATGAATGATTGTTTATATGCAGGAAGATGTCACTTCCTGCACATAAAAAATAATTAGAAAAATTAGGAGTTGAAACTTCTATGTGTGCTGCGTAATCAGCACACATAGAAGTTACAAATCACCATTTATGATTATTTATGTGGAGGAAGGAACACCTTCCTGCACATAAATAATGATTTCCCACAATGCAGGCACCCTTTGACTATGGTGCAAGAGTGCCTGTGTTGGCACTAGACAGCTAACTTTAGCACCAGCCAAGGGAGAAATGCATGGCTGCACTGTATTGATGTAAATACCGTGCAGCGTTAGCCTTCTTGGCTTAATGCCTCACTCCGCCACTTCCATTGTAAATATGCCAGCAGAAGGTTCTTCATGATTACAGATCCTACAAGTATTTCAGCACTAGAGTGACACTGGGTAGCTCCTTCACTTACCTTGTGTCCAGCTGGAGCGATGATGTAGAAGCCGCAGTCCATGTTGACACGGTAATTGTTGGGATAGTAGGGAGATGAGACGGTGCCAGTAGAACTAGTGAACGTGCCACCACATTTTACTGTCAAACAGAAGAAAAAAACATCTTACGTACTCTGCAGCATAGAGTACTGGTCACCAGTGTACAATGTCCACTCGCACACAACACAGAACAGCTCAGATACAGTATTTAAACAACTGTCTGCCAAACAGGAGCCATGAGTAGGGTTCTGCCTGAGGCCCCCTGCACGCTGCTTGTAGCTCTGCTAACTTATCTCCCAAAAAAGTGATACATGGCATGAAATTGAAGAGATTGGTGCATACCTGGGAACCAGCTGCTGTCATGGCACAGGATCCTGGCCAGGAAGTACAAGCTTCCTGTCATGATGTTCAATAATAGAGCTCATGTCAAGGGAGCAGTTCTGCCACTAGAGGACCCCCACTATAAGAGATCCTTATCGGTGCTCTCCCATAACACTAATCATATGTGTTGCCATATATTTTGTGCATAGTGTGATCTTTGCCAACCCAGATCATCACTGGGCAAGATTGCACAGGCAGAGAAATCAGAAACAAAAAATTGCTAATCTTGTACCACCATTTGCTCCTTTCTCAGACTCAAGGAGATTATGTCAGTGCACTGGACCCACGATATCTCCTTCCATTTCATAGTGAGACCACTATTGACTGAGGAACAAGCACTTATGCAAACACACCCAGAGATCCTGAGAGCACAGCTCACTGGGCCCCAACAAGAGGCATTTGCATCCTTCCTCCCTCAGTGCTGTAGGAGGTCTTTGCGTCGTTCTCCCTCCCCTGGCTGAGAGCGCCCCGACACTAATGGCTGTACCATTGCTTTTACAAACCACTCCGTTAACTAAGAGAAGCCTTACACCCAGTACCTTCCCATTACTGTAAACGGCCTGCTTCCTTCCTCCCCTTTCTGAGAGTTCTCTAGCACCAAGGACCATACTATTTCTGTAGGAAGCCTTCGCAAGCTACCTCCCCTGGCTGAGAGCTCCCGGACACCAAGGACAGTACCATTGCTGTAGGAGTCCTTTGTGACCTTCATGCAATGAATGAGAGCACCCCGACATGAAGTACCGTGGCATTTCTGTAGACAGTCTTTGCGTCCTCACTCCCCTGTCTGAGAGCACCACGACACCAAGGGCCATACCATTGCTGTAGGTGGACTTTGCGCCCTCCCTCCCCTGCCTGAGAGCACCCTGACAACAAAAACAGTACCAATGCTGTAGGCGGCTTTGTGTCCCCTATCCCCTGTGTGAGAGCGCCTGAAATCAAGGACCGTACAGTTTACAACCCACTTTCCTTTCTGAGAGCAGCTGGACACGATGGACCTTCCCATTGACATTGAAGGCCTTTGCGACGTTCCTCTCCTGAATGAGAGTGCCCAATACCAAGGACTGTGCCATTGTTGTAGAAGGCCTTTCCAACCCACTCCCTTAACTGAAGCGTCCTGACACTAAGGACCTTCCCATTGCTGTAGGAGGCCTCTGCATTCCTCCTCCCTGTCTGAGAGCGGCCTGACACAAAGGACCATACCATTGCTGTAGGAGGCCTTGAACCCACTGGCGGTGATGGATCCATCTGTCACAAACTCCAGCAACATCTCATTTCCGGAAGAGGTGAATGGCAGGAGCTCTCCGGTCCCACACGCTTTGCTGAGTAAGACTGGGGCTGCTTTATTGTTGCCATCATAAATTGTGAGGTAGTCGGAGCCACAGTTTGGGGAGGACTGGAGATCAAAGGCATTAAACTGAAGAAGAATCTGAGAAGAAAGATCAGAAAATTAGACACACGACCACCAGAGTGTCTAGAACTTCTATCTTTCATTTGTTTATGAAGAACTGATTTTCAGTTTCTGAAAGTTTCTGCAGACTCGGCTCAAGTCAGTGATTTTGCATTGACTGTCAGACAATCCCTGTATCCCTTTACCTCGACTCTTTAACTTAGTGACTGCTTCTGTCTCTAGCCGCCTTCACCACCATCCCTCCACTTCAATTGTGTGTTTAAAGAGTCATGGCACCCTTCTGCTGTTCCTGCTCCTTGTGCTTTCTCTCTTGGTGCCTCTACTTGGAACCAAACCTATGCTGAAGCTCAGGTACTTCTTGTGAAGAAGTTACACACTGGATTCTTGATTGCTTGTGCTAAGCTGCGGCTCTCCGTTAACACCTCATACTTAAAGGAGTACCGTAGAGATCTAAGCTGGTGTAAGCTCCAAAACATACGTTACAGTTGGCTCCTCACTGGGCTCATAGTGAAGGCCCTTCACTTCTCTGGGGCACCACTACCTCTGGATTACCAATAGCCTGTGTTTGTACTTTAAATTTGTGAGTGATGCCCAACAGCAGAGCATGAATAGAAGAAGGCTGCAACACGTCAGAGTAAATCTCACAAAGGATTTCCACAGTGGGAACGGAAGCTCAAGCTTTGTGCAAGGGTTGAACATTAGAATATCGAGCAGAGAAATATCACCTACAAAAACATTGTAGCCAGAATATCAGCAATAGCAGCATCCAGAGTATGTACAGCTAAGTATAGATTAACTACTCTCTGCATCACCTTACCTTGAAGCCATGTGTATAGCTTGTTAAGATAAATGTCAAATTAAGTCTAGTAAGTCTATACTTACCCATACATATATTGACATAACCATATTTTGATATATGATATTTTGTATTTGTTTTTTTGTAGCACTATATTTAAAACTCAATATTCTTGTACCATACACTCAGGTGATAATACCTATCGCTGTACACCCCAGTATTCTGCCCTGCTACACTGCTCATTAATAATTGACCCTTACATATCCATTTCCTTTGGGGAACTACACTGGCATTCTCTCACCTTTTGTTTACTGCCCATGAGGCATTTCTTGGAAGCCTAATTTGAACTTGCTTAAGGTCTAGCTCACTTGCCCCGTACAGACCCACTCTTTAAGATTTATTGTCTTTTGTGTGGTGGTAGCACTACTGTAGGTTTAAGTAACACATACTAATCAGTTCTTCTCAGAAGCTCTGTGGCGATGGTGCTAACCTCATTGGAGAGAACACTCCAAGGACAGATCCTTCTCCTCCATGCTGATGGACCACTCTAATCAGAGTGACCAACCTCAGCAGCAACCTTTGCCACCTGTCAATCAGGGTGGTCCTAACCCAGTGCACTACTCCACCCTCAGGCAGCTTTCAGGACTCTGACAGGAGGAAAGCGTGACTGGCTTTATTACCTTATCGTAAGGGACTCGGATCAGGTAGACACAGTTGATGTTGTTTGGGTACGAGGAGGGGTTATTGGATGACTTCACGGTGCCGGTAGGGTTAGAAAGAAGAGAGCTGCACAAATCTGAAAAACAAATATAAAAATGAAAATTCTTTAAAATGTGATTCCTTGAAAATTTACAATGACATGACAGCTAGAATGCCCACTCTCCACCATCTCCTACTGAGAATTTCTCAGTTAGTCTCACCAGTATTTAAGCAGACATCTTATACCTCCACCAAGAAGAAGTCCCTCGACGTAAATAATGATCTCTGTAGTCAATCAGCACTTAGTGCAAGTCTTAGCAATGATATGTTAGCACAGAAGAACGTAGGTAGGCACCAAAAACTACTCCCCAGTTCTGACCCAGCGATATGCAAATCAGTCTTGACCCTGTGCCCCATGGGAACAGTCCAGCCTGAACTGCCAAGCCAGGTCTTCACTCGACTGGAAACAACCATCCTGGGACTGGTTTCGGGGTAACATCCCTCACCAGCCAGGCTAGTTTGAATCCAGTGGCAAAGCGAGCAAGGGACCCAGGTCTGGGCACACCTTGAAAAGTTAGGGTGAACAAAGCAAACATAAGGAGATGATGTACGGGATACTGAAACTTTACAGACACTCACCCACAGTAACAGACCTGGGTTGAATTCATAATTGTTCTTTAGCTCTCTTTACCACCCCAGTTCAGACCCAGCCATATGCAAATCAGTCTTGACCCTGTTACTCATGGGAAAAGTCCAGCCTGCACAGCCACATCAGGTCTTCCTTGGACCAGAAACAAGCATCCTGGGACTGGGTCTGATGTGGGTTGGCTAAGTGAGCTGAAGAATGATGATGGATTCAACCCAGATCTGTGACTGGGGTGAGGGTCTGAAAAGTTTCAGTGCTCTGTCCATCATCTCCTTTTGTTTGCCTTGGGATCCAAATGAGACAAATGCCTGATTCTAATTAGGGGATATACGTGGAAACTCAAGCAGGCAAAACAGTTATGGATCCCAGTGGGCAATATTTTCTTGGATCCCATCAAGGTGATAAATTCTGGGTTCCTATCAGGGGATAAATGTTGGTATCACATCAGGAGATAAATGCTAGAATCCATCAAATAATATATAATGGGATCCAATCAGGGAATACATGCTGGAATACAATCGGGTAAGAAATGCTAGACGCCAATCATGTAACAAATGCTGGGATCCAATCAGGGGATACATACTGGAATCCTATTGGATACAAAATGCTAGAATCCAATCAAGGGGTACATGATGGAATCCAAATGGGTAAAACATGCTAGAAACCAATCAGGGGATACATGCCGGGATCCAATCGGGATGCATGCTGGAATCCAAATGGAAAAGAAATGCTAGAAACCGATCAGGGGATACATGCTGGGATCCCTTTAGAAGATAAATGCTGGCATCAAGTCATTTGATACATGTTGGGATCCCTCTGCGAATAAGTGCTGGGATTCGTTCCGAGAATAAATGCTGGGATTGCACTAGGAAGAAAGAAAGCCTAGAATTCAGCCGGGGATAGATGCTGCAAATTCATCATATTAGCAGGAAGAACGTAGAGGGGCTATTGGTAGCAAGTGTTAGGTTTCAGCAGGGCAGTAGGACAGTTTTAGTTGCCTGCCTTAGCTGATGATGGTGAAACATCTTTATTTTGGCTGATACTGCTAGATTTATCAGTCACATTCGACACAGTGGACTATCACCTACTGCTGACCAGCTCAAGGACGGTGGCCACTGTGTTGGATGGACTTTGATCATTTTCTGACAGGACAGACACAAAGTGTCAGGCCTGGGTCCTTCAATTTAATAAATCTTTATTTGGCAAATAGAATGGCCATAAAAGAATAATGATCCAGAATGATAAAATCAATTTAATGAATAATAATAATAATAACAGACAATACATTTACTCATAACATAAGGAACACATAAAACAATTATTCGGGTCTTGTTTTCCTAGACACCCAGACAGTCTGTAAAAAGGGTAAAACAGTACAGGTCACGTGCTCTGTGGAGAGCATCTGAAGATACAGCAAGGCAGGCTTGACTTGTTTTAAATGCAATGATTTCAGCAGGGAGATTAAAAAGTGCTTCCTCGGCAAACGGAAATAAAAGTAAAACATTATAAAATGGAGCAGATCCAGCGGAGACTCATTGTTGCAGCCGCAGGGCGCCCTTTCCTCAGGCCAAACCCACCTACACCGTGGAGCCAGAAAATGAGGCAGTTGATTAAACCTGTATCTGACCAGTAAAAACCTGTCCTGCTGTGAACGAACCAAGATCAGGTCCTTCAAGGCATCAGAGGGGGAGGTTGAAGGGGGGGTCCTGCAGGGTCCGCCCTTCTCTCTCTCCCCCTTGTCTTTCAAGGCACTATTTTTTATCATTAGTACCAGAGACCTGAAATATTGTTTATGTGCTGACGACATACTAATCAATCTGCATTTGTGGGGCCTGAAGAGCAGGTTTTTGCCCTTAAAGAAGGTCTAAATAATGTGGCCAGGTGAATGAACAAAAGTGGACCAAATGTTAGTGGAGCAAAAACGGAGACTCCGGAATAAACTCGCTCAGGCCCCTGACTTATTTGAGATCCCATGCACCTTCACTAAGAAATCTTAAAAGCTGGGAGTCATCTGGGAAACAGAATTGAACTTTGAGGCTCACATCAGCTCTGTAGTGCTTCTGGTTTAATAAGCTTAAGACAACTGCAACAGGCATTGCCCTGCATCCAAAACAAATATCACAAAATCATGTCCGGTTCACTGACTAATTCAATCCTGGATTAAACCTATTCCTTTATGAGTGGGCTTTCAAAAATCTAATTGCTAAGATGCAACATGATCAAGAAATGGTGAGATGATTTGTTTTAAAACTAGGGATGCATTTTCATTTATCAGCAGACATATTCATTGGTACCCATCCAAAAGCTATCTAAAAGGTCATTATCTTATCAGAATGCTATATTTCATTGGTACCTATCCAAAACACGTATCCAGAAGGTCATTATCTTCAACACAGCATTCCTGTTTTTTAAGTGCATCAAGAAAACAGCACCTGATTGTGGGGTAAAACCACTAGACATCTTCCCTCCTCCAAGCTAGGATCATGTGGCTTATATCTGCTTCACATTGCAAGTACTGATACTCAGTGGAAGGGAGACCGCAGATTCTTTCTAGTTGGCCCAAAGATTCTCAATATAGTTCCAATGGATATTAAGAAAAGACATACTCTACTTACTTTTAGGAAAGCCTTAAAACATTCACATGTGCTCTTTTTTTGCAGCACTTACATTTGAATGGTATTTTGTACTATTTATATAGTGAGTCTATCGCCCATACACAATAATTAATTTCATACTGTGAGCTCTATAAATAAATTAAAAGGATAAAAATGTCCCATGAAGGATGACTTTAGTGGACATTGAGCTGTAATCAATAGGAAACGTGATATACCCAGCTAGAAGGAGCATATGCTGGGACTGCTGTGGAATTTCAGAATATTACTGCATACGTGCACTCCTTACCACACTGGTACAGGGTGTTGAGTTTGGAAACATCCAGGTTGCTAAGCCCATCTCTCTGTCCAATGGGCGTTTCAGGATTTGGCTTGGGGATGATGGTCAGATGTGCATAATCGATACTGAAGGCATACCTGTGGAAAGGAAGACCTTACAGGTAAAGCCCATCATGTATGTGCCATTATATTTCATTATTCACACATAAAAATCTACAGCGAGTCCAGCTGATGGTCAAATATTTGGTGTTTGCTTAAAACGTTGAATGTCTAAATGTAGTCTCAAAGTTTTTCCTGAACTAACCCCCTGCAGAATCTACACTGTCTACATTTTCCATTGAATGACCCTCTAAGCCATAGAGGACAGAACACGCCCACCTTAGCACCTTCACCCTCACTCAGAATATCAGATCCTAAAAAGCACAGATTTGAAAAACTGCTCCTGTCGAGTTTCACAACATTTCTTTTTTCAACAGAGGTTGCGTTAGCACTGAGGGAGAAACATCCATTACAACGCAGTCATTACATCGTACTGTTTTTAGAACGCAGCTGTTACAACGCAACTACCTTTACTTTGCATGCCTTTACAACGCATGCCATTACAACACATGTCACTACAACGCATGCCATTACAACGCATACCATTACAACACATGCCATTACAACGCATGTCATTACTACGCATTATAAGGTAAGTAATAGAGATTTTTTATTTTTAGAGTGGGTATGAGTTTTGGGGTAGATGGGAATAGCTATTTTTACCCCTACACTATCCAACACTTTCCCTACTGTTGCACTCACTGGAGTGGGAATAGAAATGTTTACCCCTACTCTATCCAACACTTACCCTACAGTTGCACTCACTGAAGTGGGAATAGTAATTTTTACCCCTAAACTATCCAACACTTACCCTACTTTTGCCGTAAAAGTAATATGCGTTGTAATGGTATACGTTATAATGTTATGCGTTGTAATGATAGTTTTAAAAAATGCGTTGTAATGGCATGCATTGTAAAATCATGCGATGTAATGGTAGTTGCGATTTAAAAACCACGTTGCAAAAGCATGCGTTGTAATTGTCTGCATTGTAACGTCATATATTGCACTGAGGTATCATCCTCATGTGATTCATCAACAATGGCACTTCCAGTCTAAACCGAATATGTTCACCAACTCAGACAGCATTTACCCGCCTCTCTTCACCCATGGACATTCCACTCTCTGGGAACATGTTCACTGTTACAGCCATGACTCAACTTCACTTTTTCATCATCTACGGCAGTTCGACACTGTGGCGGATATGTACGCCAACCCAGCCATCATTCCGCACCTCGCTTCATATACAGAGCATCAATCCTAACCAATGATGTTCACCAACACAGACATGATGGTGCTAATCTTCCCCATCCATGGACATTCCACTCTGCGGGAACTTGTTTACTGACACAGCCTTGAATATACTGCCCTTTTCCGCTTTCATCCTCTTATGGCGCTGCCACATTCTGGCATTCGTGAATCCCAGCCATCCTCCTGTTGCTCCTCTTTCCTCCTAACAGACTTAGGCACCACTCTGGTGCTCTACCTCATGTATAGAGGTTCAAAATATGCACCGTGCTCTGCTCCCTGTACACCCCCTCCCACCATCGAAGGTGAAATAAACACCACCCTCTACTTCCCTTTTCTAGCAATCTCAGACATTTGCTGTACCATCCTGACGGTTCTCCAGCTGCTAAATAAAAGGAGCCATCATCACTGCGGTTCCTTTCAATTGCTAAAGGTTTTCACCCAGGCTGTGGGGGTCATTATTGTTTTCTTCCTGTCCCTCAATGTTAGGTTTTTCCTGACGGTGATGGGCAAGAAAATATTACACCGCCCACCCTAAACAGGGCAGGCATTGTAATGCCATTCCTCAGATGGCCGCCACCACATCTGGCTGTCAAAGGAAGTATTTCATCAACAGAGCCAACTGGGGCTCGGTCCATGGGATACTTAGGGTCCGCCCATCTTTAAATGAAGCGGGTGGTACTAGGGTTTGGCGGAGAAGGACATCCGTCATGTTCGCAGAGAAGTACCCTGTGCGCCAGAATCTAAATCATGTTCATTGTCTATATGTAAAAGCCTTTAATGAGAGGTTTAAACAGAAAATCTTTTCTTACGCCCCATAATGCATCACGGAGGAGTAGTCGTACTCCAGGCCAAGGTTGTTGGTGTTCAGTTTGTTAAAGTTGCCGATGTTTCCTGTTGAGATGAGCAGAGAGTAGAGATGAGTTAGTGCTGAGTGAGCCTGATAGGGCACATTTCAATAAAGTGAAGGTCCCATCTCACTAGGGGGCAGTGCTCCTGTGTGTCATTGCAGGGGTTAGAAGTAGTCCAATGGCTGAGCTTCAAACTAGGAAGATGTGGGGTTGAGTTCATATCTGAGCCTCAGCACCAGATAGAAAAGCATGTGAATTTGAGGTAAATCACTTGTGTTGTGAAGTTGTAAAATTGTAAATGTAAGTCCTGTTTGATGAGGAGCACCATCTTGCTCCAGAGTGAGGCTCACACTAAATAGACACCAGTGCCCACATACATATGAGAGGGATGCACTGGAGTTTGAGCCAGGTTTAAAGATATAACTCACTGTTGTCTTTTTTTAAGGGAAAATCCTTATGTTTTTTTCCTTATGAAACTTTTTTGCCTCAAAGTGATCCAACCCTCTTGATAATCTCCAGGGTGCACCCTCCACCTTACATAGTATAGTATTGTATCATATTTGCATTTATATGGATTTTACTGTCCTTGACAAGGAACTGAAGCACTTTATGGCGACGGGCACACTGCTCCGGGCACCCAAGGTTTAGTGGTTAATCCAGTGGTTGTTGGTTATTGGGATTAGTCTTGTGCTCTCAAGAAAACCGTACAATGCATTTACTCCAGTTTCTTTGAGGAATTGAAAACTATTAGGCGTTAGTGGTGATTAATAGGGAAGTGGAGGTGGTATGTGACCTTTAATAGGAGATTTGTGGGAAAGAAAGAGGAGATGAGGTATTATTACTTTGCAGGAATTACTTTTAAAACAGTGGTGATTGATTTGAAAATTTGGAATAAAATAAGGAAATTATCAATAATGTAATGATAAAGATTGAGGCAAACATTCTTATGCATTGAAGTAGGCTGTGCTCAGAGAGAGGAGACACACAGAATATGAAAAAGAAGGAGACAGGCATTTGAATGAGAGAGAGGGGAATTTTTCATGTAGAGTTTGGGGAATACAGGGAAGGATTTTAGAGATGCCATGTAATCGGTATATGAAAAAACTTTAGAAAGAAACACCATTATTTACATGTGAGATATTCAAGTGAGAAAGAGTGGCACTGTACATCTCATCTGGGCTTTTGCCCAATTAACAACACATTCTTTGTGTTTGTGTTACTTTTCTTATACGAACCCGATGCAAAGCATTCAGGTGGAATTTACAATCCAACCCAAATTGCTATTTCTGTTGGTTTTTTACTCAAAGTAATAAAAGGTTGTTCTTTGCTCTCCTTTGCATTACTTTTAGTCAAGGGAGCATTCCATGGGTGGCGCGCGGGCCTTACTATGCAACAACCCATGGTTATTGACATAAATCCCTATGTACAAAAAACTGTAGGCAGGAATTTGGGCCAAAATTCTGCTCTTCTTCAAGCCAAGCATAACGAGTTGAAAACAATTTCATTTCTCGGTTTTCCCACGTTGCATGTGTACTTCATTGTACAGCACACATATAAAGTGGCAAAAGTCCTAAAGCACAGCTTTTATATTGAAAGGGACCATTTCCAGCACAAAAACTATGGTTCCGACAACGCAGACACTCTAGCACTATGGCGCAAGGGTCTCTGTGTGGGTGCATGCCTGCCTAAAGTCTGCCACCAGCACTGGGAGAGAGCAGAACAGAACCACATCTTAGTATTGCATTCACTCAATGCAGTGCAGCAGCTTACCCTTCAGAGACCCCGTGTCTCTCTAGCGCGGCACTGCAATTAGTAGTCAATGACCCTCATTATCGATTTCACGTCAAAATCATTTTAAACATGTATCACAATTTTTCCTGTTCCAGGAAACTTTATGTGGGCAATGAACCAACTGTTTCAAATGAAGCATTGCTCCAGTTAATGCCCTCAGCAGTGGTGATGTTTGTGGAAAGGACACCAGCCTGGGACAGTAACAAATATTGATCACTGTAGCCAAGGGTCAGATTGGTAGTAAGGGTGTGTTGGTGGGTGTCTGGGATAAAACCTAAGCTGAACCAAGCAGATATCTAAATCCATGCCAAGTTCAGCCCATCACGATTCTGAGTTGTACTCAGTTCTACTTCTCAGTAGTAAGTGGAGCCCAGGGAGTGCCACTGACCCGGTGTGATGTTCTCCGTCTTGATGGTCACATAGTTGTCGCGATCGCTGCGGCTCTGCTCGTGGTAGAAGCCCAGGGCGTGGTTCAGCTCATGCTGGATGATTCCTTTCCACAAACATCCGTCGCCGAGGGATACCTTCTGAACTCCTCCTACCTTCCCGACGTTTGACCAGCACCTAGGGGAGAAGTTAAGCGAGGGAGATCCAGAAATCACTTCAATGGCACCTACAGAGAATCAATATTACAATATTGCCCCATACAAGGCATCGGCCTGTGTATCTCCTCACCGACTGTTGCTATCTACAAGGGAGGAGTAGTTCTAGCACAGTGACATTGCGCATTCTTGGTTGTGATGAAACTCATTGCATGCAAAGAAAAGCTCTGTGATCCTGCACCAGTCTAATTCATTTCTGGCCATCACAAGACTGGGTAAAGAACAAAGCATACATGATCCAGCTATCAGAACCACTAGGGACTAAACAAAGCATACAGGATCCAGCCATTCCAACACTACGGACTAAACAAAGCATACAGGATCCAGCCATCCCAACACTAGGGAATGAACAAGGCATACAGGATCCAGCTATCAGAACCCCTAGGGACTAAACAAAGCATACAGTATCCAGTCATCACAACACTAGGGAATGAACAAGGCATACAGGATCCAGACTGCAGAACCACTAGAGAATGAACAAAGCATAGAGGATCCAGCCATCCCAACACTAGGGAATGAACAAGGCATACAGGATCCAGCCATCCCAACACTAGGGAATGAACAAGGCATACAGGATCCAGACTGCAGAACCTCTAGAGAATGAACAAAGCATACATGATCCAGCCATCAGAACCTCTAGGGAATAAACAAAGCATAGAGGATCCAGCCATCCCAAGACTGGGTAATGAACAAAGCATACAGGATCCAGCCATCCCAAGACTGGGTAATGAACAAAGCATACATGATCCAGCTATCAGAACTACTAGGGACTAAACAAAGCATACAGGATCCAGCCATCCCAACACTAGGGAATGAACAAGGCATACAGGATCCAGACTGCAGAACCTCTAGAGAATGAACAAAGTATACATGATCCAGCCATCAGAACCTCTAGGGAATAAACAAAGCATACAGGATCCAGCCATCCCAACACTAGGGAATGAACAAGGCATACAGGATCCAGACTGCAGAAACTCTAGAGAATGAACAAAGTATACATGATCCAGCCATCAGAACCTCTAGGGAATAAACATAGCATACAGTATCCAGTCATCACAACACTAGGGAATGAACAAGGCATGCAGGAACCAGCCATCTTTTAAACAGTATTTTCTTAATTTAAGAGCAAAAGCTACGGTGCTGTCTTTTGCTTTTAGAAAGCTGAGAGACACATTGGAATGTTCGGACCATGAGCACTTACTTAAAGTAATGAAAGCTATGTTGATTGCCTCTTTGGACTATGAGTCAGTAATCTTTCAAGGGAAATACCAAAAAACTTCTTGATGATTTACAGATAAAAGTTTTTAAATCAGTATTCAGAGTTCCAAAGAACATCGGGCATGCCAACGTTAGATTGGAATTTGGCTTAAAAAGACAGTATTTATAGGACAATCTGCATTTTTAAAATCTTTATACGCCTTCTTTTGTTCAGACCCAGATACTCTGGCAAATTTTTGCTGGCAGGAAATAATGGGGTATGATCATGCTAAGGGTTGTAGATCCTATCTAACAGAGAGTCTAAACAATTTTAAGTCTCCCCCCTTCGAAGTTGTAGCTAGAAATAAAGCCGTGTTCAGACAGACACTAAACCATCCTGCGAATTTCCTAATGATTTTATTGGAAAAGGACGAGCCTGCCAAAAAAAGTCATGCATCGTCGGCTATCAATTCATTTACTAAATTAGAGCCACAATCTTATCTTCTTTCCTACTTAAAACCATTTAAAAGAGACACATTTTTGCTGTTACGACTTGGGAGATATCCCACATAGGAAGGAACCCCCCTCATGTGTACAAAAATGGCCCTCAAACAGCTAGAGTTTATGCGGTTTTATTAATGAATCACTATTGCATATTTTATCTATTTGTCCTCAACTGTTAGAAGAGAGGAACGCCCTATTAAAATCCATCTTTAAAGAACATGGGGTGAGGACATGTCGCCAAGCAATTATAACTTGCCTCTATGGGAAATCGGCTCTTCTGACCACACAGTTTGTAACGTTTATTCTCATTGCAGAAAAAAAGTTAACTGTTGCCTGTGCCACCAGAGGTTAGGGGCTTGTGACCAATAATTGGCTCGTTCAACGACGCTGCCC
Organism: Triturus cristatus; assembly: GCF_964204655.1. NCBI lineage: Eukaryota > Metazoa > Chordata > Amphibia > Caudata > Salamandridae > Triturus > Triturus cristatus. Next base: position 46,141,416 of record NC_140583.1, on the reverse strand, counting down.
CAAAGGCGCTGTTGTCAACTATGCCTTATTTGGACAATTGTTTAGAATGTTACTGACGTGAGAAAGAATTCTTTGAAAGGATTTGCACAGTGGCACTTTAACTATTTTATTTATTTATGGCATTTCATTTTCTGATATTAAAAATGGGACTGTGTATGCAATTCTTAAAAGACTTTGTGAAAGGCTCATTTTAAAAAGGTATTGCACAATGACTCTTAACTATGGCATTTTAACTATGACTTTTATCTGTATATTCTACAATATGGGGTATTTGAGGCATTTCTGTCAATACTTTAAAGATATTTTAATTATTAGTTTTATATATAATGTAGCGTAGTTATTTGTGATTCGTGTGAAACATCTGATTTCTAATATTAGAAATAGAACGTCAACCCAAGAAGGTTGACACTTTCGTAATGTTTACCTACATGAGCACTTTAGTAATGGCACTTTAAATTAGGAACTGGAGGAAATTTACTCATAATGCTGTTAAAATATGGTGTGATCACTGTACTGAAACGTGGTGTATCTTCGATAATATTTTCCAAGTTACAATGTTTTGTTGTGTCCATACACAATCTAATGTATTTTTATATACCTCCTGTTTGTAATGATTTTAATTAATCAACAATAAAGGCTATCATTATCCATTATAACATCTAGGGAATAAACAAAGCATACAGGATCCAGCCATCACAAAACTGTGAGTGAACAAAGCTCACAAGATCCAGCCAATAGAAACCGCTAGCCAATAAGCAAAGCATACAGGATCTAGACGCAACAAAAGTAGGGAATAAACAAACCATACATGATCCACCATCACTAGAGAATGCACAAAGCATGCAGGATCCACTCATCATAACAAAAGGGAATAAACAAAGCATACAGGATCCAGCTATCAGAACACTAGAAAATGAACAAAGCATACAGGATTAAACCAACAAGATACCAGGAAAGGAGCAAAGCATACAGGATCCAGCCATCACAACACTAGGGAATGTACAAAGCATACAGGATCCAGCCATCATAACACTCGGGAATAAACAAAGCATACAGGATCCAGCCATCATAACTCTAGGGAATGAACAAAGCATACAGGATCCAGCCATCACAACACTAGGGAATAAACAAAGCATTAGGATCAAGGCATCACAACACTAGGGAATAAACAAAGCACACAGTATCTAGCCATCACAACACTAGGGAATAAACAAAGCATACAGGATCCAGCCATCACAACACTAGGGAATAAACAAAGCATTCAGGATCCAGCCATCACAACACTAGGGCATAAACAAAGCATACAGGATCCAGCCATCAGAACCTCTAGAAAATCAACATAGCATACAGGATCCAGCCATCACAACACTAGGGAATAAACAAAGCATACAGGATCCAGCCATCACAACACTAGGGAATAAACAAAGCATACAGGATCCAGCCATCACAACACTAGGAAAAAAATAAACCATAGTGGATCCAGCCATCAGGGGCTACCAAAAAATCATGAAAATGTTACTAGACCTGCTAGTATAGTAACTTGAATAATCTATTCGACATAACTGTAATGTACTTGACGGGTGAACTGGTCTCAAATTGTGTGATCTTAGGCAAATATTTTGTCTTAAGGAGACGCCTTTTTCTTAATAATCGCATAATAGAGCACCTTCAAATATGGAAGTTCACTATTTCTGTCTTCGATAAAGACTAATTGTGAGCTTCATGTCTAATAAGTATTGAGCCCACATATGGGGTGCAAATGATCCCTGAATTACCTTTAGTTCACTAATAGCATTGTCATCAGGGCGGGAGCAGGAATATTTACCAGTTCATGTTTAAAAACACTTTTCATAAATGTTTTACTAAAGCATGATGAGGTAGTGCCCTGTTATCTACAGATAGCACATTTTCCATTGAAATGGCCACAAAACCTTCCCACTAACATGTAGTTTTACTGATAAAACTGTATAGTGCATAAACAATGTTTGGAAATTGGATTTCTGCAAATAAATTAAATACTTGCATATCACCAAGTAAAGTGTTCTGGTTTGTATTGACATATATAAGGAATATGCTACTTACCAGTATGCATCTGTTCTTGGCATGTAGAGCTGCAGATCTACACACTTGTGCATAGATCGCCATCTGGTGTTGGGCCCGGATGTTTGCAGTTTGTTTTTCCTCTTGGAAAGTCTTTGGAAGTCACGAGGTCGGTGACTCCTCCTTTGGATCGTATTGCGCATGGGCTTCGGCTCCATCCTCAGATTGTTTTTCGCCAGCAGGGAAAGATGGAGTGTAGTAATAACAGTGAAGATGCCCATGTGTGTGTATCTAAATAAGATAAACTGGAACAGATACAGGTAGCCGGGGAGCTGGGTGGGCGTGTGTAGATCTGCAGCTCTACATGCCAAGAACAGATGCATACTGGTAAGTAGCATATTCCGTTCGAGGCATTTGAGCTGCAGATTACACACTTGTGCATAGATAATATAGCAGTTCCCAACCCTAGCGTCGACCACCCGTATCTGTTGCAGTGGTTTGAAATAATGTTTTGAGTACAGCCTGGCCCACACTAGCTTGTTGCTTAGTTTGCACATCTACACAATAGTGTTTAGTGAAAGTGTGCGGTGTTGACCATGTAGCTGCTTTGCAGATATCATCTAATGGGATGTTCCCTAAGAATGCCATGGAAGCCCCTATTTTTCGTGTAGAATGGGCTTTAGGGGGAACGGATAGCGTTCGCTTTGCTTTGTGGTAGCAAATTTGAATGCATTTTACAATCCACCTAGCTATCCCTGAATTTGAGATGGAGTTGCCTTTGTGTGGTGGAGAGAAAGAGACAAACAGTTGTTTGGTCTTAAGGAAAGGTTGTGTTCTCTCGATGTAGTAGAGTAAGGCTCGTTTGACATCTAGTGTGTGAAGAGCCCTTTCTGCAACGGTCTGTGGTTGCGAGAAAAATACTGGTAGTTCTACTGATTGGTTTAGGTGAAAGGGAGAAATGACTTTAGGGAGGAATTTTGGGTTGGTACGGAGAACAACCTTGTTATGGTGCATTTGGAGAAAAGGTTCTTGAATGGTAAGTGCTTGTATCTCACTGACCCTTCTAAGCGAAGTGATGGCTACAAGAAAAGCGGTTTTCCATGTTAGGAATTGTAGTTCACATTTGTGCAGAGGTTCGAAGGGAGGCGCCATTAGCCTTGTGAGAACGATATTTAAGTTCCACACAGGTGAGGGTGGCACTCTGGCGGGAATTATTCTTTTAAGGCCTTCCATGCAGGCTTTAATGGCAGGTACTCTAAAGAGTGACAGATGTTGCCTGTTTTGTAGGTAAGCTGCAATAGCTGCGAGGTGTAGTCGAATGGATGTATAGGCTAGATTGCACCTTTGTAGGTGGAGTAAGTAGCCTATGATGTGTTGAATGGACACGTCCAGGGGATTGATGGTGTTGTTATGGCAATAAACAACAAAGCGTTTCCACTTGGCGGCGTAGCACGCTCTAGTGGTAGGTCTTCTAGCTTCTCTGATGACGTTCATACAGTCAGGGGGAAGATTTAGGTACCCGAATTCTAGGATTTCAGGAGCCAGATCGCAAGGTTGAGCTGCGCTGGGTCCGGGTGTCTGATCTCTCCATTGTTCTGGGTTAAGAGGTGTGGAGAGAGGTGTAGTTTTTGGTGCGGTACTACAGATAGTTCCAGCAGTGTGGTATATCACGGTTGTCTGGCCCACGTTGGAGCTACTGGGATTAGTGTGAGGGAGTGTTGCTGTAGTTTGCGCACCACTAGTGGAATGAGTGGGAGAGGCGGGAAAGCGTACGCAAATCTGCCTGACCAGTTCATCCATATTGCATTTCCTTTGGACAATGGGTGTGGGTATCTGGCGGCGGAGCTTGGGCATTTGGCGTTTTCGTGGGTGGCGAAGAGGTCTATCTGTGGATGCCCCCACATTTGAAAGTACGGGTGAAGAACTTGCGGGTGAAGCTCCCACTCGTGAATCTGTTGTATCTGCCTGCTGAGCAGATCTGCCACTGTGTTTTGGACTCCTGGGACATGCTGAGCTAGGAGGAAGATTTTCTGGGGTATTGCCCACCTCCATATGCTCTGTGCTAGTTGAGAGAGCTGTGGAGAGTGTGTGCTGCCTTGTTTTTTAATATAATACATGGCTGTCATGTTGTCTGTGCGGATCAGGACTACCTTGCCTGAAATCTGGGTTTGAAAAGATTTTAGGGCTAAGAAGATTGCTAGTAACTCCAGATGGTTGATATGGAGTAACTTTTGTTGAGGTGTCCACTTGCCCTGTATGGTGAGATGTAGTAGATGAGCTCCCCAGCCGGAGAGCGATGCGTCCGTTGTCAGTACTATTTGAGGGACCGGGTCCAGGAACGGTCGACCTTTGGAAAGGTTTGTGGTGTTCCACCACTGTAGAGAGCGATGGGTGTGACTGTCTACCAACACCAGATCTGTTAATTGACCCTGGGCCTGGTTCCATTGTTGCGCTAAGCACTCTTGGAGAGGACGCATTTGGAGTCTTGTGTGAGATACTATGAAGATGCAAGAGGTCATCATCCCTATTAGTTGCATAAACACTCGAGCTGGAAGGGAGTGTTGTGGTATGAATTTTGTGCGTAGAGCCTGAATGCTTGCAATCCTGGCAGGATTGGGGTAGGCTAGCGCTCTTGAGGTGTCTATGGTGGCACCGAGGTATTGTTTTATGTGGGATGGTTGTAGATGGGACTTCTGGTGGTTTACTGTGAAGCCCAGTTGGTGGAATAGCTGAATAGTGGTGGACGTGTGTTGTACACACTGATTGTATGACCTGGCTTTTATCAGCCAGTCGTCTAAGTATGGGAAGACGTGAATGTGTTGTCTTCGCAAATGTGCTGCCACCACTGCTAGGCACTTGGTGAATACCCGTGGCGCTGTTGTGACTCCGAACGGGAGCACTTTGAATTGGTAGTGTTGTCCGTCCACTACAAATCTGAGGTACTTCCGGTGAGCTTTGTGCACTGAAATGTGGAAATAAGCCTCTTTTAGGTCTAAAGTGGTCACAAAGTCGTTTTGGGAGAGGAGCGGAAGTACCTGTTGAAGCGTCACCATATGAAAATGGTCTGAGTGTATGTATGTGTTTAGGGGTCGGAGATCTAGGATGGGTCGAAGAGTCTCGTCCCTTTTTGGTATTTTGTTGGTTGGTAGGAACGGGTTCTATTGCTTGTTTCTGTAGGAGGGAGATTACCTCCTGCTTTAGGAGTATTAGATGTTCTTGTGACATTGGACGCTGTCTGGGTGGAATGTTTGGGGGAGTAGATATTAGTTCAAGGCAGTAGCCTGACCAAATTATCTGTGTTACCCATTTGTCTGAGGTGATGGTGGCCCAGACAGGAAGGAAATGTTGGAGTCTGCCCCCGACCGGAGTGGAATGGTCTGGGGGGAGCGGGGGGAAGTCATTGTGTAGGCGGTGTGGCAGAGCGGGCGTTGTTTGTTTTGCCTCTGCCTTTATTATTGTTACCCCTTTAGCCGCCTCTTTGATAACCCCTTGTGAAGGTGGACTGAGAAGGGGATTTGTATGAAGGGGACGCGGTGTCTGAGGAGTAGCCTCTAGACCTACTTCGAAAGGAAGAGCGGCGAAAAGAGCGTCTAGGAGGGTGTGACTGTAAGGCTCCCATGGATTTTGCCGTATCCGTATCCTTCTTCATTTTTTCTAGGGCCTCATCCACTTTTGGGCCAAATAGGTGTACTTGGTCAAAGGGATGGTTAAGGATGGAGGCTTGTACCTCCGGTTTAAACCCTGATATTCTTACCCAAGCATGGCGACGGAGTAGTACGCTGGTATTGATGGCCCTGGAAGCTGTGTCTGCTGCATCTAGGGCACAGCGTATGGAGGTGTTAGTAATAGTCTTACCCTCCTGAATTAGTTTGTTGGCCCTATCTTTATATTTTTCAGGGAGGTGGTGCATTATGCTTTCTAACTCATCATAATGTGCCCTGTCATATCTGGCCAGTAGCGCTTGAGTATTGGCGATACGCCATATATTGGCTGCTTGTGATGCAGTACGCTTTCCTGATGCGTCTAGTAATTTTGACTCTTTGTCAGGTGGCGGTGCTTCGCCCGACGCCTGGGAGTTTGCCCTTTTACGTGCAGTGGATACCACTAGAGAATCTAGTGGCGCTGGCCCTCTGATGTAGGAGAGATCTGTGGGGGCAGCTTTGTATTTTTTCTCGATGCGCGGGTTGATGACCCTGGCCCTAACTGGGTCCTTAAAAACTTCTGGCGCATGCTTTACCACTCCTTTGAGCATAGGCAATATGGAGGTGGACCTATGTGTGGTGTTGAATGTGTTTAGGAGGAAATCTTCCTCCACGGGGTCAGTATGCAAGTCTACCCCGTGCTAGTGTGCCGCCCTTTGCAGTAGATGGTGGAACCCCAATGAGTCTTCCGGTGGAGATGGTCTGGAGGGGTAAAGACCATCTTGTGAAACGTTGGGGATATCAGGGATATTGTAATCGTCCCATGGGTCTGGGGATCCTGTAGGGGTGGGGTCCCCTGTGGGTAGGTCCTGGGGCACATCCCCTATATCATCATATGGGTCCCCGTGATCATCATCGCGTGGAGAGGGGGTCGGAGAACGATGAGGTTGGGGTGGAGAAAGCGGAGGGGGTGGAGGTGGGGAAGGTGGAGGAGGTGGAAGAGGTGGGGAAGGTTTTCTGAATGGAGAGGTAGCAGAGTCCTTCCTCTTTGGAGGTGGAGGTGGAGCAGGCTTCTCCAAATGTCTCTTTTTGGTAGAGAGTGTCAAATGTCCAGTTTTTGGATCCTTGGTGAGTGTTTTTTGCAAGGGATCCGGTGTAAATAGGTCCGGTGAGGCTGGTCGGTCCGTCGACCCCGGAGGCGTTGGGGCCGTTGGCTTTTTAGGCTTTTCTGTGCCGGTTCGTTGTTTGGAAACCGGTTTGGGAACCTCCGGATGCTTGGTCGGTGCCGAGATGGGTCTCGGCTTCGAAGTGTCGGTGCCGGTGGCCTTGTGTGCCTTGGTCAGCACCGAAGGTGGTGTCGGTGCCGAAGAGCTGGGTTTTGACCCCGAGTGCTTCGGTGCGGGGCTCGGTGTCGAGATGGAGGTCGGCTTCTTTTTCGGTGCCAAAGTGTGTTTATTGGCACCGACGGTAGGCTGGCTCGAGCCCGAGCCGCCGAAAGGCTTGCTTGGCATCTTTACCGGGCCCAAAGGCGCGGTGCTGGAAGCAGTGTCCTTGGTCTAGCCTAGGCCCGGAGGCGAAGGTGTGACCGGAGCCTTTTTCGGTGCCGGCAAGGGTGTGATGTGAGGGGATCAGTACTCACGACCCTCTGCGCCGGTGTGGTCCTCCACATCTGAGTCGTCAGCTTCAGAAGCGCTAACGAGGCCCTCGTCGGTGTAACGCTCTGGAGCGTCGGTGCCTTCTCCGAAGATGTCGTCCGGAATCGTCATCGAGGAGTGCGCCATAGTTCTTCTGGCTCTTCGGTCCTGAATAGTCTTTTTGGACCGGAAGGACTTACACGCCTGACAGTCTCGAGCCTCGTGTTCAGGGGAGAGGCAGAGATTACATACCTCATGGAGATCAGTGTGGGGAAATTTGGACCCACATCGAGGGCACTTTTTAAATGGAGTCCTTTCCATTAGCCAGGACCGGAGCTTGGAGAGGCCCGAAGGCCGCCGTCGAAGACTGGAACCGAAGGTCTGTGCCGATGAGAAGGCGCGTCGAGTGGGGAGATCGCGATCGAAACAATACCGCGGTTTGAGGTGAGGATTGCGCGTCGATCGTCGACCTGGAAGCTGTTCGGAACCGGAGCGCGAAGATTACATCCGAGCCCGATGGTGGAAAAAAACAATCTGAGGATGGAGCCGAAGCCCATGCGCAGTACGATCCAAAGGAGGAGTCACCGGCCTCGTGACTTCCAAAGACTTTCCAAGAGGAAAAACAAACTGCAAACATCCGGGCCCAACACCAGATGGCGATCTATGCACAAGTGTGTAATCTGCAGCTCATATGCCTCGAACATTTTTTTTACCACAGAATTACAGAAATGAGTCTTCATAACTAGTGACATACATTTAAAATGTTTGAACAGTTCACTTATGAGCTATTTCAGTGTTGTTTTAGAAAAAAATCCCACAATATTACAGCCTTTCATTTCACATGCTTTGAACAGCACGATTTACACACAGTTCACTTTACAAAATCCTCTAACTTCAGTCACAGATAGAAAAGTAAGTGTAGGACTGACATTTGACTTCTGCCTCTGAACGCGGAGCAAATGTGACAATATAACAAGAATAAAAGGCATCTTTATTGCTCATTCACTTTGTGAGCAAGCAGAACGCCTGTTGTGAGCTCACTAGAAGGGCGAGTAGTCCTTATAAATCGCTCATCCTTATTAAATCTGGCTTGCCATAGTGAGTAGGCGAGTGGATATTTCGAGCCCTGCCATTACACCACTGAGGAATTAACAAAACATACAGAATCCAACCATCACAGCACTAGGGAATGAGGATATAATACAGGATTCAGCAATCACAACACTAGGGCATCAAGAAAGCATACAGGAACCAGCCATCAGCACCTCTAGGAAATAAACAAAGCATACTAGGATCCAGCCATCAAAACCTCTAGGAAATGAGCAAAGCATACAGTATCTAGCCATCACAACCTTTAGGAAATGAACAAAGCATACAGGATCCAGCCATCACAACACTAGGGCATCAAGAAAGCATACAGGAACCAGCCATCAGCACCTCTAGGAAATAAACAAAGCATACTAGGATCCTGCCATCAAAACCTCTAGGAAATGAGCAAAGCATACAGTATATAGCCATCACAACCTTTAGGAAATGAACAAAGCATACAGGATCCAGCCATCACATAACTAGGGAATACACATGGCATATGGGATCCAGCCATCACAACACTAGGGCATAAACAAAGAATACAGGATCCAGCCATCAGAACCTCTAAGCTATTTTTAGTCCAGTGGTGCCCGGCAGTGATAGCCTAGAACAGTAGGTGGGATTGCATGGAACTGCAGTGTGCAGACCCGTATGGCATACTGTTACTGAGAGGTCAAAAACCATTTGGTATTATTTCTAACAGAGTCTTTCAGTAAGAATCCACTGCCCATGGAACGTCCGTCACTGAGAGCCCTCTGCCCATGGAATGTCTTTCACTGAGAGTCCACTTCCCAATCAAAGTCTGTAGCGGAGAATATTCTGCCCATGGAAAGCCTTTCACTGAAAATCCTCTGCCCATGGAAAGCCTTTCACTGACAATCCTCTGCTCATGGAATGTCTTTCTCTGAGAATCCTCTGCGCATTGAAAGTCTGTCACTGTGAGTTGTCTGCTCATGGAAGGGAATCTTCCTCAGAGAGTTTCCAGCAATTGAAGGTCATATCTCAGTAGAGGATCTATAACTAAGACTCCACAGACCTTGGACAGCCCTTAACGAGTGCTCTTTTCCCATGGAGGACCATCTCCTACTGAGAACCCACAACCCATGGAGGGTCTATCAGTTAAAATCCACATCACGTATAGGGTCTTCCACTGTGACTCTACAACCCAAAGAGGGTCATCATGGACAGTACATCACCTCATCCTGTTCTCAATCGTCACCACTGCTCCACCCACCCATCAATAACATCAAATCTACAAAATGGACCAGAAATCCTAATCGTATCCCTCATGGCGAACTGGAGTCTAAACTCCAAGCACAACTTCTTCCCACCCCTCTCTCCCTAAATGCTAACAAACTCACTGAGCATTTCAACAAAACTGTCACTGATGGCTTAGACCAAATTGCCCGGTCCAAACTAAAAACTCTAAGAAACATTCCATCCAAATTGTGGTTTAATTCCAATCTCAACAACGAAAGACGTGCACTTGGACTAACTGAAAGAACATGGAGACAACACCCTTCACCCGCACATCTTGCCCTCCTCAGATCCACTACAGCCACCTACAAGAAACACATTTTCACTGAAAAGGCTTCCTTCTTCCACACACAACTCAATTGTGCCAAAGATAGACCCAGAGAGCTGTACAACATTGCATGAAACCAAACATCATCTGCCCCCCTAACCTAACAGCCTCTACTGACAGATGCAAAGAAATTGCTAACTTATTCTTCTCTGAAAAAATAGCCAAAATAGACCAATCCTTCCTTGTATCCTAGGCCTCTCCTTATCCCCTATATGCCGCCAACTCTTTTTCTATACCTCCCTCCCTATTAACTTCCCCGCAGACTCCTCCCAACTTCTTGCCTCTACGCCTCTGGATAACTGCCTTTCCAACTCACAGCTTAAAAACAACGCCTCCTGGCACAATTTCCATCCCATAACAGAGCTGGAAATCTCTATCCTCATCTCTAAACTCAAACCGTCCTCTCACACCAAAGACCCTCTCCCTTCTAAACTTGTCAAGGAGCTTAAGCACATAATTGCCCCTTATTGGACCACTATTGTCAACTCCTCCCTTACCACGGGATGTGTCCCTGCCTCCCTCGAACTCGGACAAATCACTCCCATTCTTAAAAATCCCAATGCCTATCCCAACGACCTTAACAATCCCCGCCCGATCTCCAACCTCCCCCTGCTTTCTAAAGCCCTTGAAAAATATGCCCTGCTTCAACTGGACGAACACATTGACACTTTTAACCTACTTGACTCCTTACAATCCGGATTCCGAAAACCCTGCAGTGCTGATACTGCCATGCTTAACATTGTGGATGACATCCACCACTCCCTAGAAACTGGCAAGACCTGCCTTCTTATTCTCTGCAACCTCTCTGCAGCATTTGATTCTGTAAACCACCCTGTCCTACTTAACGCTCAAAGTTTGCTTTGGCCTCGATAGTCCTGTCCTCAAATGGTTCTCCTCCTACCTTCAACATAGAACACAAAAAATGAAAATCTACAACTGCCTCTCAAACCCCACACCCATCTCCCTTGGTGTCCCCCAGGGTTCTATTCCCTCTCCCTCTCTCTTTAATCTCTTTATGGAACCCTTTACCCTCATTCTTAAACAAGCCGGAATCAACTACCACCTCATTGCTGACTACACCCAACTTTACTATAAGATTAGATCCCACTCTGATGTTCTCCATCTTAACAACACCCTGGCAAAAATTCAGTCCTGGTTCCACTCCAATCATCTGAAACTCAACGCTAAAAAAACTGAAATCATTCTCTTCTCTCCAAAAGACAGCCCTCTTCCTATCCAAACATGGATCTCTGACCTTAATGCCCTCAAATGTTTTCTCTCCCTTTCCAACTCAGTAAAATCTCTTGGTATCGCCATCGACAAGAGCCTTTCCCTTCAGGACCATATAAAAAACTCGGCCAAAGAAGCACTCTTCTCTCTCCGTCATCTCAAGAAAATTAAACCCTTCATTCCAGCGGACGACTTCAAATCTGTCGTCCAATCTCTAGTCCTCTCGACAACAGACTATGGTTACACTATGCTCTCTGGAACACCTAAAGTTCACCTTGCCCCTCTCAAATCTGTACTCAACGTGACTGCAAACACTTTGACCACATCTCCCCAGCCCTAAAAGTCCATAAATGGTTACCCATCGAAGACAGATCCTCCTACAAGATTGCTTGCATTACGCACAAAGCCGTTCACCAAAAGGCCCCGCTATATCTAACTAACAAACTCAACAAAGCGGGCTGCTGCCGATCATTGAGAAATGCAAAAACAACAGTTGATGGAAAGAATGTAGAACAATGTCATACATTCACCCCAGTACAGAGATCTGGGCCTAAATCCATCGTTTTTTTGCTCACCATGCCATTCCAGTTTGAACCCAGCCACATGCAAATCAGACTTGACCCTGGGCCTCATGGGAACAGTCCAGCATGAACTGCCAAGCAAGGTCCTCTCTGGACTGGAAACAAGCATCCTAGGACTGGTCTCGGGGTTTCACCCCTCTTCAGCCAGGATAGCTTGATTTCAGTGTCATGGAGAGCACGGGACCCATGTCTGGGCATACCCGTCCCACTCGCGTGACATATGCAAAAACAACAGTTGATGGACAGAATGCAGAACAATGTCATACATTCACCCCAGTACAGAGATCTGGGCCTAAATCCATCGTTTTTTTGCTCACCGTGCCATTCCAGTTTGAACCCAGCCATATGCAAATCAGTCTTGACCCTGTGCCTCATGGGAACACTTGAGCCCGAACTGCCAAGCCAGGTGCTCCCTGGACTGGAAACAAGCATCCTAGGACCGGTTTCGGGGTTTCACCCCTCTTCAGCTGGGATAGCTTGATTCCAGTGGCATGGAGAGCACGGGACCCACGTCTGGGCATACCCGTCCCACTCGGGGTGACACATGCAAAAACAACAGTTGATGGACAGAATGCCGAACAATGTCATACATTCATCCCAGTACAGAGATCTTGGCCTAAATCCATTGGGGTAGATTTACAAGGGCCTTGCGCCACTTTTGCATCACTTTTAACATGGGAAAACTGATGCAAAAGTGGTGCAAAGGCCTTATAAATCTGCCCCATTGTGTTTTTTGCTCACCATGCCATTCCAGTTTGAACCAAGCCATATGCAAATCAGTCTTGACCCTGTGCCTCATGGGAACAGTCCAGCCCGAACTGCCAAGCCAGGTCCTCCCTGGACTGGAAACAAGCATCCTACGACCGGTTTCGGGGTTTCACCCCTCTTCAGCCAGGATAGCTTGATTCCAGTGACATGGAGAGCACGGGACCCACATCTGGGCATACCCGTCCCACTCGGGGTGACAAATGCAAAAACAACAGTTGATGGACAGAATGCAGAACAATGGCATACATTCACCCCAGTACACAGATCTGGGCCTAAATCCATCGTTTTTTTTCTCACCTTGCCATTCCAGTTTAAACCCAGCCATATGCAAATCAGTCTTGATCCTGTGCCTCATAGAAACAGTCCAGGCCGAACTGCCAAGCTAGGTCCTCCCTGCACTGGAAACAAGCATCCTAGGACCGGTTTTGGGGTTTCATCCCTCCTCAGCCAAGATAGCTTGATTCCAGTGGCATGGAGAGCACGGGACCCACATCTGGGCACACCTGTCCCACTCGGGGTGACAAATGCAAAAACAACAGTTGATGGACAGAATGCAGAACAATGTCATACAGTCACCCCAGTACAAAGATCTGGGCCTAAATCCATAGTTTTTTTTGCTCACAAAGCCATTCCATTTTGAACCCAGCTATATGCAAATCAGTCTTGATCTTTTGCCTCATGGGAACAGTCCAGCCCGAACTGCCAAGCATGGTCCTCCCTGGACTGGAAACAAGCATCCTACTGTGCTACTGGAATCAAGATATCCTGGCTGAAGAAGGGTGAAACCCCGAAACCAGTCCTAGGATGCTTGTTTCTGGTCCAGGGAGGACCTGGCTTGGCAGTTCGGGCTGGACTGTTCCCATGAGGCACAGGGTCAAGACTGATTTGCATATGGCAATGTCTAAACTGTAAACTGGGGTGACATAGTGAAAAAGAATGATGGATTTAACCCAGATCTCTTGACTGGGGGTGAATGTTTTGATTTGTTCTACATTCCCTCCATCAATTGTGTGTCTTTTGCTTTCTCGCTCTAAGTGCACCAGGTATGCCCAGACGTGGGTCCTAGGCTCACTGTGCCACTGGAATCAAGCTATCCGGGCTGAAGAGGGATGAAACCCCGAAACCGGTCCTAGGATGCTTGTTTCTGGTCCAGGGAGGACCTGGCTTGGCAGTTCGGGCTGGACTGTTCCCATGAGGCACAGGGTCAAGCCTGATTTGCATATGGCCAGGTCTAAACTGGGGTGGCATGGTGAGCAGAAGAATGGTGGATGTAACCAGGTTCTCTTGACTGGGGGTGAATGTTTTGATTTGTTCTGCATTCCCTCCATCAATTGTGTGTATTTTGCTTTCTCGCACTAAGTGCGCCAGGTATGCCCAGACGTGGGTCCTGGGCTCACTGTGCCACTGGAATCAAGCTATCCGGGCTGAAGAGGGGTGAAACCCCTGAAACTGGTCCTGGGATGCTTGTTTCTGGTCCAGGGAGGACCTGGCTTGGCAGTTCGGGCTGGACTGTTCCCATGAGGCACAGGGTCAAGACTGATTTCCATATGGCCAGGTCTAAACTGGGGTGGCATGGTGAGCAGAAGAATGGTGGATTTAACCAGGTTCTCTTGACTGGGGGTGAATGTTTTGATTTGTTCTGCATTCCCTCCATCAATTGTGTGTATTTTGCTTTCTCGCACTAAGAGCGCCAGGTATGCCCAGACGTGGGTCCTGGGCTCACTGTGCCGCTGGAATCAAGCTATCCTGGCTGAAGAGGGGTGAAACCCCTGAAACTGGTCCTGGGATGCTTGTTTCCTGTCCAGGGAGGACCTGGCTTGGCAGTTCGGGCTGGACTCTTCCCGTGAGGCACACGGTCAAGATTGATTTGCATATGGCCAGGTCTAGACTGGGGTGGCATGGTGAGCAAAAGAACGATGGATTTAACCCAGATCTCTTGACTGGGGGGGAATGTTTTGATTTGTTCTCCATTCTGTCCATCAATTGTTTGTCTTTTGCCGATCATTGAGAAGCACCAATGCCCTCCTCCTTTTTCCACCTCTGTTAAAAAAGAAATCCACACAATCTTGCTCTTTCTCTGGTAACGCCCCTATCATTTGGAACACACTCTCTAAAGACCTACGTGTAACCCCTCTTACATCAGCTTTAAAAAAGACCTCAAACTGCACCTGCTCAACAAATTTTTGGGTCCTTAAGCCTTTTGTTTCGCTCTTTTTCTTCTCTCTCCATTCCCCCTCCTATCTCCTCCCTGCCCTCAGCTTTTTCTTTCCCACCTCCCTCCATACTCCCTTCCTTTTAGTTACTTTCTTCCCTTTCTTAGTCCATTCTTCTTCTCCCCTACTCACTCCTAACCACCCTCTATCCTTCTCCCTTCCAGCCTTCCTCCATCTCTCGTTACTGTTTAATAATTTGAGTACCTGTACCCATTTTATTTATGTAGATAGTTCTTTCTTGCCACTCTGACACATGTTTAAAGTTTTTTTGCTATATGTTCTCTGTATTATATCCTGTTTGAATCCTACGTTATGTAAACTCTGTATTAATCCTGTTTGAATCTTACGTTATGAAACTCCTGTACTATATCCATACTCTTGTAAAGTGCTCTGATACCCCCGGGTCGAGCCAGTTCTATATAAAACCTTTAAATAAATAAATAGTCTACTTAACGCCAAGGACTGGACCAAATTCTCCTGAGAGTCAAAAGGCAAAAGGGGGCAATCTTCCAGAGTAATTTTAACATAAAATAGCAAGTGGATACGAGTTTTAAAATTTGAAAACAAAAATTGAAATCGAAAATGACTCCCAGATTGTGAGCTGACTCTATTGGATTTTAAGAGGTATCAAAGGAACTAGGCCACCAGTGAGAGGGCCACACATCTGGTTTACCAATCTGAATATCTCAGTTTTAGTGGTAGCACTCGATCAGGAACAGCAGCCTTAAGAAATCGAGTCATAAGCTAGCTGTCCCACTGGAGGCTTGGCTTTAGCGAAAGCACAATCGGGCGTGACGCTCAACAACAACCGTATGTGATCCCTAGAAGAGACTTTTTCCACAGTTGAATGCAAATATTTTCACACCACTACCTTTTACCCAATTCCGAGCATCTTAGCTAGACTGTGTAGGGATATATTGTTCTAACTTGTGTCATATGCGAGTTGGAGATCATGCACGTTAATTTGCCTTGTTCTTTTACAATGAGGGTACATGGCTGTTAAACGTCGAGTCTATGTCATGGAGCCATATCTGTTGTGATGCTGAATGTTTGATCAGTCCTTAGGATGCCCTGTGTACTTACCCATTCACAGGCCGGGTCTGGAGGTAATGACTCTATCTAAAAGAACCCTATATGGTGGGATTCTGAATGTAGGATCAGTCCCTAGAGTGTCCTTTGCTCTTAGTCATCTACAGGCACAATCTGAAGGCAATGAGTCTATCTGATGGAGCCCTACCTGGTGTGATGCTGAATAAAGGATCATTCCTTAGGGTGTCCTGTGCTCTTAACCATCCTCAGGCACCATCTGGAGCTAATGAGTGTGTTTCGAATGTGTTTCTGAACTTTGGATCAGTCCTTGGAGTTCCAGTGCTCTTACCCAACCACAAGTAGGGTCAGCAGGTAATGAATCTTTCTGATGGAGATCTATCTGGAGTGATGCTGAATGTAGAATCAGTCCTTAGTTTACCCTCTGTTCTTACCCATCCGCTTGTAAGACTTGGAGGTAATGAGTCTATCTGATGGAGCCACCTGGTGTGATGCTGAATGTGAGAACAGTCTTTAGTGTGTCCCATGCTCTTACCCATCCGCAGGCAGGATCTGGATGTAATCTGGTTCCGCTGTGCGGGTCACAAAGCGGATACAGGTCACAGTTGCAAACTCACTGATTGCATCTTTGATGGCATCCACATCTTCGGCACCTGAGGGACAACAGAGGAAAGGGGGAGGATGACATAAGTTGAAGCAACCTGGAAAGGTTTCTATGAAAGACAATGTTGAGCCTTGGTGTAAAAGTGAACTCACTGTAAGTGGGACTGAGGGTGTAGGGCACACGGACGGTCCCATCACTGGATTTAGGCCAGAAGCAGCTATTGTTTGTACATATTCTGGCACTGCGACCTGGTTGGACGGCAATGTCTCCCTCGTGGACCAGCTGTGAGCTGCCTACAACAGTAAAACACAGTGCTAGTATTCAGTGTCTGTCATAACACTAGAAGGAACACGTGCACACAGAAGAGAAGAGAGCTGATTTTAGGTCTGAAGCACAATTTCAATAAAAAAATAAAAAATGCAACAACCTCTCGTGATGGAGGAAGATGCAGCCATTTGGGGTGAAACACCAAACCCTGGCCTACGAACCTACTTAAGAAAACAATTTACCCTATTAACTGAAAAAAGACCTCAGCACACAGGCATGGACAGTGAGTGCCCGATTCACATTTCCTTCACTGGCTACCTGTGGCATCACGGATTCAGTTCAAGGTCATGTGTATAGTTTTTAAAGCTCTTAATAGCATGGGCCCTGACTTTTTGAAACATTCAATTCAGTGGTATGTGCCTGGGAGAGCCTTGCGCTCCCTGCTATCCAGACTCGCCGTCCTCCCCCGCTACTACAAAACCAGCTGGGAGGGTAGGAGCTTTTGCCATTGTGCCATTAAGGCTTGAAACAGCCTTCCTTTTCATCTTAGGAACTCTACAGAACTTCTTCATTTTAGGAAGGGATTAAAAACTTGGTTATCTCTTCGGCCCACTGTTTCAGTTGTCTTCTTTGGCAGGTAGTGCATAGCGCCAGGACACCTCAGGGTAGCAGCGCGCTTTAAAAATCTTAAGACAAAATCCTAAACTTACTACTTTTGGTATTCACAGAAGTTAGGTTTTTGTCTTAAGTTTGTCTTAAGACAAACTTAAGACAGACTTAAGACAGACTTAAGACAGACTTAAGTTAGGATTTTGTCATAAATTTGTCTTAAGTCTGTCTTAAGTCTGTCTTAAGTCTGCCTTAAGTTTGTCTTAAGTCTGTCTTAAGTCTGTCTTAAGTTTGTCTTAAGTCTGTCTTAAATTTGTTTTAAGTGTGTCTTAAGTGTGTCTTAAGTTTGTCTCAAGACAAACTTAAGACAAAATCCTAACTTCTGTGAATACCAAAAGTAGTAAGTTTAGGATTTTGTCTTAAGTTAGTTCTGTGAATCGGCCCCTATGTGATTGCAGCTGGTAATGTTTACTGGGAATGGTTTCCTGTGTCTTACATCCCTATAGAGTTGTCAACTTGTCATATCAGGGGTTAATTATGGCATCACCAAAAGCATTTTACTGATTTGTGATAATAACATGGAGCATATTAAGGCAGAAAAATCAGGTGAACAACTGCAATGGCTATATGGCTTCTAAGCGCTTTATGTCGTCTTTCAGCAAACACCACCAGTGACATCACACGTGTTGAAAGAGTCAGCCATTCCACCGGGTCACCACCCTAAATTTTGTGTAATTCTTCAGGCCCATATTTGTATTAATTATTTTAATCTAAACTAGGATTGCACATGTCATTATCTGTGTTACATACAAGTATGAACGAATGTATAGAATTATTTGAATATTTACTAATTGAACCAGATCAACGAGCAGGATCGATTTACACAATCTGTAGCACACAAAGAGTAGCCTAATTTTCATTGATATGATTGTATTAATACAATCCTTCAGAATGTATACTAGTGTGGCCCAATCATGTGCGTTGATTAGTAATAGTACTTCTGTGGTGTTGACATGATACATATCTGTATGTTGTTACCAGATGTTTCTGGTCTATGAATTTGAAATGTGTTTGGGGAGGACTTTATTTCCCAGAATGCATTTCTTTTTAAGTGTGTTACTCCACTCCTCTGTATGTTTTTAAAAGGGTGGCATCTATTCCCAGATATTCTACATTTGTAAAATATGAGCCAGTGATTCTGTATTGAGACCAGGTGTAAATGGCTGCTTCAATCTACACTACAGGCTGTAGTGTCAGGCCTGAGACATGTTTAAAATTCTACTTTAGTGGGTACCACAAGGAGTGCTGCTGACCCGAAGTAGAGTTTAATGTACACGCCCTGGGTACACCCAGCACCAGATACTAGTAAATTAACGTGACAACTAGGTGTAAGCCAATATTATTATAATTTAGGGGGGTAGCAGAAGCACTTTACCACTGGTCAGCAGGGAAAAAGTGCACAGAGTCCTAAAAGCCAACAAAAACTAGTTTAGAAAAGGACGGCAGAGGAAGGCAAAAATCTGGGGCGACCCTGAGGAAAGGGCCATGTCCAGCATCTTCGTTCTCTTTGGTGATGTTTGTGAAGACACCTAGGCTCAAGCTCACAGCTGACAGTTGACTATCACATAATAAAGTCTAGTGCCCAGTGTAGGAAACTAGCCTTGTATATACTATACCAAAGTACGGTATAGTGTGCACAGAGTCCAGTGGATCACCAGAGGCTTTACAGAGGCTAAAGTAGATAATCCATTACTCTACTTCGTGGTAGTGTGGTTGAACAGTTAGGCCTATCAGAGGGTTTATTAAGCATGTGTTATATTCAGTCAGGCAAGAAATGATTACACACACTCAGTGACTGAATCCAAGACCAATTGTTTGGTAAAAAAATATACTTTGTTACTTTTATTCGTAGAACTAAGAGAACTCGGTTGCAGGTAAATACCACTTTTGAAATGGCAATACTTTTTATGTACAGTAAATTGCGTCTGCAAAATCAGTAACAATACTGTACAGTATATTGAAAATACTTTGTGATGTCTAATCAGCATTAATAGATCTAGGCTATTGTAATAGATGGGCATTTAGTGTGATAGGACGAAACGCATTGCAATTCTATGGAAGGAAAACAGTTATGCACATTTGTAGATAAGCACTCAACTTACTCTTACAGCCTTTGGGGGTTAGGCCAGCCCTGGGCAAGGATCAGATCAAGGTAGGTACTGCATCACCAGCGGCACTGGGGTTGCCGAGTGCAGAGGTCACTGGGCCCAATGTTAGTAAATAGAGACAAGGTGCACCCACAAGAGGGGCTGATTGCAGACAGGGACAGGTGGTTTCAGGGCATGGGACCCGGGGGTTAAAGCAAGCACAGGGAGGGGGGCAGAAGGCAGCACCAACCATACACCACCAGTTGCACAGGGGCGCCCAATGCAAGCAAATACGAATCTTGGTGGAATAAAAAGACTCAGACCAGAAAGCTGGACAAATGTGACCAACAGCTGTGCAGGTAAGTGGAGATGTCCATGGATGCCTGGGCACCATTGAGTGGACTCCCCAAGGTCGTGGGGGGCTGAGGATGCAGGTGTGCCTTTAGGTGTCAGGTCTTCTTTAACTGAGCCGGTCGCAGTCAAGAGGACCCTTCGTGATGCGGCTGCAGGCGTCTTGGTGGACTCCAGGAGAGTACAGCCACTGATGGCGTTGAGGTCAGGATCTCTGGGGAGACTTTACTGGGCATGTGAGCCACTCCGCCCCAGGCCATGGGCATCAGGTGCTGTGTGGGCAGGGCTCATGGTTCACGCTGCATCGGGAGACCTTGTAGTTGTTTTCTTGTGGACAGGGCGGCTGTCCTCGCGAGATCTGGTCTTTGTTGAAGAGCAGGCAGTCTTCCTCGGGTTTCTGGAAGTCGCTAGCTGGAGAATAGGGGTCGCCTTCTATGGAGGGTCTTTAAGCGGTACACAGGCTGGTAGAGCTGAGACCAAATCAGTAATCGTCTTCCGGCTTGGCTGCACAGAATCTTCTTTGTCTTTCTTTTTCTTAGGTCACAGGAATCTTTGGTTCAAGGTTGAGGGGTGAACCCAAATACTGAATTTAGGGGCATTACTAGCACTGGCAGTTAATGGCAGGTAGTAGCCAATGGGCTACTTACCTTTAGGGCAACTACACACTTAGTATGTCCCCTCCCTTTGGGGACAGGGCATCCCCTAATCTTATCAGCTAGAATCCCTTCATTCAAGAAGGAGGATTTTCTAAGGAGGGGTCACCCGAGTCCGGGACACCTAAGGGGTGGTCCTGGCTGGGAGGGGACACACTTCTCCTCACTACTAATTATTCAGCAAAACGTGCTGCCAAAAGTGGGGCTTGGTCAGGGGGCGGGCATCTCCACTGGCCGGAGAGGCCGTGGCTAGCATAACAAAGAGCAGGAAGCCTTTGAGGCTCATCAATATGAATGCTTTTCTTTCTTGGAAGGTGGAAAGCACCTCCACCCCAAGCAGGGTTTGGTTCTGGCCCATAATAGCACAAGGGCTCCCACCTCACAAGGTCCAAAATATGTGTGAGTGTGGCAGGCTGGTGTAGAGCAGTCAGATGCACACTAGAGAGTTGGGGCCAGATGTACAAGCACCTCGCTAATTGCGAGTCCTTTGCAACTCGCAATTTGCAAGGCACTATTTTGGATGTAAATCAGTGTGTAACACACTGTTAGCGATTCCCAATGGGGTCGCAAATTGAGAGGCTCATGAATATTAATGAGCCTATCGCAATTTGCGACCCATTGGGAATGGCAGGCCCTCCCAGGTATGGTGGCCTGCTGGACTCAGCAGACCACCTTGTCTGGGGCTGCTTTTAAATAAAGCAGTCATTTTTTTTTTAAATGCAGCCCGTTTTCCTTAAAGGAAAACAGGACGCATTTGAAAAAAAAAAAAATTAACGTTTTCGTTTAATTTTTTAAGGGCAGGCAGTGGTCCATGGGACCACTGCCTGCCCTTAAAAAATATGTTCCCCTGCATTTGAAAAGGAGAAGGGGTCCCCTGGGGACCCCTTCCCTTTTGCGACCCCATTCCCACCCTCTTGAAGAGGGTAGTAATTTGTAAGCGTTTTGCGACCGCAATTGCAGTCGCAATACATTTCTACATGGGGTTGCACTCGCTATTAGGAAGGGAACGCCCCTTCCTAATAGCGACTCGCAATTCCAAAATAGCGAGTCGCAAATAAATTGCGACTGGCTATTTTGGTATGGTACACACCCCTATTGGTTTTTGGAGGTGCAAATGGGTTCGCAAACCCGTTTGCGCATGCAGAAACCGTTCTACATCTGGCCCATAGAAACAGCAAAAGAGGAGGAGTAATAAAACATTTCTCCTCGTTTTGCCATGTTGAGACCAGGTTTTCTCTGGTCTTAATTTTGGCACAACCCATATTTACACCACTCTTGTATATATCTGACAGCAGCAAAACCAATGGGTGTTGCGGCAGAACACCCACTGCAACACCCATTGTCCACCGCTTTCACGCTAAGTATAGTGTGAAATGGTGCCTTATTTACAAGGCAGCGTTAAGCCACACTAAATGGCTTAACGCCACCTTGTAAATAAGGCGAGTTCCCTAGCTCCACAGGAACCTGTGGCAATAGGGGCTTGTAAATATGCCCCTATGTCTGCTGTGTCCCTTCCTGCACATAAACAATCATTAAAAAAATGACGATTTGCAACTTCTATGTGTGCTGCACACATAGGAGTTACAGATCACCATTTGTGATTGTTTAAGTACAGGAAGGGACCCCCTCCTGCACATAAACAATCATTCCCCCCAAGACAGGCACTCTTGAACTATGGTGCCAGGGTGCCTGCGTTGGCCCTAGGCAGCTTAATTTAGTGCCAGCGCTAGGAGAAATGCATGAGCGCACCGTATCTTTATAAATACGGCGCATCCCTGCATTTTCAGAATGGCGGAATGTGGCATTAACAAATTCTGCTTAACACCACACTCCTTCATTGTGTTGTACATATGCCCCATAGTCTGCAATGACAGCGCGTATGTGTTTGGTGAGGTGTCTCTGAGGGTGGCACAATACATGCTGCAGCATTTAGAGACCTTCTCTAGTCACAATGCCCTTGGTACCACGGGTACCTTTTATGAGGGATTGATATGTGGACCAGAGATGTGCCAATTGTGGAAACAAAGGTACAGTTTTGGGAAAGAACAGAGGCACTGGGAACCTGATTAGCAGGGACCCATTTCACATTCAGTCAAAGTGCATCAGAAATCAGGCAAAAAGTGGGGGTACCTATGCAAAAAGGGGAACTTTCCTACACCCATAAGCCTGAGGTTTTCACTTACCTTGGTTCTCTTTGGTGATGATCTGGAAGACAAAGATGTCTGCGCTCAGGGTCTTGTAACGTTTTGTTTGGTGACGATCCCGAAAATAACTGGGTTCCAGGGCGTCGCTGACTATTGTTTAACAGAGTGTAGTGCCCAGAGGCCCTGAAGTTTGCTTTCACCGTTGTTCATTTTGATCTCAAAGATTCCTAGGATCAGGGTCACAGCTGAATATTGTGTAACAGAGTGTCTAGCCCCTGGAGCCCTGAGGGTTTCTCTTACCTTGGTTCCTTATGGTGATGATATTGAAAATGTCTGGGCTCAGAGTCACTGCTGACTACTGTTCAAGTAGCGCCCAGAGGCCCTGAGGTTTCCTCCTACCTTGATTCCATTTTGATCCCAAAGACGCCTGGAATCAGGGTCACAACTGAATATCATGTAACAAAGTGTAGCTCTCAGAGGCCCTGAGGTCATCTCTTACTGTGGTTGCTTTTGGTGTTGATGTCGAAGATGTCTGGGCTCAGGGTTCCAGCTGACCACTGTTTGACACAGTGCAGCGCCCAGAGGCCCTGGGGGCATGCTCTTATCTTGCCTGGGATCATGGTCACAGTTGAATATTGTGTAACAAAGTCTAGCGCTCAGAAGCCCTGAGCTTTTCTCTTACCTTGGTTCTCTTTGGTGATGATCTCGAAGATGTCTGGTCTCAGGGGCTCCTCTGAATGCCGGGTGTCTGAAAGAGAGGGCACATTCCCAGCTTCACATCAGCTGCTCGTGCACAGGAATAGGCGGATTCAGAAAGAGTCTAAATATGCATCTGTGTCTATACACCATGGGCCCGATTCACAAAGGTAAACTTAGGCCAGAAATCTAAGTTTACGACTTTCGATAGTCACAAAAGGTAAACTTTTTATTGATTTTCACAATAATAATATCAACAAAAGTACAGTGTAGCTTGAGGTTTGAGCATGATACAGTGTCAACTTTTAGGTCTAAAGTAATAACCAGGCAAAGGTCTACAAAGCTGTCAAGTATAACAACAATCCTGATTGACAAGGTGGAGGAAATCCCCTCCAAGCCCTCTGCAGCCCCTGCAGCTTGAAGTGATCCATTACTGTGGCGTCACGGAAACGGGGATCTTCTGTGCGCGAGAAGATTTGGCCACTAGGGACTAGGGGGCTTATCAACAAGGGCGTTATCTCTGCTTTTTTGGCTTTAAAAGCCAAAAAAGCAGAGATAAAACTAGCGCCCTATCAACAACAGGGTGCTAACATGCAAATTTGCATGTTAGCACCCTTTTACTCTACGCTTCCCCTTGCATGTCTAATGAGATGCAAAGGGGGCGTTCCAGAGTTAAATAATAGGAGAAATGTCGCTAAGCGACATTTCTCCTATTATCAAGAATATCGCTAACCCTGTTAGAGACAAAAAAAGCAGCGCTAACCGCGGTTAACGCTGCTTTTTTATGTCTGGTATTTTTCTGACTTAGCCATGATATCCTATGGAAGGAGGATATCATGGCTAAGTTTGTCTGTCCCTATCAACAAGCTAACGTGAGATTATCGCTGGGTTTCCAGCGATAATCTCACGTTAGCCACTTAGCGTGAGGATTTTTATCGCTATTGAGATAAGCGTTGCTAATAGCATACTATCTCAGTGATAAAAATCAACGCTAGCCGGTGATAATTATCCTAGCGCTAAGTGCGCTTAGCGATAATTATCGCCGGTTGTTGTTGATATGCCCCATTCTCTCTAAATGCTTCCAAGTGAAATTTTGCCAATGTCCATTTTACCAACGTCTCCTGTAGGAGGGTGAGCCAACGCGGCAGAGTATAGGAGGTTGGAACCAGTTATTTTGAGTAATCGGTGCCAGGCCTAGCTCGTTGTGGAGAGTGTCTGGATATCTTGTGGGCCCGTGGGAACCCAGCAGGTAATAATGTATTAAGGGACACTGGGAGTGCCAGATCGGCCTCCGGCCGGAACTAAGAAATTCTGGCATCAGCGTGATATAAGTGCCGGGCAAAGCAAGCCTGTGCTACCAAGTAGTAAATGCGGAAATTTGGCACCCCGAACCCTCCTCCCTCGTATGGCAGCATTAGGGTGTCTCAGCTAACCAGTGGTTGTTTAGCTCACCACACCAGCCGAATCAGATGTGTCCATAGAGTGGTGAAAAAACTGTTGTACAATGGAGTGGGGATGAAATGAAATGAAAGGACATTTGTAAAGCGCGTGGCTACCCGTTGGCCTCCCAGCGCTAGGCATGACCAGTATTCACGGAGGAGAGTTTAGGGGAACAGAAGGGTTTTCAGTTGTTTACGTCTGCCACCGTTTCTGGACCTCTTAATTGTTGGGGTTTCAACTAAGTGAAGGTCGTCAAAGCAAAGTTTCCTTCTCGCTTTGTAGGGGCGGATCATGGCTGTAATTAAGGGTGGGCCCATCCCATGCAAGAACTTGTGGACGATGCAGAGGGTTTTGAAACTAACTTGTTCTTTCACTGGCAACCAGTGATGGGAGTGGAGAGCTGGTTTTGCGGAGAGGAATTTCGGTGTTCCCAACAGTAGTCTTGCTGCGCAGTTTTGGATCGTTTGCAGATTATTGGTTAATGAGATCGGGGCCCCAAGGTAGAGCGCATTACCGTAGTCTAGCCTCGAGAGTATGAGTGCTTGGACCATGATTTTCTTGGCTCGGGGGGCAAGAGAGGAAGCACCTTTCAGGCCATTCTGAGCAGGCCAAAACAAGTTGCAACTGTCTTCCTTGCTTGTGCCTTGAATGTCAGATTCTGGTCAAGCCAGATGCCAAGACTCTTTATTTCCATCTTAGGTGCCTGGGCTGGGCCCATGCATGCTGGCCACATGGTTCAGAGTGTCGTATTAGGGTGTTGCCCAATATCATGATCTCTGTCTTTTCCCCATTGAGTTTCAGGTGGGATGCCCCATCCACTTTGAGACTGCAGTTAGGCACGCATTCAGAGCCACAGGGTGTTGTGTAGTTTGGTTCAGTGCTATGACCAGTGGGGCTCAATGATGAACCCTGGGCACACCACACAGCAAAGGACGGGGTTTTGAGCTCACTCTTTCTTCAAAGATCTTGGAAGGAGCGTCCTTCCAAGAAGGAGCGCAGCCAACTCAGTGCGGTTGCAGCTACTCCAATGTTTCTGAGACGATGGATCAGGACAGGATGGTTCACCGTATCGAATGCTGCACTCAGGTCCAGGAGTATGATGGCTGCTGACCCCCCTGCATCCAGAATCTTTCTGCTCTCTTCTACCACCGCTAGCAGGGCAGTTTCCGTGCTTTGCCGTGGGTGGAAACCTGTCTGAGCGAGGTGAAGCAGGTTAAGGGTTTCCAGAAAATTTGAGAGGATGTGGTTGACATATTTTTCGGCGATTTTGGAGATCCCCGAGAGAAGGGAGATGGGGCGGTAATTGCCTAGATCCGCAGGATCCAGATGGGGCTTCTTCAGGAGTGTTTTAACCATTGCCCCTTTCCAATGAGAGGGGATTGCTCCTGAGGTAAGAGAGGCATTAATTACGTCTGTGATAGTAGGGGCAATTGTGGGTGCTACCTTTTTTAAGACATTCATAGGTGCGGGGTCCCTGGGCGAGCCACTTTTTCCTGAGGAAATCAATGTCAGGAGCGTTTCCTGGGGGAGAGGAGGAAAAGACTCCAACCGATGACTGGTGGGGGATGGGTCTTGACCAGCGTGCACTTTTGCGGGGTCGTATTTGCCATCAATTCGCAGCAGCAATTCGAAAATATTTTGAATTTTTGAGTCAAAAAACTGATTTTCGCAACGTAAGCCTGAAGTCTCGGGGGCTGCTTGTGGAGCCAGGCTTTGGAGGAGTTCTTTTTATGATGAGGAAAGTCTCCCTGGGGGAGTTAGCCGCATGCTGGATTTTTTCCTCATAGAAGGATGCCTGGGCTTTTTTAATTTCAGCTCTGTACTTGCCGACGGCTCTTCTGTTTTCGAGCTTCCTGCTGGGTGAGAAGCCTTTCCTCCAGCATCTTTCTTGTATTTTACAACACTGTTTTAAAGTGCGTAGTTCCGAGGAGTACCAGGGGGATCTATAGGGACCGTTCTTTTTTTAATCAGAGTCTTAGGGAGGACTAGGTTCAGCGAGTCCTCTATCCAACTGCAGAAGTCATTGTAAGATGTGACTGGGCTGGGATCTTGCTTAGGTCTGGTCTTTTCCAGCTCTCGGGTCCACTTGTCTAGGGGGAGTTTGGACCATGGCCGGTTCAGGGTCAGAGAGGGTAGAGCGAGGGGGGTGGAGACCTGGGGGCACCATGCGAGGGGGATGAGAGAGTGGTCGGACCAGGGAATGGGGATTGGGTCATTTCCCGAGAGGTCCTCTAAGATGGAGAACACTGAGTCGAGGCAGTGTCCTCGGACACGAGTGGGTTGCAAGATTTTTTAGCAAGCTGAAGAGTCGTGAGGTTGTTTGCTAATTCATGTGCTGAGGCGGCTCCAGGATCGTCGAAGTGTAAGGTAAAATCAACAAGGAGGGTGAAATTAGCAGCCGGACTGGCTAAGTTGATGGCTGCCTCTAGTAAAGCTTTGCAGAAGGCGCCCGCCGCACCAGGGGGGCGGTAGATCAGGATGCCTGAGAGCGAAAGGAGAGGGGTGAATTCTATTGAGAAGTGCACATTCTCGCAGTCAAGAAGTGGATTCCCAAGTAGGCGACAGGTGAGGTGATCTTTATAGAGGATCGCGATCCCTCCGCCCTTGCCTGTTGTTCTATCCACCCTTTGTATTAAATACCCCTGGGGAAGAGCTTGCACAATGTCAGGTTCAGAGCTCGAGTTGAGCCTGATCTTGTAGCAGCATAGAGATTTCTGTGGTATGTTTGGGCAGAGATGTGCAGTTCAAGAGAAGGATTTTATATGCGCCCATGGATGGGGTGGAGGGGGGGTTTGCAGGGAGAATGTACGGGCAGTGTCGACATTGCGATGTGGTGGTTTCACCCAACATATGGGGAAGACAGTTAGCCCTAGGTGCGTCATTTAGCTGATGGAGTTGAGCGCTTGAGTAGCGGTAGCGTTCTGAAGGAAAAGATGCAGGGTTCCTGGCCCCTGGCCCCGGTCAGGATATTCTGAAATAAGTACAAAAATTGTGGGAGGACCACCATTATAACTATGGCAATTCTCCCCACCATAGTCGGGGCAGTGTCAACTAGCACTCGATGTTACATCCCAGCCTCTCCACCACAGGGCCGTAATTGAGTTGCAGGATGCTGTCCACATCTCTATGTATGTGAATACCAAGGTACTTAACGGAGTCCTCGCACCACACGACTGGATACTCCACCGTACCACCACAGGATGCAGCGGTCAACAGAAAGACCTCTGGCTTTTCCCAGTTAATGCAGAGGTCCGACAGGGTGCCGTACCTGGTTATTTCACGGAGGAGTGGCCTGAGGTTGTCTGCCGGGTGCCGCACATAGAGTATGATGTCATCTGGGTACAAAGTAAGGAGAAGCGGACAAGTGTTAAACTGCAGGCCCGGTTGGCTGTCTCTCTCCTGCAGACGTCACACCAGGGGATCCAGTGCCAAGACAAACAACAAGGGGGGGAGTGGGCACCCCTGCTGAGTTCCCCGTGAGAGGTGAAATGCGGAGGTTAAGGTGACATTGAGGCGGAATTGCACCATGGAAGTTTAGAATAGTAGTTTGACAACCGCTAGGAACCACTCTGGCACCCCAGGGCAGCCCAGTGTGGCGTACAAGAAGGGCCACTCAAGAGCGTCAAATACCTTTTCCGCATTAAGCAGACCGTCCGCCGGCGGTACTGAGGGTGATGTTCTGTGCCGTTTAGCGAATAATGTACAGAGGTTAAGGTTAGTTGACTTATGGGGAATAAATTCTGACTGGACGGGTGAGATCATTTGATCAAAAATTAGGGCAAGCGGCATTGCCAATGTCTTGGCTAGAACCTTATTCTCGAAATTTACTAGAATGGTCTATGCGAGCCGCATTTGTGTGGGTCTTTCCCGGGTTTGGGAAGAAGTATTATAACCGCCTCCCTCAGTGTAGGAGGAAGCACTCCCGACTCCACCACCTCCTGATACACATCTATGAGGTAAGGGGCAAGGATCACTTTAAATTTCTTATAGAAGCATCCCGTCTACCCATCGAGCCCCGGGGTCTTCGAGCACTCCAGTGCATCAATGGCTTCAATTACCTTGTCTTCGGTAAGAGGTTTGGCCAGAAATTCCTGATGCGCATTTTCCAGCAAGGTCAGAGAGAACTCATCCAGATAATCCCTGTACATCATTGGGTCCCCAGCCGCTCTGGACTTGTATTACTTAACGTAATAGTTGAGGACCTCCTCCAGGACGCCTACATTGCCGGTTATCCGCGTGCCCTCCTGCCCATGTAGTTCGGCTATATAGGTCGACTTGCGGGTTTGTTGCATCAATATTGCAAGGGTTCTACCCGGCCGTTCTCCCTCCCCATAGCCCCTTGCCACTGCATATTTGCCTAGGTAATGAGCCTCCAGCTCTGCTGCCTCACAAAACTCTGCCATAAGGGTTGCACTGCGTTGTAAACTGGGGTGTTGTAAAAGGGAGGCGTCGCTCCTATCAACTTCCGTCAACTGCACTTCTAGTTATTCTAGCGTGCAGAATAGATCTCTAAGTACTCCAGAGCTCTTGGAGATGTACGCTCCTCTAGTGTAGGACTTAAATGCCTCCCAAAGGGTGGCCTTCGAGTTTATAGCACCAACATTAAGTGTAAAGTACTCCAATATCACTTCGCGGAGTTCAGTCTCAAATACTGCGTCTCTTAAGGCCATGTCATGGAATCTCCACGGTCTTTCAACACCCCCTGCATGCGGGATTCTCAACTGCATCAGGACGGGAGAGTAGTCCGATAATGTGCAGGGGAGATAGCTAATGGTGCTGACCCACAACGCTGCCACTGTGGTGAGGAGCCAGTAATTTAACCGGGTCCATGTGTTGTGAGGGGCAGAGTAGTGTGTGTGCCCATCTTGACTAGGGCAGTGATATCTCCATGCGTCCACCAACCAGAATGCCTCACTAATGTCTGACAGCGAGCACCTGGCTCTAGGCTTGGTGTCTGTAGTGGTAGCAGTGCTGTCTCTTGCTAAATTGAGAAGTAGATTGAGGTCCCCCCAAGCAAATCTGGTCCACCCCTATGCGTTCAATTTGTGCATGAATGGAGTTGAAAAAGTTGGGATTATCAATATTTGGTGCATAGACATTTACAAGCAATACGGAGTGCTCTGATGGTACAGCACAGCAAGCCATTTTGCTGCACCGTGCTGCGTCATTTTCAAAGCATAGGAATGTGTTGTATTAACAACAATATGATGCATCCCTGTGCTCTCACCTTTGCTGGTGAACAACTGGCTGCCATGCTACAGCGCAGGCACCCTTGGGTCATTTTGAAAGGGTGCCTGCGCTGCGCGATTATTATTTTTTTGCAGGAAGGCACACGTTGCTGCACAAAACACAATCATTGATGGCATTTTCCTCTTTCTATGCATTCTGCAGAATGCAGCACGCATAGAAAGAGGGAGTAACAAGGAGAAATAAAAGTCTTCCTCCTTGTTGCGCCATTCCTATGCCTCCCCTGGGGAGACGTAGGATTCTGACACATTCTCAGTTTTACGAAATATTTTAAATCTAGGAACGTGTCAAGTTCTGTGGATGTTGCGTGGGAACACCGTCAGCAACACCCAGGGAACGCCCCTTTCACGCAGAGTAATGCGTGAAAGAGGCCGATATTTATAAGACCATGAAGTGTCACGCAGGGTGACTTTACGTGGCCTTGTAAATGTGGGCAAGCCCATTGCGCAGCCGGTGCGTCACATGAAAGTGACTCACCCACAGCGCAATGGGCTTGTAAATAGGCCCTTTAGATTATTGGTCTAAGTTTATTTACCTTTGTGAATCGTGAATGTGTATTTCTGGCAACTAGCAAAGATGTTCATGCACATTGTGTGGGAGGAAGTGACATGCTCAGAGCCCTGCAGGTGACAGGACATATGTGGCAAAGTGGGAAAAATTAGCAGTTCTAACTAACTTATGGGACAGATGCTCTTAAAATGTTTGACATTTTGAATCCTTTCCCAAAGACCGGTTCCAAATACACAAGGGAGCCGTCCGAGCAATTAACCGCTCCATTTCTACCGCTCCATTTCTATGAACCACCCGGGTTTCGCTTCATTGTGGCCGTTTCTCTAGTTCTCCCATCCCGATGTAGACAGCTTCATTTGCCGCCTGCAGTCACTGGTGCGAATGCTCCTCCTTTCATCATCCTCACACCTTGTGCCTCAAAGCAGCATTGTGTTCATGCACAAAGCTCACATGATACACATCATTCAGGGTGGCACATCTTACTCTCTCTCCCTTTGTAACTACACAAGATCTGATTTAAATGGATTCAGTAGATAGAACACGAAGCAGCCGCCACCCTCGCTCAGAGTATAGCGCTTCGTTACGTACAGGAGCTATGCTCAAGTTCAAAGACTGTACTTACGATTTTTCTCCAATTCATAGAAAATCTGCAAAAGAGAAAAATGAGATTTGAATCACCCAGTGTAAGTATTAGGATTTTAGAACTTTAGAGAACCCTAAACCATATTTTTAAAGATGACATAAGATGCAGGTTGGGCTGTATGTCACAGCATCGAAACAACACATCTCCGCCTGCAGTGTGGGCTGCAGGACATCCCCTTGCACAGTATCATCAAGGTAAGAGTATATTGGGGAGGGGAGATATACTGTTCCAATGCCCCCTTGACTTCCCTTGTTGATACTGTGCAGCTGATATCTTGCACTCAGTATTGCTGCGGGTCGATATTCAAGCATCCATACTGTGGTAAAACACTGTGGCTCCTGGCCTGGTTTGGCCCCTTGTTTCACGCACTCTGGGTTGCACAGGTGTCAAGGGTGGAGTCTGTGGTTCATGCACCTATTTGGATACTGACAACTGATGAAGAAACGTTTCGGGGAAAGTGTCACAAGAACAAATGGCCTTCAGCAGGACAGATGGCTCCGAAGATGTACAGAGTTCACTATAATGTAACAGAAGAGTCTATGGAGGGGTCCTTGAGGTACCTCAAGTAGAACCATCTGATGCCCGCACTAATCCTTATTAGGCTCAAATCCGATGCGCATGCTAACTCCATACCTGCAGGTTTCCTGCGAAAAAGAGTCAGAAATCATGTAGGCACACTTCACAAAATCCATGTTTGAGTTTCCAGACATATTTACATCGTCTAACATGCGCAATTTAGGCATCACCCCTCTTTCTGAGACCCCAAATGTAGAAAATTGAGCACATTGTTTTTTAGGCACAATCCATGTAGACACCCCACTAAACACCCTACCACACAGGACCGGTGCTTACAATGAGCTCAGTTTGATGCAGGAATTACATGGCCCAATCAGAGACGTGAACATCTCGGTGGGATGCAGGCCCAGGATGAGGACCTTGTCCCTGGAAGATGTCCTGTGAGGTTCACTACAATCACCCTCCCAAAGTCCTACTCCTTATAGGATTTGCAAAATAAGCCCAGGTGGAAATCACACTTTCAAAGTCACTTCAAATTTGATTGACACTTAACACTTGTCCAGATAAGTTACCTCACAAATGCTCATGGTGCCTGTGATGTGCCTCTAAGATTACCCTCGGTGTCTAGACACTCTGCTCAGGGGCGTAGTTTACAACGGTGCTGCGGCATTAGGGCCCACAGGTGAGAGAGTCATGCTTTACTCCTACAGTTGGGGTCTATTATGCCTGTCTTGTACTACGGAACATATGCACGGGGAGGCATTTTTCTTGCTTGCATTAGAGCCTATGGCACTCTTGCTATGACCTCAAAGCGCTCTACCCTAAAACGTTGGCGATGGTACCTGTCACCCCAGCTGTAAGTTTACAAGAAGCTCCTTCAGCTGTGCCAGGAGGTGTGCCCGCCATGTCGGCTCCACTGGTGCAGGAGATGTGAAGGGCTCACATATGTAATTCTGTCACTGATGTACTCTCCTGTACAGGTGTGCTCTCTATGAAACACACCTGAGAGGCATTACATGTGTGCAGGGCTATGTGATACTCTCAATCATATACTCTCCTGTACAGGTGTTCTCTCTGTGAAGTACACCTGAGAGGCATTACATGTTTACAAAGCTGTGTAATACTGCCACTGATATACTGTCCTGTACAGTCCCTCTCTCTGTGAAGCACACATGAGAGGCATTATATGTACACGGAGGTGTGTAATACCGCCACTGATATACTATCCTGTCCAGGTGTGCTTTCTGTGAAGTACACCTGAGAGGCATTACATGTTTACAAAGCTGTGTAATACTGCCACTGATGTACTATCCTGTCCAGGTGTGCTTTCTGTGAAACACACCTGACAGGCATTGCATGTACACAAAGCTGTGTAATACTGCCACTGATATACTGTCCTGTACAGTCCCTCTCTCTGTGAAGCACACATGAGAGGCATTATATGTACACAGAGGTGAGTAATACCGCCACTGATATACTATCCTGTCCAGGTGTGCTTTCTGTGAAGTACACCTGAGAGGCATTACATGTTTACAAAGCTGTGTAATACTGCCACTGAGATACTGTCCTGTACAGTCCCTCTCTCTGAGAAGCACACCTGAGACGCATTACATGTTTACAAAGCTGTGTAATACTGCCACTGATGTACTATCCTGTCCAGGTGTGCTTTCTGTGAAGCACACCTGACAGGCATTGCATGTACACAAAGCTGTGTAATACTGCCACTGATATACTGTACTGTACAGGTGCAATGCAGACCTATATATTATGGTTACTGCTGTTCTTGACTCTGCAGTTTCCCTCACAGTCAGGGGCGGTACATCAAAGAGGCTTTATGTATACATAGGTTTATCTCACACTATGGGGCATATTATCAAGGGCAATATCGCCACTTTTGCGGCACTTTTTTCACGAAAAAGCGGCCATATTTTAATCACCCTATTAACAAGCCTGCTCTAACAGGCGTTAGCTCAGGATTACTGGCGTTAGCTGCCGTTTCTTTTCCACTTTGCATGTCAGCGATATATATCGCTAATGACATGCAAAGTAGGCGTTCCTGACTAACACCTCATGGAAACACTCGCAGACACGACTTCGCTCTATTATCAACGCGGCCCCAGAACCACTAAGCACGGTTATCGCTGGTAATTAACGTCTGCAAAAATCCTTACTTGCCTATCTGTATCATGGTAGGTGGACTATACAGCCAAGTCCACATCTCCCTATCAATAAGGATTCTCCTATCGCTGCAGGTTTATCGCTGGATTCCCCAGCGATAATCCCGCATTTCGGTGCTATCGCCAAATTTTTAATTGCCTTGGAAATATGCGTTGATGATATCGCGATTAAATTCACCGATAGTCGGCGTTGGCCAAAATCGCGCAAAGCGGGAAATGTGATATTTATCACGTTTCCTTGATAATATGCCCCTATGACTTCAATTCTCACCTACACAAGCGTACTTACAGTGATTGACACCTGACAGTTTACACCTGCACAGAACCAAAAATAACACTGTTACGGCAGCTCTCATCTGTACAGGTGTACTTACGGTGATGAACATCCGAGAGTTTACACTTCCACAAAACAATATATTTTGCACTGTTACTGCAGCTTTCAACTGTCCTGCAGTCAGCTGTACGTACCATTGTTAAAGGGGGTCTTATCTGCACAGGTATACTTACAGTGAAGCACACCTGAGAGTACACAACTGCACAGAACCATATCTAACACTGTTACTGCGGCTCTCACCTGCACTGGTGTACTTACAGTGCTGCACACCTGACAGTCTACACCTACACAGAACCATATCTAACACTGTTACAGCGGATCCCACCTGCACAGGTGTACTTACAGTGAAGCACACCTGAGCGTCTACACCTACACAGAACCATATATTTATTTATAAAGTTTTGTAATGCGTGAATATGACCTTAGAGAGTATCAGAGTGCTTTACAGGAAGGGCAGGTAGCGTAGAATTGTGCTAACAAAAACTAGTCACATATATGAAGGAAGAAAAAAACATTGAGGATAAACAAGTAATAAGCTTGACCTCTAAAGGGGGCCAGCAATGTAGCACGCAGGAGTACAATCAATAAACTCCCGGTTTTATCTTAGGGCAGGGACTTATTCATCAGAAATTATTTTACTTCTTTTTTGAAGGAGGCGGTAGACGAGGTTAGACCATATATAACACTGTTAGTGCGGCTCTCACCTGCACAGGTCAGGTGTACTTACAGTGATGCTCACCTGAGAGTCTACACTTGCACAGAACCATATATAACACTGTTACTGCGGCTCTCACCTGCACAGGTGTACTTACAGTGCTGCACACCTGAGAGTCTGCTACTGCAAAGAACCACATATAACACTGTTAGTGCGGCTCTCACCTGCACAGGTGTACTTACAGTGCTGCACACCTGAGAGTCTACTACTGCACAGAACCATATATAACACTGTTACTGCGGCTCTCACCTGCACAGGTGTACTTACAGTGCTGCACACCTGAGAGTCTACACCTGCACAGAATCATATATAACACTGTTAGTGCGGCTCTCACCTGCACAGGTGTACTTACAGTGCTGCACACCTGAGAGTCTACACCTGCACAGAATCATATATAACACTGTTAGTGCGGCTCTCACCTGCACAGGTGTGCTTAGAGTGCTGCACACCTGAGAGTCGGCTACTGCACAGAACCACATATAACACTGTTAGTGTGGCTCTCACCTGCACAGGTGCACTTACAGCGATGCACACCTGGGAGTCTACAACTGCACAGAACCATATATAACACTGTTACTGCGGCTCTCACCTGCACAGGTGTACTTACAGTGATGCACACCTGAGAGTCTACACTTGCACAGATCCATATATAACACTGTTACTGCGGCTCTCACTTGCACAGGTGCACTTACAGCGATGCACACCTCAAAGTCTACAACTGCACAGAACCATATATAACACTGTTACTGCGGCTCTCACCTGCACAGGTGTACTTACAGTGATGCACACCTGAGAGTCTACACTTGCACAGAACCATATATAACACTAAGTGCGGCTCTCACCTGCACAGGTGTACCTACAGTGCTGCACACCTGAGAGTCTACACTTGCACAGAACCATATATAACACTGTTACTGCGGCTCTCACCTGCACAGGTGTACTTACAGTGATGCACACCTGAGAGTCTACAGCTGTACAGAACCATATATAACACTGTTACTGCGGCCCTCACCTGCACAGGTGTACTTACAGTGCTGCACACCTGAGAGTCTACAGCTGCACAGAACCATATATAACACTGTTACTGCGGCTCTCACCTGCACAGGTGTACTTACAGTGCTGCACACCTGAGAGTCCACACTTGCACAGAACCATATATAACACTGTTACTGCAGCTCTCACCTGCACAGGCGTACTTACAGTGCTGCACACCTGAGAGTCTACTACTGCACAGAACCATATATAACACTGTTAGTGCGGCTCTCACCTGCACAGGTGTACTTACAGTGCTGCACACCTGAGAGTCTACTACTGCACAGAACCATATATAACACTGTTATTGTTGCTCTCACCTGTACCTGCACTCAGCTCTTTAGGTCTCGTCTACGTAGTGCACATGCGCTGCATAGGAGAGACCTTTAGTCAACGGCACAGCTTTGACGGCCAAAAACATGCATGCGTTCCATTGCCTTCAATGGCATCGCGTGCACGTGTGGAGATTCACTTGCGGGAGCGAGGGGTGCCATATGGTGGCACCATATGGTCGCAATCATCACGCTTTGCTGCTCGCTCCCGCAAGGGAATCGTGTAGGCCCCCTCCCCCTGCCAACGCGCGAGGCGTGCGCTTGTGGTGGTTCTTTATTTGTATTCTGGGTTTTGGCGCGCGGTGAAGATTCTTTCTCTGTTCTTGTAGCCTAGTTGTTGATTGCGTTGCCGGTGACAGATTAACGTGCCCAGAATACCGTGTTGTTCCCGGCAGATTTATAGCGGGTCACATATTCACGACCTTAGCGTAGCGCTGCGTGGGCATCAGTAGGAGTTTCCCGCGCTAGAACACTTGTTTTAAACAGCTTGACAGCTTAATTACGAAAACAAAATAGTATTGCCATTTGCCACCATGGAGGAGGTGGCGCAGTCAGCTATTTGCATATTCCACTGTAAAAAGAGTCCGTTTAGTGTCCCCACCCGGGCCGCAGCGCCTTCCACCTCAAGGCGCTGCTCTGGCAGAGGCGCTCCGTCTGAAGACCCTCATGATTGCGACAGTAAAGAAGATGTCGGGGAGTCGGGGAGGCGGGTAGGGGGGAAGGGGGGAGGGGTGCTGCTTGATGGTACGTCTAATATTTATCGAGACTTTCAGTGGACGAGCAAAACGGTTCCAACTTTGGGGGTGAGCGAGCCCTACTCAAAGCAGCCTTCTTTAACGCAGCAAAGGCCATAAGGCACCTTCCCAAAATGCATGCATCCGCATCTGGGAGAGGATGTGACGTTACAGGCAGAGCGGCCGACTTTGGACTTGGGGGACATGACATCGGCGTCAGCGCCACATCCTGTGATCCTGGGCAAATCACTTAATATTCTCGTGCCTAAAAACAATTAGCGTGACTTTGTTTAAAGTAATTGTGGCTCATGTAAGCCGTTTCAATACCTTCGGGTCGAATTCGCGCTACATAAAACTACTACAAAAAAAATAAATAGACAGCACATTAGCGCTACTTGCCTTTGCTCTTAAAGTTCTACTGTAAACACTACATTTGACGCTTATGACACCCAGTCCCATGCTAGTGCGAAAAGGTTACATCTAGAAACAGAATGTATTTGGAAAAAAAAGTATATTGGAGTAATTTATTTGATGCTTAACGACAGAGTGAATATATATGTTTTGAAAAATGGTGAGAGAACATATATATTGCTAACTGAAATAGCAATTGTCTCCACGTGCGTGGCTTCCCGCTAGTTAGCAACATTTCCCCAAACAGTGATTTACCCACTTTTCTTTTACAGAAAAATGTAAACCTGTTCAAGCTACATTGTCAGTGTGAGTTTAATAGAAGCCGCTGGCGCCCCCCAGCCCCCCTTCCCCCGCGCGATCGAAAGCAGTTCTCAGTTTGTGTGACTCTTTTCTGTTGCTGGTTAAAGGATTAAAACAAATCGCATGGTGTGTTCCCAAATAAAAAACATAAACACACACAAAAGCCTCTCTCATTTTTGCACTAGTGAATTCCAGAATCCTCTCTTGTTCCTGCATACATGTGGAACCTGAGCTCTCCCGCCCCCCTCCTCCCCCCCCCCCCCCCCCCCCTCGATCTGCTCTCTCCAAGCATTGACAGCCTTCAGACGGGTCAGGCCAGACCATCAATAGGAGGGTGGAGAATCCCGGACCCAACTAGTTTCAATTTACAGAGCAAACAACTTTTTTTTATTACGGTAATTGCTTTGCCAGAGACTGTTGCCCAATTATTTAATCAATCAAGTCGATTTTTCCAACAGTCTTAGCATTAGCTACGTGAATTTGTGCGTTATCGCTTCAGCAAATTGCTCATGAAATCAATAAACGACTTGTAAATAAATATACCTTAGCGCATGTTCATTGGGACAAATAAAACAGCAGCGTCTGCCTGCAGCACAGAGGGCCATCCTGTGAGTACACTCACTGAGTGTCCACTGAGAATAAACCTCACTTCCTGCAATGGACGATGGGGCATTTTATCAAGACAGGCGCTAAAACTATCACCGCTTTAGCGGCAGAAAACGGCAATAATGGGCTTGATAATATGCTCTATGGACTTCCAATAGAAGCTCAGGCTAGACGTCCTTCACATTTAACCTGAGCTTCAATTGGAATTCCATAGAGCATATTATCAAGCCCATTATCGCCGTTTTAGCGGCAGTTTTCTGCCACTAAAGCGCCGATAATTTTATCGCCTGGCTTGATAATATGCCCCTTTGGGGCCTATTAGCAAGAAGTTGCGATATTTATCTCAAAACGCGCCTAGCGCGTTCATTTTTATCGCTGCCTATCGATGGAAATTTTAGCAGCGAAAACATGTTATTAGCAACGTTTTTCTCCATTGTGCTAAAATATTCAGCGATAGCGGCGAAATGCGTGAATATCGCTGGAAATCCAGCGATATTCACGCATTAACGCCAATGGGGACTTAACCTGACGATCCGCCTCCCATTGGATAAACAGGTAAGTCATGTTTTTAGCAGCCGTTAGATTGTAGCGATAATCGCGCTTAGCGCGATTCTTTTTATCGCTACGCCTGCCTTGCTAATAGGCGATAGCTGTGTTAGCGACTGCTTTCAGTCGCGAACAGTTTGGGTACGCCCACTTTGCATGTCATTAGTGATAAATATCGCTGACATGCAAAGCGGGCCCCAAACCGGTCGCTATCGCCCAAAAGCTGTCGCTAACTGCTGTTAGCGACAGCTTGCTAATAGGGCGATAGAAATATTGCCGCTTTAGCGGCAAAAAGTGCCGCTAAAGCGGCGATATTGCCCTTGCTAATATGCCCCTTTGTTGGCACTGAGAATGCAAATGGCTTGTTAGGAGGGAAAGAGGGTTTGCTCTCACTTTACATGAACCTGTGTGTGTAAAGCCTGCCTAGGCATTAATAAACCATCACCGTGGCCCATCTATACCCAGGACCACTGAAATTATGCGAATTTGAGGCCGTGGACGTTCTCGCATAACTATGGGCTTGACGTATTTACCACATAATCGATCATGTGCTACCTAATCTGAAGATTGCAGAAAAAAAAAGTGTTTGTGGATCAAAAGTTACTAACAAAACTTTGCAACACATGCTGCGGGATTGTGGAAGGCCCTTTGCAAAGCTTTACTTCCCACCTTTCTGTTGCTTATTGCTATATTTGGGTTCTAAACTGGTATCAAAGAGGTGCAACCAATGCCCAGACAGTGCTAAGTGTAAACATGACAAAATAATGAAATAACACTAGCACAAAATGTGCTGCATTATTACGCCACACAATTTGCCCTTTCTTGGAGAAAAACAATAACTCACCCTGCCGCATAATTTGGCCCTCCCCTGCCGCATAATTCTAGCGGCCCTGGTTTTGGCACATTCCAAAAAGGTGCAGTGCAAAAACATCTTTGCAAACTAGCTGACATACATATATCACATGCAGAAGTGGGAAATATTTAAAGCAAATGAAGAATCAGTGACATAAAAAACAAGCATTTACAATGCAATAGGTCTCGCATTTACAAGAGTTTAAGCTATTGGAATTGTAAATGACAGTGCCATTTATTTATATAAAAGGCATTGTTATTTGCAATGTCAATAGCTCAAATTCATGTAAATACGAGACCTATTGCATTGCAAATGCTTGTTTTACCATTGCTAAAGGGGTATCACCTGTACAGGTGTACTAACAGTGATGCACACCTCACATGTATGCAACTGCATAGAACCATATATAACACTGTTACTGCGGTTCCCACCTACACAGGTGTACTTCCAGTGATGCACACCTGAGAGTCTACAACGGCATAGAACCATATATAGCACTGGTATTGTGGCTCTCACCTGCACAGGTGTACTCACAGTGATGCACACCTGAGAGTCTACTACTGCACAGAACCATATATAGCACTGTTACTGCAGCACTCACCTGTACCTGCACTCAGCTCTTTTTACCATTGCTAAAGGGGTCTCACCTGTAAAGGTAAGCTCCAGCAGGTGCTCACTAGGCACACTGCGATCAGAGTCCATCCTCTGCTGTCCATCCTCGGGTTCTGGGGCAGTGCTCAGGTCGCCAGAGGTAAATGTTTCTTCCTTCTGGGAGATGCTTTGTTGACCCCAGACCAGTCCTTAATATACCCAGAAGAGGCTGAGCATCCGCCAATCAGCTCTCAGTCCCAAGGATGACACCTCTTTCTGCACAGGTCACAAGGTGTGTCTGTCCCTGGGTGGATGTCCTAGGATTTTCTCGGAGGTGCTACGGGTCAAATTATAATAAGCAGCTTTTAAGTGTGGTAAATTTGGTTTGATACAGAGCCTGCACCGTGATGTATTCTTGTTTGAAAAGCATCCACTCTGTTTTCTTTCTGTAAGAGGGTGAATTTGTGATTGGACACAGACGCACCTCCAAAGGTTTTGACTCCTCAAACAACAACTAAAGTCCTCGAGGCACCGAAAGGCCCGGATTGGAGATCACATGCGACAGAAAACGTGCAGAAGATGAAGTAGTTGAAGAGTAGAGTAGTAGGATGAAAGGCAGAGTGGAAGGATGAAAGGCAGAGTGGAAGGATGAAAGGCAGAGTGGGAGGATGAAAGGAAGGGGGAAGAATGAAAGGCAGGATTGAGGATGAAAAGACGCGTCGAAGGATGCATGAATGAAAAACATGGTAGGAGGCTGAACGAAAGCAAGGCTTCGGACGGGTGGAATGAGGGGTACAAGTCAAATGATGGATGGAAGGGTGTAAGAATGGCGTCAGCAGGGACATTGGACCTTACGCCCTCATGACGGAAATATGGTGCCCCCTCCTGAATTACATCCATGAATCTCAGCTCAACATCTTCAGGCAAAGTGTATGAGCGCCGCCAACGTCTCACCAAGAAGCCCCTCCTTCCAACCTCCTAAGCCCCTCCTTTCAACCTCCTAAGCCCCTCCTTCCAACCTCCAACCATTTGTTTTCTTTCAGTGAGCATGCTGCATTTTTTTAGGGGCTGGTGTAACTGGTGTAATTCTCTCCAGCAAAATTACTCGGAATTACTGCAAAATGAGTCGTAATTATGCGTAAATATATGAGAAGCAAAATCCAGCATATAGCGCTATTTTCTTAGTGCAAAATGCACCTTTGTGCCCAAAATGGGCTCGAGGATGCATTTTGCAATAATAAAGTAGCACTAAATGCTACAGGACATGAACAGCAGTATCAAGCATCCGCTCGCGCTCTATCTCTTAGGGTCATATTCACAATGCCCCTACGGCACCTTTCAATCGCCGAAGCGTCACTTTAGTGACACTCTGGAGGCAACGTAAAGCCGCCCTAGCGCGGCTTTTCATGGTCTTGTAATATGGCTCCTTTCATGCATGACTAGGGCCGTTCCATGGGTGTAGCTGTGGAGTTCCCACGCACCACCCATGGATTCTGACACGTTCTCGGATTTACAAGGTTTTGTAAACCTGGGAAAGCGTCAGATTCTAAAGCCTCCTCAGGGGCTCAACAAGGAGAAATACATTTATTTCTCCTATTTTTTTGCTCTTTCTATGGGTGCTACATTCTGTCCATTCCTGCACAAAAACAATCAGCCCTGCAACGCAGGCACCCTTGCATCATGGTGCAGGGGACCTGCATTGGCGCTAGGCAGCCACTTTTGCACCTGTGCAGAGGAAAGCGCAGGGATGCATCGTATTGCTGTAAATACAACACATCCCTACACTTTTTCTAAGGATGCAGCTCGGTGCAGCGCGATGGCTTGCAGCACCACGCAGCTCAATTTTCTACAAAATATGCCCCTTGGTTTGTTCTTCCTGTGCTCCTGTAGTAGGATTTGCCCTAACTTACTCTTAATTTCTCAAGCTGGAGTAATTGCATAATATCTGTAATTTCTCATCACAAGAGTAATGTGTTATTACTGAAATTACTCCGATTACCCTGGTGTAATTAAAATCTTTGCCCAGGCTTGATGTATTTCTAAGGTATGATGTATTTTGCTTTTTTCTTAGACAATGTTTCCGTTTTCTTTCGTAGGGTATGCTGTTCTTTGTTTTCTCCCATAGTATATGATGACTTCTGTTTTCTTTCTTAGTGCCAGTGGCGTAACACAGGCCCCCGCAAGGTGGGGGGTGGCTAAGTTCCAGGGGTTCCCCTCAGCATAGTACTCTTCCTGGAGAGCTTCTTTTTGAGTCCAGAGGGGGCCCTTTCACGTATCTTGCAGGGGGGCCTCCCTCAAGTGTTGTTACACCAGTGCGTAGTGCGTGGTGGACTTAGTTTTCAAAGTACAAACGAGAAAGAAAGCTTGCACACCTTCTTATACTCGTGACTGTTGTGGCTGTTCGTAGCAATATTGTGGCGTGCTGACTGTTTACGTGCTCTGTCCCGAACAGCACGCAAGCACAATTCACTGTATATATTCCACCCCCTCAAGCGTCAATCAGACGCACAGCCTTGTAGCAAAGTCTTTGTTTTAATAACAAACCAATGTTCATCCAGTAATCTGAATTTAATCCATACTTCTTTAAGGTTCATGGTTTGAACCAACGTTGAGTTATGTGGGTGAGCCACACCTCCATGGTAGTTTGAAATAGAGGGTTTTCACATATAACGTTTCTGATGGCAAAATCAGGGTGAAGGAGCAAGTTGGTGGTTACAGGGTGCGTGGAGGAGGTGATTGTGTTGCTGGTCACAGCTTGAAAGGTACAGCTTTGTAGAATTTATGTTGTTGGTTACGGGGTTAGGATGAAGTAAACACACATTGATTTTAATTTTATTATGTGTATGATAGTTCTTGTAAATGGGTGAGGGAATATGAGAATTCATTTGTCAGAATTAGTTTGGTTACAACACAGTGATTTATTCGACAGTACGTTTTTTAAATGTTATTTTGATGAGTCCAGTTGTATGGTAACGGAGTACAATGTTTAATTCCTTTCATTTTAGTGACTCCTGATGAAGGGCTGTAAGAGCCGAAATGCATTGGGTGATAATATGAGGCCAACCACGATGAATTGTTAATCCCTACCTGCAACTGATAAGGCCTGGATGGGCACGCCAGTGGCATTTGAAAAAAATTGAAAAAATGTGGAATAACGCTGCCTTTTAAGTGATTGGATAAAAGATGAATGACGCTGAAAATATAAATAAAGATATGGATTCAATTCAGATTAGTGGATGAACATTGGTTTATTGTTAAAACAAAGACTTTGCTGTAAGGCTGTGCATCTGATTGGCACGTGAGGATGTGCCATATATACATTGGACTTAGTTTTCACCCATGGTGTATGATGTCCTCTGTTTTGTTTCGTAGTGCGTGCTGTACTTTGTTTCCTCCCCATAGTCTCTGATGTCTTCTGTTTTCTTTCGTACTGGACGGTGTACTTGGTTTTCACCCATGGTGTAAGATGTCCTCTGTTTTCTCCTGCAGTGCACGGTGTACTTTGTTTTACTCCATAGTGTATGATGTCCTCTGTTTTCTTTCGTAGTGCGTGCTGTACTTTGTTTCCTCCCCATAGTCTCTGATGTCTTCTGTTTTCTTCCGTAGTGCATGGTGTACTTGGTTTTCACCCATGGTGTAAGATGTCCTCTGTTTTCTCCTGCAGTGCACGGTGTACTTTGTTTTACTCCATAGTGTATGATGTCCTCTGTTTTCTTTCGTAGTGCGTGCTGTACTTTGTTTCCCCCCCATAGTCTCTGAGGTCTTCTGTTTTCTTTCGTAGTGCATGGTGCACTTGGTTTTCACCCATAGTGTATGATGTTTTCTGTTTTCTCCTGCAGTGCACGGTGTACTTTGTTTTACTCCAAAGTGTAAGATGTCTTCTGTTTTGTTTCGCAGTGCATGGTGTGTTTTGTTTTCTCACATTGCGTACAATATTTTCTTGTTGTACTTTGTTTTCCCCTATAGTGTATAATACCTTCTGCTTTCCTTCGTAGTGCATGATGTCTTGTTTTCTTTCCTATTGCAATTGGTCTTTTCGCAGGTTCCTATTGTAGGTGGCTTTACTCACAGCCTTTCTTGCATTCTTTACGAACATCCTGTGCTGGTCTGTGTCTGTTTCATTCCTCAACCTTTTGCTGCACAGGGAGTCATACACGGCTCTGCC
This sequence comes from Triturus cristatus, assembly GCF_964204655.1. Lineage (NCBI taxonomy): Eukaryota > Metazoa > Chordata > Amphibia > Caudata > Salamandridae > Triturus > Triturus cristatus. The sequence goes on along the minus strand of NC_140583.1, from coordinate 46,096,965 downwards.
AGTACACCTCACCACTGACATACAGAACCTCCAGCTGTTCCAGCACAGTACACACACATAGCTCTGCCAATGCACCTCAACACTGACATGCACAACCCTCAGCTGTTTCAGTACTGGACATGCACTTAGCTCTGCCGATTCACCTCAACACTGACAAGCACAACCTCCAGCTGTTCCCGTACAGGAAATACACATAGCTCTGCCATTGAATCTCGGCTCTAATTTAAGGCCAGCGTTCACCCTATTTTTGGAGTGGTGCCTACACATAACTGCCAGTTTCATCCCAACATAATCCATCAAAACGTAGAAGGAGTGAGAAGGCAGTCCTATGGGTGGGCCCTCAACTTCCCAAACTTTAAACTAGAACTAACATAAGGGAGGGTTCACCCAGTTCTCCTATCTACCACCTGTTGTAGAGTGGTGTGTGTGGATGTTCCAGATATCATAAGCGAGTGTGCGGATGGCACCCAGGTAAATTGGTGCCCATGCCACATTTCTTGGATATACTTAAATACATGTTTTAGGGTCCTCACCCACAGGTGCCACCTGTGGCTTGCTTCATCACTGGACCCACACCCAGATTTAGGGCAAGATTAACAACAGTGAGATGTTATAAGCATTGTAAGGTCCTCAACATCCATGTTAAGGACCATAGAATCCTCACAACATCCCGCCATTTTGAATCATGCCTCAGACCTCATGCATTACAATTCTACCACAGGATTCGTAGGCATTTTTAAGACACTCGCTTAATTCCCTGCACATACCTCCTAAACAGCTCCACTTACAGATGTGGAGAGCCCGCCCACTTACATTAGGTGATCTCACCCCAACATAACTCTGGCAGTTGCACACAACCCTAAACGTTTGCACTCATGATATTCCAATATCCTTTTGGTAAAACTCATTACCAAAGGTATCTGCCTCTACTAGTGCCTCTCTTGCCATTTGAGTACTTCAGTTACTGCATAAATTCTAAACACTAAGAGCCTGATTAACAAAGATCTTTAGTCTTCTTTTAGACCTAAACTCTAACTTTACACCTAAAGTCTAACCTTACACCTGAAGTTTAAGTTTAGACCTGAAGTCTGGGTTTAGATAAAAAGTTTAACTCAGACCAAAAGTCTTACTACTTTTCGGTATTCACAAAAGGTAAGTTGCAACTAGTGACTTTACTTCTGTAATTCTACTAGTTATAACTTTTCTACTAATAAGTTTGCCAGTAGTAAACGTATGAGTAGCAACTTACCTTTGTGAATACCAAAACATGCTGGGTAGAGGTGCGGCTTCGCGCGCATTTGGCCACGAACAGAGCAAGCGGACGGGAGCGTTCCCAGCGTTTGGTCCATGATAATTAGTAAACAATTTTGTGAACAAGGGCTGCGCTGTGCCGATATCCGCCGAAAATCTGGAACGCGGACGAGGTAAGAAAGTGCTGCCCTAATGTGAATCATGAAGACCTGCTCTCTCGGTGGGTGAGCTTTCTCCGCGTTGCGTACCTGTGTACCTGCAAATCTTAGATCTCTGGAGTTTCATTTGTCAACGTTGAAGTTTAACCCTGTGTGACCTGATCTGACCTGCCAACGTTGCAACGGTAACGGCTTCGCTCCTTTCTAGCTGCCAGCGCCGAGAAGCACGGTGTCCTTCTCTCTCTCTGCACGATCTATACCGCACCATGAGGGCTATGGCTGCAGCAGGGAACTACGTCTTCCCCAGTGACTCTATCGACGCCCACGGAGGCGCCATAAGCGAAAGGAACGCCTTCTGCCTCGCGGGGCATGTGCGGGTGGCGTCGGGAGAAAAGCCGGGACAGGTGCAGGACCGTTTGGGCCTGGCTAGACCTCCCCTCTAAGAAGTGAGGTGAGGTGAGTGTATAATTTAACCATGGGGAAACGTTCCGCCATCACATCTGCCCAGGGTTCCAGAAGTTCTTCCATCATTTCGTCTTCCTTTGAAAGCATGCTTGAAAATGCTTTCATGTTGGTCACATCCGAAATTGAAAATACTGAAAGGAGATTATCCTTGGGCCAAACAGCATCGTCTCTACATATGCCTGGTGGTCCAGCGAATGATGACCTTACAACCCCTGTGCTGTTAACACCAAGTATAACAATTGTCAATCCCACCCATCTTGAGAATCTATCTGTGGCCTCGGGGATTGATAAGAACATTATTGATTCTGTTGATATTGCAGACTCCCAGCAGGAAACTGAAGTTGACCCTAGCACCACTAACCTGGCCCAAAACCTAAAGACCGCCGGGGGGAAAAGGAAGAGAGGACATATCAAAATACCTATTAGTAAGAGGAAACAACCCCCTTGCAATAATAAAACCCAACCAACCCCTCAGAGCATGTGGTTATGAGGAAAAACCACACCAAGTGGGGGGTTAGTCAGCACGAGTACACAACCAGATGGTCTAACTAATAGTACTGTTGATTTGACCACAACTATAGCAGAATCTAATTCTATGTGTACACAAACAGAGCCAACATCTGTAAATGGCACGCTAGGAAGGTCAAATGAGAACCTAATTGACACTATTGTGGATTCCACTTTTAAGCAATTGAAAAGTCTAATGGATAAACAGTTTAGTCATATTTTTAAACGTCTGCACAGATTGGAAAGCCTGGTGAAGAAAGAAGATACCAAAAGGAAAGGGACTATCATTATTGATCAAATTAGGGGTGAACGGCTATTGAAAGATATGGAGGCAATCAACAAAGGCATTGTAGGGGGAAGTGGCAAATGTATTATACCTGGTGTAGATAATACATGTGAAAAGTGTGATGGTAACAAGAAGAGCTTGCCTTGTAATTCCATGCTTAGCACTTCGGTTAGTACATTGTCCTTGTCAAAAGTACCTGTGGTAAATAAATCTCCTTGTCACACCTCACTGCCAATAGTAGCCCTTCCTACCCCACCTGCGACAGCACCCACAAAATCAACGCCATACCCAAATAATGAGCCTATTCTTGTTACTTGGGCCTTAAAAACATGCCGATGCTGTACTGAATCTGCCGCCAGAAGCATGTCCTTATGTTTTAGTTTTAGCTGGAGTACCCCCCCTGTATGAAGACCAAAGTGAGTCTTGGGATCCACTCAAGAATAAGTGTATTGATTGGCTATCTAAGTATAAGGGGATGGGTATGGAGATTGCCAACGAAATCCTGATGGTGCGACGGGTGGGATGGGTAGGACCCTCGACCAAAAATATTATGGGCGACTGTATAGTTGTGAATTTTAGGTACCCTTCTTTGGTGAAAGGTATATTAAAATGTAACATCAACCACTTTAGTACTCCAACGGCTATAACTTCACTACCACTTGGCTTTTTCTACAGACCACCTCAAAGAATCCACCATTCAGCCATTTCGATATATCCTGTACATAACCGGTTCGCTGCCCTGTCTGACTTAGAGGGACAGGACTGACTACCGAGCGAATCTTCGAATATTGTAGTACAGTCCCGGGATGCACTAATGGTTAACCAGGCCACGATTAAATGCAGCCCTATCAGGAATTTTCAAATGGCCCGCCCGGTAGAACTGTTGCCTTTTTGCCCTGTCACCAGTGAACCCATGTCTTCTGATCAACATCTAAAAATACTAAGCTGGAATATCGCTGGTCTAAAATCAAAAATGAATATAGTAGAGTGGACCAATATGGTTAGCAGTTTTGATGTTTTGATGTTTCAGGAGACATGGAGTACTAGTAGTTTGCTTCTTGAGGGTTTTGTTTGCTACAACAGTACTGCCCTCAGCCCTGAAGTTGGCCGACCTAGCGGGGGATTATCCACATGGATAAAGATCACTGCAGGAATCAATACCAAACCCTTGGAAACAAATGATAGTCATTTTCAGGCCACACTCTATTAGAATGGGATCACGTTATGTTTTATAAATTTTTATAATAATGATTTTAGATCACTGCCAAATAGGAATTTTATCACCTTATTTGATTTTATTGATAATATGTTAGAAGGAAAAAGGTTTGGCAAATTGGACGGAATTTGTTTGGGGGGTGATTTTAGTGCGCATTTGCACAAAAGATTGGATAATATTACAGTTACACCTGTCCCGGTAATTCCGTGTAAAAGAGGGGAAGAATTGTATAATCATCTATCGTCTAGGGATTTAACCAACGTTATGGAGAAAGCTGGTTGTATGTCTGATAAAGGCCCATTGCCTACCTTTAGAGGCCGCGGCTATTCATCGACCATTGATTATGTTTTTATATCATCATCCCTTGAGAACTGTTTAGTCAAGGCTGAAGTTTTATGCACTAGCTATAGTGACCACAACCCAATTTTGACAACCATCAGATTTGTTAATAAATTTATTAAACGAAAAGAAATAGGGGCAAAGAATCTGGTTGCATCCACTGACAAATTTAAAGTAATCTGGAAGGGCATAGATAATAAGGCCCTACTCGCACAAATTATAAATTCCTACCCCTTATTTGTGGAAACGTGCTTGTCCAGGGGATGCCCTGATACAGAGATCATTCAGGCCTTTACTGGGTTATGTGTTGGCATCAAACAGGAAATTTCTAAACCTGTTAGGAAACAAAGTAAGAACCCTAGATGGTTTAACGGGATTTGTTCACGGGCAAACCGTGACCTTCGCGAGGCATTAGCCGAAAAACCCAGGAACACGACTTTGGTTAAAGCCTTGAGAGGACGTTATAAGAAAGTAATCAAATTGTGTACTGAGGAGATATTGAAGGAGAGGTGGGACTCCCTTGTACGCACTACTGCACTTAAAGATGTAACTGGGTTTTGGGGTGAGGTGAAAGCTATGAGGTCCATGGGATCCAATGTAACTCCTATTAATTGTAACATACCTAGTAAGACATGGGAGGAGCATTTTGCAAGAATATATACAGCCCCAGCAACAACTACTGACTTTCTTCGTCCAGTTAATAAGGTTGTTATATCTATAACCGAAGTTGAAGATGCCATAAATCAAAGTGTAGGGAATAAATCCCCAGGCCCCGATGGGTTATCAATCGACCTTATTAAATCTGAACCCGATTTCTGGTCCCCTTTACTTTGCAATGTTTTTAATAATCTGTCCAACACTACAATCCCGAAAACCTGGTCAACCAGTATCATCGTGCCCATCTTTAAGAAGGACGATAGATCCAATCCTAGTTGCTACCGTCCTATATCTTTAATAGATAATACACTGAAGATTTTGGGCAGAGTGATTTTTAATAAAATCAGGAATTGGGCAGAGGATAACCAAATTTTAAATTCTTGTCAGTTGGGATTTAGAAGCAATGTGGGAACCGTAGAACAGTGTCTGAATTTAAATCTTATATTAGGCAAATACACCATCGCCAAAAAAGTCCCTTTGTGTTTGGGTTTTATGGACTTATCGTCAGCCTTTGATTTTGTCAATCGATCAAGATTATGGGAGATTCTTTTAAATTACGGGCAGGATAAGACAATTGTTTATTTTTTGGTACATTTGCATAGAGACCTAAAAGCTCGGGTAAGGATAAATAATGAAGGTGAGCTCTCCGGGGATATTTTAATTGGTAGGGGGGTCAGACAAGGTTGTGTCTTGGCTCCCCTACTTTTTATCCTTTATATAAATGAATTAAATAAATCCCTGTCTAAATCTACATGCGATGTACCGAAAATTAACGGCAAACCATTCCCCGGACTTTTATATGCGGATGATGCGGTCCTGGTGATCCGCACACCTAAAGCACTTAAAAAATCATATATTATGTCTTGCGGGCCCAAAAAACATTGTATCGATCATATAGTATCAGGAGACAATGTTCTAAAAAGCACTGGCACTTTTCCGTACCTGGGTTTAGTTTTTTCAGATTCTGGATCATGGTCAGCACATGTAGCTAATGGTAGAAACAAACTCGGTAAGGCAGTTAATTCAATAATTAGCCTACGACAGCCAAAGCGGGCTGAGGTTGTGATACCTTTACTACAGATCTATAATTCACAATGCCTACCAACCGCAACCTATGGTGCTGAGGTACACAAATTGCAGTGGTATCCAAACAGAAGAAAATAGATTCTGCAGAAAGGTTCTAGGGGCCCAAATCCCATCACCCACTCACATATGCCATAAAGAATTAAACTTGTATTATGTCGAGGATTTCATCAAATCTCGGCCAGCATTGTTCTGGCTAAAGATATGGTGAAACCCGGCAGCAATTCTAACTCAGGAAATAATCAACGATTGCCTTAAATGCGATAGGGGTAGCTCTATACCTTGGCTTAGTGCTGTCAAGAAAAGTCTAGTCAGTGTGAAACTGGAATACATCTTCTCCCATCCCCTAAATATAGACGGCATGAACACAAAAACTGTGAGAGAGGCACTGTATGACTCATTCCGAAAGGAAAGAGGATACACGGAGCTCTATAAACCATCAATAATTAGATATATTTCCATTTTGAAACGCTCAGGTAATAAAAATGATATGTTACAGGAATACCTCAAGAAAAATATCGGACGATGGAACAGGAGCTTGCTCTTTCGCCTCAGGGATGGGAGCATAAAATACTCACTCTGTTTCCCACTTGGCTTTAACAAAAATCTAGAGAACTTGCTCTGCCCATGCGGAAATGGTCAAAAACAAACAATTTTACACTTCCTGTTCTTCTGTAACTTTTATATCAGGCACCTTAAACAGTATTTGACTTCTTATTTTAAGTCACATGCTATTATTGATTATAAATTGCCATTTGATGAAACATTGCGGCTAGGAAGTGATGAAATGATTTTCAGAGTAAGTTCATTCTTGCAATCTGCGGTACGTTCGCGAAACACTATGGACACTCTATAGATCGCATTTTATGGGAGGCCCTTTTATTTAATTTAATATTTACGGACCGCTACTTTGTACATTGATACAGCTAGGTTCGTCGTCTGTATAGTGTACATATTGAACTTGTTAGCACTTTACTGCTATTTTGCACAATTGTTTTGTGTTATTTAACGATGCTGATTTGACAAATCCTACTAATTTTCTAATTTGGTGGTGATGATTTGCATTTAAAGACATTTTACATCTAATGCTTTTGGATTGCCAATTTGCACAAATGTAACAGTTGGTTTGACGTTCACATGTTATACACATTGAACTTATCTGCACTTTATTGCCATCTTTGCACATTTGTTCATGCTATTAATAAAGTTGTCATGATACCAAACTTATTTTTATTTTGTGTTTTATGTTATTGTATATTTATATCCTATTGGTGGTGATGAATTTTACTTTTATGGATATTTTATATCCGAATAAAGACCATTTGACTTGACTTGACTTGAATACCAAAACTAGTAAAGTTAGACTTTTGGTCTAAGTTAGACTTTAGGTCTAAACTTAGACTTCAGGTGTAAAGTTAGACTTCAAAAGTAAAGTTAGACTCAGGTCTGAAGTTAGATTTTTGGTCTAACTTCGCTTTTGTTAATCGGACCCTAGGGGAGAGGGTGTGGCTGAATGGCTAGAGCGACCACATTTGAAGCTAGACAGCCAGGTTCAAGTCTGGTGGGAGGTTCAAACATCCTGTGGGTCTGGGAAAATCATTTAATCTCACCGTGTACTACAAATCAATGTGTCTGTCTGTGATAACAAAAAATGTGTTTTGGGGACATTGCTATCATCTGATTTTGTAAATAATTTCTTTTATCTTTAAACATAGTCAGTTTTTAAGTAGTTTTTAATATTTTTATTCTCAGTAAGAACTTTCTTTTTGTAGGCGTTCTGCCATTTCCACTGTCTGCCGTGTCTCTGACACCACGGCAGTGTTACACAGTGTAACAGTTCTTGGCTTACACTCTCGATCACTGCTTGTCTCACTTCTTGGTGCACAGCCTCATGCTTTTGGTGTGATTCTCTCACCCTGATGCACAGTCTCTTGGAGCACAGTGTGAACCTGTGAATCTTGGCACAAAGCTTCTCATTGGTGTAAATCCCTCCCTCTCTTTGGGCCTGTAGCCTCACAAGCTGAAGTACAGACCCACTTATTGGACTTGAGTTCAAATTCTTGCAGGATCATTTCACTCATTGTTTGTAAGTATCACATCTTGGAGCACTATCTGATGTTTTTTTAAGTCACTCTTCCTGGGCGTTGACTTACTCTATTGATGCACGTCTCATACCTTTGTGCAAAATCTCACTCATTTCTTGTGAGAATCACTCCGTAGAGCAGAGTGTCACTTATTGGATGTGAGTCTCATACCTTTTTCTCACTCATTTCATGTGACGCTCACTCCTTGTGAGAGTTTAATCCATTTGATATGAATCCTACACTTTAGCTTTAGAGGGGAAAAACGGAAACCATCCCCAATCATATAACAGAGCGGCAATGGCAAGACCATTTCTCTGTTATATACGCGGGAGAGGATGCCTCCCCAGCCTCTGAGCAAGAGCATAATTTGACTCCTGCCGTAATCTTTCCACCCGATGTTACTTTTGAGATCCAGGAAGTGACTTTGGCAATAAAAAGTATTGCACCGGGCAAAGCGGCGGGCCCAGACGGCCTTCCAGGAGATTTGCTTTTGCATGATCCATCACCCTGGGCATCGTTTATTTCCGCCATAATGAATGCTATAGTTAGGGGTTCCACAGTACCAGAGTCCTGGAAAGCCGCAGTAGTGATTCCAATATATAAAAAGGGCAACAAAGAGGACCCTGCCAACTACAGACCCATTAGTCTAATAGATGTGATCCAGAAGGTGGTTGGCAGGGTCCTTCTCATGAGATTGAAGCTGTGGATTGAGAACATGAATATTTTATCCCATCTTCAAGCAGGTTTGAGACAAAAGGTAGGCACAACGGATCAAGTTTTTAGATTTTATATGATTTATTGGAAAGTGGTAGTTTCAGGAAAAGGCACTTTATATTTGGCTTTTATAGATCTTAAGTCTGCGTTTGACCTGATCCCGCGCCAAAGGCTATGGCAGGTTTTATCTGAATTAGGTGTTCCCCCAGAGATTCTCACTTTTTTAATGCTTTTACATGAGGATAATCACGCCAAGATTAGATGGGGTGTTCAGGGACAGCTCACAGAAAGTGTCACGGTGAACAGGGGGGTCTGCCAGGGCTGTGTATTAGCACCCACCCTGTTTTCTTTATACATCAATGGAGTGGTGGATCTTCTTAGAGAGGACCCAGCTGATGCTCCAGCCCTGGCTGGTGAAAAAATCCCTACCCTCCTGTTCGCCGATGACACTCTTCTGATCTCAAAATCCCCAGGTGGCCTGCAAAAGATCTTAAATAGGTTTAGCACTTTGTGTAGGTCTTATGGCTTGATTATAAATACTAAGATAACCAAATTAACCCTACAAGACGTTTTAGAAATGTTTTTACTTTGGATGGCAACCCGCTAGATATTGTGGACTCCTTTGATTATTTGGGTGTCCGGATTGCGAAGGGGATGAAATGGAGCTCTCACTTAACTAAGATGCTCTTATGCCACAAGAGGGCTTCTGGTGCCATCATTAGAGAACAACATCTCTCTACGAGTAGACCAGTGGCCCTGGCCCTTGTGGTATATGAGGCAAAAGCACTATCTTGCTCAATGTATGGAGCTGAAATTTGGGGCTATGAAAACATCCCTGAGCTAGTTAAGTCTGAGAATAAGTTTATGAGGGACCTTATCTCTCTTCCCACATCAACCCCATTAAAACCATTGTTCTATGATTTGGGTAGACATTCTATCCAAGACATCGTACGACTTCGCCCTTTACTATTCTGGGCAAGACTACGAAGGACACCGGAGCTCGCTAAGTATGCTTCAGCCCTAAGTGAACTTCCATTAGCTGATACTGGAAACAAGATAAAATGGATCACTAATGTAAGACAATTGTTGAGAGAAATAGGATATGCAGACTGTTGGGAATCCCAGTTACCTCCCCCAAAATTGGATCTTAAGAAGGCCTATTGGAGATGGGTCAAAGAGAGAGAGTTAAGGAATCCTAATGTGGGGAAGCTGACTGAGTCTTAGTTTGAGCACAAGACACTTTGTAAATTGGAACCATACCTTGATTTTATCCAGATTCCACTAGATAGGTCATTGTATATAAGATTCAGACTAGGAACCTTACCACTTAACTCCGTTACGGCTGGTTGGAAGGGTCACATACACACATTAACTGGTTGTCCAAGTTGTGCATCCCCGAAGGAGTCTATTCCTCACTTTCTCTTTGCCTGTCATACCTATGGAAGAGCGAGATCCAAGTGGCTGAGACCAATTTGTAGAATCCTGGGCTCTAGAGATTATGCAACTGTGTTACGTATTTTAAAAACAGATACATCATCTCTTTTTGTGGTATGTGGACTGGCAAAGTACCTGGGATGTGCTTGGCTGTTGAGGGGAAAAAAACTCGCCACACTTGTGCACTGAAATGTTGTCGAGGCTCGGCTGCACATCCCTTTTTATCCTTCTTCTACCAATCTTCTTGTAATGAATTTCCTGTTTTTATTGTATATAGTATGTTATTATATCATGTGATGTAGTGTATTTTAGCTATAATCATGATAGTTGATCCTTTTTAACTTTTATTGTATGTTGTGCTTTTATGATATTTTTATCGAATAAAGCTATACCTACCTACTTTAGCTTACAATCTAGTGCACTACATCTTTGTCTCACATCTTGGAGGACAATTTCATTCTTGACTACCATCAATGGTCAGACACCTTTGCTCTGTACTCTTAATAATACGATTTCCACTAAGGCTTTGTCTCAGATCCAGCTTTGCATTAGACCACTTGTAGAGTGAGAAGAGCAAGCAGTAGTTATTTTAAAAGACGTTTCTGACTGGTCGATCAATATAAAGAGGAAGGGTTTCACAGCTCTATGTAACACTGAGATCTTCACCTGTACTTGTGAACTGAGAGGGCAGCAAACCGAAGTGGCTTTATACAGATGCATCCACAGAGAAGCACAACAAAGAGGCTTCACCTGTTCGTCTGTCTTTATAGCACGGTTACTGCAGCTCTTACCTGTATGGTGCACTCAAAGCGAGGCACACCTGAGAGGCTTTACCTGCTCATCTAGTGATGTAACCTTGATACAGCAGCTTTCCCCTATACAGTGCACTCACAGTGAGGCACACCTGAGAGGCTTTACCTGCTCATCTATCCATGTAACACTGTTACTGCAGCTCTCACCTGTATGGTGCACTCACAGCGAGGCACACCTGCGAGGCTTTACCTGCTCATCTAGTGATGTAACCTTGATACAGCAGCTTTCACCTATACAGTGCACTCATAGTGAGGCACACCTGAGAGGCTTTACCTGCTCATCTCTCCATGTAACACTGTAACTGCAGCTCTCTCCTGTATGGTGCACTCATCAAGGCACACCTGACAGGCTTTACCTGCTCATCTCTCCATGTAACACTGTAACTGCAGCTCTCACCTGCATGGTGCACTCATCAAGGCACACCTTAGATGCTTTACCTGCTCATTTAGCAGCTTTCACCTATACAGGGCACTCAGTGAGGCACGCCTGACAGGCTTTACCTGCTTATCTATCTATGTAACCCTTTCACTCCTTCTGCTCAAGAGAAAAGTTTTGGAAGGATATATCAACTCAAAGCCCATGGAACATATTGAATTCTGAGTATGTCTTGAACCCTCGCAGTCTGGTTTTAGACCAAGATACTTGACCAAATCTACCTTTAACGGTGTTACAGACTTTATTAAACTTTCTCTAGATAATAACAAGGGAGTATCTTTGGTGCTGCTAGGCTTGTCCATAGCCTTCGATACTGTAGCCCACCATAAGCTACTGTAAAGACTTATGGAAATTGGTATGGTGAGCCAGTTCTTCAATGGCTTTTTAGCTTTCTAGAGCAGCACACACAAACCATTAATTTGGGTTTCTTTCGCTCTTGTTCTAGATCTCTTACGAAGAGGGTACCTCAGGGCTCGTGCCTTAGTCCTACACTATTTAACATATATGTGGCCACCCCTGCAAATATCATCAGAGATCATGGCTTTGTTCCCTTTTCGTATGCGGATGATACACAACTGCTTCTTTCATTTAACAATAATTGGGTGGAGACAAAACAGCTCTTTGCTGATGGTATGCAAGCTATTTCTGACTGGATGACGAAGAATTTTCTCCAGTTGAATGCCAATAAAACAGAAGTACTTCTATTTGGCAAAGCACAAATTGTGTGGTCCCCTGACCAGTGGCAGTCAGAATAAGGCCCCCCTCCCACCCCTACAATCAAGGCAAAAAATCTGGAAGTTTATCTGGACCACTCCTTTTCTATGAAAGATCAAGTGGCAACTACTTCAGGCACCTGTTTTATATGCTGAAGCTTCTACAGAGAGAGTTCTACCTTCTACCCTTATCACTACACAAGACCTTGATCCACGCTCTAGTAGTTAGTTGACTCGGCTACTCTAATGCACTTTTGGCAGCTGCAAGCAATACTGTGCTAAACAGGTTGCAAGTGGTCCAGAACAACGGCAGCGCGCCTGCCTCTCAATATGTCTCCTAGATTGGCATCTCTGCCTTTTTTTAGACTCTTCCATTGGCTCTCCATCCGTGAAAGAATCAAGTTTAAAATCTGCAGCATGGTCCATAAAACAGTCAATGATAGGGATCCCAGGTATCTGGCGGAAAAACTCGTCCATTACCTTCCAAGCAGATCCTTGCGCTCCGGAGGGAAGGCTCTGCTAGTTATCCGTCGGTTTAACAAACTACGAGCCGGTGGCAAAACCTTTACCTACCTTGCCCCTCGATACTGGAACTCACTGCCCATCCCTTTATGCAAGTGTCTGAAATTTCTTAAGTTCAGGAAACTTCTGAAAACTGCGCTTTTTAATAATTGATTGCCTGCTCACTCCTTTGTCCCTCGATGTTTTAGCACTGAGATACCCCTCCGGGGGTGATTCCTGCACTTTATTAATTAATTAATTAAGTCACACTGCAGCTCTCACCTGTATGGGGCACTCATAGTGAGGCACACCGAGAGGCTTTGCCTGCTAATTTATTGATGTAACACTGTTACTGCATGTTGGAACTCACACTTCCTGGTTGGGTGAGGTGATGCACTAGCCAGTCAGAACCTACCACCCCCACCAGGGGCGTGTGATTGCACTCACTGTATAACCTGCCAGGACCCTTGGCACGGAGCTGTCAGGCCTATCACAGAGGCAATGGGTAATGCATTGGCATAGCACTCACTCATGATAAATAAACTGAGCATCACAAACAGAGACTTCACATGTGATAAGTGTAAATAACATTTGTATTCAACAGACACAATAATTAATACAACATGAACATCGTGTATTTCTGGGCATAAATCACACTTGGAATCATTACTAGCAGTACTAGTCCCAACAGTGTTAAAATGACATTAGTAATATACACTCTTGGGAAAGATCCTATTCTATAACCCCACCCCAGCACCCTTATGTGATTCAACACTTTGTCCACTCCAGGCCCACTCTAGCAAAACTAATAATTTAATACCACACAGTTATAAGGTGCACTTTGGGTCCCAACAAGATCTTTAATATGTACATACAAGGAATCATAAAACATTTTAGCAGCACAGCGGGCCAAAGCCACATGGGTAAAATCAATGTCAAACGTAATACTCTTCTGGCAAGAAATCAATGTGTAAAACAAAATCTTCGGCCAGTGTTGAGAATCACAGGCGGTCTACAGACTGTCACTTTCACACACACACACTTTGTCCATAGTGATACCTGGTGCAGCGAATATCAGGCAGTCTGTGCGAAATGCACACAAGCTGAATCAGCACCCTAATGGGGTGCACTGATAGCCAGCAGGTCAATTGATAGCACACTGCAGACTCCATGGTCCCAAGCCTCCCTCCACCCTTCAGCTCACCACAACTATCTTACGCCCACAGATGGAAGATAAGCAGCCCTCTCACTGGATCCTAGACCACACACGGTTGAAGTCAAACTTAGTCAAGGTCCCATCATAGCAGGTGGTGTTTGTTAGAAGCACTAATTAGAAGGTAGTCATCAATGGGGGGTTTAGCAGCCACTTCAGAAGGTCACCCACAGCATGCAGAGCAGAAGCGGGCTGACGGCAATAGTCAGTCACTCAAAAGAGGGCCTTCTGGCACCAGCCCACTTCTTTGAAGCTCAGGGAGATGACACAGTCTCTTGACCTGCTTCCGATAATTCTAGGAAGCTTTCCTCCAGCTCAGTCAATCACTCACCACCCAGGCCAGAGTCGGGCAATACTACCTGACATGCGAGGTCGTTGGGGGGAGAAGGTGTCTGTGAGGAGAGGGCAGTTGGTCCGTCATGTTGAGGGCCAAAAAGGGAACAATCGATGAATGGAAAATGAAGCAGGGGAGCCTCTTGGGTGAAGGAGGCACCATGTCAGGTACACGTCGATCATAGTTGCACCCAGGCCATCCAAGCACAACGTCTGGTGTGCGATGATACAGGTCACACTAGACCGTTCCGGTTACACACAACGAAGAGTTTCAAGTTCTGTACCTCCCTGGAAATGAGGCTCTTTGTCTGGTGTGAATTTATATGGGTTGCACCAGACAATTCTGGTCTCACACAACAAAGAGTTGCAAATTCCGTACCTCCCTGCAAATAATCCACAATGTCCAGCGAGCGTTGATATGAGTCGCACCAGACAATTCCAGTCACACACACAGGCACAAATTCAGCAATACCTCACAAGGTAGAATGAGGCATAACTACACTTACGCACTCACTTCTGAGGGTGGCAAACTGTGAATCGGACATGGTATGCAATGAGCATGCAGTCGGCATGTGTCATGATTAGGCGTAGGTAGTAGGGGGACTCCCATGCAGCACACACATGTATACATACATAGGGAAGAATGGTGTGTGTATGTTATGAACTCCAACTCCCAGATACACCTAGTGGGAGGAGCACATGATAGCAGCGATCATGTGGGTACTTAAGCACTGCCTGCAAACAGCCCGGTGCTTGTCAATCGTTTATTTGATGTCAGCCTGTGGGGTATTTCACCTCGACTAGCCATGCTAGTTCATGCTATAGGTTGGTGGCTTCGGTGTTTCCTCGACTCCCTTATACCTCCCTTTCCATCCCGCTATCCTTACTCTGTCTTGGAACGTCGCGCTGGAGCGCATTCAGGAGCCGCTGCAAGACTCGGAGTTCCCTGCTGTACTTTTTCCTTTTTTATTTTATTATTTTTTTATTGAGAGTTCAAATAAAACAATACAGAGTAGAAAAGAATCAAATCTAATTAATACAGTGTATTAAAAATAGTAATAGAAAACTAGTTAAGTAATAGCGAGGGAGATTTAAAGATCAAACACCCTCCAATATTTATCATATTTTTTGAGGGCCCCTGATCTGAGAGCGTATTTTCTTTCCCTATCCTGGATTCGAAGTAGTTTTATCTTCCATGCCTGAAAGGATGGAACGATATCTGTTTTCCAGGACTGTAGAATCAGGGATTTAGCTATTAAAGAAGCTATAAAAAGAGACTCATCATGTTGAGTGTGGACAAAAGAACAACCTAGGAGGGGAGTTAGATCATCAAATACAATGTTAGTTTTTAGAATAATTGAGAGATAATTTTCTATTTCCTTCCATAAAACTTGGATTTTTGGACACTCCCAGATGATATGATTCCAAGTGCCTTTTTCAACGCAACGAAAGCATTTATCGGCTACGAGAGGGAAGATATTATGTAAAAAGGATGGGGTTCTGTATAATAACCATTTATTATAAAATTGCATTCGTTTAAAATTCGCTCCTCGAAAAATGGTTTTGTTAAATTTATTTATTTTGTCCCATACCTGTTGATTAATTATAATATCTTCCCTCTTTGCCCATCTTGCAATGATCTTACTGTAGAGATCCTGGTCCTTACTTTCTTTTAATGTTTTAATCCAAAAACTCATTTTTTTTTGTATGTTATTATTAAAGATAGAGGAAAAATTTTCTTTATTAGATAAATTTCCAATATCAAGTTCTGTGAGTTTTGGATTTATCCTAATAAAGGACCAGATCAGTATTGAGTGCGAGTGGGTTAACTGGTTCTGAATTTCATCCCAGGATTTCCATCTATTTCCCAGAATGAAATCTTCAATTTTCTCAAAGCCGTTCTCCTTCCAAAGTGATAATATTTTTTTGTCCAAACAGCAAGCATCTCCCAAGCTAAAATTTATTAAATTCGTCTTATTACTTAAAATAGGTAAGTCATAGAATTTAAAAAACTGAGTTTTCACCTTAAAGATCCACTGAAGGGATTTGTATCGAACTTTTTTTGGATCTTTCGTGATTCTGACCGGGTCATGAATTTTCAATTCTAACAGCATCCTTTTCATAAAAAAGTTATCTGTCTCATGCGAATCTAAAAAGAGAAATCTGTAGCTATAATGTGCAAAAGACGCAAAATAATATTCCTTAATATTTGGGAGGGAGAGACCTCCTTGAGTAGATGATAAATATAAAGTGCTCAGTGCTAGTCTAGGAGATTTTTTTGCCCATAAAAAAGAGGAGATCAGAGCTTCTATTTTTTTAAAGTATGAGGCCTGAATTGCACAGGGAATTGCGCTAAAAAGGAAATTGAAAAGGGGTAGCACCGACATTCGGATTAACAATGCCCGCCCCATAAGGGACAAGGGTAATAAATTCCAATGATCTAAAAGTGAGCCCACCTTTTTTAATAAAGGTAAAAAATTAAGAGAGAAGAGATCCTCTGGGCTATTCGAAAAAAGAACTCCAAGATATCTCTTTGGATCCGTATTGTATATCCGCCTAAATTCTGGAGCTAAAGTGTCTATAGTGCAGTTCAGGAGAATAATTTCCGTTTTACTTACATTGATTTTATAACCCCCAAGCTTTTGAAAGTCAGAGAAGATTTTTAAAATCTTCAGTTGACTTGAGGGTTTAGAGTCTATGAAGAGGGCTATATCGTCCGCATACAATTTTATGTTTGTCATTCCTAATATTGGAGCGGTGTCAGCTTTAATATTCCTGATGGCGATCGCTAGAGGTTCAATAAATAGTGCAAAAAGAATTGGCGACAAGGGGCATCCTTGTCGCGTGCCTCTAGTGACCTCACATGAGCCAATATTAGTATTATTAACGATAATATGTGCCCTAGAATTCATATACAATTGTCGTAAAAGTAAGATAAAAACATTTGGAAAGTTAAAACTGAGTAAAATAGCAAACAGGCAGTCCCAAGACACTAGATCGAAGGCTTTCTCCGCGTCTAAGAACCAAATTTGGGCCTTCACCTTATTAGTTTTAAAATAATCCAGTGCCTCCAGTAAAAATGTAGTATTGGAATGGAGATGCCTGCCTGCGATCAAACCACACTGATCATATGCTACCAGGGATCCTACTATTTTATTTAATCGGTTTGCTAAAAGTTTTGTAAAAATTTTATAGTCTGTATTCAGAAGGCTAATCGGTCTATATGAATTTATATTTTCCTTGTCTTTTCCTTTTTTTAAAAATACTAACCACCACCGCTATATGGAAGGAGTCCGGTAGGGGACTTCCTTGGAGTAAGTTATTAAATAATTGCAAAAGTTCCTGACATAATGATCCCCCAAATTTCTTAAAAAATTCAATTGGAAGGCCATCCTCACCATTGGCCTTGCCATTGGGGAACGATTCTATCACTTCATCTAATTCTAATAAAGTAAAATCCTGTGTAAGGTAATTTCTGCCCTCGGCCTCTATTTTAGGTATTTCGAGTGGCTGTAGAAATTCCATGATAGAGTCAGGAATAGCCCCCTCAATTGCTTGATATATCCCTTCATAGTGTTTTAGAAACAGCTCGCCAATGGAAGTAGTGGTCTTGGCTTGTATTTTAGTAATGGGATCGATAAGACGATCTATTCTATTTCGCACCTGCTTTTCTTTAGATTGCCAGGCCAACAGCTTTCCTGTATATTCACTCTCCTCATAAATCTTTTGTGCTTGTGAATTACTATTTACCTCACCTAAATCATAATAGAAGTCCTTCATCTTGCGCTTTGCCTCCTGAAGTTTATGTCCAGAGATCGTAGATCTAGCCCTTAGATGCTCTTGGGTTGCCTGCGAGAGTTCAGTTTGGAGTTTGGACTTCTCCTCTCTTCTTGCCTTGAGCTTGGGAATTTCTTTAGAGGTGATTATTCCACGAAGAGTGGCTTTAAATGCGTCCCAGATTATATTTAAAGGGGCTGTATCTCTATTCTGTAAGAAGAAATGGTCTATGTTTTCATTAATATCTGTGCACCATTGTTGGTCGAGAAGGTTAAGTTTATTAAAAAACCATCTACTTGTGGGTCTTGCCTCATGATTCCCCAAATTGACCTCCATGCAGAAACCTGCAAGGTCAGAAAAAGCATTAGGTAGAAAGGCGTAATTATATAATTCTAAGTCATGGGATGTTAAAAGGATGCTGTACTTTTTCCTTGGTATCGTGCTGGAGCGCATTCATGAGCCGTTAAGAGGCTCGGAGTTTATTTTCATATATTTCCCTGGTATCGCGCTGGGGCGCGTTTGTGAGCCGTTGAGAGGGTCGTAGTTCTTTGCTGTACTCTTCCCTGGAGAGTCGCTGTGAGGCTCATCACTGCTTTATTTTGTGGAGTTCTCTAACATCACGCTGGGGCGTGTTAAAAGAGCCGTTGGGAGGCTCATTAACATTCTTTTTACTTTCTTCTGAATTCCTGTTCGCACTGGAGCGTGTTGGAGAGCCATAGTAAAGCTCTTATTGCTAAATTGTCTCCTTCCTGAGTATAAGCGCTGGAGCGTTACCCTCAACTCTTGAGTAGGTAACAAATGAATGAAAGAGGTATTTACATTCACGGACTGGGAGTCACACAGCTAAGTGCATTTGTTATCACTCGTGTGGTGCTGATACATTACAGGATAAGAGTGCTATCATTATTGTTTAATGTGGAGATGTGCTTCATTTCTTTGATTTATTTTTGTTTTGTTTATCATTTTACATGAGGATCATTGCGGCAATGCTAAAAGAAAGTGCTTACACATACTCCTGCTACATCTTACCCATACTAGCTCTGTGGCTTTTACCAATTTATTGTTCTTCTGCTTTTGCTACAGGGAACACGGGGCTAGACAGTAGGAGTAATGAGGATAGGACTGAAACCTTCGACTCCAAGCCTATTCATCGTGTGTTTCCACAGCTGCATTTTTATTGTTTCTTTTGTCCCTTTTTTCCCTTTCCCTCAAAATGGTGTTTCCTGTTGAATGTTAGTTCAGTACTCTCAGGACATTCATATCAGGGGATAGGGTTAAGTAGCATCGTACATCGCTCCCGCTGTACCCGGCTACTAAGGTTAGTGGTTTCCCAGTCTGTTTCCTGACAGCGTGTCACACAAGAGAGATTTTGCTCAGTCGATGAAGCAGCCTACGCTGGATCCCGCAACCGGGGACTCCACTCACCACCAACAAGACGTGTGAGCGTGCTGACGTACCCACGATTCGGGGGCCACATGCCTTTGATGCGGGCAAGACTTTGGGGGTCTGCACAAAGTAATTCAGTCTCCAGGCACAACTGTTAGTTCCACACTCATGCAGCGCTACAAGTTAGCATCCCACAGATGATGTGGTCACTTGAAAGGGCACCACCAACCAGGTGTCACAAGTAGACGGAGATCTTTGATGTCCATGAGACCTCCGAAAGAACAGGGGGCAAGCCAAGTAGCCCATGGAGACAACACTTCAAGGTGCCATACAGCAGCAGGTAGTCGGCCCAGGCCAGCCGCTGTTCAAGTAGTGCGCTTGGACTCTTTCAATGGCGGCAATCCTCCGTATGTACAACTGATTCCTCTGGCAGTGTGCACCATGCAGTTCTAGATTCTCTGGTCCCATGTCCTCACAAGCATATAGCTGCCCTGCTGAAGTATGGCACTACTAGGTATTCTTTAGTGTGCCTTTGAAGTTGGGGGTGGATCAAAGGGTCTCTCTTTGAACCATACATGTCTCCCCTAAATTTCAGTTATTTCTGCTATGAGGCGTTGGAGTGTAAATCTTAATCTTTAGTGGGGCAATGATCTGGCTCCAGAAGCCAAGTGTCAACATCTCTTCTTCCAGTCTATCCAGCCAGGCCCACAAATATTAGAGGTTTGCTGTTCAGTTGCATGCCCACAGTTTTATAGCTGTTGCTGGGGAATGCCCAGACGTGCTCCCCCAACCTCCTCTGTGTCTCGAGCCAAGCACTAAGGCACACAAACTGTTTTAGAGAGTAGAAAGGCCCATTTTCTACTCTAGCCATGACAACATCACCTTTACCACTGGAAAGGGTTTGTCACTGCGAATCCAATGATAGGAAACATTATGAGGCTGCACTACAGCAATCCACTATTGCCGCCTGACGTAATTTCAAGCCTTTCCCCATGTTAGCCTATGGGAAGAGTAACTTGGGTATTCTTCACTACATGGGAAAGGAACACACATGAGTACCTGCTTGGCCTTTCACCTACCACTAGCTTCACCCCTTGTGATGCACCCTAGGGGAGTGGTAGTGAAGGGACCTCACAGGATAGCTAGGGATTTAGAAAGGCCAGCCTGAGCAGAGGCGCAATTACACACACACAGATCTGCAATGGCAGGTTGGTCACATGTATAGAAACACCATCAGTGCAAATGCACACACCAGCCTGCAAGGGCAGGCTGGACACCTGTTCAAGCACACCATTGGTGCAAGTGGGCAGACCGGCCTGCAATGGCAGGCTAGGCACAAGTCCAGGTACATCATTGGTGCAAGTGTGCAGGTCTGTAAAGGCAGGTGGGTCACAGGTTTTGAAACATCACAGGTGCAAGTGCGAAAACCGACCTGCAATGGCAGCCTGGACAACAGTTTACAACAACCATAGGTGCAAGTGCGTACACACAGGCCTGCAATGGCAGACCTGACTTATGTTTCGAAACCTCAGGTAAAAACGCCACTTGATAATATGTGTAGGAAGGGAACGCACAATTTTTAATCTGCATTTACAGTGTAAAAGTCCCCCAGGTCCTATTGCCACAAGAAGAGAGTCAGCCACACCCAGCAGGTGTCCCATGAGGAAATCAGACCCCCTAGGTAGGGAAAATCCAGATGAAGTTCATCCCAACCCAGGCATGTCACTCACTCCCCCCGGGTTTGGTGGTAGTAAAAGCCACCCTCAGGCTCTGCTACCAAGTAAGACAGACCAACCTGAACATGAGACATATTTGGCAGGCTATTCGAGGGGGTGGCACAATGAGTGTGGCATCCCTCTCTTAGCCAGTGTAGTACCCACCGTGGGTATGTGGTGTAACTTTTCGAAAGGCACTCACAGGTACGACACCTAAACCACTCAAGTAAGCACCCTATGCTGGCATGTGTAGGACGGGGGCATTCACTTTCCCACTGCAGTACAGTGGGATAGTGTCCAGAGTCCTAAGGTTGTGAAAAGAGAGTTGGCAGAAACCAAGAGGACAAAAAGCAAAATGTTTTAGAGAAATCCCCCTTGGAAGGGCCATGTCCAGCACTGTAGCTGCCACTTTTAAACTGCACTCACAGTGAGGCACACCAGAGAGACTTTCCCTGCTCATCTATCTATACAACACTGTTACTGCAGCTCTCACCTCTACACTGAACTCACAGTAAGACACACTTGAGAGGTTGTACCTGCTCACATACCTATATAACAATTTTACTGAAGCTCTCACCTGTACACTGCACTCACTGTGAGGCACAGCTGAGAGGCTTTACCTGCTCACCTATCTATACACCACTGTTACTGCAGCTCTCATCTGTACACTGAACTCACAGTGAGGCACACCAGAGAGGCTGTACCTCCTCATAAATCTATATAACACTGTTACTGAAGCTCTCACCTGTACACTGCACTCACTGTGAGGCACAGCTGAGAGGCTTTACCTGCTCATCTATCTATATAACACTGTTACTGTAGCACTCACCTGTACACTGAACTCACAGTGAGGCACACACAAGAGGCTTTACCTGATAATCTATATATACAACACTGTCACTGTAGCTGCCATCTGCACACTGCACTCACATTGAGGCACACCCGAGAGGCTTTACCTGCTCATCTATCTATACACCATTGTTACTGCAGCTCTCACCTATACACTGAACTCACAGTGAGGCACACCCGAGAGGCTTTACCTGCTCATCTATCTATACACCACTGTTACTGCAGCTCTCACCTGTACACTGAACTCACAGTGAGGCACACCTGAGAGGCTGTACCTCCTCATAAATCTATATAACACTGTTACTGAAGCTCTCATCTGAACACTTCACTCACAGCGAAGCAGGCCCGAGAGGGTTTACCTGCTCATATATCTAAACATCCCTGTCACTGTAGCTGCCATCTGTACACTGCACTCACAGTGAGACACACCCGAGAGGCTTTAACTGCTCTTATATCTATATAGTACTGTCATGGTAGCGCTCACCTGTATGGCGCACTCACAGTGAGGCACACTTGAGAGGCTTTACCTGCTCATCTTTCCATGTAACACTGTTGCTGCAGCTCTCACCTGTACACCACTCACATTGAGGTACACCTAAGAGTCTTTACCTGCTTGTCTGTCTATATAGCACTGTTACTTCAGTTCTCACCTGTACAGCAATGCACACCTGAGAGCCTTTACCTGCTCATCTATCTATGTAACACTGTTACTGCAGCTCTCACATGTACTCTGCACTCATAATGAGGCACACCTGAGAGGCTCTACCTGCTCATCTACCCATGTAACACTGTTACTTCAGCTCTCACATGTATGGTGCACTCACAGTGAGTCACATCTGAGAGGCTTTACCTGCTCATCTATCTATGTAACACTGTTACTGCAGCTCTCACCTGTACACTGCACTCAGTGAGGCACACGTAAGATGCATTACCTGCTCATCTCTCCATGTAACACTGTTACTGCAGCTCTCACCTGTACACTGCACTCAGTGAGGCACACGTAAGATGCATTACCTGCTCATCTATCTATGTAACACTGTTACTGCAGCTCTCACCTGTACACTGCACTCAGTGAGGCACACCTGAGAGGCTTTACCTGCTCATCTATCTATGTAACACTGTTACTGCAGCTCTCACCTGTATGGCGCACTCAAAGTGAGGCACACCTGAGAGGCTTTACCTGCTCATCTATCTATGTAACACTGTTACTGCAGCTCTCACCTGTACACTGCACTCAGTGAGGCACACGTAAGATGCATTACCTGCTCATCTCTCCATGTAACACTGTTACTGCAGCTCTCACCTGTACACTGCACTCAGTGAGGCACACGTAAGATGCATTACCTGCTCATCTATCTATGTAACACTGTTACTGCAGCTCTCACCTGTACACTGCACTCAGTGAGGCACACCTGAGAGGCCTTACCTGCTCATCTATCTATGTAACACTGTTACTGCAGCTCTCACCTGTATGGTGCACTCACAGTGAGGCACACCTGAGAGGCTTTACCTGCTCATCTATCTATGTAACACTGTTACTGCAGCTCTCACCTGTACACTGCACTCAGTGAGACACACGTAAGATGCATTACCTGCTCATCTCTCCATGTAACACTGTTACTGCAGCTCTCACCTGTACGGTGCACCCACAGTGAGGCACACCTAAGAGGCATTACCTGCTCATCTCTCCATGTAACACTGTTACTGCAGCCCTCACCTGTACGGTGCACTCACAGTGAGGCACACCTGAGAGGCTTTACCTGCTCATCTCTCCATGTAACACTGTTACTGCAGCTCTCACCTGTGTGGTGCACTCACAGTGAGGCACACCTGAGAGGCTTTACCTGCTCATCTCTCCATGTAACACTGTTACTGCAGCTCTCACCTCTATGGTGCACTCACAGTGAGGTACACCTGAGAGGCTTTACCTGCTCATCTATCCATGTAACACTGTTACTGCAGCTCTCACCTGTATGGTGCACTCACAGTGAGGCACACCTGAGAGGCTTTACCTGCTCATCTATCCATGTAACACTGTTACTGCAGCCCTCACCTGTATGGTGCACTCACAGTGAGGCACACCTGAGAGGCTTTACCTGCTCATCTATCCATGTAACACTGTTACTGCAGCTCTCACCTGTACACTGCACTCAGTGAGGCACACCTGAGAGGCTTTACCTGCTCATCTATCCATGTAACACTGTTACTGCTGCAGCTCTCACCTGTATGGTGCACTCACAGTGAGGCACATCTGAGAGGCTTTACCTGCTCATCTATGTAAGTGCCAATTTGTATCGCGCGGCAATCGCTCCAAGGAGCATCTAGGCGCCCAGAAAGGACCACCAGATGTTAGGTAGTCCCTATGCTTACTTGACCGAGAACCCGAATTACACTAGGCTTCTGGCAGTTATATCTTGGAGATTAAAGATCCAGGTTTTTAGATGTTTACGGAAGTCTATTTCTTTATCCAGTAATCTCAACTGGGGGGGGGAAGAGTATTGCATGCTTTTGCTCCCAGTACCGCCAGGGATTTGCCCCCTCGAGTTTTGAGTCTGAAACTCGGGACGGTAAGCAGGTTGGCCGTTGAAGAACGCAGTGCTCTGGTTGGACAGTATCTGCTGAATTTGTTCCTCAGATAGGACGGGCCTAGGTTGTGAACAGCTCTAAAAGTAATTAACAGTACTTTAAACAAAACCCTTTTTGTAATGGGCAGCCAATGTAATGCCTTGAGGGCTTTGGTTGCAGATGATCTTTTCGGCCATTTTAGAACCAGCCTCGCTGCTGCATGTTGCACCATCTGAAGTTTGTGTGTGACAACTTTATTTGTACCAGCATAGAGGCTGTTGCAGTAATCGATGCGCGATGTTACAAGTGCAACCGTAACTGTTTTCCTTGCTTCAAGGGGCAAAAGATCAAAGAACTTTCTCAGTCCCTTTATTACCCCAAAGCACATGCCTGCCACTCTAGCTGCTTGTTGTCTAAAAGACAGGTCAGAGTCAAAATGCACCCCCAGATTACGGGCCGAGTTGGTTGTATGAGGTGGTATTTCAGCTATTTCTGGCCACCATAATCGTGGGGTGAACTCATTTTTTGGGCCTATAGGCATGATCTCTGTTTTACCTGTGTTGCATTTCAGGTGATTTAGGCGCATCCATTCAAAGGTGGCCGTTAGGCAACCTTTGAGCTTATCCTCCCAGGCTTGGTTATCCTTATCCATTACCAGGATAAGTTGTGTGTCATCGGCATAGGCTATAGCGTCTATGCCAAATGACGATATCAGTTTTATCAGGGGTGCAGTATAAACATTAAACAGGGTCGGGCTCAGGCTCGAACCCTGCGGAACTCCCGTCAACAACGCTTTTTCACTGGAGCAGAATTCCCCCAGGGTCACCACTTGCCTCCTGTCACTTAAAAAGTTTCTTATCCACTCAAGCACTGTCCCTGTGACACCAGATGTTATTAACCGGTCTAATAGGATGGCATGTGAGACCGTGTCGAAGGCCGCCGATAGGTCTAATAAAATCAGGACGGCCTTCTTGCCTTGGTCTAGGGCTGAGCGGATAGTTTCTGTAGTGAACAGGAGGGCCGATTCGGTGGAATGTTGGGCCCTGAAACCTGCCTGGTTGGGGTGCCATACATCACTATCTTCCAAGAAACGAGTAAGTTGTTTATTTACAATTGACTCTGTGACTTTGCACAGAGCCGGAAGTAGTGAGATGGGTCGTAGGTTCGACAATGTGGTGGGGTCAGGGAGTTGTTTTTTTTGCAGTGGTTTCACCGCTGCCAGTTTCCACTCTGGGGGGACTTTGGCTGTGGACAGTGAGGTGTTGACAATGGCATTTATTATTGGATTGGCAATGTCCACAATGAGGTGTAAAAGTCTAACTGGGCATGGATCGAAGGGGGATCCGGATTTTGTTGCCAGAATTCCTCTTTTGGTATCCTCCAGGCTAACTGGAAGGAAAGTTGTCAACTGCATGGCTCCTTGCCTCACTATATCATCCTCTGTTCTTGGCTCTAATATAGGGACATCGAAGTCCTTCGTCAGCCCCTGTACTTTTCCCTCAAAGAAATCTGCGATCTTGTCACAGAGTGCCTGCGAGGGCGGGATATCCTGCGCTAAACATTTAGGCTTATTAAAGCCGTTTACAATTTTAAATATTTCCTTTTGTTTGCTGCTGGCTGTTTCTATTGCCAACGAGAAGTACCTTTTTTTAGCCTGTTTAATTAGCGCATGATAGGCATTTTTTATCCTTTTATATTTGCTACGTTCTAGGCTAGAGTAGTATTTCCGCCAGCTTCGTTCAGCTCTTCTAAGCTCCCCTTGTTTATCTTTGAGATCTCGATCGAACCAGGGTGCAGATGTTTTCTTTCTACCCTGCCTCGTTCTGTTTTTTCCCTGCCCAACTGTACCTTTCAGATCATTCATCCATGTTCTGAAACTGATGGGATTTACAGGTACTACCAGCTGGGGTCTACAGTTCCTGGCTATAGTTATAAGTTCTGGGTGGGACAGTATCGTTTTCCATTCATCCCTTGTGACCTTGCTGTGTTCCTTTTTATGATCGTTTTCTCGGTAGGACATAAGGGGAAGCATAAAAGGAATCAGCATATGGTCAGTCCAAATTTGGGGTCTAAGGGGGTTAGTTGTCAAAGTGTCTAGGTTAGTGGCAATGCAGTCTATTGTATGCCCTGCCTCATGGGTGGCTAGGGTGTCTCGAATAGTGAGGCCCAAAACCTCCATGGTTTCCCGATAGGAGGCAGCAGGTGCATCGGTTGTGGACTCTAGGTGGATGTTTATGTCACCCATCAGAGTGAAATTAGAATATCTAAGTATCAATGGGCTGAGCACCTCTCCGATGTTACCCAGGAAGCCAGCACAGGGTCCTGGTGGGCGATAGATCAAAGCCCCCGAGAAGGAGAAGTTATCATTAATTTTAATTATGAAACCCATCCCTTCTGCATCTGTTAGCTCTTGCAGTGGTATCGTCGAGCAGCTGAGGGAGTCCCTATATATAATGGCCACTCCTCCCCCGCATTGTTCATTCTCTCTATCTACTCTTTGTATTTCATATCCAGGAGGCAGGGTGTGAACCACATCAGGGGTGCACCAGGGTTTAAGCCATGTCTCCGTAATGAAGAGACAATCTAAATTGTCATCTATCAATAAGTCCTGGATATGCTGGGCATGCTTCGGTACAGATCTGGCATTTATTAGGGCTGCTTTAAAGCTATCCTGGGGTGTTGAGAAGGCCGAAACTTGGGACCACAGAAAAGTGTGGCGACAGGCCTGGCAGCTCACTGGGCCTGCCCAGTATGAGGGATCGAGTTTATTTGAGCCACAGCAGGGCTTTGTTTGTAAGGCAAGCAGATCTTGTCTATCATAGCACCTGGGTATGACATTTTTCACAGGGTCCCTGGCCCTGTGCCCGGCCTGTGCGCGGACGGGCGCAGACGGGCTGGACTCTGGCTTGACTCCGGCGTGAATGCAGCGTGCCCGCTGAGCGCGTCCGCTGCGCGGAGTCATAGCCGTCTATTTTTATACTATCTAGCCCTACCCAAAATGGCCGCCGCCGTATTCCTTCCGTGTCCCGGCAAGACCGCCCTGAACTGGCCGGTTGCTCTGGGGGGAGGCTGAGGTGCTGTCCGTGCAGCGCGGAATTCGGGGGGGTGCAGGAGGTAATTTTTAAAATATTAAACTAATCTATGCCTCCACCCTCAATTGGTGGAGACACGCGCTGCGATAAATCCGCGCGCTGTGCAGGGGGGGGTAGGACACAGAGGGAGTAATATCACACAAGAATATTTAAGAATCAAGTAAAAGCATCTGCCCGGCTCAAGCCTCAGGCATCAAGTGTCATCAATCTATCCATATAACACTGTTACTGCAGCTCTCACCTCTATGGTGCACTCACAGTGAGTCACACCTGAGAGGCTTTACCTGCTCATCTATCCATGTAACACTGTTACTGCAGCTCTCACCTGTACGGTGCACTCACAGTGAGTCACACCTGAGAGGCTTTACCTGCTCATCTATCCATGTAACACTGTTACTGCAGCTCTCACCTGTACGGTGCACTCACAGTGAGGCACACGTGAGAGGCTCTACCTGCTCATCTCTCCATATAACACTGTTACTGCAGCTCTCACCTGTACGGTGCACTCACAGTGAGGCACACCTGAGAGGCTTTACCTGCTCATCTATCTATGTAACACTGTTATTCCAACTCTCACCTGTACACTGCACTCACAGAGAGGCAGGCCCGAGAGGGTTTACCTGCTCATATATCTATATACACTGTCACTGAAGCTTTCACCTGTGCAGTGCACTCAGTAAGGCACATCTGAGAGGCTTTAACTGCTCATATATCTATTCAATGCTGTCACCTGTACACTGCACTCACCTGAGAGGCTTTACCTGCTCATACATCTATGAAACACAGTAGATCTCACCTTGCTTTGCTTGTTAAATGTGACTTTGTAATTGAGTAGCCCTTGTGTCACTGTGTGTGATGCAAGGTCAATGCAATAATATGATAATACTGGCCCTGAGTTTATCAATCATTCTTATGAAAGAGAGGTGAGACCCAGAGACCCTGCAAAGACATAAGCTAAACATGGGCTGTGGGGGGGGGGTCCTCCTATATGTGTTGAAACAAAGGACACCCTCCAATTATGCAAACTCACCTCTGCCCCCACCACTGGCCACACACTCGGACCCTTATTTGACTAATATCTGCCCTTGCAGTTATAGCATGCATGTTGTTTATACTGGCTTTGCCAATGCAGGAAAAAATAAGTAGCAAAACAAAATTGCTTTTCATATAGAATGCATTTAGAATCTAAAGAAGTGAGTGTGGGAAACAGAGTGATGATCAGATGTACTTTTCAGATACAAAATAGTCCCTCATACATTTCAGCAGAAGCACTTCCTGGAAGGAGGAATCAAAGACCAAATAGCCAATAGCATGAGGTGAGGGACATATCCTCCTCAGGGTAGATCTAAAGCCCACTCTGCATATTTTTTTAATTGTAATAATGCGCCTTGCAGAAAGCTGTGTCTGCACTGCAGCCTGTCCTAAAAATGAAAATGAATAAATAAATCCACCTGTCGAGACGGAGGATGACGCCTGCTTTTGCAGAGGTGATGAGATCCTTCTGTCCTTGAAAAAATGCCCGCGAGCTCCTCTAGGCATGAAAAGACCATGAAGAGATACTAATAGGCAGCTTTTTAGTGTGATGAATTGGGTTTGTTACAGACCCTGCCTCATGGTTTTGTAAAAAATACACGCTGCATATCCTTGAGTAATGAGGGTGTGTCTGTAATTGGACGCAGCCCCTCCTGGGCCTCAAGGCACCAAAAGATGGCTATTTAATTTATTCGAACCCTGGTTGAGGTTCTTTTATAGTTATTGTGAGAAAGTGCACTCTTTCTGCACGGTTGCCTCCATCTTTTGCTGGATTGCTGATGTGTTTTGACTGAGTGTGCCCTGGGCTCCTGCTCATCAGGTACCCAGGAGCTATGTTCTTCCATAAAACCTCATTGAAGCCTAACCCAATTGCCATCTCTGGCTACAGGTCAGCCCCTCGTAAATGGTACCACAAGTACCCCAAGCACTGTGACCAGAGAAGGCCTCTAAGGGCTGCAGCACTTATTGTGCCACCCTTAGAGGTCCTGTACACTTACTCACACACTGACTGTGCAGGCTGCGTTTTTTGGTGCAAAACAAAGTGAAGAGTCGACATGGAACACATCTCTGTGTGTCATGCCTACCACCTACTGCCCTGGCATAGAACAGTCACCCCTCTAGCTGGGTGCACTGTACCAGTAGTGAGGGTACAGGTGCATGAGTCCAGTACCCCTACAGTGTCTAAGTCTTAGACATTGTAAGTGCAGTGCTGCCATTAAGAGTATATGGTGCTGGGAGTTTGTCAGTATGAACTCCACAGCACCATAATGGCTACACTGAAAACTGAGAAGTTTGGTATGAAACCTCTCAGCACATTAACCACACACTGATGCCAGTGTGGGATTTAATGAAAAATGCACACAGAGGGCATCTTAGAGATGCCCCCTGAAAACTAACCCACCACTAGTGCCCAGGCTGAGCGGCTGCTTTCCGCTGCAACCACTAAACATGTTTCTGGACCACCTCTGCCAACTCCACCCCTCAGGTGGGTGAGGCGAGGTGAAGCACAACTCCCAGTCCCCGCCATCTTGCAGATGGGGTGACTCAGTCAACCAGTAGGGTGGCATAATAGGGGGTGTACCCACCCCAAGGAAGGGGCTATTGGTCCCAGCCTTTTACCTACTTGTAACACCCCTAAACCTAGTATTTAGGGGCACCCCTGAACCTTGCTTCCGCAGACAAGAAGAAACTACAAGAAGAAGAAGGACCAAACAGCTGTGCAGCAGCAAACAAGAGGAAGACGCCCACTGACTTGGCCCCAGCCCTACCGTCCCGTCTCCCCCTTGAACATGCTCCTGCAAAATTCCGGAATGTCCTGCAGCCAGCAACCTCGAAATGCCTTCAAGCACAAAGACTCTGTCTCCCGTGAACACCGGATTAGTTCACCTGCAACCTCTGGCTCCGGCCGCACACTGCGAATCCGCCCCACTCTGCACCCGCCGTCCACAGCCTGAGCTTGAGTGGGCAAACAACACGAGGAGGTCACCCCGGTGACCCTGACCCGAGATCTGGCGACCCCTGACCAGCCTGAATCCAGAAGGTCCCCTCAACTGTGACCAGGAGCTGGTTAGAAGATCCAACCTCAAAAGGCACCCCTGCACCCGACGCCCCACGGCCTTGGGTGCCCTAATCCGACGGTGCCTAACCAACCCCTAACTTCCCAACTTACCTCTCGAAGTGGTGGTCGCAACCAGAAGACCTTCGTACCCAAGCCTGCAGTGCCTTTGCAAACCGGAAGATCCCCATTGAAAACAACAGGGCCCGTGACATCAAAACAGCACCCTGCACGCGGCCGCCCTAGTGCCACTCAGAGTGCATCTTTGGTGTTACTTTGTTTCCCCATTTGCCCTGAGCTAAAGATCCAGGAGCTTTGCTCCCACAACCAAGTGGGCTGCTTGCCAGCAGCCACCAACCGGAGGTCCCCTATCCCCCATTTGATAACTTTGGGCCTCAGCACTCTGCACCCGGCCGTCCTAGTGCCGCTGAGGGTGTAACTAGAGTGCATCCTTGACCCTTTGGGACCGCTCAGTCTACCCCCAGAACCTCAACCCCCCCTACCAAATACTTACCTCAAAACCGATAACACTATTTTCCTCCGTTGGATAACATTGACTGTTTTTCAGTGAAAATTTTCTGTGTGGAGTTCGAAAACCTAAAGAAATTCTTTACAATTGCACTAACTAAAAAAAATGATTTTACTTACCTATTTGCAGGACATGTCCCAGAGCAGTGTTCAGGTATACTACTCTGAGTAAGAAAAGTAATCTCAAAAGTAACTTACCTGTATTTTTACTGAAAAGCCCATTCAAGTCTATGTACTGTATTTACAAAGTATTGCATTTCTCTGAAACCATACTCTAAATCAAAACAAAGTGCATATAGAATTTCAATTCAAACTGTTTACAAACTGCATTACTACTGTAACATATTTATTGCTTACCTGTGCCAGGCTTGCTTGGTTCTAGAAATTAAAATAACTAAAAGAATATTTTCATACAAAAACAAATTGGTCTGAAGTTCAGTCTTTGAATGGGTGAATTCATTTGCTGACTGAGTGCGTACAACAAATGCTTTTAACACTGTCCTCTGATACTGCCTTACTGCTCGACCACACTATCACAAATTGAGAGTGAGGTGATATCTAACTCTACCTCTGCTTACCGGATCCACTGGACTCTGTGCACACTATACCTCACTTTGGTATAGTATCTACAGAGCCAGCTTCCTACATTGGTAGATCAGGGGTGGGATATACAACTTTGCATTTGTTGGACTACTTGGTTACCACCTGATCACACACCAAAACTCTTAAATTGTCTTTAGAATTCTGTTTTCCCAAATTGACAATTGTTTGCAAAATTACTAAAAGTCTTGTTAAGGTCTTGGTTAAGTCCCTTTAGAATTTTAGAAAACTAAAAATCACTTTAGCTAGGGTTAGAGGGGTTATACGTTTTTTTTAACTATTTCTCAAAACAAGAGCCGAGCTGTTAGTACATAGAGGACTTGGTTGAGGAGCTCGACCTCTCCCCTTACCTTTACTTGTCTTTCAAGGAACTAAGATCCCTATGTAAAATGAAAAACATAATCTGTTGGCTGGGTATGCTAAGGACCACTCATCTGAAAATGGTGAAGACCAGTCAGATGAGGAAGGAGAGGAAGGGGATGACATGGTAGATCAACCCCCTCCACTTCATAGGGAGAAAGGGCCCAAGCACCCCTGACTCCAAGAATCAACCTCTCAGTACCTAGATCCCACACAGGTAGATCAGGTACAACTGAGGACATTGAGGACAGCCTTTTTGTAAGGCTGACCAAAAGACTAGATCTAGAGACCAGGTTGCTGGCTCTAGAAAGAGAGAGAGCAGAGATGGGCCTAACACTCATCAATGGTGGCAGAAATATACTTAATAAGAATAAAGAGCAATCTTATGATCCTAAAATCCCCAAAGGGATTGTCCCTAAATATGAAGAGAGTGATGATATCAGAAAATGGTTCACAGCCTTTGAGAGGGCTTGTGAAACGAGAGAAAAGTGAAGAAGTCACACTGGGAGACACTCCTTTGAGAACTGTTCTCTGGTAACTGCAGAGACAGACTCCAACCCTTACAGGGCAGATTCTGGTTCTTATGACCTCATGAAGAGAACTCTGATTGAGGGATTCAGACTCACAACTGAGGAATATAGAATTAGATTCAGGGGGGCTCGCTAAACCCCAAACCAATCCTGGATTGACTTTGTAGACTACACAGTTAAAACAATAAATTGTTGGTTAGCTGGACACAATGTGCATGATTTCGATGGACTTAACGATCTGTTTATGAAAGAACATATTTTAAGTAATTGCACTAATGAAAAGTTACATCAGCATTTGGTAGACCTAGGTCTAATTTTTCCCAAAGAATTGGGAAAGAAGGCAGACCCCTGTGTCAAGACAACGTTTACAAAAACAACCACTGAGGGTGACCAAAATAAAGGGGGTTACAAACCCTCCCCAGGGGAAATGTGGTGAGAATCCCCAATACAAAAAGCCTGAGTCTTCCAAAGGGCACCCAAAACCTGCAGAGGGGGGTGGGTCCCAAAACTCTTCCCAGTCCA
Source organism: Triturus cristatus (assembly GCF_964204655.1). Classification (NCBI taxonomy): domain Eukaryota; kingdom Metazoa; phylum Chordata; class Amphibia; order Caudata; family Salamandridae; genus Triturus; species Triturus cristatus. The sequence continues at coordinate 46,063,751 of NC_140583.1, read as the reverse complement.
ATAATAGGTACAGGGGAAAGAACTTTGATGCTTTAAAGGCCTGTTGTAACAACTGTAAGAAGTTGGGACACTTAAATGGAGATGCTGCTTACCAAAACAAGATGGCCCCTAGTCCTACTACAGCTACTCCTAGGGTAGCAAGTCTCCAGATGGGATCAACAGTGTACCAAGAGCAAATCAGGAAGCAGTTCTAGTTTCAAAAGGGGAATTTGAGTTTGCCACTTTAGCTGTGTGGCCACCCAACCTAAAAACGTATTCACAATACCCTTTGATTAATGGAATTAGGATAGAAGCTCTGAGGGATACAGGTGCCAGTGTCACTATGGTGAGAGCGACACTGGTTTCCCCTGAGCAATACTTGAATGGTAGAACTTACCCATTCACCATTGCTGACAGTGTTACCACTAACCATGCAATGGCTATGGTGACATTAGACTGGGGGGGGGGGGGATTAATGGCCTGAAACAGGTAGTGGTCTCTCTGAAGCTAGCAGCTGCATGTCTGCTTGCCAATGACCTGGAAATCTCAGCATGGGCTGAGATTGAACTGTAAACCCATTCAGTAATGCTGGACATCCCTGAATTGGTGTGTGTGAAAACAAGAGCACAGAGCAAGAGACAGGGGGACAAAGAAGTGTTGGAGCCTGAAAGTATGGCCCAACCATCCAAGAGAAAAAGTAAGAAGACTGGGGAACCAGCTTCTGTACAGCAAAAGGATCATGACCCCTCTCCTCATGGAAGAGAATTGGAAGAGAGGAATTGGACAAACTGAGCCCATGGAGCTTGACCCTTACCAGGTTGAACTCTTAGGCCCAGGTGGACCCTCTAGGGAAGAGCTGTGTCTTAGACAGCAGGACTGTCCAACTCTTGAATGCCTGAGGCAGCAAGCTGCTGCACAGGATAAGCAAGATGTCAGTGGTACCCACAGAGTTTATTGGGAAGAGAGACTACTGTACACTGAGGGCAGAGACCCTAACCCTGGAGCCACTAGGAGAGTGGTAGTAGGTCTGAAGTACAGGGAGTTTCTCCTAACTTTAGCTCATATCATCCCCCTAGCTGAACATCTGGGCCTAACCAAGACTTGGCAAAGGCTAATTTGCCACTTTTACTGGCCCCAGATGCACCAAAAAGTAAAGGAGCTTGTCATCTCCTGTGTCACCTGTCAGGCCAGTGGCAAGACAGGTTGCCCCTCAAAGGCCCACCTGATACCACTGCCTGTGGTGGGTGTTCCCTTTGAAGGTGTGGACATAGTGGGTCCACTTGAACCTCCCACAGCATCAGGAAACAAATTCATTCTAGTGGTAGTGGATCATGCTACTAGGTACCCTAAGGCAATTCCCCTTAGGCTACTACAGCTCCTGCAGTAGCCAAGGCCCTCATTGGTGTCTTCACCAGGGTAGAGTTTCCTAAGTAGGATGTTTCAGACAGAGATTCAAACTTCATGTTTGCTTACCTAAAACACATGTGGAAAGAGTGTGGAGTGCAGTACAAGTTTACTACACCCTATCACCCACAAACCAATGGCCTTGTTGAGAGATTCAACAAGACATTGAAAGGTATGATTATGGGGCTTCCTGAAAAATTCAAAAGGAGATGGGGTGTCCACTTACTGTGCCTGCTTTTCACTTATAGAAAGGTGCCACAGAAGGGAATAGGGTTTCCCCCTTTGAACTTCTGTTTGGCCATCCTGTGAAGGGACCACTCTGTCTTATAAAAGCCTCTCGAAGAACCCAAACAAGATATTGTGGAATATGTGCTTGGCCTAAAGCATCCAAAAATCATGAGGTCAGCCAGGAGCTTCAAAAGCACTGGTATGACCAAAAAGGTGCACTGGTCGAATTTCAACCTGAGCAAAAAGTGTGAGTTGGAGCCAGTGGCACCAAGTGCACTCTAGGGCAGATGGAGTGGCCCTTACCCTATCCTAGAAAAAAAGAGTGAGGTCACCTACTTTGTTGACCTGGGCACAAGCAGGACACCCACAAGGGTTATCAATGTGAACCGCCTGAAGCTCTTTCATGACTGGGCTGACATCACCATGCTGATGGTGACTGTTGAGGATCAGGAGACAGAGAGTGAACCTATCCCTGACCTCCTCTCATACAGCCCAAAAGATGGGTCAGTGGATGGAGTTGTCTTTTTAGACACCCTCTCTGCCCAACAGCATACTGATTGCAAGCAACTCTTGCAGCAGTATGCAAACCTATTTTCCTTGACCCCTGGTCAGACAAAATGGTCTACCCATGATGTAGACACTGGTGACAGTTCACCTGTCAAAAACAAAATCTATCGGCAGTCTGATCAAGTCAAGGAAAGCATCAGAGCTGAAGTCGGCAAGATGCTGGAGTTAGGGGTTATTGAACCCTCTGAGAGACCCTGGGCCAGCCCAGTGGTTTTAGTTCCCAAACCTCATACACAGGGAGGAAAGAGAGAAATGAGGTAGTGTGTGGACTATAGAGGGCTCATCTCTGTCACCAAGGCAGATGCTCACCCTATCCCAAGAGCAGATGAGTTAATAGACAAATTGGGTGCAGCCAAATTTCTAAGTACCTTTGACTTAACTGCAGGGTACTGGCAAATTGGCATGGCCCCAGGAGAATTCTCCACACTTGATGGTAATTATCAGTTTACTGTTATGCCCTTTGGTTTAAAGAATGCCACTGCCACCCTCCAGAGGTTGGTGAATCAAGTCCGTACTGGATTGAAGTCCTTTAGTGCAACTTATCTAGAAGATATTGCTGTCTTTAGCTCCACCTGGCAGGATCACCTGATCCACCTTGGGAAGGTTTTATATGCCCTGCAAACTGCAGGCCTAACTATCAAGGCATCCAAATGCCTGATAGGGCAGGGAACTGTGGTGTACTTGGGCTACCTTGTTGGTGGAGGCCAGGTACAACCCGATATCCATGCCATCCTGGACTGGGCAGCTCCAACAACCCAAACCCGAGTCAGGGCATTCCTTGGCTTGACTGGGTACTACAGGAGGTTTATAAGGGATATGGATCAATTGTGGCTTCCCTCACAGAACTCACCCCCAAGAAGATGCCCAAAAAGGTAAACTGGACAGTTAGTTGTTTAAAGGCTTTTCATACCCTGAAAGAGGCTATGTGCTCAGCACCAATACTCAAAGCTCCAGACTATGCCAAGCAGTTCATTATGTAGACTGATGCCTCTGAGGTAGGGATAGGAGCGGTCCTATCCCAGACCAATGTTGAAGGCCAAGACCAAACTGTTGCTTTTATAAGCAGAAGGCTTCTCCCCAGGGAACAGCGTAGGAGTGCCAATGAGAGGGAGGCCTTTGCTGTGATTTGGTCCCTGAAGAAGCTGACACCATACTTGTTTGGTACTCACTTCCTGGTTCAAACTGATCACAGGCCCCTCGGATGGCTAATGCAAATAAAAGGTGAAAATCCTAAACTGTTGAGGTGGTCCATCTCCCTACAGGGAATAGACTTTGTAGTAGAACACAGACCTGGGACCGCCCATGCCAATGCAGATGGACTTTCCAGGTTGTTCCACTTAGACAATGAAGAGTCTCTATGGAAAGGATAGTCTCATCCATTTTCGTTTGGGGGGTTGTGTGAGAAAGTGCCCTCTTTCTGCATGGTTGCCCCCACTTTTTGCTGAATTGCTGATGTGCTTTGACTAAGTGTGCCCTGGGATCTTGCTAATCAGGTACCCAGGACCTATGTTCTTTCCCTAAAAATGCATTGAAGCCTAAACCCAATTGTCATTTCTAGCCACAACTCAGCACCTGGTAAATGGGCACTGGGCACTGTGACCAGAGAAGGCCTCTAAGGGCTGCAGCACTTATTGTGCCACCCTTAGAGGTCCTGTACCCTTACACACACACACACACTGCTTTTGTAGGCTGTATGATTTGGTGCAGAACAAAGGGAAGAGTCGACATGGCACACATCTCTGTGGCACAGGGCCCGACTGCTTTGCATATGGCCATATAGCTGGGTGCACTTTACCAGTGGTGAGGTTACAGGTAGATGAGCCCAGTACTCCTACAGTGTCTAAATATATTCTCAGACATTGTAAGTGCAGTGCTGCCATTAAGAGTATATGGTACTGGGAGTTTGTGATTACTAACTCCACAGCACCATAATAGCCACGCTGAAAACTGAGAAGTTTGGTATCAAACTTCTCAGCACATTAAACCCACACTGGTGCCAGTGTGGGATTTAATGAAAAATGCACACAGAGGGCATCTTAGAGATGCCCCCTGAAAACTAAGCCACCACTAGTGTCCAGGCTGATTGACTGCTTACAGCTCTCGTATTTCTGATGTGGTCCGGGATATCTAAAATACATTTCTATCCGCACCCTTCTTTACCATGTAAGCATACTCCCCTAACCCTCTCTACAGCTGTCAAGCTACTATACACTTGGGGGCTTATTTATGAGAGCCCTATGTCACTTTTGCACCACATAAATTTCTACATTTGTGATGTGTGGCTTCCATAAAGATGTATGAAGCCACGCAAAGTCACCCAGCGTAGTCATGAGCATTGTAAATTGCTGTGTCACCTTACTCTGCACCCAGGAGGCATTCAATGGGCGTTTCAGTGGGTTGTCCCACAGGAATTTGATGCTGTCCAAGATTTTCAAAGTGATGTGAGGCGTAACAAGGAGAAATATATTTATTTCTATTATTTATTTCCTCTTTCCATGTGTGCTTTGGTTGTATGATATGGTAACGTATGCAACTACCACGCATGCCTTTTCAATGCAATCACTCAATCAATCAATCAGCCAGGGTTGGTAAAGCGCAGCTACGCTGGGGGGAGGGGGATCCATTGAGTGCTGTGGTCTTCTGAAAAGGCAGTTCTTGAGGTCCTTTCTGAACTGGAGGAGTCTAGGGACTTGCCAGGGGAGGAGGGAGAGGTCATTCCAGACCATGGCTATAGGGTAGGAGAAGGACTTTACTCCCGTTCCGATCTGGGATGCGTGGGATGGTGGCCAGAGAGAGATCAGCTGATCGGAGGTTTCTCTTCAGTGCGTGGAAGGAGAGGCGGTTGTTTAGGTATTCTTGTCTGATGTTTTGGAGGGCCTTATATGCGTGAGTGAGGAGCTTGAAGGTACTTCTTCTTTCGATGGGGTGCCAGTGGAGATCGGGGAGGTGTTGGGTAATGTGGTTGTGATGGGGGGTGTCTAGTATCAGTCTGGCTGTGACGTTCAGAACAGTCTGGAGTTTGCAAAGTAGAGCCATATTGATTCCAGCATAGAGAGTCTTGCCGTAGTCGAGAATGCTACTGATGAGGGCATGTGTGACAGTTTATGGATTCGGATGAGATCCATCTGAACGTTTTTCATGGTTCGTATGGGAGATGGGGTTTCTGAGGGTGCGGGGCCACCAAGTTTCATTCAATGCTGAGGGGGAGGAGCCAAGGATGAAGACTTCTGTTTTCAGGCAGCTCTTCTTCATCCAGGTGGTGGCAGTTTTCATCCCTTCTTGGAAGTTGTGTCTGGTGATGTTGGGTTCTTTGATGAGGGAGAGGATGAGCTGGGTGTCATTGGCGTAGGAGACAATATTGAGCCCGTGGTTTCTGACGATGGTTGCGAGGGGGCCAAGTAGATTTTGAAGAGGGTGGGGCTGATGGAGGATCCCTGGGGCCCTCCACATCTGGTCTTTATAACTTACGAGAGGTAGGGCAGGAGTCTGACTTGCTGAGTTCTGCCTGTGAAAAATTAGCATATCCAGTCAAGGGCCTGTCTTCCGATGTCGGCATCGTGGAGTCTGAAGTTCTTGAGGTCCGTCGGGTCTACAGATCAATTCTTCAGGAGGGGGTTGACTTCGGCGTGTTTCTAGTCATTGGGGAATGTTGCAGTTTCAGGGGAGCAGTTGATCATCTGGCGTAGTTTGGGTGCGATGGCCGTGACGGCTCTGTGGAAGATGTGGCGTGGGCAGGGGTCTGAGGTTCCTCTAGAGTGGATGCTCTTCATGGTTCTTAAAGTGTCTTCTATCATGAGCATGGTCCAAGTGAGAAAGGTCTGTTGGGTGGCATCGCTGAAAGTGGGAGCTGGAGCGGTGTGGGGGTCTTGGTTGTCGTAGTTGTTGTAGATCATCTTAATCTTGAGGTGAAAAAAGGTGCTGAGTCTGTTGCAGATGTCTTGGGAGGGTGGGACGTCTGTTGTTTCGATACAGTGGGGCATATTTACAAGCAGGCGATAAAAAATTATCGCCGCTTTTGCGGCCGTTTTCGGGTGAAAAGCGGCGATAATTTTATCGCCTAATTAGCAAAGCCACGCTAACGCGTGAAACCTTTAGCGTCAGGATTCCTAACGCCCAGCTTTGCATCTCTATTGAGATGCAAAGTGGGCGTTCTTGACCTAACATGATAGGAGAAATGTCGCTAAGCGAAATTTCTCCTATCATCAAGCCCCACGCTATGAAGCATAGCGTCAGGAAAAGTAGCGATAACCCCTGTTATCGCTACTTTCCTTACGCCTGCTTCAGGACTGACTTAGCCATGATATCCTATGGAAGGTGGATATCATGGCTAAGTTTGTGAGTCCCTATCAGCAAGCTAACGCCACATTGTGTGAGATTATCGCTAGGTTTCCAGCGATAATCTCACGTTAGGCAGTTAGCATGAGGGCTTTTATCGCTGAGGAGATAAGCGTTCCTCATAGCACGCTATCTCAGCGATAAAAATCCACGTTACCCGGCGATAATTATCCTCACGCTAAGAGCGCTGAGCGATAATTATCGCCGGGTGTTGCTGATATGCCCCAGTGTTTGGCAAAGTCCTTGATGATGGAGAAGAGTTGTTTGGTGTTGATGGGCATACTATTTTGGAGGAATCTCTTCTTTGTGGATTTGATGAGTTGGTGGTGTGCTGTGATGGCTGCTCTGTAGGCGGTATGTGTTTCTGGGGTTTTGTTTTTCCTACATGTCTTTTTGAGTCACCGGCAGGAGCGCTTGGATTCTTGGAGTGCAGGGGGGAACCGGCTTGCTTTCTTGATGTCTCGCCCTTGTGCTTTCTTGAGGGGGGCGAGTGTGTTGGCGCAGTTTGTGACCCAGCGGTGGAGGTTGCGTTTGGCATCGTCTGCAGTGGGGTTGCTGATGAGGGCAGAGGTGAGTTGGTCTTCTGTGACTTTGTTCCAGCTTCTACAGGGCAGGCTGTGGGTGTGCTAGTGTACGGTGGGTTTTCTGAAGGAGAAGTAGATGCAGTGGTGGTCTGTCGAGAGGAGTTCTGTTGTGTGGCTGTATGAGATGCTGTTTCCTTCTGTGAGGATAGGGTCACAGGTGTGTCCTGCTGTGTGTGTGGGGGCGGTGACATGTTGATTCAGACCTATGTTGGTGAGGAACTCTAGGCAAGTGGTGGTGTTGGGGTCATCGTGGTTGTGCAGGTGGAACTTTAGGTCTCTGAGTAGGATGTAGTCTGTAAAGGTGAGGGCGTGGGGTGCGATGAGGTCAGCGATGGTGTCGGTGAAGGGAGAGTAGGGGCCGGGCAGTCTGTAGATGAGGGTTTTGCGGAGAGTCATTTTAGGGTTGGTCTGCATCTGGAAGTGGAGATGCTCCATGAGGGTCGTAGTGTCGTCCGGGCCGGTGGTTGTCATCCAGTGGGTGCTTTTGTGGATGATAGCAATGCCTCCTGGGCAGGTGGGGCTGTCTTTCTACAGGATCTTGTATCCATCTAGAACAGCGGTGGTGATGTTGGGCTTAGAGTTGACGTTGGTCCAGGTTTCTGTGAGGAAGGAGACGTTGGGTGCATGGGTGTTGAGGAGGTCCCAGATGTCTATGGCATGCTTGTGTAAGGAGCACACGTTGAGGAGGATGCAGTTGAGCTTTTGTGAACGGTGATACCTTTAAGCTGGAGGCTGCTGCTGGGGTTCGGATATGGGTGAAGGTGCCACAGCAGTGTTGACAGGAGATCAGGCCTTGGATGTTGCTCTGCGTCGAAAGCTGGCAGTTGGTGCTGCATCCAGGGTTGAGAGTGTGGAGGGTGCTTGAGTCATAGCAGAGGTGGGTTGGAGGACCAGGGTCCCTGGCGCTGGTTGCAGAAGGACGCAGACGGGCTTGCCTTTAGCGTGCTTCAGTGCACCAGCAGCACACCCACTGCCTGCATCCACTGCGCAGCTGCACAACAGCTACCATTTAGTAGAGGTCGGGAAGGGAGGTCAGCTGGCAGGCAGGAAGGACAAACTGGAGGGGGGGAGGGACCATGGGGCAGCAATGGTGTGGACAACACGGAGAGTGCGTGGAAGAAAAGAACACAGAAAGAGAAGAGCGAATGCAGAAAAAAGAGAGCAGTGAGAGCAAAAAGAGAAAAGAGGGCACAGATAAAGGCCACGAGAGGCAGAACAGCAGAAGAGCAGAGTGCTCTCCCACTGGACCACCAAAGATGAGACACAGGCAGGAGCCTGTGGGTAGAGGAGGGCCTTGAACACTCTGTAACTGAGCTCAGGGTGCAGCACTTAGTGGTGGAGCTGCATGGGGGAGAGCAGTCACACTGACCATGTCAGTGGTCTAGCTCTTCTTGCCGTGCAGCGGCGGCCATTAAGTAGGGGTCGGGGGGAGGGCGATCAACTGGCAGTCAGGAGCGGGATGGACACACTGGAGGGCCCATGGAGGCAGCAGCGGCATGGACAATGCAGGGATCATGAGGGAGAAGAGAACAGAGAGAGAAAAGGGAAATGACAAAAATGAGAGAAAAAGGAGTAGAGAGACCAAAGGGAAAAGAGGGCAGAAGGCAGAGAAAATAGCCAAGAAAGGCAGAACAGCAGAAGAGCAGAGTGCTCTCCCACTGGACCACCAGGGATGAGACACAGGCAGAAGCCTGCGGGTGAAGGACTGCCTCGAACACCCTGTAACCTAGCTCAGGGGGCAGCACTTAGTGGTGGAGCAGTGCAGGGGAGAGCACTCACACTTAATCACAAAGACATGGGTTTTCGCTTAAGGATCTGCACATCCACAAAAGCAGTCAATAGCACATCAACATGTATGACTTAAATTTCACATATAGAGGTGCTGCAATGGTGTGGGCAATACCCACCCATCAGGGTATAAAAACATTAGGACGAATCCTAAGGCAACATATAGATTCACAATACACCTGAGCACACCCAAAGAGGATAACTGTAATCCATAGGTTTAGTCAAACCTGAGCAATGCGAACAGTAGTCAGTTATTCAAATGTCCTTTGTCACAATCGCATAAAAGGAAGCTTTCCAATCAGGTCCTGTCGCACATTTTTAATAATCAGAGAACAACGCAGAACAGCAGCAGCCGACGCGCGTTTCGCCCTCTGGGCTTTTTCAAGCCTGCAGAAAAATACATATATGACAGTAATTGTACAGTGATCAGATGTGACCAGTACAAGTCACCACGATGTTTGCACAAATTGATATGCCCTTAAACAAAACACTTCAATTACGAATGTATGTTCATATATCCATAATGTCATCAGTTGCATATCCCACCTCCCTGTACAGATTTTACTTGGAACTGGAGGTGTGGGGATACGTAACTCCAACCTTCTAATATGTTAATTTTAACAGGAAAACACAAAATAATTATCATACAAATGTGATAAAGCAGTATTCATATTAAAACATAGGCACACCATCCTAGTTGCAGTATAAAGTAGAACACAATGTATACGATTAGCCAATCGCCATGAGTAGATCTAAGATACTCGAAATACTCTTCATGTGTATCCTATTTGATTAATAAAAAACCCACATAACTAAATGTGGTGATCACCAAACTCCGTGTCAAAGGTATGGGAACACACCGTGACGGATTCAGAAAATAGAGAAGGTTAACTCACTGCGTGAGTAATACCACCACCAAGACACCGACAGTGAAAACCGGAGCCGAGCTGGAAGGCTCACAAAAATGATTTAAAAAAAAAAAAAAAAACTGTAGTCAGCACTTAGTATTAGAGATATTCCTCTCACCTTGAATGTCGAGGCTATATCTCCTAACTAGTTCAGTGTTGAGGGTTATGTATCAATCTCTTGCTGGATTAATTCTGAAGAGAAAAAGGAATGTTTCGAAAAACCAACTTTGTAAAAGCAAGGGTATACTGTGATCAAGTTAGGTGATTCAAGTAATAGCTATGCCTATTTCTTACCCCAGGTCACCAACGCCAAATTGATCGTCTTGTATCACGTTGATATGTAAGACTGAGACACGTTTTGAAAAAGCGGTTTGTCGTCGTTATAAATAAAGATCCCATTCATTCCTGGGAAACGAGCAACGGACCTTGATAAGTCCTGTGTTGAAAAGTAGATCAAACGACGTAATATCAATAAAGGTTCCAGCAGACAAAGTAAAAAGAAAAAGAAGAAGATTTTTGTCGTTAATGCTAGTGCACCTTCGTACATGTGTCTAGCTACACAGTACAGGTTATAATTTGGAATGCATCTAACCAGTATTGGAGCTGTATGATAACACACAAAAGAACAAAAAATATAGATTTAGTTTTTACCTGATTCGTAGAGTAAAGTCTTGTAAAAGACGCGTGGCAACTCGGCGTTCTGTAAACGCTGGTGCCATTTTGATGGTCTTTATGCTCACAGCAGATGGCCATAGAAAGCGGACTGTGGCTGCGGTCGCGTATTGTTTCTATAAATCTAAAAATTGTGAATAAAATCACTATTCCTACAAAATTGTAGGAATTGGGCTTGCAACCAAGATGTGAATTATTTATCGCAATTGCCCTCCAAGGACATACAAATAGAAAAAATATATATTCTAATGAAAATAGAAAAAAGACTTACTTCACTCATCGACGATGGGGAACACGATCTTAGGGTTGTGATATAAATCGATCATATGTAAAGTTAATGTTCTTGCTTACTCAAGCTGAAAAGCGCATAAGTATAGTATTATGCATGAGAAGCATATACATGCTTGGTCAATCCCCTTACTTTTTCAAGACTTCACATGTATAACATTGCGGGGACAACGTTGGACCAATCCAATTACGTCCCCATGTACCTACATATCCCACTTACTAGTAAATCTTGATGATGATTAATCGATATGAGTGAAGTTATGTGTGTCCTTGATATAAAAGGCACGTATGGGATTGAAAGATGAATTTCATCAATTTGGAGTGGAAGACGGAGACAAAGCAAATCCACTAGTGGCCTGTCCAACCATCTCAAAAACATGACAAAGGCGAAACAAACTAAAAACCGACTCAAAACATAAGGAGGTGTATCCATCCAGTGGCAATGTAACAAAAAAAGGTCACATGCCCAGTATCTATTGGTGTGGATTGGAGTTGTCATATATCAGTCTGCAGCTCAAGAAGGTGGTGAGAGGGAATCTAATGGATGGAAAGAATAGTACAGATCACAGCAAGAAGGCACATGAATATCTTAACATGGCTTATAGGAATTCACACAGCTCTTTATCAAAATTTACGCCATGTTCCAGCGCCCTCAATTTAATAATCCAGGTACTCTCTAGTTTACGTAATTGTGACGTCATGTCACCCCCCCTGTGCGTTTTGATTTATTGCATCAATACCATGAAAGCCAAGTTTACGTAGATCATTTGGTGTATGTTCAGTATTGAAACGAACTGCTAAGGGATACTGCGTATTATTATTTCTGATGGCACGAATATGTTCTTGAATCCTCTCTTTCAGAGGTCTAATTGTGCTTCCAATGTATACTTTGGTGCAAACACATTTAATACAGTAGACAACCCATTTAGTATTACAATTGATGAACCCTCTGATGGTGTATGTTTTCTCCGTATTGTACTTAAAGGTGTTGATTTTATGCAGTCCAAAACTACACATGTTGCACGAGCCACACCTAAAAAAAACATTTGGGGCAGAAGGTAGCCACGTGACATGCTGTTCAGGAGGAATGAAACTAGGGCAAAGTTGTTGTCTAAGTGTGCGCCCTCGTTGGTGAATAATTAAAGGTTTTGATCCAATGGCACCCTGTAGGCTGATGTCATGAGTTAAAAGGTGCCAGTGTTTTTTTTAAATCTTGTAAACATCTGAGCTCAGACTGGTATACGGGGTAATGAAGGCACCCTTGATTGCTTTGGATGTTCTTCTCTGTTTTTTTGGTATTCAAAAGTGAGTGCCTTCTATTAACCTTATTGACTTTCAGTCTTGCTGATTTAATTGTATTCTTGGAATATCCTCTCATTTCAAATCTTTTTTCTAAAATTATTAATTCTTTGTCAAGTAAAGTTTCATCACTACAATTGCGTTTGATACGCAACATTTCTCCATACGGAAGGGAATTGATTTGTGAAGGTGGATGTGCACTGCTGGCATTCAGAGTTGCATTGCATGCGGTGGCTTTCCTATAGGGTAGACTAACCAGTCTAATATCATCAACCATGATAGTTAAATCCAAGAAATTGACCTGCTTGGCACTCTGATTTTTTGTGAATGATAAATTGTAATCATTGTCATTGATGTATGCAAAAAATTCCTCTAGGGCATCATTTGATCCAGCCCAGAAGAATAAAATGTCATTAATGAATCGTCCCCAGTATAGGATATTCTCAACCAAGTGACCTGGACAGTTCCTCTAAATATGGGTGTGTTCAAACAGACCCATATACAGATTTATAGAAACAATACGCGACCGCAGGCACAGTCCGCTTTCTATGGCCATCTGCTGTGAGCATAAAGACCATCAAAATGGCACCAGCGTTTACAGAACGCCGAGTTGCCACGCGTCTTTTACAAGACTTTACTCTACGAATCAGGTAAAAACTAAATCTATATTTTTTGTTCTTTTGTGTGTTATCATACAGCTCCAATACTGGTTAGATGCATTCTAAATTATAACCTGTACTGTGTAGCTAGACACATGTACGAAGGTGCACTAGCATTAACGACAAAAATCTTCTTCTTTTTCTTTTTACTTTGTCTGCTGGAACCTTTATTGATATTACGTCGTTTGATCTACTTTTCAACACAGGACTTATCAAGGTCCGGTGCTCGTTTCCCAGGAATGAATGGGATCTTTATTTATAACGACGACAAACCGCTTTTTCAGAACGTCTCTCAGTCTTACATATCAACGTGATACAAGACGATCAATTTGGCGTTGGTGACCTGGGGTAAGATATAGGCATAGCTATTACTTGAATCACCTAACGTGATCACAATATACCCTTGCTTTTACAAAGTTGGTTTTTCGAAACATTCCTTTTTCTCTTCAGAATTAATCCAGCAAGAGATTGATACATAACCCTCAACACTGAACTAGTTAGGAGATATAGCCTCGACATTCAAGGTGAGAGGAATATCTCTAATACTAAGTGCTGACTACAGGTTTTTTTTTTTTTTTTAAATAATTTTTGTGAGCCTTCCAGCTCGGCTTCGGTTTTCACTGTCGGTGTCTTGGTGGTGGTATTACTCACGCAGTGAGTTAACCTTCTCTATTTTCTGAATCCGTCACGGTGTGTTCCCATACCTTTGACACGGACTTTGGTGATCACCACATTTAGTTATGTGGGTTTTTTATTAATCAAATAGGATACACATGAAGAGTATTTTGAGTATCTTAGATCTACTCACGGCGATTGGCTAATCGTATACATTGTGTTCTACTTTATACTGCAACTAGGATGGTGGGCCTATGTTTTAATATGAATAATGCTTTATCACATTTGTATGATAATTATTTTGTGTTTTCCTGTTAAAATTAACATATTAGAAGGTTGGAGTTACGTATCCCCACACCTCCAGTTCCAAGTTAAATGGGTTCAGGGAGGTGGGATATGCAACTGATGACATTATAAATATATGAACATACATTCGTAATTGAAGTGTTTTGTTTAAGGGCATCTCAATTTGTGCAAACATCGTGGTGACTTGTACTGGTCACATCTGATCACTGTACAATTAGTGTCATATATGTATTTTTCTGCAGCCTTGAAAAAGCCCAGAGGACGAAACGCGCGTCGGCTGCTGCTGTTCTGCGTTGTTCTCTGATTATTAAAAATCTGCGACAGGACCTGATTGGAAAGCTTCCTTTTATGCGATTGTGACAAAGGACATTTGAATAACTGGCTACTGTTCGCATTGCTCAGGTTTTGATAAACCTTTGGATTACAGTTATCCTCTTTGGGTGTGCTCAGGTGTATTGAGAGCACTCACACTGACCAGGTCAGTCACTACCACGCATAATCCAGTATCACGTACATCATTAGCATGCATGTCATTACAATGCACATCCATAAAGGTAAATTATAAATGCCTTTAACACACATACACTTACCACACATACCAGCACAACTCAAACATTTACAACTAAATATTTGTACATGCCATACTATGTTACTGTTGAAGCTTAGAATCCGGATAATTAGATGTTATTTTAAGAAATAGGTAAACCAAGGAACAAAGGTATGTCGATTAGGGCATTAAAATTAATTCAGCAGTGGTAGTAAAGAAGACAAATTCCTGAGAGAAGATATAAAAAAAAGAGGAGCACCGCCACTTAGAAACACAAGTAAGAACGCACGTACAGCTTTTGAGGCAAACATAGATATTTTGAAGCAAAACTAGCAGTAATGTGTTTTTTAAGATCTCTGCCATTGACATGATGGGCGTGCTGACCGAGGATAAGGCAGCCGTTCCACTGTAACTCTGTTCATATCATGGGTTGAATTCTGCTTCATCTTTCCTGGGGTGTTTCCTGGAATTGCGGCGTGTGTGGAATGTATGGTAACTGAGAGGGGTATCCTAGGTGGGGAGGTCAAGGTGCATCCTATTATACACCCACTCCCACCACAGCCAAACTGCACCTTAGACTTATTTTATTGTGCAGCAAAGGTCTTCGTCCTCCCCAGGAAAAGGTGGGTTGTATGATGGAACAAAATACTTTTTTTAATGTCAATTTTTTATATTTAACTACGCGTCGTAATTTAATCTGTGGTAAAGTCATGAATGGTAAGGTTTATTTGTGGTAATATAATGTTTGGCAAAGACATTAGTGTGGTGAAGGATTATTGCAAGTGTAATACGTGCTCCAGTAAGGCTGCTGACATTATTCTAATTCACACTAATCAGGAGTATCTTCTATTTTTAAAACCTTCTTTGGCATTGTATTGAATAACCACTCACTGTTTCTGCCGCATTTCGCCGCTCTTCGCATTTCTCCCTGGTCCAATGCGGGTTTCCCATTTGTGTGGAGGGAGATAGCGGATACAGTCTGTCTCTACTTCTGGGCTGAGTTGTAGGTTAGCGATCTAGCTGTTCTCCTCCACTATATAAATCCATGCCTGACACAACACGCAGAGGACACGCCGCTGGCATGCCATAGGCATGCCAAAGGCAAGCCCATCTGCACCTGTTCGCACCCAGCTGTTGCCAGGACCCCTGCATGTTCCATACCTAATTTAAGACTTAATACAGTTACCATCCAAATGAAACTCCTGGGGCTTTTCCGGTTATGGAGGGCCCTTCACGTGCAGACCTTGCCAATTACAAAGCCTGAAGCTGGAACAGAAGCACATAGGCCCTATGATATCTGACCCAGGCAAGGGTAAACACACCCCCAATGTAGCTACTCATTCCCAGACTTCACCAGGAAATCATACTGGCAAATCTGCTCAAGGTTGGAATGGCTTTTTAAGCAATGTCAAATCCCAGCCCAAGCACGCAGTGGAAATCTGGGATCTACTTGCCTCCAAGAATCCCGACATTGAATTCCTGACTGAAACTTGTCTTAAACCTCCTTCCGCCCCTGCTATTGCAGTGGCACTCCCAGAAGGCTACCGTATTCAAAGGTTGGACAGACAACCTAAGGTGGGTGGAAGTATAGCAATCATTCATAAAGACTCCATCAAAGTATTAATACTTGAGCAACGCTGCAATGACAAAATTGAAATTTTAGTTTTTAGAACTGACTTGCTACCCCAACATAGCTGGAAAGGCACCCTTGTATATCGTCTCCCAGGCCCCCTCTTTGATTACTCGCTCCAACTAATGGACTCAATTGTTCCCCATATCATTTCTACCAAAAATGTCTTGCTATTAGGGGACTTTAATGTACACAGTGAGAGGACTGCCAATCAGGATGCCTCTACGCTCCTGACAGATTTAGCTACTCTCGGACTAGGTAAAATAAACGATGGTCTCACACATTTAGCAGGACACACATTAGATTTTATTTTGACCAACTCTCCCAGTATTTTCTGCGAAGCTCCTTGTACACTTACATGGACTGACCACTCATTAATCAATTTTCACATCAGGGGCCCCAGGGTATACGATGCTCCCGCTTTGGCCCCCTAGAGCCTTCGTAGACAGTGACATAAAAT
Organism: Triturus cristatus; assembly: GCF_964204655.1. Taxonomy (NCBI): domain Eukaryota; kingdom Metazoa; phylum Chordata; class Amphibia; order Caudata; family Salamandridae; genus Triturus; species Triturus cristatus. The sequence goes on along the minus strand of NC_140583.1, from coordinate 46,047,482 downwards.
CACTCCAGATCATTTCCAGGACACAATTCCTTCACTCTGAAACCTTAAATCAGACAATAATGGGGAATGCCTGGCTCGATATAATTCCATAGTAAAAAGTGCCATTGATCACCTGGCCCCATTGAAACAGTGTCCTAGTTTGTCTTGGCGCCCACAGTGAGCTTCTCCTCTTACCTACGGAGAGAAAAACGTCTCGATAAAAATCTGGATAGGCACTGGCGCCATTCCCAAGAGGCACAGGACAAAGAGACATATAAGGTCACTCTGGCTCAATATCACAAAAACATAAAAACTGCACACAGAGCCCTTGTTGCGCTACAACTTAACTAGGCAGTTTTGTATCAAATTCTTAAATACACAGAAAATCCTCAGCACACGAAAATCATGTATCAATAGTAATTACGAATGCAGAATTTGAGCATTAATTCAATGAAATCAATTAGTTCTTGTTCTTCTCAATTATTCTTAAGATCTTCCGACAGCCGACACGTGTTTCGTCGCTTTACAAGGGAAATCGTCCCATGACTTTATCAAGGCTGCACAAAAAACAAATGGAATGCGCAATGTCCGACCAAGGTGATGTTGTCGTTGAAAGCGGTACAGCTGCGGCTGACGTTACAGGTTTTAATGAAAACGAAGCGGGTGTTATACACATCCCACCAAATTTAAGGAGAGCCATCACTCTAAAACTTATAAAACATGGTCTGACACCAAGAGGTGGTAGAACAGTTTTTGTGATAGTGGCACATGAATCTCACCAGACAGAGGTATTCTATTCATGGATAGTATTCCCAGAATCAAATCCAGTAACACACTTGTTTCACTTCTTCAAAGAAGATGAACCACCTGAGGAATATATTCCTTTTGAGGATATTGAAATTCCACTCACATACCAGGAGCATGAGCTCTGGTTTAAAGGCACCCTAAAACATTACAATCACATTACCAGACTCGGTCCACTTGGTAGACCAGGAGCAACATGGACGATTTTAGCCGGCTATACACCTCATCCTGACATTGAAACTATGTCAGACGTAGATTTACTTGCTCAACTAAAGGAGCTAATCAAAATATATATACAATTGGTTGAATATGTCATGCAGACTTTCACAGTCCAACCACCGTTAACAATTCAAACTCCAGCCCCTCATCAGGGGAATACACTAAAAATCACTCCACAGACTTTACACGCAGTCATGGGTAAAATGCCCATAAAACGTGAACAAATTCCATTCTGGATAGCTCAATAAATTACTCAAATTGAAGCAGTATTTCCTAATACCAGCCATTATGAGAAACACAGAATTCTAACAATCTGTTTACCAATGGGGATCACACCACATCTGGAGGTCTGCACCTCATGGGGCACAGTCTTTGCTGTAATCTACACAAAAACACATGGTGTTCCGTCCATTGCGGTAATACCTGACATCCTGAAACAGATTCAAAACGAATACGGGGCAGAGCCTGCTCTGAATTTAGGTATGAAGTTACTTAAAAATTTCGACCAGGTCTCAACAATAATATTATCTAATATTAAAGGAGAAGCAGCATCAGTGGCAATCCGCCGGAAATTAAGGGAATTTGATGTAACAGAACAACCACACAAACTAGCCAGAATAATTGAAAAATCCTATGAAGAATTAGGAAGAGACAGTTTGGGAGGGAAACCAGTTAAACCACAACTGTCTGAAAGTACTGATTAGGTCTTTCCTAAAAACACTCCTACCTCTTTTAAAAAGGAGTGGGAAAAAAGCAAACAGAATTCCAAAGAGAAGCGTTCTCATTCCAGAGGCAGGTCTCCTCCACAGAAGGAGCCCTCTGAAAGGAGGTACAACCTCAGGAATAGGGATAATTTGAGAAAACCTGACAGATATCAAGATAATGATACACGTCCCTCTCGTACCTTTCAGATATCGTCACAGACATCCAGAACAGGCTTATCTCCCTATGAAGTGGTCTTTGGTAGACCACCGAATATGTGGGGCACTCCTATGCCTAAAAAGATTACTGATGTTGATAGTAACATGCTGACAGATTACCTGGCTTCCTTGATGTCTGCACTACTCTCTTGTCGTTCGCGTGGCAGCCCAGGCTCAAGCCGCGCTGAGGGGCTATTTTTAGCTTCTCTGATGAGACAGGGCAGCTGAGAAACGAAACTCAAGCCTTCCTTTGTTCTATTCTGTGCAAAACCAGTGCCCCGAGGAAATGTCTATGGAAAACTGTTGTTTTATTTCTTAGCAAATGTTACATTGCTTCTAGACAAAAAGTAAAATGATGCTCTTGCTTGAAATTTTAAGGGCTATATGCCTATATAATAACGATTTTCAAATTCAGACAATTTTAAATTGTGGCCCAATGCTGCCACCAGTTGGATTGAAAAAATGATCCAATGGTTACAAGTATGAGAAGAAACATGAGATATGTGCCTTCAAATAGGAAATCAGGGTACATTGTGTTGAAATAGATGCATAACACCTTTCCAAAAAGAAATGTTCGTGTGTTTTTCATTTTTGATTATTCTTGCTGGTCCTGTGTGTCAGAAATAACACAGTCAGTCCAGCTGACAGCTGCTCATCATTAAGATGACCTGCTGTCAGATGGGAGTAAATAGGGCAGGAAAATCAGTTATTGATTATAAGCCTGACACATTAAGCAGGCCAGAATGTTCGCCTCTGAGCTGTAGGTACGGTAATTGCGCATCACTGCTCATTTATATATGTTATTATAAATTTGTCTATGCTTTCTGTGCTTGGTATACTGATGGCTTGGCATATGTATTTTATATATGTTTTGTTTTTGTGTCGTATTGACCAGTCTGTTTAGCATTAATACAAGTTCTCCTGGGCGGTACAGAGATGTCGTGACGACGTCAATCTTTGCGCAGCGCTTGATTGGAACTTGTTCACAATTACTAAATTTCACAGACATGATATTATCATTATCATGCTGTCAAAATAGCAGACAACACGTTATCAGTGTATGTCTAATTGGTATTGGAGATGAATAAAACAAAAAAAAAGGTTATGCAAGACTAAAATATTTATCACATGACTGCCCTTCTCTTATAGACAGGCAGCCTCGGTCATATGTTTCCAGATTGGACATTAAGGAACAATTATGATCTGTACACTCGCGTCTTAACACTTGAAATGCCTGTTTTAAATAAGGACTGCCACCCCAGAGTGACAACTCTGCCTTTTAGACAGTTGTAAACGGGTTTCCTCAAATGAGGCTCGGTATTTAGGATAATGAGAAAATATCTGACAGGATTTCCTTTTTCAAGTTTGCTTTAGTAAGCTCATTCTTGTAACTGGTGGCGCCAAAAGTTGACATGTTTTTAAATTAGGCTATTGGGTTTGGGCTTCTGAAGGGAGACATTTGAATATGAAAGGCGAGGGATACAGCTTCTTGTATAGGTGGAAATTATTGCAAAATGACTGGTTTCTTTAGCAGATAAATTATTAATTATGAAATTATCAACATTAATAAGGGTTCTTAAAACTTGGTTTTCCAAATATTTAGGAAGCTTAGCATTCCTATTAGGGCCTCCTAGCATTAATATTGACTTCAGGTTGGTGTAGGTTCACATAATAGGGACATTTGCATATGAGACGTCATTTGGCCAGCCTATGAGCTCACGCAATGAGGTTTGTACATTTGCTGGAAGGATTTCTCGCCATTTCAAATGCGCTGTGTATCTCCTATAATTTTGCTCACGCCCAGTTGCTACACACAGGGATTAATAGTGTTGACAAGACACAGGGTTTGATAGTGTTTGACAGCAGTGAAATCTGTTTCAGATTTCCTCCTGTCAAAAAGGGGGGAAGGAGGAGAATATTGGCTTCCTGAGGAGAATATTGGGTTCCTGCTGGCCCCTGAGGAGGTTCGCTTCCCGCTAGTCCCTTAGAAATTAGCCCCCTTAGAAATTAAGCGGAGGAAATAGGTATGTTGCTCTTCCCTTTTTCTCATGTTTTATTGTGATCTTTCAGGGGAATTAGTTGTGGGCACCGGAACGTATTCAATTGATTTCTGGCCTTTCACAGCCCAAGACACAAAAGGAGGTACGTGCATTCATTGGCCTCACTTCATATTGCAGGCAGTGGATCCCCAGTATGCTTACATAGCCAGGCCCCTAATACAGTTGACAACACAGGAGGCAGCTTCTACTAATGTCCTCCCTTGGACACAGGAACACACTGTAGCATTTGAAGAATTAAAAAGAGCTTTATGTCAAGCACCAGTTTTAGCGATCCCTGATTACAACAAATCTTTTATGCTTTTTGTGACAGAGCGGGATGGAACAGCACTATCTGTCCTAACACAAGATCATGCAGGAAAACACAAGCCCTGTGCTTATTTTTCTAGTACATTGGACCCAGTTGTCCAGGCTTTGCCTGCGTGCCTAAAATCTGTTGCAGCAACGGCCTTAGCCATAAGACAAAGTGACTCGATAGTGCTGGGCCACCCCCTGACAGTACAAGTACCGCACGCAGTGGAGGTTCTCTTGAACCGGACACAAACCCAACACCTGACTATAGCAAGACTGACAGGTTATGAGCTGACGTTATTTCAACAACACATAGAGATCAGACGATGCAACATACTGAATCCTGCTACTCTTTTGCCCTCTAGTACAGAAAACGTTCCCCCACATGACTGTGTTGAAGTGATACATACCGTGACTAAACCAAGACAAGACTTGACAGATGTTGCACTCCCAGACCCTGACCTAACACTCTATGTTGACGGCTCATGCATGAGGACGGGGGCGGGAGAATTAGTGGCAGCGTATGCAGTGACCACTGCTACTGAAATCATAGAGACTAAAAGAATAGACATACTGTCAGCACAAGCAGCAGAGCTCATCGCCCTGACACAAGCGTGCATAAGAGCTAAGCACTTGAGAGTAAACATTTACACCGATTCACAATATGCATTTGGGGTAGTTCATAATTTTGGAGTACTATGGAGAGAAAGAAGTTTCTTGACCTCTCACGGGGCCAAGATACAGCATGGCCCCCTTATACAAGCCCTTCTGGAAGCGATACATTTACCGACAGCCATAGCTATCTTGAAATGCAAAGCACATACTAAAGCCACAGATACCATTTCTCAAGGCAATGATCTGGCAGACCGAACTGCTAAACAGACAGCTCAGACCCCACTAGACATGACGAACTCACAGATACCATCAATGTCCAAAGACATGACAGTCAGGGATCCTTCCAGGGATGTACAAGACATACAGACACATGCTACTCTAGACGAATTAAAGAAATGGTCGGAACAAGGAGGGGTACTGACTGATCAGGGTTGGATGACTAAGGGCAAAGCAACATGGTTTCTTCCTGATTCGATGGTACAAGTGATCATAAATACCGCACATAGTCCTGCACACTTAGGAGAGAAAGCAATGCTAGACAGCTTACAGAATATATGGTTCAACAAGCACCTGCGTGCAGCAGCGAAACAAAAGGTCGGAACATGTTTGATCTGTTGCCAATTCAATCCAGGTAAAGGCATTCCGATGGAACAAGGTGGATTCCATCCACCTGACCACCCTTTTGAAGTCCTCCAGATGGATTATATCCAAATGGACAGATGTAGAGGTTACAAATATGTCCTGGTAGTAGTATGTTCGCTGACAAGGTGGACAGAAGCTTATCCAGTCCCTGATTGTACTGCTGTAACTACCGCCAGACAAATGGTACGAGAGTTTTTCCCACGTTATGGATTACCGCGTGTCGTATATTCCGACAACGGTCAGCCTTTCTCCTCTGAACTCATGAAACAGGTGTCCCTCCTGTTAGGGTATACCTGGAAGTTCCACTGCGTACGACATCCTGAGGCAGCAGGCCTTGTAGAAAGACACAATCAGACCTTAAAGATAAAACTAGCAAAGATTTGCGCAGACAAAGGTGTAGATTGGATGGTAGCCCTGCCGGTTGCACTCTTTTACATGCGAATGGTAGCCCATTCCAGAACAGGCTTATCTCCCTATGAAGTGGTCTTTGGTAGACCACCGAATATGTGGGGCACTCCGATGCCTAAAAAGATTACTGATGTTGATAGTAACATGCTGACAGATTACCTGGCTTCCTTGATGTCTGCACTACTCTCTTGTCGTTCGCAGGTTGCTGCCGCCTTCCCTGACAACACCCAGGTCAATGACCACTCCATCGCTCCTGGGGATTATGTTTTAATAAGGAACTTTGATAGAACGAGTCCTCTTGAGCCGAGGTGGAAGACGCCAAAGTTGGTATTATTAACCACGAGGACAGCTGTTAAAGTCGAAGGACGGAAAGGATGGGTTCATCTTCATCATTGTAAACGCTACTTCGGGAATAATGATTCTTTTAAAAAGGACACAAACTTTTCAGACTTTGAGCCCCCTTTACTAGAGGAGACTCCCCAGCAGGAGTACAAAGCTAAACTTAGATCTAAAAAGTCAGAACCCGTTTGATCAATTAAGTCCACTAGGTGGTGAAGCGGTTGAACATGTATTCTGGCTTGCATAAGATCTTGGACAATAATAATGATAAAAAGAGCAAGATGAAAAGCAAATACTGTAAAATATTACGTGGTAGATGTATAGTGACTTTGATTTTTCTATCTCCTCTGTGCATCACGATAATATGTATCAGCTTAATACTACATGCTATTTTTCCTCCTATTGCCTCACTCTTACACTCCTCCATTAATGATACCATAAAGCACACATTTAGTGATCTGCCATCCCATGAGCTATCATATCGACTTGCCTTACGCAACAATACCTTTATTCAGATGCTGCACCATTCACATCAGACTAGCAATGCTACAGACTGCTGGGTCTGTGGCCGACTTCCCCCGTATCAGAAGGTGAAGGGAGTGTTGCCTCTTTTCCCTTTTCCGTTCTCCCATAATGGTTCTTGCGGAGCATGGTTTGCCTTAAAGACATCCATCAACGGTGATGCCAAAGAATGTCAAGACAAGGAGTGTAGGGGTGACTGGGTATGGGGTAACTTGAATAAAGTCATGAATGAAGCATGTTTCCCAGATGAAGAAGGTCTTCCCCAAAGGAAAGGTACAGATCTAGAAAATGAAGAGTATCTGCAAGGAAATGCGACCCTCGACTTTATAGTGTTGAATGTCAAGCCCATACACAATTTAGGTCCATCCTCAATTACAGTCCTGCCAGTAAAAGGGAACTTGTGTGTCAGAAAAGAAGGCTCTGTACATTTGGAGCACAGCGAGTGTAATACTATAATAGAGTTTAAAGACAAAGGAAAGTCCTATTTCAGAGCATCACGACACACCTACTTTATTTGTGGCCAGACAGCCTATGTACAGCTGCCCTTAGACTGGAGTGGGACGTACTACATATCATTTCTTTTATTCCTAATAACGCACCATCTGTATACAAAGCAATAACAAGGCTCCACAAGATTGCCCAAAGCATACATCAAGACCCAGGCACGAGGACTTGGTCCAGTTGGCTCTGGGGAATAATATCGGCATGGGGATGGAAAGTGTTGACCGTCTGTGGATTAATACTACTAATGATATTCAGTTGTTGTCTATGTCTGCAGTGTGGCCCGACCGTTTGCGGTCTGTGTGCTACTGCATGTGTTCCATGTCCCCATTTACAAAGCATTGAAAATGGAAAAATAATGCTGCAAGAACAGATTGACTGTCTCATGAGAATAGATGTGACATGAAGGGTCCACTAGGAGACAAGGAGGGAATGAGGAAATAAAAATTATGAGGCCTATGTGTCCCCTGTGTGTTCCCCGTCATGTATGTACACATGCATGTATCCCATGCATTTCCCCTCCATGGCCTGTCTATCATGATGCTTATACTATAAACGTGGCCTGCCATCATCCAGTCTCCCATGAGAGAAACGACAAATCTGCATTGAGGCCTGCACGTTTTGCATCATGTTTTCTATACTCGTGTCATTTTCATGAAAGCCCATTATTGTGGCTCAGCCAGAGCCGAAAAGAGGTTTCAGGCCTCAGACGCTCTGAGAGCTGAAGCTGCGTATCCTTGGCCTTGCACACTTGGGCCTCAGCCAAAGGGGCCCTGTCCGAGGTGCCGAGACAGTATTGAGCACGGTTATCTGCTTACTCCTACTGAACCACATTCCTGCCTGGAGAAGGAGGAATAAACATAACCCATCTGCAAAGGAGAGAGCCTAGCCTTTCTGTCTCTTTTTGTGTGATTGCAAAGCTCACGACAGTGAAAAGCCCATAGCCCCCATGTAAGGCCTACGCAGTGCATGAAGAAATAGATGCCACATCGGCTCTTGGTGATGGGCAACCTATGTCACAAATCGGTCCCTGCTCCGGACTTTAGATATCAGATAATACAAGATGTACTGGTCGTCCTGACACTGAAGGCCTCTCTTCCAGACTCCCCGACTGCACAAGCAGCCTTCCCCCAGTCACACGTCAATTACACGTCATGCTCGAGTTGAGCACAAGTAAGGCAAAGTTCCAGTAAAATTCCAGCTGATCACGCAACTCCCTCCAGGTATCCACCCACCTATGACATTCACCAATGATCATCACGTGGACGCCCACATGGACGCCCACCTTCACGCCTACTTACACACCCACATGCTGCACTCGCTGCTTCCGCCTTGAGTGATCGCTCCCCTCGCTGCTCCTCACAGCGTGGTATCGTATTGCTGCATTGTAACCAAGTTGTGATATCTGCATAGCTCCATTTTTAGTAAGCTTCGTAATTTCATAGCGCTATTATCCCACAGCGCTTACATTGCTTTGATTGCATTGTTGTGTGTGATTTCCCCCGGCGCCCTGCTCTGACCTCCCCTCCATTTTGATCCTGCTGTTGTTGTGTTCCCCTGAGCCCGCCACGCCTCCCAGCTGAGCCGCCCTCCCACAAGCACCCAAAAGCATTCCCCAAACCTCGCAGCGCTGTGATTCACTCGCTGCTTCCGCCTTGAGTGATCGCTCCCCTCGCTGCTCCTCACAGCGTGGTATCGTATTGCTGCATTGTAACCAAGTTGTGATATCTGCATAGCTCCATTTTTAGTAAGCTTCGTAATTTCATAGCGCTATTATCCCACAGCGCTTACATTGCTTTGATTGCATTGTTGTGTGTGATTTCCCCCGGCGCCCTGCTCTGACCTCCCCTCCATTTTGATCCTGCTGTTGTTGTGTTCCCCTGAGCCCGCCACGCCTCCCAGCTGAGCCGCCCTCCCACAAGCACCCAAAAGCATTCCCCAAACTTCGCAGCGCTGTGATTCACTCGCTGCTTCCGCCTTGAGTGATCGCTCCCCTCGCTGCTCCTCACAGCGTGGTATCGTATTGCTGCATTGTAACCAAGTTGTGATATCTGCATAGCTCCATTTTTAGTAAGCTTCGTAATTTCATAGCGCTATTATCCCACAGCGCTTACATTGCTTTGATTGCATTGTTGTGTGTGATTTCCCCCGGCGCCCTGCTCTGACCTCCCCTCCATTTTGATCCTGCTGTTGTTGTGTTCCCCTGAGCCCGCCACGCCTCCCAGCTGAGCCGCCCTCGCCCCTCCCCCTCCGCTATCCATATATGACAGTAGTTCCCGCGCGCAGCGTCCACGCGCAGCGTCCGCGCCCAACCCGCGCCGAAGGTGCGCCAAAGGTAAGCCCGTCTACGCCCGTCCGCGCCTGGACCGCGCCCAGCGCCAGACCCCCTGCCCCTCGAGCTGCCCAGCCCTCCCGCATTACCTACGATGCCGCCTCCCTCCTAGCCCTCGACCCCGGTCGCGCCCCCAACTGCGTCCTTGCCGCTCCTGGACACACCCATGGCCCTTTCTCCTGCTACTCCTGCAAATTCAGCGGCACCGACAACATCTCTGCTACGTCCACACCACAGATTCCCGACCCCAACCACCTACAATGCATCCTTCTCAACACCCGATCGGTCCATAGGCATGCCATTGACCTATGGAATCTACTAGACACCATTTCCCCGGACATCGCCTTCCTTACGGAAACATGGATGAATGCTTCCTCCGCACCAGACATCACCATTGCCATCCCTGAAGACTATAAGATCACCCGCAAAGACCGTACCAGCCACACAGGAGGAGGAATCGCCATCGTCCACAAGAAATCTATCCGCATCTCAACCAGCTCTGACGTCAATCTCGCCAACTCCGAACATCTTCACTTCCAGATCCACATCGACCCCAAAACAACACTCAGAGGCACTCTCCTCTACAGACCACCAGGACCCCGCGCAAAATTCAGTGAAGACATCACGGACTTCATCACCCCACACGCGCTCCCCTCCAAAGATTACATCCTTCTGGGAGACCTCAACTTTCACCTTGAAAAGACCAACGACCACAACACCTCCACCCTCGTGGACAACCTCGCCAACCTCGGACTTAAACAACTAGTCACTTCCCCCACCCACATCGCAGGTCACACACTCGACCCCATCTTCACATCCAGCAATCATATCTCCTTCTGCCACACTACGGATCTCCTCTGGACCGACCACAGCTGCGTTCACTTCATCTACAACAAGCCGAAACCCATCATCCACTCCCAACCTACCCTGCAAAGAAACTGGAACAAAATCACCACGGACCAAATCTCCGCATCGCTCCTTCGAAACTCCCCAGCCCTCTCGTCTAACGCCAACGAAGCCGCCGCCAACCTCACCCTATGGTTATCCAACACCGCCGACACCTTAGCTCCACTGAAAAAACGTCAAAGCAAACCTGGCAGCAAGAAAGCCTCATGGTTCAACGATGATCTCAAGAAGTCCAAGAAACTCTGCCGCTCCCTTGAAAAGGCCTGGAAAAAAGACCCAACTACCAGCACCAAGGACGCCTTCAAAAGCGCCACCCGCACCCACCACCAACTGATCCGAAAAGCCAAGAAAACAGCTTTCAAGGATCGACTTGACAACAACGCCCACAACAGCAAGGAACTTTTCAACATCGTCAAGGAATTTTCCAATCCCTCGGCCAACTCCAACGACATCACCCCCTCTCAAACCCTCTGCGACTCCCTAGCCTCTTTTTTCCACAACAAGATTGCAGACATCCACAACAGCTTTGACAACCAACCCGGAAACCAACCCACCCTACCATCTGCTGACCACCTTCCCCCCGTGAACACCCTTAACGCTTGGAACCCAATCTCCACTGAGGACACCATCCGCCTGATGAATTCCATCCACTCAGGATCCCCCACAGACCCATGCCCTCACCACATCTTCAACAAAACAGACTCCGTCATAGCACCGCACCTCCGAGACGTCATCAACTGCTCCTTCAACTCCGCTACCTTCCCAGAAGTCTGGAAACACGCCGAACTCACTGCCCTTCTGAAAAAACCAACAGCGGACCCCACCGAACTCAAAAATTACCGCCCCATCTCGCTTCTTCCATTCCCGGCCAAAGTCATCGAGAAAGCCGTCAACAACCAGCTCGCCGCTTTCCTCGAAGCCAACAAATCCCTCGACTCCTCACAGTCCGGCTTCCGAGCCAAACACAGCACTGAGACCGCCCTCATCGCAGCAACAGACGACATTCGAACTCTACTGGACAACGGAGACACAGTCGCCCTCATCCTCCTCGACCTCTCTGCAGCATTCGATACAGTCTGCCACAGCACCCTCCTACAACGCCTCAATAACATCGGAATCCAAGGAAGAGCACTTGAATGGATCACCTCGTTCCTCACCGGAAGAACCCAGAGAGTCCGCCTTCCTCCATTCAAGTCCGAGGCCTCTGAAGTCATCTGCGGCGTCCCTCAAGGATCCTCACTCAGTCCCACCCTCTTCAACGTATACATGAGCCCCCTCGCGGCCATCGCACGCCGACACAACCTCAACATCATCTCCTACGCGGACGACACTCAACTAATCCTTTCTCTCACCAATGACCCTAGCACCGCCAAAACTAACCTACACGAAGGAATGAAAGAAGTTGCCGAATGGATGAAACAAAGCCGTCTGAAACTGAACTCAGACAAAACTGAAGTCCTCATCTTAGGTACATCCCCCTCTGCATGGGACGATTCCTGGTGGCCTGAAGCCCTCGGAAAAGCACCCATCCCGACAGACCACGCACGGAACCTAGGCGTCATCCTGGATTCTTCACTCTCAATGAACAGACAAGTCAGCGCCGTATCCTCTTCCTGCTTCAACATTCTTCGCATGCTCAGAAAAACATTTCGCTGGATCCCCCTCGAAACAAGGAAAACAGTTACCCACGCTCTTGTCACGAGCCGACTGGACTACGGAAACACCCTCTACGCGGGTACTACCGCAAAGCTCCAGAAGAAACTCCAACGAATCCAAAACGCATCAGCCAGGCTCATATTAGACATCCCTCGCAACGAACACATCTCTGATCACCTTAAAGACCTCCACTGGCTACCCATCAATAAGAGGATCACCTTCCGACTGCTTACCCACGCACACAAATCACTCTACGACATCGGACCAGATTGCCTCAACTCTCGACTGTCCTTCTACACCCCCTCCCGCCAACTACGATCTTCCAGCCAAGCCCTCGCCACTATACCTCGCATCAACAAGACCACCATGGGAGGCAGATCCTTTGCATACCTGGCTGCTAAAACATGGAACTCACTCCCCGCCTACCTTCGCCTCACCCAGAACCACCTAGCGTTCAGAAAGCAGCTTAAAACGTGGATATTTGACAAATAACCCTCCTCCCCTTCCTAAGCGCCTTGAAACCCTCTGGGTACGTAGTGCGCTATACAAATTCTATGACTTGACTTGACTTGACTATCTCATTCTCTCTTGCTCTGCCTGAAGCGCTTCTGCTTACGTATAATATTGAATGTATATATACTGTACTCTGTGAATAAAGTTGGAGAATATCTTGAGAATATTGAGAATATTATTTTGAGAATATTCTGAGCAGAAGACCCTTCCTGATCCCTCGTGGTGATGGAACTATTCTCCCTATAACTTGAGTTATTGGAATAAAGCCCTTTTGAACCTGATACCACAGACTCAGCCTCTTGCTTTATGCATGATCATATTGCTAATATAGAAATTATGAGTACGTAATACTTTATTTACGACAGCCCACCTCAACATCTTTTTCCTAGGATATGAACTATCATGTGAAGGCAAAAGCCTGGCAGCCAACTTTTTAGAAAAGTGTGCGCTGCTCCAACCACCAAAGACGCTGAAATATTTACAGTCGATTCTAGGTTTCCTGATTTTGGAAGAACTTACATTTTAAATTACGCAGAAAGGGTTAAACCTCTCTACGAATTAATCAAACCTGATTTTAAAATCACACATTGGACACAAAAACACACAGAAATTTTGCGTTTACTCCAAAGAGACATGTTAGCAACGAAATACTTGCAAACATGCGTAAACGTATGCAACTTAGTGATCCGAATTATTCCGGGTCAATGCGGATTCACCTACTTAACTTTTAACAAAGGTGAAAAAGTACCAATTGCATACAAATCCCACTTGTATACACAAGTAGAAATGAAATTCACTTCTACAGAAAAAATTCTGACAGCAGTTCAAACCGCTGTAGCAAAAGAAAGAGCCCTAGCACTGGGGAAACGCATTATGGTCGTAACTTCTGTACCAGCCCTAGAGGGAGTTACAAAAGCTAGCATTCCAAATGCAAAAGCTTTACATCCGAGATGGGTACAATGGGTTAATTCTCTTGCTGCAACTGATGTTGAATACGTTTTTGATCCATATTTAAAAACACAAGCATTCCTGCAATATGAACACGAATGTCCTCTGACTACCGAAATTCTCCCTCTTGACCAGTACGAATTCATAATTTATACTGATGGATCTGCACAGCCCGCTACGGTGAGTAAACAAGCTTACAGTGCAGCGTGTGCTATCGTTAAAGGTTGCATGCGAGATGGCAAATTCAGACCAATGGTCAGAAAAACCCAATCTCTAGGAGACTGTACAGCTCAGCGAGCTGAACTACAAGCATTTAAGATGGCACTTGAAAATACAGATCGCGAATTCCCCACACTGATAGTGTGCGAATATTTTTACTGTGTTCAATCCTACAATTAATATTTACAGAATTGGATTCAAAATGGTTTCAAAGATCCAAAAGGTGGCACAATTAAGCATAAATTGCTTTGGGAACAAGTAGTTCAGTTGCGAAATGTACTACAGAACACTCACGTGATACATACGCTGAGTCACCAACGTGATGGCGTTCACGTTGAAGGGAATTCATTGGCTGATGAAGCTGCGAAAGGGCCTGTGCAAACGGCTTCCGTAGCTGCAATCACTCGTTCAAAAACGAAAATAGACAGCAAAATAATGCTGGCTGTCAATGCATCAAGCAAAGGCACCGGTGCGGCATTACCTAAAAAGTTTCCACTCAAATACTCATATATAATTGATGCGAATGGCGTTCCGTTTGCTCGAATCCCTGGAGTGCGGGGTAGAGTAATTCCAAACAGGGAACATAGAGCAGCTTTGATTTATGAAGCACATCTGGGAGAGGGTCTGATACATCAGGGGATCTGAAAGACAATTTTAGAGTTAAAAGAGATGTACTGGTGGCCAGGGATGAGTACTCACATTCACATATTCATTAATAACTGTTTAGCATGCAATAGAGATCCCAGTAGAGAACGCCACCAGACACATGACTACAATGTAGCCAGCCCAGTTCAGACACCATTGTTAGATAGCATCAGACTAACGATAAACATGCGTCCTCATGGACGAATGCAATCCCAGAAACACTAAGTCTAGGTTCCTATTGATACGGCCTCAGCGATCGGCTGACGCTCAAACTGTTATAAAAGATTTGCGAGTCTTTATCGGCACATACGCAAAAGGCACACTACATTCTGACCAGGGTCCTGCGTTTAGCTCTAGGGCTTACAAAGAAGCCATGGCCAGTCTGGGCGTAGCATTGCGGTATTCTTCTCCATTCCATCCTGAGAGAAATTTTGTTGTGGAAAGAAAAAAACGGGACATAAAGCAGTCCATAACAGCTAGGGTATTAGGTTCGGGTGATGGGTGGGTCAAACATTTACATGGGGTCCAACGCGCAATAAATAACTTGCCAAGAAGTTTTCTAGGGGGTGTCACTCCATATGAGGTCCTGTTTGGGACTAGAATGTTGGTTCCGAACTTAGATATGAAAGGCACAGTAGTAGAAAACAAACAATTTGATATCAAAGATCGTTTGGCTGTTTTACAGGACTTAAATAAACTAAGAATGCAACAAAGCAACGTGGTCCTGAAGCCAACCACCACTGAGAAAAATCCGGCCGCCCAGCAAGGCCTGTCTGGAACCCAAAGCTTGGGAATCTAGTCAGAGAAAAGATCGCGGATAAGAAGAAATTTGGACCTTCATACAGACAACCAGTACCTGTCCTAGCAATCCACGGATCAAGAACAGTACTTTTGCCACCACTTGCTGGTAAAAAGGAGAAAAGATTTGTGTCCATCGACCTGATCAAACCACACTATGTGGCCGATACTGAACAGTAGGCCAAGTGGACTCAGCCAACATAGCAGATGCACTCCTCTAGCTACAATCCAAGAGGTTCAAACTGAGAGACTCATCACCTTGGAAGATTCGACAGTAAGAAATAGAGGACTAATCAACAATGCTATGGACTTTGTACCTCTTGAGACCCAAATAACAGTTCGTCCAGATACACCTGATTACAACTAAGTAACAAGTGATCAACTGGTTCCAACAATTTCATCAAATACGGTTGCAATTCCAACCATTGACAGCTTCTGGCTATTTCATGAACTTTGATACGTTTTCTGAGGATCCCAGCGTGCCTGAAACGACGCCATTACAAAGAACTTTCAAAGAACAAGCAACAGACATTTTTCTCATCTACTAAAAAAAGACTTATCTGGTTTCACCATGGATTGAACTATGGATTATTTTGGGAATATTCTTCTTTCTACTTTGGTTAGCTCTGGTAATAACTCTGGGTATGCTGATTAATGGAAGATATAGTCAAATGGACACAGCAAGTAAAAGAGTGAACTTACTTCTCCAGCCACACAAATCAAACCATCATGAAGCAAGAGACTTGTCAGCAGTGAACATCACAGTGATTCCTATACCTGATAGTATAGTTTGGGACAAAACTGAATATGAGATTTTTGGCCCGTCGGAGCTTTTGAAGGTTCCACATTTATTTAAAATTTCATTAAGTGACTTTATTACCTCCAGCACCTTTTCTGATAATTGGGACTTCAAGACTGTTAATAATATGATGTCTGATCTAGAGATGCCAACTGCATTCACTAATAATGAATATTTACAAGGTTCATCAGACTATGAACAACTGTATTGTTATAACCACTATGGTCATCATTTCTTGCATAAATCTGCAACACCTAGAAATGTATTTATGTAAAACCAATGGGAACATTGTCCTACGCCACCAAAGGGTAGCTTGTAAACATTTGCAATTAAATTTCCATATTTTTCAGGGTTTAATATCTCGAATGCAGAGACATTTTACTTTAAGAATGTCAATAAGACAGGAATGAAAACTATGTTAACGATTACCAAACAGATATATTCTGCAGCCTTTATTACCCCACTGTCTAGACAGGGTTACAACTTTTGGAAAGACAACATTGAGACAAAAACTGTCTGGGGTACTAAAGATTGGTAAGTACGGGGAATAGAATCCTTTGTTTAGAGCCTGTATTATCCATGAGTAAATTATGTTTTTGAACAACACTGTCCAATAAACATCATGCCTTGGAATAGCCAAGATAAAAGACATGAACACTCCGTCTATACCTGTACCTACAAGTGAAAGCACTACACAGGGGGAGGTCGACGTACATACTATTTTGAAAAATAACAGATCAGATCCTGAATGGGAGAAATGGTTGCTCTGGCCCTTAGACACAAACAACTGTCAAGATAGATTCCTGAACAAAACACAAGGTTTTCCTTCCATAGGCCAGACCCACGTTATGTCCAAAGACAGCATCCGGGGGTAGTAACAACTTACAGTGTAGGGAAACTTTGCCTTGATTGGCTACAGAAAGCTACACTAGAGGATGTAAAACAACACTTAACTTTACTTCAAGAAGGCGCAGACCTTAGGGAATTCTTGCTAGGACCAAGAAAACCGCGTCAAAAACGTTTCATATATGCCGGTATCTACGCTGCTTATAATGAAGCATGGAAGGTCACCCAAGCAGAGACGGCAGAATGAATACGACAAATTGATCGTATTAATTTAGAGAAATCTCTCTCTGTAGTAGACAATGGGTTAACGACTCTGTCGTCCAGGATATATTCTTTGGACAGCATTGTATACTCTGTCATAGACATCATGGAACAAGACTTGGTCATGTTGCAACATGGTCAGTCACAGCTGCGTTCTATCATGCTATTAGGCTGGACGCTTCAAAACTTGCGTTCTGGCTATGTGCCTTGGCGTTTAATCAATACTATGTCACTGTTTGGAGAATTCAATCTCACTGATAGACAGATCAAAATGGCACAAAGGGGAGCAGACTATACGGTGCTGAGCATTGAAAAACTGGAGAAATTACTATTCACAGTGGCAGAAAAACCAGCTACTGAATAGATCATACATGGTAAGATTACTCTGCCTGTTACGACTTTTTATTTTCAGTATTGCCTAAAAAATATACCAGCAGGCATATATGAAAGGTTGGGTAAAGAATACATCAAGACATCCTGGGATGTACCTTACACACACAGATTTTGGAGTGGGGGGCGTGAAGTGTTTCTTAGCGGTGAAAACTGTGAACACGCACTAAGCGGTTCTCTCCTTTGTCAGTGTATTAACTTACACGGGGCCTGTGACGGTTCCACTACAAACTTATCCTGCCACCTGCACGGTTCACCGGCAGCAGTGATTAATCCAATCTTTGGTCAACTTTCAAATGGGAGTTACATTATGTTGAATGATCACAGCTGCTGTGGCATGCTGCCAGGTATCCCATATCTACTAACGGTTACATCCAGGATCACTTGCTGTATGCAGGTCTTGTTTCTCCAAATAGAAATAGCCAGGGAGTCGCCTTTATGGCCTTCACTGAATATCTCTTCTATACGAGTTGTTACTCTAAGCAGAATGATAGCCATTCTTTTGCAAAAAAGTGTGCCTTTGACCTCTGCCAAAGAAACCTATGATCTCCAAGTCGCAAGGATTTCTGCGGCGATACATACCCTTTTGTATACAAACTGCCCTGTGCATTTCTCAGAAATGTTAGGTCGTATCTTAAACATGTCTGATACGAGCGGTATTGTACATGTATTTAAGAACGTGTGTGCAGGACTGTTAGCACCTTTTCAAGCAGTCCTCTGATTTTTTCCAAACTTCGTGCACTCTGTGTTTGGCGGACTGCTGGTCCTTTTAGCGGATGTATGACGTTACAACGCATGCTATTACAACGCATACCTTTACAACGCATTTTTTACAACGCAAGTACTACTACAACGCATTACTTTACAACGAACACTTTTACAACGCAAAACCTATTAAAATACTGAAAAGTGCTGTTACAACGAAATCTATTACAACGCATACCATTACAACGCGATTTTTTTTTTTTTTTAATTAAAAGTACAATAAAATCTGGCACGGGATGCAGGGAAATTAGGGGTTTTAGGGTGGGGAAGTGTATTAAAATGTGGAGAAAAACTGAGCGTAAATCTACTGAAATGCATAACCAAATTAATACTCGAGTATTAAAATTAATACTCGAGTATTAAAATTAATACTCAAAATCCCCAATAAAATTCCGTTTTCACACATTTCAAAGTTTAACAAAAAGAACGATAGAATTAACAACAGTGCTTACACATTTTTATCATGATTAAATCGGAAAGTAAGTAAACAGAGTAAAACAGAAGACACATACACATAGGCGCCATTTTAACCATCTCACTTGTAAAACTTGTCCTACAACACTTTCTATGAAAACAATACCAAAAGACATGTTCCAAAATGGATGCCAAAACGGAGCAAATGAGTGAAAACAATACATTTTAAAATGCATTTTTAAATTATCATTTTCCACAGTAAAATAAAGTATAAAAAAAAACACATCGAACGCAGTTTTTAAAAAAATTAATAGTGACACAGAGTAAAACTTATAAATACCAGGAAGACACCATTTTGCAATCAGTTGATTATCAACTACCAGAGAGACCAGACGTCAAAACCTGACCCTCTGTCACCTCCACTGCGACCTCCTCAGAGAGAGCACAGAAATCCTTCGGAAAACCATTATTAGTAGACAACTACTAGTAAGTCAGTAAAATATTTTTAAACCATGGTTTTGCGTAAAATATGTCTACTTTCCATACAAAATATATTTTTAAATTTTTAATATTAACTTCTAAAATGTACTGTTTCTAATTTGTTATGACTAAAAATATATACCAACTAAAAACAACTACTTTCTTTTCCAAAAACAGAAACTTGCAATACATTGAGAATCAAAAATTGGTGTACCTAATTTTGCATCACCTCCACAGAAACGACTCACCTTTAGTATTGTGAAGGTAAATGTAATTTAATTTAAATTATTTTAGTTTAAAAATATATTTTTAGCATTAGCTAAAGTTTTGTAATGGCAAAGGTGATTTTTTTTCTTTCCTCATTCTCACTACATCATAAACGAAATTATACCATGGTGCAGGGGTAACAATTACTAATAAGACTTCAGTTAGGTACAACACCTGAAAAAGCGTTTTAAGTTACTGAGGTAACTATTAGTATTCTAAGTACCAGAATGTTCAGCAGTAGAGTAATTGAGTGATAGTGTAGGTGTATCCATTATTACTCTTATTTTAAAATGCATTCAATGTGTATTATGTTTT
This sequence comes from Triturus cristatus, assembly GCF_964204655.1. NCBI lineage: Eukaryota > Metazoa > Chordata > Amphibia > Caudata > Salamandridae > Triturus > Triturus cristatus. Next base: position 46,027,631 of record NC_140583.1, on the reverse strand, counting down.
GCTTAACCAATTTTTACTCATACTCATTTGTCAAATATCATACTTTTCAAAAATGAGGTTTTTTTTTAAACCAACGTTGGCTAAGTAACATTAATTTAAAAAAAAAAAAAAAATTTCCACAGTAAATCGGTTACAAAAAATATAACTTTATCCTGCAGCAAGCATTACCTTAAAGGCACGAGAACAAAAAACAACTGAAAAAGGTATTTTACATTATGAGTGTTATAATTTCCACAATTTAATAGTCATTCCTTTTGCTATTGTTACTCCACTAAAGTACAGAAATAGGATAACTGATGGATAGTGTAGGGGTACAATTTACTATTCCAACTCCAGGAAGGTGCAGCAGTAGGGAAAGTGATGGATGGTGTAGGGGTGCAAATTACTATTCCAACTACAGGAAGGTGCAGCAGTAGGGAAAGTGTTATGTACTATATGTTAAAATGAATTTAATTTTTGCAAAAGGTTATTTTAAATTTGCATTTCTCTACAACGTTCATTTTTCTCATTTTTACCTTTTATCACTTTTGCAGACAATTGTTTTTGTTTTACATTTCCAAACAATACATAAGTGTCTACTCCAGCCTACAGGCCATTCCCACTTAAGAAGACTCAGCAAGAAAACCAATTTAAAAAAAAAAGGTATTTTTAAACAACATTATAAGGTGCAGCAGTAGAGAAAGTGTTGGATGGTGTAGGGGTGCAATTTACTATTCCAACTCCAGGAAGGTGCATCAGTAGGGAAAGTGTTGGATGGTGTAGGGGTGCAATTTACTATTCTAACTCCAGGAAGGTGCAGCAGTAGGGAAAGTGATGGATGGTGTAGGGGTGCAAATTACTATTCTAACTCCAGGAAGGTGCAGCAGTAGGGAAAGTGTTGGATGGTGTAGGGGTGCAATGTACTATTCCAACTCCAGGAAGGTGCAGCAGTAGGGAAAGTGGTGGATGGTGTAGGGGTGCAATTTACTATTCCAACTCCAGGAAGGTGCAGCAGTAGGGAAAGTGTTGGATGGTGTAGGGGTGTAATTTACTATTCCAACTCCAGGAAGGTGCAGCAGTAGGGAAAGTGTTGGATGGTGTAGGGGTGCAATTTACTATTCCAACTCCAGGAAGGTGCAGCATTAGGGAAAGTGATGGATGGTGTAGGGGTGCAATTTACTATTCCAACTCCAGGAAGGTGCAGCAGTAGGGAAAGTGATGGATGGTGTAGGGGTGCAATTTAATATTCCAACTCCAGGAAGGTGCAGCAGTAGGGAAAGTGTTGGATGGTGTAGGGGTGCAATTTACTATTCCAACTCCAGGAAGGTGCAGCAGTAGGGAAAGTGTTGGATGGTGTAGGGGTGCAATTTACTATTCCAACTCCAGGAAGGTGCAGCAGTAGGGAAAGTGATGGATGGTGTAGGGGTGCAAATTACTATTCCAACTCCAGGAAGGTGCAGCAGTAGGGAAAGTGTTATGTACTATATGTTAAAATGAATTTAATTTTAGCAAAAAATTATTGTAAATTTGCATTTCTCTACAACGTTCATTTTTCTCATTTTTTCTTTTTATCACTTTTGCAGACAATTGTTTTTGTTTTACAATTCCAATCAATACATAAGTGTCTACTCCAGCCTACAGGCCATTCCCACTTAAGAAGACTCAGCAAGAAAACCAATTTCAAAAAAACAAGGTATTTTTAAACAACATTATAAGGTGCAGCAGTAGAGAAAGTGATGGATGGTGTAGGGGTGCAATTTACTATTCCAACTCCAGGAAGGTGCAAAATTAAATATACGATATATATATTTATTTAAAATAAAATACCAACATTAAAAAATGCGTTGTAATAGTATATGCGTTGTAAAAGTACTTACCATATAACATCATGCGTTGTAAATGCATGCGTTGTAAATGCATGTGTTGTAAAGGCATTTTCAAAGAATGCGTTGTAAAGGTATATGCGTTGTAAAAGTACTTACCATATAATAGCATGCGTTGTAAAAGCATGCGTTGTAAAAGTTTTTGCGTTGTAAAAAATGCGTTGTAATAGCATAGCGTTGTAAAAGTTGCGTTGTAAAGGTAGTTCCCCCCTTTTAGCACTCGTTGCATGGATACTATTTTTGCTCCTACTGCTGCGATATGGCAAGCCAAATCACTAGCGACACCCAGTTCACCATGGAAAGAACTCTATTGGAGACGAAGTATCGTGAGCGCATCGTCCAAATTCTGGGTTTACCTCGTCTACGAGAATTAAGCACCACTTGTTTCTGTCATTCAGACCAATCTGGCAAGATTGCATCTTACCTGTTCTACGCTGCATGCTATGCGGTGAAGAATGCGAGCTGGACATTTGTCTGACACTCCCATCAGTCATGCCTACAGATATCGATACTCTGCTGGACTCGGCAACGGCCCATGCTATGTGTTGTCCCCAGCGGCTACCAATCCTGATGGCGGAATTCATTGAAATCTCACAGATGCAACATGCTACTGCTGAGGTACGAGAGGAAACACCAGGCGCGCAGGTAACTTCCAATCCGAACATTCCTAATGCTTCCCATGCTGAAGGCGATAGTTCGCATCTATGTGCTGTTGATCTTCTACACAAGGTATTCCAACTCTCACCCACAACGGTAGACGACTTGTTGTCTACAGGATTGGAAAATGTTATGTTTTCTCCATCCCCACACACTGACTTTTGATTCAAGCACACAGTGTTCCGGAGATACTCTGAATTTGGCCTTCATTCTTTTTAAGACAAGGGACTAAATTTTGAACTTTTTTCCTATGATTAATTTTTTTTCTCCAAATTTGTATTTTTTACTCAGTTTTGGCACAGTAATCTGCTTATAGGAGAACTATTCATCATAGAGAACAGAATTCTGTGATAACACTTCCAGGGACAGTATGCCACCTTTTCATGATTAACAATTTGACTTGTGTAACCTGATATAAAATGGTTTCGGACCCTTTTTTCTTCTGTATTTACGAGCCATTTCATCACATGTATATATTTTGGTTCATTCATTTAGCATTCCTATGTGATCGTATGCTTAGAATAGAACATTGCCTTTAATATGTACAACACTTTATGCATAGCAATGGTTTTAAAATGTATTTTTAGAACATATGTTTTTACCTTATTTTAGCAAACCCATGCGATACTCTTGTTTTAAGATATGTTTAGACCGTATAGGATTTAGTAACGTCGTTCATACACAACTGGAGTGGGTGTTGTGTGCAGATTTAGATTCCGTATATAGGTTTCCCAATTTATGCCCTTATATAGGTACAATTCACATTGCCCTTATTTGGACATAGAAATCCGGCCCTTATGTAGACATTGTCCGTACAAACCAAATACAGGCATGGCCGGCTACATCTGTCCATCCACGTCACAACGAATTCGTGGAAAACCAGACCCTTAAGCCTTAGGAAGTTCCCTCAGCTTGAATATTGATTTCTCCAAGAACTCATTAAGTATGCATGAACATCTATTCCTTAGGGGTTCATTCATGATGTTCATCTGCCCTACTTTGATGTCAATACTGGCATTCCTAGATACCTTTAAGGTATAAATATACCAGCACTTGCCCTGGCAAATCGCCTTTCCCGGAGGATTCGATCCAACCCAGACTACGCGGTTTGCCATGGCAAGTTCGGAAGGAGATCGAGTTCCAGCCTGATGCACTTACCTGATGCTGCCATCCTCCTCGCAGAGAATCCATCTCCAGTGCTCTCTGACTTCCCTTGCGGGGGGGTTAGACTATCGAGTCGAGAAAAGAGATTCCAACCTCTCTCATTCTAAGGTATGGAGCTGACTAGAACTTAGAGAAACTTTTGTCAACTCTTGGCTAAACTAAATTATAGCTAGCTATACTTTAGACATGGCACCTACTTCAAACCTTGTACTGCACTCAAGTTAGGTACGCTGGGGTAGAACAATTTAGAAGCATCAGATGAGTATCCCATTTTAGCTTCTGTTAGTTATGTATGTATATTGATTAATATATGTCATAGCTACAAACCATGCTATTGCAGTATTATGTTATCTTACTGCTAACCTCGTACATATTGTACATCACAGCCTGTCTTTTGCAGCAATTCATATCTCTTGCATGAGAAATAAGACTGTTCAATAAACCCTTTTATTGAAACACCCGTCTCTCTATTTCTGTGCAACTCTGTAGAAATGACACAGTGTAAATAACAAAGGGACCCGAACAGGTAGCTTTGGACCTCGGGTGATTACTTATTTTTAAAGAACAAAGGTCCTTGGCTTAATGATAGATAATAAAAACATTTCGACATAGATTTCAATGAGACCTATGGAAAGACTTCCAATGTCCAGCCAGACAAAGGAACATTTATTTATTTTACTCTGTAGAAATGAAGCATGCATGATTAACTGAGTGAAACTGTTATCTACTGTTTCCACGATTCTGAGACTGTTCCGATTCTAAAAGGAAACAAAGTTGTCATGTTTATGCGGTTGTCAGAGACTAATCCCTCATTGTATATTCGAGAAGTTTCTAGTGACCTCTGAGCTAGCTGGCACACACAAGTAATTAAGTTTAATATACTCGATAGAGACATACTGACCTTATTCCTATGTCAAATCTATAGTGTATGATATTCCAATGCATAGAGTCAATCAGGGATATAGGAACTACACTACAAATGGTGGGATGCCGCCACTTTAAAACAGTATATTCGAATTAAACAAGTGCTTAACCACTCGGTTATTAATTTGTATGATCTGATAATTCTAGGATTTGGTCATCTTTTGATTATTCTATTTGTCTTTATGACACATATCTGTGATCCTTTGGCACCTTTTTACTCTAGAAACTGGAATTGTCACTTTACTTGTGAACCTGTTTGATACATTCTCAACATAATTGGGATGTCGCTAGCAACAGAACCCCCTTGTGGGGTGGACGTATCACCACAATTAAAGTAGGTGATCGCAATTTTTGTTTTGGATCATTCTCGCCATCACACTGGCATATGGATATATTCATTTAGGTTATTTATGTCTTTTTACAGGGCACTTTTACCAAGAAGACATAGGTATTTAATACTATCTTCCGGTATCACCACTTTGGGATATATAGGTTTTTACTCATGCATCACACAATTCCTTCCCTTACCACAATTCTTAGCTACAAAACATAGCGACTCAACAAGACAGACTGTCTTTTCATTCACTAATCCTTTTCTTTATCTCACTTCTGGTTTTGGTTTCTCATATCATCTTCGCCTTGGTTATTTGGATACAAATTATCTTTTATCATACGGGACTTCGTAATTTGGATTTATAGGTTCTAACATCTTGTGCACATGTAGACTGATTCAGTTCACTGTTTCTTTTCACCTATGTTTGGGGAAATGTTCATGACTTGAGTACACCCAATATTTTATGAGGTGATACATTGCGCATTCCATTTGTTTTTTGTGCAGCATTGATAAAGTCGCGGGACGATTTCCCTTGTAAAGCGACAAAACACGTGTCGGCTGTCGGAAGATCTTAAGAATAAAAGAGAAGAACAAGAACTAATTGATTTCATTGAATTAATGCTCACATTCTGCATTTGTAATAACTATTGATACATGATTTTCGTGTGCTGAGGATTTTCTGTGTAAGTTCATTTGGCTCAGGTCAGCAATTTTGGGAAGATTTGTGGTTCTTCTCACCTACAGCATCGAGACCAAACCAGGCTTCATATACTGATACCAGTGCTAATCTCCTAAGTGGCGCCAATTTCCTAAACATAATATCACAGTCCGTGTAAGTCTCAAATTCTTAAATACTTTGCAAACTTGAAGGCCTGTAATAATATGGCAGCTCCCTCCCAAGCACTCTGTGATAAAATAGCTATGCATTTCACACAGAAAATTGAGCTGATCTATGATAAAATCACCTCAGTCGGGAACCCTCAGCTTGATATCGCATCCTGCTGTCCTCCAGCCCCAACTAATGTGCATTTGTTGGAAAACTTCCCCCCTCTCACAGTTAGTGACGTGGAGTCACTGTTGAATACAGTCAAATCAGACTCCCCTCTCGATATTATTCCAGCCAAGACTTCCTCATTGCTCTCCAAACAGCTATCCCCGCTATTTTGCTCTATCCTCAATCTCTCGATGAGAGAGGGCCAACTTCCCGCCGAATGAAAGGCGGCACAGATAATTCCCATCCGTAAGAATATCAAGGCCCCCATGGAGGACCTATCTAACTATCGCCCAATTTCCCTCTTACCTCTCCTGAGTAAGATACTGGAAAAACATATCAACAAACATCTATCTGAACATGTCGAATCCATGGGATCCATGGGATGCCTTGACCCATATCAGTCTGGAAATAGGCCAAGGCACAGCACCAAGTCAGCATTGATTGCTTTTACTGACAACATTAGGCAGTTCCTGAACACTGGTCTAGCAGTACCAGGGCCGGACTGGGAACCAAAACCGGCCCTGGCAAAGTGCTCGGCCAGCCCCCTTGGGGCTTGGGGGTGCCACCGAGCTCTTTGCCAGGGCCGGTTTTCGGCCGATTTTGTTACAGGGCCGATTTTGCAGCTATTCTGCAAAAACGTCCCTTTAACAAAAACGTCCCCCAGGGGCCAAAAACCGGCCCCACCCGTGCGGCGCACTGGGGGATTGCCCGGTGCCCGCTACGGACAGTCCGGCCCTGAGCAGTACTACTAGTACTGCATGATTTGTCGGCAGCCTTCGACACGGTCTTTCACCAGATTCTGCTCCAGAGACTTAAAGAAAATGGAATCCGAGGACAAGCCTTTCAGTGGATATCCAGCTTTGTCTCCCTGCGAACTCAGACTATTAATCTGGGCCCCTTTCTTTTGAAGACCATGGGACTGACTAAGGGAGTTTCAAAAGAGAGGAGGAACCAAGAGCTTTTTAATGAGGTCCTGCACCGTGCTCCGAGGAATAGAGAACAAAACCAAGGGATGCAGTTCCTCTAGGATAGAAGGGGGGTGGGAGGGGGGAGAGCGATTAGTCTCTATAGAATGCCCTCACACACCTAGCAAGGTGTCATGCTTCATCATAGGGCTGTGCTCCTCGTCGGGCCGGCGCTGCAATGCCCGACGGGCTCCCGCGAAGGGGCTCTTTTTCGGAGATCTTTTATAGAGACAGCCGTATGGGTGCGTGGGGGTCAGTGCAACAGGTGTAGTGAGTGGTGGTGTAGTGAGTTAAAATAGGTATGGTATTGCCAGACAGTGAACCATTTTATTCTGATGGTATACCAGCCTCAGTAAAAATAGGTGATCCCAAGGGATTATAATGATCCCTAGGGAGATCAGACGGTCGACATGTTTCTTGCTCTATGCCCAAACGGGTCGGTGGCAATTCACCAGGACCAGGTGAAAAAGTGCTCATAAAATATATGTATAAACTCTACTACATAATTGGTGATGCATAAATTATAAATACATCACCATGCAATCCATTGGGTCCCTAAAAGGAGTGGACCCGTTGTTGCGGTACCTAGAGGAAAAAGGAACAAAAGAGGACAACACAGACACATAAAATTTAACAGAATTGGAGAATTAGGTGCTACTGGGCTCCTGAAAGGAACCGTGCGTGTGGTGTGGCTACCCATTCAATGTGCTCACACAGTGACTCAGAACAGAGTCGTGTCCACTCCTATCAGTGTTACCTCAGATGTGATAAGTGCAGAAGCATGACGAATGCTCAAATGTGCAAAACACTGTGTACAGCTGGCACAGAGGACTAGTAGACGTGGAGCATGCCTTAACGTAACAGGCTTAACGAGATGCGTGAGGCTATGTGCACTCCATATATGCCAATTACGCCACAATGCTATACTGTGCGTGACGACATGCTCTAGGGTGGGCGGATAATGGTGAGACTACGTTCTACTGTTCAGCCCTTCGAAATCGTGAAACACACTAAATTGGAGGTGTTGGGAGATCGAAATGACGATAGTGGTGGAAACGCTGTTTCCATGGATACTAATGCTCCTGGCTCGAAGACCAAGATCGTAATGAAAGTAGAAGGTCCCGTACGGAGCAAACTCACCCCCTTTGGGACAGAACTTGTTGTACGGGTTCACCTGGCGGCCAGGGAGCGCCTGTCCTAGATTGTTAGGAGAAGACAAGGGAAGGTTTAAATGCCTGGCACGTTAAGGTACATGTAACGGAACCCAGGGGAGGAGAAGTACTTACAGATTGTGGGCGCATTCACGGCCGGAATCCTACTGCGGCTCAGGCTTCCGTAACACACCGCTGGGGGTGTGTTACTGATAAAGGACGTGATCAGACGTAGCCCAAGCCAGCGACTAGACCGCAACCATTGGCGGCCATATTGGAGGTGTCACAAAACTTTATTGCGCACGGGGTGTAAAGATCGACAAATCGGCCCGTTTCAGGTCATAACATGAGCGCGCTAGGGGACAAGGCATGTATGGGATATGTAGTTAATTAAAAGGTAGGAGTGTGATAATACTAGTGTTTCGCTTGATATCCCCTCGTAGGACATAGGCATAGGCTCTGTCAGGAAATACAAGTGTCTTAACTGAATGTCAGACTGACAAGCCCTTGGGTCTTGTCTAGGGTATCCACAATAATGTCTGTAGATCTTTGCAACTATCGGCGCTAACCCAGGTTAGTCACCTTAATGTGGTGTGCAAGTATCAAGTGGGTATCGGCCATCTCATGTATCCAGAAGTTCATGTATTATTGAGAGTGGCCCAAGGTATATCATCGTTGAGGCCGTTAGTATGGCTCGAAATTCTAAAAATCCACTGTTGTTCCTTGCGGAAGAGGGCTTCCTTACTGATCATTGGAAATGCTTGAAGAACTGTCCATGAGAGGTCATTGGCAGTGTGATTAGTTTCCAAGAAATGGGTGCACATTTTCGTGCTGATCTTTTTGCATCTAATGTTGCTCCGATGTTCGGAGATCCTGATCTTCACTGGACGTGTCTTCATGCCAATGTACATAAGGTCACACGGGCACTGAATTAAGTAAATGCAATTGCGGGTATTGCAATTGGTGTGGGATCTTTGTTGCCAATTCAGAGTCTCTGAGAAGATTATGGATTTACTCGTTTTAGTGAGGTTACATGCTGTGCATTGTCCGCATGGATGATGGCCTGTCACAGGTGGGAGTCCCCACAGTCTCTGCTCAGCTCGTGGAGCTGGTTTTGGTCTGGTGCTGATAAGCATAGTTTTCAAATTGTCGGTTCTTTTGAATGCGAAACGTGGTTTGGGAACTTCCCAGCCTCCTACCGATAACAGCTTCCAATGTCTTTTGATTATTTTTTGAAAGGTGTTTGATTCAGAGGTGAAGGTGCTTACACACGTAATTAGGTCGGTTTTCATTTTCTCTGTGGAGGCAAGCAAGACATCTCTGTTGGTATTGCGAGCCCTTTTGTAGGCCGTTTGTGTAATAGTACCGGGATATTCTCTGCGGGCCAGGTGGTCAGTGAGCTCATGTGCTTGTGATTTTAAATCCTCCAGTGCGCTGCAATTGCGTCGTAGTCTGAGATATTGCCCGTATGGCAGGTTGTTACGTAAAGCCTTAGGGTGAAAGCTACTAAAGAGTAGTGGGCTATGGCTGTCAGTTGGTTTTTTGTAAGTTTTTGTGTTCAACCCCAAAGAGGTTTTTTGAATGAGCAGATCCAGAAACGGCAATTCAAGAACGGAGGAGTTGGCTGTGAACCGAAGGTAGGGGTTAAGGGAGTTAACCCACGCTACAAAAAAAGGGATGGCATTCAGATCCCCTTTCCAGAAAATGAGTATATCGTCTATATACCTCCGCCAAAGGGTGATGTTACCCTGGTAAATATTGGTCTCAGATAGGATGTGGTTGGCCTCAAAGTGTGCCATGTAGAGGCATGCCAGGCTGGGAGCGAATGTGCTCCCCATCGAAGTGCCCTGGACTTGATGGTACATGCGGTCTTCGAATTGGAAGTAGTTTTTTGTAAGGGCAATCTCTGCACACTCCATAATGAAGGAGATCGGTGTGGGCGAGTCCCATGTTTGTGCTCGCAGTACTTCTTCCACAACATCCAGGGTGGCCCTCTGAGGAATGTTAGTGTAGAGGGCCTCTACATCCATGGTAACAAGTGCATCCACACTCCTGCCAGTCGCATTCACTTGTTTGATGGTATTCAGGACGCTGGGCTTCGTACCTACACCACGACACGACGAATTCAGAACTCATTGTGAGGTACATGACCTGTTTCGGAAAATCCGTTTGAGAAACTTCTTCACAGGCCAAAATCCCCCTACCCAATCAGACTCAGGCCTACGCAAACCGTCCTCCTTCACTCCCTCATCCGCAATGGTGCCACCGGAAATCTTGGCTTTCGAAAAAGCAGTCCTCAAGGACATTAGCAACATGACAGAGAAAAAAACCTTCCATAACATCTCCCGCCTGGAAAATTTGGCGATAACTGACCTCAGCCAAGACACAACAATTACCATCAAAGAGGCAGACAAGGGGGGAGCAATAGTGATCATGTCCACCCCGGATTACAGAACGGAATGCCTAAGACAACTGAGTGATACACGGTATTACGAGCAAATCAAAGAAGATCCAACCAACAAACTGATCATCACAATAAGAACATTAGTGACCAGTGCTTTAACACAAGGCTGGATATCGAAAAATGAGTCAGAATTCTTGATGAATAAAGATCCCCGGATACCGTACTTTTATATTTTACCAAAAATCCACAAAGGTGTCCTGCCCCCACCTGGGAGACCAATTGTGTCAGGTATCAACTCGGTTCTGGAACCCCTCTCGCGGTTCTGTGACCACTTTTTACGCCCCCTGGTACAAAAGACTCCCACTTTTCTACTAGACACAAGGGACGTCCTGAATACCATCAAACAAGTGAATGAGACTGGCAGGAGTGTGGATGCACTTGTTACCATGGATGTAGAGGCCCTCTACACTAACATTCCTCAGAGGGCCACCCTGGATGTTGTGGAAGAAGTACTGCGAGCACAAACATGGGACTCGCCCACACCGATCTCCTTCATTATGGAGTGTGCAGAGATTGCCCTTACAAAAAACTACTTCCAATTCGAAGACCGCATGTACCATCAAGTCCAGGGCACTTCGATGGGGAGCACATTCGCTCCCAGCCTGGCATGCCTCTACATGGCACACTTTGAGGCCAACCACATCCTATCTGAGACCAATATTTACCAGGGTAACATCACCCTTTGGCGGAGGTATATAGACGATATACTCATTTTCTGGAAAGGGGATCTGAATGCCATCCCTTTTTTTGTAGCGTGGGTTAACTCCCTTAACCCCTACCTTCGGTTCACAGCCAACTCCTCCGTTCTTGAATTGCCGTTTCTGGATCTGCTCATTCAAAAAACCTCTTTGGGGTTGAACACAAAAACTTACAAAAAACCAACTGACAGCCATAGCCCACTACTCTTTAGTAGCTTTCACCCTAAGGCTTTACGTAACAACCTGCCATACGGGCAATATCTCAGACTACGACGCAATTGCAGCGCACTGGAGGATTTCAAATCACAAGCACATGAGCTCACTGACCACCTGGCCCGCAGAAAATATCCCGGTACTATTACACAAACGGCCTACAAAAGGGCTCGCAATACCAACAGAGATGTCTTGCTTGCCTCCACAGAGAAAATGAAAACCGACCTAATTACGTGTGTAAGCACCTTCACCTCTGAATCAAACACCTTTCAAAAAATAATCAAAAGACATTGGAAGCTGTTATCGGTAGGAGGCTGGGAAGTTCCCAAACCACGTTTCGCATTCAAAAGAACCGACAATTTGAAAACTATGCTTATCAGCACCAGACCAAAACCAGCTCCACGAGCTGAGCAGAGACTGTGGGGACTCCCACCTGTGACAGGCCATCATCCATGCGGACAATGCACAGCATGTAACCTCACTAAAACGAGTAAATCCATAATCTTCTCAGAGACTCTGAATTGGCAACAAAGATCCCACACCAATTGCAATGCCCGCAATTGCATTTACTTAATTCAGTGCCCGTGTGACCTTATGTACATTGGCATGACGACACGTCCAGTGAAGATCAGGATCTCCGAGCATCGGAGCAACATTAGATGCAAAAAGATCAGCACGAAAATGTGCACCCATTTCTTGGAAACTAATCACACTGCCAATGACCTCTCATGGACAGTTCTTCAAGCATTTCCAATGAACAGTAAGGAAGCCCTCTTCCGCAAGGAACAACAGTGGATTTTTAGAATTTCGAGCCATACTAACGGCCTCAACGATGATATACCTTGGGCCACTCTCAATAATACATGAACTTCTGGATACATGAGATGGCCGATACCCACTTGATACTTGCACACCACATTAAGGTGACTAACCTGGGTTAGCGCCGATAGTTGCAAAGATCTACAGACATTATTGTGGATACCCTAGACAAGACCCAAGGGCTTGTCAGTCTGACATTCAGTTAAGACACTTGTATTTCCTGACAGAGCCTATGCCTATGTCCTACGAGGGGATATCAAGCGAAACACTAGTATTATCACACTCCTACCTTTTAATTAACTACATATCCCATACATGCCTTGTCCCCTAGCGCGCTCATGTTATGACCTGAAACGGGCCGATTTGTCGATCTTTACACCCCGTGCGCAATAAAGTTTTGTGACACCTCCAATATGGCCGCCAATGGTTGCGGTCTAGTCGCTGGCTTGGGCTACGTCTGATCACGTCCTTTATCAGTAACACACCCCCAGCGGTGTGTTACGGAAGCCTGAGCCGCAGTAGGATTCCGGCCGTGAATGCGCCCACAATCTGTAAGTACTTCTCCTCCCCTGGGTTCCGTTACATGTACCTTAACGTGCCAGGCATTTAAACCTTCCCTTGTCTTCTCCTAACAATCTAGGACAGGCGCTCCCTGGCCGCCAGGTGAACCCGTACAACAAGTTCTGTCCCAAAGGGGGTGAGTTTGCTCCGTACGGGACCTTCTACTTTCATTACGATCTTGGTCTTCGAGCCAGGAGCATTAGTATCCATGGAAACAGCGTTTCCACCACTATCGTCATTTCGATCTCCCAACACCTCCAATTTAGTGTGTTTCACGATTTCGAAGGGCTGAACAGTAGAACGTAGTCTCACCATTATCCGCCCACCCTAGAGCATGTCGTCACGCACAGTATAGCATTGTGGCGTAATTGGCATATACGGAGTGCACATAGCCTCATGCATCTCGTTAAGCCTGTTACGTTAAGGCATGCTCCACGTCTACTAGTCCTCTGTGCCAGCTGTACACAGTGTTTTGCACATTTGAGCATTCGTCATGCTTCTGCACTTATCACATCCGAGGTAACACTGATAGGAGTGGACACGACTCTGTTCTGAGTCACTGTGTGAGCACATTGAATGGGTAGCCACACCACACGCACGGTTCCTTTCAGGAGCACAGTAGCACCTAATTCTCCAATTCTGTTAAATTTTATGTGTCTGTGTTGTCCTCTTTTGTTCCTTTTTCCTCTAGGTACCGCAACAACGGGTCCACTCCTTTTAGGGACCCAATGGATTGCATGGTGATGTATTTATAATTTATGCATCACCAATTATGTAGTAGAGTTTATACATATATTTTATGAGCACTTTTTCACCTGGTCCTGATGAATTGCCACCGACCCGTTTGGGCATAGAGCAAGAAACATGTCGACCGTCTGATCTCCCTAGGGATCATTATAATCCCTTGGGATCACCTATTTTTACTGAGGCTGGTATACCATCAGAATAAAATGGTTCACTGTCTGGCAATACCATACCTATTTTAACTCACTACACCACCACTCACTACACCTGTTGCACTGACCCCCACGCACCCATACGGCTGTCTCTATAAAAGATCTCCGAAAAAGAGCCCCTTTGCGGGAGCCCGTCGGGCATTGCAGCGCCGGCCCGACGAGGAGCACAGCCCTATGATGAAGCATGACACCTTGCTAGGTGTGTGAGAGCATTCTATAGAGACTAATCGCTCTCCCCCCTCCCACCCCCCTTCTATCCTAGAGGAACTGCATCCCTTGGTTTTGTACTGACTAAGGGAGTACCTCAGGGCTCCTGTCTCAGTTCCACCCACCATGAATGAATACCACCAGCGCATAAGAGCCACAAAGCGAACCTTTATCAAAATCTACACCAATGCAAGTAACGCAAAAGAACACTTCAATGTCATACAGCAGTTCACCAAACCCCCCAGCGAAGCCACGGACTTCTCACCATCTCAGGACCTCTCCAACAAGCTCAGCTCCTACTTCCACCTGAAAATCAAGGCCCTCTACGACAACTTCAACGAACAGACTTGTTTTGTATGTGTCTGATCAGTTCCCCATGCTGCATGCTGTCATGGGCCGAAGCAGAATCCGAATCAGACTTGAACAAGACAAATGGCTGAAGACGGCTGAGCCACATCCACGTTATGTATATATTTGTATGTATTTCTTATAATTTTTTTTACAACAGCCTGGTAGAGAGCTGAAGCTGTCAAACAATTCGTAAAAATCAGTTCAACACACACACAGCTAAGTACTGTGCATAAAATTACAAATATCTCCAAACTTATAGCTGGTGCACCAATATGTAACTCCTCCTACAAGGATTATCACAGTGCAGATCATCTACTCCCAGTGTTTGTTTGAAGGAATGTATGATGGTATTTCACATACGTTCAGGATGAATGCATTAGAACGCCGTCTTCACTACGAACACGTCTTTCGGGCGCATTTGTTCAGCACGCGAGTTGTTTTAACCACTTGCCTGGTGGAGGGGGATGCTGGAATAGTTTATGTTACGATTCCAACTACAGTCTGCACATCAGTAGGGATGGCGTTGGACTTTAATTCCAACACCATTCCACCAATGTGCCCCCCCCGCCTCCCCCGAAAAGCAAATCGTTATTACGACTTTTGTGCTGAGCGAATGCGCGCTAATTCCATGTTCGTCCCATCGCCGGTGCTGTGTTGGCACAGCGTGCTTTCGGCTTTGTCCGAAAAGACGTTTCCCTGTTTGAAAAGTTAATCACCGAATACAATGTGCCAAAAGGAGAATATCCACCCACAATGCACTTTGTTTCCATTTGTACCCCTTTGTACTAACGTGTATGGTGTTTCGTATACTCTTAGGTAAAGTCGAAAATGTCCTATTCAAGCACCCTCTAGCAAGCCCGGATGCCAAATAGCTCCAGTTTAGAATAATACAATATTTCCCGACACAGGTGCAAAATAGAATAACACTTGCTTTGCATACCTGCAAATGGCTTCTTCTGTGTTAGAATGCCCCAGATGACCATGGAAAAGCTGGGGGGGAAAAACATTTTTATTATTGAAAATGTTCTTAGAAAAAGATGTCACAATCTATTTAATGTTTCTTCGTGTCTTGCCACCCTACAAGTGCCGGCTCACTCCCCACCACAACGCAAACTGTATGGATTTATACATCACGGCATGAAAAGAGGCGAAACTGAAGAAAGCAGCTAGAAGTCTTTAAAGCACGTGTATACTGGAACCATATACGATTCTCTTAATATGAGCACGAGGGCCAAACAACCGTGCACCGTCCATACTAAATGCAGAGCTGGTACAGGGGAGTTGGGGAGGGGGGGTGGGGGGGCAGTGGGAATCATTTTGAGTACAACTAGCCAAATTCGAACTAGTTGTAAAACATTCTGCTAAAACTGTTACCCCGCCCTATTACATGGGAACTGCCTCACTGTGACGTTTCTCAGTCTGTCAAAAAAGTACTCCAGCAGAAATATAAAAGAAAAAGTTTTGGAACCAAGAAAAATGGCTCTCTTTCGATAACGGGCCTCTAATACTTCAAGTATCAATACACTTGAATGAAAGGGATGTTGAAACACCCATCTCTGACCCCTCCATCATCCCACATCTTTAGCTCATAAAGGAAACTAGGGAGGGAGGGGAGGAGAAAGAAGGAAACTAGGGGGAGAGGGGAGAGGGGGAGAGAGGGGAAAGAGGGATAGAGAGAGAGAGGAGAGTGAGAAAATCAACAATGGGTCTCATGTTTTGGGATTGGGAAAACCTTGAATTTATAAGCTTATGTCCTACAATACGCCTATTATTACTAGAATTATTTAATTCACAAAGGGACAAGCATCTGTGTGTGTAAGCGAAGCCTCTGTTATTTCCCCGAAGCTCAGGTGAATTTGTCACGGTGCTGAGCACACCCTGTTCTCGGTAGGGAAGGAGAACTGTGAAAATTCACATTTGTTTCACAACATGAAGACACATTTTTCCACTTGGATAAATTGCTCCCTCTAAGTAACCCCAAAGATGGGGGGTGTTTGAGGCAATTTCTGATACTACCTGCGTACTACGGGACAGTGACAGGAAATGTCTGAAAATGCTAAATAAAAGTAGGACTGTGGGTCCTTTTGGGCGCTCCTTAAATCTGCACTAACACAAGTTGCTGCAGCTGAGATTGACATACTCAGTAAATATAAATAAACCCCCCAGTGTTGTTAAATGGTATGGGCGACTTAGAATCGATGCAAGATTTCAGAGTTAATTATTTCGAATTAAAGTGTTAAAATGTGCCAAATTCACAAAGTGTTAAAAGTGCTAATGCTCCTCATTTAGTCATCATCCACCAGCCCACCGACGCATCACCTGCATCCATGTACTCTGGTGACACCAGGGCCGGACAGGCCTTTTAGTCTACCGGGCATTTCCCCAGTGGGATGCGGCCTTGGAGGCCAGTTTGAAAGCCCAGGGCCCGCCCTGGTGCCTCGGTCACTTTCCCCAGCTCCGCGGGTTCAACTGGAGCAGGCAGAGAGGCTTAAAGAGAGGGAAGGCAGAGAGAAAGCGACCACGGACTGAAAAGAGACAGAAAAGACAGAGCGGGAAGGAGAGATTGAGTAGACACAAGGGAGTGGGGCCGGTCGGAGTGTTTTTGCCGGCGATGCTTTCGGTTCCCCTGTCCTATCCCTGTCTGACACTCCAAAAGGGACGTCGGTGTTCGCTTCTCAGGGAGTCACCGACAACAGTGGAAAATCTGTCCAACTGGCTCCACTGCAGCAAAAAAATGTAGCTCACGATTCTGTGACTAACAACCTGTCAGGGCGGCGACACTTCATTGTGCAGCTAAATCCCAGTTAGTTGAGCTAAACCTTTCAAGACAGGGCCACAAGGGGTACGAGTCAGAGTTACAATATAAGCCCCAAAGCACCTTCAAGCAAAGCCGTTCATTACCAACAAGGACTCTATTTTATAAAACAGCATTTGAAACACCAAAATATCTCCGAAACCAAGTGATTTAGGGCAAGAAAATGACATATTCATTCAAATGGAGGGGAAGGGGGGATTGGAATCGATCCAGCACTCTGCCTCCCGAACATGGTGAATACACCTCCTGGTGTGCGCTCCGAGAAAGGTCCCAAGTATCTGTTGTGATAAGGGGGCCGATAAGGGTCAAACGCAGCATTAATGTTTAGGAGCAAGAGTCCAAACCGGACACCTGTGCTGAAGAGCTGCCGCAGGGCTCCAGACCCAGACATTTTGGGCCCCGTATGTTGCCTATATGTTTGCTAAGAGCAGAGACTGAGTCAATGTATGAAATAAAGAGAACGGAGTTGCATTGTGGGCGGGGCCGGGTGGGTGGATCACAACAATGTGTATTGTATGGAGCTGGGATGGGTTGCTATGCGGGAGTTTCAGTTGAATGTTTCTTCTCATGTTGGTGTGTTTCAACGTGCCAACTACAATTCTATTCTATACTAAAGTGTAATAAATGCAAATTAAAAGTCCTCGCCCACCCATTGGTGGCATGCTTCATCACTGGCCTTATGCTCCTCGTAGGGCTGGTGTGCCAGACGGGCCCCTCGGAAGAGGAGTGGGGGGTAGGTGATTCTCTGCCAGAGATTTCGTTAAAAAAATTAGCTAGAATGTCCAAATTTATGGACTAAAAATGTATGCAGAGTAGAATGGACGAAAAAGTGGGTGCTTCCCTCTAATCTCGCCCTCTTCTCACATCAGATAACTAAGACCTTTTTCGGAACTGCACACCGGGAGATGAATTTACAAAAAAAAGACAAGCCCGTCAATGCAAAACAACGACATTTAATGATGTGATGTATGAGTAAAGATGCAGCAACATTCACTGCAAGCAGAGAGTAATCTCTTCTTCGGCGCGAAATCAAGGCACATAAAGTGGCTTTCATGAGATGCATCCAAGGTTGGGCAAAAGTAAAGAGATGGCCATTTGCGATTTCCTGCCACAATTTATTCAAGGGGTGAGGTAAGGGATGTTTGGTAAGCTGAGAAATGTTGACCCAGTGGAGCTACCATATTACTTAATATTTCTGAGCCAGGACACCAGGGACATGTATAAAGCTAGAGGGTACCACTGGGATGTAGGAAGCCCTCATAGGCCACCAATCATCTTCAAGGGACGCAGAGTTAGCAGCAGACTAGAAGTTTGGTTCATCTTCAAGGGACGCAGAGTTAGCAGCAGACTAGAAGTTTGGTTCATCTTCAAGGGACGCAGAGTTAGCAGCAGACTAGAAGTTTGGTTCATCTTCAAGGGACGCAGAGGTAGCAGCAGACTAGAAGTTTGGTTCATCTTCAAGGGACGCAGAGGTAGCAGCAGACTAGAAGTTTGGTTCATCTTCAAGGGACGCAGAGTTAGCAGCAGACTAGAAGTTTGGTTCATCTTCAAGGGACGCAGAGTTAGCAGCAGACTAGAAGTTTGGTTCATCTTCAAGGGACGCAGAGGTAGCAGCAGACTAGAAGTTTGGTTCATCTTCAAGGGACGCAGAGGTAGCAGCAGACTAGAAGTTTGGTTCATCTTCAAGGGACGCAGAGTTAGCAGCAGACTAGAAGTTTGGTTCATCTTCAAGGGACGCAGAGGTAGCAGCAGACTAGAAGTTTGGTTCATCTTCAAGGGACGCAGAGGTAGCAGCAGACTAGAAGTTTGGTTCATCTTCAAGGGACGCAGAGGTAGCAGCAGACTAGAAGTTTGGTTCATCTTCAAGGGACGCAGAGTTAGCAGCAGACTAGAAGTTTGGTTCATCTTCAAGGGACGCAGAGTTAGCAGCAGACTAGAAGTTTGGTTCATCTTCAAGGGACGCAGAGGTAGCAGCAGACTAGAAGTTTGGTTCATCTTCAAGGGACGCAGAGGTAGCAGCAGACTAGAAGTTTGGTTCATCTTCAAGGGACGCAGAGTTAGCAGCAGACTAGAAGTTTGGTTCATCTTCAAGGGACGCAGAGTTAGCAGCAGACTAGAAGTTTGGTTCATCTTCAAGGGACGCAGAGGTAGCAGCAGACTAGAAGTTTGGTTCATCTTCAAGGGACGCAGAGGTAGCTGCAGACTAGAAGTTTGGTTCATCTTCAAGGGACGCAGAGGTAGCAGCAGACTAGAAGTTTGGTTCATCTTCAAGGGACGCAGAGGTAGCAGCAGACTAGAAGTGTGGTTCATCTTCAAGGGACGCAGAGGTAGCAGCAGACTAGAAGTTTGGTTCATCTTCAAGGGACGCAGAGGTAGCAGCAGACTAGAAGTTTGGTTCATCTTCAAGGGACGCAGAGTTAGCAGCAGACTAGAAGTTTGGTTCATCTTCAAGGGACGCAGAGTTAGCAGCAGACTAGAAGTTTGGTTCATCTTCAAGGGACGCAGAGGTAGCAGCAGACTAGAAGTTTGGTTCATCTTCAAGGGACGCAGAGTTAGCAGCAGACTAGAAGTTTGGTTCATCTTCAAGGGACGCAGAGGTAGCAGCAGACTAGAAGTTTGGTTCATCTTCAAGGGACGCAGAGGTAGCAGCAGACTAGAAGTTTGGTTCATCTTCAAGGGACGCAGAGGTAGCAGCAGACTAGAAGTTTGGTTTATCTTCAAGCGACTCAGAGTTAGCAGCAGACTAGAAGTTTGGTTCATCTTCAAGGGACGCAGAGTTAGTAGCAGACTAGAAGTTTGGTTCATCTTCAAGGGACGCAGAGGTAGCAGCAGACTAGAAGTTTGGTTCATCTTCAAGGGACGCAGAGGTAGCAGCAGACTAGAAGTTTGGTTCATCTTCAAGGGACGCAGAGTTAGCAGCAGACTAGAAGTTTGGTTCATCTTCAAGGGACGCAGAGTTAGCAGCAGACTAGAAGTTTGGTTCATCTTCAAGGGACGCAGAGTTAGCAGCAGACTAGAAGTTTGGTTCATCTTCAAGGGACGCAGAGGTAGCAGCAGACTAGAAGTTTGGTTCATCTTCAAGGGACGCAGAGTTAGCAGCAGACTAGAAGTTTGGTTCAGACCTGTAGACATCATGTTTGGTGTCAAAGTTCCTGTTCTTCTCCTTTCTCCGCTCTGGGGGCAAATAGGCGATGGTGCCGCAGAGTCCGTCCATGCTGATGTCATGAGAGTTCGATAGGCCGTTCCATTTGGCAATAAGGAAATAAAAACGTGCGGAGTGAAAAGACATAGTGTTCCAACTGGTATTGCTCAATATTCCTATAAGAAAGTAATAAATACATACAGAAAGCATTATAAAATAAGCCAGTTTGATTTCCAGGCTATAAAATCGCTTGCACAGGAATTATTCACATTAATGGTTTCTCTGTAGGACCAAACTATTCTCTAGCCACAAACTCTGTACAGCAGCCCTCATCAGTCCAGTATTAAGAGTGACATGAGCAATCCCAACCTGCCAACATTTGTAGGCCCAACAATCCTCAAGGGTGAAGGTTGAGTACGATTCCACACCCGTTGCTCAGATCCACACCGGTGGCCATCAGACTGCTAATCCGCCCAGCGGACCTGGGGGCATATAACAGCAAGGGCCGGCGATATTTATCGCTAAGAGCACTTAGCGTGAGGATAATTATCGCCGGCCAACTCTGAATTTTATCGCAGAGATAGGGTGCTATCAGCAACGCTTATCTCCAAAGCAATAAAATTCAGAGCGCAAGCTGCCAACTGTGCGATTATCGCTGGAAATCCAACGATAATCGCACAACGTTTGGCAATAGCTTGCTGATAGGGCTACACATACTTAGCCATGATATCCACCTGCCATAGGATATAATGGCTAAGTCACTTTCAAAGCAGGCATAAGGAAAATAGCGATAACAGAGGTTATCGCTACTTTACTTGTCGCTATGCTTCTTTGCGTGAGGCTTGATAATAGGAGAAATGTCGCTTAACGTCATTTCTCCCATTATTCTGGGGAGGAACGCCCACTTTGCATCTCATTAGAGATGCAAAGCTGGGCATTAAAGGAAAGGCGAAGAAGCATGGATTCACGCGTTAGTGTGTCCTTGCTAATAGGACGTTAAAATTATCGCCGCTTTTCGTCCGAAAACGTACGCTAAAGCGGGGATAATTCTAACTCCGGCCCTTGCTGATATGTCCCCTGATTCTTAAAACTATATGCACTTTTAAGCTTAGCGTACATGTGCTAACTGCTTTCTCTGTAAATGTGAAGTCGCCTTTACCATTAACAAAACATGGCTTTACAATCCTAAAGTTTAAACACACACACAGATTTTATTAATGGGTAAATCTACTCCCAGGAGCAAAGAGGAAACGTCGCAACTTGGGAATGTCCCGAAAATGTTTGAGCACCCCAACAAACAAACTTGTTTTGGCTAGTGGCAATCTTTCCCAGATCCTTGCCAGAAAAGGAGAAATACTTTTCCTGGGGAGCAAAAAAAAGCGCAATTGCACTTATGCAAGGCCATTTCTATTTTCACATGGTAGGACCTCTCCTAATCCACTACTACACTCTGTGAAACTCTGCCAAACTGATGGAAAAGGACGTGTTTTTCAGCAGACTGCTTGCCTCCTCAAATATTCTTATCTATGAACTATTCATCTCTGGGAGGCAATCTAGAAAGACACCAAATACATATAAACACAAAATGACTGCGTCAGCAGACCTGACAAACTTCCCAGGTCAATGCACGACAGTCTGCTACAGTCCAGGATTTTTTTTTTAATTCTGGGACCTGCAGTCTTCTATATTCCATTATAAAACAAAAACTACAAGTCCCAGAATTCAAAGGAAAAACCCCTGGCCTAGGGTAGCTCATTTGCATGGATGTGGGAAACCTGGCATCTATGCCTCAGCACGGAGTTGACCCAA
Source organism: Triturus cristatus (assembly GCF_964204655.1). Taxonomy (NCBI): domain Eukaryota; kingdom Metazoa; phylum Chordata; class Amphibia; order Caudata; family Salamandridae; genus Triturus; species Triturus cristatus. The sequence goes on along the minus strand of NC_140583.1, from coordinate 46,005,545 downwards.
CTCAGAAAGTCTTTTCATATGATGTATTGTACAGAAGAGGGAAACATTACTGGTTTACTCCGGATACAGAAGAGAAGGAAGGCCATGAAATGCCCCGCACCAAGGGCAGCATACTACGGCAAATGTGACGCGCATTGTTACTCCGTTTCAGACACAGTACTGCTAGGCCTCCGGCATGTAAACAAGCCCGTCCCAAGATGGCTCCCGACCCATCTGTTATTGAACGTGCGTTTTTGAACAAGATGTTCACGGCAATGCATGGGCCTCCTGCAGTCTTTTCAAGCTAGCCAGGGTTGACATTCAGTTCAAGACGCAACAGGCAGCCTTAAGTTTGGCCAAGGTACAAGGATAAGCACTTATTAGCAACTCTTTCAGAAGCAGGTAAACATTGCAAAAGATGTGGGGGCAGATTTATGTTTTACTTGCGCCTCAATTACGCCGCCGTTGCGTCACTTTCGTGACGCAGCAGCGGCGCAAATACTGCGCCATGGTGCGGGGTATTTACAACGTGACGCATCTGGGAGATGCGTCACGTTGTAAAGCCCTGCGCCACATGCAGGCGTTCCAGGGCAGATGGGGGCGTTCCGGCGCAGGAACGCCTCCTAAAAGTGGCTGAGGGAAATCTACAAGATTTCACTCAGTCACTTTTGAGCCCATGCTACGTCAAAACCCTGCGCCTGCTTGAAGCAGGTGTAAGGATTGACGCAGCATTGTGCAGATAGGGCCCCCCAGAGCATTGCTGGAGCTGCGTCGCGCTTGCGACACAACTCCAGCAATGCGCCACTTTTACGGCACAGATGCATGACGCATCTGTGCCGTTTTTGCCCCATGGTGCGCCGCATTATAAATGCGGCGCATCCATGATGGCGGAGCTGGGGCGCAAAATAACTGGCGCATCCCTGCTGATATGCAGGGATGCGTCAGTTATTATAAATATGCCCCGTGGTTTTTACAAGTCCTCTTAAGCGCAGTCTGTATCAAAGCCTGTGTTGACACGCCCCCTCTTACCCTCAGGCAGTACACTGGCCTCGCTGAGAACAGACGCGCAGAATTTACAATTTGCTCTTAAGCCCTAGATAGATAAAAACCACTTCTACTAGGTTCTTCCCTTATCTTTTCCGGTCCTGAAATTATGGACAAGCATGCACTACGGCTGCTTGTTAAACATGCTTCTGACTCACGGCGTAATTGCGCATCTACTATTTTGCTATGAAGTTGGCACAGGATATATCGAATACTCCTAAATATATCATTGTCATCGATCAGAGAGAACAGTATCAGAGACGACAAACATTCGAAAAAGTGACTGCGAAATAATAAGCATCATCTATATTAATGAACGGGAGAGCAAAGTGAAAAAACAACTGGAGCAATCGAAAGACCAAAACAAGCATTGGCTGCGTGCGCGCCTCACGCTCAAAGTTAAACAAGTAAAGGGTGGGGGGGGAGTGCGGCAGAGAGCAGGCAGCGTTTACCTTCGGGAGCGAGCGCGATAATTGCTACCAGATGGCGGCGCTCGCTCCCGCAAGGTAATCGCCAAACGTCCACGAGTTTGCATGTTTTTGCCTCAAAAAGGGAATCGACGGCTAAAGGTCTCTTTCCTAAGCAGCGCATGCATGCTGCGTAGGCGAGACCTAAAAAGGGGTTTCAAAAGGGCTCTCTTCTACCTGTTCTTCCGATGCACTGCAACTAACTCCAGCCGGCCCGATCTCCACTCCCCAAAACCCATACAGTGAGAACATCCAGAGAGCAACCCGCAACCAACACGCGATCGACAAAAATCCACAATGAGCGGTGGGCGTGGCCAGTTTTATGAAGTCAATCCGGTCACTTGTGGTGTCTTCTTGTTATGTGAGGAGACGAGCAACAGGTGCTAAAACTAGGAAGATGACTAATTACTCGCGTCTGTAGGGAGAAGCATTGAGAGGTCTTCTACACACTGTGCTACAGCTGCATGCTACAACATGTTTGTACAACATCACCATGTTTGTCTGCACAAAGTGCAATGTACAACCTATGGGCACGCCATGTTTTTGCACATAGTGTAATGTATCACTGTATGGGTCCACCATGTTTCCTTACACAGTGGAGCTTTAACACACTTCTCTCTCTTACACAGTGAAGCATTTAACACAGTTCTGTCTTTTATCCCATCACAGTTACTGTCATGCTGTTTATAGTGCACAGCATGGTAACCAGTACCTTTGTGTCTGACAAGAATGCACAAGATCAGGTGTAGGGGAGGGGGATTCTTGACCTTTGGGGAGCTAGCAACCTCACAAACAGGGGCCATAGCTCAGGGTAATGTATTTGGTGCGCACTTTGTCAAAGAACTAACCAAATTTGTGGCCACCTTCTCTGCCCTTGACATTGCACAATGATCCATAAAAAAGATCTTTCTTAGGAAGGTTTTTGTAGGGGCGGGAAGAGGCACAGGCTGCTCCTCCGTCCGGTCGTACCATTAAGGCCTCTCTAGAGGCCAGTTCAATAGGAGCAATGACTGGGATGATGGTCGACAGGGAACCGTCTTCCCCAAGAGGGTCTCCGGCGGAGGAAAGGGCAATTGTGCTGGCAGAGGAGGTGCAAACACACCAGGGAGGAAACTCTGGAAACCAAAATCTTTTCTACCCTTCAAAATATAGAGGGGAGAGTCCTACAGTATGCTCACAATTGGGGAGGAACACAGTGGACCCTCGGGTCCTCCAAATGTTATGGGGATTCTGCTAAGTTTTACAGATCCCCAGTTCAGGAAGTACATCAGAGACCCTGATTGTTTCCACCAAAGTGATGCAATTAATACATTTCAAAGTGCCAGAACTTCTGCAAAAAAGGGCCATTTACAGGTCATCCAAGTGGCTTTTTGAGCAACTTATTCCTTGTAGAGAAGAAGGACAAGGGTTTCAGGTCAGTCATAAAGTTGAGAGAATTCAATGAGTGGCTGGTTTAACACCTCTTCAAGATGGAGGGTATCCATCTTCTCAGAGACATTCTCCTTACAGGGGACTGGATAGTCAGGCTGGATATCAAGGACCTACCTCTCGGTTCCCTATTACCCGCCGCACCAGATATTTCTCTAATTTGCATTGAGGAGACACATTTTTGCGTTTCGGGCTCTCCCCTTCGGCCTCTTGGTGCTTCACCAAGCTACTGAGACCAGTGGTGGAGACCCTCAGCATGAGGGGAATACAGATGATCATTTATTTGGATGACATCCTCCTCATGAACCAGTCTCAATGAAACTCAGACACAATCTGACCATGACTATTACTTTATTCAGTACCTGGACTTTGTCATCAACGAGCAGATGTCCGACATGATTCCGACCCAACAGATGACGTTCCTGGAGTTCCTCATCTTTTCAGTCATGGCATTCCTGAGCCCTACCACCTTTGAAGGTCTCCAGCCTTAGGTAGGATCTCAGGACCTTTCTAAGACGGGACAGCATCTCCCTTCGGCAGCAGGCATGTATAGTAGGATTCCTCTTGTCATCCATACAAGCCATTTCCCGGACAGCTACACTACCGAGCCTTACAGAGTTTTATTACGAGGACGGGTCACAGGTTACTATATCTAGGAGAGCTAAGACTCATACCAGGTCAGTATCTTACTCTGCTTTTTCAGAAATAAGTAAGTTATATGTAATCAGATGTATGGCAGTGGATATCAGAGCGGCAGGTGAGAGACATCTTCTAATGGCCATGCAAAAACCATTTAAGGCGGTATCATCACCTTCCATTGCCAGGTGTGTACAGTGGATTATGAAGGAAGCTAGTGTGGAAGTGCACAAGTTTGGGGCTCATGCCACAAAAGGGGCTATGGTGTCTAAAGCCATACAAGTAAGTAGCAGACTTAAGATATCATGAGTATGGCATCCGAGTCGAACATGTATAACCCTCTCCTCCAATCATGATGTAGAATGAAAAATGTCCTAGCTAACAAGAAATATTTTTATTTCTATTAAGGACAAGGAGGCGAGGATTATCACACCCAGGGGCATCTTGGAATGACCTCCTGATCCTCCTTATGGTAACTCGTTATCAGTAAGTAAAGTTCATATTGAATGTCAATTAAATGGATCTCTATTGAATTGGTTTAGATGTTTCTCTCAAGATGCAAACAAATCAATATCATAGAATCATTGTTGTGACTCAGACTCTTATAAAATATTATAAGAACTGGATAACCTGGGTTACCTCTCTGTTGTGGGTAATGATCAGACATTCTACTAGTAGAGGCGTTCGAGTTAACTTCTTCCATCGAAGAAGAGGAACAAGAAGGGACGTCACACAGTTATATACACTGATTGGATTATGATTGGATTAGGTTTCTATGGAGACCCATCCTCCATGGTTCATGAATGATGTAGTCTTTGTTGTTTTTTCTCTTAAATGGGTTCTTAAAGGGCTGCTGATTTATTAATGTGAAGAAAGAAATGCATAATCCTCGCCTACTTTTCCTTAATTGATTTGAAACTTTCCTTCACATAAATTAGGACATTTTTCATTCTGCATACTTGCAGGTGTGCTGACATGCTACACGTCATCACACTAGCATGTCAACATGAGGACGATATTGGATTGGGCATGCTCATAGTGCTAACTTGCCCTGAGGACCGAGTCAACGTACCAGCTGCATTTCGCTTAGGTGTGTTCTTTCTATAGTCGGTGCGCTATTTGAGCTTGGCCATAGCAGGTTGTAACACAGAGAACACTGCTATGGGAAATTGGAGGAATATGTGGGAAATATTCGGTCGTTCCCCAATTTACGCTTGATAGCTCCTTGCCAAAACGATTACAATCGAAACATTATAAATAAATATTGCTTTAATTTGTATTGTTAGCTCATTAAAATGTCTCAACCACCTGAATTCTTGACTGAACAAACTGGGAAATGCTGGAAAAAACTATTTGACTAGTATCTGGAGGCCATAGGTGGGGCAACCTTTCCAGCGACAAAGACATTATTGAACCACGTAGGTATTGAGAGTTGCAACATTTATGAGAGTGTAGTTGCATCACCTATTAGTGCTGTCGATGGAAAACCAGCGGATGTCTATGAAATGTGTATGAAAATGCTGGAGCAGTACTTAGGACCCTGCATAAATGTGGTGTTAGAACAGCATATGGTTTTTAATAGAGTCACAGGTACAACAGAAAAAGGTGCCAACAACAATGGAGTTCAAGCGAAAAAATTATTAAAGTATCCTTCAAGTACAAAAACTATCATAATTGTTGAGAGCATGGAAAAAACACCCAGTTGGGTGAAGGAGATGAGGGGCCAACAAGGTAAATCTGCCACTCACTATCATATGCAAAACAGTATCAATATTGTTTCAGTGATGATGTCAAACCTGTCTCTGAAGTTAAAACGCAATGAAAAGCTTAGGTGTGCTATAAGCAGATCTTACACAGAGTCCGAAGACCTTAAAGGAAAATGTTTTAGATGTGGTAGTTCTGCCCATTTATCTAACAGTTCGATCCACTGTACAAAGAATTATGTTTGTCGCATGTGTGGAATTGGCTCATCTGTGCAAATTGGAGAGAGTGAGTATGGTGGAGGAGGTTGTGGAAGTGTGGTAAATAAAAATACCGGACTGAATTTCATACGGAATCTTAAAATAAAGTAAATAGCTCAAAATAACAAGAGGCAGAATCCGTGGTATAAGAGGTTTTCTAATGGGCTTTATTCCATTCAAAATGGCCGACTCGAGTCGCGGCCTTCAGGTTCCGTCACCACGAGGGTTCAGGAAGTGAAGTACAATAATTTATTAACAGACATGTATTTTTATAATAAGTACATTACAATGAAACGAATGTAGAAGGCGTAACATTTGATAAGAAAAGTGACAAAACAGTGACATAATCGAAACTAGGCGTAATAAGGAATAAAAGAAACATGATTGGTTAGAATTATCAGACATAGGTGGATCTATAAGATAATACTTGGCATAGATGCGCGCGCGGCAGCATGACGTGTAATTGACGTGCAACTAGGGGGTGAAGGGGACTTGACATTTAGCTCTACATGTGGAGACGAGAAGTCTGGGGGTCAAGTCAACCTAATCCCAAATCATATCTAACATCCTATGTTTAAAGAGCTATGTTATCCACAAGGAAGAGACTCTCGGACAGAATCTATTCTATACTGACTGTGTACGTGTACAAGCGTCTAAGTGTCTATATGAGATGCGAGGGATAGAAAACTTTCCATGGCAACAGGGCTATGAATCACTTGCAGGAGGACGGAAAGGCTGAGTCCCTTGCTTGTGAGCTAAAGGAAATGTTTACCTAAATCACTGGACAGGAATGCATCGGCTGGAGAGCAAAATAGATAATTCGAAGGTGAAATACAACTTCTTGGCAGATAGGCGAAAACTGGCCGAGGCAGGCACCGTTAGCTGCACAGGGAGTAGGACAAAGTTCATGGATACAGATGCGAGCTCAAGCTGAAGCTGTCAGAGACAGAGAGCAGGGAAAGGCTTTGAGGACAGAATCGGGCCTACTCGCCTGAACTGTAAAAATGGAGTAACTTAGCCATATAAAGTCGGTGGCCTTTCATACTTAGGAATCGAATATCCAGCCCATTGATGGCGGATCTGACAGAGAACATGTTGACGGTAGACACACATATGTTTGCGTCTTAGAAACTGGAACTGGAGGGAACATATATGTACTTGTAACATGCATATAGAACCGTTGGGGTCCAAGATAGGGGACATAACTGATCAGGAAAATCCACATTTCCACATTCCCTCCTTGTCCCCTTCTTGCCCTTCACGAGACATCAATCTTCATCATTCCATTGATTTGCTCATGGAGCATCATTTCTTCTTCCTTCCGGCATTCTGAACGGGACCTGTGATGTGGAATGCATGATGTGGCACACAGACCACAAATCGCTGGTCCACCTTGCAGGCATAAACAACAACTGAAGAGCATAAGAAGGCCAATACCTAGGAAGGATAGAACTCTCCATCCCCAGGCTGATATCACACTCCAAAACCACCCGGACCACGTCCAAGTGCCTGGATTCTCGTGTATCTGGCTTACAATCTTATGAAGGCGTGTTATAGCTTTATATACAGATGGCGAATTTTCTGGTATGAATATGCAGCAGCTGGATCCGATGACCCTGCAAGCTCCGCCCCTATCGGCCAGGATGACGTCAAGGACAAGACGATTCTGGAGAACAACAATTCTCATCACTGATTGTTCCTCTGTCAGATTGCCTAGGGCGGCTATAGTCTCGTTTACTACAGCTTCAAGAGTCTTGGTGAGTCTGCGTATCAGCTTACTATTTGATATTGTACCTATATAGGGAAAGATACCTTTATTGAAATCTACATACTTGTCCCATGCTGTCTCAGTATAATCGACAACTGGGAGATCTCTTTGCTCTCTATTGTGTACTAAATGAACATTTCGATAATAATCAGGAGGAGCTAGGAAAACAGGTGGCAAAAGGAATGCTATGTAACAGGTACCATCCCAATCTAGAGGCAGACGCATATATGCCGTCTGACCACATATGAAGTAAGAATGGCGAGAAGCTCTAAATGAAGATTTACCTTGATCACTATATTCTACTGTAGTAACGCATTGGCTATGGCCCATGTGAATGGAACCAACTTTTCTTACACATAATTCACCCTTAACTGGAAATACTGACATAGTGGGCAGAATTAGTTCAACTTCGGATTTGACATTCAGAATCATAAGATTAGGCGTAAAATTACCTAATTTATACACTTCATTTTCTAAATCAGTTCCTGTTCTACTGGGGTGACCCTCCTTATTAGGGTGACAGACTTTGAATAAAACTAGATTCAGATTTCCCCATATCCAATGTTGTTGATAAACTGCTGTGTCTGGGTCTATGGAATTTAATAAACTAAACCATGCTCCACAGGAGCCATTGTGTGTGAATGGATGTGGAAAGAAAGGCAGAACTCCTTTGTTATTCTGATAGGGAGGAAGTCGGCCACACACCCAACAATTGGTCGCATTACTAGTCTGATGGGAATGATGTAACATACTAATGAAGGTGTTATTGCGCAGCGCAAGTCTATAAGATAATTCATGTGGCGGTAGGTCACTAAAAGAATGTTCTGCAGCAACATTATAAACATGTCTAGAGATAGGATGATATATGTGCAAAATCATACTCGTAATAATTACTAAAATACTCAATAGAAACAAAATTAATAATGTCCTCATACAGTAGCTACGCAGTGATTTACAATACGCCTGTCGTTTCAACATTTCTCGGGTATTTTCTCTACTCAGGTCCAAGGGATACATGTCGGAGACAATTCAACCGCTTCACCTTGGAGAGGACTTAAACAATCAAATTGCTCGACTGTTTGGGCCTAAGCTTTAATTTATAGCACTGAGAGTCATTCTGTTCAACAAAAGGAAGTTTTGAATCAGTCTGTGAGGGAGTGCAGGGCACAGTGTCTATATCTGAAGGTAGTCCATGAAATTTTTTGACGTGACTTGAATGAATCCACCCTTTACGTCCCTCGATCTTCACGGCTGTTCTTGTGGTCAACAGGACCAACTTGGGTGCTTTCCACCTGGGCTCCAGTTGACTTTTCCTGTCGAAATTTCTCACAAAGACAAGATTACCCGGAACAACGTCATGGGGTTTCGCCTCAGTGTTGTCGGGAAAGGCTGCAGCTACCTGTGAACGAGAAGATTGTAGTGCAGACATCAAGGAAGCCAAGTAATCTGTCAGCATGTTACAGTCAATGTCAGTTATTTTGCGTGGTATAGGCGTCCCCCACATATTCGGTGGTCTACCAAAGATCACCTCATACGGGGATAGCCCTGTTCTAGAGTGTGCTACCATTCTCATGTAAAATAGTGCAACTGGTAATGCTACTATCCAGTCGACACCTTTCTCTCTACATATTTTGGACAGTCTGATTTTCAGTGTCTGGTTATGTCTTTCTACGAGACCTGCTGCCTCGGGGTGTCGGACACAGTGGAATTTCCACTGATATCCCAACAAGAGTGAGACATGTTTCATTAATTCGGATGAGAAAGGCTGGCCGTTATCTGAATATACAACACGTGGTAAACCGTACCGTGGGAAGAATTCTCGAACTAGCTGCTTGGCAGTAGTCGGGGCAGTGTAATCTGATACGGGATACGCCTCTGTCCAACGGGAGAGAGCGCAGACAACTACGAGGACATATTTGAATCCTCGACAACGTTCCATCTGAATATAATCCATCTGGAGGATTTCAAAAGGATGGTCAGGAGGCTGAAATCCACCCTGCTCTACGGGAACACTCTTTCCTGGATTAAACTGACAACATATCATACAGGTACGAACTTTTTGTTTAGCTGCTGCTCGTAAATGTTTGTTGAACCAAATGTGCTGAATGCTGTCTAGCATAGCCTTCTCTCCTAAATGTGCTGGACTGTGAACTGTAGCTATAATAGCTTGAACCATGGAGTCAGGGAGAAACCATACAGATTTCTCCTTCGTCATCCACCCTTGATCTGTCTGGATCCCTCCTAGTTCAGTCCACTTCTTTATTTCTTCTGCTGTGGCATGTGTCTGTATGTCAATTACGTCAAGTGTGGGATCCTTAATTGTCATACACTGTGTTGGTGTCTGAACTATTGGCTTTGTCATGTCTAATGTGCGATTCTGAGCAGTCTGTTTAGCTGTTCTGTCAGCTAAATCATTGCCTTGAGAAATGGTATCAGTAACCTTCGTGTGTGCTTTACATTTCATAATCGATATAGCAGTGGGTAGATGTATTGCATCTAACAAAGCATGAATGAGGGGTCCGTGCTGAATGTGGGCACCATGGGACGTTAAATAACCTCTCTCTCGCCACAGCACGCCGAAGTCGTGTACAACTCCGAATGCATAACGTGAGTCAGTGTATACATTAACTTTCTTATTTGTGGCTTGAATACAGGCTTGCGTTAGAGCAATAAGTTCTGCTGCTTGGGCTGACAGAGTATCTATACAATGTGTCTCAATAATTTCAGTGTCTGTTGTGACTGCATACGCGGCCACTAAATCTCCTGTACTTGCTCTCATGCATGATCCGTCTACATACAACGTCAGGTCTGGATCTAACAATGGAACGTCTGTCAAGTCTTGTCTAGGTTTCGTCTTTATTTCAATGATTTCAACACAATCATGAGCTAGTGGGTCTGTTCCAATTACAGGTAATAGTGTAGCAGGATTCAATGTATTACACCGTCGGATCTCTATGTGTGGTTGAAACAATGTCAGTTCATAACCTGTAAGTCTTGCTATGGTCAAGTGTTGTGTTTGTGTTCGGTTCACAAGAACCTCTACTGCATGTGGTACTTGAACTGTCAATGGGTGTCCTAATACTATGGCATCGCTTTGTCTGATTGCTAAAGCTGTCGCTGCCACTGATTTCAGGCATGCAGGCAAAGCCTGAGCTACGGGATCTAATGTACTGGAAAAATAAGCACATGGCTTGCGTGATCCTGCTTGATCCTGAGTGAGTACTGACAAGGCAGTACCTTCGCGTTCTGTAACAAAGAGTGTAAAAGGTTTGCTATAACATGGTGTTGCTAAAACAGGTGCTTGACATAAAGCTTCCTTTAGGCTTTCAAAAGCTTGTGTATGTTCCTGAGTCCAAGGGAGAACAGTCGATGTGGCTGCCTCCTGTGTGGTTAACTGAATGAGTGGTTTCGCTAGAAATGCGTACTGAGGGATCCACTGCCTACAATATGAAGTGAGGCCTATGAAAGCCCGCACCTCCTTTTGTGTCTGGGGTATTGACATGTTAGCAATTAACTGGATGCGATCTGGTGTAAGCTGCCTTCCCTCCTTGGACAGCGAGTGACCAAGATAAATAACTCGCTGAACACAGAATTGCAGCTTAGAAGGGGACACCTTGTGCCCCTTGTCGGCTAGGAAATGTAAAACTGTCAGAGAAGCTTTTTCACATTCTGACTCGCTTCTCGCGGTGATCAGCAGATCATCGACATATTGAAGCAGTGCAGTATTGACTGGCATGTGGATACTGTCAAGTTCTCGTTTCAGTGCTTGGCTGTAGATGCTGGGGCTTTCTGTGAATCCTTGGGGAGCGCGTGAGAATTTAAAACTGCGCCCATTTAAACTGAATCCGAACAAGTATTGGCTTTCCGGATCTATTGGGACGCTGAAAAAGGCATTCTTGAGATCAATTACAGTAAAAAATGTTGCTTCGGAATCAATTGCTGTCAACAATGATGATATATCAGGGACCACAGGGAATTGTGGTACAATACACTTGTTTAGTTCACGCAAATCAATAACCAATCGGTACACTGGTGGAGCAGTAGGATCAGTTCGTTTAAGAATCGGAATTATCGGTGAATTACATACATTGGAGTCTGTTTCTACAACTACTCCCTGGGCAATTAGCTCATCAATGATTTTCAGCAAAGCCACTACAGCATCATGCGGTAACTTGTATTGTCGCATTCGTGGTAGTACCACTCCTGCTTTCAATGTAACTCGATAGGGTGTAATGTTCATGCAGCCAACATCCGTAGGGCCTTGTGCCCATAGATGTACTGGTAAAGTCTGTAGTCTGGGATCCATGTCTCTGGACACATAGTGACCTTTAAAATCACGTAAAAACAACCTTACTCCTTCCGGAGAACAACATATTATGGCTCCTAGTGCTTTCAGAGTCTTAATTCCTAACAGATTTTCTGGGCATGATTTAGTAAGCAATAAATCTGTAGTTCGTGTCAAAGGTCCTATCGTAAGTGGTAGAGGCTGTGATACTTCATTAACAATAGGTTTTCCTGAAAAACCAAGGGAAACATTTTGAGAGCCTGAGAGGGGTGCCCCTGGAACTTCACTACGTTTTATGGTTGTTCGACTTGCCCCTGTATCGAGTAAGAATTTTCTATCTTGACCTAATAATTCACTATGTACATAAGGTCCTTCTTGATCTACAGGAATCTCGATAAGCGGTAAGTCAATTTCCCTCTCTAGGCTGGTTCATGCGTAACGCTGATACTCAGGGTATTCATACTGTGCAGTCTGATACATTTGTCGTGTTGTGGTTTGTGTGGCAGTAGCAGGCAACGGTGGTGCAGCTGGCACAAACTGTATGGGTTGCTGTGAGGCTGGCATAGACTGTTGCTGAACTGGCATGGACTGTCCATGCTGCATAGCTCCTTGTTCATTCTGATCTTGTCTAACTAATCGTGGTCTCTCTTTTGCAATACCTGTAGCTATATTTCGTTTCAGGACTTGACAATCATGTACATAATGGCCTAGTTGTTTACAGTAATTGCAGGTTCCTTTTACAGGAACTGCAGAATCACCAGACTGTGTCACACCCTTTTTGTGACCATCTGCTGGTACTGTCTGAGAAACTAGCATTTTCATTTTTGTATCCTTCATGCGTCTATGCTCGTGTTCTTGTTCATCCCTAATTCTATTGTGATGATACTGTAACATTTGTAGCATTTGCGACGGAGTGTTACTTTGCCAGGTACTCTCGAATTTCAATATTCTATTCTTTACTGGAGGTAATGCATTTTCCACTAATTTTGTCACAAATAAATGTGGATATGAATCACTACTTGCTTTTATACCACTATTTATACCAAAACATTTTTCAAATCGAGCATAATAATCGCTTGTGTCTTCATCTTGCTTTTGTTTACAGGCTGTGATTGCACCCCAATCTTCCTTTTTTGTAGTTAATAAACGTGGCAGTACCTGTACTAGTAAACCTGGTAATAGTTTAACTTTATCCCCGAGCCCTGAACCTGCAGCTCGGCCCCTTTCTTCCTCTGCTAATGCTGTCCAGTCTATCTTTTGGTCTCCCACTTCCCACTCTTTTTCTTTCAGTTTTTCATATATGCCAGCAGGCAAAAGCACCTTTAATATCGTCATAATATCAGGAAAGGTGTACTCTCCCATCAGTAACATGTCTTTAATTTCTCGGTGGAAACCCGCTGGGTCTTTGTCATGACTAGGTACTACTTTCTTCATTTCTAATAATTCCATTTTTGATATGGGTGTGTAAACAAATACACGGTGAAACTCATTGTCTTCGCCTTTTATTGGGTGCACTTCTCGTAGGGGATTTTGTCTATCCATATAGTACGGCGCTCTTTCTCTGTGGGGCAGCGAGAGAGAATCCGGACTTACAAAAAGGACATACTGCTTACGTGACACTAATATCTCTTTAATTAGCTTGTTACTAGAACCTCTCCATCTGTACGTAAGTAGTTCCGTTAATATATCAGGTAAAGGACCAGGGTCAGCATGTTGGCTCTTATATAATATGAGGAGTTGCTGAATCATATATATTCCAGCTAAACGTTGTTCATCTGTACTGAGGTTAAAAAACGTGTGTGCTACGGTCTCATCACCGTATTTTTCAGGACTGTCAATCCAGTGAACGGCTGATCTGGCTAATTCTTGCTCATCCATGGAATCGAGGAGGTGGTAACCTCTTCGTTCTCGTAGTATTTTATCTGCGGCTTGAAACGAATGTTCAGGAGATTTCAGATTTATTACAGGCGTCGGATACGTTCTGCTATTATTTGGACATACAGAGTGTATGGGATCAGAAAAACATCTAGTATTTTCACAGTATCTTCCTTTGCCTACATAGGCTATGGTCTCTGACTGTCTTGCGGAATTCCCTGATTCGGACACTTCATCTTGCTCAAACTCGTCTGTTCCCAATCTCTCTTCATGAATACGCTCTATTTCTTTACGTATTTTTCGGCACATGGCTATTATACAATTTTGCTTATCGTGTCTCCCTTCTGATATATTCTGACTCCATCTTGTAAGAATAAGCATTGCATTCGGGTCTACCCCCGGACGATCTTGATTTCTGATCACACAGTTTATGAGGAAACGTAACAGTTCCCCCTGTATTTCTACTTTCTGGAATTCCATAGCTCTGTTAATACATCCTGGATCTCGTCCTGTTTGAACAAAATGATATATGTTATCTAGATGCGTAGTCATCCCTGGTAACCTTGCTAAATACTCTGCGGCTCGCCTGATACGTAATGATGCCAGGACCATTTCGTCCTCTTTACCAACCACTGGGTCATATCTACAATTTACAAGGAGTTCCTTAAGCGTACGTTCACTTACGAATTTAGGTGTACGTGAATGCGCTGACTCTTGAAAAACAAGTTTATTTATTCTGGGTGGTGTAAAGGTACTGCTAGCACCTCCCGTGGCCCCATCTGGGGCGTCGGGTGTGAATGGATTCGTTGAACGTGACACAGCAACTATGGGTGTCGATACCCCTGTAGAGTCGACTGCGGAGACAGATGCGGAAACAGATGTGCTTGCCGAAGCTTGTATCGGGACTTGCTGTTGCACGGGGACAGATACCTGATCCTGACGTTGAACCCCTCCGCCAGATGGTCTATGTGGTGCGGCGTTAGCATACTCGGGAGCTGCATCGTCTAGATATGAGGAAAGAAAAACATCTTCTGCGGTTCTGGGATGCCCCTTTGGATGTACCTTAATTGGAAATAATGGGGGTGGCAAGTCTTTTGGCATCTCTGTAACAGCCTTAGGTAGTCCTTCGGCTAGAAGGGGATACATACCATTCATAAGAGCATTTCTTTGTCTATTCACTTGTTCTGATCTCACTCGGATACCTTCCTCAATTAATAGATTTTCTTGAACTTTATTTGAACTTTCTTTACTCCTCTCTTCTTGTCTACGTGCTTTTTCTGTTCGTCTATGAGATTCTTTACGCCATAACTCAACAGCGTCTTTCTGTGACTGTCTGACCTTTCTTTTCCATAACTCTTCCTCCACTTTCATGATGCACTCTGCATCCCAGGTTCCCGCTATGGGCCACCTTTGACTTTCCGGTAATCCTTTGGTATAATCTACCCATAGATCAAGAAACAATATGGCATCTAAGCCATGCTTATGGTACATGAAATGCCCTGGGGTGTCCCTAGGAGGAATAGGAACTGCTTCTTCAAGCACCCCTTTTCTGGTAGTAATCTGTCTTAACTTCGAGAAGAGCGGCATATTGACAACTGATCTGATACTTACTCTTGAATTTTCTTAATACGAAAAACACAATAATGAACAGTGAACAATGAACAGTCATTCATACCACAATATGCAAGACATTTTCTGAATACTTTAAACATTAAACATTAAACATTATAACAATGATCGACAATGATGACAGTCTGCCTAACTAATCACCACGCTGAATTCTTGACAATAACTGAATACTTCGGAATACTTGATATACTGCTAAACAGTACATATACACTGCTAAACAGTGCAGACCGGATTTGTGTACCCAAATCCGTCTTGACCGGCACAACCTATGTGCGCGTCAACACGCCTCCCCGGCGATGGTACTCACCGAGTAGCTCCTTGAAACGGAAGGCCTCAGAGAATGGACAGGACTCGATAACTGCGGACATCGGACCCTCTGGACGTCGGGATTTCGGAAAACCTGGTGGGCCTCTGTATACCTCGGATCTTGCTCTCTCAGCTAGGCTCTGGTCGGGATACTTCGCACTTCTCACCGCCTCGTCTGGGTTGATCGCAGCCTCAGTCGCCCCCGCTTGACCGGAGGGAGCTTACAGGAAATCCTGCTGGTACGCGTTTATGGTCCGTCCAGCTGTGGCAGGAGACCGGGCCTGCAACGCACCGCCGGCGCGTGAGATGAGAAAGTGTCCCTGTTCGGGCGCCATTATGTGGTAAATAAAAATACCGGACTGAATTTCATACGGAATCTTAAAATAAAGTAAATAGCTCAAAATAACAAGAGGCAGAATCCGTGGTATAAGAGGTTTTCTAATGGGCTTTATTCCATTCAAAATGGCCGACTCGAGTCGCGGCCTTCAGGTTCCGTCACCACGAGGGTTCAGGAAGTGAAGTACAATAATTTATTAACAGACATGTATTTTTATAATAAGTACATTACAATGAAACGAATGTAGAAGGCGTAACATTTGATAAGAAAAGTGACAAAACAGTGACATAATCGAAACTAGGCGTAATAAGGAATAAAAGAAACATGATTGGTTAGAATTATCAGACATAGGTGGATCTATAAGATAATACTTGGCATAGATGCGCGCGCGGCAGCATGACGTGTAATTGACGTGCAACTAGGGGGTGAAGGGGACTTGACATTTAGCTCTACATGTGGAGACGAGAAGTCTGGGGGTCAAGTCAACCTAATCCCAAATCATATCTAACATCCTATGTTTAAAGAGCTATGTTATCCACAAGGAAGAGACTCTCGGACAGAATCTATTCTATACTGACTGTGTACGTGTACAAGCGTCTAAGTGTCTATATGAGATGCGAGGGATAGAAAACTTTCCATGGCAACAGGGCTATGAATCACTTGCAGGAGGACGGAAAGGCTGAGTCCCTTGCTTGTGAGCTAAAGGAAATGTTTACCTAAATCACTGGACAGGAATGCATCGGCTGGAGAGCAAAATAGATAATTCGAAGGTGAAATACAACTTCTTGGCAGATAGGCGAAAACTGGCCGAGGCAGGCACCGTTAGCTGCACAGGGAGTAGGACAAAGTTCATGGATACAGATGCGAGCTCAAGCTGAAGCTGTCAGAGACAGAGAGCAGGGAAAGGCTTTGAGGACAGAATCGGGCCTACTCGCCTGAACTGTAAAAATGGAGTAACTTAGCCATATAAAGTCGGTGGCCTTTCATACTTAGGAATCGAATATCCAGCCCATTGATGGCGGATCTGACAGAGAACATGTTGACGGTAGACACACATATGTTTGCGTCTTAGAAACTGGAACTGGAGGGAACATATATGTACTTGTAACATGCATATAGAACCGTTGGGGTCCAAGATAGGGGACATAACTGATCAGGAAAATCCACATTTCCACAGAAGAAAAAAGGAAAATATTTCTAATGGAAAGGTTGACATTTATATGGTGGATGCTGGAGTGTTGGTAATACCTGAGTGTGAGATTGATTTGGGGGGAATAACATTTCTTGCCCTCGCTGACACTGGGTTACCTTACAACATGATTGGCAACAGAATTTGGGTAGAAAAATTTGCGCTAAAACAATTTGGTCTTAAACTCCCGATATAAATCATGCAGCTTTGGTGTTGCAATCAATGATGTGTCGGGCTATGTTGTTATGATAATTCCTTATAGAGACAGGGCAACCACAGGGAAGATCTATGTTGCTGTGAGGGGAAATAATGTGTTGCAGTGGTATAAGCATGGGGACATGAGCATTTCCTTAAATCCTACTGCTCATGAGCAAGTAAGGTTGGTGAATACTTAATGAAGCATTTCCTGAGATATTCACAAATAACTTTGGCGTGTTGGAAAACGTTGAGCACAAGGTTTTCCTAAAAAACAATGCAAAACCATGAATCAACAAAGTGCGTAAAGTTCCTCATTTGAGACTTGAATGTTTAACCTCTTGAGTGCCCATGACGAGATGGTCTCGTCATCGGCCGCGGTTGCGCTGTGCCCATGACGAGACTATCTCGTCATGAACCCCGCCCGCTAATGAAAGGGCCGGCACAGGGCGGGGAAAGGGCGGGGCACTCAAGGGGTTAAGGTTGAGTTGGATAGAATGTTACATTTGAAAGTTATTGTGGAGATATTTGAATGCTATTGAGGTGATACAGTCTTCTGAGTAATTTGTCCTGGTAGTTCTGGCATCTAAAGATCGTGGTAAATCTCTATGCATGTGTATTGGCCTCCAACATTTAATGAAGTGTCTCTGAGTAGATCGTCAGCCCTGCCCAATTTTTCGGAAACACTCACTTTGCTGACATGGGTGAACATATTTAGTATGATGAACCTATTGTCGGCCTATCATCAGGTAACGCTCAATAAGGGGTCCAAAAGTTTTTTTTTTACATCGTTTTATATAGCACAAACTTCATCCGAATCAGGTATCAGAGCGCTTTACATAGCACCAGTTGCATTACATGAGGACCATTAGTTTTTGTTAGGCACGGGGCGATTAAGTGATTTGCCCAGAATCACAGGATGTTCAGCGTCATTGCCGACACTCAAACCTAGTTCCCCAGATTCGAGGTCAACTGCCCTAGCCGGTAGGCCAACTCCTCTCCCCGTGATTGTTACATTACTTGTGACACCTCCGGGAGCATAAAGGTTTGTTAGAATATCATTAACTTGGAATATGCTGTGCATGCTTTCAGAGGTTATGAAACTAAAGCTAAAGGGTCTGCCTCGCACAATGTTTTACCAAGATTACATTTTGGTTTATGGCAAGGGTGAAAAGAAACATGACAAAACTCTGGGTTCAGTCCTGGGGTTATTTTCCCAGGATGGATTTACTTTAAAGAAGGAGAAATACAAATTTGGAGCAACTTCAGAAATCCGCTTGGGCCATGTGATTTCTGGGGAAGTGATTAAGCACAAGGGTAAACTGATTGACAGCATAAAGAATGCCCAAACACCTATGAACAAAGATCAAGTTAGTTCCTTTTTAGGCCTGACTGAGTACTATTCAAAGTTTATTAAGGGGTCTGCGTCTGTAGTTGACCCAGTCAGAGGATTGTTGCAAAATAACTAGGGGTGGGCGGAATTTGCGAAATCCACTTTCGCAAATTATCGCGAAAATGTTAAAAATTATCGCAAATACGCGGAAATATCGCGAAGATGCGGAAGTTTTTTTCCCGCATGTTCGCGAGATTTTCTGCATGGTTGCGGCTCGCCAACTTACCCATGTGGTTGGTCGCGGGAGCGGCCATCTTGTTTTCAGTTGTCTCGCGGTTCATGATCGCGAGAAGAAAGACGTGATCGCGCGACGCATGACGTCACTGCGGGCGCGAACTGTCGCGAGACAGCGCAAATGGCTAAAAACAATACAACATCTCATGGAGAACGCGACCGGATCAAGAAAACTTGTCGGCGAACGCAGGGATTCAGGTAAGGCGATCGCGCGCGCGAGGATGTATTATTTTACAGCGCGAGCAAGAAACAAATTATCGCCAAGCTGCGGAATGCGGAGATTTTAACATTTTCGCGCTTTCCGCGGAACGCGAAAATGTCAAATTATCGCAATTTCCGTGAATGGAACGAAATTTTAGCCCAGGCCTAAAAATAACTCATCTTTTTCTCAAATATAAAAAAATAATTCAAAAACCAACCCTCTGCTGAATGCAGCGATAGACATCTTAGTTTACATTAATAAAAACCTTGAATTTGCTGAAAAAAAACAAAGGTTAAGTAACATTATTGTTATGAATTGAATGATATCATAAATAAACTGAAAACAAAACTTGAAATTTTCCTAATAGGAGACGTCCTGTTAGGTTTAAATGTCAATTAAAACATACCATTTTAAACTAACAAACTACTGAAATTTACTAGTTATAGGTATCTGAAGTAACTATAACTTGTGCCCTAAAGTAAGTGTAACTAGCGCATTTTCTATGCATTGATAACTTCCACACCTATTACATCACTCATGACATGTTCTGGTACGTCATTGATAACATCACTGCAACATCTCAAATGACAGATTGATGACACACTGTGCATGGTGGGGTGTGAGTATTTTTATTCTAACTTTTATTATATATATATTCACTGAAAAAACCATAGGTTTCAGAGACGTTATAGTAAAAAATTAGCATTTTAAAAACCTTAGAAATTCACTGAAAAACCATAGGTTTCAGGGACGTTATAGTTAGTTGGACATTTCTCTCGTACAAAACCAGAGAAATTCGAACGTTATAGTTAGTAGAGCTAACTATAACTCGCGCCCCCGCAAAGCACTGCTGATGACGTCACATATTACATCACTCATGACATGGTCAGTGACATCACGGATGACATCACTGATGACATCTCAAATGACATCACTGATGACATCACTGATTACATCATCCAGTGAATGTGTGTTTCCGTAAAGTTTAATTATATTTTATATATGTTAATGCCAAGTTGTATTGAAGAATGAGTTGGGGTATAAGTGTGTGGGTGGAGGATTTAATAGGTGTGTGACTGCCTGTATAAGTTAGTGATTAAATGTGTCTTACTGAATGCATGGGTTAGTGACTAAACTGTGTGAATGTCTGTATAAGTCTCTCTGTTGTTGTGTAAGCTGCTGCATGGGTTAATGATTAGGTACGTGACTGTCTATAATGGCTACTTATTGGTTGCATGAGTATCTGTATGGGTGCCTTAGTGTTTGTGTGTGTGGGTGGGTGGGCGGTGTGTGACTTTCTGCCTACATGTGTGAGTGGATGATTTACTGGGTGTATGGGTTCAATAGTGATGTGGAAATAGCTGTGTAGGTGAGTGAATGTTTGTATCATTGTGTTGGTGAGTGAATATATGTCTCACTGGTATATGTGTGAGTAACTACATAAGTGAAAGGCAGTATATGTGAGTATTGGAGTATATACATGACTATATGTGAGAGTCAGTATTTGTGAGAGTGGCTGTATTAATGAGTGTGTGCTTGTGTCAGTGATTGTATAAGAGAGTAAGTATATGTTAGCATCTGTATGAATAGGTTAGATAGTGAATGCAGCTATTAGTGGCCTCTGCTGGTTGTTAACCTTATAAGTAGATTTTTCCCTGGGTTGTGGTCAGAATTTCATTACAAGAACGGAGGCTATATTATGCATTATTCCTTTAATGCAGTCCAAGCAGCCGCTTACATGACAATATTAAAAGGTTCCAGAATAGAACAATAGCAAGACATGAAAGGCATGAGCCATCAACAATCTGCCTCTTTTAAATGCGGCTCCAAGCAGATAAGTTCATTTTCCTTCATTACCATTATACTTTTTTATCTCTATTTTGAAGTTCCCTTGTGTTATACCTGGCACCTTGGCGTGAATCTCCTTTCCACTTTTTGTCGCTGTGCCTCATGTGTTTTTATGGTGTTGGCCGCTCAGAGCACTGTGCCACTGCCAACCAGTGCCACAGTGCAAGTGCTTTGTTGTAAATACATATTAGCTTTGTTGGTACTTACCCTACTTCTTGTGTGGTTCAAGCCTTCCTTTGTGTCCTTTCCCAGTTCCGATCTTCCTATTTAAAATGTATATGTTGGTTGGATTCCATGATTGGCTTATTTGGTTTACTGTCAGACCCCAGTAAAGTGCACCAGGAGTGCCCAGGGCTTGTAAATACAAATGCTGCTGGTGGGCCTGCAGCACTGGTTGTGCCACCCACAGAAGCAGCCTGGTAAAATGTATCTAAGGTCTGCCATTGCAGAACCTGCGTGCAGTCTGGTACTGTCATGCTGACTGGGCAAGTGCACCCACTTCCCAGTCCCTAAACCTTCCCTTAACTTCATATTAGTCACCCCTATGGTAGGCCCAAGGGCAGGGTGCATTGTAAGCATAAGGTAGGATAAGCCCTGATGTGTGTGGCATGTCCTAATAGTGAATTACAGCCATTTTCGTTTTTCACTATTGTAAGGCTACCTGTTCTCCATAGGCCAGAATGGGCTGTTAGAATTGTTACACCCTATGATCCTAACAGACCCAGGGAACATGGTAGAAAATCGAAAAGTGTATGCCTGAACTCAGAATAATAAGATACATCTTTTAGTAAAGTTTATTTTAATATTCTGTGTTTGCAAATACCACTTTTAGAAAGTTGGTATTTGCTTGCCTAACCATTTCAGCCCGCCTCTGCTATTATGTGTATCTGCCTGTCTGGCTTGTGTAAGTGACAGGGCTGGGGAAACCCAGAGGGGCAGGGCTAGGTAGCCTGGTGGTGAATAGAGAGATTGACATCCAGATGGGTGGGAGGAGTGCACCTGGACTCTGAATAGGGCTGTGCTCTGCCACCACAATGCTGGCTCCACCTCCTGTGGAGCGGCTGATGTCTCTGCCCTGCACCCTGAATAGAAAGGCAGAGTCATGTCAACAAAGTGCTCAATAACTGGTTTGGACTGGGCAAAGGCCCCTCTACCCCAGAGGAACAAAGGAATTAGGGGTATAAGTATTGGGACCCTGCTCCCCAAGAAATTAGATCCTGCTTGACAAGAAGAACCTCTGCCTGAGGAAAAGGAACTGGGAAAGCTGTAAGGAGGAGTACTGTCCCTGACCTGGGGGATTGGCCTGCAGTGGTTGCCTTGCTGCTGGAAGGAGAGGAAAAAGACTACAAAGACTTTATTTCAACTTGTGCTTAAAAGATCTCCAAGGGCTTGTGCTGAGCTTGCCCCCTGAACGAAGTCCCAGGACCAGTGGACTTCACCCCCCAACTCCCCAGAGTCTTTTGGAAGTGCCTGCTGCTGTCTTTGGGCCTTCCGAGGGGCTGCGTGTCGCAAGGAGCTGGAAGCGCGACTCAGGAAGGAGAAGCGTGCCGCCGTCAGAGCTGTTGTCGTCGCATCTCGCAAAGGGTGTCGCCGCTGCAGCATCGCATCGAGCGGAAGCGTCTCGCATCATTCCGGAAGTGTCTCGCAACGCCGAAGAAGCGTGTCACCATCGCAGCCATCGTAGTTGTCGCATTGCACCGCATCAAGAAAAGCGCCTCGCATCCACGGAGAAGCGTGCCGCCGCCGGAGCTGCTGTCGTCGCATCGCATAAAGGGGTGACGCTGCTGCAGCATCGCATCGAGAGGAAGCGTCTCGCAAATGTCGGAGAAGAGTGCCGCTGCCAAGGCCGCTGTCGTCGCATCGCGTAATGGGGTGACGCCGCTGTAGCTGACGCATCGAGTCGAGTCTTCTCGCAACATCGGAGAAGCGTAACGCATCTGGAAGATCTTCACCTCTTTATTTCTTTGCACCAAAAACTTCATTGCATCAGCATCGTTGCAACACTTTCGTTGCCCTGCGTGTCGTATCTAAGGTACATTGACTTAAAGTGTCGCATTTAAGAACTTAAGAGAACTAAGCAAACTTCTACCATCTAAAGTAACAGTATTGTGTATTTTTGTTGTTTAATGGTCTTGTGGTAACTCTATATAAAGAATCCTTATTTTTAATATGAAAACCTGTGTGGTGTCCATTTGTAGTGTTGTCACTTGGTTACTGTATGTGTTCACAAATGCTTAACCTATAGCGCTCTGAGATAAGCCTTGTCTGCTCGCGCCAAGCTACCTAGAGGGTGAGCAGGGGTTATTTTAGGAGTGTAACCCCTTACCCTGACTAGAGGAAAGGTTCCCTGCTTGTCACAAGTACCTACCTGTGCCAACCAGAGAACCCGGATTCTAACACCTTGTGTGTGGCTTAACCCTACCCCCCCTTCCTACTGCCTCTATACCGATCTCCAATTTACGGAGATCTCCCTACAACCCCTTCCCTAGCCCATCCTTGCCTGACTGACCAGATTAACCTGCCTTTTCTTTCAGCTTATGTACTATTTCTAATGTTTGAATATATTTAAAGTTTTTTAAATGTTTAATCGAACCTTAATATTTTATTTTTTGTGTAAACGATTATTCTTCAATGTCACCCTTGTTCTACTGCATCATGCCATAATTAGCTTACCTAATGTATTTGTTTAACTCCCGTTTTTCACTTCTTTCCACCGATGCAGGCCGCGCACTCCAACGCAGCTCTGCATCGCTACCTTTTATTATTTCGGATTTCATCCGCAAGTAGTTATTTTACAAACTTCTTCATAAAAAAAAAGGGGGAGATAGCAGGAAATCCTCATTTAACTGTCCTTTTCAACATTCTAAAACAAAATTCATTATAATAAGAGAGGAATTATTCTCTTGACATTCCTTCATCTATAAACCTTGTCACTATTATTAAGGGAAATCCTCCCTAATTATCTTTCATTAAAGGGCTTTGCCACTTTTTACAAGTTAACATTTCCTATATACCATGTCTGACTCTGACTCAGACAAGGCTTCTGCCCCCACTCCTAATATAGACAACGAAGCTCTGCAAAAAACCCGTCATAAGGAATTGAGGTGCTGCATGTTTGAGACGTTAAGTCAGATCATGTCCTCTAAAAGGTCACTCCCTGATGAGGACGAAATCTCAGAAATTCCAAACCCCTACTCTGACAAGATCACTGAATTAAAGGGTAAACGACTTAAGAAAAGTAAAAACATTGATAAGAGCAATATAGGAGGTCCAAGCACCTCATCAATTCAGGGAGGTCTTAGCACCTCAACTTCGAATGGAGGTCCTCACACCTCGAACTCCCAAGGTGTCCCTAGCGGCACGACTTATCTGGGTGTCCTTAGTGGCACAAAATATCATAATGCTCTTATATGGGAGATAACGAATCTAATGATATAGAATCCTCAGACACATCTGATGAGTATGTCCTTGATCTTGATGAAGATGATCAAGAATTTTACAATCCATAAGAGGAACTCCCATCATCCTCTAAGGACATTATCCTTGACCCCTTAGGGGAAGAAATGTTTTACCCATTAAATCTGAAACACCCAAGAAGTTCCGAGTGGTTCCCTCAGGACCACGTCGCAAAATTCATTAAAAAATGGATAAGAAACCTCTTCGAAAGGGACACTCGTAACATCCTTAGAGCTGAATGCTCTATACCTTCTACTGAGGATAAAAGCTGCTATACCCGCAATTTGGACCCTGAACTCATTAAATTCCTATTCAAACTTGGACGTGATCCAAGAAAAGGGATGGAAAAATCCCTGAAAGGGTGCCAAGACCGCTTCTCGACGTACTGGGACCATTAGCCAGAATCCTAGATTCCGCAGAAGACAACCACATCAATGGCACCCCTCTCAACACCAATCTCATCAGGGGATGGAGCCAGTGAGCATTAATTCTACTGGGTAATGCCAACGCTAGCATTAATGCAGAAAGACAAAGAGTCATTTTGACTAAAATAAATCCCAAATTAACTGACCTGTCGAATAAAGAACCCTCACAAAACCCACAAGGTTTACTCTTTGGAGAAGACCTGATTAAATCCTTGGGGAAATACGTCTCCACTTTCACCGCCCTGGACAAGGCACAGCAAAATATGCGCAGAGTTATCAATCCTAACCTTTTTGGGTGGGCCAGAAGACGGGGCCTCTCTTCCTGCCACTTCAATCAAAGGCCATTTCTAAGATTCTGTGGTTTCGGAAGAGGGTATCAGCAGTACAACTTGCCTCAATTTTACCCCTAGAGAATTCGAGGCCAACACATCAGAGGATTTAGATCCCGTGGAACCTTAATCTCAAACAGCCCGGCAAGTGAGAACTGTTGGACTTGGCCCTTCTGGCAGGTTCACCCCTCAACTTTTTTTGCTTTTATTGGTGACTTGGTGATAGTGGTTTTTGGTTTCTGCGCACTTTCCCTGTGTCCCAGGGTAAAGTGCGTGCGCACTCTGAGTGCATGTGGTGAGATAGGCCTGCCCTCCCATAGGAATGCATGGGGAATGTATGTGTCCCTAGTAGTTCCTGATGCGTGGGGTGTGCAGGCCCGAGTTTGGTATGTGTGGACTCGTGTGATCGAATGCTTCGCAATGAGATATAATGCGTGATTATGTCATGTGCGGAAGTGCCCCTTCTAGGAGTTGGCATATTAGTGTAAAGTGTGTCTGACGTGTGATTGGCTGGAGCTGGCTGGTGAGCCTGGCTCCAGGAGTCTGGTTGGGTCTGCCCCAGTGGTGAGTGTGAGATTAGCATGCTGATGGCTGGGGAGGAGTGCACCTTGGACCTGAATAGGGCAGGGCTTTCCCCACACAATGCTGGCTCCGCCCCCTGTGGTGCGACTGACGACCCTAGCCCTGCCAGTGAATAGAGTAAGGGGCTGAGCACATCAAGGGTGCTCCCCAACCAGCTGCGACTGGTTTTCCCCCTCACCCTGAACCAAGAACAAAGGGTTTTACTGTATAAAAATGGGGCTGTGTCCCCACAGAGGTTGTTCTCTTCCAGGATCCTACCTGAGGGGGGCTGCTGCTGCTGCTGGACCAGAGGACCGCCAATTGGACTACCTCCCTGCCTGGAGGCCCAGTGAGCTGGCTCTGGGTCCAGCTTTGCCCCCCCCACCCCTGCCTTGCTGTGTGCAGGGGAGAACTTTGCTGGACTTTTGTGTTTACTGGCACCCCTAAGCGCCTGGAAGCGCTTGCCATTTACTTATAGCGCTAGGAGCGCTTTATGCGTGGCCAGCAGCGCGGAGCCCCGATGTAGGGATTCCCTGCTAGTCTGCCTAGTAGTAAAGCGGGTGCCCACCCCGCATTATGGAGCTCGAGCAGGAGCCTACCCCGCTTTATTGGAAAATCAATATCCCTAGCAGGTGCCCACCCCGCCAGGGACCTTGCCGCTTGTTTCCGCCACCTAAGACTGAAATCCGAAGGCGGGATCTCACCCCGCGCTTCGGAGAAAGCTGGCATCGCAAATCACCACTGCAGCCCAGAGTCCCGGCCGCGTCATCCCCCTGCCGCGCTGGGATTGGTCCAGCGGGAGGGAGTGTGGCCCACGTGATCGGGGCCTCCAGGAAGAAGCCGCGTCGTGAGGAAGGGAAGTGGACGGGAGCCCACCCCGCGCTTCCCCGGAAGGAGGAAGATTCTGCGAGTCTCTACGCAGCAGCGTCGCTGCTGCCCTGCAGGAGGGCTAGCGGCCACTGGTCCCGAAGCGGAAACGACGCGGGAGTCCCCCCGAGGATAGCCCGGTAAGTAGGAAGGGCTGGGCGACTCCGCACGGGTACTGTGGGTGCCGGTCCCAGACCGGCTGATTCCTCAAGCGGCCCCTGCCTTATAGAGAGCCTCGCTCAGCTCTCCAGCGTTTGGGGACATTCTTCTTTGAGAGCGCGAGGCGCTCCAACTTGAAACATTGCTGGCATGAGTGTTTAGAGCGCGAGGCGCTCCAACTTGAGACATTGCTAACCCAAGAGCGCTAGGTCGCTCCAACGTTGGGGGCATCTTTGTATTTGAGCGCTCCTGCGCTCCAACGTTGGGGGCACCTTTGTATTTGAGCGCTCCTGCGCTCCAACGTTGGGGACAGTGTGGTTCCCCGAGCCCCGTGAGGCTCCCAGGTAGAAGGGGCATTTCTTCAGTGATTGAGTGGCCCCAGATGGCAGCGGGCCACTCCCCCCGTGCCCCACAGAGGTGTGCAGAGCCCCGAAGGCTCTAGGGGCCATTTTGTGCAGCTAGAGCCCAGGAGAGGCTCCCCGTGAGTGCTGCAGATTTGTGTTGAGGGGTACGGTGGTGCCCACGCTCATTTCTCCAGCTGCCCAGCACTTAGTGGGCAGCTGCAACGTTTAGGTTGTGGCCTTGGCGTCTGCTTTGGCTTGCGCAATCTTACCCTGACTTTAGGACATAGGGCGTCCTTGCCCCTACAAGGCCAGTTGGCCTAGGGACTGCCACAGGTGGTGGCTTATGTGAGTTCTTGCGCAATTGTGTTTCCCTGCACCTCTGAATGTGTTTTTATGCGCCATGTGCCTTGTTTTACACCGCTGAATGTATTTTATGCATCATGTGTTTTCCTTCCCTACACCTCTGAATGTGATGCATCATGTGTAATGTGCGTTTACCCCTACTGGTATTGTGATACTTAGGTGGTTGTTTGTTTTCTCCTAGTACAGGTGGTGCTAGTGAGGTCCTAGTTCCCTGCGTGACATTTTCCTAAGGTGGTTAGGGTTGCGTAGGTGGTACTTACCTGTTACCAGTAGTTACTGGTTGTGTGCTACATGTTCTATTTTAGTGCTACAGTGATTGTATGTGCTAAATTCTAAAGTATTATTCCTATGTTCTAAGTGCTAATTTCTACAAAGTGCTAATTCCTGACAGTGGTCCATGTGGCCCTGTCCCCTGTACATATAATCCCTTGTAAACTCTGCCCGTGCCTGTTGGCACATTGTAAAGTGTGTGTTTTTATCTAATGTGTTTTGGTAATACAAAGGTTATTTTTATATAATACCTTGTGTGGAGTTTCTTTTGTGGTGGGCCTTGGGTGTTGTGGCTGGGTGCGCGCGCAAACGCTTTACACATCGCCTCCGGGATAAGCCTGACTGCTCGTGCCAAGCTACCAAGGGGGTGAGCAGGGGTTATCTTTGGCGTGTAACTCCCCAGCCCTGACTAGAGTGGTGGTTTCTGCCTGGCTTTGGCGCAAGCCCTAGCCAACCAGAAATCGACGTTTCTAACAAGAACTCTCTCCCCTATCCCTTCTCCTTCTTTCCCCCAAAAAGTGGGTGGCAGACTCAAATACCTGCTTCTTAATTGGAGATTGATCATTCAAGATCCTTGGTTCTTAAACACTGTCAATGGGTTTATGATAGATTTGACTCACATACCTTTGCAAACTTCTTTCCCGAGAGACATGCCTCTCCAGAGCAACAAAAAATAATAGAGGAGGAGATCTCCTCTATGCTTCAGAAAGGAACCATACTAGAGGTCCCATTAGAAAGTTTAAGATTTATAAGCACACTCTTTCTTGTAAAAAAGAAAGACAAAGGTTGGAGACCTAGCATAAACTTAAGAGAACCAAACAAATATTTGGTTTGCAGACACTTCAAGATGGAGGGCATCCATCTCTTGAGGGATTTACTTCTAGAGGAAGACTGACTAGTCAAACTGGACCTAAAGGATGCTTACTTCATCATTCCTATGGCCGAATCCTACCAACCCTATCTTCAATTTGTCTGGAAAAATCACCTTTACCAATTTCAGGCTCTCCCCTTCTGACTCTCCTCTGCCCCTTGGTGCTTCACGAAGGTCATGAGAGCTGTTGCCTCATCTCTAAGAATAATGGGCATTTGTTTAATCATTTACTTAGACGACAATTTTATAATGTCTTAAGATCCTTCACAACTAGCCAAAGAACTGAAGACTGTAATGGATCTCCTAGAAAGTTTAGGATTCATCATAAACAAAGACAAATCAATTATGTCCCCATCCAGATCTCTGGAGTTCCTAGATTTCACAGTAGACACATTGAAATGTCTCCTTTTACTACCTTCCAAAAAGATTACCAAAATCAGGAAGGAAATAAGACACGTCCTGAAACAGCAAGACTTATCTCTGAGAGAGCTAGCCAGACTTCTGGGTCTCCTCTCCTCCTCCATCCAAGCCATCTTTCCCGGTCCCCTCAACTATCAGGCCCTTCAAAGGGTAAATGCTAGAGCCCTAAGATCTGGCCTCTGGTACGGAGATCGGATCTGTCTGGATCAAGAAGCCAAATCGGAATTAGCCTGGTGGCTCGAGAACCTAGACGCATGGAACAGACAATCAATCTTCGGTTCAAAACCAGAGTTTGTTTTGGAATCAGATGCGAGCCTCCATGGCTGGGGAGCTTGCCTTCTCAATCAGAACACTGGTGGTATCTGGTCACAAGAGGAATCATCTCACCACATAAATTATTTAGAACTAACAGCTGGGCTTTACGCCCTCATGAGCTTCAAACACTCTCTCCAGGGGAGGTCAGTCATTCTAAAGATGGACAACATCTCAGCGGTAGCCTATATAAATAGTCTGGGAGGCACCAAATATGTGGACCTCTCGAATCTCGCAAAGAAACTTTGGATGTTCTGTCTGGAACACAAGATCGCTCTCAAAGCGGAATACCTTCTGGGGAAATCAAACATCTCTGCAGACTGGAACTCAAGATCCCTGTTAGATCACAGCAATTGGAAACTGAATGTTTCCGTGTTCAGTACCCTAAACAAGATCTGGGACCCTCTAGAGATAGACTTATTTGCTAGCAGACTAACCTTTCAACTGGAGAACAGCTTCAGCTGGATGTCTGACCCGGGTGCTCTCGCAGTCAACACCTTACTACAATCTTGGAATAGAGCCAAGGTGTACTTATTCCCTCCCTTTGCCATGATCCAGAGAGCTCTTCAGATAGTGAGACAGTGCTTCCTTGTCCTAATAACTCCCTTATGGCCATCCCAAGCATGGTTCCCCACCACTCTAGAACTAGCTTGCAATCCCCCCTTCTTAATTCCTACCCTAGAGAATCTTCTAGCAGATGTAGACGGAGGAGTTCACCCCCTAATTCAGAACAGGAGTTTAACCCTTCTTGCCTGAAGAGTTTCAGGAGATCCAATGAAATCTCAGGACTTTTGGCGACGGCTGCAACTCTCCTCAGAGAGTCTTGGGCCCCAGGCACTCACAACAGATATAACAACATATGGAGAATCTGGGTATGTTGGTGCCTGGAAAGGAACCTGGATTCCTTGGAAGCACCTATTGTTGACATAGTTAACTTCCTTGTTAAACAATTTGATAAAGGCCTCAGCTATAGAACTATCAATTGCTATAGATAGGCTATATCTGCTGGTCATGTCCTTGTCAATGGTAAAACGGTAGGTAAAAATGTCATTGTTTGTAGAGTGATGAAAAGCATTTGTTTAAGAAGACCTCCTAAACCTAAATATGAAAGTCTTTGGGATGTCAAACCAATCCTTGATCTTTTCAATAACTGGCCTGTTAATACTCTCCCCAATAGAAAAAAAAACCTTTCCATTAAGCTGGCTACTCTACTATGCCTAATCTCATGCAGAAGGGTCTCTGATGTCAAAGCCATGGAGATTACGTATAGATCTCATAACATGTTCGGAGTTAAATTTGGGATTTATAGAAGAACAAAGACTATGTCTGATTAAATCTTTTACCCACGTTTTGATTTATGTCCAAAACTTTGCGTTTTGGACTGCATGAGAGAGTATGATCGCAGAATGTTTGCTCTTCGCCATCAGAATGTTAACCAATTACTTATATCCTTTGTTAAACCCCACAAAGGCATAACCTTAACCTCTATTGCTAGATGGGTGAAGACTATTATGAGTTGAGAAGGTATTGACTTAAAGACATTTTTCAAGCTCACTCCCTTAGAGGGGTGCCATGGCCAGTAAATCTCTCTGGTCTGGAGGTAAGTTGGAGGACATTCTCAAAGCTGCTGACTGGTCAAATGCTAGCACCTTTGCACGTCATTATTGCAAGCCTATTGAACATATGTCTGATGTTGTTTTACAAAGCTACCAACATGCATAATGTAGCCTCCGTTCTTGTAATGAAATTGCGATTCTCATATTACCATGACTAGAGAATCTGGATTTCACTAAAGACACAGAGGCTGACATTATCCCTCCCATCCCACCCCTTGGTGGTCTTACAAGGATTTAATGCTGTTTTTGTTAGTTTATTACTGTACTTTTTATTAACAGTACTTGTTTCATCTCTTGTTCCTTTTAGCTTGATAAGCTTGACACTATTGTTTACATTCAAGAGATATTCACTTCTTTCTCTTTTCTGGTAACGCTCCTTAACTGTGTGTCGTCTGACCTTTGGTTTTACCTTCGTTCTTCCTTCTCCTTCATCCTGCTCATCAGAAGATCGTTTTGATGTTTCAAGTTTCATGAACTTATTTTCCTCCACATTTAAAAGAGGCAGATTGTTGATGGCTCATGCCTTTCATGTGTTGCTATTGTTCTATTCTGGAACCTTTTAATATTGTGATGTAAGCAGCTTCTTGCACTGCATTAAAGGAATAATGCATAATGTCAGTCTTTGTGTCTTTAATGAAATCCAGATTCTCTAGTCATGGTAATATGAGAATTGCAATTCTGACCCAAGGAGTGGAATGTGACAGATCTAAGCTTGGGTGGTGAAATCCATTTATGGAGTTTATTACACTCTGCGGTTTGCGGAGCTCGCAAAGTTCTGAAAAACTGCTCAGTGTAGAAGTGTTTTTTCCTTGCTCACACTCGCCAATGGTGATTTTGCGAGTGCAAGCAAAGAAAATCCAATGCTAGACCACTCCCCAGTGAGAATTCTTCAACATGGGCGGCAGTGGGTGTTCTCTAATGATCGTGTCGAGATTCCTTCCATTCACATTAAGAAAGGTCCACTCGAGTAGAAATACTACTCGAGCGGCTGAAAAAAGCAGCACCCTCTTGCAAGATGCTGTTTGTGCTGATTTTACAGTGCAGGACAAACACCCGGCACTAAAAATCTATGCAAACGGCATGAGGTAACCCACTCCGCCACTCAGGGAACTCCGTGTAGCTTGGCAGAGTTTATTTGTTACTTTGCAGAATTCCGAACAGTGGAACTTCGTGAACTCTGCCCAAGCTTAACTTAGTCATATCATATTATAGGCCACAGTGATAATGTCTGGATACTTGGATGCATCTGTGAACAAATTAATGGCAGTAGCTTCACAGATGGGGCCCAAAGAAGATGAGGTGAAGGGTTCCCATTGTGCTGGTGTAGTTATGTTATGTTATGTTATGCTTTGTTATGTTGTAATATGTTACATTATGTTAAGTTGCGTTTTGTTGTGTTGTGTTGTGTTCTGTTCAATCATGTTATGTTATGTTAAAAAGATTTATAAAATGCACAGCTGCCCCAGGAAGGGGTTTCCTGGTGCTTATCACTGAGATGACAAAAACAGCAGAAAAAAACATACCATAGAAGAAATTCAGCCTAGGCCAAGAACAGCCAGGTCTTTAACTGCTCCCAAAATCTCTGATGATTCTGAATCTTTCTTAGCTTAAGAGGCATAGAATTCTATAAAGTCCGAAATATGACTCTAAAAGTACATCCTCCCAATCTGGTGCTTCTAGTATAGGGTATGTGTGCCAGGTACAGATCTGCCAATCATAATGCTCCAGTAGGAAGCTATGGTTACATCAAGGTGGCTTGACTGGGTGCCCGCTAATTGTAAAAAATGTTGTGAGAGATATATAGAGCTTTGAACTGAGTACGCTTCTCGATCTACAGACCATGAATATTGTCAAGGAGTCGAATGACCAAACAGGATTTGGTGAGACAAAAAACTAATCTAGCAGCTGCATTTTGGACAACCTGCAGCCAAATCACGATTGCCTTTTTGGTGCCCAGAAATGGAATGTTGCAGTAAGGGTGAAATGATTAGAGATTGTAGAATCAACTGATGCATGTGTTGCATGAAAAATCCAATGATTGGTTTAAGGCTTCTCAAAATACCAAAGCAGGATCCGACTATAATTTTGACGTGTGTTTCCAAAGATAGCAGGTCATTGATCCATATGTCCAAGTTTTTTTACCATAGATTTTGGTTCAGGAGTGGTCCTAATGTTTCTGGCCACCAATGATTTCCCCACATGTGGGTGTGCTTTCCCAACAAAAAAATCAAATTTTTATTAGGGTTTAGCTTAAAGCAGTTGTCATGCATCCAGCTGGCTGCACAGTTAAACAGTTTTTAGAATTGGCAGCATAGTCTGCCATATCTGCAGTGACCCAGAGGACAATACCAGGGGGTATAAGGTTAGGCTCGAATAGGCATAGTACACAAAACAAGACCTGCCGGGGAAAAACTTTTTATTTTTTTATTAGCACAGTGAACACGTTATAGTCAGTGACCCTAGCTCTTTCAAAGCTGTTGTATATTATACTGCATGCGCGGCAAATTTTTGCCATTCACCAACCAGGTCTGATGTCACTAGCTATTTGAAAGAAGACTCCTATGTGTCTAAGTATTTGTGAAAGTGTTTCTCTAGTAATCTGTCTCCCAAATAATATGTACAAGGAAGAGAGCTAGACAGAACCAAATAGTTGTGGTACCTATTCAAAAACCACAGAGATGGAAAAAAGGTGAGGGGGGACAGGCAGTGCCTCACGGAAGTAAACCCAACGAGGATACGCAGACAGGTACTCGCCTGCTCCCTCACGTTCTCATCATAGGTAACTGCCGCCCAAAAAGGAAAAGAAGGAATAAATCAAGAAACCTCAAATCAATCCCAAAGACGGGTGTCTAGTGAAATTTATATTCTAATTTGTGTCTGTGTTCAAAAAATAATAAGAATGTCGACCCAAGAAAGGAAGACTGAGTCTGATCAGGACCCACGTCAATCCGAGTTAAAACCGAGCAAGACTACACTGGCTGAATGATTCTTTATTCTGTGCTGTGTGTCTGCTCATTAAAACTAACATGTTTCGTTGCCTGTTTAAATTAGCGGCAACTTCTTCAGGGCTAGGGTCGACAGGCCTCTCTGCGTTGCTAGTTCAGACCAGTAATCTATCTGTCTGCACCTGAGGCAAACACAATTAAAAAACACATTCAGTTTTTCACCTATACTGCTCATATGGGTCCTTCAAACATACATGAAAGCGATTTGTATCTTCGCTAACTTGCTTAAACAAGACGGTGCCTGCAACACCTGTGACATTCATATTTACCGTGAAGATTGCTCTCGTTCAGCATACCTCAACCCTTCGTATAGGTAGATGTGTGCTACATCAAATAATCCTGGACTGCTTGCCCATGGCCGCGGATTCGCGTTTCTAGAAGGCACAGAAACACATCCAGTTGTTACACACATAGACCAGGAATTTACAGCCCCCTCTGCTTGTGTGCCTGCTGTCAACTATGCTGACGCTCGTTACATCGTTGCTAAAGGCTGTTACTGATGTTTACCACCTATTGTTGCGTCCCCAATATGTGTTACTTTCATACATGGTCTAATGCACTCCGAGCCCCCGCTCTGCTCCCGTCCATTCAGCCTCCTCCCTGCAATTGACACTGATGTCTCACATTCACAGCTAGTGAGTCGGCGGGATCCCAGTATTGCCGATCCTTCGGTAACTTCCGCCCACCATGAGGGGAACGCCTATGTCTATAGGTAACCCACTAGTGGGTGTTAAGTCAAATCATGGAGTCCACAAGATTCTATCCTCGATATAAAGCCTGAGTTCGATCTCACCTCGTCAGCCCTCCAGTCCGGATGCTACTCGACCTTCATCACGGGCTGGACAACTACTTCCCATTTAAATACGTACCGCGCGCTGCCTGCGCGCATGCGTGGATGCATGCTGAAGTCAGAGGCGGCCATATTGTGTAAACCGCCGTGGCTGCCTAAGCTGCGCCTTGTATATTTTGTTTCACTGTCGCGCTAAACTCACTTCGGGTATTGCTGAATTACTATGTATTCGCCCGGCAGAGTTATAATAACTAGTAACTACACAGTTGGTATAAATTATGTTCATTTAGTTACTGTCAGTTTGTATAGACTTATTCATTTATTAAACCAACACACGCAGGTTGTCAACGTATAATTTAAATCACCCATAAGCTGTGTCATGTGAACTGCTATGAGGGTGTTGAAGTGCTGAGGGAGCTGCCCAAATCAATAAGAGATCTACATCCAGCTTGCAGAAATGACTACCCAATTACTCGCATATGGACACCTGACAAGGATGGTTTAGCAGGGAAGGTGTGTTAGTGAATGGGTTATTAGTTCAGTACCTTGTGCCACTCAATGTAATCATTTAGACCCTGTTGATCTGCTTTCTCTTGGAAAATCCAGCGTGCCTCCTTGGTTATTAATCTAGCTTCCATATTATGGAGGTCCCCCATCACCCGCTCCAATACAACCCAGCGGAGATCTTTGGGGCTATGTCTGGCCGTCAAGAAATGTTGGACAAATTTCGTGGTTAATTTACCCACCCGGATGGTACTGAGGTGTTCTTGTACTCTAACCTTCACTTTGCGTGTAGTGAGGCCGATATAGTGAAGACCATTGGCATAGAACTGACAAATCCATCTGCAAAAGAGGGATATTGCCCATGTTCTATCTCCTTCTGCGCAGTGAAGTCTACCAAGGTATCGATTAGTCTACTCTAGTTTTTAGCTGGCCCCTCCAGCTAAAAACTAGAGTAGACCTGGCCTTTTTTCAGGGTCACCCCCAATTTTTAACTTCTGTTGTTGAACCAATTTTTTTCGGCATTAGGACTCTGTGCACTTTACCAATGCACTCTCCGTCAAATATGGTAGCATTGGCTTACACCTAATTAGCACCTAATTAGCACATTTAATTTACTCAGGGCACATGCCCTAAAAACAGAAGTGGGGAGAATAACCAAGTCAGGGAGTATAGCAGTGACATCATGGTGCATGACATCGCAGCACGTGACCACAGGTGGCATCACAGGAAGTGGCATCACAACCCATGACCCGACAGGAAATGACATCAAAAGAAGTGACATCAGAAACTTAAGACCTCACACATGTGTTTAATAGGTCTATCAAGAGCACATTTGAGTGCATGACAATGAGATTTTACATCTGTGTTGTGCCAAAATGTGACACACCCCCAATGCAAAATCGGGGCCTCAGCTTATATATTTATTTTACCAAAACCCTCTAACAAAGAAATTTGCAACAATTTGAAAGTGGAGGAAAATCTGTTCTTAATTTGTTGCAAAGCCTGTATTTGAAAATACCTTATGGAGTTAAGTCACCTGCTGCAAAGATCTTTGTGTGCCAACTAAATCTCAGGGAATAAAAATACTTATAAGATAAATCTGGAGGTTAACCTATTTGCTTGAGAGATCTGTATTTTGTTTAACTCTAGGTTTTATTCAAAGGGGCATAGAGATTTAATATGTCTCCTGCCAAGCACATCACGGTCTCCTCTTACTTTCTAAGCAAGACATGATGTATTTATACCCACAGGTCTCCCACCTTGCTGTGTTACTGTGTCGGCCTAAAGGATGACGTTGGGCTTGAACTTTAACATAGATATTATACAGGAGATGTTCGTCCTGCTGTGCTTCCAAGAAGCCTCATGCATAATGTATGAGTTTCGAACCAGGGAAAACCCGCGTTCTGAACCGTTGTATGAAATGTATGGAAGGATATAGGTGAAAGGTTGCAGTGTTACCTGTGCCTATATAGGGTACCTATATGGAATATAACAGTACAGGCCCTAAATCTATCAGGGGCAAGCAAGAGGCCTGAGAAGGAGGTCAGGCAATGGGAGAAGACTCACATGGAGGCCACAAACTCAAACTGCCCAGCAGCCTGAGGGGTTTGGAGCCCCCCTACACATAAGTAAGACAACCTAGGGGGGGGGGGGGCGGTCCTGGGACCAGTACCCTTTCACAGGCAGGGGAGGTGATCAGCAGGGGCCAAAGCCCCCCTCCCATACTTCCTAGAAGGGCCGGGATGACCCTGGGAGAGAAGATCCGGGAGCAGCGCTGGATCATCCAGGAGTCTGAGCAGAGGTGGAAGGACTTGTGTGCAGTCAGGGAGGGTGGGGTTTCGATCCCTGGGAGGAAGGGCCACCCACCCATACTCCAGTGGCGGGGGCAAAGGAAAATTTGGCAAAACAATTGGTTGGCGCAAGGATGCAGATGGACAAAGTGGAAGGGACGGAAGGGAAAGAAGATAGAGGGATGAAAAACATCACAATAAGCTCCCCTATATGGGTTTGGCTATGCCTTTGGGGTCACACCTATATGATAAAACAAGAAACAGGATTTGGAGGCATGAATACGTGGATGTCTTTAAACTACTACATAGAGAGATCCAGGCAAAATAAGGGTCAAAGGAAGAAGAGTGGAAGCTAACAAGGAGGCCCAGGGTGCCCATTAACATGGAGGACTGGACCTCAGCTTTTCTCATATATGCCAGCATTTATTGTGAAAAGCACCTAGAAAGGGACATAGCCTTATTAAAATATATGGACATCATCTGAAAGGCGCAGATGCATTTCAGAGGGTTTGCTTGGTTGAGCTATGACGAGGAGTTTAGGGCTAGAATCAGCATTAACCCTGATAAGGCATGGAGCGAACTGGACCAACAACAGTGAATGCAAGGGATGTCATCCACTCAGTCGTCAGCATCTACGCTTACAGCCTGCGGCCTGCCAGTGACGTACCGGTCCTTTCCAGCACGCCCCGCCCAGACTGGGGCAGGAGGGGCTAATGTTAATGCAGGAAGTGCAGGTCCCACAACTAATCAGGGGGGCTGCACCACAGGAGGGTTTCTGTCCAAGACACCCCTGCAAATGTAAGCATGAGTTCTCCAAGTGTGGTGGGAAGCAACCACTCACACAGTGCTTTACCTTGGCAATGCCGGCTGAGCAACGGAGGCCCACCAATGGCAGGGGACAGTCTGGGCCAAAGGGCTCCTACACCAGTTAGGATCGAGGCCATGGGCCCGTGGCTCTCGATGTACCCTGACAGAGAGGCAGCGTTGAAGATTCAATGGGGATTTACTGAAGTTTTTCGAGTTGGATACCAAGGTCCCAGAGAAAATAGGTGGGCAGAGAATTTGAAGTCAGCCAGAGAGTTGCCGGAAGTGGAAGCAGCAAAATTGAGGAAGGAAGTTGAGGAAGGAAGGAGAGCGGGCCAATTTGAGAGCTGGCCGGTAGAGGAGCTGATCATATCGCCTCGAGGGGTGGTTCCAAAGAAATAGCCAAGCGAGTACAGGATGATCCATCATTTATCCTGGCCCGAAGGGAGGTCAGTCAATGACTTCATTGCAGAGGAGGATTCAAGGGTACTGTATGCTTCAGTAGACGATGCGATCTGCCTAGTGAGTTTGTGTGGGCAGGGGCCAGGAATGGCTAAATGTGATCTGAAATCGGCCTTTCGCTTACTGTCTATACACCCTGCGGATTTCTCGTTGTTGGGGATGCAGTTTGAAGGGGCCATCTTTATAGACAAGGTCTTGATGATGGGCTGTGCAATTTTGTGCGCATTGTTTGAGATGTTCAGCACTTTCCTATAGTGAGTTTTTATGAAGAGTAGTGGTCACCGGGAAGTGTTGCATTACCTGGATGACTTCATTCATAGGAAAAGGAAATTCCAGAGATCGTTGGAAGGCGCTACACCAGTTTCAGGCTTTGATGCAGGGCTTTGGGGTTCCCCTGGTGCCGGAAAAAACAACTGGGCCCATCTGTAGATTGATGTTCATGGGCATTGACTCAGACCAGTGGATGGCCAGGTTGCCCGCTGGGAAGCTGACAGACATACAGGCTTTCCATGTATGGGTGATTGGGGAAAAGAAGATTGACTTGAGAATGGTTCAGCAACTCATGTTTTTTTTAAATTTTGCTTGCCGGGTCATGAGAGCTGGGATAACAGTTTGCATGGCCATGTCAGGTGCGGTGCTACCACACCACAGAGTCAGGATCTCGATGGGAGCCAGGGCAGATTTGAGAGTATGGCAGACGTTTTTGACAAACTTTAATGGAGGGTTCTTGGACTTTGTGGAAGACAGGACAATCTGGCAGGTTCAAATTTTCTCTGATGCAGCACGGGCCTCTGGTTTTGGTGTTTTTTGGGATGGGCGTTGGTGCGCAGAGCAATGGCTGTGTCACTGGTTGAAACAAGGGAGGAGCATAGCGTTCTTGGAATTTTTCCCGTTGCTGGTTGCATTGGCAGTGTGGGGCCCAGAGGGTTCAGCATAAGTCGGTGCTGTTCTGTGGTACTTTGGAATTTGGGACCGCGTAGGAGGCAGTACCCTACCCCTGTCTATTCCGGTATTAGCGAACCGCGAATGGTCACTGCAGTATGTACAAGTGCTTTACAGAACGTTTTATTGATAAATGCACTATGTATACGATATTACACATTGACTTCGTGGGTTCCATCTTAGAGCGGTGGCCATTGTTTGGTTGCCCTCACATAGGCTACACATTACGAACAAGTACGGGCCTTTAGAAAACATGTAGTTTCTGTTTGACTTCTCTTTGACCTGTGCAGCTTGGCTCCGCTGCCCCAGGTCAGTGCGGTCCCACGAGCTACCCGTCCTGCGGCCACCTGTGATTAGCATCAGGGTTTGACACACCATAAAGCCTCTTCGTGAACACAAGCCTCCGGCTAATCTCTTTCACACCTGACTCTTCCTGCTTTATGGCTTGTTTTACAAACAGGAGATGCCCGTGTTTATTGGGGCCTGTTGATATCTGATGTGGGATCTGAGCCTCGCTGGGTAAATAATTGTGGGCTGGCTTAACTGGAATGTGGGATGGTCATCATGACTCTGCCTTTTCGTTTGTAATGGATACATGTAAATGACCATATCGTAAAACAAGGAATGTGTGCCTGAAGCATGATATTTTGTATTTAAGGAGAAGCCCGTTTCTGTAACTTTGAGCAGTCTCCTGAGAACATACATTGTGTTGTACTTCTCGGATACCTGTGATTGGTCTGCAGCCAATAAATCGATCTTTGACTTCACCTAGAAGACTCTGTGTTTCTGTGGGTCTGAAACAGGAAGAACTCGAAGTCTTAGGGTGTGTTCCCCTGCACCGCTGGGTTCTAAAATCCCA
This sequence comes from Triturus cristatus, assembly GCF_964204655.1. NCBI lineage: Eukaryota > Metazoa > Chordata > Amphibia > Caudata > Salamandridae > Triturus > Triturus cristatus. Next base: position 45,965,620 of record NC_140583.1, on the reverse strand, counting down.
GTACTTCAGTTCCATGTAGACAACATGATGGTGGTGGAGCTAGTGAACAAACAGAAAGCGAAGGATTTGAGTGGTTTGCAATTGCTGCAGAGTTTGCTTTAAAATGCCTACATCTGAATGTAGTATTTTGTGCAAAGCATGTTCCAGGGGCAAGAAATGACATTGCGGATGCTTTGTCTCATTTGCAGTGTCGGCGATTTTGGCGACTGGCACCTGGAGCGGATGCATGCAAGACAGAGCTGCGGGACGGCATCTGGGGGGAGTGGGAGTGATAGACCTGGTCGAGAAGTCTATAGCGGAATCTACGAGGCGCAGCTACAGGCTGGCTTGGGCTGAATTTGGATGTTTCATGGGATGGACTGTTGATGCTGGGAACAATTCATAACAAGATACTGAGCAGGGAGTTATACTTTTTGTTCAAGTTGTATTGATAAGGGTTTGACGCAGACAACAATAGTAGAAAAATTGGTGGGGATCTCATTTTACAGATGCAGCAAAAAATGAGATACTGAGTAAGATGTTGAAAGATTGGGGACGCGAACAGGGGTAGGGGACAGGGGTGGCTCCAAGGGAAGCCATTACATTTGAATTGCTGCAGAGTTTGCTGGGGGTTTTGCCCAATTGTTGTTATGATGGGTATGAGGTTTCAGTATTCTGTTTACACATGGTGTGGATGTTTTTGAGGCATTTAGGGTCTCGGAGTTGTAGGGCACAAAGAGGCAGGTGAACACATGAGGAAGCAAGATTGGATGGAGATCGGCTAGGGATTTGGCTAGGGCATTCGAAGACAGATCAGGCAGAAAGAGGTAAATGGGTGTGGTTTAAAGAGAATGGGTGCAATGGGTTGTGCCCGGCGCAAGAATGGTGTTTTTACTTGAGAAAGGTAGAAGGATCGTCAGGAGAAATCTTTTGTTACGCGTCCAGGGAGAGGTTGGCGGCTTATCAGTTGCTGGCTGTAGTGCGCATGGCGTTAATATGCTTGGGAAGGGACCCTGCTAGATACGGCATGCACTCTTTTCGCATTAACGCAGCTACAGCGGCGTCACGTTTGGCCTGGTCTACGTCAGACTGGGAGGCGGAGGTCCAACTGCTGCGAGAGATATGTGCACAAATACGAAAGAGGGGGGTTTTCTGGTGGAAACTGCAGCAACAGAACAAGGAGTCTTATTTTGTGCACTAACATATTCTCTTTTTTCGTACGTTGTGTGGGCGGCCCAGGAACCAAGACTGTTACCTGGATCGTGGGACATTCTTTCATACATTGGGCAGCCAGATATACAGATCGGCAAGTCTACGGTCGTAACCTGGGCCTGAAGATCAGCCATCATGAGGTGCATTGGTGGGGTAAAGGAGGGATGCGTTCGGGGGCATTACTGCCCTGGCTGTTGAAGATGGTATCGCAAAGAGGCAGTCCTGATTTGTTGGTCCTACACTTGGGCGAAATTGACCTGATACAGTTGCCTGGTTTGGCAATCCTACAACATATGCAGAGGAATCTGGAAGTAATGAGCAGTAATCTGGCAGGAACGTGCCTACTGTGGACTGAATTTGTGCCACAAAAAGTGTGGAAGGGAAGTGAAACATGCTGCGGTGGAAAAAGCCCGCAGGTAGTTAAACAAGGCAATGGGAGTTTTTTGCAACACAAGAGACATTAAAGTGATTGCTCATGTTGGGCTCAAGCTGGAGGAGCCTTTGCTGTTTAGGGATGATGGAGTGCACATTTTGCAGCTCGGTAATGCTTATTATTTGATTGATATGCAGGACGTTAAAAGCAGGTTGTGGAATGAGTCCATTAGGTGCCGCAGGGAAGATAAGGAGTGATGGTGAAAGGTGCACTGTGAAAAGGGGGTGGGACAGGTAACCGCCCTACAGGTGTTCCCTGGTTGGCAGTACTTTGGAGGAGTGGGGAGAAACTGACGGGCACATCCACCCCTCGTGAGGGGAACAGGCAAATGATGCGGGTGCAGGATGCAAGAGTGCGATGGCAGGAGATTCAAGAGAGGATGTTGAAAGATAAGTGACGACATGAATGGAGAGATGGAGGAGGTCGCAGAGTGAAACAGGAAGAGAGCAATAGGAGTGAGGGGAAGATGGATGGACTGAATGAAAGGTTTGATGTTGGGGATTGTTATAGTTAAGTGATGCTGTGGTTAAAGAATTGTGTTTACAACCTTGTCCTCATAAATGGCCTTTTACGCTTCAAGTACAGCGTGGAGTGTAATTATTGCGCAATGCCAGCCCCGGTGGAAGTAAGGTCGCAGACTAGTCTTCCCCTGGGATGTTCGTGCAATGAGGTGGAAGGACAAGCTGTTGGGTGTCAGGGGGTTGGTCAAGGGGAGGGATTAGGGTGGGGGATATAAGGGCGCAGGGAAGGAGGGCTCTTCCTCTTCCCTCACCCAGCACCATTGGGGAGGGTCAAGTTAATTTTGGCCCACCCGCCCATCCTGCAAGTTTTGGTGTCAAGGGATGGGTTGGTTGTAGCGTGCCAGTTTAGAAGGTGTTGTAGGTTGTTGGGTTGACAGTACTTTGGAGGTGTGGGGAGTCACTGACGGGCACATCCACCCCTCGGGGGGACAGGTGAATGATGCGGGTGCGGGATGCAAGAGTGCGACTGCATGAGATCTAAGAGAGAATGTTGAATGATAAGTGAAGGCGTCAATGGAGAGATGGAGGAGGTCGCAGAGTGAAACAGGAAGAGAGAAATAGGAGTGAGGGGAAGATGGATGGGGTGAATGAAAGGTTTGATGTTGGGGATTGTTATAGTTAAGTGATGTTTTGGTTAAAGTATCGTGTTTACAACCTTGTCCTAATAAATGGCCTTTTATGCTTCAAGTACAGCATGGAGTGTAATTATTGCGCAAAGCCAATGGGACTGGGCGCTGCCGCTCTCCCAGTATGGGGTGCTGTGGTGCTGCTTAGGGGGATGTACTATATAAAAAGAGAAATCAAAGAAAAAGTATACATGTTTTAGACGGCGGCAAAATGTAGAGCGAGCCTGCCTAAGGCCAAGGACATGCGAGTCCTTGCTCATCGGCCGTCCTGGAGCCGCAGCGCAATCTAAGGTACCCAGCACCTGTCGTAAGGTACACAGCATACTGGGGGCCCGACGGGAAAGAAGGAACATTAAGCTTTGGGAAGTGCAACCGTCTGGAGCCGACCTGGTGAATGCACCAATGACCCAGCCATACATAGCTGCACCAATCAAACTGTGTGGACAACAAGTAACTTTGGGGCTTTACGTCATGATTGTGTTGTAGCGTTGCACCACCTACGCCGATAGGAGTGAAGGAACGGGCAGACAATTGGTGGCATACCGCTGCTTTCAGGGCGGGATCTTTTAGCAGGTATGGAGCGTGCAGTTGTTTTTGACGTTGTCCACCGAGTGGCACTGTTTTATAGCGTGTAAACAGTGAGCAGGGATGCTGTTCATCCATTAAGATGGAGGCAAAATAACGTTGTGATGGTTTGGGCTCTTCCTTCTAGGTGCAGGCCGATGCATGTCTTCATGACAGCTGACGGAACGGCTGTTTGTGCTAATGGGATGAAAGGTTTTTTGTTCCCCACTGGACACGCTGTGAGATGAGCAGAGGTGGGCAGGTTTGACTTTGCTTGTTTGGGATGTGCTGACCAGTCTTTGCGTTGTTCGGTTCTCTGGATTTTTTAAAGTAAATTATGGTTTTGCCACTCTCCTTGGGGATTATACGGCCAATGGCCACCGGTTGCGTATTATCAATAGTCAGGATATAGGCACTTAGGGCCACCGGTTACGTATTCTAATGGTCAGGCTATAGCCACTTAGGGCCACCTGTTGGGTAGTATAATGGTCAGGCTATAGGCACTTAGGGGCACTGGTTACGTATTATAATGGTCAGGCTAGAGGTACTTATCCCTCAAGTTTTTAGAATAGGAATATTGTATCGCGGCATCTGCTTGCGGGTCTCTAGAGCGCCGGTAGGGAGGATGTAAAAGACACACAACTGATGGACGGAATGCAGAACAAATCAAAACATTCACCCCCAGTCAAGAGATCTGGGTTAAATCCATCATTCTTTTGGTCACCATGCCACCCCAGTTTAGACCAGGCCATATGCAAATTAGTCTTGACCCTGTGCCTCATGGGAACAGTCCAGCCTTAACTGCCAAGCCAGGTACTCCCTGGACCGGAAACAAGCATTCTAGCACCGGTTTCGGGGTTTCACCCCTCTTCAGCCAGGATAGCTTGATTCCAATGGCACAGTGAGCCAAGGACCCACGTCTGGGCATACCTGGCGCACTTGGAGTGAGAAAGCAAAAGACACACAATTGATGGCCGGAATGCAGAACAAATCAAAACATTCACCCCAGTCAAGAGATCTGGATTAAATACATCATTCTTTTGCTCACCATGCCACCCCAGTTTAGACCTGGCCATATGCAAATCAGTCTTGACCCTGTGCCTCATGGGAACAGTCCAGCCCAAACTGTCATACCAGGTCCTCCCTGGACCGGAAACAAGCATCCTAGGACCGGTTTTGGGGTTTTACCCCTCTTCAGCCAGGATAGCTTGATTCCAGTGGCAAAGTGAGCCCAGGACCCATGTCTGGGCATACCTGGCACACTTAGAGCGAGAAAGCAAATGACTTACAATTGATGGACGGAATGCAGAACAAATCAAAACATTCACCCCCAGATGTACTCAACTGCCACACTACTGGGGCTTGCCGCAATCATTGGGTCATGGGGGCACCTCACTTTGGCTCTTGGTTCGCTTCGGGCAGAGCTAGGCCTGTCTCTGCCATGCAACTGGATTGGAGTGTCACAGCTGCGTTGGGTTTTCTAAGGGGGCTCGCCTCCCCGGCCTTGCAGCATCTGTTGCTGCTGCAGGCATATCTACTAGGAGAGAGGATGTGCCGTAACAGCCAGAGCTCCCGACTCTGGGCAGGGAGGCTTCCACATCTTTAGTTATTGTGGAGTAGGATCTGCAGTCATCTTTGGGTCTCCAGGTCAGCTTTCTACCAGGCACCAGGAGGGTTGTATACTTTGGGTGCGGAACAGTGCGGGGATGCACTGGTTGACACCGTAGTGGCTGTGGCCATCTTTGATGCATTGTTAAGGAAGGCAGCGGCTGTGAGCGAAGCAGTGGAGACATTTTGTGTGGCCTCCACCGCAGCAGGAAAAGTTGACTATTGGTTTCAATCCATATGTAATGTAAGACATCATTTTGATTGGTTTAACAAGGTATTTTAACATGAATTACTACAACCGTTAGTCCTAAAGCAAGACCAGTGTGACTGCCGCCAACCAGGATTCAAAACACTGCTCATGGTGGCAGAACATGGCAATTGTTTGTTTTAGGGCGCTAGTAAAAATGAGTTTAAACTAGGGGTGACGGCAATAGATAATTGTTGGGAATTCTTTTACGAGGCTGTTACAGCCAGAGTGTAACCATGCGCCTCGTAGTATATAATTGGCATCCAAGGCACAGTGCCTTTGCAGGGTGAAACACTTCCATCCTGTTTATAATTTCAAGCGTTTCATTGCAAAACCCCTGCATCAGTGCAACATCATGCGATTCAGGCAAATAACCTAATCTCCACATGCTTGTCAACAATACCTCTGAGCACGCGTGAGGTACCTGGGTGCTGCGGTATAGTGTGTCGACACCTTCGCTCTATCATTCCTGCAGTTCTGCAGTAGTTTTAAAGGGAGAGGTCCAGAGGCAAGTTAGCTTTCTTTCGTTAAAGGAAGCCCCACAAGTTCCAGCAAATTTTCTTTCATTTGTTAAGGAAAAAGCCTCACTATGGGGCATATCAGCAACACCCGGCGATAATTATCGCTCCGCGCTCTTAGCGTGAGGATAATTATCACCGGGTAACGTGGATTTTTATCGCTGAGATAGCGTGCTATTAGCAACGCTTATCTCCTCAGCGATAAAAATCCTAGCGCTAACTGCCTAACGTGAGATTATCGCTCCTTTCCCAGCGATAATCTCACGTAGTGTGGCATTAGCTTGCTGATAGGGACTCACAAACTTAGCCATGATATCCACCTTCCATAGGATATCATGGCTAAGTCAGTCCTGAAGCAGGCGTAAGGAAAGTAGCGATAATAGGGGTTATCGCTACTTTTCTTGCCGCTATGCTTCATAGCGTGGGGCTTGATGATAAGAGAAATGTCGCTTAGCGACATTTCTCCTGTTATGTCAGGTCAGGCATGCCCACTTTGCATCTCATTAGAGATGCAAAGCTGGGCGTTAGCAATCCTCACGCTAAAGCAAAGTTTCACGCGTTAGCGTGGCCTTGCTAATTAGGCGATAAAATTATCGCCGCTTTTTGGCCGAAAACGGCCGCAAAATCAGCGATAATTTTTTATCGACAGCTTGTTAATATGCCCCATGGTCCCAAACATTCTCTGGTGCAACAACGCTTTAGACCACCGGGTGCCATGCTTTGCTGTTTTACCGTGAGGATCAGTGAACACCCCCTTTGCTCTACAGGCCATCAATAAACGCCCCCTTGGCTCTAGAGGCCATCAATGAACACTTCCTTGGCTCTACAGGCCATCAACAAACACTCATTTGGCTCTAAAGGCCATCAATGAGCACTCCCTTGGCTCTACAGGCCATCAATGAACACTCCTTTGGTTCTGTGGCCCATCAATGAGCACTCCCTTGGCTCTAAAGGCCATCAATGAACACTTCCTTGGCTCTACAGGTCATGAGTGAACACTCCCTTTGCTCTATAGGCCATCAATGAATGCTCCCTTGGCTCTGGAGGCCATCAATGAAAACTTCCCTGGCCCTACAGGCCATCACTGAACACTCCCTTGGCTCTACAGGCCATCAATGAGCTTTCCCGTGACTCTACAGGCCATCAATGAACACTTTCTGCCTCTATGGGCCATCAATGAGTACTCCCTTAGTTCTACAGCCATCAGTGAGCACTCTTTTGGTTCCATGGCCATCAATAAACACTCCCTTAGATCTGTGGCCCATCAATGAGCATTCCCTTGGCTCTACAGGCCTTCGTTGAACACTCCTTTGGTTCTGTGGCCCATCAATGAGCACTCCCTTGGCTCTACAGGCCATCAATGAACACTCCCTTGGCCCTACAGGTCATCAGTGAGCACTCCCTTGGCTCTACAGGCCATCAATGAACACTCCCTTGGCCCTACAGGTCATCAGTGAGCACTCCCTTGGCTCTACAGGCCATCAATGAACACTCCCTTGGCCCTACAGGTCATCAGTGAGCACTCCCTTGGCTCTACAGGCCATCAATGAACACTCCCTTGGCTCTACAGGTCATGAGAGAACACTCCCTTTGCCCTACAGTCCATCAATGATTGCCCCCTTGGCTCTAGAGGCCATCAATGAACACTCCCTTGCCTCTATGGGCCATCACTGAACACTTCCTTGGCTCTTCAGGCCATCACTGAACAGTCCCTTGGCTCTGCAGGGTATCAATGAACACTCCCTTGGCTCTATGGGCCATCAAGGAGCACTCCCTTTGCCCTACAGTCCATCAATGAACGCCCCCTTGGCTCTAGAGGCCATCAATGAACACTCCCTTGCCTCTATGGGCCATCAATGAACACTTCCTTGGCTCTACAGGCCATCCATCACTGAACACTCCCTTGGCTCTGCAGGGTATCAATGAACATTCCCTTGGCTCTATGGGCCATCAAGGAGCACTCCCTTGACTCTACAGGCCATCAATGAACACTCTCTTGCCTCTATGGGCCGTCAATGAACACTCCCTTGGTTCCATGGCCATCAATGAACACTTTCTTGCCTCTATGGGCCATCAGTGAGTACTCCCTTGGCTCTACAGGCCACAAATGAGCACTCTCTTCGTTATTTAGGCCATCAGTGATCACTCCCTTAGTTCCACGGCCATCAGTGAGCACTCCCTTGGTTCTATGGGCTGTCAATGAGCACTCCCTTAGTTCCATAACCATCAGTGAGCACTCTCTTGGTTCTATGAGCTGTCAATGAGCACTCCCTCAATGGGTATCATGTCTTCACATGAAGATTTTACTGCTTCAATGTCATAGACAAATGTTCAAGTTATGAAATCTGTGCCCTGCAGTTGGCGTTTATTGTGCATTCAGGTATTTGAACACGTTTGCTTGTATCTGTTTTTTGTCAAATGTAAAGTTACAATAAAAAAAAAAAAAAGAAATGAACACTCCATAATTATTTATTCGCAGCAAGTTGAACATCATCACAAACTTACATTTTTATTCAAATGCTAAAACTAATTGATTACAAAAGTGTTCCCTAAACAATGTTTTCAAAGTTGGCCTGGTTGAAGAAAAATAACCCCAGTTTCACAGCCTGCAAAACAACACTCTTTGCAGTGCAGCACACTTGGGTTTGACCAGGGAAAGTGACCATATTTTCAGGCTCTTAAACTTTAAAATTGATCTCATGTGTATTGTGTATTGTACTTCTGCTGCTAGTGTGGCATCTTGCATTGTGTCTCAGAAGACATGGGTTGATTAGTACCAGGCCAAGGCTGATCAGTGGTAGTGAGATCTAAAACGGTTTCCCCTCAAAATTGTTTTTACAGAGCGCCCATTTGCAACACTTTTGAGAGCTTATTACTGGTGGTGAAAAGTTGCTGTGAGCCTAGTGACTTTGTTTTGGGGTCGCATACACTAGGGCACAAAATATTATAACATTTTGAAAATGTATCTGTAGAATGTGTCCAGTTTTTAATATTTCATAAATTTGTTTTTGTGTATGGAATTGTTTTCTCTCTCGTACCATCTCTTACACATCTCTCTCTCACATACTCTTCACTCTCAGTAATTGTGCCTTACGCTGCACTATTCTTCACTCTCCGTCCTTTTGACTCTTGCTGCTCTTCTCCTCACTCTCATCCTTGTGCCTCACGCTGCTCTTCTCTTCCTCACTTTCCTTCTGTGTCCCTCGTGCTGCTCTCCTCCTCACTCTCATTTGTTCTGGCACATGGTCCTCTTCTCCTCACTCTCTGTCCTTGTCTCTCATGCTGCTCTTCTCCTCACTCTCATTTGTTCTGCCTCACGCTCCTCTTCTCCTCACTCTCTGTCCTTGTGCCTCACTCTGCTTATCTCCTCACTCTTCTCCCTTGTGTCTCACGCTGCTCTTCTCACTCTCCATCCTTGTGCCTCACGCTGCTCTTCATCTCGAAACTCTCCTTCCTTGTGCCTCACGCTGCTCTTCTTCTCACTCTTCTTCCTTGTGTCTCACGCTGCTCTTCTCACTCTCCTTGCTTGTGCCTCACACTGTGCTCCATTCCTCACTCTCCTTTCTTGTGCCTCACGCTGCTCTTCTCTTTCTCACTCTCCGTCCTCGTGCCTCACGCTGCTCTTCTCTTCACTTTCCGTGTTTGTGCCTCACGCCGTGCTTTATCTTTAAGTATGGCAGCCACGCATTTCTTTTGTTTTGCACAGCTCGGCTCACCCACCTCTATTTTTTATAATTTTGAAAAAACTTAACATCTTTTCACTCAAAGATGCACCCATTTATCGACTTGTCTTTCCGTTGGCATCGAGTAAGACAGCAACAGGCCCGGGCACCTGCTCAGTCTCCACATCAGCACAACCCCACCTCAGCAGTAATTCACCACCAACGCAGCATAACTTCAGCTTCAACGCAGCACCATTTCAGCATCAGTGCAGCATCACGTCAGCACAACACTGACTCAGCACCACCTGATCACGAAATCAGCACCACCCAAGCCCCAGAGCAGCACCACCACCTCAGCATCACTCAGCACCACCTCAGCATCACTCAGAACCACCTCAGTATCACTCAGCATCACCTGAACAGCACCACCTCCAGTGCAGCAACAACTCAGCATCAGCACAGCCCCACCTCAACACCAGCACAGCACCCACTCAGCAGCAGTGCAGCACCACCTCAGCACAAGCGCAGCACCACCTCAGCACCAGCACACCACCACCCCTGCACTAACTCGGTATTATGCAGCACAGCCTCATCACCTCCTTAGCATCAGCACAGCACCTCCTCAGCAACAGCACAGAACCACCTTAGCGTCAGCACAGCACTACCTCAACATCAGCACAGCACCACCTCAGCATAGCATCACCTCAGCATCAGCACAGCACCATCTCAGCATCAGCACAGCACCCCCTCCTCATTAGAGGACCACCACAAGTGCAGCACCACCTCAGTACCAGCGCAGCGCCACCTCAGCACCAGCACAGCACCACCTCAGCACCAGCTCAGCAACACCTCAACATCAGCAAAGCACCTCAGCATCAGCACAGCACCACCTCCGCATCAGTGCATAACCACCAGCGCAGCCCCACCTCAACACCATCGGAGCACCACCTCAACATCAGCACAGCACCATCTCAGCATCAGCACAGCACCACCTCAGCACCAGCATAGCACCACCTCAGCATCAGCACAGCACCACCTCAGCATCAGCACACTACCACCTCAGTATCAGCACAGCACCATCTCAGCATCAGCACAGCACCTCCTCTGCATCAGCACAGCACCTCCTCCACATCAGTGCACCACCACCAGCTCAGCCCCATCTCTGCACCAGCGCAGTCCTATCTAAGCAGCAATTCAGCACCAACGCAGCACCACTTCAGCATCAACACAGCACAGCACCAACTCAGCATCACTCAGCACCACCTGAGCACCTGCTCGGCACCACCTAAGCACAACTGCAGCACCAGCTCCTCAGCATCACACAGCACCCCCTCAGCATCACTCAGAATCACTCAGAACCATCCCAGCATCACTCAGCACCACCTCAGTATCACTCAGCATCACCTAAGCATCACCTCCACACCAGCACGCCACCACCCCAGCCCCACCTTGGCAACAGCGTAGCCCCACTTCAGCAAAAGCATAGACCCACCTCAGCACTAACGCAGCACCCCCTTGGCATCAGTGCAGCATCACGGCCTGAATCAGACGACTGAATGGCTTTGCTGTTGGTGTAGTGTATTCCTTGCATACAGAGACACAAAAGTGACTAGATGTTGGCAGGATGAGCCATTCTGCCAAGATGGATGGGGGCAGAGATGTGCTTTGTCCCAATTGCACTTTAATGGGCTTGCATCCATCACACACAAAGGAACCTACCACCTAGTTTTTGGTAACCCCAGACATCTAGGAGCCTTGACAGGGAACGGGAAGAACTTTCCAGAACCAGAGGTTAGGGTAGTATAGGGAATCCCCCACTTCAGAGGCTGGCATCAGGTATATATAATGGACCTCCTGAGCCACTTTTCTGTACACTCCTGGACCTGTGGACATTACAGAGAAAGGACTACCTTGCGCCTCAGAGGACTGCCCTGATGCTTGTAGCCTCCTGGATGACTGGCCTGCTGCTTGTAGCCTCCTGGATGACTGGCCTGCTGCTTGAGGATGGCTTTCAGCCCCAGAGGGCTGCCCTGCTGATTGAAGGGTACGCAGCTCCCTCCATCCAAGGCTTTTCTGAGTCACTTCAAGGGTCAGTAGGCTGACCTCATGTCTGAGTTACAGGGACACCACAAGCTCTTTAAGCCTTTCTGCAACTGTCCACCTGACCTGCTGCACTGGATCTGCTTGGGCCTGAAACTAGACCTGCCTGAGTCCTGCTGGTGTCTGCTGGAGTGAGTTTCTGATCCTCAAGAGGCACCTCCTGTAAAGAAAGGTGTCATCCTGGTATTTTGGACTATGAATGGGCCTGTTCACACACAAACTCTGCTGTCCATGGTGAATGCTAAGGCGACGCTCCGGTGAACCTGACTCTTTGGCTACAGTGACCAACAGCGATGACCAGCAGCACCATATCCGCACTTCGTGCTGCAAAAACAATAACAACAGACCACAGTGACCACCAATGCAAAGCTCTAGCAATGACGGTCTGCAACACTCAATTAGATCTTTGTACTTTAGCGATGACCTTCTATGACTTTCTCCTTGATTTTCGCAGCCTCTTCTACCGCAAGTTTAACTCTTCATGCCAGGTCAACATTTTCAGCAGGACAAATCTGTTCCCTGTATCTGCATTGCACTCTATAGCGGTCGGCTTCAACTTGTGACTTTCCCCAGTTCAAGCATGACCAGATGACGATGAGTTGCACCACTGATTGAATTTTTGTTGCTTGGTTTGTTTATTAAAATGTCCTCTATCTTTGTAAAATGGTTTGGGATTTTTTGTGTGGTATTTTCACTTTATTACTGTTTGTGTGCCGCATAAATACTTTACACATTGCCTCTAAGTTAAACCTGACTATTTTTGTGGCAAGTTACCAGAGTGAGAAGTACAGCTTAACTTATTGACTTTTGTAGTTCACCCTGACAAGGATTGTGGTTGTTGCGTTTTTGGGGCTTCCAGTCCCTTGAACCAATAACCCGATTTCTCACATAGTTAATTTAAGAACAGATGCAGAAGAGAAAGGTTGCAGTTAGCAGAGGGTGGCCAGTTGGGAACAAGCGAGCTTTGCCATACACATAACAATATCAGCAGCAAAGGCAGAGAATGTAACGTATCGTATGCTCTGGTGTTTCTGACATGCTCAGGTTGAAAATTTAATCTAAGTGTTAAAGGAGCCGAATAGATAAGCCTTTGACTCACCACACAAATATCTTCTAACACTGATTCCTTGACCAATACAATTCAATCCCTTCAGTGTACTTGTAAACAGTGAATGGATTACAAGTGCTTGCTTTGATTTTATATTCATGGTCAATCTTTGTAACTATTTTAATTAAAATTGTATACACTAACATTTTATGTACACCTAAAAAGAGAAGCACCAAAGGGAACTCTGTCAATGAATTGTAATCAGAAGTGGGTGACACAGCCCCAGTAAATGTAAATTGATACTTGTATAGCGCACTACTCACCCGCAAGGGTCTCAAGGCGCTTGTACGAATACCGCTGTGGAACCCATCCTGGCTTTCCCTGTGAGGCGTCCAGTCCTGGGCACCCCCAAGGTGGAGGCCAGGCATCCTTAGCGTTGTGGGGGCCGTTGTGGAGATTAAGCAAGCTATTGCCCAGAGTTGTAGAGTGGGACTCCATGATTGGAAGAGGCACCGAGGCGAGAATTATCAGGTCCGTGGAATTTCGAGCCCAAGACCCGCCAAGGCAGGGAATAGAACCCTGGTTCCGGGCTAGACCTCTGCATCAGGGTCTTCCGCTCTAATCATTGAGCCACACTTCTCCAAACAAAAGGACAGACCTCAGGGTCTGTGTGAAGGGGGTGAATAATATGAATCCAGGCCAGTGTGAGGAGACAGAAGACCCTGACTAAGAAAGGAGCAGCAGTCTTCTCTATCCAAAAGAGAGAGCCAACACTAACTTCCCTAAAGGAGTAGTTTTGAATTTGGATTGCTAACAGTTCTTTACATTTTTAATGAGTCTTCATGTGACAAAACCTGTTTGATCCAATCATGTGGGCTGAGGCTTTAGCATGTCTATTGCAATGCCAAGAATACTCATAAAAGGGTTGCAGTCAGAGTTAAGAAAACGAAATAGAATGACAGACGCTTGGAAGTAACTGTTGTATCTACGTGTGTTGCTGCTTAGCCAGTCTGCTTGGGTGTGTGAGTGGAATGCCTGATGACCATTGGAATGTTGGTGTGCCTGCCTGACTGGGAGGTATGACAGTTGGAGAGAGTGGGCTGAGCAGCAGAGATGCAGTTCCTGGTGGGACCATATATGGACTGTACATCACCATATATATACCTGATCTAACTCATCTACTATGTAACTACCATCTTATCATCAACCAATAAACAACTACTTGGATCTACCATATTGATAACTTCGTTTGATTGCAACATTGGCGACGATCTGGATAAAAAACCCTGCGTGTACTGTTTCCTGCTTACCTGAAGTGAAGATTTTGAATTTACAACAAGATGATTGGAAAAGTAACTACTTGAAGAAAGTTAAATTTGAAGATAGGAGAAGAACACCCATTTCGTCCCACCAGTGTCCTCCATCAACCGGACAGCCTACTTTGGGTGTTTCACTCTCCTTAATGAAATTCATTCCAACAGTTGAATTATTAATGGACATGCTGGAGAGATACAGCATTAACTACGAGCATCCTGAGCAAACCATTGTTAATTTTGTACCTTCTAGAAACTGGTAACATACAAGAAAGACAGCCGAAGATTTGCCCAGAGTAAAGAGAACTGCTTCCAAGGTAACGCGGTTATGAATTCAAGGCAGAAGAAGGGATGTATGCTGCTGCCATGAACGAATGAAAATCTAAGAAATCTTTCATTGAACATTTAAAGTTGTTCAAATGTGACATATGCTGAAAACGGAGAGCCTACACTCATTCTCACGGAGTTCAGATGTGCTGTGAGAAGTTTTATTCATGATTTTTAAACTATGCGCAGCCACCACAAGCTCTCATCATCGGTGAGTTTTATCGAGGTATATTTTGACATTGACTGGATTTAAATTTTATTTTAAGCCGCGCACAACGCCAACTATTCAATTAGTGCTTAACGGTTCAGCGTGTTCTTGCGACTTTCAAATCCATCGTGAGGCTGCCATGCGCCACTTACCTATGCAGCATTGTGTCGCGAGGAAACATAATGGATCACTCTCTGTCTTGCGCTTTACGCTGCTCACGGGAGGCAGAGGAGCACGTCCTCGCCGTGAGCCACCCGACGCTGCGGAAAAAACGTGCCGCCATTTTTAGAGATGATGAACTTGGAGTATTTGCCAACCACGTAATAAAGTTTTATCAAGCAGGAAGATCAGCAAGTTGGTCGTTGAAACTTTTGTGAGCGAGCTGTTTGGACAGTGATTGTCGTTTAATACATCGGTGGTGAGTGGAAGTTTTGATAAAGTATCCGGATGCAGAGTCTTGTTCCCACTTTACGTGAACTTGGAAAAAGTAAAATTTAAAGAGTTTGTTTCTGTTTCGAGACATTGGGACTGAATATTACGGTTTGGAGAGTTGGTGACTTTACAACATTAACGGCGTAAATGTGTTCGGGTGAGAGATCGCTCACCGGTGTGGCATACAGTTTTTAAAAGTTTTGCATTTTAAGTATTAGCAAAATTTTATGTGATGTGTTTTGGAATGTGATATTATACAGTATTTGAGTTCCAAGTAATCACAGGTTTATCTCTAGTTTCAGGGATGTGGTTCAGTTTACGTTCATTGCATACTTACAGTACCCTTAGTCTAGGGATGCCCTTTTAGTGTTAATATAGGGCAGAGGCTACATGTGTGCCAAGCTTGATTAGTGAGTGTAAAGTTGAGGGTTGTCCTCAGTGGTTCTAATTCCACAGGTTTGTAGTTGTCTATCAGTGATTAATGCGCAATGGGCGGTGTACCCACATTTTATTGAATTATATGTAATGGGCAGTGATCCCAATATTTAAGTATCCGTGATTAATGCGCAATGGGCAGTGTACCCACATCTTATTGAATTATATGTAATGGGCAGTGTACCCATACTTTATATTGAAATGGTTAATGGGCAGTGATCCTGATATTTAAGGTGAAATTGAAGTTGTCAAAATATTGAGTGCACAATGTGCGGAGTTGAAGTTGTCAAAATATTGAATGCACAGAGTTGAAGTTGTCAAAATATTGAATGCACAATGTGCGGAGTTGAAGTTGTCAAAATATTGAATGCACAGAGTTGAAGTTGTCAAAAGTTTGAATGCACAATGTGCGGAGTTGAAATTGTCAAAATATTGAATGCGCAATGTGCGGAGTTGAAATTGTCAAAATATTGAATGCACAATGTGCGGAGTTGAAATTGTCAAAATATTGAATGCACAATGTGCGGAGTTGAAATTGTCAAGAATTGAATACACAATTCAATTTAATTTAATATGCTAATTTGGAGGATAGTTTTTGTCCTATTCTCATTTTCAAGATGAAATCTTCTTTCTATGTGAATCTCTTCCTTTTCCTGAATTCTTGATATCGTATTTTTCCATTCTTGTTTTTTCCAATTCTCTGTATTTGCATGTTTTTTTTTTAGATTATTTTTCCAAGGAAAGGGGATGGGTGCTGTGTAGTATTCTTATATTCTCTTTTGCACTTATTTATGTTCTATCTATCTTCATTCGTTTCGTATTCTTTCTATCTCTTGTCTTTGCATTAATTCTTTTCTATTTTACCTTCTTTCATTTCACAGTTGGAGAGAGTGGGCTGAGCAGCAGAGATGCAGTTCCTGGTGGGACCATATATGGACTGTACATCACCATATATATACCTGATCTAACTCATCTACTATGTAACTACCATCTTATCATCAACCAATAAACAACTACTTGGATCTACCATATTGATAACTTTGTTTGATTGCAACAGTAACATACCTGTCATTACTTTTTAGGAAGGTCAAGATCATCATCTGCAATTGAGGGACATTATATATAATGTGCAAGTTCAGGAGCTATAATGCCATAGAAGAGCGGGGACAAATCACTCGAACTATCACTCAAATTTGATTCAGGATTAGCTCAGCGCTGTCTCAAAGTCAATCTACTAAATAATAGGGGAACGAGTTAAAAGGAATTAGTGAATAAATTAGTGAAATGGGGGCGTAACACAGGCCCCCGCAGCCCCCGCAGTGCGGGGGGGCCCCCAGGTACCTTTACTCTGGAGGGGGCCCCCATCCACTTCCGAAGCCTTCTCGCAAAGGCTTTGGGAAAAATACTGCAGCTGCTGCCTGGCTGACGTCTGCTGTACGGGATGGGATATCACAGCACAGTGAAACATAGAAAACGTGCAAAATGAAACAATGTTGGCAGAGGGGGCCCCTGGGTAAACGCGCCTCCATGTCTCTTTAAGCCAGTGAGGAAGGAAACACATGCAGAGGCCAGGGTGAGAGAGGGGGAAGACAACGCAGGGAAGAAGAATGGCAAACGAGAAAAAGCAGGCACTTAAAAGGCACAGGTGAGAGGGAGAAAGAAAGAGAGCGAAAATTAGTGTGACTTATAACTCCTTTCTATTCAGTGTCCCTTTGTGATCTTTGTCTGCTCCTATCCTACTGCAGCAGAGCACTTACTCAGCCCATTCCCTCGCAACAAAAATTATTTTATTCTAACTTTTTATGAAGCAGCTAATTTTTCGCTATGATTAGTAAGTACACTGCTCACTTTCGCAGACAAATCGGCTCCGAGTCAGCAGGGTGGCAGGTGCATGCTGGGGGTGGGGCTGACGGATGCTTCCTGATTCCAGCACCCTGAAGGCTGCACAGCCGAGATCAGAGAGCTATAAACTCTAAGCCCAGACTGAGTCCCAGCTGCGGAGTGATAAGAATGACTCCGGTGGGTCTCTCTGATATTGCTTCCTTTGCTGTGAATCACCCTCAGATACTCCCGATGAGGCCGAGGCGTGAGCTATGGGGTGAAAGGAGTGAATACCGCAGACACATTCTAGAACTTTTTAGAGATCTTTTCATCATATTTGATTCAAAAGGGCAGAAAGTGGAGGCAGCCAATGTTTGCAGGAACTGTGAGGATTAACCGCGCCCCACAACTTTGCAGCCCTGAACCCCATTCTGAGCTGAGCTGCACCATCTGAGCCAGGGCCAGCACTAGGCATGGGCAGTGTGGGCAGCTGCCCAGGGCCCCGCACTCTCCTGACGCCTGCTTATCTAATTTTAGAGAAAGGTAGCTCCTTGCAATTGTGCCCATGGGAGGGGCCCCTCCCCTGGGCCTCACAACCATGGTATAATGAGGCTAGACCTAGCAGAGGGGGCCCTCATATTGGCACAGTTGCAAGGCGACACCTTTTGCAGGGTTGTCCCGCAATCAGGCCGCACGTCCTGCTGCCCATTCAGAAGCACCATAGGACGCCCCTTGCCCTGCAGCAGTTTTAAACCTTTCTGTTGAAAAGCAACTCTAACACATTCAGCCCATTATGAGCTGCTAAGAGGTGCTTGTAGGTGGATGAGAGGGAGGGGCTGCAACCCAGGAGGGTTCTGTACAAAAAAACGCTTCACGACCAGGGTAATCTACTTGAGATGCAAACAGCGCTGAATGTGTAAGTCTGAATGCAAATTAGAGGTGCCTCGCACACTGATTGTCTGCCCAGGGCCCCCATAATCAAGGAACCGGCCCTGGTCAGGAGAGAGTAAGAAGTGGGTGCTGAAGAAGAAAGATGAGGTGTGTGTGATACGTGGATGGAGGAGATGTGAGGATTAAAGTGGTGGACACGTCTAACACAGATTGACCATAACTGGAGTGAGGGAGACCCTCTGAAGACCACCTTCCCTTCTACAGGCCTCAGTAATTCAATATTATTTACAGCAAAACTATTATTGTTACTCGTTTATCATAAACAGCTAGCAACAACCATTGACAAAGGCCATAATCCTGGGGGGTCTTAAATGTACTTCAGTTTTGTGTTATTTCTGGATGCGATAACAGTTCCGAGCAACAAAAATGCCAGCCAATGGGCACACTGTGGGAATCACAGAAGTGTAGTTTGTGTTTAAATCACGCCCTACATTATATAACCCGTACCCCCTTTTGGAGACCGTCCGCCCTCCCCGCCCCTCCCTTTCTTTCATCCCCCTTGAAGCCCTGCCTCGGAGCGCTAATAAAAGGGCTCTCCCCATACTGAGGCAGCCACAGAGCACTAATGCCACTGGCACCCCCTACTCTGAAAGCTGCTGAGCACCACTGGTGAGGTGAAATAATGAACATTCAAGAGCACCATGTGTGGCACATCCTGCGGTGAGGATTATTTATAATCGACTGTGCCAGAGCCCCCCACCCCACACACACACACACACACACACTCGAGGGACACGCTTCAGGGCGGCCTTTTACAATACGAGGCAGAGGGCTTCATGATACAATGAATGAGCCCTCCACCGCCCCTCTACCTCCCAACGCCCAAACCCCCGCCCGATCCCGTGAACATGGAAATAAAAAGCACAGCTATAATTGGGACGCAGTGGACCCTGGTGCTACTGCACCTGCTGCACTACAGATAGCTATGCTTGATATAGAGAGTGAAGCCCTTTATCGCAGTCCCTCTTGCGCGATTTGATGAAGATTCTTCGATTTGCAGTTTCAAGAGCCCCCTGCTGGCAATTAGTAGAAAAAAACGGACAATAGAGCTGAGCCGCAATTTAAAGAAGTACGTTATGCTTATATATAAATGTTAACGCAAAAAAAGATCCAACATTAGGGATCAGAGAACCTAGCTAGATGGGAAGGGAGGGGTCTACTTAGTGAGTAAGACGCACCTCAAATAGAGAAAAGAAAATACTTTTCTTGAGTCCCCTCACGCACCAAAGGTTTCCCCTAGGTGACATGCTTCCTCATTGGGGCCATCCTAAGCATCTACTGCTTGGGGCTTGCTGCGACTTGCGACAGTTACGTAGGAGCACTATTTAGTGAAGACTATGTGTAGTGCAGTGAGAGGGGAGTGGTGTGGGTTTAATTAAAAATTACCTAGCTAGTGAGCGTAAATGAGTTTATTCGTGCTCCTAGTTGGTAAAGGATAAAAAGGGGGGTTAATAAAAGGGAGGAATTAGGTAATAATGTGCTAATAGTCCCTAATATTGAAAGCCAACATGTTTCGAGGTTATACCCTAAACCTCTTCTTCAGGACCGCATGGGGGCCAGCCCCATGTGTACCACTCCGTGCAAAGACCTATAATAAGGTGATAAAGTAAAAAGGAAAAATAAACGCGTTTAACGTAAGTTTCTAGGAGGGCATCTCTGTTGTTATTTTTTACTCTCTTCTTTGCTTTATTGATGACCACATAGTCTTCACTAAATAGTGCTCCTACGTAACTGTCGCAAGTCGCAGCACGCCCCAAGCAGTAGATGCTTGGGATGGCCCCAATGATGAAGCATGTCACCTAGGGGAAACCTTTGGTGAGTGAGGGGACTCAAGAAAAGTATTTTCTGTTCTCTATTTGAGGTGCGTCTTACTCACTAAGTAGACCCCTCCCTTCCCATCTAGCTAGGTTCTCTGATCCCTAATGTCGGATCTTTTTTTGCGTTATTAGTACTTAGGAGGACGAACCTAGCCATATCCTCCTTTCCCCTCTCCTTATTTCGATATATATAAATGTTGACATTGCCTGAGATACGGGTGCTTGGGAAAAAAAACCCACTGAATTCAAGTCCAAAAATACATGTCACAAAACACCTGTCAGAAGTGGGATTCAAACCCACGCCTCCAGAGGAAACTGCGAACTGCACGCAGCGCCTTAGACCGCTCGGCCATCCTAACATATCCCTTATGCTTCCATGGCCCACTTCCCTACTCATCAAATGAATTAGTGCCAAAGAGTTTATTGTGGTTTTATTGCCTCTCTCTTTGTAGTTGCAAAACGTCCTGTCCAGGGAGCTGGTGGGGTTTGAAGATGTTTCTGAAGATGACTCGTGAGCCTGGCTACAAAGAGCTTCTACACTCTCGGCTCATCACGGGACACAGCTCCATAGCAGGGGCGTAACAATAACCCCCGCAGCCCCCAAGCTCCAGGGGGCCCCTTCCGGCACTGTGCACCATGGCTGGACAGGTCCCGGGAGGCTACGAGGGTAGAGACAGGTTTCGTTTCTGTAGGCCTATTTTGCATTGTTGTAAAATCGGCTCCAAGGGCCAGTAACAAAATCAGCAGCCCAGTCACTTTCCAGCCCGGGCGTCAAGGCAGTGCAGGTGTGAGTCAGAGACAGAGAAACCGAAGTCCGTCTTTCATTTCCACTACATCAGTAATTGTGGAGATAAAAGACAGACAACGGCCTCTGTGCTCATATGGTGACAGATGGTGATGCAGGCAGGAGTAGAGAATAGAATGCCATTGCTTCGCTTGACGGGAGATGGAAATGCTGCCACCTGGTCATACGAAGGTGAAACAGTTCCTTGGTCAGTTTTGTATGGTGGAATGAGATGGACACTGGTGGGTAAGTGATGGAACACATTTTACTTTTTGTCTTTGCAGGCCCTATTTCCTCCCTCCTAATGCATTTGAGAATATTTTCTGCATTACCTTAAGTTATACCTATTGACGCGTGTCATCAAGGTCATTTGAACGCTGTTCTTTTACTCTCTCTGTGCATCGTTAAATTGGCACAGCCCCCTTGCCAGATGAAGCCATCCATGGTGTCACTTGGGAAAAGCTCTAGATAATCCCTTGTGTGCACTGTGTGGGGTATCAGTTAGAGGTGGGAGAGCCTACAAATTAAGGGAGTGAGCCAAGTCAAGGGTCTGGCTTGGCCCTAAGAGCTCATATGCAAGCCAAGCCCTCGAAATGTTTCCATGTAAATCATGCCATAAACCTCACGTAAAACATGACAAAGTCTTTTCAGCGTTCTTCAAAGTGTATTTCTTTAACGTGCGGTGCTTTGGCATTACATTATATCAATGCACTGATAAGGTACTTATTAAGAGATATTTTTAAAGCACAAACCTAGGATCGTTCCTGCACAACCCTAGTGACAAAGTAATTAAGGAACTAAAAGGCAAGTCAGTTATGTACACCCTGTATGCCGCCCAGATTCTTACAGATAAATTCAACATTATTGTCTATTAAATTTAACACAATTATTTTTACTACTGCTGGTATTCTGAACTCGTGTATTTGAAGGTGCTTTCGTATGCGGCAAAAATCGGGGAAATTACATATTTGACCAAGACCACACAATTTGGTTAAGTGGGGAAGCTAAGATTAATCCATGTTTTCTAGTTTCACTTTGTACAAATCAGTGACTAAATCGGTGTCTTTTGCTCCATTTTACCTGAAATATTAATGCTTTGCCTTTAACTCTGTGTGCAAGAGGATATAGCGAACATGGAAGGCAGAAACATGAAAACTCAGCTCGATTTAGGCTTATGCTACCAGGAAGACCTCAAGCTGAGCCAGAGCCATGCATATGGCTTGAGCTTCAAGTTGCTCGCCCACCTCTAGTAGTAGTTGTGCTGCTCTGTTTTTTTGTGTTGTGCTTGTGATCATCACCTCAGCCGTCACTGATTGAGCACTTGCTTCGGGGTCCCACTTCTGCCCTGCTGTGCATCGCGACAAGCCACTGGCCCGAGAGCTCCTTACTGGGTCCGGAGCGTGGGGGGCCCCACTCCCTGTATTTTGCAGGGGGGCCCCCTAAAGTTTTGTTACGCCACTGGTGAAATGCCTATTTGAAAAAAACATTAAGCTTAGCTCATAAACAAAATCATCCATGCACTGTCATAAGACATTTAAATAACTAAATGAGAACGCTGCACCTCTTGATGTGAGAAAGTATATGTGGTTTGTCGGTAACATCCTGGAGGACACGGAGTGCACAGCGGTCACCCTGCCAGAGTGAACTAATACGCGCCAAGAGGGGCGATTCTGCATCAGCAGCAGCGCCTGGCATGCTGTGCGCTGGGGAAGGCCTGGATAGGCTGAGCGGGGAAGCCATGCATGATAAATCAGACAGACGCTAATAGCACTATTCGGGACCGATACCGAGCGGTCTGTCTCTGTTTATGTAACCCCTCAGCCGCATCGATCGACCAAGGTGGTGCGTGCTGACACGAGGGCATGTTGTGGAGCCCGGGTGGCTCAGTGCATCCCATCCAATATTCGATGGCAGGAACCACCCCAACTTGGGCACTTACTAAATTAAGGGGCCTCTGACTGGGAGCTGGGTTAGGTCTCAGTCCATATAAGTGGCTAATCCCACTCAGCAGGGCCATGGGCACTCCCGAAGTTGAAGCATATGGCCCCATTTTGCCTGTGTGGGTCAAGCTCCCTCTGTGGGCCCCTTGTTGGGTGGCGCCAAGGCCACAAGAGACCTCGGTCATGTCCTAACCCGCTGGGGTTGGATTGTCGTTGGGCATCGGCATGTCCTGGTCTCCTTCTTCCTCCCTATCTCGGGATGCAGTTGGTTGGAACCATGATATATTTTATCATGGTTTCATTTACTTTTGTCACTGCCCATGCTCCCCTTTACAATGGGGTGTGGAACTTCTAATTGGAGTAGTGGTCCTTCACCAGGAAACAATCCCCCATCTCCAGGTGCTTTTCCATGGCCCTCTGTGCCTGACTGGTTCTTTTGTTAGTCTTACAGCACCTCATTCATGTGCCCTGTGTCTAACATGGCTGGGCATCTTCCTGGTGCCATTGCAATGCTGTCCTATACATGCCTTTAAAACAGCAGGTGCATGCGGGGGCAGTGTTTGTGCAGTGGGGGGTGTTGCGATATTCCCTCAGAAATCGGTGCACACTCCACTCAAGGTCCTTGTTTTGGTCCACTGTAATGCAGAGAGCTTTATTCAATGTCCTCAAGAACCTCTCCACCATGCCGTTGGCTTGGGGCAGCTGAGGCGTTATCTTCTGATGCTTGATTCCGAGTGCATCCAGGTATTCCCGAAGTTCGGTTCCCTAAAAAGGGAACCATCGCCCACCAGATGGTCTTTGGTGGGCCATATGCTGCAAAGGTCTGGTTAAGTAGGAGCTTTACATGAGAGAACACGTGGTTTCTATTTCTACAACATAGGGACTTGGACTGGCCATCGACCATGGCCATGCCATCCTGCCGTCCAGTAAGTTCCCGAAGTCTAAGCTGACTTTTCCCCAGGTGGTCATTGGTGTGTCTTCCGTGGTGATAGGCACCAGTGCAGTGGGGCTCCCCATAATTTGACACTTGTGGCACTGATGCACCGCTTTCTCTACTCTGACTTCTATGCCCAAAAAGCATTCCTTTACTCTCATTCTATCTTTTGCTTTCTCAGCCCCTCATGGGCCAGTTCAATCACTCAGTTTTCCAGGGACTTGAGGATGACGATGCAGTTCCCTTGCATTATGAACCTTCTGCCTTGAAGCCCAGCTCTTCCCTGATTCTCCATAGATGCGATAGCCTGGCATTCTCAGCTGGGTCCAACTGATTGGCATCCTGAAGAAATATCTTCCATGCATTGTTGATGATGGCATCTGTCGCTCTCCTGAGGCCATACACAAAAAAAGGAGTATGCTGTTCCTCAAGGGTTAACATGATAAAAAGAGGAAAGAGAGAGATATATATGAGAATGCGTACCAAAAGGACAGTTATACCCGTCACCTCCAACCAATAATGTGGGTCCTGAGGGGAATTCCCTCATTCGGAACTAGTGCCCTCACACACCCAGCCAGCTAGGTGTCATGCTTCATCATTGGGCCTGCTCCTCGTTGGGTTGGCGCTGCAATACCCAACGGGCTCCCAATGAGGGGTTCTTTGGCAGAGATCTTTTGTTCCTTGCCAATTAGTGAGGTGTGAGTGAGGGGCCTAGAAAGTGTAGGTGTGAGTAAAGAGTGAAAGTTAAAACAGGTTAGGTAACCAATATAATTTATTTGACTGTGGTTCCTACCTGATTAAAAGAAAAAGGAGAGGCGGTTTTGTCTGACATAATAAATCAGAACAAAGTGGCGCTCTACTCCAATAGTTCAACATGTTTCTTGCCTTGACAGCCCCACCGGGTCTATGGCAATTCATCAGGACCATGAATATAATGTGAAACTACCTACACACCGTGGTATATGTGAAACAACTACCTACCACTTGAAGTATTGCGGCAGGTTAGATACCCTAAAATGTGTTCTAATCAATCTATAAACCTCGCCTCAACAGTATCCGGCGGGCTAATACACCAGCGGGTTCAGTATCCACTTGAAGTATTGCTGCAGGTTAGATACCCTAAGATGTGTTCACTTGAAGTATTGCTGCAGGTTAGATACCCTAAGATGTGTTCTAATCAATCTGTGAACCTCGCCTCAACAGTATCCGGCGGGCTAATACACCAGCGGGTTCAGTATCCGATCACTGTGCAGCCAGTTCCTATAGCTCCGTGTTCGTCCTCCCTCCCAGTATATTCTGGGTTTCTGTGATTTCTGTTTCCTGAGGCCCTCATCGGTGTCAGTGGCTCGCCTGATGTCCTCAATCGTCAGCACATTCAGGCAAGCTGCCGTAACTACCATGCAAGTGAATTCTTTGGCCCCTGCTCTGACTGTGACCAGTCCATCAGCTCCGTCTGGGGATGCCGGGACAGGAAGTCTGCCTGGTTGTTTACTCCCGGCCTTTACACCACATAGAACTGGTATGGTAGCATTTGTACTGCCCATCGATCTATACTTTAGGTTGGTTGGGGAGGCTGTCCCTCCAAACACACTCACCAGTCGATTGCGGTCCGTTATCACCTTGAATTCCCAGCCATAGATGTATAGGGGAAAGTGGTGACAAGCCCATTTGATGGCTAGGGATTCTCATTCCATCTGCGGGTACTGTGCTTTAATGGCCGTGAGCACTCTGCTTGCTACTGGGAGGGTGGCCCCCACCCCTGACTCCTGCTCCTGTGTCAGGACAGCACCCAGGCCCACTGTGCTTACATTCCCAACCAGTTATGTCGGTTTTGAACTACGCCAAGAGTGAAATCTGCTAGAAGAGCATTCTTTATCATGTTAAATGCCTTTTACTCCTCTGGGGCCTATTTCCACCTTGATTCAGACTTTGTAAGTGCTTGAGAGAGGCTCAGACAGGGTGGTGAGATTGAGCAGAAACCAGCTGCAGTATGTCGCCTTGCCTAACAGGATGCATTCCTTGGTCGAGTTCTTGGGTGCGGGGCCTCTTTGATTGCTGTGGTCTTACAGAGAGTCCCTCTCTGTAGAATAAAAAGAATTTGCCCTTGGGCTGGAAAAATTAGCTTTGTCCTCTCAATACGCTCTATGGGGCCGATTCACAGAACTAACTTAAGACAAAATCCTAAACTTACTACTTTTGGTATTCACAGAAGTTAGGATTTTGTCTTAAGTTTGTGTTGAGACAAACTTAAGACAGACTTAAGACAGACTTAAGTTAGGATTTTTTCTTAAGTTTGTCTTAAGTCTGTCTTAAGTCTGTCTTAAGTTTGTCTTAAGTCTGTGTTAAGTCTGTCTTAAGACAAACTTAAGACAAAATCCTAACTTCTGTGAATACCAAAAGTAGTAAGTTTAGGATTTTGTCTTAAGTTAGTTCTGTGAATCGGCCCCATAGAGCGTATTGAGAGTGGTTATTGAGGCATCATAGTCATCAATGTCCACCCGTATCCGGGAGGTGTAGAAACAATTTGTATATGTCCTCACCAACAAAATGCACCAGAAGTAACCTCTTTACTTCATTGTCCTTTCCCTGGTGGCTCTGAAATAGATCTCAAGCCGCCCCATCCAGATCTTCCACCTGACGGTGGTGGTGGCCAGGTCTGCAAGTTTGTAAATGGTGCCAGAGCCCCCACAGCTGAATGAGCACTGTGAGGGTCTTCCCCCTATAGGGGGCACTTCACAGAACTTAAGAGGGCAGGCAGTTGCACCATGCACCGCTCCCTCTCGCGGTGTGCCTGTCTAATGTCCAGGCTTCTTCCAGCCTCTGTGCACTGAGGCTGGTGCAGCCGCTATCGCTGCGTGAGGACTGGTGGGTTCCAGTGCCTTGTCAGCCCTGGGGTGGATATTCATGCTGAAGGCTGTACCCAGCAGTGTGCCCTCATAGCAAGTGTGCTGGGGGACGCCCCCGGCTGAGTCCGAGAGGGAGTGCAAGCTGATGCAGGGATGGTGTGAACGGTATGTACGTTTATTTACCACCCCGTCCGTTCCCAGACCAGGAGGTGCGTACTGACATCAGGGCGTGTTGTAGTGCCCGGGTGGCGCAGTACTTCTTGGGCCTGCGGACATGGAGGGATGGATCGCATACATGCTGACATTTTTAAGTTGGTAAAAGGGAGATTGAAAAAAAAATCGTGGAAATTGATTTTCCCCATTGATGTACATTGAAGCAGAAGGGATTTTATGTGGACGTCATCTTAAAAAATTTATTTCGTTCTTAAAAAAAGGGTGTCTCCCACCTGAATCGGATTTGCTGGCATGTATGGGACTGAACTAATGCCAATTTTGGCATGCTATGTGTAGCCACAATCGCACGAACAGTATAGTATGGGACCCTGTTGACACCGAAAGTAAATACACCTTTGGGACGATGCAGCACCATGTTACAGTGGTACATCACGTACGTTTCTTAAAATATAATGGGCAAAAAATAGTAAACTATTCCTTTTTAGTTCAAAAGATTTTTATTAGACAAATAAAGGTGTCGATACATAAGAAAACCTAAAACATAACAGCAATATGAGAGGTGGAATAGAACATGACTGTGGAAATAAACATGAGATTGAGAGATAACAAATAATTGAGGCTATATAACAGAAAGCAGTACTGGAAATAATATGCAGTAAAATGAATTATATAAAAATGCAAAGGAACAAAAAGGTCAATCAAGGAGGCTTAGAGACCTCCTGCTGAAAAGGAGGCAAATGAGATGAGCGCTTAGCACAGAT
Source organism: Triturus cristatus (assembly GCF_964204655.1). Classification (NCBI taxonomy): domain Eukaryota; kingdom Metazoa; phylum Chordata; class Amphibia; order Caudata; family Salamandridae; genus Triturus; species Triturus cristatus. Next base: position 45,938,359 of record NC_140583.1, on the reverse strand, counting down.
ATCAAGGTACAGGGTCACAGGAAGCCAAAGATCATGTCGATTTTTGGCCAGACTGAGGGGGTATATAAAGACAACGTTTAGCCTGTGTTTATGACATACATTGTACCACCATGCTCTAAAAGAAATATTAGCAAAATGTTTCCAATTAACATTAATTTGCTGGAATGCAACAGCTAGCAACAAGTCAACAATTTGCATATTAAAATCAATATCTGCCCAACAGGAAGAGAGACTCCCTAAAAAAATATTAACAAAGGAGAAGGGAAATGCAGTATGAAATATGGCATTAATTTGGGCCCAAACTTGTTTCCAAAAATTGTGCGTAGCAGTATAGGAAAAAAGCATGTGAAAAAGAGTAGCCTTAGGTGTTGAGCAGGACCAACAAAGGTCAGGGATTAAAGGAAACCTCTTATTCAACATATGGGGTGAAAAGAGAAGTCTGTTATAGATAAAACAATTAGGGTTTGTGTGAGAGAAGCAGCCCTGGACGACTTGCAAAGTTTGGTCCACATTTTATCCCAAAGAGAGGTGGGCCAAGAGATGTCAAAATCAGACTCCCATTGTTCCTCTACCATGGATTTTGGCCTAGGTGTGAGAGTCTTGTGAAATGAGTGATAAATTGAGGAGGCTGTGGGATGAGTACGCAGCAAGGAATGGAGGTGCAGAGTAGGATTGGGAGACCCGGATTGGGTGGGAGAGTTCGAGAATTGGGTATAGGTGGACATAACTGCGTTCTTAAGCGTGAGATAATTACGGGCAAAGGAGCGAGGGAGATTGAAATTTTGGCTAAGAATGGAGAAAGGTAAGAAATCGGAGCCAGAAAAGAGATGGGATACCCAGATCAAACCCTTTTGTCTCCAAGATTTCCAATAAAAGGGCTTGTGATTAATGAGGATACTATTATTATACCAAATGGTGGTATTGAGAAATTCGGCTGCAGAGGAAGGAGGGCTTGGGGAAGTGGAAAGAAGAAGTTTGGTAGTGAACTTATGGATGGGAGTGGAAATAAACTGGGGCTTACGAGAAAATGAGAGATACTCAGCGAAAGTAAAGGGGGATAAAGAAAGACGCTCAATAACAAGCCATAAGGGGGAAGATTCAGCAGGATCCCGCAACCAAAGGGAAGCTTGTCGCAGAAGGAATGGTTTATGATAAGTGGGAAAATCTGGAAAGTTGACCCCACCCTCTGACTTGGGAAGTCGTAGTCTGAACAAGGACATACGCGCTTTTTTGCCGGACCAGAGGAAAGAAGGGAGAATATTATTGATTTTCCTAAAAATTTTTGCTGGAATAGGAACTGGAATATTGGAGATAGTGTAAAGAACTATTGGGGATAGCATCATTTTAATCGTGTCAAGGCGACCCCACCAGGAAAGGTAAAGCGGGTGCCATCTAGAAGTGAGGTCAGACAATTTCTGGGTGCACTTATTAAGGCACAACGAGACAGTATCGGGAAGGGAGGGGGTAATGTGCAAACCAAGATATTTGATATGTGAGGAACTCCAAGTAAAATTGGACGCAGCAAAATCAGGTTTGAAGGTAAATTTTGCAAGGGGTAAAATTTCACATTTGTCATTGTTCAACTTATAACCAGAAATTTGGGAGTATTCATGAACTTCAGTTAGAAATGCGGGAATAGAAATGGCAGGGTTGGACATAAAGAGTAGGATATCATCTGCATAAGCAGTAAGTTTGATGTTTGTTTGGGAGATTTGGAAACCATGCAAGTTAGGATTTTGGCGGAGTTTTGAGAGAAAGGGTTCTAAGGCCAGATTAAAAAGGAAGGGGGAAAGAGGACAACCCTGACGGACTCCTCTACCTAAGTTGAAGAAAGAAGAGACTAGGCCATTAGCACAAACCGCCGCTCTGGGACTGGAATACAGGAAAGAAACAAAGGAAATAAAATTATGACCAAACCCAAACCATCTGAGGGCGGAAAAAAGGAAAGTCCACTCTACACTATCAAACGCTTTTTCTGCGTCCAAAGCAATTGCCGCTAGCGAATCCTGGAATCGTGAGGATTTGGACAGGACATTGAACAGAAGTCTAGTATTATCTGTGATGAAACGACCTTTAACAAATCCAGATTGTTCCGGGCCCAACAGTTCAGGAAGAAAGGGGTCTTATGGCAAGGGATTTAGCATACATCTTGCAATCAATGTTAACCAAGGAGATTCCTCTATAATTCTTGCAATGCTGGGTGTCTTTTCCTTCTTTGTGTATAATACATATGTGGGTGTCTGAGAAAGTGCCAGAGGAAGTGCCGCTGAGTATAAAAGAATCAATAAGAGAATGTAATCTGGGTAATAGTAATTTAGAAAAGTGCAAATAAAATTCAACTGTAAATCTGTCCGGACCCGGGTCTTTATCCTTCTTGAGTGACTGAAGTGCAGTGTGTACTTCGGGATTAGAGATGGGCAGTTCAAGAATGGATAAGTCAACAGGAAAATTGGGAGGTGCCTGAATGCTGGAGAAAAAGGTAGCGAGGGATTGGGCAGTAGGGTGAGTTTCAGAAGAGTAAAGCGTGGAGTAAAAACGGGAAAATCCCTCTAAAATCTCAACATCTGTGTGCCTTAAAACAGAATTAACATAATAAACAGACTCAATGTTCAATTTCTGTTGCTTGACTTTTAAATAATTGGCTAAAACCTTCCCCGCTTTGTTCTTACCCCCGTAAAATTTTGAACTAGATTTCAACAAATATAACGAAGCATCATCAGTGGATTGTTTGTTAAATTGCATCTTAGCTTCAATAAGAGTAGTCAAACTTTCCTGCGAATGGCAAGTATAGAAAGAATGCTCCAGTTTTTTAATCGTGAGGAGAAGATCACTAGCACGCTTGCGAGCAGTCTTACGCTTTCTAGCCACATGATCAATGATGAAACCCCTGGCTGCAGCCTTATAAGCGTCCCAAATAGCATGCTTGGGCAAAGTGGGTGTGTCATTAATGGCAAAAAATTCTGTAGTAAATTCAACAAAGGAGGTGGTGAATTTGGGATCAAGAAGTAGAGTATTATTAAAGCGCCATCATTTTGGCCCAGTGGACTTGGGTAAGACATCAATGTTAACCAGTACAGGGCGTGATCAGAGAACAAGATGGGGCCAATATCGGCATGAGTGAGGGACTGAGAGATATGATGGGAAAGGAAGATGTAATCAATGCGGGACTGTGATTGGTGGGATGGGGAGAAAAAGGTAAACTCTTTAGTAGTAGGGTTACATAAACGCCAGGCATCAATGAGTTTGTGCTGGGATATTGCTTGAACAAACAGTTTATGAGACTTATTAGGGATATAAGATGCTTTGGAATGTCTATCTAAAAAGGGATCAAGGGGTAGATTGCAATCTCCTGCCATAATAAAATTGTCATCAACGTATTCAGAAATATGAGAAGCCATTGTGCGCCAAAAGGCGGGGTCACCGCCCGTAGGTGTGTAAATGTTGAGACGGGAGATGGGAATACCCTTCGAGGAAAGTTTGACATACAACCATCTACCTTCGGGGTCTGACTCAGAAGTCAAGAGCGAATGAGAGAGAGATTTGCGAATTAACACAACCACACCATTTCTTTTACCATCACCAGGAGCAGAGAACACATCACCAACCCAACCCCTCTTGAGCTTAGCAGCTTCAATATCAGACAAATGGGTTTCTTGCAAGAAGGCAATGTCTACATTCAACTTGGCTAGATGAGAGAGATTTTTTTGCCTCTTAATAGGAGAATGAAGACCTTTAACGTTCCAAGAAACAATACGTACTGACATTAAGGATTATTAAAAGAGTAATGCAAAGAAAAATTAAAACATCGATAGAAAGCCTCGCAAAAAATAAGAACATAGGAAAAAGAAAGAAAGAAATAAGAATAGAGAAGAAATGGAATGGACAAGAGAAAGAAAAGTAAAAGAAGACTAAGAGATGCCATAAAAATAGAGAAAAGCCAAGGTGTTACTGAGATCGGTGAAAATATAAAATGAAGTCAAGAGATATTGATAAGTAAGGTCCAATGAAAGAGAAAAAAGTACATGCGCAAAAAGACCAATGAACAAGCAAGACAAGAGAGAAGAAGGCCAAAGGGAGAAGAACGTAAATATGAGTCAAAGGAGAAGTAAAGTAACAGGGGGATAAAATATATAAAGAGAAAGAAGCATGACTAAGGGAGCCAATAAGCGATGAGGAGAAAGAAGGAGAGAAAGAGAGAAGAAGAAAAAGGTAGCGGAAAAGGAACTGACACCAATAAACCTGAAAATATGAAGGGAAAAATCAAAGTAAGGAGAAACAAAACAAGAACAGACATGTCTAAAAGGGGATGAGGAATACTTACAAAGGGTAACTTAGGGAAGATACGATCAGGAACAGGGACAAGCAAGGACGTACGTGGAGGCGGGGGGAGGGAGGTGGGGCCAACTGGAGAAGGCAGGACACTCGGGGTCAGTGAGACGTCCAACCAGAGGAACAGGACGGAACACGGAACATTGATCTGTGAAGGAAGAAAGGTAACAAGGTTAGGCGACGGCAAACGACAGGGGCACAAGACAAGCAATGAATAGGACGAACCAAGGAACCACAACGTCAATAACAAATACTACAATGTAAAGCATGAACTCATCAAGAGAACATGCAAGTTTAAGAACAGTTGAATTAGAAAAATCAGCAGACATAAGAAACTGGAACATCATAATACAACTCCAGAAAAAGTCACGGTGGGAGAGAAGAGGAAGGGCCAGAAAGCTCCATGTCAGCCTGGCCGCAGGAGTTCAGGAAACTCCGAAGTCGCGTAGGCTCCTCATATGTCGTAGTCTTATTATTGTAGGTGACTTTGAATAAGCAAGGGTGGAAGAGACCATATCTGGCACCAATGGAGCGAAGGTCAGGTCTCATGTCCAAGAAGGCCTTACGACGGTTTGCAGTGGCTCTGGCGTAATCCTGCGCAAAGAACAAAGTGGAACCCGACCATGTGAGACGAGGAGAGGCTCTGGCTGCTGAAAGAACTTTCAGTAGATCTGTGTATTTCAGAAAATACATAATTACACCTCTGGGCTTCACTGGCGTGAATAGAGAGGAGGAAGCTCGTCCAAGTCTGTGGGCACGCTGGATATTGAATAGGGTATCCTCGGGCAAGTGTAAAAGCTTAGGAAGAAAAGACTTGAAAAAATTGATGGGATCACTCCCCTCGCAGCCTTCCACCAAGCCGTAAAGGCGAAGATTGTTGCATCTGTTTCGATTTTCCAGGTCCTCCACCTGCTTCTGGAGAGAGGAGATCTGCACATGCATATGGGTGACCTTGGCTGCAGAGTCCTGAAGAGAGGAGACATCACGCTCCACCGATGACATTCTTATATCCATCAAAGCCCAATTGTCAGTAAGAACCTGCAACTTAGCATTGGTTTCTTCCATGAAAGGGCGCAAGGCCCGTATCTCTTCAAGGAGTAACTCCATCGAGATGGTCGAAGAGGACTTAGGAGGCGAAGGTGGATCTTTTTTTAACCTCTTAGGCGTCATTTTTACTGAAGACTGTGAAGAGGCTTCCATGTTCGACGTCGTCTCACTAGTAGGGAGAGACTGAGAGGCTTCTAAATGAGCCAATTCCGTGAAAAGCTTGGAGTTTTTAATATAATTGCGCTTTTGGACCTTGCTGGAACAGTCAGCCATCAACGCGCCTGTGAAGTGCAGGTTCACTGAGAACACACTGCCAGACTGGAAACAAAAACAGGTACTTTGCGGGATCCAAAGAACGTGAAGAGTAAAAGAGGAGCAAGTAAAAAGAGTTGGCGAGAAAATATGCTAGGCCAGAAAAAAACAAAAAACAAGAGACATGAATACCAAAGAGCCAGGAGACGCAGATTGAGGTCTTAAAATGGCTGCCGGATTTGAGGAGAGCAAAAAATATCAATTAAGTCTATGAAAAAGCCGGATGTATGATGTTACAACGCATGCTTTTACAACGCATGCTGTTACAACGAAATTTTTACAACGCAAATGCAGTGACAACGCAAGTCTTTACAACGCAAGTCTTTACATCGACTTGCAGTAGATGGCGTGCTAACATTAAAAAAGTGTAATTTACTATTCTAACTCCAGTCCACGTAACAGTAGGGAAGGTGTTTGGATAGTAAACTACACTATTTTTAATGTTAGCACGCCATCTAGTGCAAGTCGATGTAAAGACTTGCGTTGTAATGGCATGCGTTGTCAATGCATTTGCGTTGTAACAGTTTCGTTGTAATGGTAGTGCGTTGTAAAAGTTGCGTTGTAAAGGTTGTTCCCCGAAAAAGCCATACTAATTAATAAAAAGTCACCTAGACATGCAGGTCTGTGACATCTGTGTCGCTGGGAGTGCTGGGAATATTGCAGGTTCAACGAAGCAGCCGGGAATCCAATGCGCGATGAAACGCGCTTCTGAGGGGATCGCGGGCAGACAAAATGGCGGTCGCGGCCGATGCAGAGCCGCGACCGGGATTGAAAAGGGCAGCAGAATTGAAAGCAAGTCCGCCGCAGCGTCAGAAGTGGGCTCAGAACACGCCCGGCACCCTCCGACAGCGAAGGCTTCCCTCCATTGTTCGCATGGGAAGCGCGAACCGCCGGTGAGCTCTGGTACGGACGGAGCTCCTACACCGCCGCCGCCATCTTCCTCGGGCGCCTAGCCACGCCCCCCCATAGTAAACTATTCCTAAAAGGAATGAGGGCCTGACTTAGTGTTTGACAGACAGGGTACTCTGTCATAAACATGGTGGAGTACCCTTCTCTGTCAAACCCTCAGTCCATCATCTCAGTTATGATTCTGGCGGACCGATGGCTCAAAAATGTAAGGTGTATCAAAGTGAGGGCATCAGAACCCCCACCCTAATTAGAGCGGACAGTCTGTTGTCTTTTTTTTTCTCTTTCTGTCACAAACAGAAGACAAGTAAGGACCCCCACCCCTAGGAGAAAACTCCAGTGGTGATCTAATTCTTTGGTTGGTAGTAGTTCAGCCAGAAGGAGAAGGAGATGACCTTCGCCATTCTGCCCACCAGTGGTCTGCCTGCCAAACCTTATATCAGGTCCTGAGATACGCCTCAGTTCTGAGTGCCGAGTGCTACGCTGGAAGGAGGATATAATGTATTGATACAATGAAACCCCAATATGATTCATCTCTCCCTGTCAAGCAGAGGCTCACCTTCAAAATCCTTCACACCATCAACAAGGCCTTCTCAACAGCAGCATCAATGATTCAGAGGCGCATGGCATTGGAAGTCACGATGTACCTTTGCAAGTATTGTTTGTGCAGCGGAGAGCCTGCAACAGGATAGAGCAAGTCACAGTGCAGGCAGGCTTCCTGCTGAGCACATGCAGGGTTCTCACTCGACAAGACTAGTGAGCACCAGCAGTTTGGGCCCAAGGGTCATATGGGTAGTTGGTAGTATCAGTGGCAGCTCGCATGTATGGAGAGTGATGGGGTGGGTGGACAAAAAATAAAATTACAAAATATGCAAAAAATTTAACTTACCTTCCTGGTGCGATGTACTACTCGCTCAACTCTGTAGGCAGGCAGGCTCCAAAGCGGGAACCAGGAAACGGTGAAACTGCAGTAGCCAATCCGTGTGCTGCTTTCATGCAGGATGAAAGTAGCGCCAGGATTGGAGGGAGCGGCCTCCTTCAGTGCTCCCGAGGACCACGGAGCCCTATGCTGTCTCTAACCCAGCTCTCTTAGACAGCTGGGTTACAGAGGTTTAAACTGCACATGTCTGTCTGGCTGTCACAAGACAACCAGCCTAAGAGACATGCACACTTTAAACTTAAAGTGCCCTGCCCATCACTGCTTTCTGCTGTTGCCTGACTGGCAGCAGTAGAAATGAGTGTTGAAAAATAAAATGGTAGTAATTGAACTTTATTACCATTTTATTTTTCCATCTCTAGAGGTAGTTTAGTGAGTGGGGTGAAGCTCGACTTAATGGAGGAGCCGCCCCTGGGTAGCACTAATAATGGTAAGAGTGTTAAGATTACACCTTAGTTTTGGGGTTTATCCCATTATGTTATGTTAAAGGGGATTTATAGAGCGCTCGGCTACTCAAAAAGAGTGTCCCGGTGCTAAAAGTACCTGCCAGACACCAGGAGTTCACACACGTCTTTCTGTCCTATCATAGCGACAAACTCTATAGGGGGAACAGCCACGTCTTAAGATGCTGTCTAAAACTAAGGAGTTCAGAATCACTTCTGAGGGCCAGAGGAAGGGAGTTCCATAACTTGCTAACGATCACCTGGAAGGAGCGACCTCCCTTCCTGGTTAGAAAGAATTTTAGCACCACAAGCAGATGAAGAGTAGAAGATCTTAACGCCTTCCCCGGGCAGTAGGGGGTAATTCTCTCTTTAAGATAAGAGGCCCATTATTTATGGTACATGTCCTGCCCTCTCATGTCAGAACCCTTCACCCCCTCAATGGGCCTTAGTTTTCAGTCTGTTCTGCTGGGTTTAAATGCTAGACATTCAGGTTTTCTGGGTGGTTGGTAAGCAGCAAAAGAAGTCAAACACTTAAGAAATAAAGCATTAGCAGCATGACCCCCTGTTCCTGCTGCAGAATACAAGATATATCAGAAGAACCGTGAAGAGCAAATCTTTGCCCCCTTCTTGTTACTGTTGGGTTCTAGCGCCTCCAGGAAAAATGGTTGTTTCTTCCAGACCATTTGATGCAGTTCTGAGCACAGTCAAACAGGGAACTGAAAATAACGTTGCTTATTTCTTTCATAGCCTCATATAGAATCTCACAATTTCTCTACAGGTTCTTGTGCACCTGACTCCAGGTAGACCACCTTGGCATTTCAGAGGGAACAATCTACTTGAGAAAATCTTCAAATATCCCTGTAGCATGTAGCATGACTAGCTCTTTACCAGCCTTTTGGTCATTCTGAAGTTCTCAGCAGCCACTTGTCTAACTCCTTTCAAATACAACATGCCATTCTGTGTCAATAGCCTGTTCAATTATCCGCTATTTGACACAGACATGACTGTCTCTCGATATAGCCTTTCAGAGACAACCAATCTGTCATTAACTCTCACAGTTTCCCTATTGCCTGACAAATGAGAGCCTCTCTCTATGCTATTCAGGAAAACAGAAGATATTGACATACTGGCCTATTCGTCTTGCTAATTGTTAGAAATTGGGTTTCTGGTTGGCAGAGTTATGCACCCTGTCCAAGCAGGAATCACAGTCCTAGTGAGTGTAAGTCACATACACACTAAAAGATAACCTTTGCTAACCCTCTGGTGACTCGGCACACAGCAGTCAGGCTTATGTAAAGAGGCAATGTGTAAAGCATTTGTGCAACACAACACACAGTAACACCATGAAAATATCACAAAAATACTCTACACTGGTTTAGAAAAAAGATAAAAATACACAATAGTTTCATTAAAACATCAAGACCAAAACGACAAAAATCCAAAGTGTAGAAATTGAGTTATGAATTTTTAAAGAATAGAAAGAGTTCCAGCATTTAGAAGAAATAGGTGCCAATGGGAGTAATCTTGTTGAACTGGGCCAAGTAAAAGTCAATAGTTCAGGCCAACTGTGATGAAGCGCCGGCCCGGGACAAAAGCCACCCAGGCCCAGTGAACAGATTAGCTTGATTGTAGTCACAACTGCGAGATGCAGAGAGCAGACGAGAGATGCGTCGGTGTCGAGCCCGCAGTAGAGGTGGTGTGTCTATTTTCTCCATGCAGTGGTGACGATGAGTCAGTTTCGTAGATGAAGTGCTGAGCCGAGATTCTTTGGTTCTGGAGTGCGATGAGCCGCACTTTTCCGTGTAGTTGAGGGATGCGTTGATCTCTCCACACTACTGTAGCAGCGTTGCACTGTTGCAATGCATTGTGCTCTCAAGACGAGGCATTGGTTCCAAGAACGATGCACCGATTCTACTCCCCTAACAGACTGGAGATGTGTCAAAATCTCTGATGCAAGTATCTGGGTCCACTTCCAGTAAACCAGGCACAGGAGCAGGTGTAGATTAGGCGTGCGCGGAGAACTCCGCTCCGCCTGCGGAGTGTATGGAGTTTTGCCTATGCCGCGTTCCGCACGGAATGCAGAGTAAGCGAAACCCCGCACATTCGGCCTGCCCCCGCCTCCCACCCGCCCTATTAACAATTGTTAAACCAGTTAAAAAATGTGTATAAAGTAAAATAAAAAGCACGTAACCTTATCTGCGGCATTGCTGGCTGGCCTCCTTCTCTTCATCGTGTTCGAGGTGAAAACTGCGCATGCGCAGTTTTCACCTCGAATGCGATGAAGAAGAGGAGGCCAGCCGGGGATGCCACAGACAAGGTAAGGTGCTTTTTATTTTACTTTATACTTATTAGGTATCGCCTGGTGTTGCAGCGCGAATGCGCTGCCATCGCTTTGCGAGGCATGCAGTATGTACTGTAGTGTGGAAGCTTCGTGGAAGCTCCGCCCACTCTCTGCCCATTGGCTTTTGTCTTAAATGCTGCCTTCCGATTTGTTTGAGGCATGTTAATACCTCCTCATTCCTCATTTGTATCCTTCTGCGGCTATTGGCCCCTTTACTCCTGACACTATTTTCTTTTAGGTTTCGCCTAGCGCTACAGCGCGAATGTGGTGCCATCGCTTTGTGAGACACGCAGTATATGCTGTAGTGTGGAAGCTTTGTGGAAGCTCCACCCACTCTCTGCCCATTGCCTTTTGTCTTAAATGCTGCCTTCCGATTAGTTAGAGGCTTGTTAGTCCCTCCTCATTCATCATTTGTATCCTTCTACGGCTATTGGCCCCTTTACTCCTAATACTATTTTCTTCCTTGTCTCCCCACCCCACCACCCCCTCCCTCAGTCTGTGACTTCTCACCCTCCCCCGCCCCCCCTCTCCCGTTCGTGTTTTCTTTACTGCCGGCACTTCCGTTTTCATCTTTATTATTGCCCCTTTGAAATATGCAAGTTCAAGATGCGTGCTGTACAAAAACTTTGTGTTTAATGAACTAGATTTTAATGTTCCTCTAAATATAATAAGACTCTCGGCAACATTCGGGGTATGTATGGCAACTGACGCCTCTTAGTTCACAAATGGCATTGTTGTCGGGCGGGAGGAGTGGCATTGTTTTAACTCATGCGTAAAACAAGCACTTTTAATAACTTCCTCTCAATTCAGTGCTATAATCTTGTGTACTGAGGTGACGCGCTAAAGAAATGCACTTTTTTGAAATCTGAAGAGACATTATTGCACATTTACATCATGTTTACTGTATGATTAACATGCCGATCATTTTCACAGCTCGCACACTGGCTCATATACGCTTGGCTCATCTCCGGCGGGCTCTACCTGTTAATTAATATACTGGCTCGCGCATCTCTAATAAAGAGAGATGAATGGATACATTCAGCCCGGTAGATGGTAGAGAAATAGACTGGTGCAGACAAACAGACAAAGTCAGTCTCCATTGCCTCACGTCAGAATCATCACTTTCAATAACCTGGATCTATGCTGGCAACTTCCGCATGCCCCGACCTCATCCCCCTCACCTATTTTTAGCAGAAGCTGCAGATTCTGAGCTGTGCCCTGCTGGTGCAGAGGAGCACGGCAGAGTCTGTAGAAGCGCTGGGATCCCTAGCCTCTCCGTCCGGGCACCTTAGCCTCCCGGTGCCTTCACACTCAGGATAAATGAATACATTTTCTTCTGTACTTTAGTCGGCCCTCTGTGAGCACTGTCTGGTAGATTGAAGGTGTGTGTTAATGAACACATTCAGAGAGGTGGTTGTGTACAAACAAACAACAGCCACAATACAGTACGTTTTGAACATGTAGTTAAATACCTGCTAATCGAGTACGTCATTGGCTGATCATTCCATGGCACTACCAAAATTACATTTGGACACATTTGCTTAACTGTAAAACACTCCCTTCCATGTGTCATTTAACAACTCGGGGCTTTGGGGTTAGGTAACCTACTTTGGATGCTGTGTAAAAGAGTAAATACAAAAATTAATGCAATGGAACTAAGCAACCAGTACTGTCTAAAACACTGTGAAAACTGACACGCATTCTGGCATTTTGTTTAGTTAATGTCGATTTTTTCATAGATGCGAGTAAAGTACTCTTAATATCTTAATGAAATCTGCACACTTTTAACTAATAGCACCGGGCGACCTTTCACAACTAGGCAATGAATATATTTTCATGTACCCCCGAAGCCCCCCTGCCCCCGCCCCCTTGGCAAACTTCATTGCCTCCCAGTGTTTGGGGGATAACCAAAACACAGGAGAGTGAGTCAAATAGTCTAGAAAATGAAAGAGAAGTCGGGATTTGGATTCACATGCTCCGATCCCGATCGCGTTGGTTAGTCTATAAGCACAACTTTTATAAATGAGTTTCGCATTAGTAAAGCTCCACGGTGTGCATGTGTGGCAACACTTCACCCATGAGGTACGTGCAAGCAATTGTTGACACAATCCACACTTTGTGTCTTTTTCGATATATTTATTACGAAGTGCAGGACCTTTCCAAGGGATTTTGCACATTACATACATTCACTCCAAAAATAAAATGTGTAGGTAAAAAATATTGCCATTTACAATGTCAATAGCTCTAACTCACAAATGCGAGACCTATTTACATTGCAAATACTTGTTTTTTAAAAGTGTTAACAATTGTTATTGGGGCGGGTGGGAGGCGGGTGGCGTAGCAGAGCTACCCAGAGTTTCACGGAGTTTGTTCTCAGCTCTGCGGCGCTCCGCGTACCCCGCTATGCCCACTACGCACAGGGTTAGTGTAGAAACTTTGATAGCCCTGAGGCTCAAGCAACAGGGGGCAAGGCAACATCCCCTTGGAGATTACTTCTGTTGCAAAGTAGAATCCAGATCTACTTCAGCAGGGCCAGAGAGCAGCATGCTGCAGGTCTGCATGCAGAAAAGTAGGTCTTCCAGAGCATCTGTCCAACAGAGTGTCAATCCTTGAAGCAGTACAGCAGTTCTTCTGACAGAGTTCAATTACAGGTCCAGAAGTAGAGCCCCAGTACTTATACCCAGTTGTACCTTTGAAGTGGGAGTGATTTCTAAGATGGGCCTTTTAAGTACACTGAATCTCTTTCTTCATTTCCTTGGCACCATACTAGCTATAGGTGGTACTTGTTACACATCGGGCCTCTTGCCTAATCCCTTGGGTTACATGGGAACAATAAAGTTTAAAACAAGATGGCATGCTCTTTGTAGACGCTCCCTGCTCGAGGACTATGGAAGTGGACTTTGTATACACTCCCTCTTTTAAATACTGGGCGTTTCCAAGAAGCAGATGCTTGGCTTTCAGTTCCTCGGATCCTGTTCCCTTGCTGGTCTACTCCCTCTCTGTTCCGGAGTATCCCCGAACCTTCTTGTTGGTGTTTCCCTGTAGAGAGATTGGTGGTGTTTGTTCGTTTCGCCTAGCGAGAGGATTGCTCCGCTTTCGGACGCACTACCGTTCTTCTCAACCTTGCAGTAAGCCGAGTTAATGCCGCGAAGGCAGTAGGTTGTGTCCTGCCTGTATCCTGTAATGTTGCCAGTCTTCCTGACCTCCTCTCCCCCCTATGAGTGCCATAGAGCTTTAGCACAGCCCGATACAGTCCCAGTAATCCCTCCCCGCCTCCCGCCTAAATTCCCCTGGCTTGTTGTTACCTGAACGATATCGTCTCTGGTACCGTTTGTTTGTTTAGAACTGGGTACAGTTCCTATTAGTGAACGGGTTGTCACGCGCGCTGCGCCTGATAGTTCATGCACGTATTTGCCTTCATTGGTTTGGAAATTCGCATTGACACGCGCGGTGCGCGTTGGGGATAGCGACTCTTACTTTATATGCTTTTGTTGATCTCACAGGCATTGAGACACGCGCAGTGTTGCGCTGGAGGTTTTTTTTACCGCTTAATTATCCCTTCTGGCATACGGTTCACGCTGACCTAGTAGATGTGTTGAACCCAGAATATTGTTTCCTTACAGTAGGCCATTGGCTACCTTACTCATTGTGTTGCTGGTACTCTTTATAGAAGGCTGCTCCTCTTTCCATTCACCTCCCCCTCCTGTCCGTTTAGCCTTACCCCTAATAAGGAGTCAAGTCACCTTCTATTCCTCGAGGAGGGTTATCCTCTATTTGCCAACTCTTGTGTGGAAACACTGCCCTGCTGCATCAGAGTCATTCAAGTGAAAGCCCCTTGAGATGTCCAGCTGGTAAGAGAATCACCATAACTTACAGCGGAGAGTAGTGTGAGAGGAGTAGACAGGGTGGGAGGAAGGTTGGTCTTTAATGATATCCTCTTTGTCTCCTATATAGGTCCTTCCTCTATGCTATCCCTTTGATGGAAGCCAGCTGGGGGACTTGAAACTTATCCTTTACCGTTTTGGGTCCCCACATCTCCCTTCGTCTTTCTGCATAGAGGGTGTTGTTCAGTCACTCTTCTGTGGATAGGTGTAGGTAGTGTGGGGACATTCTCATCGCTCCTGTGCATCAGCAGCTCACATCCTACAGAGGTGGGTGTGTTCCGCAACAGAAAGCCAAGCCCACGAATTAGATCCACCCGAGCGACGATGAATCTCGAAGGAGCTGGGGTGGGAATGGAGAGCCCGCTCTCCACTCCCACCGTTGAGGACTTAGCTGCAGCACTCTTAATTTTACAAAGAGAAGTCGGGAGACTTAGAGCAGGAAATCAACATTTACATATGGAACTAGAAAAACACCAGCGTAAGAATAATACGGAGGAAACTCCCTCAGTTAGGAACAAACGTACTTATATTCAACCTGCCCGTTTTCTGGCACCTTTGCCATCTGATGAATCTGTTTCTGCTAACCCTTACACTCCTCAGACAGTCCAGGTCTCGGTGCATACTCCAGTCCCCGTTCCATTGGCAGTTCCTGAACGATTTTACGGAGATAGTAACAAATTTAGTGTCTTTCTCAACCAATGCCAATTGCATTTCTTGTGTAAGGCGGCCGCCTTCTCAGATGACACTGCTAAGGTGGCCTTTGTTATTTCATATTTAGGGGGAAATGCTGCAAATTGGGCGGTACCTTTAGTGGAAAGCAACAATCCCCTCCTATACAGCTTTGTTCTCTTTAAGGAGAAAATGAAGAGCTTGTTTGCACGTCACACTTATATACAAGCTAGTGATAGCGAATTGTTGAGCTTGAAACAAGGAAATAAAGACATTCTCAACTATGTAACAGAGTTCAATAGATTAATAGTTGAGACTCAATGGCCTGAGGAGAAACGAACCTCCTTGTTTTAAAGAAGATTGAATGATGAATTAAAAAATCTATTATCTCACATATTGGACCCCCCGGATGACTGTCATGCCTTCATAGATTTAACGATAAAACTTAGTCATCGATTAACGGAAAGAAGAGGTGAAAAGGCTAAAGGAAATCTTGTTCGATTCATGATAGTGAAAAGTGACAAGAAAGAGAGTAAGGAACCTAAAAACACCTCTGAACCCATGCAGATTGGAGGGATGAGAAATCCTTTAACGGTAGAAGAGAAAGACAGACGTAGAAAACAGAATCTCTGCCTATATTGTGGTAAGGGAGGACATTATGCGCGAAGTTGTCCTGCTAAAACAGGAGCCATTCCCAAGACTGTAGCATTGTGTCAGGAGACTACCTTCTCAGCGGGAAACGAGTTGAAGAAAGAAGAGACCATTTCTTCAAGTGTATTGAGTGATAAGGTCTCGGTAGAGGTAGCTGGTATGTCTACACCTGTGGCCCGTCATTTCACAATAACAGTAGTTTTCATTTTATCCCTTCAATGTCGCAAGACTTTGTCAATCCTGTTGGATTCAAGGGCGACAGGTAATTTTTTAGATATTCAATTGGCACGTACTCTGAATATTCCGTTTTTGCCCAAGCCAAAACCTGAACCCATTCGAGCAGTGGATGGAACGGAGTTATCTTCTGGTTTGATAACCTATCATACCCCTGCATTGACCATGGTATGCAGTAATGGACATTCCGAACAAATAGTGTTTGATCTCATTGATACCCCTAGTTTTGGGGCTATTCTTGGAGTACCTTGGCTAGAGGTACATGACCCTCTTATCGACTGGATTAGTCGGACGGTCACATTAAAATCTGCTCATTGTCTGTTGCATTGTTATAAGGAGGCTCATGAATGGGAATCTCCGGTTTCTTGTGCCTTGAATAAATCAGATACTCTTCCCTCCATGTATTCTGAGTTCAGGGAAGTCTTTGATGAGGAAAAGGCCTCCGCCTTGCCTCCTCACAGGAGCTATGATTGTAGAATAGACCTGATTCCTGGGGTAGAATTGCCTGTGAATCGAGTGTATGCCTTGACCGAGTCGGCAACAACGTATCTTCAACAATACCTCAAGGAAATGTTAAAAAAAGGTTCATACGTCACTCTACGTCTCCTGTATCATCGCCCCTCTTCTTCATTCCCAAACGTGAAGGGGGCCTAAGAGCCTGTCTTGATTATCGCGCCTTAAATAAGGCGACCATCAAGAACAAATATCCCTTGCCTCTAATACCAGTGTTACTGGATCAAGTACGTGGAGCCTCTATCTTCACCAAATTGGATCTTAGAGGAGCATATCATCTAATAAGAGTCAAGGAAGGTGATGAGTGGAAAACCGCCTTTCGCACAAAATTCGGTTTATTCGAGTATTGTGTCATGCCCTTTGGACTATGTAACGCCCCTGCGGCGTTCCAATATTTTATCAATGACATTTTACGAGAATATTTAGATATGTTTGTGATTGTCTACATTGACGACATATTGATATTCTCCAAGAACGAATCAGAACACGTAGAGCATGTTAAGAAGGTCCTTAAAAGGTTAAGAGAAAACCACCTTTTCGCTAAACTTGATAAAAGTTGCTTCCACACGAATAAGGTGGATTTTTTGGGATTTGTTATATCCCCCGAAGGCATACTCATGGACCCCAAGAAGATAGAAGCGTTAGTCAAGTGGCCTAGCCCGACGTCGGTGAAGGAGGTGCAATCCTTTTTAGGTTTTGCCAATTTTTACTGACGGTTTAGAGATCATTTTTCTGAGTTAATCACTCCCATTACGAGGCTTCTACGGAAAGGGAAGACTTTTGTTTGGTCGGAAGACGCCGAAAAAGCATTCTCTCAGCTCAAGGAACAGTTTACTACCGCACCTGTGGTGCGCCACGCCGACAACACACAACCATATTTTGTGGAAGCAGATGCCTCCCAATACGCGGTAGGAGGGGTGTTATCACAACGTAACCCTATTACGGGCTGTTTGCATCCTATAGCGTATTTCTCAAAAACCCTACTTCCAGCGGAGCAGAACTATACCATCGGTGAAAGAGAGTTACTGGCTATCAAACTTGCTTTTCAAGAATGGAGACACTATTTATTAGGGTCTCCTCATACTATTACGATTTACACTGATCATCGCAACTTACAGTTTTTTAAGTCAGCTAAGGCTTTAACCCCTAGACAGGTGCGATGGGTACTGTTTTTTAGCAAGTACGATTATATCATCACCTATCGTCCGGGAACCCAGCAGGGGAAAGCTGATGCCCTGTCCAGATTGGGTTCTGAACATAAAGCCATAACATGAGAACCTCCTCCCCTCATTCCGGGTCATAAGATTGTAGGGAGTAGCAACAAGGGATTCACAACCGATTCTTTTCTATCCCAATTAATGAAGGCTTATGGCGATGTATCTCCTCTTGAATGGGTAAACACTGCTTTAGGTACCATTAAGGATGGGTTATATTTACACGATGGTAAAATCTATATTCCTTTGGTGCATCTACAGCAACAGATAATAAAATGGTGTCATGACACTTCCTTAACCGGACACCCAGGGGGAGAAAAGAGAGTACAGTTGTGTAAACGATGGTTTTGGTGGAAGGGACGAAATAAGGATGTTTTGTTGTATGTCTCAAGATGTGGTGTGTGTGCCAGACAAAAGTCTAAACATACTCCTCCTGCAGGATTGTTGCATCCTATTAACATTCCCTCCATCCCTTGGCACACTGTCAGCGTGGACTTTATTACAGACCTCCCCGCAGAACAGGGTTATACTACTATTCTTGTGGTAGTTGACTTATTTGCAAAGATGTCACATTTCATCCCTTTGAAAAAATTACCCAAGTCAAAGGATTTAGTTCGGGTGTTCATAGAGCATATTATTCGATTACACGGCATTCCGTCAGTCATTATAACAGACACAGGCGCCCAGTTCATTTCACGGTTCTGGCAGGGACTGTGCACAGCTTTGGGAATTGATCATAGGTTGTCCACAGCCTATCATCCACAGACGGATGGGCAAACCGAAAGAACCAATCAGACGTTGGAACAATTCCTGAGATGTTTACTATCCACTGTCACTTCCAATTGGGTACATGCATTACCTTTGGCCGAATTTGCATACAACAATACTATTCATTCAGCTACAGGGGTTTCTCCTTTCTTTTGTGCACAGGCTCATCATCCTCAATTCCTTCCTCTCCCTGTCCCCGGTCACTTAGACCAGATCCCTGCCGTCCATCTACATCATAAGAATCTGGTACAGATATAGGAAGCAGTTTCTAGAGAGTTAAAAAAGACACAAGAAAGTATGAGGAGACAAGCAGACAAACACCGTTGTCCTGCCCCGGACTATAAGATAGGGGATAAGGTTTGGTTGTCTACCAAAAACTTACGATTAGAAGGTCCACGTAAATTGCATCCCAGGCTCATAGGACCATACAAAATAATCAAGCTAGTCTCCCCTGTGTCCATGAAATTGGAATTACCTGCAGAAATGCAAATACACCCCGTTTTCCACGTGTCATTATTGAAAGAATTTCAGTCTTCCTCTGATCCTGACGTGCCTCCACCCCCTATTTTAGTAGGTGATGACCTGGAATATCCCGTGAAGAGAATTCTTGATTCCCGTAGATACCGGGGTAAATTGCAATATTTAATTGATTGGCTAGGGTTCCCTCCTGAGGATAGGTCTTGGGAACCTGCGGAAAATGTACTTGCTCCTGTTCTGGTACGCAGGTTTCATGACCTAAATCCCGGCAAACCCCGCCCGGTAAATCGACCTTTGGGAGGGAGAACTGTTACACATCGGGCCTCTTGCCTAATCCCTTGGGTTACGTGGGAACAATAAAGTTTAAAACAAGATGGCATGCTCTTTGTAGACGCTCCCTGCTTGAGGACCATGGAAGTGGACTTTGCATACACTCCCTCTTTTAAATACTGGGCGTTTCCAAGAAGCCGATGCTTGGCTTTCAGTTCCTCGGATCCTGTTCTCTTGCTGGTCTACTCCCTCTCTGTTCCGGAGTATCCCCGAACCTTCTTGTTGGTGTTTCCCTGTAGAGAGTCTGGTGGTGTTTGTTCGTTTCGCCTAGCGAGAGGATTGCTCCGCTTTCGGACGCACTACCGCTCTTCTCAACCTCGCGGTAAGCCGAGTTAATGCCGCGAAGGCAGTAGGTTGTGTCCTGCCTGTATCCTGTACCGTTGCCGGTCTTCCTGACCTCCTCTCCCCCCTATGAGTGCCATAGGGCTTTAGCACAGCCCGATACAGTCCCAGTAATCCCTCCCCGCCTAAATTCCCCTGGCTTGTTGTTACCTGAACGATATCGTCTCTGGTACCGTTTGTTTGATTAGAACTGGGTACAGTTCCTATTAGTGAACGGGTTGTAACGCGCGCTGCGCCTGATAGTTCATGCACATATTTGCCTTCATTGGTTTGGAAATTCGCATTGACACGCGCGGTGCGCGTTGGGGATAGCGACTCTTACTTTTTATGCTTTTGTTGATCTCACAGGCATTGTGACACGCGCAGTGTTGCGCTGGAGGTTTTTTTTACCGCTTAATTATCCCTTCTGGCATACGGTTCACGCTGACCTAGTAGATGTGTTGAACCAAGAATATTGTTTCCTTACAGTAGGCCATTGGCTACCTTACTCATTGTGTTGCTGGTACTCTTTATAGAAGGCTGCTCCTCTTTCCATTCACCTCCCCCTCCTGTCCGTTTAGCCTTACCCCTAATAAGGAGTCAAGTCACCTTCTATTCCTCGAGGAGGGTTATCCTCTATTTGCCAACTCTTGTGTGGAAACACTGCCCTGCTGCATCAGAGTCATTCAAGTGAAAGCCCCTTGAGATGTCCAGCTGGTAAGAGAATCACCATAACTTACAGCGGAGAGTAGTGTGAGAGGAGTAGACGGAGTGGGAGGAAGGTTGGTCTTTAATGATATCCTCTTTGTCTCCTATATAGGTCCTTCCTCTACGCTATCACTTTGATGGAAGCCAGCTGGGGGACTTGAAACTTATCCTTTACCGTTTTGGGTCCCCACATCTCCCTTCGTCTTTCTGCATAGAGGGTGTTGTTCAGTCACTCTTCTGTGGATAGGTGTAGGTAGTGTGGGGACATTCTCATCGCTCCTGTGGATCAGCAGCTTACATCCTACAGAGGTGGGTGTGTTCGGCAACAGTACTAAGTGGTACTCAACCATTTGTGTGGGGACAGGGCACTGCCTATTCAGGTGTGTCAGCTCCCCCCGCTTCCCGGCCAGGATGAGCCATCAGAATGCAGATGAGTACTCACACACACCGAACCGTCCTCAGTTTGTGGCTGTTTAGAGGGAATGCACAATGTGTATCTGTCACCCACCCCAGACGGGTATTGGAAATAGGCTGTAAGAGCAGAGAATTTTCAACACGCTAAAAGTAGCATTTCTAAAATAATTATATTAACTTCAACTTTACCAGTAAAGAGGATTTATCATAAGAATTCTAAAGATATAAAACATAACACATCAACTCCTTTCTAATCAGGAATTACAGCTTAATAGTGTAATACAGAGTTTCTAAATTTAACCTATGAGAAGAGCAGGCCCATAGAAGTGAAAAATAATTATAGTTGTTTTTCACTACTAGAACATGCAAACCTTAACAGTGTATGTCCTACCTTTTCTTTACACAGCGCCCTGCCCGATGAGCTATAAAGGGCCTACCTTCTGAGTGACTTATGAAAGGAGAGTTTAAGGCTTGTCAAATTGTTTTAAATGGCAAGTCGAAGTGGCAGATCAGAACTGCACACACAAGATCTGATGTCACAGGCCTGAGATATGTTGAAAGGGCTACTTGTGTGGGTATATGGTATACTACTTTACAAGGGACTTACAAGTAAACTAAATATGCCAATTGGCTATACAACAATGATACCATGTTTAGGGGAGAGACGCATGCACTTTAGCACTGGGCAGCAGTAGTAAAGTGCTCAGAGATCTAAGGCCAACAAAAAGATTCAACAAAAAGAGGAGGCAAGCAAGCAAAAAGTTTGGGTGAGGCCCACCCTGAGGCTAACAGGTCTAACATTGGTATTGCGGAGACAGCCAAGTAAGTCAATAATCTGGTAATGTAGCCTTCCTCAGCTCCACCAAACGTCAGTATGCAATATCCTGACAGGAAATCACACAATATCCAGTGGTCAGCCCTACTAGGATGAACAAGGCTCTAAGGTACTGGTACGAGAAGCACACAGGTTTGCACTAGCCTGAAATGCCTTCCTGAATGTTGATGCCAAGTTATAGACTCTCTGAGCTTTGTTTATGATGGCTTTTCAGAGGCACCAGCCTGTTGTGTTCTGCATTTGCTCTAGTCTGACATGTTGCTGACCCTACCCTAGCCCTATTTACTTTCAGAGACACCCATCTGACACATTTTATGTTTTTTCTAATGCCATATTCTGTCAGCTATGAGAGTCCATACCCATATGAGGTACTAGACTGGCACATGACTGTGACTGAATAATTCTTCCTCCTGATAGGGCTCAATGATGCCAAGCTTTAGAGTTGCCAGCCTGGCATGTGACTATCTCTTCACCAGCTCTCTAACCTTTTTAAAGACATGACATGCTACTCAATATAATCACAAGAGAACTCCACTGAATCTGTGGAGGAGGGAACAAGAGGCGTGGGGTTCTAGGAGCTAGCAGCTTCCAATATTAAATGTTTACCACAAAAGAGCTGCTCCTAGTGTGATAACCCAAACGAGTTACAAGAACGTCGTGACTGTGGGCATCTCACAAAAAGTTACGGACTGGTCTCACACACCACCTGGTGTCATGCTTCATCATTGACCAGTCCTCGCCCTCTAAAACCTTCGTTTGATAGAGGGCGGGCATACACCTGGAGACAGGGATGCACTTCTCAACTAAGGAGTGGGGGCCCGTGAAATGGAAAGTGAGGTTAAAAATCATTATAGTTACCAGAAAATAAATTTTAATGTGGCCAATAACTATATGATACTAAAAACAAAGGACGGTGAGTGGGGTGTTTAGTGTCCCCTAACCGTCTCGTAGGTGGTCGACATGTTTCTGCCAAAGCGGCCCAGTTGGGTCCATGGCATTCTTCAGGACCTAAAAGTAAAAAAAGGGGGGGCTCCGTTCTTACCAGTTGTTAGTAAGAAGTACCACTGTGTGGGTGTGGCGTAGGCCACACTTCACTTTCTAAATTGCTTCCAATGGTGAAGCCTAAATGAAAAAAATAAAATAAAAAATAAAAACATATGAGAATTGATGATTAATAGAACTCGTCGGGTCAACCGTACCTGTGGAAGAAAAAGAAGAACAATGCATGCATTGGTTTCTAAGGGTGAACAAAGTGTACGTGACTTAGTGGCACTCTATTCGTGTACACGTTCGTGAAACTTCAAAGGTGGTGGCAGACAGCGCTGCCACCAATCTTACCCTAATTTAATGGACAACTTGTCCCATGGGGGAGGGGGCAGAGGGGATCCACTGTTATGGCACCTCTGAAAAAGAAAACACAAGAAACCATAGCCTTCATAAAGCCTTTTGATTGAGAGCAAACCTTCCAAACCACATGTTGAGCAGTAAACTATCCAAAATTCAGTGGGTAGCGGAGGTGGGAAAAAGAAAACAATGTAAACAAAGAAAAAACACATTGGTCTCTCAGTTCATTCAAACTCTTACTGTCACACGTAATGGATTGTTCCGAATCCTATGTCCGCTCCCGGTCCTCCCGAATGTAGGAATGGCAGGGAGCGGGCGTCGTCTTTTAAAGTGCATCGGGGACGCTTAATTGGTGTAATAAGCGAAAATCGCTTTCAGATGCGCGTTTCCCGGTGTCCCAGAGCTACACAGCCTGGATGTAAAATGTCGGAGGTAGGCGTGTGTATGCCAAGACTGTGTGAGACAGGGAGCTTAATTCGTGGAAAAACGGGTAGGTGTCCCATGCGGTAATATGAATGGTGGAGTGGCTGAAGGGGCGGGAGCCCGATCGATGTAGGGGGCGTGTTTTCCGGAGTCGTATCATATAGTTATTGGCCACATTAAAATGTATTTTCTGGTAACTATAATGATTTTTAACCTCACTTTCCATTTCACGGGCCCCCACTCCTTAGTTTAGAAATGCATTCCTGTCTCCAGGTGTATGCCCGCCCTCTATCAAACAAAGGTTTTAGAGGGCGAGGACTGGTCAATGATGAAGCATGACACCAGGTGGTGTGTGAGACCAGTCCGTAACTTTTTGTGAGATGCCCACACTCACGACGTTCTTGTAACTCGTTTGGGTTATCACACTAGGAGCAGCTCTTTTGTGGTAAACATGCTACTCAATATGACTTTCAGTGACAGAGTGATACATATGACTGACTGTGATCCACCAGTTTTGTAGCCAGAAGCAGCCCCATCATGCTAGTATTAATGTTAGCTCATATTAGGGGTGACCAAGTCCAGCCACAGAAAACTAAAATCTGTTAAGGGTTTCAGAATGACCAGGATATATGAAATAACTTTCATTGTAAATTATTTTATGTAAAATGTCCTAATATCTAATAATTGTGGATAAGGTGAACATATGATAAGTCAACCTCAAGCCCATCCTTACTTCAGAGTGAACACCCTTTTAACACCCCCCCCCAATTGCGAGTTGGAATGTTAGGAATTTCCATCTTGCATTAACATTAATATACAGTTAGAAAATATACATCATATATATAAAGTTTTAAATGTATGAGTACATGTGAGTGTGTCTGTGCGTGTGTCTACATCTGTATTTATTTTCATCCACTTTTACCAAATAGAATTAATATCTAATTAATTAACACTGTAAAATATCAAGGGACTCAAACACAAAGGTAAACATATACAAGAATAGATCTAAATGTGTAAATGCACTTCTACCCTTTTGAGTAACTTTCCTACTTTTGGTTGTTCATCATTTACAAGTGTAGAGTTACTAAACAGTGTGTACTGTATATCTCTACTCCCTCAAATGGGCTGGAACCAAATTTACTCATGCCAGAAAGGAGCAGTAGTAGGTCTGGCTTTCCATATGGCAAGTCACTGATACTGCCTCCTCAGGAAGATATATTATGTGTATTTGTAAAGCACACAATCAGCTGCAACGGTATCCTGGTGCTGTGTGTGCTAGCCCTGCCTATGGTAGGTTGGTTAAATGCAAAGCCAGGGCTTCAGGTTCTTGAGGTATTCAAAAAGAAAGGAAGAGGCTCCAATGTTGAGAGGGAGGCTGTTCCACGCTTTAGATTCACTGTTAGGGAACGCCTATCCTCCTGGTCTTGGAGATATCTTCAGACATTCCCCATCTAATGTCGCTTTGTGGTGTGTTCCATATGGAACCCATTGTTGTTCTCCAAAGGTTGCACAAATTATGAAATACTACACTTGTTTTTGTGTCACATTTTTTTTTCACAAATAGGCTGGAAATGTTTTCATATTTTGCTCTTCTGCTCGGATTCAGTCCGAACATCTCATACAAGGTAAAACAACACTGTTCCCTGTTGTTCTCTGTGTTCAGACACTATCACCCAGACATAATAGAGAAATCCAGCTGCTGTTTTTCAACACACAATTTTTATGATATAACCCAGGACTTTTTGCTTTGAAAACACACAGAGCAAAGAGATTCTCACAGAGCAAAGATGGAGATGAGAGCAACACTAGTTGAGATGCAGAACAGCTACCTATAATACAACACAATGGTCCAGCACTTCACTCAAAGTAAGCAATAATCAAGTTCAACAAAATTGAGATCCATTCAGCAGGTCTTTGTATAGAGGTTCTTTATTCTGAATCTTCTTAAAAAGCACACAACCATAGCCAACGCGTTTCGTCCCTAAGGACTTCTTCAGGGCAGATATAGTATCAGAATATTTTTTCTAAAAGTTCTTCAGGATAGTGCTTTCGATCAATTGCTCTCTCTTCTAACAGCCTCCTAGTACCTAAGTAATTTCAAATATCGTTCTCCCGACAAGTAGGGGATCCAATTCAAGTCAATGCTCACCACAAGTGTTAGCGGCGTAAGCCAGTCACAATTATTAGTGCAGAATCAGTCTGCTCTCGTCACTACACAACCGTTTATAAGGATAGTATTGCGGCATTGGTCAGCACTCGTCCTGCAGTTCTTCGAAAGAACTATCCTGAGGATCTTTTAGAAATAATGTACTGATACAATATCTGCCCTGAAGAAGTCCTTAGGGACGAAACGCGTTGGCTCCAGTCACGTGCTTTTTAAGAAGATTCAGAATAAAGAACCTCTATACAAAGAACTGGTGAATGAATCTCAATTTTGTTGAACTTGATTATTGCTTACTTTGAGTGGAGTGCTGGACCATTGTGTTGTATTCTAATTTGTGGGAATTTCCCTTGGAGGCATAGCGGTATTGAGCCTCAGGTCTGTGGCACCCTGAGATTAGGATTACTTATACCTGATTTTTGATAGGCGCAGTGATTATTGCCTCATACCCTGTGTTCTTTTGTTGGTTATATAGAACAGCTAACTATGTATGCCAGAAATTTGCCTTCGCCATTAATCCCAGAGATCTATAATATAACATTGTTTCCCATAATGAGGGTATCCTTAGGCAAATCTGTCAGCTAATGACAGGGCTTTATATTGTGAATGATCTCTCAAGTATGCTAATCACATTGTTGACCTGCATATGCTTTCTGATAGCAGCGCTGTTGCTTCATAAGAGAGCACAATAGTTTCAATAAATATTGTATGCTTTCTTCGTGTCTCTTTTTCATTTATTGTGGACATGTAGGAGTGAGAGAACGAAAGGTGATGATCTGCTACCGTGGTCCCTGAGAGGGTCTAGAGTGTTGTGTTCTGGGGTGCCAAATCACTTGTCTCTCTGGAAAGGTTAGGAGGACAAGGCAGGCACTATAAGCTAGTCGGATTTGGGCTCATAGGTACTGATGTTGTAGGTTGACTTAGTCCCTACTAACTGATGCTCAATGGTCCCAGGTATAGTTATGTTTCTGAGCAGAATCCATGCAATAATGATAATAGCAAAAAAATGCCACCTAAGTTCTATAATTGGTGGCCAGGCCCTGATTAATATCATCCATTCATCCTTTATACTACTTCTAGTTGACACAGACGGTGCACACATACACATGGGCATGCACACCTACCACACACATCCCCTACCAAAAATAGAAGACTCCTATCAGAAGAGCAGGGCTCGTTGTACCAATATAAAATCTGTTCAATGTTACATGATCTGCAAAAGAGTCAACATTTTATTTTATATTTTTATTTCATTTCACATCAGCAGAACATTTCACACTCAGTATAATTCATCATCAAATACATCACTGTTGAGGTAGGGGTCAGATGTCAGGCAGGTTGCAAACACTTGATTCACGATTGACAACCACTGTTGGAGATGTGCTTCCTAATACATGGGACAACAACACACAACAAAACAAAAGACTCAAGTTCAACAAGAGAGAGAACCAGGACGACCAAAAACTGAGGCTCAGAGAGAAACAAACGCAGCACTTAAACCATTCACCCATTCTTCATGTGAAACAGATGTACTTCCGGGGCCATGGCCTGCTGTTAATCTGTGGCATGGCAGCTTCTCCTGGGTTAGGCATTCACTGAAAGTAAATATGGAAAAACACATATAAGTTGTTTAAGTGTAAGAAGAGTCTTCCAATGACTGAATAGAAAAATTCACTCTGGTTTTAATGATACCCAAGGAATATGTACAATGCGGATTTACTGTGGTGATTATTTGCATAATATTTGATCATACTGAGCTATTAATGAGCTTTATTGTTTTTGTGAACAGTCGAGTCCAGCCCCATAAAAGAGTTGGTCTGAGGCACTTTGGGGTCATTCAGACCCCAACAGTCAGTGCATGGAGACGGCTGTGGCTACAGAGGTACCGTCTTCACCCATGCTATGGCAGACCACCCATCCTTGTTAGATTTAACAGTTGCAGCAGAATTATTTTTGCTTCTCACAAACAAACTGCCAAAGCAGAGATTTCTTTCCAATACAATAAAAAACAAAACCAATGTCCCTAACAGGCCAGCTCCCATCATGGCCGGCGGAGCTGATGCTCCGTTGTGATTACTCTCTCCAGGCTCCTTTACGGCGATCCACCGCTTTGTTTGCCCACCCTTAACCAAGTTTCCACAACCAGAAAGCAGGCGGCTCACATGGACAAAATATCTGCCGCCTGGACTGCAGCGGGGACAAGATGGCGCCACGGCCGTTTATTCCAATGGGACTCAAATTACAGCATTGACCCGTGGAGACTGCATTGAATACGGTGACTGAGGTAGCTATTCCGTATCCCCACAGTGGCTGTTTGAGTGCCGGAGCAATTGATCGCACGGGGAGGTGCGCAAGCTAGGGACCGCGATGAGCAAGCGAAGTCCGGCTGACGAAAAAGGTGATCGCTGCAGCTTTAAGTCTGTGTGTGATGTAACTGCTGTAAATGCAAGAGAAATATAGCACTAGGAAAGCTGCTGGAACCGTGTGCTGCGCCTGTGACTCTGTTGACGGTTCATGGCATCGGAGGCTTCAGACGCGGTAACTGTTAGTGTGCTGACCGCTGATTCTGATTCGGGAGCTGGAGGGGCCCGCTGACGATGTGTTGCCTTCTCTAACATAATACTCACTCAGCCCGGGAACCGCGAATTGTGTGCAGCCATCTGACTGGCTGAGAGGGCTTGTGGTGTGGTGCGGGCATCGGCTGACTGTGGTGTTGTGCTGGGCGTTTGGTGGCCGTCTCCCTCGCTCGTGTCTCACGGATTCACCAGCAGTGGTGGACGAGGTGAGAACAATCGGGCAGGCACATACCCCTGCTGAGTGGGGTACACTATATCTGGAGGTCTCCTGAACTGTGGGGTGCTGAGGGAGACGGGGTAAAGCGCTGACAACGGGCAGCTGTTCGCCCGTGATCTTCAGAGGCAGATATTGGCGCTTGCGGAGTCACAGGTGGGGCAACATCACTGACTGGGGAGTGATGGTACCATGGATTATTAGCTGTGCATACCAATCTGGTGCTTTAGGGACCATAACGATAATTTGGCCTCATCTTCCAGAGAAAGATGAAGTCCCGCCTCTTTTACCTCACATGTCTCGGCATTTAAACGGCATCCAGGGGTCCGAGCTGTCTGCTGCCTCCCACGAGCAGGGCTTCATCATGGCTGAGACCAACTACTGCATCAATACCTACATAGGGATCTACTGAGACCCGGACATGATGTGCCTGACCTTAAAATGGCGTCCGCCTCTGCCTTCATTTCCTAAATGGCAGCCACCAGCTCCTTCTCCAATTTGCTTTTTACTCCCCCCCCCCCTTCTTGTTACCTCTTTTCTCTAGTACGGATATGTTCTTCCCCTACTCGACTATGCAACTGTAGCTTATCTAACTATTCAAAACTGTTTTTCCTGAACGCTGAGACCTGGGCAACATGGCTGATGCCCGGTGGAGTTGCTAGACAGCTATTGAGGAGATTGGCCCTGGTTTCCCCCTTGACCGTCACCTACCCAGCCGGACATTGGGCACAGTTCTTCCTCGTCTCCCTGCTATGGCTCCATTCCCCCTTCCTACAAACTCACGCAACATTGTTTCTGTTTACTGTACCTTTACTAGGATCTTGTACCTGATGTAACTTGCAACGCAACGATCCTCTTGTAAAGTGCTCTGATACCTCCGGGTCTAGCCGTCTCCAACCCAGCCAGACTTCAGACACAGTTACTTCTCGTCTTCTCGCTGTGTCTCCTACCCCCTCCCCCACCTCTGCCCTCCTTCATTCTTTGCTTGTCTCCACTATTCCTATCCTCTCTCCCCTGAATCTCTCTCCCCCTGCCTGCTTTGTTAATCCTTGTGCCTATGTTCCGCTTAATCTCCTTCCCCGTTGCCCTTTTACATTACCCCCTTACCCTTCTACATGCCATGAACCAACGGATGTAACTTGTAATTGACGTACCTTTCTGTAACAGTGTGTAACTTGTTACCTATGTAACCCTACCAGCCTGACTCCCTATAATGGCCCCCATAAGTATGCCCTTGTCCAAAGCATTCCTACTCCCCTTGTTGGGGATGGATCCAGCATTTTTTGCCCTGGAGTCTCAGAGACCCTTCTGAGGGGGTTCACAGTGACAAAGAAGTCACACATAGTGGAGGATTGGGATTGATCCCTTTACCACTGGGATCCGTCTCCTACCCTGCCGAAAGTCTGTCAGTGTGTTCACGCTGGGTTTTCTACCCCCTCCCCCTCTTCTTCCCTCCTTCATTCTTCTAAGTGTGCCCGTGACCAAAGCACTCCTCTCCCCTTGTTGGGGAGGGATCCAGTATCTATGCCCTGGAGTCTCAGCGACCCCGCTGAGAGAGTCCACCACGACAAGGCAATCACACATAATGGAAGACTGGGAATGATCCCTTTACCGCGGGGAGCCATCTCCCATCCAGCCGCACATCAGACACAGTTACTTCCTCATCTCCTCGCTGTGTCTCCTACCCCCTCCCCCACCTCTTCCCTCCTTCATTCTTTGCCTGCCTCCCCTATTCCCTTCCTCTCTCCCCTGAATCTCTCTCCCCCTGCCTGCTTTGTTAGTCCTTGTGCCTTTGCTCCGCTTAATCTCCCTCCCAGTCACCCTTTTACATCATCTCCTTACCCTTCTACATGCCATGAATCCAACGGATGTAACTTGTATTTGATGTACCTTCTGTAACAATATGTAACTTGTAACCTATGTGAAGTATTCTCCAGGTCCAAAGAATAGATAAGTC
Source organism: Triturus cristatus (assembly GCF_964204655.1). Taxonomy (NCBI): domain Eukaryota; kingdom Metazoa; phylum Chordata; class Amphibia; order Caudata; family Salamandridae; genus Triturus; species Triturus cristatus. The sequence continues at coordinate 45,908,351 of NC_140583.1, read as the reverse complement.
AGGTATAAAGTAGTAGTGAGTTTAATCCAAGAAAGAAGATCCCATCCATCAGCCAGCATAACATCAAACAACTGACTTCACAGAACATTCCTATTTACAACACTCTATGAGCTCAGAGATTCCAATGTGTCACATGATCATGTCACATGTTACTTAGCAACATCTCAGTGTAGAATGCCACACATCTCCCTTCCTCATAAGAGAACATACAAGCACATTGAATAAATACACATTGAATTAATACAAAGTCCAAAAGAACTAAACATGAAGCTAAACCTCAACACAACTTAACCTATATACCAAACCCATCATTACCCTTCCAAAATAAAAATTGCAAAATTATCTCAAACAAAAATCAGCAAGATAACTTGGTTTTTTAACCATCCTTGAAGACTTTCTTTGAGAGTTCAACTCCTTTTCCTCCACATCCTTAGCAGAAACCGACTCCTTATTTAAGTTCTGCATATTATTACACACAACAACTCTATTTAGATTCCAAATCCTATGATCTTGCGTTTGGATGGCATTATTAAATGTTTTAATTACTTTGATGGGCTTCATGAATTTTGACATAGAGCTCCCCAACAACCCAGGGCATCTAATCCTGACCCAATCACCAATATCTACTTTAGTTTTCTTTACAGCATGTTTCACATCAAAATATGCCTTTCTAGATTTAGCCTTTTCATCTTCTAATTTTAGCATGCATTCACCATCACACACACACTCCTTGCCTTTAGCAAGTTCATACTTGTTAACCCAATAAGGTTCTACACTAGTGTTGGGTACTCTACCCCGAAACAACAGAAAAGGAGACTTCCCTGTTGTTGCATGAGGAGCCAATCTGTACTCTTCAACCTTTTCCAAAACCTGTTTTTTCCAATCTAACTCCACACCTTTAGCCAATACAATAGTTTCCTTAATAACCTTATTAAATCTTTCCACCATCCCATTGGCTTCAGGATGATAGAGGGCAGAGGTCTTGTGAATAATACCTCTAGCATTTAAAAATTGTTCCATTTCTTTCGAAACCAGTTGGACTCCATTGTCCGACAATATTGATCTTGGGAAACCTTCTCTAGCAAACAAGAGTTTCAAGCACTCTATCACCTTAGAAGTAGTAATCATTGATAGAAAGAAAATCTCAGGCCATCTAGAGAACATGTCAATAACCACCAAAATGTAAATCTGTGATCCTTTCTCAAGAATAGGACCCACAATGTCCAAAGCAATTTCCTGCCATGGACCATTAGGGCGTTTCCTCAAAACCATAGGTTGCACATGAACACATTTATTTTTATCACTTACTGCACAAGTAACACAATCCCTAATAATTCTCTCTATCATGTTATCCATTCCAGGCCACCAATATGACATGCGAAGCCTTTCTTTACTTTTCGACAACCCTGAATGCGCCACATGCACTAGATCAATTAATTCTTTTCTAAGACTAGCCGGAGGAACCAATCTTGTTCCCCTAAATAGCAAGTCATTATCAACCGATAATTCATTACGTACTGTCCAAAAGGATCTTGTGCCTTCAGACCCCTCTCTACTAGACATCCACCCTTTCTTTAACAAAGATGTCACTTCACTCAATGTCACGTCATCTTTCAACTCCCTCAACCACCTTTCCTCTGAAATAATACTATGATCCACTGCACACACTATTTCATCCTCCTCATCATCATCTGAACAACAGTCCTCACTCACACTACTCTTTGGAACTAGACGTGAAAGAACATCAGCAATTCCATTCTCAATACCAGGAATATATTTTATATTAAAATTATATTCCTGTAAGCCAATAATCCATTTAGTTATCCTTCCAGAAATGAGATCTAACCCCTTTTTACTGAATATTTCAATCAAGGGTTTATGATCTGTATGGACTTCAAAATCAACGCCCCACAAAAATTTCTTTAACTTCTTGACAGCCCAAGCAACAGCTAAGGCTTCCCTTTCCACCACTGAATATCGTGTCTCAGGATCTCTAAGACTCCTTGACAAAAACATTATTGTGCGCATGCCATCGGTCCCATGTTGTTTCAGAACTGCTCCAAGACCTTTTTCACTCGCATCAGTCACCAAAATGGATTTACCTGCAGGATTAAAACTTTTTAAAGAAGGAGCTTGACTAAGCTTCTTTTTAATGGCTATAAATTCATTCTCACACATTTCAGACCATACAAATTCTTCACCTTTCCTCAATAATCGCCTCATGTTTACCGTTGCCACAGCAAAGTCCATAACAAATTTCGCATAATACTCTATCATGCCTAGAAATTTCATCAATTCGGTTTTATCAGAGGGAGAACACATCCTCGTAATAGTCTCAATCAACTCAGATTTAGGTTTTACTCCTTCCCCAGAAATACTATGACCCAGGTAATTGATCTTGTCAGATCTAAACTTGCACTTTTCCACCTTAACCGTAAGGTTATATTTGCACAAATTCCCCAAAACGGATTTCAACCTCAAGTCATGTTCCATCTCATCTTTCGCAAACACCAAGATATCGTCCTGGTATACACATACCCCTGGTAAATCTTTTAACACCCTCTCCATCACCCTCTGAAACACTGAAGAGGCTGACACCAATCCAAAAGGCATTCTTCTAAACCTATACGTTCCAAAGGGCGTGACAAACGATGTGTAGTCCCGTGATGATTCATCTAGCTCTATCTGGTGATATGCAGAAGTGAGATCTATGGTGCTAAAAACTTTCGCTCCATCAAGTAAGGTCAACAATTCAGTTATGTTTGGCAATGGATACCTATCCACCACCACAGCTTTGTTAAGTTGTCTCAAATCAATACATAAACGAAGATTGCCATTAGGTTTGCGTGCTGCCACCACTGGAGCCAACCATTCTGATCCCTCTACTTCCTCAATTATGCCACAACTGCTTAACTTTTGTATTTCCTTCTTCATGTCTTCCTTAACTGATAATGGCACACTTCTCACCTTACAACACACGGGAATCGCATCACCTTTCAGCTGAATTTTATGTTGGTACCCCTTTAAACAGCCTAAAGTCTCCTTAAATACATTTGGATACTCCCTCCTTAAATTTTGAACATATTCCTCATTGGCGTACCTATCCACTGATTGAATCCTATCCTTTAGCTGTATACACGGATTAGCGTTAGGATCTAAAAACACCCCTAAATCGCCCTGGTGAATCCAGCTAATTATACTATCACCCCGCTTTGACACATAAATTTTCCCTGATGCCATCCTGTCTTTATATTCAATCAATCCCACAAAGTATCCATGAAGTTTTATTGGCTCTCCTCCATACGCCAAAGGAATGATATCGGGTTTCATCAAACTGATCTTCCCTTTGAGCTTTGAGTTATAGAACTCATTAGACACAATGGTAATCTTTGCCCCAGAGTCAAATAGTACTCTCGTTTTTTCTCCATCTACTACAATTTCATCATAAGGACAAGATTTAGTATTGCCTTTACTATCAACCTGTATTACTATCTGCCCACACACATGACCCTCCGACTGTTCCAACTCCCTTTGGTATATCTCAACTTCTTTTACCTTAGGTTTATATTTTGTTTTGCATAACGCCGTGAAATGTCCTTTTAATTTACATTTGGAACATGTTTGATTGAGCGCCGGACATTTCTTGTCATTGGCAAGATGTCCCGCTTTGCCACATCTGTAGCATTTTCTTTCAGACCACCCCTTTTCAGGATTACTTTTTACTTCGTTTTTGGAATCTTTAGTCTCTACTTTCACAGATTCCACTTTAGACCCTTTTTCAGCGTCCCTCTTAATAACAGCAACACATTTTAACGAATGTTCAATTCGTTTGGCAATTGTTAACACCTCATCCAGTGTCGGTTCATCCTTCAACCACAATTCCTCTCTAATCTTTTCAATAGTGCACCCAAACATAAATTGATCCCTAATGCGTTCATCAGTCAGAATGTCAAATTTACATGATGACGCTAATTTTCTTAGTTGGGTTATGTAATCTTCAATAGTTTCCTCGGCTGCTTGCATCCTCTTTGCAAATTGATATCTTTCTAGAATCGTGCTAACTTTAGGAAGATAATGATTATCAAGTTTCTTAATACATATTTCGTAATCATTCAATCTCCCCGCCTCTGAATCTGGAAGCTCTGGCAAGTGATCATATACATCCTGACCTTCAGAACCTAAACAATGCAGAAGCAGAGATGACTTCCTTTCTGCGCTCAAAGATGGTCCGCACACTCTGGCGTACCTCTCAAAAACCACCTTCCATTTTTTCCACTTAATGGGAGGTGACCCAGGACACGACAAAAAAAATGGGGCAGCAGTAACATTCTGCATGTTTGAGGTAAGTTGACTTCAACCGATATAAATAACAGAGAGTTAACTATCTAGCTCCGAAGTTATACTGACAAAAGGCTTATTTACTGTGATACAGTAAAAAAAAAAAATCCTTAGTATTAATCTTTTTGTATAATTTTTTTAACACTGTATACAAATACAATTTCAATTAAACTGTAGAATTTTCCCACATGCTATTCATAATAAAACAATTATGCAGGACACTTCCCCCAGATAAAACTTCCTTCGCTTGCTTAAAAACGAAAGTAACACATCAATGCGTGTTACTCGTACACTTCCCTTGATGCGACTTCGTTCGCCCGCCTTGAAATGAAATTAGCACATCCACACGTGCTGTTCGAAGCATGTAAATAAAGTTTGTACAGTTGCTAGGATACAGTCACCAAGATGGCTACCACGCTCGCGCAAACAGTAGCGTGGTGCGTGATGACATCCTCCAGTGCGTTCAAGAGACAGCTGACGCTGACGCTGCAAGAGGCTGAGGATAATGGGCGAGGAAGAAGCAGAACATGGAACGAACCGGACAAGAAAATCCAAGTTCCAGGTAAGCAGATGTCACGTTACCTAGAATCCCGGTGTTTATTTATGAAATTTCAAATGTCCACACGCGCCGGGGAACGACCACGATGTAGTTTCAGGAATCCCTACATGCCTTGGAACCAGCACGACATTGATGAAGTATATATTTATATATATATCTTCTCATACCACTCTCCGATGCACCACAAAAGAACAGGAACAGTTTGCGCATGTATCAATCCACATACATTAACGCATTGTAAGAACACCAATTCGTCGCGTATGTCCAAGATGTGATTACGCGATGAAGAGAATCAGTATAGATGATCCGACATTGCTCGCAGCTTCTGACAATGCTTGTAGCTTACATCAGCTACAGAGATGTAACGCACGACGATCCAAACACCACTTGAGTTTCTTTTAACATCCACAGAGTACTGTATTAAGTTAAATGACCTTCCAGTGTGATGAAACAGGAATTAATACGTGGCAGAGAGTTTCTTCAAATGCGAGACAGTTCCTTAAGGCATTAAATACAGCCAAATAATTGTTGAGATCTTCTCTTTCTTTCACTCTTCATTACTCCTGTGCCGACTACGCCAGTGAAGTATTCTCCAGGTCCAAAGAATAGATAAGTCAGGTATAAAGTAGTAGTGAGTTTAATCCAAGAAAGAAGATCCCATCCATCAGCCAGCATAACATCAAACAACTGACTTCACAGAACATTCCTATTTACAACACTCTATGAGCTCAGAGATTCCAATGTGTCACATGATCATGTTACATGTTACTTAGCAACATCTCAGTGTAGAATGCCACACTATGTAACTCTCCTCATGTAAAGCGCTCTGATACCTCCGGGTCTAGCCAACGCTATATAAAAGTCAAGTAAATAAAATAAATAAATAAATAAATGCAGGGTGTTTCCCCCCAGCCCATGGAAACCACAGTTGTTTGTCCCTGCCCGGCTTCGCCGTGTCTCCCATGGCAGACACAAGGAGGGCAGATCTGCTTTGGGAGGCCCACCCTAAATAGAGAGGGTTTAATGATGCCTCAAAGGCAGAGACCTGTGGGAGAGGCTTACTGCCAGTGGAGGTTGCACCAGCAGTCAATCAGCACTTGTCAACCTCCAAATAAGAGGGGGGACTTAGAGTTTCCCAGAGCTGTACCCCACTAATTTACCATAGGACTCCCCTTTGGTAAAACGCAAATGCCCTTTGTATTCCATATTACAATGGTGGGAGAGGAGGCTATTTATTAACTGGCACTAGTGCCCCATGACACGTCACTACTCCCAAAGTCAGATGGAAGAGGAGGCTATTTATTAACTGGCACTAGTGCTCCATGACACGTCACTACTCCCAAAGTCAGATGGGAGAGGAGGATATTTATTAACTGGCACTAGTGCCCATCTTTACTGGGCATCTACAGGAGACGTGGCAGGCCCTGAAATGCCAATTAACAGCAGGACTGCAAATCCACCACCTGCCAAATGACTCCCTTTGTCTTCCACTAAAAGGGCAATGACATATGTCACTACTACCAGAGTTAGATGAGGATATTTATTAATTGGCACCAGTGCCTCATGACACGTCATTACTACCAGAGTTGAATTGTGGGAGATGCAGCTATTACATTATTGGCACTAATGCTTTACAACATATGTCACTACTAATGATTTTTAGATGGCTGGAGAAAAGCCTGTTTTTTTAATTGGCACTAGTGCCCTATGACACATGTCAGTACGACCGGGATTAGATGGTGGGAGATCAGGCTATTTATTAATTGGCACTAGAGCGCTTTGATGCATGTCACTACTACTGAAGTTAGATGGTGGGAGACAAGCCTATATTAATTGGCACTAATGCCCTTTGACACATGACACGACCACCAGGGTTAGATGGTGGGAGATGAAGCTATTGAATAATTGGCACCAGAGAGCTTTGTGATGGGCATCGTATGGAGATGTGAAAGGGTCCAACATGCCCAGCGGTATCGGAAAGTGTATATGAATCCCACACACTGACGTCAGGAGTGAGTGGAAAACTATTTCAGAGCTCTCAGGATCTCAAGAAGGTTGTTTTTTATAAAGTAATCGTATACGTGTATGTTAATCCTTTTCTGTTGCTGCCACACCAATCTCAATCACTTACTGAGCAGTGCTCATTGGTCAGACCTGGGCAATCCTCCACAAGCTGACCTTGAATTCCGAATATTTTAGGTCAATTTGCACTTGCATATTATAGTTTCTCTGCCTATTTATTGTCTTGCTCTCTGATCTAAATTGCACAAACTTTCATTAATTGACCTCACATGTGCTAGCCCAGGTAGGACTTATATAAAGAACGATACCAGGTGTTGGAACCTTGCTTGAGTATTGATCGAAATGTGAGTGGTTGGGCTTTCCAATGAGCTAGGCTCACATCCTTCCATCCATTCCATGTACGGTTTGTATGAATATCTTCCATTATCTCTTCAGCCAAGATAGGCACCTTCATGATCCCTGTGGTTAACGGGTGGACTATAGGGCTATTTTGTGGTCTTTGTATACGATTTATTCTTGACGGAGAATTTGGTATCCCTAAGCAGGCTCAGCCACCAGAGGTTACATGCTAACCTCAAGCACAGTGAGCTAAAGCAAATGCCTTCGTGCAACATAGGCCTTCTGACACTTTTTCCCAGATAAGAACAAACACCTACCTGCTGAGCCTCAGTGATGAAGGCCAGTGGGTCCCTTTACCGCAGATAAACTTACCGAAGGTGTAGGTGGCCTGGAATCCCTTCATATTCACTGACTCATCACTGTGGAACTGGAGCAGAAGGAAGCTCCCGGTGGAGGTCACTGGTGGGACTAGACTGGATCCGCAGTATTTGCCAATAAGCGGGGAGGTGGTCTTGGCACCATTGAAAATAGACAAGGAGTCATAGGCGCATTCTGCATGAGATTCAACGGCAAAGGATGTGAATGTCAATGAGACCTGCAGGGTGTAAAAGAAGTATGTGTTAGTCCTTAAATGATACCTCTGTCATGCCAGCAGAAGACAGTGTGCCATGAGGAAGAAAACTAGTTGACAGTCGTTATTGACCACCTCTATCAAGCCAGTAGGGGGCAGTATGAGACAAGGAAGAAGTATGTGTTGGCCCTTATTCACCATCACTGTCCTACCAACAGGGGGCAGTGTGAGGTAAGGAAGGAGATGTATGTTGTGGCTCTTATTTACCATCACTGTGCTGCTCGCAAGGGGAAGTTGTAGTATCTTCATATAAGGTTTACTGTTCTCCTGTATATTGTAACTAGGGTCTAAGACTATAACAATGAATATGGGACCATATAACTAGAAGGTACACCCTGTGTAGGGGAACCGTACCCATAAATCTAAACCAACCCTGTGAGAGGGTACAATGTTATGTTAACTGGTGGAAACCACGAAAACATGACCCGCGTCCGGGTTACCAAAAAGAACTAATCTGTAAACCTTGAATGGGAACAATACCCATAAACTCACCTTAGTAAAGGCTGCGTGTTACGCACTATGGAAAGGGGCTCGTACCCAGACCATGACCATCCCTATAATATGGGAACTGTGAGTAGAAATAACACTCACCAACTCACCTCAATGAAAAGGCCGCGTGTACCGCTTAATGTGTACCAAGACCACATACCCACCCCAGAGCAGGGGTTCCAATAACTCTACATGGGAATGAAATAAAACCAAACCCACACCCAAACTGCCCACTAACAACTCTATTAGGGCATCCCTTGCGTAAGGGCACTAAACCTGTGGAATTTGAACCACTGAGGACAAGACACCTCAACTTTACACTCACTAACTAAACCAGGCATACGTGTAGCCTCTGCCCAATAACACCACTAAAAAGGCATCCCTTGCCTAAGGGCACTATACTGTGTGGAAAACATGATACATAATTCTGCGTACCCAGAACCCAAATTTTTACATAATACGTCATTGCGTACCCAGAACCCAAATTCAGATTTGCTACTGGGAAGAGGCGTCCCCACTCCTGTGTTGGTCTGTGGAGGGCCATTTGAGGATCGTGATTGGTACAACAACCAACTTCAAGGCCCCAAGTACTAAAGGACAATGTGCCTCTGTGGACAAGGTAATTGGTGACTGCCTGTGTTTTGGGAACAAGTGCGAGCTTATTGACTCTGAACTACATTGGATGTTGGATTTCTAATGCTCCTTCGTGAGAGCGCTGAACCTATGTGAGAGTCTCTTGTGCCACTGCCTGTTTGGTTTTCTACTGACGCTTTAACGGTTGTTGCAGTTTTGTTCGCAGAGTCTCTGCGAGATGGGGTGGTCACTTGCACTGTGACCATAGAGAGTTTTAAGGACATATTCAATTGCTTTGGGTTTGGTTGCGGGGTCAGTTGCCAAGACGGATGTGCATCGTTTAAAAATTCAAATTGGCTCGCGCAACTTACCATCATCAATGTCGCGCGGAGCCTCTCTTCAAGCTTCCATGACGTCTTGAGCTCTTTTGGTGTTCGGAGCTGCATTTGTGCGTTTTGAAGTCGGTGCGCGCCGTAAGCCACCCGGCATGCGTCTCTTGTGCGTCCCGCCATATTGGAGTTGGCGGATCCAGGCATTTTTACTTTGCATATTCGTGTCTTCTTATGGTGTCCTACAGCAACCTGCCAACCATTGTTCATTTGAATGCTCAATAAAGTTATGTCTGCGTCGCAACGTGAGGATCTCTTGTCCGCTTTTTCAATTTTCATCGTTTATTTAGTCAACTCAAGTCAACGGACATTCGACGCTGGCCTTTTGTCTTCAGTGCGGTCGTTTTGGGCAAAGTATTCTTCTTTTCAGTAAACCGGTCATCCTAAACCGGACTCTTTTCAGTTTCAACATTAAGAAGTTTGACTTTCTTTTTCTGTCACTGAACAGTGCCTACATTCTTCGTGGTGAGTTTCTTTTGTTGTCTTACTGCCCAGGCTCGTTTTCGTTCTCGGTGGGCATGTTGTCTGCTGCACAGCATTTTGATCTCCTGCAAAGTACTTTGTTGTGCTGCCAAGTCCCTTGTTACTTTCAAGCGCTTATGTCTGTCAACTGACATTGTATCGGTTCGGAGTTCTTTCATCTGGATTATCACCAAGAACTGTCGCATGCCTGTCTATCTTCACGGTGACAGGCACACCTATGACTATGGTTATTTAACATGCTATGGTTTTAATAATTTAATGATATGAGTGTGTACCCAGTGTCTCACTACTCGGGTGAGAGATCGCTCACCGGCGGGTCACAGTTTAATATTGCACTACTAGTGAGAATGGTTTTGGTCACAGTTTATTACTGCACTTCTAGTGAGAATGTTTTTGCATACTTATGGTGGTGTTCTGATTTTGTACCATTTTCATTTTTTGTGTTGGTCGTGTAGTTTGTATTAGTCACTTTGTGATGCACTTGGTCTACGATTCTGTGTGATGGTCATGCTGTGACTCTCTTGTCGGTGCATAGGGGGTGTTAGTCCCACTTATTATATTAGTAATGGGTGTTAGTCCCATATACTTCGTGTTTAGGGGGTGTTAGTCCCACCTATTAAGTTAGTAATGGGTGTTAGTCCCATATACTTCGTGTTTAGGGGGTGTTAGTCCCACCTAGTATTCAGTGTTTAGGGGGTAATAGTCCCACCTAGGTTTTAGTGTTGGGTTAATCCCATTTACTATTCAGTGTATAGGGGGAGTTGGGTCCACCTATGTATTAGTAATAGGTATTAGTCCTTTTTACTAAATTTTAAGGGGGTGTGAGTCCCACCTTTTTTCATGTTTGTGTTGGGTGTTAGTCCCTTCATTTATAGATTAGCTTTTGTCTGTGTGGGTATCTGTCTTTTAATGCCTCACTGTGCTGCAATTTTGTTATGTTTGCTGCACTAGTCTTTCGGTTTTACTCCCATTTCTGTATTCTATACGTTTGGGGGTTGCTCCCTTATTTTTTGAGTTTAGGGGGTTTTGGTCCCACCCGTGTTTTGGTAGTGGATGACATCCCCCCATTGTGTATTTGTTTGGGAGTGATTCTTCCTGTGTGTTTCTGCAGTTTCTTGAGTGTTTTTTGTGTTACATAAGGAAGGAGAATCATGCGTTGGCCCTTACTCACCATCACTGTCCTGCCAGTGGGGGGCAGTGTGAGATAAGGAAGAAGAAATATGCGTTGGCCCTTATTTACCATCACTGTCGTTCCAACAGGGGGCAGTGTGAGATAAGGAAGGAGATGTATGTTTTGGCTCTTATTTACCATCACTGTGGTGCTCGCAAGGGGAAGTGTTACATAAGGAAGTAGAATCATGTGTTGGCCCTTACTTACAGTCACTGTCCTACCAGCAGGAGGCAGTGTGAGATAAGGAAGGACTAGCATGCATTAGCCCCTATTTATCATCACTTTCCCGCCAGCAGGGGACATTTGAGTTTCAATATACACAGTCTAGTGCCTAGGCACCTTCATCAACCAGAAGTGATAAGTCTTCATCTGAGTGGATTCGCAGGCTAGGATTTTTTTTTTTAACTCTGTCCTGCCGTCTCTGTTCTGGAATATTATTACACCATACCGCCCTCTCTGGCAGACAGTCTAGAAGGTTCTTTGTGTTTCCAGGTCCTACACGTATTTCAGCACTAAAGTGACATTGGATAGCTCCTGCACTTACCTTGTGTCCAGCTGGAGCCATGATGTAGAAGCCGCAGTCCATGTTGGCACGGTAATTGTTGGGATAGTAGGGAGATGAGATGGTGCCAGCAGAGCTGGTGAACGTCCCACCACATTTTACTGTTAAACAGAAGAAAAAATCATATTAAGTACTGGTTACCAGTGTATAATGTTCACACGCATAAAACACAGAACAGCTCGGCTTCAGCCCTGCAGCAACAACTGTCTGCCAAACAGGATCCAAGAGTAGGATTCTGCCTGATGCCCCCAAAACTCTGTTTGTACCTCAGCTCATGTGTCTTCCAGAGAAGTGGTACATGGCATGAAATTGAAGATATTAGTGCACATCTGGGAACCAGCTGCATAAGGATGGTACATAATCAAGCTCATGTCCAAGTGAGCAGTTCTGCCACTAGTGGACTCCCACTATCAGAGATCCTTATCGGTGCTCTCCCACCTCACTAATCATATGTGTCCCATATATTTTGAGCACAGTGTGATCTTTGCCAACCCTGATCATCAGTGAGCAAGATTCCAGAGGCAGAGAAATCAGAAACAAAACATTGCTAATCATGGTGAGACCTCTATTGACTCTGAGAAACAAGCACTTCCTGCAGTGAACCTTATGCCAACACGGCCATATACCTTGGGAGCACAGCTCACCGGGCCCCAAACAAGAGGCTTTTGCGTCCTTCCCTCGCCTGTGCTGTAGGAGGTCTTTGTGTCCTCCTCCCTCCCCTAGCTAGAAGCGCCCAACACCAAGCGCCGTACCATTGCTGTAGGAGGCCTTTACTACCCACTGCCTTAACTGAGAGCAGCCTTACAACAGTTACCTTCCCATTGCTGTAGAAGGCCTACTTCCTTCCTCCCATCTGAGTGTTCTCCAACACCAAGGACTGTACCATTTCTGTAGGAAGCCTTTGCAACCTCTTTCCACTAACTGGGAGCACTCGGACACGAAGGAACATACCATTAATGCATGTGGTCTTTGCATCCTCTCTCCCTTGTCTGAGAATGCCCCTAAAACAGGGCGCATATCATTGCTGAGGGAGTCCGTTGCAACCCAGTCCCTTGACCAAGAGCTGCCTGACACGAAGAACCTTCCCAATGCTGTAGGGGACCTTGCTTCCCCCCTCCCCTTTCTGAGAACGCCTCAACACCAAGGACTGTACCATTGCTGTAGAAGGCATTTTTGACCTTCCTCCACTGACTGAATTCGCCCCAACACGAAGGGCCGTGCCATTGCTGTAAGCAGTCTTTGCGTCTTGCCTCTCCTGTCTGAGAGCACACCGGCACCAAAGACCATACCCTTGCTGTAGGTGGCCTTTGCTCCCTCCCTCCTCCCCTTTCTCAGAGCACCCCAACACCAAAGAGTGAACAATTGCTGTAGGCGGTCTTTGCAGCCTCCCTCCCCTGTGTGAGTGTGCCAGTCATCAAGGACCGTACAGTTGCTGTAGGAGGACTTTACAACCCACTTCCCTTACTGAGGACAGCTGGACACCAAGGACCCTCCTAATGCCTTCGAAGGCCTTTGCGACCTCCCTCTCCTGAGACAGAGCGTCCGACACCAGGGACCATAGCATTGCTGTAGGAGGCGTTTGTGTCCTCCTCCCCTGTCTGACAGTGCCCCGATACCAAGGACCGTGCCATTGTTGTAGTAGGCGTTTGTGTCCTCCTCCCCTGTCTGACAGTGTCCCAACAACAAGTACCGTGCCATCATTGTAGGAGGCGTTTGTGTCCTCCTCCCCTGTCTGACAGTGCCCCACCACCAAGGACCGTGCCATGGTTGTAGGAGGCCTTTCCAACCCACTCCCTTAACTGAAGCGTCCTGACACTAAGGACCTTCCCATTGATGTAGGAAGCCTCTGCATTACTCCTCCCTGTCTGAGAGCGGCCTGACACCAAGGACCGTACCATTGCTGTAGGAGGCCTTGAACCCACTGGCGATGATGGATCCATCCGTCACAAACTCCAGCAACATCTCATTTCCAGAAGAGGTGAATGGCAGGAGCTCTCCGGTCCCACAAGCTTTGCTGAGTAAGACTGGGGCTGCCTTATTGTCGCCATCATAAATTGTGAGGTAGTCAGAGTCACAGTTTGGGGAGGACTGGAGATCAAAGGCATCAAACTGCAGAAGAATCTGAGAAGAAAGAGCAGAAATTTAGACATATGACCGCCAGGGCATCTAGAAGTTCTATCTTTCATTTGTTTATGAAGAACTGATTTTCAGTTTCTGAAAGTTTTCTGCAGACGCGACTCGTCAGTGATTTTGCATTGACTGTCGGACAATCCCTGTATCCCTTTACCTCGACTCTTTAATTTAGTAACTGCTTCTGTCTATAGCCCCCTTCACCACCATCCTCCCACTTCAATTGTCTGTTTATAGAGACATGGCACCCTTCTGCTGTTCCTGCTCCTCGTGTTTTCTCTCTTGGTGCCTCTACTTGGAACCAAACCTCTGCTGATGCCAAGGTACCTCTTGTGAAGAAGTTACACACTGAATTCTTGATTGCTTGTGCTAAGCTGCGGCTCTCCGTCAACACCACATACTTAAAGGAGTACCCGAGAGAGCTAGGCTGGTGTAAGCTTCAAGACGCCTGGCACAGTTGGCCCTTTCATGGGCTCACAGTGAAGGCCCTTGACCTCGAGGGCACGGCCTCTGGATTACCGATAGCCTGTGTTCGTACCTTTGAATGTGAGTGATGCCACACAGCAGACCATGAGATGAAGAAGACTGCCGCCCTACAGATGAAATCTCACAAAGGATGTCCACGCTTTGTGCAACGATTGAACGTTAGAATATATAGCAGAGAAATATCACGTACAAAAACATTGTAGCCAGAATATTAACTATCGCAACATCCTGAGCATGTACAGCTGAGAATAGATTCACTGCTCTCCGCATCAGCCTACCTTAAAGCCATATATCTATATAGTGTCAAGATAAATGTGAAATTTAGTGTAGCAAGTCTATACTTACCTATACATATATTGACTATAACCGTATTTGCATTATATTTAAAATTCAATATTCTTGTACCATACACTCAGGATATAATACCTATCGCTGAGCACACTAGCATTCTGTCCTGCTACACTCTTCATTAAGAAATTAACCCTTGTATGTCCATATCCCTTGGGGAACTCTGGCATTCTCTCTCACCTTTGTTCACTGCCCCCTTGTTTCTTTGACGCCCATTTTGAACTTGCTTAAGGTATGGCCTACTTGCTGCATGCAGACCCACTCTTTAAGCTTTATTCCGTCTTCTCTATGGTGACAGCACTGCTGTAGATGTAAGTAACACCTACTAATTGTTTTTTCTCAGACGTTCTGCAGTGACGTTGCTGCCGTCAGTGGGGAGAACACTCCAAGGACCAGTCCTTCTTCTCCACACTGATGGAACGATCTAACCAGAGTGACTTACCTCAGCAGCTACCTCTACCACCTGTCGATAGGTCCGAACTCAGTGCACTACTCCAAGTCCCACCCTCAGATAGGTCAGGACTCTGGCAGGAGGAAAGCGGGACTGACTTCATTACCTTATCGTAGGGCACTCGGATCAGGTAGACACAGTTGACGTTGTTTGGGTACGAGGAGGGGTTATTGGATGACTTCACAGTTCCGGTCGGGTCAGAGAGAAGAGTGCTGCACAAACCTGAAACCAAATATGAAAATTAAAGTCCTTTAAAGAGTGATGACTTGAAACTTTACAATGACCATGACGGTTAGAAGTTCCACCCTCCACCAGATGCTACCCAGAACTTCTCAGTTAGTCTCACCAGTATTTAAGCAGACATTTTATACCTCCACCAAGAGGAAGCCCTTGACCTAAATAATGATCTCTGTAGCCAATCAGCACTTAGTGCAAGTCTCAGTAATGATATATAAAAACACAATGAACATAAGTAGGCACCAAAAACCTACACGGGGCACGTTGAGCGTCGACCCCAACTACCCTGGTGCAGGTTAAATGGCAGTAGAGATAGGATAGGTTTTTGGAGACATAGATACAAATTAAAACTCTGCAAGAGGAAATTGTTTTGGACTAAGAACAGAATATTTCTACCTCTCCACTTTCTCTATTCTGGTCTTCAGTGACATGTATCCTGGTCAAAGAAATATACATGGTGTATAGTTATAAAGGCACTTAGGGTCTCATTTATGAGGTCCCTTGCGCCGCTGAAAAGTCACTTTTTGTGCCATCCCGTGGCACAGGAGCCTGCAGCATTAAGCCACTTTTTTCCCTTAATGCTGTCTGGTAAACATTGTTCCCTTTAACACAGTTTTCTGCATTAAAGGGGCATGAAATGGGTGTTGATACACGTTGGAATCCAAAGAGGGAATAAATGCTGGGATCCAATCAGAAGATAAATGCTGAAATCAAGTCATTTGATACATGATGGGATTCCATCTGAAGACAAGTGCTGAGATCTGATCATAGGATAAATGCTGGGGTTGCATCAGGAGGAAACAAAGCCTGGAATTCAACCAGGGATAAATGCTGTGATTCCATCCTATGCGCAGGAAGAACATAGAGGGCTATTGGTAGCAGGTGATAGGTTTTAGTAGGGCAATAGGACAGTTCTATTTGCCTGCCTTAGCTTAAGCTGGTGAAACATCTTTCTCTTGGCTGATACTGCTAGATTTATCAGCCTCATTCGACATAGTGGACTATGGCCTACTGCTTGACCACTGTGTTGGATAAAGCTCTAGAACGGTTCTGATAATGTTCTAACAGGACAGACACAAAGTGCTAGGCCTGAGTCCTTCAAGTCATCAAAGGGGAAGGTTGAAGGAGGGGTCTTCCAGTGTCCACCCTTCTGTCTCTCTATCTGCCTCCCTTGTCTTTCAAATCACTATTTTGTATCATTAGGGCCAGAGACCTGAAATAGTGTTTATTTGCTGATGACAACCTAATCTATTTGCATGTGTGGGGCTGAAGGACGCGTTCTTTGTCCTTAAAGAAGGCCGAAGTAATGTGGTCAGGTGAATAAATAAAAGTGGGCCAAAATTTAGTGGAGCAAAAACTGAGATGCTCTGCAGAGGCTCATGACTCCTAAATAACCCTTCTTAGCCACCGGACTTTATTTGAGATCCCATGCACCTTCACTAAGACATCTAAAAGGTTTGGGGTCATCTGGGAAACAGAATTGAACTTTGAGGGGGCGTGGCTAGGCGCCAGAGAAGATGGCCGCCGCTGTGAGAAGCTCCGTCGGAGCGTAACCGCAACGGGGCCTCCAGGCGACTCACGTCAGCACTTGTTCCAGAAAATGCGCTAAGAACATAGCGGAATGACTGCATCCTTGACATTTGGAGGTTGAAGTGACGAGGTGAGCGTAACAGGCTGTTTTTGAAAACTCTCATCGCCCGCGGATCGGACTTCAAATGCGGACGCCATTTTGCAGCTTCCTGAGGTTTTATATCTCTCGTCTGCCTCGCGCTTCTTCTTCTCAAGGAGCGCTACCTCTTCCTTTTCATGTTTAAGGCAGGGACCATCGTTATAAGAAGGGGGTAAGAGGATTTTCATTTTTTAATAATGGAAAATTTCTCTGGATGACTGCCCTTCACTGACCAACCGCCATTTTGTGATGTCTACAGCCTCACAGATGTAATGCCTTTTTTCTGACGCCATGCAGGAGGTTCAATAACTGTTTTGCTTCATAAGTGGACAGTATAAAGTAGGTTGCTGAGAGAAAAGTATTTTTTGCTGTTTCTTACACTTTTTGCCTTTTCAGAGAACGACTGGCAAATATTTGGCATTTTGTTTCTTACTTCACGCTCCCTGGTTTTTTCAGTCATTTTATGCCATATAATATCAAATAGCTTGAGGCAGTATCTTTTTCTTTAAAACATTGCTAGAGCTTGGTCTCTCTCTTCATATGCTGGTTGTCACTGGTCTCTTTGTTTTGTTACGCTGATTTTTGACTGCCACGTACAGGAATTCCTCCTCAGCGTTTCCTGTATTAATTTTCTACCATCATTTTAAGCCTTTGGAACTTGATTTACTAATTTTTCTCACCTTTCAATTTTTCAATGGCGACGTCACGGCATACTCGTAATGCTCCTCAGCCAGTCAATGCCTCCACAGCACCTTTGGAAGACTTTAACCCTTTCAGTGTACTACAAGACTGCATAATAGAGGCAACTAGTGACTCCCCTGCCACTAAAACATCCTCTCCTCAAACTTCCCGCCCAAGCTCTAAAACCTCGTCCAAAATATCCTCTTCTTCTACCTCTACACCAGGGAAGCGAGTGAAGACAAATCCTCCCTCTCCTACTAATACTCCCTCTTCTATTTTACTGGAACTTTTACTTGAAGAAATTCGTTCTCTCAAATCCTACATGACAGAAACAAATTCTCGTCTTCAAAGTCTCGAAGATAACTGGTCACACACCGAACAAAAAGTAGAGGATTTGGAGAGAAAAGTGGCTTCAGTTCAAACAGTTACAGAGCAAGTTCCATACCTGCATAGGGAAATTCAAAACCTTAAGCAACAGGTCGAAAACGTAGAAAATCGAAATAGGTGTAACAACCTACGTATTTACGGACTTGCGGAAGGCCTTGAGGGATCAAATCCTATATCCTTTTTTCAATCCTTTTTACCCACGCTTCTTGGTCTCCCAAGTTATCTAAGTTTAAATATTCAACGAGCTCATCGTTTAGGCTCAATCTCTCGTTCCTCCACTGCCTCTTCTTCTTCTTCAACAAAACCTAGAGGAGTTATCCTGAATTTCCTAGAATATACCGACTTACTTAAAGTTCTTCAAGCTGCAAAACAGAAAGGGAAGATTACTTGGAATGGTTCTAATCTTATCTTTGCACAAGACTACGCCAAAGTTACTGCTGATCGTCGGAAGAAATTCCTGGATATGAGACCTGCTCTTCGCTCCCTGAATGCTCGTTATGGCTTGTTCCACCCTTGCCTCTTTAAAGTGACTTACAACAATAAAACGACGAACTATGAAGACCCGGAGCTGTTTCAACAATTTTTGAACTCTTCTAGAGATGACTCTATGGACATTTCTCGAGCATAATTATTCTGTGTTCTTACGCATCCCTTTTTTATGTCTTGAAGTTTGTTATCCTATCCTGCCTGCTGTTTTTTGCTCCGTTGTGAATTTACGTGGTTAATGGTTTTTTCTTTTTGGTCTCTTTTAGATGCTGTTTAGATGCTGTTACGTGCTCCTTTGATGTATGTTTTCGTCATACATGCCTGGAAGTCGCTCTCCCTTTGCCGCGCCCTGATGGAGTCTCCAGTCCGGTGTGCTACCTTCCTCATGTGGCTCCACCATCCCCAGTCGTATTGTCTTTTTGTGGTATGTCCTTTTGACACCTTTTTATATGGTCAATTGTTTGATTTGTATTGTATTTTTGTTTTGTGTTTTTCTTTCCCGAATCTGGGTTTTCTCCCTTTTCATTCTCTCTTTTTCTCCTCCTTTTCCTTCTCCTCTTACTTAGATACACCTTACAACACTCTTTTTATGTGTTTTTGAGTTTCTCTCTCACTCTTCCTTCCATCAATTCCAATCTCTGTTATAATGCAATTTCTAACTTTTATTCTGATTTTATATCAACTGTTCATGTTTTATTGGATGATTTATTTTTAGAGTTGTAACTTGGAATGTTAAAGGAGCAAATAATCCTATTAAAAGACAACGGGTATTAACGCATTTAGCTAGACTAAGGGGCATATTTATCAAACCCTTTTCCCATTCTCAAACGGGCCGATTCTCAGAATCGGCCCGTTTGCGAACGGGAAAAGGCCTTTTGGGATGTATCATCCCAAAAGGACTTCGCAAATTAGAGAATCGCAAAATTTGCGATTCTCTATTTTGCGATTGCATTTAAGGAATCGCAAATTGCGATTCCTCAAATGCAATGTATGAAGCCTAGAAAAATTGCAATTTGGCCGTAAGAAATCGCCTAAGCTAATATCTCTTATTTCTATTTTATACTCAGGACCCAAAGCTTCTATTTTTGTAAATGGCAAGAGTTCGGACTACTTCTCTCTTTCTAGAGGAGTGCACCAAGGTTGCCCTCTTTCCCCTCTTTTATTCATAATAGCTCTGGAACCCTTTTTAACTAAAATAAGATTAGAAGAAAAAATCACTGGCTTTCAACTTGATTCATCTCATATTAAATTATCCGTCAATGTGGATGATATTCTCCTCTATTGCTCCAATCCATCCACCTCCATTCCTTCATTTTTATCTCTGGTTGACACTTTCTCTCAATTATCTGGGTATCGTCTTAATGCTGACAAATGCGAAATCCTGCCTTTAAATGTTTTTTGTCTGAAACATGACTTCATACAGACCGGCTTTTCCTGGCAAATCTCTAAGATTAAATATTTAGGCTTGTGGTTTTCCTCTAACATCCCTGAAACATTAAAAATAAACTTTGATAGTATGATTAAAACTTTATCTGATTCTATTGACCACTGGCACCCACTGTTTCTCTCTTGGTGGGGGCGTTTAGACTCAATCAAGATGATGCTCGCTCCTTTGATTCTTTATCTCCTTTCTATGATTCTGGTTCATATTCCTGTTTTTTACTTTAAAAAAATTGATTCTCTTTTGACTAAATTTCTTTGGAAGAATAAACCCTCTCGAATTGCTCTGTCTGCTTTGAAAGCAGATAAATCACCTGGAGGCCTTAAATGTCCTGATTTTAAATCATATCATCTTGCTTTCTCTTTAAAGCAATCTTCTTGCTGGCTTTCTGTTGATCAACAGATTCATCCTCCTATTTGGTTAAAAATAGAAAAATATTTTCTAGCTCCTATTGAATTCAAGGAATCTCTTGCCATCACTAACAACATCTCCCTTTTTCGCTCCCCAGTCATCTCTCATACGCGTAAAATCCTTGCACCTCTTCTTCCTTCTTCTTATCCCTCATTGTCCTCTTTAGATCAACAGCCCATTTGGCATAATAATTTGCTACGCATCAATAATCGTGCCTTTTATTGGAAAGCGTGGAGACTCAAAGGATTGTTTTGGATCTCCCAATTACTAATCAATAACATTCCTATTTCTTTTCTGGATCTACAGTCAAAATTCTCTTTGCCATCCTCCTGTAAAGATAAATATGTTTTATTGTGTTCTTCTCTTTCCCGATACCTTCATTCTTTACCGTCTCTTTCTACTCCTCCATCTAAATGTTCTGCCGTTTTTCCTTTACTCTCATCCACCGCTTCAGCATCTTCTTTATATAGGTGTTTATATTTCTCTTCTATTAGAGGCAAGGAGAAGGCTGAATTGGCTTGGGAAAAAGATTTGGATGAAAGTTGGCCTACCCCCCTTTGGGATAAACTATGGCTAAAGATTCACAAGACTTCCAGAGCTGCTAACACTTCTCAAACCCTTTATTTTATTTATAAATGTATTTTATTCACTCCTGCTAAGCTAGCTTCTATTTCTCCTGACACTCCCTCTACTTGCTTGTCCTGCCCTTGTTTATTGGCTGATTTAAAGAATATGCTTTTCCAATGTCCTCCCATATCTCGCTTCTGGCTTTTAATTTGGTCCCAAATTAACAAAATCTTTCATACTCAAATTCCTTTCTCTTTTACCAATATTTTCTTAGGATCCCTATCACCTTCATGGTCTGCTGCATCTCTTAACTCCAAATTGGTTGACTCATTAATAGCAATTGCTTTCTACCTGATAACTTCCAATTGGAAACAGGCAGATAAAGTCACTTTTAAAGCATGGTGGAATGCTGTTTGTTTTCACCATAGACTGGACACTAGTTATGTTACTCCTATATCGCTTTCCATTAAAAGAGATCTTTTATGGCTACCTTTATCCTCTTATCTTACACTCGCTGCATCTATCAACCCTACATCAGCTAACACTTCCGATGAAGTCCAGAAACCTCCTTGAGGTAATCGTTAGTCTTTTATTTTACATCTTAATATGGTTTCATGATTACTCCTTGTGTTGTATTGTTAATTACATTTACTCTATATATCTCTAAAACCTTTTTCTTCATGTTTATAAAGTTTGAACTCTGGTGTTATTTCCAATTTTTGACCTCTCCCCCTCCTTCTTTCCTTTTCCCTCCCTGATCTCCCCCTACTTGCTTTCCTCTGCTATCCCCCTTTTCTTAAATTGGTTTTGCTACATTATAAGTTTATAATGTTATATTGTATGTTATATGAAGTTCTCTCATGTTTAAATGACTTTTTCTCAATAAACTTAAACTTAAAAAAAAAAAGATTTGAACTTTGAGGCTCACATCAGCTCTGTAGTGCTTCTGGATTATTCAGGTTAATACAACTGCAAAACGCATTGCCCTACATCCAAAACAAATATCACAAAATCATGTCTGGTTCAGTGACTGATTCAATCCTGGATTAAATCAATTCCTTTATGAGTGGGCGTCTAAAAATCAAATAGCTAAGATGCAACATGATCAAGAAATGGTGAGATGACTTGTTTTAAAACTAGGGATACATTTTCATTTATCAGCAGACATATTCATTGGTACCCATCCAAAAGCTATCTGAAAGGTCATTATCTCATCAGCAGGCTAGATTTCATTGGTACCTATCCAAAACCCCTATCCAGAAGGTCATTATCTTCAAAACAGCATTCCTATTTTTAAGTGCATCAAGAAAAACAGCACCCGATTGTGGGCTAAAACCATTAGACATCTTCCCTCCTCCAAGCTAGGATCATGTGGCTTATATCTTCTTCACATTGCAAGTACTGATACTCAGTGGAAGGGAGACCGCAGATTCTTTCTAGTTGGCCCAAAGATTCTCAATGTAGTGCCAATGGATATTAAGAAAAGACATACTCTACTTACTTTTAGGAAAACCTTAAAACATTCACATGTGCTCTTTTTTGCAGCACTTATATTAACATGGTATTTTGTACTATTTATTTAGTGAGTTTAGCACTCAAACACAATGATTTATTTCATAGTGTGAGCTCTACAAATAAACAACAAAATAAAAATGTCCCATGAAGGATCACTTTAGTTGACATTGAGCTGTAATCAATAGGAAACGTGAGATACCCAGCTAGAAGGAACGTATGCTGGGACTGCTGTGGAATTTCAGAATATTACTGCATACGTGCACTCCTTACCACACTGGTACAGGGTGTTGATTTTGGAAACATCCAGGTTGCTAAGCCCATTTCTCTGTCCAATGGGTGTTTCAGGATTTGGCTTGGGGATGATGGTCGGCTGTCCATAATTGTTACTGAAGGCATACCTGTGGAAAGGAAGACCTTACAGGTAAAGCCCATCATGTATGTGCCATTATAGTTCATTATTCACACATAAACATCCACAGTGAGTGCAGCTGATGGTCAGATATTTGGGGTTCGCTTAAAACGTTGAATGTCTAAATTTAGTCTCAAAGTTTTTCCTGAACTAACCCCCTGCAGAATCTACCCTGCTCAGTCTAAAACTTCACAGATTTCCATTTAATGAACCTCTAAGCCATAGAGGAGAGAACACGCCCACCTTAGCGCCTTCTCCCTCACTCAGAATCTCAGATCTTAAAAAGCACTGATTTGAAAAACTCTTCCTGTAGAGTCTCACAACATTTCTGCTTTCATCAGAGGTTGACGTGAGCACTAGGTACCATCCTCGTGTGATTCATCAACAATGGCGCTTCCACTCTACACCGAGTATGTTCACCAACTCAGAAAGCATTTACATGCTCTCTTCACCCATGGACATTCCACACGATGGGAACATGTTCACTGACACAGCCATGAGTCAACTTCACTTTCTTACCTTGATCTTCAATGGCAGTTCCACACTGTGGCACCCACGTACACCAGCCCAGACATCATTCCGTACCCCAATTCACATACAGAGCATCAGTACTAACCAATGGTGTTCACCAACACAGCCATGATGGGACTAATCTTCCTCATCCATGGACATTCCACTCTGGGAACATGTTCACTGACACAGCCTTAAATATACTGCCCGTTTCTGCTTTTATCCTCTTATGGCGCTGCCACATTCTAGCACTCATGAAGGCCAACCCAGCCATCTTTCCATTGCTCCTCTTTCCTCCTAACAGACGCTGTCACCACTCTGGTGATCTTACTCATATATATAGGTTCAATTATGCACCATGCTCTGCTCCCTGTACACCCCTCCACCGTCAAAGGTGAAATAAACACCACCCTCTACTTCCCTTTTCTAGCAATCTCAGACATTTGCTGTACCATCCTGACGGTTCTCCACCCGCTAAATAAAAGGAACCATCATCACTGCGGTTCCTTTCAATTACTAAAGGTTTTCACCCAGGTTGTGGGGGTCATTATTGTTTTCTTCCTGTCCCTCAATGTTAGGTTTTTCCTGACGGTGATGGGCAAGAAAATATTACACCGCCCACCCTAAACAGGGCAGGCATTGTAATGCCATTCCTCAGATGGCCGCCACCACATCTGGCTGTCAAAGGAAGTATTTCATCAACAGAGCCAACTGGGGCTCTGTCCACGGGATACTTAGGGTCCGCCCATCTTTAAGTAAGCGGGTGGTGCTAGGGTTTGGGGGAGAGGGGCATCCATCATGTTTGCAAAGGAGTACCTTGTCATACAAAATCAAAATCAGGGTCACTGTCTATATATGTAAAAGCCTTTGATGAGAGTTTTAAACTGAACATTTCTGAGCTGAGCATCAGAGACTTACATCCCATAATGCATCACGGAGGAGTAGTCATATTCCAGCCCAAGGTTGTTGGTGTTCTCTTTGTTAAAGTTGCCGATGTTTCCTGTTAAGATGAGCAGACAGTAAAGATGAGTTAGTGCTGACCGAGCCTGACAGGGCACATTTCAATAAAGTGAAGGTCCCATCTTACTAGGGGGCAGTGCTCCTGCGCAGTAGCGGTCCGTGGAGGGAGTTCCGCGGGCAAATTCCTTTGCGCGCGCTGCATCGCAAAATGCGATGCAGTGCGAGCAACGAAATTCGTTTTATTTATTTAAATGTGTACTTACCTCTATTCATCCATATTCCGGTGTTTACATTTCCCCACCCTGCCCCTCCCCCGCCCGGCTCACTGCCCCACGGAACTCCCTTCACGGACCGCTACTGCTCCTGCATGTCATTGCAGGGGTTAGAAGTAGTCCAATGGCTAAGCTTCAAACTAGGAAGATGTGGGGTTGAGTTCACATCTGGGCCTCAGCACCAGATAGAAAAGCATGTGAATTTGAGGTAAATCACTTAATCGCACCAGCATGTGTTGTGAAGTTGTAAAATTGTAAATGTAAGTCCTGTTTGATGAAGAGCACCATCTTGCTCCAGAGTGAGGCTCACACTAAATAGACACCAGTGCCTACATACATCTGAGAGGGATGCACTGGAGTTTCAGCCAGGTTTAAAGATAACTCACTGTTGTCTTTTTTGAAGGGAAAATCCTCATGTTTTTTTCCTTATGAAACTTTTTTGCCTCATAAAGTGATCCAACCCCCTTGATAATCTGCAGGTTCACCTTCCACCTTACATTGTATAGTATAGTATCCTAATTTCATTTATGTGGTGCTTGACAAGGCACTGAAGCACTTTATGCCGACGGGCACAGCGCTCCGGGCACCCAAGGTTTAGTGGTTAATCCAGTGGTTGTTGGTTATTGGGATTATTCTTGTGCTCTCAAGAAAACCGTACAATGCATTTACTCCAGTTTCTTTGAGGAAGAGAAAACTATTAGGAGTTAGTGGTGATTAATTGGGAAGTAGAGGGGGTATGTGACCTTTAATAGATGGTTTGTGGTATTAATACATGAAAGAGGAGATTAGGCATTAGAACTTTTCAGGAGTGACTTACAAAGCAGAGTGATTGATTTGAAAATTTGGAATAGAATGTAGTAGTAAAGCTTTATTTCGATATAGAAACATATCATAAAAGCAAAACATGACAGCATAAAAACAATGGTCGAAACAAAGCAATTTACAATTCATATTACCATTAAAAACATTTCATATTTACACGGGATAATCTTAAAATTTATGAAAAATGAAAAAGGGACACTTTACTGTATCGTCAGTTGTTTAGCAGATCTTATGCGCCAAGCCCAGCCTAGGAATTTAGCCAAACAAATGGCAAAAAAGGGTCTTGTATCTGAGAGCAGTATTCTTATAGCTTCCAGATGTGAGCGAGTTCCCAGGCTCCTACAAAGAGGCTTCAACCACCTCCGTCTAGGGGCCATATAGACTCGACACTCAAATAGAAAGTGTACGACAGATTCGATTTTTAGCTCGCAGAATGGGCAATAGGGTACAGTTTGCAGTGGTGGTTTCCAGGTAGAGGTAAACTGACATAAAGGTAAGACCCCAACCCTGAATTTAAAATATAATGCCCTATCATGTGGACTGTGAATCAAGTCCAAATATGGTTCTCTGGAGGGGATATCTTTAACCATCAAGAAGTTGGCAACAGATCTTGGGTGATTTGATTTACCAAGTCTCTCGTCATCCACCCAAGACCAGTAAGCCTTCTTCAGTTCTTGTTTAGGAGGTGCTGTTTTATTTTCCCACGCAGCTCCCAGACCGAGCTTGTATAATGCCCTCTTGACCTCTCTGAGCCAGGCGATCTTATGCCAGCCAGGTAAGGACAGTACATCTTTTAGGGCGTCTGCATAGCTGTGGAGTTCGGGGACGTTCCAAATTCTAGACCATAGTAGTAAGGGGCGTAATTTAGCTTGCTCGCAGATTGGACGGGTACCTGCGTCCAGCAAGAGGGGGATTGTGGAGGTGCTCTGGGGTAGCCTCATCAGATCTTTGTGAAATTTATTTTCTAGGTGGGCCAAAGTATCCACTCTCTGGGTACCCCAAAGTTCTGCGCCATACAGTGCTGCACTCACAACCCTACCCCTATAAATATCAAGAAGTGCCCCAATAGGTTTTATGAAGGAAGCACGCTGCTCTTTAAGTAACGCACCAACAACCCTCTTATGGGTTAGAAACACTTTTTGGTGATGGGCCTTCCAGCTCATACTATCACAAAGACGTATGCCTAGATAGTCAAATTCTTTGACCCGTTCTAATGTGACAGAGTCTAGAGTGGGGGGTTTAACAGATTTCTTAGGGGGGTTGAGGACAAGAAATTTGGTCTTGCCAATATTTATGGCCAGTCCCTTGGTGTCACAGAAGGCCTTGAAGCTGGAAAGTAGTGACTGTATGCCTACAGGTGATTTCGAAATCAGGAGGGTGTCGTCCGCAAACAGGAGCGTCGGGATTTTCCTTCCAGCCAGGGATGGTGCATCTGCAGGATGTTGAAGAAGGTGCTCCACCACTCCATTGACGTAAAGCGAAAACAGAGTGGGGGCAAGCACACACCCCTGGCGGACGCCCCTGTCTACTGGAATACACAGGGTTTTTTCTCCCTGGGCACCCCATCTGATTTGGGCAAAGTTGTTTTCATGAAATTTTATCAGCAAGGCCAACAAATAGGGAGGTAGACCTAACTCGTCAAGGACCTTCCACAATAATGCTCTTGGAACCAGGTCGAAGGCTGTTTTTAAGTCTATGAAGACTAAGTATAAGCTGCCCCCTCCTAGCACCACTACCTTCCAATAGAGCATTAAAAGGCGGAATGTCTGCTCGACGGTGCCTGTCCCTGATCTAAAACCCGCTTGGAAATCAGACAATATCTGGTTTTCATCCACCCACTCCAGAATCCTGCCCAATACCACTTTCCCCGCTACCTTTTGCGTCGAATCCAGCAAACTGATGGGGCGGTAATTGGCTGGGTCTTCCCTGCTACCCTTCTTGAAAATGGGGACTACTTCAGCGCCCCTCCAAGAGTCAGGGAAAGACCCCCCCAACATAACCTCATTAAGAAGAGCAGCAATTAATCTGCTCCAAAATGGGGGATTCTTTTTTATCAAGTCGCCCGGGATCCCATCAGGTCCTGCCGCTTTGTTAGAAACAATACACCTGATTGCCTTCTCTACTTCCAAGGTGGTAAATAGGACTTCATTTGGTGGGAGATCTGTGGAACTGAGCCTTGGGAGCGGGTCTGGTTGCGGAGGCCCTGTCTGAGCCGAATACAATTTCGAAAAGTGGGCAAACCAGGCAACACCAGGGATATTACAAGTCAGTTGTTGATCAATGGGCTTGTCTCTTGATCTTAGCAAGTCCCAGAACCCCTTAGCATCTTTCCTTGTGCTCGCCTCCGTTAGGTCACGCCAAAAGTTGAAATCATATGTCCGCTTGGCCTCAGTCACAGTTTTCCTATAAAGTTTCCTTGCAGACCTGATGGTAGCTTGGTCTTTTCCTTTTACTGCAGCAACAAGATCACCCTTAGCAAGTCGACACTTGGCTGTGAACCACTTTTCACTTGTTCTCAGGGCCCCCTTTGAAGCAGTTCTGGAGCTGGGTTTGGGAATGATGAACAGCCCACTTAGTGCCGTTACAGTCTCCGTAAATAACGATAAAAACATCTTGCTATCGCTATTCGTGCTATCAAGCCTAGATTCAGCCTCTAGTAAGATGGTTTCAGCTTGTGACATCCTAGCCTCATCCGCTGAGACTCTTGCCCATTTAAGACGTCTGCCACAGTTTGAGGGAAGAATCTCATGTGAAGCTTTCCATAACTGATTAGTAGCTTCTTGAGACCCAGTTTGCCAGCGGACAGAAATGGATAAAGCGAGAGGGTTGTGGTCGCTATCACAGGTCTCTATAACCTCCATGTCTTGATGATATGGCCAGAGGTTATAGTTGAGCATAACAAAGTCAATTCTGGATGAGTGGCCCGTCCTATTGTATGTATGGGCACCCATGGGATCTGATTTAGAACGCCCATTCGTTGCTCTCAAGTTATGCTCCATGCAAAGAGCATTTATATCGATCGCCTTTTGTGTCCATTTAGGGATCGGTTCGAGGTTCAAAATAGGGATGCCCCTCCTGTTATCCTCCTCGTTGGTATCCAGAATATCTTCTTTGGCTAAAGGCTCAAAACAGCAATTAAAATCGCCTGCCAGCAGGACGAGAGAGTCGGCGTCACAGGCAGACAGGTAGTTACTTAAGCCTAAAGAGTTTAGAGATCCTCCGTTCCTATTGCCCCTTAAGTAGAGATTAAATAGTTCTAGTTTCCTTCCCCCTTTGTAGTGCACTGTTAGCCATTGAAGGTCAGGTGTTTCGGTGGTCCTTTGAGAAACACTGAGGTCTAGTGCTATGTTGATCCAGATGAGAAGACCACCGGATGGGCGTCCTTTAGAACCTTGGTGACATACAGCCGGAACATAGAAGGTCGAAAACCCCACTCTATGTCTAGGTTCCTGGCACCATGTTTCCTGTAGCAAGCAAATGTCATAGGGTGCCAGGAAGGTGTTCCATTCCGGGTTATCAAAGTTACGTGCAAGGCCAGCCACATTCCAGCTTAAGACCCTCAGTGAAGAATCGCCTGGGGAGGCAACTCTATCAGGCAGGTCGATCTCCATTGGATTAGATTGTACTGGAGGAGGGGGGATCGAACAGGGGCTGTCTGGCCTCGTTTCCACTCTTTTGCAATCTAAAATGGCCATTTTGATCGGTTCCATGGCCCGGGGCAAGAGAGTCAGAAGCCCGGCTTGGCTAGTTGGAGGGCCGTTGGTTGGATTTCCAATTATGTCTATAACATGTGGAGACAATGCTTTTTCTAGTTGTGGGCATGCTGGGAACATAGAAAGTCAATCGACCTCCTCCAGGCCTCCAAATCTATTGTAGGTTGAAAGGCCATTCCAGTGTAAAAGAGTATTCTTTTGCCTCATGGGATGGGTGTTCCATGGGTGGTGCTGCACCAAGGACCAGTTATCCGCTTGGGTATGCAATTGGCGTGGGGGGTAAAAATAGGATAGCGGCCTTGGTATGACTAAAGAATCTTCACTAGTTGGCCAGGAACAGATATGGTGCGCCGTATGTGGGTCTTCAAAAGTTACAACTACACAGTCCCCTTGCTTAGATTTCTTGGTTGGGCCCACCCAGGGTATTCTACGGACCATCATTACTCGGCTTCTTTTGCCATTGGGAATCGGTCTGTTGACGTTAAGCCAGTGCATAGTTTTATTTTTCAATGACCAGTGGTTTTCGTGTTGGTCAGTGCCAATCACAGGGACGCCTGTCAACACGACCACATAGTCATTGGCCTCTGGTGGAAGGTCTATATAGCCTCCTCTAAAATTTTCTTTTGGACGAGGACCCTGGGTTTCGGCAGGCTGGGGTCTGGCGGATGCTACCAGGTTTGGATTTACTTTTCCAGGCTTAGAGTTCCGTGTGGGAATCTGCGGTTTGGTAGCCTGAGGTTTAGCGGTTATGGAAACTTGATCCACAGCCACAGTCCTCGACTTAGGAACAGGCCTTACAGCAACAGGTACTGGTGGGGGGTGCTGCTCAGCTTGCAAAACAGGGGCTGGCGAAAGTGGGTCAGATAAGGACACGCCCTGGTTTTCGAGACTTCTTAGGCCGAGAGTGGCCAGAGCAATAATGCTCTTCTCCATCTCGAGTAGATTGTTTTCTATCCTAGACAATCTTAAGTCGAGTGGTGAGAGAAGTTTTTTTAATGTTTCCCAGACTTGATCTATAAATTCCTTATCATTCCTTCCCTGGTCTTGTACCTGCGCCCCCTCGTCTACTGGGGTGGTATTGGCTGGACCCTCTCCCATACTTTGGCATACTGACTGTGTGCTCAAGGAACCCTCAGGTAAAGCATTACGTGCCTGAGTGTTGGTCATTGTGAGCTGGTGGGAGACTGCGACCTTTGCCTTTTTACGAGAGTAGGCTGAGCGTAATTGGCGTTTTCTTTTGGGTTGTGCACCACTAACACGGGAAGTAGTTGGGAATGCTTGGGAAAGGGGATTAAGGGTGGGGGTCTGGGCGAGAGAAGGTGCAGCGAAACTTAGCTCTTCTGTAATGCGTGATTGTTCTAAGGGCGGAGTAAGGGTGGAAGTAATCGGGGGCTGGTGTAAATCAACCTGGGTGGTAATACTATTTGGGCGGGCAGGGCGTGCTGGAGTGACAGCAGAGGCTATATGTCCTAGGGATTATTTTTTCGAGAGGGCAATTACCTCGGACAGCCTACGTGCAGCTACCAATTCTAGGGATACCCGGGTTTGAAGTTTAGATATTTCTTCATCGATGGCTATATTTGTGCGGGTGATGAAGTCGTCCATAGGGCCACAGATTTGTGAACCACCTTTGGAGGCTTTGCTACGTGTCATCCTAATACTCATGGTGCTTACGATGAGATCAGGGTCGTCATTCGACTTACTAACTAGGGAGCTTCAGTTTAAGCTAACCTGTCTCAGCACGATGATACAATAACAAGCAGGTTAGGAGCAATAAGGGGGGTGGGCCTGGGCCGTCCTCTGCCGTCCTCGAACGGCCTCAAACGGCCCGCTCTTAGCCCGGTCTTCGCCCCGGCCGTTGCCCCGCGCGCGTCCCGCGTGCGCGTTGTCCACACAAGCTATGAAGGAAAAACAAGAGGAAGGGGCGGGAAGAGGACCAGCTGCGGCCGATCCACGCCGCTAGGAATGCTGGTCCTCGCAGTCCCGCCTCTACCCCTGTTGACCAGATGACAGCTTGCAAGGGGCGCGTTGGTGCTCAAAGCACGTGAAGGGAGGCAAAAAGGATGTTCCCCAGAGAGAGTCTAAGCCTACGAGCGGCTCCCGCGAAGCGGGGGCCGCGAGGCGTGGCGAAGTGGCCAGACAGCAACAACACAGGAGCAGCGCTTCTTTGCAGGAAGGGTCCCAAGGCTCACTCACTCCACACAGATTTTAAAGAGGAGGAGGAGGAGGGGGCGGGAAGAGGACCAGCTGCGGCCGATCCACGCCGCTAGGAATGCTGGTCCTCGCAGTCCCGCCTCTACCCCTGTTGACCAGATGACAGCTTGCAAGGGGCGCGTTGGTGCTCAAAGCACGTGAAGGGAGGCAAAAAGGATGTTCCCCAGAGAGAGTCTAAGCCTACGAGCGGCGCCCGCGAAGCGGGGGCCGCGAGGCGTGGCGAAGTGGCCAGACAGCAACAACACAGGAGCAGCGCTTCTTTGCAGGAAGGGTCCCCAATAGTGGAATAGAATGAGGACATTAGCAATAATGCAATTATAAAGAATGAGGCAAACATGCTTGTGAGTTGAAGTGGGCTGTGCTCCGAGAGTGGAGACGTGCATTCGAATGAAAGGGAGAGGAGAGTTTTTCATGCAGAAAGTTTGGGAATACAGAGGAGGATTCTGGAGTTACTAAACAATCGAAGGATGAAAAAACTGTAGAAAGAAACACCATTATTTGCATGTGAGATAGTGGAGTGAGAAAGAGTGGTGTTCAAGGTGCCTCACATCTCATCAGCCCCTTGGCCCAATTAACGATACATGCTTTGTGTTTGCGTTACTTGTCTAATGCAAACCTGATTCAAAGGGTACAGGTGGAATTTACACTCCAACGCAAATGGTGATTTGTGTTGTATTGCAATCCAAAGTAACAAAAGGCTGTGCTTGGCTATCTCTTGATTACTTTGAGTCAAGGGGGCATTTCATGGGTGGTGGACGGGCGTTACTATGCACCAACCCATGGGTTTTGACATAAATCAAAAGAAACTTTACCTGGACGCCGCCACTTGCCGACTGGGTGAGCTGGGAGAACGCCGACTCGTCTTGTGGCCTCCCCGTGTCCCTGGAGGGATTGACCGCCATACCGCCAGTTAACAACTTGCAGCACACACTTCGCGGGTGCCGCTGCGCGGCATTTGGCGTGTGGTTGAGGCTGCAGGGGTGCCGGAGAGTGCCCGGAACGAGGACGGAATAACTGCGGGAGGTATCAGAGGGCGCGTGCTGCAGGGACTCTCTAGACCAGGAGTCCCTGCGCTGCACAGGTGTGCACGGCCGCGCCCCCAGCAAGACATGCCCCCGGCCGCAACGCCACCTTTAAGAACATCGTTCCTCCGCATAGCGGGACGCGAGCGGGACGCCGAGCGAAGCCCGGGCAAAGGGCGGGCCCTCTGTGGCCCTCAGAGGCCAGAAGAGGCTGGACTGGGCCACAAACCCTAGTCGGTTATACTTGGCTCCCCTGTGCTTTTACTGATAGGATTATAGGCCATGAACTGTCGCGAAACCAGAAGTATGGCCGCTGTAGGAGCTAAAAAACTTACCGGAACCTTGGATGATTTTATCACCCGCACTCATGCGCTAATTGACGAGGGTATAACATTAATGGATAGGAGAGTGTCCCAAGACCTGGCCATGGCCAAACGATCCTCCTTGGGCCTTATTGCACAGGCACAGACACCCAACACTGATTCTCGGACAGATATACAGGCCCTAGTACATAGTACTGGAGAGACCGGGGATCTTGATGCCTCAAACACTTTACAGGACCTGGAGGCTTCTCCTAACCTTCATTTCCTATCAGAACGTGGAGTGCAACAAAGTGAGTCAAATACCTCTAACAATATATCCGTTACAAAAGAAAGGGGTCGGACAGAAGGGGCTATCCTTAAGCAAATTCGAAAAACTAATAAACCATCCATTCATAAAGGAAAGAAGGTTCGAATTCCCCCTAACCTCCCTAACATGGATAAATTGCCAGTAGCTTTACCCAGTTCCACAGAGGGACCGCATGTTATCAAGATTGGCTTACCCCTGAGCCTTCCAGACGATACTATTATCGACCAAAGCCTGGAGGAAATCCTGGAGTTGACTGGGGAAGTTGGTAATTCAGTAAAATCTCCATTACAGGAGGGCTATGGTTCAAGCATGAGTAACACCACTATTTTTAACATGTTAAAAGTATTGCTGGAACCCTTAGAGGCTAGACTACGCTGCCTGGAAACTGTCCTAAAAAACATACATAAGGATATAAGTGCCCCTAGTTTTACCTTGAATAACAAAATTGCCCAGGTTACTATTTCAGCTAAAAAGGCCAATAAGCCTGCGGTGGCTGTTAACAGATCGCTGGAGACTATAAAAGTGGCCCCCAAGAATTCCAGTAACACTACAAACCAGGTTGGCACCACAATAAAGGCCCCCAGAACTGACCAAACTCAGAAAACAGATCAATCTCTGACAACAACTAAAATCAATTCAACCGCTCAGGCTACATTAAGTGATCGATTATCACAGCCTTTAAACTTTGATGCACCCGACAGAGCCAAGGGCATGGCCCGTAGAAACATTCACCTTCCCCCTGATGCCTGCCCCTACGTGATTATTCTCACTGGTGTCACTGAAATCCCTCCATCAGAAGTAGAATCGTATCAGGCCCTTAAAAATAAAGTATGTTACTGGCTATCCAAAAACTATCCCCTCCCGCCAAATATACCGTGCAATATCCTAATGATTGAGAGAGCTCCGTGGGTGGGAGGCAACAGAAAAAACCTTCAAGGGGACTGTGTAGTGGTCACTTTCGAGAATACTGAGGTTGTAGAGTTCATTTGTAGTAGTGGATCCCCTAGATTCCAGACGAGTACGGTGGCTGCTAGACCTCTGTCTTATTTTTATCTCCCACAAAATCAAGCTGACAATCGATGGAGTTGGTTAAAAGGACCCCATGACAGTAAATTTAGACAGAGACTCAATCCTCCCTGGGAGATACAACCCCTTGGGTGGGAGGAGGGGTGGAATGCGGGATGGAACCAGGTAAGGAGCAGAAGAGGTAGACCGCGTCAAGGCGGCCCTCTTGTTGGTCCACATTACAGCCAACCCTATCATTACCAACAGTTTACAAATGGTCTAGATAATCCCTTGCACTTTCCAATGGCCAATCGTTTTGAATGCCTGTCAACCAAAGATTGGGTTGACTGACAAACACAGAGCTCGGAATTTCGACGGAGCTTCCAGATTATCCCTACTCAACCAAGTAAGGTTGTTGCTACGGAGGACTCGACTAAATTAAACCTTTCTCATACGCCCGATAAAGACCCAGTGGAGGGTGATCGCCGGGGTGCGCTTACCCCTCTTAACGCAGATTCACCATATTGTAAATTTCTCACCTGGAACGTGGCGGGTTTAAATGTAAAGGCTCTAGACCCCATATGGCAAGGGTTTGTAAAACAATATGACGTCCTGGCAATCCAAGAAACATGGGATACAACTACAAGTTTCTCATTGGATGGTTTCTGTAGTTTTTCTACTCCAGCAGTCCCAGGAGCAAGAGGGAGAGCAAAGGGTGGCCTACTCACACTATGTTCTCTGGACTTAGTGGGGGTTTTTAAAAAATTAGATTCCGCACCCATGAACACGTTAGTTGTGGAGTGGACTTTATCTGATACTAAAATTTTCTTGCTCATTAATTTTTATAATTCCAAGGAGGTTTCTTATGCGAATGAGCATTTGACCTCTTTATTAGACTTCCTGTCAGTCTATAGACAAGATTGCAGTTCCGCCCCAGAGATGGTAATCCTGGGTGATTTTAACATTCATCCTTGTGAGGGAGACTGTTTTAACGATAGATATGGGGGCTTACCGACCGAGGGCATTCCCCATTTTGAACATACAAATGAGGGTGAGTGCCTCGAGACTTTCCTTGCGAACTTAAATCTATTTGAAATTGAGCAGGGCAAAAATGAACCCAGAGCCCCAACTTTTATAGGGAGAGACGCCAACACCGTCATAGACTATATTTTTGTATCATCCAGGGTCCTGTCAAAGGCACGTGAGTATAGGGTTGTTACTGCTAGTTTCAGTGATCATCACCCCGTCCTCTTAATGCTGGACCTAGACTGTTTCCGGATTAGTAGATTGACAAGTGTGGCAGCTCCAAATGTTTTGACAACTAAGGACCAGGGAAGGCGTCTTAAGTGGGGGATGATCGTCCCTGAGCAATTCTTCCAAACATTAGCCCAAGAGGCGGAGGCTAACTTGGTAGTGTGCTTAGATCCAACTGCCCTTGGCTCTGATGTTATGGCTGCGTATGAGGAAATATGTACAAGGATCTCTAAGAACTTGGAGCCAAGGCCAGGCGCACTAAGGAACAAGAAGATTTTTAAATGGTTTAACAAGGATTGTTCGCTAAAACACAGTGCCTTGTTGAAAGCATTAAAACATAAACCCAGAGACAGGCCCTTAGTGACTAACCTAAGGAAGGAATACAAAATTGCAGTCACCAATCGCAAAACCCAAATTAAGGAGGAAGCTTGGGATAGTTTACTATCCATTGATGTATTGAGAGATAGCAAAAAGTTTTGGGCCTTGGTGAACCAGCCTTTTTTCTCCGAGGATGGGAAAACTGATATGGACTGTGTGATCAAAGATGGAAGATGGCTAGGCCACTTTAAACAGATTTATGAATCCACAGCATTAACTTCACCAGTCAGTGCCCATGTTACACCTCACCTGAAGTTTAATACCACTGAGGTTGAGAGGGCGATTAAAGACACAAGTAAACACAAGGCCCCGGGTCCTGATGGGGTCCCCGCAGATCTCTACATCCAGTATCCGCAATTTTGGTCAAAAATATTAACCAATGTATTTAATGCGATACCTGCAGCTGGTTTTCCTTCCTCCTGGTCTACCTCTATTATTGTGCCCATTTTTAAGAAAGGGAATAGGGGGGACCCTGCCTGCTATAGACCAATCTCCCTGTTGGACTCTGCCGTTAAGATCTTGGGCAGAGTCATCTTGCAAAGAATGGGGGATTGGCTAGTGGAGAGCGGGACCCTCTCGGATCTACAGTACGGTTTCAGAGCACATAGAGGGACCATGGACCAATGTTTAAACCTTCACCTTATCATTAGCAAATACACTGTGGCGAAGGGGGGGCTTCTTTATTTGGGATTTATGGACTTATCTTCTGCTTTCGATTTGGTAAACCGTTCAAAACTTTGGATTATTTTGCGAGACTTGGGTTTGGACAGCACTTTGGTTAACTTTTTGCACGACCTTCACCAAAATTTGTCCGCCTCGGTTAGGGTAACAAGGGAAGGAAGATGCACGACAAAGTTTAGGTCAGGGAGAGGGGTCAGACAAGGCTGCATTCTGGCCCCTCTCCTCTTCACACTGTATATTAACTCCTTGGGGAAATCCCTGAATTCAGCTACCTTGGACATACCGCGTATGGGGGGGCTACCTATTCCGGTGCTCCTATACGCGGACGACGCCGTTCTTATAGCTCGGACTGGTACGGGCCTGCAAAGATTATTAGATCATTTTGGTGGTTTCATGGAAGACTTGGACCTAAAGATCAACACTGCTAAATCCCATGTTATGGTTACAGGCTCACGGAGGAAAAATATGAAGGTTAGGTCCTTCAGCTGTAACAATTCTCCAATCTCGAGGGTACCCTTTTTTTGTTACTTAGGAGTCACTTTTGATGAGAAAGGAACTTGGGGTGCCCAACTGAAGTTAAAGGAGAATGGCGTAAGCAGATCTACCACAGCTCTTATGCATTTTGCTAAAAGATTGGGTTCGAGACCCATGGAAGCCATGACTCGTATTTATAGAGCCAAATGTGTGGCAATTGCATCCTATGGGGCAGATATTTGGGGCTACGTTTCAGCCCCAGGCATCCAAATCGTAGAAAACAACTTTATACGAGCCTTGTTATCACTCCCGAAATCATCCCCCACATATTCAATTCATAACGAAATAGGCTTGGGTTATGTCACTGATCTCTTAAAAATGTCCCCACTGTTATGTTGGATTAAAACTTGGACAAACGAGGAGATTACATTGAACCACTGCATTCTCAAAGATTGTATGACTTTGGATAAAGCAGATAGCATACCGTGGCTAGCGTATGTTAGAGCGGCATGCGCTAGGCTAGGACGCCCGGATATGTACTCTTTTCCACAGAATCTTAAAAAAGAAGATGTAAGGTGGGTCAAGCAGCACTTTCGAAATATGTTGGAAGCTGAGAGGGAAACGGTTGAGCTTTGTAAACCAATGGTAAGATCATTTTACCAACTTTCGTCGTCTTTGGCCATGGACCCTTATTTAAAATATGTTACCAAACCATATCATTGTTTTCTACTCATAAGGTTCAGGTTCAACCTGATACATCTTGTGCTTGGCTCGTATACAAAGTGGGGCATCCCAGAAGATTCCCCACCCTGCACCTGCGATTTCTTCTCTACACAGGATACTCTGCACCTAGTTATGCTTTGTGAACATTATTTGGTGGCCCGTAAAGAATTTCTTTTCCCCATCCTGAAAGACTTAAACTTTGCTCAGGTACGGCCGGCTCTATTATATTTACAGATGTTGAACTCGGTACAGGTCACATATGGTGTAGCGTGTTTTTTGGTAGCAGCCGCTAGACAAAAGAAAACCAGTCTGGCCCCAAAGATCAACCACCAAACCTGACACTTGTAAATATGGTACTCCTTATATCTCTGATACGTTTCTTTTATTTAGGATTTGCAATCACTTTTTAATCTGTTTTATTGAATTTTAACCTTGTTTTATGTATTTTGTACTGCTTTTATGGTTTTTAGTAACCGAATAAAGTTCTTTGACTGACTGACTGACTGACATAAATCCTTAGCTACAAAAAACTGTAGACAGGAATTTGGGAACACATTCTGCACCTCCTGAAGATGATCATAATGAGGTGAAACTTTCCCACTTTGCATGTGTGCTGCATTGTACAGCACACATACAAAGTGGGAAAAGTCTTAACGCATAGCTTTCATATTAAAAGGGACCATTTCCAGCACAAAAACTATGGTTCAGACAACACAGACACTGCAGCACTATGGCGCAAGGGCCTCTGTGTGGGTGCATGCCTGCCTAAAGTCTGCCACCAGCACTGGGAGAGAGCAGAACAGAACCACATCTTAGTATTACTTCACTCAATGCAGTGAAGCAGCTTAACCGTAACACTTCTGTATCAATAGCGACCCCGTGTCTCTGAATCGAGGCACTGCAATTAAGTCAATGATCCTCCTTATCGATTTCAGGTCAAAATCATTTTAAACACGGGTCACAATTTTTATGTAGGCAATGAACTAACTGTTTCAAATGAAGCATTGCTCCAGTAAATGCCCTCAGCAGTGGTGACGTTTGTGAAAAGGACGCCCGCCTGTGACAGTAACAAATATTGATCAACACAACCAAGGGTCAGATTGGTAGAAAGGGTGTGTTGATGGGTATCTGTGTTTAAACCTAAGCTTACCCAATCAGATATCTAAACCAATGCCAAGTTCAGCCCATCAGGATTCTGAGTTGTACTC
Organism: Triturus cristatus; assembly: GCF_964204655.1. NCBI lineage: Eukaryota > Metazoa > Chordata > Amphibia > Caudata > Salamandridae > Triturus > Triturus cristatus. The sequence continues at coordinate 45,869,711 of NC_140583.1, read as the reverse complement.
AGTTTTACTTCTTAGTACTAAGTGGAGCCCAGGGAGTGTCACTGACCAGGTGAGATGTTCTCCGTCATGATGGTCACATAGTTGTCGCGGTCGCTGCGGCTCTGCTCGTGGTAGAAGCCCAGGGCGTGGTTCAGCTCATGCTGGATGACTCCTTTCCAAATACATCCATCAGCGAGAGATACCTTCTGAACTCCTCTTATCTTCCCGACGTACGACCAGCACCTAGGGGAGAAGTTGGGCGAGAGAGATCCATAAATATCTACAATGGCACCTTCAGAGAAAGAATATTACAATATCACCCCTTACAAAGCATCAGCCTATGCATCTCCTCACTGACTGTTGCTATCTGCAAGGGAGGAGCAGTTCTTGGACAGTGACATTGCACAGTCGAGTTTGTGATGAAAATCCTTGCATGCAAAGAAAAGCTGTGTCATCCTGCACCATTCTTATTCATTTCTAATACATTATAATTTAATTAATACATACAGGATCCAGCCATCACAACAATAGGAAAACAACAAAGCATACATGATCCAGCCATCACAACACTAGGGAATAAACAAAGCATACAGGATCTAACCATGCCAACGCTAAGGAATGAACAAAGCATACAGGATCCAGACATTACAAAACCAAGGAATAAACAGCATACAGGATCCAGCCATCACAACTCTAGGGAATGAACAAAGCATACAGGATCCAGCCATCTCAACTCTAGGGAATGAACAAAGCATACAGGATCCAGCCATCTCAACTCTAGGGAATGAACAAAGCATACAGGATCCAGCCATCACAATACTGGGGAATGAACAAAGCATACAGGATCCAGCCATCTCAACTCTAGGGAATGAACAAAGCATACAGGATCCACCCATCAGAACACTAGGTAATGAACAAAGCATACAGGAACCAGCCATCACAACTCTAGGGAATGAACAAAGCATACAGGATCCAGCCATAACAACTCTAGGGAATGAACAAAGCATACAGGATTTTACAGTACATGCTTAAAAACACTCATCATACCTATATTTCTAAAGCATGATAAGGTAGTGCACTGTCATTTACATATAGCACATTTTCCATTTAAATGGCCACAAAACCTTCCAACTAACTTGCAGTTTTATGGATAAAACTGTATAGTGCATAAACAATGTTTGAAAATTGGGTTTCAGTAAGAGTATTTAAAATTTTCACATCACCAAGTAAAGTGTTCTGATTTGTATTGATCATATAGAAAATGTGTTTTTCTTCAGAATTACAAATATGGGTCTTCATAACTATGTTGAACAGTTCACGTAATAGCAATTTCATTGTTGTTTTAGATAAAAAGCATAAAACCTTATAGCCTTTTATTGCACATGCTTGACACAGTACGATTGTCACACAGTTCACTTTACAAAATCCTCTAACTTCAATAACAGATAGAGAAGTAAATGTAGGACTGGCATTTGACCTCTGTCTCTGAAAGCTGAGCAAATGTGACAGGATAACAAGAATACAAGGCATATTAATTGCTTATTCACTTTGTGAGCAAGCAGAATACTTATTGTCAGCTCACCGGAAGGGTGACTAGTCCTTAAAAGTAGCTCATCCTTATGAAATCTGGCTCGCCATAGTGAGTGGGTGAGTGGATATTTGGAGCCCTGCCATCACAACACTGAGGAATTGACAAAACATACAGGATCCAGCCATCACAGCACTAGAGAATGAAGATAGAATACAGGCTCCAGCCATCGCATTCCTAGGGAATAAACTAAGCATACAGGATACAGCCATCACAGCACTAGGGAATGAAGACAGAATACAGGATCTCGCCATCATAATACTAGAGAATGAACGAAGGATACAGGATGCAGCCATCGAAACTTCCAGGAAATCAACAAAGCATACAGGATACAGCCATCACAACACTGGGAAATGTACACAGCATACAGGATGCAGCCATCGCAACACTAGGGAATAAGAAAAGCATACAGGATCCAGACATCAGAACCTCATGAGAATGAAAAAAACACACAGGATCCAGCCATCAGAACCTCTAGAAAATCAACATAGCATACAGGATCCAGCCATCACAACACTAGGGAATAAATAAAGCATACAGGATGCAGCCATCGCAACACTAGGGAATAAACAAAGCATTCAGGATCCAGTCATCACAACACTAGGGAATAAACAAAGCATTCAGGATCCAGTCATCACAGAACTAGGGCATAATAAAAGAATACAGGATTCAGCCATCAGAACTTCTAAGCTATTTTTAGTCCAGTGATGCCTAGAAGTCATAGCCTTGAACAGTAGGTGGGATTGCATGGAACTGCAGAGCCATCACTCAGAGTGTGCAGACCCTTATGCTATACTGTCACTGAGCGGTCAAAGGACATTTGGTATTATTTCTCACAGAGAGGTGAAACTCCATGGATGTTCTGCGACTGAGTTCACAACACCTGAAAGACTTTCACTGAGAGAGCTCTCTGCCCATGGAAAGCCTTTCACTGAGGGTCCACTGCCAATGAAAAGTCTATCACTGAGAGTTCTCTGCCCATGAAGGGGCATCTCCCGCAGATAGGTTCCAGTCATTGAGGGTCATACCTCAGTAAAGGATCTATCACTAACACTCCACAGACCATGGACAGCCCTTTAATGAGTGCTCATTCCCTATGGAGGACCATCTCCCACTGAGCACCCACAACCCATGAATGGTCTATCAGTTAGAATCCACAACACACGTAGGGTCTTCTACTGTGACTCCACAACCCTAAGAGGGTCATCATGGACAGTACGGAACCCATGGGGGTTACTCCATGTGACTTCTCAAGTCAAAGTGGGTCATGATGGAGATTACGGAACCCATGGAGGGTCTTTAACTGAGACTCTACAACCCAAAGACGGTCATCATGGACAGTACTAAGCCCATGGGGGGTCTTTTACTGTGACTCCACAACCCAAAGAGGCACTGAAGCCATGGGGGGTCTTTCACGTAGAGAACACAACCCCTTGGGATACCTCAGTAAGAGCTCACAGAACATGGATGGTCATTCACTGAGGCATCACAAACCATGGAAGGTCTATCATTTAAAATCAACAACGCATGTAGGGTCTTTGACTGTGACTCCACAACCCAAAGAGGGTCATCATGGACAGTACTGAACCACCCATTGTGAGTCTTTCACTGTGACTCCACAACCCAAAGAAGGTCATCATTGACAGTACTGAACCCATGGGGGTCTTTCACTGTGACTCCACAACCCAAAGAGGGTCATCATGGACAGTACTGAACCCATGGGGGGTCTTTCACTGTCACTCCGCAACCCAAAGAGGTTCATCATGGACAGTACTGAACCCATGGGGGGTTTTTCACTGTGACTCCACAATCCAAAGAGGGTCATCATGGAGAATACTGAACCCATGGGGGTCTTACACTGTGACTCCACAACCCAAAGAGGGTCATCATGGACAGTACTGAACTCATTGGGGGGTCTTTCATTTAGAGAACAAAAGCCCGGTGGATACCTCAGTGAGAGGTCACCGAACATTGATGATGATTCATAGAGGCACCCAAAAGCCTGGACGGACTCTAAGTCGTAATCAGCAGACCACAGACAATCACTAACTAAGGGCTTTCAGCCCATGTAACTCATTTCTTCCTGAGGGTGTATCAAGTTTATTTTATATGAACCTAAAATGATTTGTGCAAGTTATAATTTGTAGATCAGAAGTTCAGAAAGACCAGTACAGACTGAGTTACAACAATCCATTCTATTTAATTTCAGGGACTGGACCAAATTCTTCTGAAAGGCAGAAGGGGCAATCTTCCAGAGTAATTTCAACATAAAATAGCAAGTGGATATGAGTTTTGAAATTTGAAAACAAAGAGAAAAATTGAAATCGAAGATTACTCCCAGATTGTGAGCTGACTCTGTTGGATTTTAAGGCGTATCCGAGGATCCATGCCACCAGTGAGAGAGCCTTACATCTGGTTTACCAATCTGAAGATCTCAGTTGCAGTGGTAGCTCTCATTCAGTAACCGCAGCCCTTAGAATTCGAGTCATAAAGGGATTCCCTGAAGCCAGCTTTCCCACAGGGCGTTTAGCTCTAGTGAAAGCACAATGGGGCGTGAAGCTCAACAATAACCATATGTAATCTCTAGAGGAGACTTTTTACACAGTTGAATGCAAATATTTTCACACCACTACCTCTTACCCCATTCTATGCACCTAAGCTATACTGTGTAGGGGTATATTGTTCTTACCTATGTCCTAAGCGAGTTGGAGATCATGCCAGTAATTTGCCTTGTCCAGTTACGATCAGGGAATATGGGTGTTAACGCTGAGTCTATGTGAAAGCGCCATATCTATTGTGATGTTGAATGCAGGATCAGTCCTTAGGGTGTCCTGTGCTCTTACCTATCCGCTGGCAGGGTCTGGAAGTAATGAGTCTATGTGATGGATCTAGTATGATGCTGTGTGTAGGATAAGTCCTTTGGGTGCCCTGTGATTCTAACCTCCTCCCCACAGTCAGGGTCTGGAGGTAATGAGTCTATCTGATTGAGCCCTATCTGGTGTGATGCTCAAGGAAGGATCCGTCCTTAAAGTGTCCTGTGTTCTTACCCATCAAAAGGCAGGGCCTAGCAGTAATAAGTCTATCTGATGGAGCTGTACCTGTTGTGATGTGGATTGTAGGATCAGTCCTTAGTGTGTCCTGTGCTCTTACCTATCCACAGGCAGGATCTGGAGCTAACGAGTGTGTTTCAGATGGCGCCCTGTCTGCTGTAGTGCTGAACTTAGGATCAGTCCTTGGAGTTCCTATGCTCTTACCCAACCATGGCTAGGGTCAGGAGGTAATGAGTCTATCTGATGGAGCACTATCTACTGTGATGCCGATTGTAGGATCAGTCCATGGTGGGCCTTCTGCTCTTATCCATCCGCAGGCAGGGTCAGGAGGTAATGAGTCTATCTGATGGAGTCGTATCTGACGTGACGCTGAATGTAGGATCAGTCCTTAGGGCATTCTGTGCTCTTACCCATCCAAAGGCAGGCTCCTGAGCTAATGAGTGTATCTGATTGAGCCCTATCTGATGCGATGCTGAATGTGGAGTCAGTCCTTAGGGGGTTCTATTCTCTTACCCATCCTCAGGCACGATCTGGAGGTAATCTGGTTCCGCTGTGCGGGTAACAAAGCGGATACAGGTCACAGTTGCAAACTCACTCATTGCATCTTTGATGGCATCCACATCTTCGGCACCTGAGGGACAACAGAGAAAAGGGGGAGGATGACATAAGTTGAAGCAACCTGGAAAGGTATCTATGAAAGAAAGTGTTAAGCCTTGGTGGAAAAGTGAACTCACTGTAAGTGGAACTGAGGGTGTAGGGCACAGAGACCGTCCCATCTCTGGATTTAGGCCAGAAGCAGCTGTTGTTTGGACATATCCTGGCACTGCGACCTGGTTGGACGGCAATGTCTCCCTCGTGGACCAGCTGTGAGCTGCCTATAACAGTAGAGCCCAGTGTTAGTATTCAGTGTCTGTCATAACACTAGAAGGAACACGTGCACACAGAAGAGAAGAGAGCTGATTTTGAGCCTGAAGCACAATTTCAAGAAAAAAATAAAAAATGCAACAATCTTGTGTGATGGAAGAAGATGCAGCCATTTTGGGTCACACAACAGACCTTGGCCCAAGCAGCTACTTAAGAAAGCAAATTACCCTAATAACTGAAAAAGGCCTCAGCACACAGACATGGACAGCGAGCGACTGCAGCGGGTAATGTTCACTGGGAATGGTTTCCTGTGTCTCACATTCCTATAGTGTTGTCATCTTGTCATATCAGGAGTTAATTATGGCATCACTAAAAGCATTTTACTGGCTTACCGTAATAAAATGGAGCATATGAAGACAGAAAAATCAGGTTAACGACTGCAATGGCTATATGCCTTCTAAGCGCTTCATGTCGTCTTTCAGCAAACACCACCAGTGACATCACACGTGTTGTTAGAGGCAGCCATTTCACCCTGTCTGTAATTCTTCAATCACACATATGTATTAAGTCTTTAAATCTAAACTAGGATTGTACACGTCATTATCTGTGTTACATACAAGTATGAACCAATGTATAGAATTCTTTGAATATTTACTAATTGAACAAGATCAATGAGCAGGATCAGTTTACACAATCTGCAGCACACAAAAGGCAGTTTGATTTTAATAGATATGATTGTATTAGCACAGAATAGATACTAGTGTGGGCCAATCATGTGCTTTGATTGATAAAAGTAGTTCTGTGGTGTTGACATGATACATATCTGTATTTTGTTACCAGATTATGAATTTGAAATGTGTTTGGGGTGGACTTTATTTCTCAGAGAGCATTTTTTTTTAAGTGTGTTACTCCGCTCTTCTATATGTTTTTAAAAGGGTGGCATCTTTTCCCAGATATACTACATTTGTAAAACATGATCAAATGATTCTGTATTGAGACCAGGTGTAAATGGCTGCTTCAATCTGCACTACAGGCTGCAGTGTCAGGCCTGAGACATGTTTAAAAGGGTACTTTAGTGGGTCCCACAAGGAGTGATTCTGCCCCGTAGTAGAGTTTATTATACACACCCTGGTACACCTAACCCCAGATACTAGGGACTTACAAGTAAATGAAATGTGCCAATTAGGCGCAGGCCAATGTTACCGTGTTTTAGGGAGAAGCAGAAGAGCTTTACCACTGGTCAGCAGGAAACAAGTGCACAGAGTGCTAAAAGCCAACTAAAACGAGTTCAGCAAAGGATGGCGGAGGAGGGCAACAACCTTGGGTGATCCGGCAGAAAGGGCCACGTCTAGCACCTTGGTTGTTTTCGGGGATGATTGTGAAGACACCTTGGCTCAGGCTCACAACTGACTTTCTTGTAACAAAGAGGCCTGAAGATTTCTCTTAATTTGGTCCTGTTTGGTGACGATCTCGAAAATATCTGGGACAGGGTCACAGCTGACTATTGTTTAACAGAGTCTAGCACCCAGAGGCCCTGAGGCTTGCTCTTACCTTGGTTCTCATTGGTGATGATCTGGAAGACACCTGGCTTCAGGATCATAGCTGACTATCTCATAACAAACTGTAACGCCAAGAGGCCCTGAGGTTTTCTCTTACCTTCGTTCTCTATGGTGATCTCAAGGATGTCTTGGTTTAGTGTCACAGCTGACTATCACATAACAAGGTCTAGTGCCCAGTGTAGGAAGCTAGCCTTGTATATACTATACCGAAGTAAGGTAAAATGTGCCCAGTGTCCAGTGGATCCTAGAGGCTTTACAGAGGTTAAAGTAGATAATACATTACTCTTTTTTGTGGTAGCGTGCTCGAGCAGTTAGGCTTATCAGTGAGCTGTGTTAAGCATTTGTTATACTCATTCAGGCAAGAAATGATTACACACACCCAGTGACTGAATCCAAGACCAATTGTTTTGTATAAAAAAACTATACTTTGTTACTTTTATTCATAGAACTAAGAAAACTCAGTTGCAGGTGAATACCAGTTTTAAAATAGACATACTTTTCATGTACAGTAAATTGCGTTTGCAAAAACAGTAACAATACTGAACAGTAAATTAGAAATACTGTGTGATGTCAGCACAGCAGTAATAGAACTTAGCATTTTTGCAATAGATGGACATTTAGTGTGATAGGAAGGAATTCAATGCATTCCTATGGAGGGAAAACAGTTAGACACATTTATAGGTATGTACTCGACTTACACATCCAGGCTTTTGGGGTTTACACTGGGCACGGATCAGCTCAAGGTAGGTACAGCATCACCAGTGGCACTGGGCTGGCCGGGTGTAGAGGTCACTGGGCCCAATGTTAGTAAATGGAGACTGGGGGCACCCACAAGAGGTGCTAGTTGCAGGTAAGTACCAGTGGTTTCAGGGCACAGACCCTGAGGGTGAAAGCAAGTACAGGAGGGGGCACAAGGCAGCACCAACCATACCCCACCAGGAGCACAGGGGCACCCAATGCAACCAAATGGGAATATAAGTGGAACAAAGAGGCTGCAGGCTCGGACCAGGAGGCTGGACGAATGTGACCAACAACTGGGCAGGTAAGTGGAGACGTTGTAGGATGCCTGGGCACCATCAGCTGGGCTCCCCAAGGTCAGGGGGCTGAGGATGCACAAGTGCCTTTAGGTGTCAGGTCTTCTTTATCTGAGCCGGTCACAGTCAGAAGGACCCTTTATGATGAGGCAGCAGGCATCTTTGTGGGGTCCAGGATAGTTAAGCCGCCCATGGAGTCGGGGTCAGGATCACTGGGGAAACTTCACTGGGCAAGTGAGCCACTCAGACTAGGGCTGTGGGCATCAGGTGCCATGTGGGCAGGACTCATGGTTCACGCTGGATACGGAGACTTTGTAGTTGTTTTCTTGTGGACAGGGCCGCGAGACCAAATCAGTAGTCGTCTTCAGGCTTGGCTGCACAGCATCTTCTTTGTCTTTCTTCTTCTTAAGTCACAGGAATCTGAGGTTCAAGGTTCAGGGGTGAACCTAGATCTTCAATTTATGAGCATTACTAGCACTGGAAGTTAATGACAGGTAGTAGCTAATGGGCTGATTACTTTTAGGGCAACTACACGCTTTGTATGTCCCCTCCCTTTGAGGAGGGGGCATCCCCTAACCTGATTAGCTAGAATCCCTCTATTCAAGATGGAGGCTCATCTAAGGAGGGGTCCTCCCGGTGCAGGACATCTTAGGGGTGTCCCTGGCTGGGACTTCTCCTGACTACTAATTATCCTGCTAAACTTGCTGCAAAAAGTGGGGCTTGGTCAGAGGGGTGGGCATCTCCACTGGCTTGGGAGTCCCTGGCTAGCACAACAAAGGGCAGGAAGCCTTTACGGCTCACCACCCTGAATGCTTGTCCTACTTGGGGGTAGGTGAGAAGCTCCTCCACCCCAAGCAGGCGTTGTTAAGGGCCCACAAGAGCATAAGGGCTCCCACCTTAGGGGGTCCAAAACATGTCTGAGAGTGGCAAGCTGGTGCAGACCAGTCAGAAGCATGCTAGAGAGTTGGTTGTTTTTCAAGGGGAGACGTGTGGTGCAGCGGCCAGGGCAGTTGACTTCGGAGCATAGGGTCCACGATTCGATTCCTGGCTCCGGCGGCAGCTCAGCTCAGCACCATGTGACTCTGGGCAATAGCTCACTTAATTTCCACGAACGCCCCCAGCGCCTTGAGACCCATAAGGGTGAGTAGTTCGCGCTTCACAAATATGGATTTACATTACATTTACAAGGGGCATCTCTAGCACGCCCTCTGAGCGCATTGTACAATAAATCCAACACTGGCATCAGTGTGGGTTTATTGCGCTGAAACATTTGATACCATACTTTTTAGCATTCAGTAAAGCCTTAATGGAGCTGTGGAGTTCAAAATGACAGACTCCCGGCCCATGTACTCAATATGGCTGCACTGCACTTACAATTTCTAAGAATGGATGTACACACTGTAGGGGCATATTGCTCACACAGCTATGCCCTCACTTGTGGTATAGTGCACCATGCCTTAGGGCTGTGAGGCCTTCTAGAGGGGCTACTTACCGATGCCACAGGCAGTGGTTGTGGCGTGCCATGTCGCATATTTACAATCACCTAGTGCCACAGGAACTTCAATTTTAACGACGTTCCTGTGGTGATAGGGGGCTCTCTTTATTTACGTGGTGGTGCTAAGCCATTTAGCGTGGTTTAAAGCAGCCTTTTAAATAAGGCACCATTTCACACTATACTTAGCGTGAAAGGGGTGCACAATGGATGTTGCAGTGGGCGTTCTGCTGCAACACCCATTTATTGCCGCCACAAGACATATACATGGCGGCATAAATATGGGGTAGAGCCAAAATTAAGACCATGGAAAACCTGGTCTTAGCATGGCGAAACGAGGAGAAATGCTTTATTTCTCCTTATTGTTTGCTATTTCTATGTCTGCTGCATTGTGCAGCACACATAGAAACAGCAAAACACCATGAATGATTGTTTATGTGCCTCCCTGCACATAAACAATCATTAAACAAGCATTGGCATAGCCAATAGGTCTCGCCTTTGGGACCTTATAAGTGTTTAGCCATGCAACGGTTGATGTTGTTGCTCCAAGGATATTGTGCTGCATAACTAAATACTTATAAGGTCCCAAAAGCGAGACCTATTGGGTATACCAATGCTTGTTTCTTCTTCTTTCTTCCTTGCAAGACGGATCTCTGCAACGTCATCTTCCCTTGTAGCTGAAACAGGGGCGGCTCTAGGCTCATGGTGGCCCTGTGCAGGGAGCGCAGGTAGGGGGCCCCGGAAGAGGGGGTCCGGGCGGGGCAGAGCTCAGGAAGGTGTTTTTAATAAAACGTCCAGAAAAGGCGTTAGATGACCAGTAACATGGAGGGACCCCTTTCAACAAGAAAAACACGTTGCGCGTCCGTAAGAGAGTTCGGCCACAAAGCAGGATCCCTCCAATCACATAAATCATATTCAGAACACGGGTCTGTAACATGGTCTTGCTCTTTGGCTTCCTTTTCAATACCAGCATCTTCCGTCTGTAAACTCTGAACCTCCTTCAGAATGCCAGATGTTGATGGACCGATGAATGATGTTTCAGTTTCTCTGTCTGAGGGTCTTTTGTAATAATCCTCATCCTGAGTTGGTAATTGCTGCATGTTTGTATCAATTTCAGAGTCACCTTGTTCATTTTCATTGGTCTGCTCATGAGTATCATTCTGCTCATGGATATCATCATTGTTTTGTTCTTCTTTATGGTCATCAGCGCCTGTTTTACCGAGTGCATCAGCAGTACTCTGGCCAGAGGATTCTCCATCTTTAGGTTTCCCTTGGGTGATAAAGTTCAGGATTGCTCCTTCCTGTGACACTACGAAAGCCTGCTGAGTCACCTTTCTCTTTCGTTTCGAATAACCAGATTTGTGTACTCTAATTCTCTTCATTTTGCTTGCAATGCAGCGGGCGAGGCTAGCAGTGGGTAGGGAAAAAAAGAAGACAATCAGCAGTGGCGGCTGCTGAAAGATTTTGATGTGTCATTTTTACTTTCTTGCAAAAACAACAGTTGATGGACAGAATGCAGAACAATGTCATACATTCACCCCAGTACAGAGATCTGGGCCTAAATCCATCGTTTTTTTGCTTACCACACCACCCCAGTTCAGACATGGCCATATGCAAATCAGCCTTGACCCTGTGCCTCATGGGAACAGTCCAGCCCGAACTGCCAAGCCATGTCTTCCCTGGACTACACAATGAAAGACCAGCATACCTTAATGAACGAGTGAATTTCCACCAACCTACCAGGAAAATATCTTCCAGAACCATCTCCTTAGCAGCCACCCAATGCAGCCGCTGATAAAACAGTGGAGGCCGCTACTTCTCCCACCTGGCAGTGAAGACCTGAAAACCCTCCCCCTGCACCTCAGAGCCTCACCATCGCTCTAGCAGTTCAGGAAGGACCAAAAGACCTCGCTGTTCAACCAACAAGCAGCATGATCCAGCAGCATGAATCCCACACCGCCTCGAGACCCTTATGTGTGAAGCAGCTGAGCTTTACAAACCCTGACTGATTGATAGTAATTACCCTTCCCACTACATGTATGACACATTATGATGACTAGCCACATATGGAAGGTTTATTTGAAGAGTGTTATAAAACTATAGGGTAGATCATGTGACTTGGCATACAAGGTCCGTTTTCTCAGTCCACTGAGAACAGTAGAGCCTGGAGAATAGTTCATGATCTATTTGGGAAGTGACCTTAGCAGGAAGAGTAAGCTACCTTGAAATCATGGCACACAGAGACCTGTCTCAGTACGTCACTAACTGATCCTGAAGACAGCCTACAGGTAACCAAAGACTCGTCCACTTTACCACATTGTCAAAAGACAAAATACAATATATTTAATTAAGGTTTATTGTATAGTGCCATATTCCAGCAACCAGTTCTGCTCGCTTTCAGAGCACCTATTAAACAAGGATTAATTACAGTGAGTCCTAAGGCTATGAAAAGGCACTAGAGGTTCACTGAAGCAAAATTAATGTGCAAGGAACATCCAGTCAGGAGACAACTTTCAAGCAGACGTACGAATCACTAGCACAGCGTACCAACGACCCCATGGGCCGTGGCATAAGCAAGGAAAATGGCCCGTTTGGCTGCTGCTCAGGAAGTAAAATATAGCAATTATCAGGGTTCAATGGGCCCCTGAGGGTTTTGGGTCTCAGTACCACTGTACTTGCTGAACCAATGGTAACTATGCCCCTAGTATGGACAGAGAAGGCTGCTTCACCAATTGCAAACTGAGGACTAGTTAAACTAGTTTTCTCTGCTAGTCACATGACAAGCACTGGAATGTAATTAAAGAAATGATCAAGAAGCCAGTCTCCTATCAAGGTCTCTGCAAAAGGGCATTAGATTGAGTTAACATGGGTAGGCACTGCCATCCTATTCCAGGCGTCCATCCATAGGTGCTTGCATTTCATGTCTGCCTCAACACCATATAAACAGACATAACCAAATGCCAAGTACATTTGAACACTCGATGTTTTAAAAGATTTGTGCAGGCAGATCCACTCATTAGATCACAAGTATCAGCTTCATACTCTGTTTTCATGATTGTTGATAAGTAATTGGAATCATTTTAATGAATCCTTAACATTACGTCTAACACCTCGAACCCTGCTCTCCTCTTCCCCCCAATACGACCGTGCCTCCCAAGTTACACCTCCAAAACTCACCATGCCTCCCCTCAGCCACAAGTAAACACCGCCCCTGCACTCCTGACTCACTCTTCCCTCAACATACAGCGTCGATCTGTACCACTCCCTACCCCTGGCGCACGGTGACCACCTCTCCGACCCGCGCCCTCTCAGAGATGAATCGTGAGAGAGAGGCTCTCTCTCCCGATTCATCATGCACTCCCTTCCCATGACCACCAGAATACCTCCAGCTCGCCACCTCACATGGCTTACCTCCACCCAGACCCAAAGCACACACCATCTACAATAATATCCTCACCCAACCTTCCCCACGCCCCCGGCTCCTCACCCCCACAGGCTGGGATACATTCCTATGCCTGATCTGCCCTCCTCCCCAGGGCTCCCCACACCCTCGTCCAATGGCTCACCTTCCCTCGGGTTCACTCTGCAGTGGCACACGCTGACCTCCTCACTCCCCCTCCCCATGCCCTGACCCTCGGGCTGCTCACCTCGCAGCTGGCACCAAAGGTTGCACACTGGCATGCTATCCTCTGCAAGGCGGCCTTTCTTGCCCAGGGTCTCTAAGCGCGCCGGTGCATGGCCTCGGCTGGTCTCAGTTCTGCTTGCTGCACGCCGGGCACCGGTGCTGCCACCCCTCCTGCCGCCAGTGATGCGTGGTGCTTCTGTAACCCCTTCGCTGCAGGACTCGCGGGCACTGCGCATGCGCGCGCATGCGAGCCTCCGGAGGTGCCAGATCTGGACTATTAAAACAAGCTCGATTCTCCTGGAAAAAAAGTTCTAAACAAGCACAAGACCTACCAGAAGAGCCCGAAACAAGGCTGACCCCACACAAAGACGAGACTGGGTTAGAAAGGAAAAGAGTATAAGAACAAGCATTCAGCGTGCATCACATTGGATTTAGCACGCCTCAGTCGTTCATGCGCCAAATCCCTGCCAGGAGCCGCCACGAATATGTATTGTATCCGATTCCTCGTGGTGGCCCCTGGGGTTTGGTGGCCCTGTGCAGGTGCACAGCTTGCACATGCCTAAGGCCGCCCCTGAATGTATAGTACTGCATTTATTTATTTATTATTTATTGACATAGATACAGCAGCGGCGCGAGGCTCGTGGAGGCTTTCATTGAGGGGCTAGTGGTGTCACGGAATTGTCCGCTACCTGTCTTAGCGGATCTACATGACCCTGCCCATACATTACCCCGTGACGTCCATCATCATAAAAAGCAATAAAGACTGACAGGACTGCCAGTTTGAAAGATGACAAACGGCCACTCCATTTATCAGTCCACGGCACGCGGGGAGGGGGACGGGGGGGTATGTTTTCTTTTATCTTTCGCCCCCATCGCCGTCGTCATCTGCGCTCTCCACTCCCCAAAGCGGTAATTAGCGGGTGTCAGAACCGCAGGCGCGTATGGCGGTTATTAGACTCTGAATGATGCTCCTGTCACGACAGTGCCGCTCGACGACGCACATGACAAGAGCCGTATGGCGTCCATATGCTTTGCTTCAGCACGTGGAGGCCGAGGCGCCGCTGCGCGCGCGAAACCGCAGATTTACATGGCGGCCTTCGATGAAATTTAACACGGGAGGAGCCGGTGCGGCCAGGAGGCGGGGGATGAATGAGTAGGAGCGGAACGAGGGTCGTTAAAGTGGCAGAAGACTTCAAAGTAAAATGTTCTTTGGTAATAGACTGCCCCGGGAGAAAAAAAAAATCCGAAATTGGTGCATCGCATCCGGTTAAGCACGTCATTAGGTGGCCGCCTTATGAGAAGATCCTAGGTAGGGGCCAAAAGAGAGCTACCTTACTGTTGTACGTGAGGTAACGTACTAGTCTTGCGACGCAGAGGACAGTCCTCTTTCCCTTGTATGTTGCCTCCTGACGTCACTGGCCAATCCGATGTCGAGGATGGCTGTGACGTCAGGGGGCGGCGGGAGGAGGACAGAAAGAGCGCGAGGACGCTAGCCGGCGGTTGATTCACCCGCTGCTCCTCGTGGGCCGTAATATTTACCGGAGTTAATAAAAGGCTCAGTTCTACCAAGTAACCTGTCTCGCCTCCCTCATTCATGCCACTACAAATGGCGACGAGGGTTAAAGCTTTCGTTACGGCCCACGTGTGATTTCCGACGTGCCTGATGTTCCTGTGTTGCTGGTACGGCGCGCCGATGTCTCCTCGCTTGCTCCTGCGCGGTGGACTACATTGCTGATGACTCCTTGTCTCTAGTCTCTACCCCTGCCTGCTGAATGCGTGGCTCTCTGCCAGTGAGCCCTGATGTGCCGCCTGCTGCTGCCCGCTGTTGATGCTGTGCTGTTGCGCCCCGACGACCCCGTGAGCTGCCTTTGGTGAGCTGCTGTGGTGGGAGCGCTGTTTCTGCTGTTCCTTGGTGCTCCCAGTCGCCTAAGGCTAGGGCTGCTTGCTGCTGCGCCTGACACCTGCCTTCCTGCACCCGGTGGTGTCCTTCTGAGCTGCCTGGGAGCTGTCTGTGTGCTGCGCTCCTGTTCCACCTATGCCTGCTCTCCAGCCATGGCGCAACCTATCAACATTTGTGTGCCGCCCCTCTTTCTGGACTCCCCCGGTAAGCCATGTATGAAATGGAAGGGGTGGCTGCGCGCATTTGAAAATTACATCGTCTCCATTGATGGTGAGGGATATAGCCCCGAACGGAAGAAGTCGCTTCTATTCGGACTGTTGGGGAAAGCAGGTCAGGAGGTTTTCGACAGCTTACCGGTTTATGCGGACCCTCCGGGGGCCCTTGCCCCCTTGAATGCGTACCAGGAGGCGGTTAAGCGGCTTGAACTGCAATATTCTGAGGAGGGTAACATCATGGTGGGGCGCCATAAATTCGCATTGCGGAAGCAAGAGGAGGGAGAGACTATCGAGGAATATATTGCCTGTCTGTGCGTTTTGGCACAAGACTGTGAATTCGCGGAGATGACTGATACCTACCTCAGGGACCAGGTGGTGTTCTACTGCCATTCCAAGAAGGTGCAGGAACGGTTGCTTTCTTGCAGGAACCCTTCGCTGAAAGATGTGGTGGTCATTGCGAAGGCCGTTGAATGCTCCATGGTGTCCACGAAGGAACTTGCGAGCACAAGTCAGGCTTCTAATGTGTTCTATGTGCAGGACAGACATACAAATACATCCAAGACTCCAGACAGGGCGGCAAGTGAGAGAGGGGGGGGCAGGAGGCCGCTCGCTTGTTTTAGATGTGGGTCGAGGGACCACTTAGCGGATAGCAGGACCTGCCCGGCCCTGTCCAAAAGCTGTTCTAAGTGCAGGAAGGTGGGCCATTTCGCGGCAGTGTGCAAGGCCAGGAGACCTGGTGGGGGCATGAATGTGAGCTCGGTGAGCGATAGTGATGTGGATGCGGATGCGGACATCGTACGGTCCATTGATGCTGAGGATGGTAGAGTGAAGGGGCCTATTGGCTCTGTCCTGATCGGTGCAGTTGAATTGCCATTTACGGCTGATTCTGGTTCCCCTATTACCCTGATATCTGATACGACATATGATTTGAAATGGCAGGGTGTGCAATTGCATGAGACGGATGTGAATCCGAAGGCCTTTGGGGAGCAAGACATAGTGATGATGGGGTACTTCTGGGACTCCCTCACCTTCAGGGGGCGAACAGTGAGAACGAAGATCTATGTGGCTGAGAAAGGAAGGAGCCTGGTGGGATGGACGGACCTGGCAAAGCTGGGGGTGATGCTAGTCCCGGGGGCGGACGATCCCATAGTTCTGAGGGATGATTGGGTCAACTACATGCAGCCGGATGACTTGCCTGAGGGCTTGGCTGAGGTCATCGGCAAATTTGAGTCTGTTTTTGAAAACAAAGTAGGGTGTGTGAGAGGATTCGTGCACGCCATTCGATTGAAAGAGGATGCCGTGCCGATAAAGCACAAGGTCAGGTCGGTTCCCCTATCTGTCAGAGGGGAGCTGAAGGCTGTTCTTGATAGGCTGAAGTCGGAGGGAGTGATAGAGGAAGCAGGCGCATCAGAGTGGGTGTCCGCAATCGTGGTGTCCAAGAAGAAGAGGACAGGGGACATTCGGCTGTGTGTGGACCTGTGATCCTTGAACAGAAATATCCTGGTGAACTGCCATCCTCTGCCCAACATTCAAGAGATCCTGTCTTCCACGTCAGGATCGAGGTTTTTAACTTTGATAGACCTGAAGTCCGCGTACCACCAGGTGTGCCTCACGGAGGATTCCAAGAAACTGACCACCTTTATTACCCCATTCAGAGCGTACAGGTACGTCCGTCTCCCATTCGGCCTCGCTTCGGCTTCCGGTGTCTTCCAAAGACTGATGGATCTGCTCTTCTGCGACATGAAGGGCGTTGAAGCCTTCCAGGACGACATTTTAGTCCACACGGCGGATGAGGAGGGGCACCTGGAGCTGCTGGGCAAAGTGCTGGAGGTGCTGCGAGAAAAAGGGATGACGGTTTCCAAGGACAAGTGCAAGTTCATGGAGGGCAAGATCGACTACTTAGGACACGTGCTGACCCCGGAGGGCATTGCGCCTAAAGATGACTTGGTGAGGGCCATACGTGATGCTCCATGTCCCGGAGACAAAGACGCCTTGCGATCGTTCCTGGGGCTCAGTGAATACTACTCCAAATTCATGCAGGGATATGCGACCAAGGTGGAGCCTTTAAGGAAACTGCTGAGGAAGAACGAAAAATTTACATGGGCGCAGGACCAACAGGCTGCTTTTGAATCTGTCAAGCAGGCCATCGTGGCGGCTCCAGTGCTACAGCCGTACAACAAGGCATTCCGGAACGTGATCACAGTTGACGCTAGCGCCAAGGGTATCGGCGCGGTGTTTTGCCAGTTCCAAGGGAAGAAGGAGAACACGGTTGCTTTCATATCCCGGTCACTGAGTGACGCTGAGAAGCATTACAGCACCATCGAGCGGGAGACGCTTGCGTGCGTATGGGCCGTGGAGAAATTGAAGAACTATCTGTGGGGTATGGAGTTCGAACTGGTCACCGACCACAAGCCCTTGATCTACATGATGGACGGCGAAGGTCGCGGCAACGGGAAAGCCAGCTCGAGGCTTCTACGTCTGCTGTCCAAGCTGCAGCAATATCACTTCGTCATCAGACACATCAAGGGTGGCCTCAATTGCAGGGCGGATTGCCTGTCGCGCATGCCGGTCAATGGCGAGGAGGACGTTTCCCTGGATGACACGGAGTGCGTGGTGGCGCTGGTGGACGCTACGGCCATTTGCGAGGGATCCATTTCTGAGGAAGAATGGTTGACGGCCCAGGAGAAGGACATGACTATTCGTAGGGTGATGGACCATATGACGGCTCGTTGGCCCCCGATCCGGAACTTGAACGGTGCTCTCAGGAGTTTCCAACAGGTTAGCCCTGAACTCACCATCGAGGGCGGCTTCGTGAAGAGACATGAGCTGTTTGTGCCGCCGGAAGGGTTGAGAGAAAAGCTAATCAGGATAGCTCACAGGGGCCACCCGGGCGGTACTGCCACGAAGAATCTCCTCAAGCAATACTACTGGTGGCCAGGGATGTGCAGCGACGTCGGCAGTTTTATTGATCGATGCGGACCGTGTTTAAGGGCCGACAAGCATTGGAAGACGGCAAAAGGAACGCTGCAACTGGTGGACATTCCTGCCGGTCCATGGATCAAGGATGCCATTGACTTCGCAGGCCCGTTTACCCTGCTGCCAGACGACTGCAGACATCTCATTGTTCTCACGGATTACTTCTCCAAGTGGATCCACTACAAGTTCGTCAGGGAGGTTACCACTGAACGAGTGATCAAGGAGCTGAAGAAGATTTTCGCTAGTGAGGGTCAGCCGAAGGTTTTGGTGTCCGACAACGGCACCCAACTGGTCTCCAGGCAGATGAAGGACTTCCTGGCCAGATTGGGAATCAAGCAGGAGAAGACCCCGCTCTACAGCCCTAAGAGCAATGGGCAGGTCGAGCGGATGAATAGATTCTTGAAGGAGGGTGTGCAACAGGCGGTTGCCTCCAACTTAGATGTGAAAGCATTTCTGGCGGACAAGATGCACACTTTCCACAACACGCCTAATGCAGTTACGGGGCACACTCTGTTTTACCTGATGAGAGGGAGAAGGTGTATGAGTGAGCTTACTCCCAAATTTAATAAGTGGTATGACATGAGGGAGGAACCTGAGAATATACCTGATGAGAGGTTGAGAGTCAAAGAAAGAATTGTGGCTAAACAGGAAAGCAACAAACGGTATGCAGATATGGTGAACAGAGCCAAAGTTAAAGATGTAGTGCAGGGGGATTGGGTATTGGTGAAGAAACCAACCAAGGTGATGAAAGGAGAATCTGTATTTCAGACCCCTGCACGTGTGCAAGGAGTGACAAAGGGAGCTGTCTGTTTGGAAGGAGGGGGATGGCGTAGCAAGGACGACATTGTCAGGCTCAAGGCAGGCCAAGAGGAAATCATCATGAGAGGCAACCAGGTGCGCGAGGCTGAGAGCGATGATAGTGTGTACGAGTGGCAGGTTCAAGAAGACAATGATGGTGCCACTGGTGATGGTATGAGTGGTGATACGCCTCCTGTACGAGGGCGGACTGGACACGGAAGTGCAGACCGGTGTGAGAATACGTGGCACGGCCTAGGGGATACCGAAGGCCGTAGTGATAGCAGTCCTAAATCTGTGAGGAGTGACAGTCATAATGTAATGAGTGCAAGCCAAGATGGTACGGGCACTAGCGGCGGGGGGTCCACCCTGTATGTCACTCCCCGCAGACCAACAAGGCATATCAGGGCTCCCAAGAGGTTCGAAGATTTTGTTATGAGGTAAAGTTATGTATATTTCTCAATTTGTTAAGAAAGGGAGATGTTGTACGTGAGGTAACGTACTAGTCTTGCGACGCAGAGGACAGTCCTCTTTCCCTTGTATGTTGCCTCCTGACGTCACTGGCCAATCCGATGTCGAGGATGGCTGTGACGTCAGGGGGCGGCGGGAGGAGGACAGAAAGAGCGCGAGGACGCTAGCCGGCGGTTGATTCACCCGCTGCTCCTCGTGTGCCGTAATATTTACCGGAGTTAATAAAAGGCTCAGTTCTACCAAGTAACCTGTCTCGCCTCCCTCATTCATGCCACTACACTTACCAGACCAATATCTGGATTGCACCCCTTCGACGACTGGACTGCTTAATATACTTATGGTTTCAGACAGGCCTTGTTTCTGTATAGGTATGGCCAGAGGTGCAACCTACGGTAGCAAGATGTTGCCATTTCAGTTTTTTGTCAATTTTAAATAGCGCAAACTCGACCGAAGGTATCGGAGCGCTTTACATGACCACAGGTTGAATTACAGGTGGACACATTCATTTTTAGGCACGGGGAGATTAAGTGATTTGACTAGTATCACAGGATCTTTGAGCCTCCTCCTGCCAGACTCGACCCTGGTTCCCCAGCTTCAAAGTCGGCCGCTCTAACCGTTAAGCCACTGTCCATCTCTCAGTAGGGACGTTATTTCCTGGTAGTAAGGCACACACTCCTGACGTATTCGACCGCAGGGCCCTAAACCCAGCACAAACTCTCCTGGAATTCCTGCTTTGTCTCTGCCTGTTCCTTCCTGCATGAAGTCTTTCCTCAGGCGGATGGTGTGGCGATAATCTTGTCTGCCCGAGCGCTCAGAAGCCTGCGTAGCGCTTCTACACACGTGGTGTGATTCAACCACAACAATGCTTGACAGTAAAGCTGATGAAACAAGTGAAAATGGCTAGAGTGCGGTTTGCTTCGGCAGTAAAACAAATAGGAGAACGCGGTCTTCATATATTCCATATAAAGAACTTTAGGGGAAATGTGCTGCACCCGAAGAAGCAGTACACAAAAACAAGCGCGCGCGCCTCCCGCAATTAGGGGGTGGAGGTGATGCGTCCGAGAGCAGGCAGCATTTCCCTTGGGGGAGCGAGCGCTATAATTGAAACTATATGGTGCTGCTTGCTCCCGCAAGGGGATAGCTAGACCTGCACGCGTTGCCATTGGAAGCAATGCAACGCGTGCACGTTTTTGCCCGCAAAGCTGTGCCGATGACTAAAGGTCTCTCCTAAGCAGCGCATGCGCGCTGCATAGGCGAGACCTAAAAAGATGATTTGCAACTTCTATGTGTGCTGTACAATGCAGCACACATAGGAGTTACAAATCACCATTTGTGATTGTTTATGTGAAAAAAGGGACACCTTCCTGCACATAAACAATCATTCCCCCCAACGCAGATGCCCGCTCATGCGCGTTTGTCGCTGACTATTCTTTAACAAAGTGTAGTGCCCTGAGGCCCCGAGGTTTGCCGTCACCTTGGTTAATTTTGATCTCGAAGATACCTAGGATCAGGGTCACAGCTGAATATTGTGTAACAGAGAGTAGATACCTGGAGCACTGAGGTTATCCCTTACCTTGGTTCCTTTTGGTGATGATGTCGAAGATGTCTGGGCTCAGGGTCACCTCTGACTACTGTCTAACAGAGGGCAGCACCAAAGCCCTGAGGTTTCCTGTTACCTTGGTTCCATTTTGATCTCAAAGGTGCCTGGGATCAAGGTGACAGTTGAACATCGTGTAAGAATGTGTAGCGCCCAGAGGCCCAAGCTTTTCTCCTACCTTGGTTCCCTTTGGTGATGATCTCGAAGACGTCTGGTCTCAGGGGCTCCTCTGAATGCCGGGTGTCTGAAAGAGAAGGCACATTCCCAGCTTCACTTCAGCTGCTCGTGCACTGGAACAGGCGGATTCATAAAGCAATTATAGAAGATGAAATATTCTCTGAGTCCAAATGTGCATCTGTGTCTATACACCATGGGCCCGATTCACAATGGTAAACTTAGACCAAAAGCCTAAGTTTACGACTTTTGTCTAAGCTTACAAGTTTCGTTATACATAAAGGTACGCTACGAGTAGTATCTTTACGTCCATTCTCAGTGCAGAGTTTCTGCACTCGGGGCGGAATCTCCGCACTCGGGGTGGTGTGCGGAGGTTTTACTTCACACCCAGAATGGGGTCTCCGGACCAGGAGTGAAGTCTCCACAATGGGGGTGGAGATGTAGATTCTGCTCCGGGTGCGGAGTGGAATCTCCAAACTCGGGGCAGAGATTCTGCCACAAGTGCAAAGATTCCGCCACGAAAGCGGAAACTCTGCCCTGAGTGCGGACGTAAAGATACTTCTCGTAACTTCTCTTTGCGGACACCAAAAGTAGTAAACTTAGACTTCTGGTCTTGAATACCGAAAGCCATAAACTTAGAGCCTCAACTGATAGAAAATGATGCAGCACGGAACCGCATGCCATTTCACTGCGCCATGCTGCATCATTTTCAAAGCATAGGAATGCATTGAATTAACCACAATACTACACATCCCTGTGCTTTCTCCTGTGCAGGAGCACAATTGGCTGCCAAACGCCAGTGCAGGCGCCCTTGTTTCATTTTGCAAGGGTGCCTGCGCTGTGGGGATTATTATGTTTGTGGAGGAAGGCACACCATCCTACACAAAAACCAATCATTGATGGCATTTTCCTCTTTATATGCATGCTGCAGAATCCCGCACGCATAGAAAGAGGGAGTAATGAGGAGAAATAAAAGCATCTCTCCTCGTTACGCCATTGCTATGCCTCCCGTGCGGAAACGCAGGATTCTGACGCATTCTCAGTTTTACAAAGTGTTGTAAATCTGGGAATGTCTCAGGTTCCGTGGATGTTGTGTGGGAACACCGACCGCAACACCCAGGGAACGCCCCTTTCATGCAGAGTAATGTGTGAAAGGGGCCCATATTTACAAGGCCATGAAATGTCACGCAGGGTGACTTAACGTGGCCTTATAAATGTGGGCAAGCCCATTGCGCAGCCGGTGCGTCACATTAAGGTGACTCACCCACAGCGCAATGGGCTTGTAAATAAGCCCTTTAGATTATATTGTAAGTTTATTTACTTTTGCGAATCGAGCCCAAATGTGTATTTCTGGCAACTAGCAAAAATGTTCATGCACATTGTGTGGGAAGGGGTGAAATGCTCAGAGCCCTGCAGGTCACAGGAATTATGTGGCAAAGAGAGAAAAATTTGCATTTCTAACTAATTGAAGGGATATATGCTCTTAAAATGTTTGACATGTTAAATTCTTTCCCAAACACTGGTTCCAAATACACAATGGAGCTGTCCGATAAATAAACAGCTCCCTTCTGTCTCCCAGCCAACGGTGCTTAGGGTTTTGCTTCTCTGCGGGCCTTTCTCTAGTTCTCTCTTATCAATGTTCAACATTTTGCACCTGCAGTTAGTTGTGTGAATGCTCCTCCTTTCATCCTCACACCTTGCGACTCATAGCAGCATTATGTTCATGCACAAGGCTCACATGCTTACGATGCACATGTTTCAGGGTGGCACATCATACTCCCTTTGAACATACACAAGATCTAATTTAAATTGATTGAGTAGATAGACACAATGCAGCCTCCACCCTTCCCAGAGTATAGTGCTTCATTATGTACAGGAGCTATGCTCAAGTTTAAACATATCCCGACTGAAAATATACTTACGATTTTTCTCCAGTTCATAGAAAATCTGCAAAAGAGAAAAAATACATTTGCATCACACAAGAACTTTTGGGAACCCTAAAGCCACGTTTTAAAAGATGACATAAGATGTAGGTTGTGGTGTATGTCAAAATATCGAAAGAACAAACCTCCTCCTGCAACGGTGTGAGCTGCAGGACATCCCCATGCACAGTGTCATCAAGGTAAGAGTATCTTGGGGAGTGGAGATTTACTGCTCCAATGCCCCCTTGTTGACTTCCCTTGTTGATACTGTGCAGCTGATATCTTACACTCAGTATTGCTGCGGATCGATATTCAAGCGCCCATACTGTGGTAAAACACTGTGGCTCCTGGCCTGGTTTGGCCCCTTGTTTCACACACTCTGGGTTGCACAGGTGTCAAGGGTGAAGTCTGTGGTTCATGCACCTATTTGGATACTGACAACTGCTGAAGAAACGTTTCGGGGAAAGTGTCACAAGAACAAATGGCCTTCAGCAGCACAGATGGCTCCGAAGATGTACAGAGTTCACTATAATGTAACAGAAGAGTCTATGGAGCGGTCCTCGAGGTACCTCAAGTAGAACCATCTGACGCCCGCACTAATCCTGATGTGGGTACAAACTCTTCTTTGTGCCCAAATCGGAATTTAAACGTGCATGCGAACTCCATACTCGCAGGTTTTTGGCAACATTTTTGCCTGGTAAATAGTGTCAAACATCAGGCAGACACACTCCACAAAATCCATGTTCGAGTTTCCAGACATATATACTTCTTCTAACATGTGCAATTTAGCCCTCTACCCCCATTCCGAGACCCCAAATGCAGAAAACTGAGCACATTGTCCAATAGCCATCCATCATGTAAACACCACAATAAACCCTACCACACAGGACCACTGCTTACAATGAGCTCAGTTTGATGCAGGAATTACATGGTCCAATTAGAGACGCGAACATCTCGGTGGGATGCAGGCCCAGGATGAGGACCTTGGTGCTGGAAGATGTCCTGGGAGGTTCACTACAAACACCCTCCCAAAGCCCTACTCTTTATACGATTTGCAAAATAATCCCAGTTGGAAATCACACTTTCAAAGGCACTTCAAATTTGATTGACACTTAACACTTGTCCAGATAAGTTACCTCACAAATGCTCATGGTGCCTGTCATGTGCCTCTAAGATTACTCTCGGTGTCTAGACACTCTGCTCAGGGGCGTAGTTTACAACGGTGCTGCGGCATTAGGGCCCACAGGTGAGGGAGTCCTGCTTTACTCCTACTCTGGGGGACTATTATGCCTGTCTTGTACTACGGACCATGTGCACAGGAGGGGCCATTTCTCTTGGTTTCATTGGGGCTGTGGCACTCTGTAGTGCCTGTCTCATGACCTCTAAGCACTGTAAAAACTGTACCCTAAAACGTTGGCGGTGGTTCCCTGTCATCCCAGCTGTAAGTTTACAAGAAGCTCCTTCAGCTGTGCCAGGAGGTGCGTCCGCCATGTCGGCTCCACTGGTGCAGGAGATGTGAAGGCCTCACATATGTAATACTATCACAGATATACTCCCCTGCTCAAGTGTGCTCTCTAGGAAACTCACCTGAGACGCATAGCATGTACACAGGGCTCTGTAATACTGTCACTGATGTACTCTCCTGTACAGGTGCGCTCTCTCTGAAACTCTCCTGAGACGCATTACATGTACACAGGGCTCTGTAATACTGTCACTGATGTACTCTCCAGTACAGGTGTACTCTCTCTGAAACTCACCTGAGACGCATTACATGTACACAGGGATCTGTAATACTTTCACTGATGTACTCTCCTGTACAGGTGCACTCTCTCTGAAACACTTCTGAGACGCATTACATGTACACAGGGATCTGTAATACTGTTACTGATGTACTCTCCTGTACAGGTGCGCTCTCTCTGAAACACACCAGAGACGCATTACATGTACACAGGGCTCTGTAATACTGTCACTGATGTACTCTCCTGTACAGGTGCGCTCTCTCTGAAACACACCAGAGACGCATTACATGTATACAGGGCTCTGTAATACTGTCACTGATGTACTCTCCTGTACAGGTGCGCTCTCTCTGAAACACACCAGAGACGCATTACATGTACACAGGGCTCTGTAATACTGTCACTGATGTACTCTCCTGTACAGGTGCGCTCTCTCTGAAACACACCAGAGACGCATTACATGTATACAGGGCTCTGTAATACTGTCACTGATGTACTCTCCTGTACAGGTGCGCTCTCTCTGAAACATACCAGAGACGCATTACATGTACACAGGGCTCTGTAATACTGTCACTGATGTACTCTCCTGTACAGGTGCGCTCTCTCTGAAACACACCAGAGACGCATTACATGTATACAGGGCTCTGTAATACTGTCACTGATGTACTCTCCTGTACAGGTGCGCTCTCTCTGAAACACACCTGAGACGCATTACATGTATACAGGGCTCTGTAATACTGTCACTGATGTACTCTCCTGTACAGGTGCGCTCTCTCTGAAACACACCAGAGACGCATTACATGTACACAGGGCTCTGTAATACTGTCACTGATGTACTCTCCTGTACAGGTGCGCTCTCTCTGAAACACACCTGAGACGCGTTACATGTACACAGGGCTCTGTAATACTGTCACTGATGTACTCTCCTGTACAGGTGCGCTCTCTCTGAAACACTCCTGAGACGCATTACATGTGCACAGGGCTCTGTAATACTGTCCCTGATGTACTCTCCTGTGCAGGTGCGCTCTCTCTGAAACACACCTGAGACGCATTACATGTACACAGAGCTGTGTGTTACTGTCACTGATGTACTCTCCTGTACAGGTGCGCTCTCTCTGAAACACACCTGAGACGCATTACATGTACACAGGGCTCTGTAATACTGTCACTGATGTACTCTCCTGTACAGGTGCGCTCTCTCTGAAACACACCTGAGAGGCATTACATGTACACAGGGCTCTGTAATACTGTCACTGATGTACTCTCCTGTACAGGTGCACTCTCTCTGAAACACACCTGAGACGCATTACATGTATACAGGGCTCTGTAATACTGTCACTGATGTACTCTCCTGTACAGGTGCGCTCTCTCTGAAACACACCTGAGAGGCATTACATGTACACAGGGCTCTGTAATACTGTCACTGATGTACTCTCCTGTACAGGTGCGCTCTCTCTGAAAGACACCTGAGACGCATTACATGTACACAGGGCTCTGTAATACTGTCACTGATGTACTCTCCTGTACAGGTGCGCTCTCTCTGAAACACACCTGAGACGTATTACATGTACACAGGGCTCTGTAATACTGTCACTGATGTACTCTCCTGTACTGGTGCGCTCTCTCTGAAACACACCTGAGAGGCATTACATGTACACAGGGCTCTGTAATACTTGCACTGATGTACTCTCCTGTACAGGTGCGCTCTCTCTGAAAGACACCTGAGACGCATTACATGTACACAGGGCTATTTAATACTGTCACTGATGTACTCTCCTGTACAGGTGCGCTCTCTCTGAAACACACCTGAGACGCATTACATGTACACAGGGCTCTGTAACACTGTCACTGGTATACTCTCCTGTACAGGTGCGCTCTCTCTGAAACACACCTGAGACGCATTACATGTACACAGGGCTCTGTAATACTGTCAATGATGTACTCTCCTGTAGTAAGGACTCCCTTAATACGTACATACATTGTTAAGTTAGCATAACCGCGTTAGAAGTTAGAAAGCCATCTTGCTGCTTTTGCACACGGCACTGCGTTTACATGTTATTGCTTAAACGAACTGCTGACTCGAGTTTTGCCTCACACGAGAGCAATCTGTTGTTACCATCCCGAGCTCTGCGAAGCGACCTTGGTCTGCACACGATGTGACAAACAGTCTGAGTTGTTAGACAATGCATGTTTTCCACTCTAGGTTGATCGACCCACTATTTAGCCATAACACACGAGCAGCTGCACATACCTGAAAGTTGGTGCTTTTAATATCACGGACATCATGTTTATTATTCAGACCGAAGACGAGCCTTCCTGCGAGAAGTCTCCTGATGCTCCTGTGATGTGATTTCACTAAGCTGATCTTTGAGGTATGGGGTCCCCTATTCAAGCCTAAGAGACCTTCTGTTAGACTAATAATAATATTAGCTTCTTAGTAAAGGGAAAGTGGTAGTATCCACTGTCATTATAACATGATCACCCCTTTTATATTCTATGGAATTGTAACTATGTTAATGGTTTTGATTTTAATCATTTGTCTGCTTGTATTAGCCAAAGTACTGCATATTAGGACACGTGGTCTATAAAAATAAACTCTTTTTATTTTCACCGTGTCTCTGTTGATTCTTGTTGTGGACTGATGTGAGAATAATATACGAACAGGTGTTTCCGATTCCCACCATTCCTGAGTATGTACTGAGTCGCGTGTTCTGGGTTGTCTTTTCATTGGGACCGCCGAGCTAAATCTCGGATAACGAATGGGACACTTATGCTAGCCGGATACTGGGTTCTGGGTTCTGAGGTGAGTTTCTGGTACACCACAACTCACTGAGGTCCTGGGGTTCTACGCATAGTTCTGTGTATAAGCAGAATCCCTGCAACATGGCGCACCTAACGTTTGGTCTATGAGTTGAAACGCCTTAGTAGTGCTCGCGTTTGTCCACAACACCCTCATTCTTGTTTCCGGATAACAAGTCTGACGGATTTAAACCTACCTAGGTCTATTGATATAGGTTCTTTCAAGCTTGATAATTAAAAAGGTTAGTGAACCCTTGTGCTACTGATAGTTTCACGTGTATTGTCCTGATGTCGGTGGATATTGCGGCGCATAGCCGAGCGGCTCTAAAACGTCATTTGACGCAGTATGGGGTACCGGACACTGGTATGAACGTCA
Organism: Triturus cristatus; assembly: GCF_964204655.1. NCBI lineage: Eukaryota > Metazoa > Chordata > Amphibia > Caudata > Salamandridae > Triturus > Triturus cristatus. The sequence continues at coordinate 45,841,559 of NC_140583.1, read as the reverse complement.
TCTTTGTGGTGGGAGCCGATGCGGCTCATCCCTATGAGTTGTTCTACTCTTGGGTGACGATTCCAGCGGTGGGGGATGATGACACCTTTCATTCTTACACTGCCGCTGCAGTGCCGGCGAACTATACGCCGTATAGGACACAGGAAATACCAATATCTGCTTGGCAGCATCTTATTTGGTTTAATGGCGCCCTTCCCCATGTGGTTATACCGCCGAGAATGGGCCCTTTATCAATTGCAGGGGCCACTTGGCCGGTACTAGCCGGATTTACGCCTCATCCCCGTTACCTCACGGTGACGGTGGCAGAGCTGCGTGTACTACACACTGCCCTAATTACGGTATATAGGGCGTTGGTGCAGTATGTGTCGCGCAATATGCAGGCGGGGGCGCCTGCTGTTGCGGGACAGCCTACTGATCATCACGCGGTGGTCATTAGTCCTGTTATGGTCAATTCTGTTATGGGCAAGCGCCCCCTAACTAGGGATGATTTCCCATTTTGGCTTGCTGAGAAATTTGACCAAATAGAAGCGGTTTACCCGAATACTTCACCTGTGGAGAAACACAGGATCCTCACCATTAGTTTGCCTAAGGACTTGGTCCCACACATTGACGATTGTACAAATTGGGGCAAGGTCTTTGCAGCGACGTACGCGCAGTGCTATGGCACTCCGTCTATGTTGCAGCTGCCCTCCGTAATCAAAAGAGTTCAAGAGAACCATGGTGCGGAGTCTGCGATAGAGTTAGGGATGCGGCTCCTCGGGCAATTTGACCTGGTGGCTACCATGATAATTGGTAACCTGAAGGGTGATGCTTTGCATTTCCAGGTTCGTAATGAACTGAAACGAATTCCTGAGGAGGACAAACCGCAGGAGTTTGCGAAAATAATCGCAGAGGCATATCGGGATTTGGGTCGTAGCTCTTTAGGAGTTAAGCCTGTCATAAAAAATCCCGATCTAAAGCAGCAGGGTAAGGCAGAAACGTCTGGTAAGGACGACCGGCCCTTTTTTCCTAAACAAAAATGGCAGGTTAAACAACAGGGGAAGCAGCAGCAGCAGAAACAGGGATCTCGGCCTGCCTCTCCCGTACAGTCTAGTAGTGAACGCACTTATGATCTGCGCGATCGTGCTGCTATAAAGTCTCCTGATAGATTTCAGGTTTCTGAACAGCGCTCTCCTCGTTCTTCACAGGTATATCGGCTACACAGTCCGGTGGCGGAGGCGGTGGCAAAGGTCGGGGTGCTCCACAACAGCGTGACCAGCCCCGACAGACTGAGGGTAAAGGCAAGCAGGACGAATTTGCACGACAAAGACCCCCGTTTCAGAAGAAGAAAGTGGCGGCTCTGACGGCAAGGTATGCCTCAGATAGTGCGGACACAGCTTCGGAACCGGACATGGGCGCTGACGCTCCTGGACAGCGCAGCGGAAATTACCATAGTCCGTCAAGCTCTGCGTCCATTTCTGGCGGTGACAGCAACTGATATATCGGTTACTGTGGAAACAGCTGACACCAGAGTGGCTCCCCCTGATAGACTTTATGAAATAGTCTTATTAATTGAGGGTGACATACAACGTACAATAAAAGGGATTTTTGGGGATAATCTGACCACTACCTATGATATCCTCCTAGCGGAGGCGGATTGGCCCCCAGCTTTCATTTTAGAGGCTCCTAGAGGGGAGGAAGTAATCCTCCCGTCCTTTGCGCACCGTTTAGTTTTGGATTACCGGCACCTAAACTCCCACTGCCGGACCTGCGCGGTACAAAATACACATAGTTCGGCTTTGGTCGATAGTCTCGTTCGTAAAAGATTTAAAACGACACTTGACATTTCCAATGGCTTTTTTAGCCATAACCTGTCCACACTGAGTAGCCAGTGGACAGCGTTTACTTCGGGCGGAAAACAAAAACAGTTTACCAGATTAGCCATGGGGTACAAAAATAGCCCTGGCGTCTTTTCTGCTCGCGTGGTTTCTCTTTTAGAAAGAATAGACCCCGAAGCATACTCATATGTTGACGATATCTATCTTACGGATGATGAGCTGATGCCACATCTGTCTCGCGTTGACAATATTATAGTGAGTTTTGCAGACTATGGCTACAAATTCAATTTTGCGAAGTCACACATCGCAGAATATACGGTGTTGTTTTTGGGCTACGAGCTCAACAATGAAGGTAAGGGGTTAGCCCCCCACTTTCTGGAAAAGTGTGCACGCTTGAGTGCTCCTACGACACTGAAGAAATTACAATCTCTGCTGGGTTTTCTGAATTTCGGCCGTACGTATATTCCTGATTATGCCCAGCGTATCAAGCCGCTTTACGCCTTGGTACAGCCTTCATTTTCGAAGTCTAGCTGGCAGCTAGAACACTCTGCTATTTTACAGTCTTTACAGGCTGACCTTCTTGCTTCACAATACTTGCTGACACGTGATAACCGCACTAACCTGGTAATAAGAATGGTACCAGGCGCCGTGGGGTTCACGTATTTGACGTTTAATGAGGGCGACACAGTCCCCATTGCGTATAAATCCCACTTATACACCTCTGCTGAATTACGTTTTTCCACGGTCGAAAAAGTTCTGACTGCTGTGCAGATGGCGATCCTCAAGGAACGCGCACTGTCGCATGGGAAACAGATTCTGGTTGTAACACCATATCCTGCTTTAGAGGCAGTGACAAAAGCAAGTGTACCAAATTCTAAAGCTTTGCATCCACGGTGGATACAATGGGCTACAACACTGACGTCGCCAGACGTCACTTACATCTTTGATGCCTCATTACAGACTCAAGAGTTCTTGCAGTATGAATTCGTTCATCCGGCACCTCTGTCTTTGCGCCCGCTCGAAGAATACCATTGTGTCATATACACTGACGGGTCTGCGCAACCCGCAATTGGATCGAAGCATGCTTATTCAGCGGCTTGCGCAATTGTCGTAGGTACATTCGTAAATGGTGAATTCCAATCTGATGCAGTGCATACGCAGTCGTTGGGTGATTGTACCGCGCAATTGGCGGAGCTCCGGGCTCTAGTGCTTGCACTGGAGTTTGCTGATCCCCGAGTCACTACTCTTATAGTGAGTGACTCCTTCTACTGTGTCCAGTCCTACAATGACAATTTACACTTCTGGTCTCAGAATGATTACCGTGACACTAAAGGTAGCACAATTAAGCATAAAACGCTTTGGGTTCGAGTGGCAGACTTTAAAGAACGTCTCCCACTCGTAAGTGTTATACACACTCTTGGTCACCAGCGGCTTGGTGTCCATGCTGTCGGCAACAGCTTAGCTGACGAGGCAGCGAAAACAGCAGTGGCTACATACTTAGTGGCAGTAGTTACAAGATCCAAAAGTAAGATTGATGATGACATCTTGGCAGCTATTGCTGCTACAGAGAAGGGAGGAGATTACCCAAAGGGTTTTCCCTCTCGGTATATTTACCATTTAGGTCCTGATAACGTCCCGTTAGTGAGGATTAACGACGTTGGTGATAGAATAATTCCCAACGCGGACTGCAGACCAGCACTGATCTTGGCTGCACATGAGGGGTTGGCGTCTGCCCACGCCGGTGTGTCAGCTACAATATCTCTGCTACAACAACGTTACTGGTGGTTTGGTTTATATAAACAAGCGCGCGCTTATGTTCTTGATTGTGACATTTGCCAACAGATTAAACCTTCTACTGTTGCGCGCCCACCACAGACACAGCTGTACATCTCTAATAAGCCATTTGGTTGTGTTTATTTAGATCACTGCGGTCCTTTTTCTTCTGATACTGCGTACAAGTACATCTTGGTTGCAGTGGATTCGTGCACACGTTTTCTATGGGTGTGGCCACAAAGGAGTGCTGACTCGCGGACTGTCATCAGGGATTTGCGTGTCTTTGTGGGAACTTTTGCGTGTGGTACCTTCCATTCTGATCAGGGCCCTGCGTTCGCCTCTAAGGCTTACAAGGAGGCTATGAAAAATTTGGGGGTCCTTGTCAAATTTTCGTCTCCCTACCGACCTGAGGGTAATAGTGTGGTGGAGCGAATGAACCGTGACTTAAAGCAATCATTGACAGCACGTGTTTTAGGCACAGGCCGGAACTGGCTAGCCCATTTGTATAACGTTCAACGTGCACTAAATAATCTCCCTAGAAGGTCTCTGGGTGGGCGGACCCCGTACATGATGCTCTTCGGAATCAGAATGTTTGTTCCAGACCTTGATGGTCTAGACATTGCGGCGTCAACCGCACCCTTTGACGTAGATGATCACTGTGCTGTTTTGCAGACTCTACAAGAAGCCAGAGACTCTCTTTCGAAAGAACATTTGCCCTCCACGTCTGAAGCTGAGGTTCAGATTCCGGTAGTCGGCTGGCTACCCCGAGTTGGTGATCTGGTCCGTGAGAAGGTGGAGAACAAGAAGGAGTTTGGCCCCTCTTATCGTGCACCAGTTCCAGTGCTTGGAGTGCAGGGTACAAGAACAGTCATTTTACCTCCACTTCCTGGTCGCAAAGAAAACAGGTACATCTCTATTGACAATGTCAAACTTCAGCGAGTGGCCGATACTTCTTAGTATGACTCCGGCAGTTTCATGCCAGACAATGCAAAGAAATTCAATGATGGTTCCTGCTTCTACCACCTTGTCTGATGTTGCAATCGAGATGCATTCAGTTACTGATCCCTTGCTGATACCACCGGCTGGTGGTTTGTCCGATGAGACTGAGTATGCTTATCCTACACGTTGACCTTCGCCTGTTTTACAATCTACAGCGCTTGGCCAGTCCCGTTTTTCCTTTGACACTAACTCTTTGCCCTCACCTCCCCCATCAAACATTGTTGTTTTTGTGAGCTGGTTTAAGAAGCATTTTTTGATAGCTCCTTGGACATACATCTGGTTGATGCTTTTTGGTATTTTTTTGTTCATGTCCATTGGATTTGTTGTAGTGTTCTTCCGTTTGGTGGATGGACATTATCTCAAAGAGAGATCGACAATTAGACTTATCAATGGAACTTTGGCCCCCCACTCCTCATCCCACATCATGAAAAGGGACCAGACTTTTGTGAATATTACTGCCTGGCCCGTCCTGGATGGAATCGCATGGGATGCTGTTAAATTTCAAATTCATGGGCCTACAGAGGTCATTAATGTGCCTAATGTATTTCGTGTTTCTATGGGCGATGTAGTTAAACAGAACATACGTTCTGATGATTGGGATGTACACGCCATTGAAGCACTATTTTCAGATTTGAAATATTATGCCGCCTTTGATGCAGAGGATTTGTATGACAATGCGGCTAATTATGCGGAACAGTATTGTTTTCAACATTATGGCAATCACTTCTTGCATAAATCAAATTCGTTTAGGAATTTTGTAAATTTTACCCAGTGGGAACATTGTCCCACCCCCTCGTTTGGCAGTTCACACACATTAGTTGATAAGTTTACTTATTTTACTGATTTCAGTGTTTCAGCCCCGGCTTCCTTTTATTTTAAAGTTAAGCCTGAGTCTGCCTCCAAGGTTAGACTGACACACACCAAATTGCTATATTCTAAGTCCTTTATGGATGAGTTGTCAATCAAAGGTTATGATCTATGGAAGGCTACTATTGATCTTAAGTCGGTTTGGGGTTCCAAACCGTGGCAGGTTCAGGGAACTGAAGCTTTACACCGTGCCTGTCTAGTACCAAATCATATGTTGTTTTTAAATGCAACCATCTTCCAAACCACCTGTTTCGGATTGGCCACTTCTAAAAAACTAAATTCGCCTTCTGTGCCGGATCTGGGTGCTTACCCAAATTGGGATAATCACACGGATCTGTCCCTTCCTGCTTTACAGTTATTGGTATCCAATTCGTCCTTCAACATTTCGAAATTTAATAGTGAGGGATGGTTAATTTGGCAAAGCAGCTCTGATACCTGTCAACGTCGTTTTCTAGGACTGAAACCGGGGTATACTCAAGATCGAGTGGACCCCCGGTTTGAGTCGTCACATACAGTAACTACATACTCAGTAGGGAAATTATGTCAGTCCTGGCTGCGACATTCCACCTTGGCATCTGTCAAAGTTCATTTATCAAAGTTACATGACAAAATAGATTTGAATGATTTTGTTAAAGGTCCTGTGGGTGGCAGATCCAAAAGATGGGCGTATGCTATTTACAACGAAGTATGGAAACTGTCGCAAATTGAGGCAGCTTCAAGATTGAGAGCTATTGATCAAGCTAATATGGAAAAAGTATTAGCAGTTATTGATAACAGCATTAACACTCTTTCTTCTCGCATTTATACATTAGATAATATTGTATCTTCAATTGTTGATATTGTGCAGGATGATGTGTCTGTTCTGTATCATGGTCAAAACCAGTTGCGTTCTGTTATGCAGTTTGCATGGACATTACAAACTTTGAAGGCAGGGAAGGTCCCTTGGGACTATCTGAATACAACATCGTTATTTCTTCCCTTTAACCTTACTGACAAACAGCAGTTCATGTCCATGAAAGATGCTACATATTCCCTGCTCCATATTGAGAAATTGGAGCCGTTACCTTTTTCTGTTGCGGAAGTCGATTCCGCTGTGTGGCTCTTACACGGATTGATAAGTCTACCGTTTGCGCTTTTTAAGTTTACCTCTTGTATGAAACACTATGCTCTGGGTAGATATGAACAGCTGGGTACCGCTTTCATACATGAAGTCTGGTCCCTCCCCTTTACGTATAGATGTACAAGGGACGGTACTGAGGTTTATCTGAAGGGTGAAGAATGTACAACGTCACCTGATCATTCTGTTGTATGTCGGCACATTCAATTACACGGTGCTTGTAATGTACACGCTCCGAATTTGGCCTGCGTCCTCAAAGGTATCCCGGTACCAGTGATTACGCCATCTTTCACGCTGCTTGCAAACGGTAGTTATTTGATTTTAAACAATGAAGCTTGCTGCGGGATGTTAGTAGGGATCCCGTATATAGTAACTGTAACACAGAGGGTTGTCTGCTGCAATAACGTCCTGTTTCCACCCCCGCATGGGAGGCTGGATGCTTCTATCTGGCCTTCAATTCCAACCTTGAAAGCAGAGTTCGACAAAATGAGCAGAATAAGAGCGCTATTGTCCCAAAAGGAGGTGCCATTGACTTCCTCCCGGGAAACATTTGTCCTTCACGTAGCAAATACGCGCACCGAGGTACAGGCGCTTTTGAATACTGACCTCCCCCTGCATTTTGGTGCTTTGATCAAACAATTTTCAATGCCTCGTCCACGACTGGCCTGGCTCATTTTTTTAAACTTGTGGGCTCGGGCCTCGTGACCTCTTTCCAAACTATTTTTGGTGTGATTCCGGCATTTTTTCATTCTATTTTCTCCAGCGTCTTTGGAGGTATCCCGTTAATTCTGGCTCTAGTGGCAGGTGTGCTACTTTTACTTTTCATCTTGCGGAATGGCTGCTCTTTCTGTGCCACACGTCAGCCTGTCCCGTCTGCAGCTTCTTCGTGACAGGATGCTTGATTACTATGGTGTCCTGCCGTTGGCGACTTTGAGCCTGGCATATGGATTATCCTTCCGGTATTCCTACTTCACCTGTGTGCAACCTGTCTTCCACTGCCTAGATTGTCCCTTTGAATGGCCTATGGATTTGTGTTTAACCAACATGGTGTCTCCGGACCCGGATTTTGATCGGCTGATGAGGCCCTTAGTGTCTCACGAGTCTGCCTGTTCTGGAGTTCGGATTATGGCCTACGGTGCGGCACATGGTATCCTGGGTAATTGGGACATCGTGAGAGCGGCATATGACTTCTTGAATATGAGTTACTAGGAAGTACATGCTGGTTGCCCTCTGATGGTGCTAGAGGCTCCGCTGATTGAAGAACACGTATGTTCCTTTTCTTTACTTAACTGGATGGCTGAAACCTTCAGTGGCCGTGCCAATGATTTTCTGCTGGAAGCAGTGGCCACATATGCTGCATATACTTTTATGGATTAAGTGAACTTTCGTCCACAGTGTTTTCCTCACGTGTCTTGAACTGGCCCTGTACGTCTGCACTTCTGCCCGGTGAGGCGTTTTTTCATTTTTTTCACCTCCCCGATTCCAGTTTGAATTTTTTTGTTTTTCCTCTCTATTTTTGAGGTTTTTTCCTGTTCGAACTTTGCCTGAACTGACCAGTTCCTTTTTCAATTGGATACGCCTTGTTCTGCTCTGTCGCGCTTGAACTCTGCGTTCTCTCTCTTTTCTTGCATACTAAGTAGTGCTTCGATCAAGGGGGCATGTAGTAAGGACTCCCTTAATACGTACATACATTGTTAAGTTAGCATAACCGCGTTAGAAGTTAGAAAGCCATCTTGCTGCTTTTGCACACGGCACTGCGTTTACATGTTATTGCTTAAACGAACTGCTGACTCGAGTTTTGCCTCACACGAGAGCAATCTGTTGTTACCATCCCGAGCTCTGCGAAGCGACCTTGGTCTGCACACGATGTGACAAACAGTCTGAGTTGTTAGACAATGCATGTTTTCCACTCTAGGTTGATCGACCCACTATTTAGCCATAACACACGAGCAGCTGCACATACCTGAAAGTTGGTGCTTTTAATATCACGGACATCATGTTTATTATTCAGACCGAAGACGAGCCTTCCTGCGAGAAGTCTCCTGATGCTCCTGTGATGTGATTTCACTAAGCTGATCTTTGAGGTATGGGGTCCCCTATTCAAGCCTAAGAGACCTTCTGTTAGACTAATAATAATATTAGCTTCTTAGTAAAGGGAAAGTGGTAGTATCCACTGTCATTATAACATGATCACCCCTTTTATATTCTATGGAATTGTAACTATGTTAATGGTTTTGATTTTAATCATTTGTCTGCTTGTATTAGCCAAAGTACTGCATATTAGGACACGTGGTCTATAAAAATAAACTCTTTTTATTTTCACCGTGTCTCTGTTGATTCTTGTTGTGGACTGATGTGAGAATAATATACGAACAGGTGTTTCCGATTCCCACCATTCCTGAGTATGTACTGAGTCGCGTGTTCTGGGTTGTCTTTTCATTGGGACCGCCGAGCTAAATCTCGGATAACGAATGGGACACTTATGCTAGCCGGATACTGGGTTCTGGGTTCTGAGGTGAGTTTCTGGTACACCACAACTCACTGAGGTCCTGGGGTTCTACGCATAGTTCTGTGTATAAGCAGAATCCCTGCAACACTCCTGTACAGGTGCTCTCTCTTTGAAACACTCCTGAGACGCATTACATGTACACAGGGCTCTGTAATACTGTCACTGATGTACTCTCCTGTACAGGTGCGCTCTCTCTGAAACACTCCTGAGACGCATTACATGTACACAGGGCTCTCTAATACTGTCACTGATGTACTCTCCTGTACAGGTGTGCTCTCTCTGAAACTCACCTGAGACGCATTACATGTTCACAGGGCTCTGTAATACTGTCACTGATGTACTCTCCTGTACAGGAGCGCTCTCTCTGAAACACACCTGAGACGCGTTACATGTACACAGGGCTCTGTAATACTGTCACTGATGTACTCTCCTGTACAGGTGCGCTCTCTCTGAAACTCTCCTGAGACGCATTACATGTACACAGGGCTCTGTAATACTGTCACTGATGTACTCTCCTGTACAGGTGCACTCTCTCTGAAACACACCTGAGACGCATTACATGTACACAGGGCTCTGTAATACTGTCACTGATGTACTCTCCTGTACAGGTGCGCTCTCTCTGAAGCACACCTGAGACGCATTACATGTGCACAGGGCTCTGTAATACTGTCACTGATGTACTCTCCTGTACAGGTGCGCTCTCTCTGAAACACACCTGAGACGCATTACATGTGCACAGGGCTCTGTAATACTGTCACTGATGTACTCTCCTGTCGAGGTGCGCTCTCTCTGAAACACACCTGAGACGCATTACATGTGCACAGGGCTCTGTAATACTGTCACTGACGTACTCTCCTGTACAGGTGCGCTCTCTCTGAAACACACCTGAGACGCATTACATGTACACAGGGCTCTGTAATACTGTCACTGACATACTCTCTTGTACAGGTGCGCTCTCTCTGAAACTCTCCTGAGACGCATTACATGTACACAGGGCTCTGTAATACTGTCACTGATGTACTCTCCTGTACAGGTGCGCTCTCTCTGAAACACACCTGAGACGCATTACATGTACACAGGGCTCTGTAATACTGTCACTGATGTACTCTCCTGTACAGGTGCGCTCTCTCTGAAACACTCCTGAGACGCATTACATGTACATAGGGCTCTGTAATACTGTCACTGATGTACTCTCCTGTACAGGTGCGCTCTCTCTGAAACTCACCTGAGAGGCATTACATGTACACAGGGCTCTGTAATACTGTCACTGATGTACTCTCCTGAACAGGTGCTCTCTCTCTGAAACACTCCTGAGACGCATTACATGTGCACAGGGCTCTGTAATACTGTCACTGATGTACTCTCCTGTACAGGTGCGCTCTCTCTGAAACTCACCTGAGAGGCATTACATGTACACAGGGCTCTGTAATACTGTCACTGATGTACTCTCCTGTACAGGTGCTCTCTCTCTGAAACACTCCTGAGACGCATTACATGTGCACAGGGCTCTGTAATACTGTCACTGATGTACTCTCCTGTGCAGGTGCACTCTCTCTGAAACACACCTGAGACGTATTACATGTACACAGGGCTCTGTAATACTGTCACTGATGTACTCTCCTGTACAGGTGCGCTCTCTCTGAAACACACCTGAGACGTATTACATGTACACAGAGGTGTGTAATACCGCCACTGATATACTCTCCTGTTCAGGTGCTCTCTCTGTGAAGCACACCTGAAAGGCATTACATGTACACAGGGCTGTTTAATACTATCACTGCACAGGTGAATTTAAAGTAAAGCACACCTGAGAGGTGTCACATATACAGAGGGCTATGGAACCGTCACTGATATTCTCTCCTGTGCAGGCATGTTCCCTGTGAAGCACACCTGTGAGGCATTAAGTGTACACAGGTCTGTGTAATACTGCCACTGATATACTCTCCTGTACAGGTGCCCTTACAGTAAAGCACACCTGATAGGTGTCACATATACAGAGGCCTGTGTAATACTGTTACTGATATACTTAACTCTACCGGCGTGCTCTCTATGGAACACTCAAGAGACGTGTCAAATGTACAGAGGGCTGTGTAATACTGTCACTCATATAAGCTCCTGCACTGGTGCAATGCAGACCTATGTAATATGGTTACAGCTGTTCTTGGTTTTGCAGATTTCCTCATAGTCAGGTGCGGTACTCCTGAGAGGCTTTATGTGTGCATGGGTCTATCACTCACTATTACTACAGCTCCCACCTACACAGGTGTGTTTACAGTAATGCACACCTAAGAGTCTACAACTGCACAGAACTTTATATGGGAATATTACTGCAGCTCTCACCTGTATCTGCACTCAACTCTATATACCATTGTTAAAGGGGATCTCACCTTTACAGGTAGCACACCTGACAAGTCTACAACTGCACAGAACCATATTTAACACTGTTACTGTAGCTTACTTACACAGTTGTACTTACTGTGATGCACACCTGAGAGTCTACAACTACACAGACTAATACATAGCACCGATACTGAAGCGTTCAACCGTGTCTGCACTCGGCTTTGCATACCATTGTTAAAGGGGGTCTCACCTGTACAGGTGTACTTACAGTGATGCACACCTGAGAGTCTACAACGGCGTAGAACCATATATAACACTGTTACTGCGGTTCCCACCTGCACAGGTGTACTTCCAGTGATGCACACCTGAGAGTCTACAACAGCGTAGAACCATATATAACACTGTTACTGGAGCTCTCACCTGTACCTGCACTCAGCTCTTTTTACCATTGCTAAAGGGGTCTCACCTGTACAGGTAAGCACCAGCAGGTGCTCACCAGGCACACTGCGATCAGTGCCCATCCTCTGCTGTCCATCCTTGGGTTCTGAAACAGTGCTCAGGTCACCAGAGGACAGTGTTTCTACCTTCTGGGAGATGCTTTGTTGACCCCAGACCAGTCCTTTATATACCCAGAAGAGGCTGAGCATCCTCCAATCAGCTCTCAGTCCCAAGGATGATACCTCTTACGCCACAGGTCACAAGGTGTGTCTGTCCCTGGGTGGATGTCCTAGGATTTCCTCAGAGGTGCTATGGGTCAAATTATAATAAGCAGCTTTTAAGTGTGGTAAATTTGGTTTGGTACAGAGCCTGCACCGTGATATATTCTTGTTTGAAAAGCCTTCACTCTTTTCTTTCTGTAAGAGGGTGAATATGTGATTGGACACAGGTGCACCTCCAAGGGTTTGGTTCCTCAAACAACAACAATAGACCTTGAGGCACCGAAAGACCCGGATTGGAGAAGATCACATGAGACACAAAAAGTGCATCAGATGAGCTGGACTTAGATGTAATGTTTCAAGAAAAGTTAGGTAGCTTTGTAGATGGATCAGAAGTAAATAGTTGTTTAAGGAAGGAAGGATGGGAGGATGAAAGGAAGAGTTGGTGGACAAAAGGCAGAGTAGGAGGAAGAAAGGCAAAGTAGTAGGATGAAAAGCAGAGTGAGAGAATGAAAGGAAGGGTGGGAGGATGAAAGGATGTGTGAGAGGATGAAAGGAAGAGTTTAACAACAAACGGCCAGATTCAGGATGAAAAGATGCGTGGGAGGGTGCATGAATGAAAAACATGGTAGGAGGCTGAATGAAAAGAAGGGTGGAGTGAGGAAAAGAATTGTGGAAAGCTACTTGTATGTAAAATGGTTCAAGGCCATGGACTGGAGGAATGAAGGGTAAAAGAATAAAATGATGGAAGGAAGAGTGTAATAATGGCCAGGGACAGCTGAAAAGCTTTACCTTATCACCTATCCATGTAACACTGTTACTGCAGCTCTCACCTGTATGGTGCACTTGTTGCAGCGCGGAACATCAAATTTCCCCCTTCGGCACAGACCAACTACCTCAGCATCAAATTCACTCAAATATATTCATTGGTGGGGCCCATAACACCAATATACTTACACTCTGTTGATCTGTTTTCTGAGGGAAATGTGCTTCCGAACACTGACATGAAAGGAATACCTTTACCTTACTCCAAAACACATTGACCACAGACCTAAGATATCCCTCTCATAAGGAGATGGATCATTTAGTTGTTTGAAGGTTTTGTTTCACAGTCATTTATCCAGAACCTCGTGTTGTCAGGGTAGTCACGTCTAACGTCTTGTTCAGCCATCTTGTTTAGGCCGAAATGGTCAACTTAAGCAAAAGAAGCACAAAAACGTAATTAAACATAGAAATGGCTAATAAAATGTTATCCCCTTGCTAATACCCATATGTGTGTGTATTTATCAAGCAGAAGCAACACTCAGAGCGGTTTATACTCACTGAATAAAGCACAAATCACATATACATCACCAAAGCGACAAATAACATGCAATATTCTAATTTTCTACTATTAATATGCGTACTCAAGTTAGTTCACAATTAATATAGCCATGCAAGGAGCAATTCCCACGTGTAATTCTTTTGTTAATATAATTGGTGAGTTATCACTTCAAACAGATTAATAATATTAGAATTAATTGATTATTCGGATTAATATAAACATGCAGAATGGGGGGGGTATACAAAATTTTGTATTACCCGCTCCAGCAATCCCCCCCTTTTGTGATTATATCACCACACTAACCAAAACATTTTGTATCCCTTTTACGGAAATTTAAATTGATTTCTTGTTTTGTTCATATTTCAGTTTCCCCTGTTTCTTCTCTTTTTGCTGTTTTATACATGCTATCCTTTAACTCTTCTAGTTCTATTTCTTCAAATTCCCTTTCTTGTTTCTTATCCCTTCTCCTTAAGTCTTCTCTTTTTATTCTTTTCTGATTTTTATTCTTTCTACAACAAATACAACCTAGTCTAATTATTAATATTAAGGAAATCACACATGTTAATGGAAATAATATCTTACCTATAAATGTACTACCTAATTTTACTACAAAATCTTTAATAGCTGATATTTTCTTACCAATCTTCTCCCAGACACCTTCAACCTCCAGTGGTACAATTTCGTCATACAGTTCTGTAATATTTTTGATATACATTTTCAAATCTCTACTTTTGTCAGGAATGTAAGTACAACAATGTTGAACTTTCAGCATTCCACAGACTCCACCCTCTTTTGCCAATAATATTTCAAGGGCAAGTCGATTTTGCATTACCATAGCAACCATTTCAGTATTCACCAATAAGAATCCTCCAGAGGTGCTTGTTGACAAGCGATCCACAACTGTTGAAAGTTTTCTAATTTTAATTGCATTCAGAGATATTCCCACTGCGGGTATCAGTGCTCCAAAAATGTCACCCACAGTTTCAGTCCAAGATTCTCTCTTACTACGTGCTAAATAACTACCTAAACTATGTACACCATCTCCTCCTCTATCCATGTGGAAAATCTTTGGAAAAACCAGGCCAACATAACATGTGCCATACCAATGGTCTGGCAAACGATAATATGCCCTGTTCCCACAAATGAAATACAGTCCTGGAAAGACTGGATCTCTTCCACCTTTAAATCCCCATCCTCTCATGATCCGGTATGTATCATGGCACTCACTATTCCCTAGAAAATAATTGTCATACGCCGTCTGATTCCTTCTTATACACAATTTCCCTTTCTGAGGCCAATCTAAAGCCATAGTTGGACTCGTTTCCCCTCTTAAATGTTTCTCCGTTTCTACATCCCAAACTGTTTTCTCCACTTTCCCTTCTGAAACCTTTCTTTGTATTTTCAATCTCCTTTCTTCAACCGTATCCAAAAATGTTTTCTCTTCTTTCTTTAAACTGCAAGTCAAGTTATTTCTAAATATTTATTCTAAGGTTAGTTCATTGGTCTCTAAGAAAAATTCACCTAATACCTTTGCAGGTTTTACCTTGTTTAGTTTGTTAATTGCTGGTACTTGTGAAAATATTGTATCTACATCTGAAAAATAATACTCTAATTTACCTGTTTGATAAAATAAACTAGCTATTACACTACATGTTATTCCATATGTTACAGGAAGGTGATGATAAGTCACTCCTTCAGATACAGATGCAGGTAATTGCATACAAACGTAGCAATCCCTTACGTCCATTGTTTTTACATATTCATACAACAATTTGGAAAACACATTGTTAGAAAAATCTGTTATTGACCTGTCTTTATGTAAATAGTTTTTATCTATTCTAGTTGGAAATGCCTTTTGAACTTTCCCTATATTAGTTATGTTATCATTATGTCCTTGTAATGTATCTACAGTAACTTTAAATGAAATTAGTAGAGCAAGAATACTCCAAAGAAGTATTAATAATCCTGTACAACAACAACACATTTTGCACCATCTTCTAAGGAAGGTACATCTACTTTTGCTACTTTCTATGTTTGACATCTTCTAAATGAGCCGTGTCTTTTGACTTAGCCTCTTCTACTTCACAACTAGTTTCTAACCCAAGGCTTCTAAGCACCTACGTGATTCTACCAGTTTTTATCTTTTCAGTATTTTTATTGTTTTTCCATCAGTAACTTCTTTATCTCATTCAGTTTGGCATCTCATCATCTTTTACTTTCCTCTCGATTTGAGCATACAGGTTGTCCTGAACATCCGCTTCTTCTCCAATATCGGACAAGATAACTCTCAGGATTTCCGATTCTTCGTCTTCCTCATCCACTTCTGGTACAACCACCGCTGGATTTCCTTGGCTATCCGCCTCTTCCTTCACTTCAGGCAGGGCCACATATGTCCATTCCGGTGATTTATACTTCTGGTTAGGTTTTCTTGTTCGTTTGTTTTCTTTGACTATTGTCTGTTCTTCTTTCGATTTTTCCTGACTCGTTACTTCATTCACCTGTTCAGCTCTTGGCGAATTTACACATGTCAGTCGATACCTCAGTCTCTTTATTTTGTTTGGCCACACCTCGTCTTTTGCCGCTCTTTTCAATTTACTCACTTTATCATTCTTTTCAGTTCTCCAAGCTCTCTTTCTCAGAACTCGGCCTTCTGTTATTTCTTCTTCGCTTCCCTCAGACTCTGTTTAAACTTGCTTTTTACCTTCCACAAGTTTTTTTTCCACCTCTTTTGTTTTCCCTACTTCTGTCCCTCCTCGAATCTCCGTCACACAATCTTCCTGCTGACTACTTGTCCCTGCTTCTAACTGGATGTTTGAGTTCCCTACTCCTCCTCGGGGGTCTTCTGCAATAATGTTTCCCTCTCTCTCTGTATCTGGCACCTGTCCATCTAAAGGTGTTGTTTCGGGTGAAATTTCTCTCAATCTTTCATCTGGCACTTCCTTCTCACGGATTTCTTTTATTGTCTCTCCACTTTCTTTTTCTTTCTTCCTCCTTTGTTCTTTCTTAGACGAATGTGTTCTTTATTCTGACTCTGAGTCTGAACTGGATTCAGAAATCTGTAACCTTTTCCTCAGGGAGTTACTTCAGGGGACCAAAGTTAACCTTGGCTCTGTCTCCCCCCTTTCAGAGTTTTCTCTTTCCTTGTCTTTTGGCTCTCCGTCATCTGACTCAGTACTGGATTCTGATTCATCAAAATACTCCTTTTCTTTACAGTCATCTGGATTTGGAATTCTCAAAGTATGACTTGCATGGATCCAGTTCTTCAATCCAGCACACTTCACAGTTGTTGATGTAGTCAATATGACTTGCCTTAGTTTTCCCCACCTGGGAACCAAACAGTTTCTTCTTCTGTGTACTTTTATCCTTACCCAGTCCCCTGGGCTCAGATCATGAGCTGGCTTCTTTTCAAGTGTGGTGGCATCCGCTCCAACCTGATGAAACACAGAATGAACTGCGTCAGCCAGGCTTTTACAGTATTCCAATACCATGTCATCAGTTATTGTCATCAGCTTGTTGACTGGTATAAATACATGTCTCATTGCGCGTCCCATGAGGATCTCATGAGGACTCAAACCAGTAGTTATGTCTGGTATTGATCTAATAGTCATGAGTACTAGAGGCAAGACATCGGGCCATTTCATACCTGTGGCTAAACACATTTTCCCTATTCTGTTTTTGATAGTACCATTCATTTGTTCTACTACACCAGAAGCCTCTGGTCGATAGGCACAATGCAGTTTTTGTCGTGCAGTCAATGCTTCACAAATCAGTTTTATGATCTCATTATGAGAATGTCCTCCTCTGTCTGATTCAATTGTTACTGGGAACCCAAACCTAGGTATAAATTCCCTCAACAGTCATTTTGCCACTGTCATTCCATCATTTCTTCCTGTGGGGAACACCTCTACCCACCTGGAGAATAGGCATACCATTACCAAAACATGCCTCAACCTGTTACAATGAGGCATTTCAATGAAACCTACCTGCATTCTGGTGAAAGGTCCTCCCTCTCGACCTATTGTTCCTAGACTCACCACTGTTTTTCTTCCTGGATTGTACTGCTGACAAATTAGACATCTTTGACAAATATTCTCTGCCACAAGCCTAAACTTGGCATTATACCAAGTTTGTTTAAAAGACCTAATCATGGTGTCTCTCCCTAAATGTCCCTGTCCATGATACATCCGTGCCATGGCAGACATCATGCTATCAGGCATAACTGGTCTTCCATCTCGATAGACCCACACATGATCTTTCTCTCTTGGTGCACATCCTGCTTTTACTCACTGTTTTATTTCTTCCTCTCCTGCTTCTTCCTGCAATTGTCTTATCTCTTCCCATTTTCCCACAGTGTTAGTAAACATTGGGAAACAAGAAATCATCTACCTTTCCTTTGCCCGATTGATTGAATTCTGATTTCATGCACAATATTGTGCCATGTCATTGGCAAATTTATTTCCAGTGGCAATGTAATCACCACTGCGACTATGAGCAGCACATTTTACCACAGCCAACTGCCTCGGAGGCTGTATTGCCTCAAGCAACTTTCCAACCACTTCAGCATTGTTAATGGGAGTTCCACTTGAGGTCAGGAAACCTCTTTGCAGCCAAATATGGCCGAAATCATGGACCACCCCGTAGCCATACTGGCTATCAGTTATCACAGTCACTCTCTCACTTTTCCCAATCTTACATGCTCTGGTCAGGGCAATAAATTCAGCTACTTGGGCCGACCTTACTCCTTTCAAATAGGATGCTTCCATCACTGCTGCAACTGTACATACCGCATATGCTGCACTCACCACTCCATCATCTGTTCTTAAATAAGATCCATCAACAAACATGACATAATCACTTTCTGGTAAATGTGCATCTTTTATGTCAGGTCTTGGTTTTGTACAGAAATCAAGTACATCCAAACAATCATGATCTGCTTCATCTCTTACCTCCACATGCTCTACGTCAGGCAACAATGTTGAAGGATTCACATTCACTCATCTCACAAGACTCACATTTGTTGCACCCAAAATGACCTTTTCATACTTAGTCAGTCGGCTGTGCATCATATACTGAGTACGACTCCTTGTTAAAAGAATCGCCACATCATGAGGTACAAACACTTTCACAGGGTATCCCATCAAAATTCCTTCACTCTGTTCCAAACTTCGACATGTAGCAGCTACTGCTTTCAAACACCCAGGAAGGGCTACAGCTACTGGGTCCAACATGGATGAAAAATATGCAATTGGTTTCCTCAGTTTTCCATGCTTCTGTACTAGAACAGAGAGCGCACATCCATTTCTCTCACTGCAATACAACTCGAACTCCTTATCATAGTGAGGCATACCTAATGCTGGTGCTTCACACAATCCTTCTCTTAACTTCTTGAATGCTGCCAACTCCTCTTTGTTCAAATCAATAGGATCTCTCACATCACTTCTTGTCAGTCGTACCAAAGGTTTTGCAATCAATGAAAAATTGCCTATCCACTGATGACAATATCCAACCATTCCCAGAAACATTCTCACTTCTCTTTGGGTCATTGGTGTACTCGTTCTTTTTATGATCCTGATTCTGTCTATGGTTATTTTCCTGTGTCCTTTCTCAATGCTATGTCCTAAATATTGGACTTCTTTCTGACAGAATTGTAATTTTGATGGTGACACTTTTAATCCTCCATCTGCCAAATGATTCAGCAAAGCTACGGTGTCTACCTCACAAGCTTCACGAGTTTTCGATGCCACAAGTAGGTCATTGATATACTGGACTAGTACTGAATTTTCAGGCATTTCTATACTCTCCAATGACTTTTTCAATAGCAAGCTGATTAAATATTGAGGGGCTATCTGTATACCCCTGTGGAATTCGGCACAACGCAAAAATACGCTCACCGAAATGAAATGCAAAAATTTGCTGACTGTCATGGTGCAATGGGATGGAAAAGAAAGCATGGCACAAATCAATCACTGTGTACCATTCTGCGTCATGAGGGATCTGATATAAAATCACAGATGGATTCGGTACAATGGGACCACATGGTACAACAATTTTGTTTATCTTTCTCAGATCTTGCACTATTCTGAACTTCCCACTAGGCTTTTTCAATCCCATTATTGGTGAATTACATGGGCTACTCATTATTTCTCTCAATGTTCCTTGCCTTATCATTTTCTCAATCACAGGAGTAACTCCTTCGATTATTTCGGCTGTGCATCATATACTGAGTACGACTCCTTGTTAAAAGAATCGCCACATCATGAGGTACAAACACTTTCACAGGGTATCCCATCACAATTCCTTCACTCTGTTCCAAACTTCGACATGTAGCAGCTACTGCTTTCAAACACACAGGAAGGGCTACAGCTACAGGGTCCAACATAGATGAAAAATATGCAACTGGTTTCCTCAGTTTTCCATGCTTCTGTACTAGAACAGAGAGCGCACATCCATTTCTCTCACTGCAATACAACTCGAACTCCTTATCATAGTCAGGCATACCTAATGCAGGTGCTTCACACAATCCTTCTCTTAACTTCTTGAATGCTGCCAACTCCTTTTTGTTCAAATCAATAGGATCTCTCACATCACTTCTTGTCAGTCGTACCAAAGGTTTTGCAATCAATGAAAAATTGCCTATCCACTGACAACAATATCCTACCATTCCCAGAAACATTCTCACTTCTCTTTGGGTCATTGGTGGGCTCATTCTTTTTATGATCCTGATTCTGTCTAGGGTTATTTTCCTGTGTCCTTTCTTCATGCTGTGTCCTAAATATTGGACTTCTTTCTTACAGAATTGTAATTTTGATGGTGACACTTTTAATCCTCCGTCTGCCAAATGATTCAGCAAAGCTACCGTGTCTACCTCACAAGCTTCACGAGTTTTCGATGCCACAAGTAGGTCATTGATTGTCAGGAACGCTCCCGTTTATGCTAGGCATCATGATGACAAGGAAAGACATGTCTCCATAAAGATCCCGGCAGCCAAGTATCCGCGTTGGAGGAGAATTAGTCCTGGTTGGAGGTCCTTCTTGTGCGCAGTTATTGGCAATTTGAAGCACCCCTTAGCAGGGGATCGAGACTCGACTGTGTCCACTTTCAGTGGTGGTGCGCGGTCTAGTAGTACGCCCTCGAGACGCTTCGGAAGAACTGATGCGCATGCGCGAAGATCGCGCGGCGCACTTCAACGATTTGAAAACCGTTGACAGGAGCGTTCTCCCTCAGCGCTTCCCGTCAACCTAGTGAAGTACCTCAGAGAACTTATAAGACGACTCAAAGTTATCAGTAGGGAAGTAGCGAATGCTATCTTGTAATTCTTGCATGTATATTAGTTTTTCTCAAGCCTTTTCTGAAATTCTTTACCAGAGAAACAAGGTGAAAACCAGAGCAGCTTCTGACCTCCGTCGAGGAAAAAAGGCAAGAGTCGAAGTTTGGTAAGGGGAGTTGCTTCGGTGAAGAGAAGAGCCCCCGTTTCACAAGTAAGAGTGTTCAAGTGATTTTCAAAGTCCACGTTTGCAGACTAAGAGACTGTTGGTGATTAAGAGTAGCAGTAACAAGGAATCATTCAACCTAGAGCTCTAGAGGTTATCAAGAACTGAACCAAAAAGAACTAAGTTATGGTTGGACTTCCAAATTGATTGAGAACTACTCATGAGGAACTCAGTATATTCTTCTATTTAACCTTGAGGGATACACATGTTATCTATGTGAGAAACTTCCTAAAAGCAAGGTGACATTCAAGCTCTTGGGAGTTTCCTTCCAGTCGGTCAGATAATTACACAATCCAGACAAGGCATATAGAGAGGAGCTAGCCTCAGCTGGGGCTCAGGTAAATAGGTATAAAATAGAGAGAGAGAGAGAGCAAGAGAGGTAATTGAGAACTTTGGGCAAGTTCATGTTGTGTTCTCTTTTGCAGGTGACTTTCTTTCTGAACATAGAAGTGAGGAGAGCGACCTGAGTCAAGAGGCAGTCTCTCTTGTTTTGTCTTCCACTTCCCCTTTCCCCCGGGCTGAAGTCAGTGACAGTTGTCTTCACCTGTCGCTGGCTTTGGCAGGAAGGAATTGGGACTAGTCATCTGCCTCCGAGGGAATCGACCCCCTGCCGTTTTAAGCAGTTCTGACAGATTGAAGTGCCCACCTCTTAATTGAGGAGTGCAGATTCCCTCCTGGGCAGTATGGCTGAGGGTATAGATTTAAAATCCTTGACTAGTATTTTGACCAATATGCAGGAACAATTAAATAGTGCCCTAGACGATAACAAATCCCTGAGGGAGGAAGTTAAGAGGTCTAGTCATGAATCCATGCAAACAAGGCAGAAATTAGATGAGTTGGTGGCTTCAGGGTCAGTTCTTAAGGGTTCCCTACCTACGTCAAGTTACCCCTCCTCTGCAGACATTTCCACTCAAGTCATTCACGCAATCTCGCCAATCATTCCTTTGGCGCCCCCAGAAAGATTTGGTGGAGATCCTCTTAAGGCGCAAATATTTTTGACCCAGTGCTCGTTGCACTTTTTATGTCGCCCAGTGATCTTTGCTGAAAATCAATCTAAAGTGGCCTTTATCCTGTCGTATCTGAATGGCGATGCAGCTGCCTGGTCTATGTCTCTGGTCACCCGGAATGATCCAGTTTTGTATGATTTTGAAGGTTTCAAAAAAGAATTTTCAAGGATTTTCGATCGACGCTCTGCATCCCAAGCTACGGATAATGAGTTGTTAGAACTCAAGCAAGGATCTCGAGACCTTGTAGGATATCTGGCGCAGTTTAATAAATTGATTGTAGAGACCAATTGGCCTGAAGAAAAAAGAGCAGCCATATTTTATAGAGGATTGAAGGATGAACTAAAAGATGCGCTCGCCCAAATTCCTCGAAGACCCACAGAAATTTCAGAACTGATAGATTTGGTGCTACAGCTCGATCACAGACTGAGTGAGCGACGCAGTGAAAAGAAAAAAGACTTTCGACCTTTTCCTCCTCGCTTTGACCGAGTTAAGACGGAAGCTCACAAGACTTCAGACGGGGCTTCCACCGAAGAACCAATGCAAATTGGATCCGTCAGAGGGCCCCTGACTAAAGAAGAAAAAGAGCGTCGACGAAGTGCACAACTCTGTTTATATTGTGGATCAGCAGGGCATTTTGTAAAAGAGTGTCCAAAAAGACCAAAGGTTTCTCAGCAGGGAAAAGACAAGCTTCACCCGTAGAAGGAGCTGCGCGGGTGGAAGCAATTACTAAGTCAGCTCAAGAACCTCAGCAAGTTGTGAACACTTTACAGTCTGCCGCTCCCCATTTGGTAGTCTCCTTTACCATAAGTTTTCGAGGATTGGAAATAAAGAAGGTCTCAGTGATGTTAGATTCAGGGGCTACCGGAAATTTTTGTGACATCAATTATGCCCGCCAGCAAGGAATCAAGTTTGTCAAAAAAGAAATTCTGGAAGCAGTGAGGGCTGTGGATGGTACAAATCTATCTTCAGGACCTATCACCCACGAAACTGAATTAGTTCAATTAAATGGACTAAATGGTCATTCGGAGTACATGACGTTCAATCTAATTGATGCTCCTCAGTTTCAATTAATTTTAGGACTTCCGTGGCTGACAGAGCACAATCCAAGCATAAATTGGAGTAAGAGAACAGTTGTCATGGACTCCCCCTTCTGTAAGGAAAATTGTTTCAATGATCAGATCCAATCTAAAGAAGAATCGCCAGTTCAAGGTCTAGTCCACCATCCAGTTCAAATTTGTTCAGTGGAAACCAAAGAAATTCCATTTGAGTACAAGGATCTATCATCAGTATTTGACAAAAAAGAGGCTGAAAAACTCCCCCCTCATCGCCCATATGACTGCAAGATTGAACTAGAGCCTGGGGCAGTGCTCCCGTGCAGTCGTATATATGCCCTTACCGAAACTGAGAATCAATTTTTGAAATCTTATCTAGATCAATATCTAGCAAATGGATTCATACGCCCCTCCCAGTCCCCAGTTTCCTCTCCCCTATTTTTTATCCCCAAGAAAGATGGAGATCTTCGAGCATGTGTGGATTACAGAGCCTTGAATCAAGTGACTGTAAAAAACCGTTACCCTCTTCCTTTGATCTCAGTGTTACTGGATCAAGTAAAAGATGCCAAGGTGTACACTAAATTGGATTTAAGAGGGGCATATCATCTGATTAGAGTGGCAGCTGGCGATGAGTGGAAGACAGCGTTTCGCACCCGTTATGGATTATTCGAATATCAAGTAATGCCATATGGGTTGTGCAACGCTCCCGCAGCCTTTCAGCATTTTGTAAATGATATCCTCGGAGAATTTTTGGACCGAGTGGCGGTGGTGTACATCGATGACATTTTGATTTTTTCACAAAACAAGGATGAGCATGTGCAACATGTGCGAGCCATTCTCACCAGGCTGTTTGAAAATCACCTTTACGTAAAATTGGAGAAGTGTGCGTTCCATGTTGAAAGGGTTGAGTTTTTGGGTTTTGTGCTCACCCCTCAAGGCGTCAGTATGGATACCACCAAGGTGAAGGCAGTGCAAGAGTGGCCATCTCCAACGAATGTCAAAGAGATTCAAAGTTTTTTGGGATTCTCCAATTTCTATCGAAGATTCATCCCAAATTTTTCCCGCGTGGTAACCCCCATTACTTGTCTCTTGAAGAAAGGAGTGAAGTTTGTTTGGGGAAAAGAAGCTGAAGAGGCTTTTCAATTTTTAAAGAAATCTTTTACTCAGTCTCCAGTTTTACTGCATCCCAAGACGGAAGATCCATTCTATGTAGAAGCAGATGCTTCGGATGTCGCCATTGGGGGAATTCTCTCTCAACGCCATGCAGACACCGGACAACTTCACCCAGTAGCCTATTTCTCCAGAAAGTTGACTCCACCAGAGTGTAATTATTCAATTGCCGACAAGGAGTTGTTGGCAGTGAAATGCGCTTTTATCGAGTGGCGACATTACTTGATGGGAGCTAAGCACAAAGTCACAGTGTTCACTGACCATCGAAACTTGCAATTTTTAAAGTCTGCTCGCACTCTGACTTCCAGGCAATTGCGATGGTCCTTGTTTTTTGCGGACTTCAATTTTGTGATCACTTTCCGGCCAGGGGCCAGTAATGCTAAAGCAGATGCACTCTCCAGAATCGACTCCAATTCCCAAGAAAAGATCCAAGAGTCTCAATTTATTATCCCGGAGGAGAAAATTATATCAGCCACAAACCTTTCAGATTTTTCAACTGAGATTAAGAGATCGATGACTAAAACAGAAATGAATCAATGGGCCTTGGAGGAAGAAGGTAGAGAACTAAAGAATGAATTACCTTACTATGAAAATCGTCTTTTCCTTCCAACAAAGGCTCTCCAGGAAAAGGCCCTGAAGTCCTGCCATGACAATCTGTTAGCGGGTCATAAAGGAATTTGCAAGACAGTTGAATTGGTGGAAAGAAATTTTTGGTGGCCAGGGATGAGACCGCAGATACGACAGTTTGTGTCCACTTGTGAAAGATGTTTAAAAGGGAAATCAGACCGTAAGGCCCCGCAAGGGTTGTTAATGCCATTGTCCACTCCACCACATCCTTGGCATACGGTTTCTATGGATCTAATTGTAGATCTCCCTCCAAGTCAAGGATTTAATACCATCCTTGTAATGGTAGATACCTTTTCAAAGATGGCTCATTTTGTCCCACTTAAGAAAATTCCCAATGCTCCAAGTTTAGCTCAGTTGTTTTCCCAACATGTTGTGAGGTTACATGGGATTCCAAAAGTTTTGATTTCAGATCGAGGCTCGCAATTTGTTTCCCATTTTTGGAAGGCCTTCACTAAGAGGTTAGGAATAGATGCCCGCTATTCCACTAGTTTTCACCCGGAAACAGATGGGCAGACAGAAAGGGTGAATCAAGACCTAGAACAGTACCTCCGGCTTTATCTCTTAGATCAAGGGGCAGAGTGGTCAGAGTTGGTGTGGGCAGCAGAGTTCGCCTATAACAATGCCAAGCATTCTTCCACGGGAAATTCACCATTCTATCTAAACTATGGTAGACATCCTAGTTCAATATTAGACAAGGAAGAAAGTCCAGTCCCTGCAGTAGAGGTATATGTAAAAGAAGTTCAAAATTCTTTAGCTCAAGTAAAAGAAAATCTAACCAAGGCTAAGACTTCTTATAAAACTCAGGCAGATAAGAAAAGGAGAATCAGTCCAGTTTTTAGCCCAGGAGATAAAGTGTGGCTATCCACTAGGAACCTCAGGTTAAAAGAAAATCGAAAGTTTCAGCCTCGCTTTATTGGTCCTTTCCAAGTAGACAAGATGTTAAATCCAGTGACAGTCAGAATCCATTTGCCTTCCTATCTCAAGGTCCATCCAACGTTTCATGTATCCCTGCTAAAAAAGAGTCCACCTAATTTGAGACGTCAGGCACCTACTAAACCAGTTTTGATTGATGGAGAAGAGGAGTTTGAGGTACATAAAATTTTAGACTCCATGTTTAGGAAGGGCAAATTGTGTTATCTGATTGACTGGAAGAACTTTGGTCCAGAGGAAAGATCATGGGAGCCTCACACCAGCATTCATGCTCCAAGATTGATCCGTGAATTTCATAAAGCCAATCCAGCAAAGCCTAGATTGGGGGAGCGCTTTTTGGTGGGAAGTACTGTCAGGAACGCTCCCGTTTATGCTAGGCATCATGATGACAAGGAAAGACATGTCTCCATAAAGATCCCGGCAGCCAAGTATCCGCGTTGGAGGAGAATTAGTCCTGGTTGGAGGTCCTTCTTGTGCGCAGTTATTGGCAATTTGAAGCACCCCTTAGCAGGGGATCGAGACTCGACTGTGTCCACTTTCAGTGGTGGTGCGCGGTCTAGTAGTACGCCCTCGAGACGCTTCGGAAGAACTGATGCGCATGCGCGAAGATCGCGCGGCGCACTTCAACGATTTGAAAACCGTTGACAGGAGCGTTCTCCCTCAGCGCTTCCCGTCAACCTAGTGAAGTACCTCAGAGAACTTATAAGACGACTCAAAGTTATCAGTAGGGAAGTAGCGAATGCTATCTTGTAATTCTTGCATGTATATTAGTTTTTCTCAAGCCTTTTCTGAAATTCTTTACCAGAGAAACAAGGTGAAAACTAAGGGTGGGCGTAGTGGGCGTAGTGGGGCTACGTGAAGCAGCACATAGTGTGCCCAAATCTACGCACACTACGCGCTTCGCGTAGCCCCACTACGTGCCACCCACCTCCCGCCCGCCCTTCTTTTAAATAATATAAGCATTGAAAAATAAATTAAAATAAGTCGACTTTCTCGCGAGAAATGCGCATGCGCGGGTGTCCGCGCATGCGCATTTGCCAGAAGAAATTAGAAACAGAAAGAAGGAGCCCCGGAGACGCCGCGCTTACGGGTAAGTCGACTTATTTTAATTTATTTTTCAATGCTTATATTATTTAAAAGAAGGGCGGGCGGGAGGTGGGTGGCGGGTGGCAAGCAGCTACGCTTCGCCCTCGGCGTGTGCGTAGCGCTGCCCTGCTTCGCCTACTTCGGAAAGTGCGAAGCAGGCAGCGCTACGTACACTACGTGGGCGAAGCGTAGTGCTACGCCCGGGGTTAGTGAAAACCAGAGCAGCTTCTGACCTCCGTCGAGGAAAAAAGGCAAGAGTCGAAGTTTGGTAAGGGGAGTTGCTTCGGTGAAGAGAAGAGCCCCCGTTTCACAAGTAAGAGTGTTCAAGTGATTTTCAAAGTCCACGTTTGCAGACTAAGAGACTGTTGGTGATTAAGAGTAGCAGTAACAAGGAATCATTCAACCTAGAGCTCTAGAGGTTATCAAGAACTGAACCAAAAAGAACTAAGTTATGGTTGGACTTCCAAATTGATTGAGAACTACTCATGAGGAACTCAGTATATTCTTCTATTTAACCTTGAGGGATACACATGTTATCTATGTGAGAAACTTCCTAAAAGCAAGGTGACATTCAAGCTCTTGGGAGTTTCCTTCCAGTCGGTCAGATAATTACACAATCCAGACAAGGCATATAGAGAGGAGCTAGCCTCAGCTGGGACTCAGGTAAATAGGTATAAAATAGAGAGAGAGAGCAAGAGAGGTAATTGAGAACTTTGGGCAAGTTCATGTTGTGTTCTCTTTTGCAGGTGACTTTCTTTCTGAACATAGAAGTGAGGAGAGCGACCTGAGTCAAGAGGCAGTCTCTCTTGTTTTGTCTTCCACTTCCCCTTTCCCCCGGGCTGAAGTCAGTGACAGTTGTCTTCACCTGTCGCTGGCTTTGGCAGGAAGGAATTGGGACTAGTCATCTGCCTCCGAGGGAATCGACCCCCTGCCGTTTTAAGCAGTTCTGACATTGATATACTGGACTAATACTGAATTTTCAGGCATTTCTAGACTCTCCAATGACTTTTTCAATAGCTGATTAACTATTGAGGGGCTTTCTGTATACCCCTGTGTAATTCAGCCCCACGCCAAAATACGCTCACCGAAACGAAATGCAAAAATTTGCTGACTGTCATGGTGCAATGGGATGGAAAAGAAAGCATGGCACAAATCAATCACTGTGTACCATTCTGCGTCATGAGGGACCTGATATAAAATCACAGATGGATTCGGTACAATGGGACAACATGGTACAACAATTTTGTTTATCTTTCTCAGATCTGGCACTATTCTGAACTTCCCACTAGGCTTTTTCAGTCCCATTATTGGTGAATTACATGGGCTACTCATTATTTCTCTCAAAATTCCTTGTTTTATCATTTTCTCAATCACAGGAGTAACTCCTTCGATTATTTCAGGAGTCAATTTATATTGTGGGACATTTGGATAACATACTCCTTCCTTTACAGTTATCTTTACTGGATCTACATATCTCATCAACCCTACATCTTCTCCTGTGAAGTCCCAAACTTCTGCTTTTACTGATTGTTTCAATTCTTTTGGTAGTTCGTCAGGTTCCTGTAATCTCTTTCGCTCTGTTTGCCATTGTCATTTTATACAGCACATCATCATCTGGTGTTTCAAAGGCTATTCCATCTGGAGTACAAAATATAGTGCAATTCATCTTGCATAATAAATCTCTACCTAACAAATTCACAGGACTGGTATCACACACTACAAATCTGTGCATTTCAGAAAATTTCCCTATACTCATTTTCACTGGTTCTGTAAGATAAGTTTTAATCTGTCTGTTGGACACTCCAACTACTTGGATCGTTTCATCCGAGAGAGGAAGATTCTTGACATCAGCTGATCTAACAGTTGATTGAGTAGCACCAGTATCAACTAGGAAAGTCATATTTTCATTATTAACTTTTCCATCTACAAATGGGCCTGTCTGGTCTACTTCTAGAGTTGTGCCAAGTACGCACTCTTCTTCCTCCCTTCGGCACCGTCAATAACCCTCTTCTGAATCGCTTTTATCGCGTTGCAGCAAATACTGCGAAGCAGCGCTAGCGCGTTGCGGCTTATTTACCTGTTCTTCGTTGTAGAATCCATTCTCCTTACTATACTTCTGGCAATTTTTGTTCTGTGGAAAAGGTGGTTTTGGCACCTGATTCTGTTGTGTTACACCCTGCTGTTGTCATTGCTGTTGAGCACTCACCTCATTCTACACCTGTGGATTCAATGATGGATTTTTATCGTTAGTACTTGGTGGAAATTGACACTCGGATTTCCAATGCCCTATCCTACCGCAATTATGACACGGAAATTTCTTCTTAGCTTCCTCAATTTTCACTTTATTTTTCCCAGAATTAAATCTTTGTTTTGACCCAGCTTGTTCCACTAATTGTGCTTTATTTCACCAATTTCTGGACGAAGACCATATACAAACCTGTATACGAAATGACTCAAATCCTTGTCACTCAAATTTTCATCTCCACTGAATTGTTTAAAGGCTAGAATTAACCTCTCATAATAGGCTTGTACTGATTCTTTGCTTTCCTGATGTGTTCTGTCAATTTTCACCCAATCTGTCTCTTTAGGGGGTACTTTGTTCTTCAAAAATGCCATAACCTGTTCATATTTCTTCATTACCTCGGGGTCTGGAGCTCCTGTCTTAGGATCCCTTGGGTATTCCTGTGTCGGCCAATCTATTACTATTTTACATTCTGTCCACAGATCTGCTGGAACTGTTATGTCAAACAAGCTATTCAGGTCAATCCACAATACTTTGGATAGTTTCACAAATCTGTCCACCTGTCTATACCACTCAACAGGTTTTTCACGCAGTCGAGGGAAGTTATTCGTAAATGACAAAATGTTCTGTCTGGTCCATGGGACATGTACATATCCTCCTCCCGGAATCTCTCTCATAGGGTATTCTGTCACAACCTTCTCTTTCTCTCTCACAGGATAAGCTGAAAACGTTTTGTCTGAAACTTTGTCTTGCTTACGATACCATCTGCTTTTCCATTTGTCCACATCTCCCCATTTTCTCAACAAAATAATGATATCCTTAATCTGACCTATTCGTCCTGTGGTATTCATGTTTTCAATGTCTTTTTCGGTGAAATCTACTCAATAGGGTCTCTGTAAGGCTTTTACCTTTTCAATATCAATACCCATCTCATTGGCCACTTCTTCTAATCTTTCATGAAGACTCTTTGCTCTCCACGTTACGCTTTTACACAGAAATAACAACTCCTCATCTTGGTACGTTTTTAACTTCTCTGTCGGGATAGATCCTACTATTAATTCTTCCAGTACCATTCGTAATTTAGCTACATTCTTTTTTGGCAGGGATTCCTTGTCTTTCTTTTGCAAGTTTCTCAACCATTCACTCAACTCTTCTGTTGATGGTCCTACTGGCTTCTCTACATTTCCTTGTCCAAAATCTTTTTGAGTTTCTGACATTGTCTCTATCATGGTCATACGTTTCTCTGCACAGTTTTGACCTACAAACGGGTTATTTGAAAAATTCGGTTCAATCATACTCATGGTCTGTCTCCATGGATTCTCACTCTGACTCATTCTTGGTTGTTCAACCGGGTTATTACTTTTATAAGGGACTGTCAAACAATGTTCGCTGTCTTTCTGCTTGTCAAAAATAGGCATTACTGGACCTATTGTTACTGGTACAGTTACTGCTTCCAAATTCTTAGTCAATTCTCTTATTTTCTCGGTTAATTCTAGGGTTATATTTGCTAATTCTGCTGAATGTTCTCCATCCAATTTTCCTCCAGACTTCTTTTCTACCTCTCTAATGGAATTGTTTCTTCCCAAATCTTGGAACTCTGGTTCCTATTTTATGATTCGTACTGTTTCTTTCATTGGGGCATTTGGAGTTAATATTTCTGGTTCTGGTCGGTATGGTGGCGGATTCTTATAGAACATATCATCAAGAACATCATCTTCTGATTCATTCTTTCCATACCCTCTCGATTCCAGATTATGCCTCTTTTCTAAACACTTTCGTCCTTCATTTTCTCCTGCAGTTCTTACGGGAAACAAACCCTCAGTCATACTCGCTTTTCGCCACCTTCTCATTCGATCATCATGCGTCTCATGTCCGTATGATCTGCCAAACAGGTACCTATATCCTCTACCTTTTCTCTGTCTTTCTCGGTCATGCATTTCGTCTTCCCACTCCGTCAAAGCTTCAAATTGAGTCGGTCTAGGTCTCGGTTCTAAATTCATCATTTTCTCTCTCAGGTTTCTCAAAACAGCCAAATTAAATGAACCATGCTCTGGAAAATCCAATACTCCATCTTTTTCAGTGTATTTAACCCAGTTATCTAACCAAAGCAGGTGTGATATCCATATTTCGCAACCATAAAGGATGCAGGGGTTTTCGGTGGAGGAAGTAACTGTCCTTCCCTAGTTATGATCGGTTTGTCCTTTTTAAACCACTTTTTAATTCTACCAAACCAAGACTTTTTCTCATTTTCTGGTGGATCGTAATACATTTTCTTTTCTTTCGTGTCTCACTAGTTCCTCCTTACAACTGTACCGCTTTTCTGTCCAATCGCAGCGCGACTCACACTAACGCACCAATCTGGAGCGTCTACGTCACTGTCACAATTCTCAAATCTCAGCGCGACTCACACTAACGCACCAATAGAGAGCGTTTACGTCACCCTGTATTTCTCCACTCCTAGCGCGTCATACACTAACGCACCAATCCAGAGCGTTTTACGTTTCTGACCGACTGTCCAATCCCAGCGTGGTCGTTCTGACATCAGCAGTAGCTGCGGCAGCACCTGCTCCTGTCTACCCCTCCTTCACAAAATCCGCTCAGTACGTTTTTGTTTCAATTTCTACAATTCTGTTAGTAACAACATAAAAACGTCTCCATTGTCCGCTTCGCTAACCAAAGAATAGCAATAGACCTTTGTCACGAGAATTCTGTCTATCCTGAGAGCAGCGCTTACCTCTGCCCTACTACAGAATCGTTACTTCCGTTGATAAAGTAGCACATCCCTCTACTTCACCCTTCTAACAAGCATTAGCTAACCGTTTCTCCAGAATTAAGACACATAGTTGGAGACCCAATGCTCCTGAGAAGTAAAACTAGAGTTTCACAATTAACCCGAATGCTATTTCTTTCACGCACTTTCACACAAGAAAAATGTAGTACATTCACACAGAATCCTGTCTTTCCCGAGAACAGCGAACAGTCTGTCCTACTACAGAATTATGACATACGTTAACAAAGCAGGGCTTACCTCTCCTTTGTCCTTCTAACAAGCTTAGAGAGTACCTATTACCTTTCCAGTGATAAGCGTTATCGGAATGCCAATTGGATCCCTGGTACCTAAGACCAGAATTTCACAGGTAACCTTCGCTATCAGACGCACTTCTTCCACACAGAATAATGTCTCTAATGGCAACACACGACGATGTCACCGAATTGAACCCAGACAATGCGTCGTGCAACTTCAATCGTCACACATTTCTCCTGTGTACCTACAGGATAACAACAATTCCGTCTTTCCCGAGAACAGCACTTACCTCTGCTCTACTACGGAACCGTTACAAACTTCTGACTTCCTACATCCCAGAAGCCGTGCAAACAACATAAAACTCAATACGACTCATCATAGAGTGTTAGTACATAAACCAATATCAATCAATAGCCAATAATCACTAAGCTATTTACAAGCAATAATCACAAAACCAAAACAATAAAACCCATCGTCTTGCTACCAGAAAAACTGTTGCAGCGCGGAACATCAAATTTCCCCCTTCGGCACAGACCAACTACCTCAGCATCAAATTCACTCAAATATATTCATTGGTGGGCCCATAACACCAATATACTTACACTCCGTTGATCTGTTTTCTGAGGGAAATATGCTTCCGAACACTGACATGAAAGGAATACCTTTACCTTACTCCAAAACACATTGACCACAGACCTAAGATATCCCTCTCATAAGGAGATGGATCATTTAGTTGTTTGAAGGTTTTGTTTCACAGTCATTTATCTAGTCTTCAAATTCCATTAAATTCTCTTCTTAAAATAATCGACACAACACATTTGTCAATTAATCAAATATTCTTTATCTAAGAAATATTGCAAGAAATGTTAAAAATCATCATCAGCATTTCAGAGCATCATTTTTACCTATTCTGGTTAAAGTTGTCCTCTAAGTCAGTCAGTCAAATAGAATTTTATTCATTAAAGTTAGGCCGCAATTCAGTCTCCCAAAGATTCAGGATAACAGCTGTCCAGCAGTGTCACCGTCCTCTCCGTCAGCATAACGTCAGGAAATCGGGTTCGTCAAAGAAGAGCGTGTCATGTCAGTTCAATTCCCTACCTACTTTTATAATGAAAATAATGTCAAAAAGATCGGGGTTTAGAAAGTCCTGATTGGTCCACTTGGGGTAGAGGGGTACAGTTCTCAGGGTGTCGAATGATGAAGTCATCAAACTTGCTTGTTCCAGTTTTTAAATTGAGCTTTGTCTTTGGTTTTGGATTGGTTCCCGGAGAGTCCTTGAAGGGTACATGTTTTCCCGGGGTCAGGTCCAGGCCACTGCTGCTGGCGGTGACGCCTGCGCACTTCACCCAGAACCTCGTGTTGTCAGGGGGGTCATGTCTAACGTCTTGTTCAGCCATCTTGTTTAGGCCAAAATAGTCAACTTAAGCAAAAGAAACACAAAAACTTAATCAAACATAGAAATGGCTAATAAAATGTTATCCCCTTGCTAATACCCATATGTGTGTGTATTTATCTAGCAGAAGCAACACTCAGAGCGGTTTATACTCACTGAATAAAGCACAAATCACAAATACATCGCCAAAGCGACAAATAACATGAAATATTCTAATTTTCTACTATTAATATGTGTACTCAAGTTAGTTCACAATTAATATAGCCATGCAAGGAGCAATTCCCATGTGTAATTCTTTTGTTAATATAATTGGTGAGTTATCACTTCAAACAGATTAATAATATTACAATTAATTGATTATTCGGATTAATATAAACATGCAGAATGGGGGGGTATACAAAATTTTGTATTACCCGCTCCAGCACACTCCCACTGAGGCAAACGTTAGAGGATTTACCTGCTCAGCTATCCATGTAACACTGTTACTGCAGCTCTCACCTGTACAGTGAGGCACACCTGAGAGGCTTTACCTGCTCATCTATCTATGTAACACTGTTATTGCAACTCTCACCTGTATGGTGCACTCACAGTGAGGCACACCGGAGAGAGGCTTTACCTGCTCAACTATCCATGTAACACTGTAACTGCAGCTCTCACCTGTACGGTGCACTCACAGTGAGGCACACCGGAGAGGCTTTACCTGCTCATCTATCTTTGTAACACTCTTGCTGCAGCTCTCCCATGTATGGTGCATTCACAGGGAGGCACACCTGAGAGGCTTTACCTGCTCATCTCTCCATGTAACACTGTTACTGCAGCTCTCCCATGTATGGTGCACTCACAGTGAGGCACACCTGAGAGGCTTTACCTGCTCAACTATCCATGTAACACTGTTACTGCTGCAGCTCTCACCTGTACAGCGAGGCACATCGGAGAGGCTTTACCTGCTCAACTATCCATGTAACACTGTAACTGCAGCTCTCACCTGTATGGTGCACTCACAGTGAGGCACACCTGAGAGGCTTTACCTGCTCATCTCTCCATGTAACACTGTTACTGCAGCTCTCCCATGTATGGTGCACTCACAGTGAGGCACACCTGAGAGGCTTTACCTGCTCAACTATCCATGTAACACTGTTACTACTGCAGCTCTCACCTGTACAGCGAGGCACACCTGAGAGGCTTTACCTGCTCATCTCTCCATGTAACACTGTTACTGCAGCTCTCACCTGTATGGTGCACTCACAGTGAGTCACACCTGAGAGGCTTTACCTGCTCATCTATCTATGTAGCACTGTTGCTGCAGCTCTCCCATGTATGGTGCACTCACAGGGAGGCACACTTGAGAGGCTTTACCTGCTCATCTCTCCATGTAACACTGTTACTGCAGCTCTCACCTCTATGGTGCACTCACAGGGAGGCACACCTGAGAGGCTTTACCTGCTCATCTCTCCATGTAACACTGTTACTGCAGCTCTCACCTGTATGGAAGACTCACAGTGAGGCACACCTGAGAGGCTTTACCTGCTCATCTATCCATGTAACACTGTTACTGCAGCTCTCACCTGTATGGTGCACTCACAGTGAGGCACACCAGAGAGGCTTTACCTGCTCATCTATCCATGTAACACTGTTACTGCAGCTCTCATCTGTATGGTGCACTCACAGTGAGGCACACCCGAGAGGCTTTACCTGCTCATCTCTCCATGTAATACTGTTACTGCAGCCCTCACCTGTACGGTGCACTCACAGTGAGGCACACCTGAGAGGCTTTACCTGCTCATCTATCCATGTAACACTGTTACTGCTGCAGCTCTCACCTGTACGGTGCACTCACAGTGAGGCACACCTGAGAGGCTTTACCTGCTCATCTATCCATGTAACACTGTTACTGCAGCTCTCATCTGTATGGTGCACTCACAGTGAGGCACACCCGAGAGGCTTTACCTGCTCATCTATCCATATAACACTGTTACTGCTACAGCTCTCACCTGTATGGTGCACTCACAGCGAGGCACACCTGAGAGGCTTTACCTGCTCATCTATCCATGTAACACTGTTACTGCAGCTCTCACCTGTACGGTGCACTCACAGTGAGGCACACCTGAGAGGCTTTACCTGCTCATCTATCCATGTATCACTGTAACTGCAGCTCTCATCTGTATGGTGCACTCACAGTGAGGCACACCCGAGAGGCTTTACCTGCTCATCTATCCATGTAACACTGTTACTGCAGCTCTCACCTGTACGGTGCACTCACAGCGAGGCACACCTGAGAGGCTTTACCTGCTCATCTATCTATGTAACACTGTTACTGCTGCAGCCCTCACCTGCACAGTGCACTCACAGTGAGGCACACCTGAGAGGCTTTACCTGCTCATCTCTCCATGTAACACTGTTACTGCAGCCCTCACCTGTACGGTGCACTCACAGTGAGGCACACCTGTGAGGCTTTACCTGCTCATCTCTCCATGTAACACTGTTACTGCAGCCCTCACCTGTACGGTGCACTCACAGTGAGGCACACCTGAGAGGCTTTACCTGCTCATCTATTCATGTAACACTGTTACTGCTGCAGCTCTCACCTGTACGGTGCACTCACAGTGAGGCACACCTGAGAGGCTTTACCTGCTCATCTATCCATGTAACACTGTTATTGCTGAAGCTCTCACCTGTATGGTGCACTCACAGTGAGGCACACCTGTGAGGCTTTACCTGCTCATCTCTCCATGTAACACTGTTACTGCAGCCCTCACCTGTACGGTGCACTCACAGTGAGGCACACCTGAGAGGCTTTACCTGCTCATCTATTCATGTAACACTGTTACTGCTGCAGCTCTCACCTGTACGGTGCACTCACAGTAAGGCACACCTGTGAGGCTTTACCTGCTCATCTCTCCATGTAACACTGTTACTGCAGCCCTCACCTGTACGGTGAACTCACAGTGAGGCACACCTGAGAGGCTTTACCTGCTCATCTATTCATGTAACACTGTTACTGCTGCAGCTCTCACCTGTACGGTGCACGCACAGTAAGGCACACCTGAGAGGCTTTACCTGCTCATCTATCCATGTAACACTGTTACTGCTGAAGCTCTCACCTGTATGGTGCACTCACAGTGAGGCACACCTGCGAGGCTTTACCTGCTCATCTCTCCATGTAACACTGTTACTGCAGCTCTCACCTGTATGGTGCACTCACAGTGAGGCACACCTGAGAGGCTTTACCTGCTCATCTATCCATGTAACACAGTAGGTCTCACCTTGCGTTGCTTGGTAAATCTGTCTTTGGTATTAAGTTGCCCTTGTGTCACTGTGTGTGATGCAAGGTCAGTGCAAGAGTAGGATACATTTGGCCCTGAGTTTATCAAACATTTTCATGAAAGAGAGTTGAGACCCACAGACACTTCAAAGACATACGCTAGACATGGTGTGTGGGTGGACCTCCTATATGTGTAAGACACAAATGACACCCTCCAATTACACACGCTCACCTCTGCTCCCAACACTGGCCACACCCTAGGACTCCTATTTGACTAAAATTTGCCCTCGCAGTTATAGCACACATGCTGTTTATTTAATTCAAACCTGCCTTTCTGGCTTTGTCAATGCAGGAAAAACAAGTCGCAAAACGTTATAGCTTTCCATAGAGTGAATTTAGGAGATGAAGAAGTGAGTGTGGGAAACAGAGGGATGGTCAGCTGTACTTTTTGATATAAAATAGTTCCTCCTACACTTCAGTGTAAGCACTTCCTTAAAGGTGGAATCATACACCAAATAGCCAATAGCATGAGGCGAGAGACATACCCTCCTTAGGGTAGATCTGTAGCCCACTTCGCATATTTTTTAAATGGTAATAATGCGTCTTACTGACAGCTGTACCTGCAGCCAGCCCTAAAAATGAACACGCATAAATAAATCCGCCTGTCGAGACGGAGGATGACGCCTGCTTCTGCACAGGTGACGAGTTGCTTCTGTCCTTGAAGAAATGCCCGCGAGCTCCTCTGGTCATGGAAACGCCATCACGAGATGCTAATAAGCAGCTCTTTAGTGTGATGAATTGGGTTTGCCACAGACCCTGCCTCGTGATATTGTAAAAACTACACGCTGCATAACCCTTGCGTAAAAAGGGCGTGTCTGCGATTGGACACAGCCCCTCCTGGGCCTCGAGGCACTAAAAGACCCGGATCGGAGAGAACCACGGATGAGACAACAAGTCCTACCGATGAGCTGTACGTGCAACTGAAATGGATAATTCATTTATTCGAGCCCTGGGTGAGGTTCCTTTCTAGTTATGTTTCGAAGCTTGAACCGAGTCCCATGAGGCAGACAGTGACAATTGGCTACAGAAAGCTGACTGGCGAGTTTCAGGTCACGACTGACATCTGGAATGGTGAGAAAGGCACAAGTTCGAATCAACGCAGGGCCAGCAGATCCTTCCGTTTTCTGGGGTCATTCCATCACATGGAGCACCTATTATTTTTAGTGCTTAGAAATGGTCGAAGAGCTATTTAAACACAGGGGTTTATTTAGAAGGGGATATCACCACCAGAGAATCACTTTTAGCAACATTCTGGTGGCAATATGCCCTTTTCCAAATTGACAAAGTGGCGTTCAACCACGTTTTGTGGCTTAACGCTGCCTGGTAAATAAGCCCCCTTTTCACGCATCACTTAGCATGAATGGGGGTGCAATGGCGGTTGCTGTGGGCGTTCCACCGGACCACCCATTGCTTCTGACACTGTCCCGGATTTACAAGATGTAAATCTGAGGCAGCACCAAAAGCGGACGCCATACAAGAGCCGGCATTAGAATGGCGAAACAAGGAGAAATACTCTTATTTCTCCTTGTCTTTGCTTTTTCCATGAAATACCAGCATTTGTAAAGCGCAAAGCTTTCTCCAGAGAGGTGTCCCAGTGCTGGGTGCCATCGGGAAGATTAAGCGAGCTATTGTCCAGAGTCACATGGTGCTGGGCTAACCTGCCGCGGGCACCGGGGATCAAACCGAGGATCGACCCGTGAAA
The DNA here is from genome assembly GCF_964204655.1 of Triturus cristatus. NCBI lineage: Eukaryota > Metazoa > Chordata > Amphibia > Caudata > Salamandridae > Triturus > Triturus cristatus. The sequence goes on along the minus strand of NC_140583.1, from coordinate 45,803,111 downwards.
CCCATGATCCGGAGTCACGCACCCTGGCCGCTGCACCTCTCCTCTTCCACCTGTGTGCTGCATTGTGCATTAGTCAGTTATCGGACCAAAGTATTGTTGAAGCCCGATGCATATGAGTAGCTCCGTCAAGGTGAGATGACGAGTGCAGCCCAAGGGATTCCCTGATCTATGTGTCTCATTGGAAAAAGTCCAGTGAATTAACTCAACCTGATTCTATGGGTAAACCACAGCCCAAGATGACTTCACTCAAACACAGAAAATATATATGATGAATGTTCTTCTTACAGAGTCTTGCATATTATCACCTCATTATCCAAATGGCACAAATGGACAGACCCACGAGTCACATGCCAGCGGAAAGTGTCTCAGGGCTCAAGTGGGGTGCAATGGTCAACAGTCAGTATCTTCCATAAATGGCAGTCAGCTAAATGTTTGCTGCTTTTCACATTTCTGTCATCCAGGAATGGTTTCCGGATAGTAGGGTTAGGCGTAGTAAGGTTATAAAGTACTTACAGCTCATTGTCGACTTATTGTGGGTAGTGAAAAGAGATTGTATACCCATAAATCGCATTTTTGCAGGGTGTTGGTAGATTCAGGGCCTCATTTATGATGCTTTGGCATAGTGCATCACAGCAAGGCACCTTGTTGGGCTGCCCTACGCCAAAGTGAAAGGGCAGTAATGCACCGTAGTTCAGCAAAAAGGTGCATTCCTGTCCTTTCTGCCTGCTCTCGTGCCATTTGGGCAGCCTAGAACTAACATAGGCACCCTTGCACCATGGTGCAAGGTTGCCCCTATTGCATCCAGGATTGTTTTTTGTGCAGGAAGGGATACCTTTTTCCACATCCTATGAGGCATTTTCCACTTTCCATGTGTGCTACTAGTTGTAAATGTGTGCATTGTACTGGTATGTGTGGTAAGTATATGTGTGTTAAAGGTATTTAGAATGTATGCTTCTAAATGTGCCTTATAATGACGTGTGCTAATGATGTTTGTGGTACTGGATCTTGCGTGGTAGTGACCACGTTGTAAAAGCATGTCTGGTATTTGCATGTGTTTTTCCCTCATACAACAGTACAGAACTCATATCATCAGCACTGTTAGAAAGTCACGCTTTTGTCCCATTCTCCCCAATTGTCATGTGCTGACATGTAGCTGACCATGACTGTGCTCTGAGACCCTGCTACCCAGGCCCAGGGCCAGTGCTATGTTAAACACACACATGCATTGAGGTACACTAACACTTGGGAAGATCTACCCCATATGTGCCTAGTAGATAATAGGGCATGGGGATGAATATTACCCATAAGTCCCCAGTATATAATACAGCCTGGCAGTTTGGAGGTCAGCAGCCTTTGTTTGCACTTGCATGCATGCACTGCTGAGAGATGATGTCGTTTTAAAAGCAGTCCCGAGTTGCAGCACTGCTTGTAAAAAGTAAATTCACTGCAGACTCGACCTTAGTGGCAAAAGCACTATAACAGTGATAATCTACATTATTTGTACATATCAGGTAGCCCCAAGGTCTCCCCAAGGAGATCCAGGGGTGGGGGTCAGGTTACTATAAGCAGGGCCGTTATAACTATAAGCAGGGTCATTATAAAATATGTTTTTATAAACCCTGTTGATGAAAAATAGCCCATTTTGTTTTTCCCCAGTGTAGAAATTTCATGCAAAATTGTTCTTTTATTAAGCAAATATAGAGCAGCATGGTCACCGAATTTTGTTTACAGCAAAACATGTATACTTAACTCAACGAAACAACTGGACATCTCGGTTCCATCTCCCACTATCACACACCTCAACCGAGGTCGGTTCCTCCTGGAATCTCCCCCCCGAATTGTGAATACTGAAGGGGTACATATATTCCCCCCATATGTGCTCCCCTTCCCCCATATCTGTCCTCCTCCCTTCATATGTTACTTTCTCGCCCATCATGCACCAATCCAGGTCTTTCTTCCATTCTGCAAGTGTTGATGCTATTAGTGCCCCCCACCTCTTCGCCTCATTTCGTTTGCCAATAATTGCTCCCATGGTAACCCAGTGCAAATTCGATTTTTGGTGCTGGGGGCACTGTGAAGTATTAATCTACATCATGTCTACATATGAGGCAACCTTCAGGTATCCCATAGGTGTCCTAGGGGTGGGGGATTCAGTTATTATGAGCAGGGTCCTTATAAATCATGTTTAATAAACCCTGGTAAGAGAGGAATTGCACATTTAATTTTCCTCTTTTGTAGATATTTGACCTCCTAGGCTAACATGGCAATATGTTATGGACACATAACTATTGCTACGAAAGTGTTGAAAGGTATTACCCGTAGACATTACAGAATGGTAGTGATAATCCAACAGATTGCTCTTGTTGAATTTATCATAACTTGTACAGAAAAGACGTTATTTCTTTGAAAATATCAAGGACCCCCTGTAGAGTATATATATCAATTCCTAGGACAGGGCAACAAGCATAGTAGGTAATAACTTCCAAGGCAATTGTAATAAGGTAATTGTCACAATGAATGTCTATTTCAGAGACAAAACCAAAATTTGTCTAAAAAAGCACAGTGTACCACAATAGATGATTATAAATAAACTTTTTTCTTTATTATAAAGAAAAGACGTTATGACACTTTCTTGTCTGTAAGCCAAAATTCAGCCTTCCTGCAGTCCTCCCTGATTGGTCAGTGTGAACAGGCTTAGCAAGGCTGCTTTGATTAGGTGATACGTGGCTATCCAGTGGAGAGGCTATCTGCTGGAGAGAGCCTTGCAACTACACAGGATGCCTGGTCAGGGGGGAGGGGTCATAAAGTATGAGGTTTCAAAGATAGAGAGGCAGTGAATGCCAGGCCTACCTAACGCCAGTCCCCTGCGCTCTAGCCAGATTGCAGGCTTAAGGAAGGAATTTTCCGCTGTTAGGGGAAGGAGAGCTATGGAACGTGCCACACTGAGACCAGGTTTAGTTAGCTCTTACTGCTTTGACGAAATTTCAGCCATCATGGATTTTGAAAGAATAGTACTTTCTGGGACAAGAAGATGCCCACTTTGGGTGAAGTGATCATGCGCCTGGGTAGCCCCCTGCAGCTCTTTGGTCAAGGGTGTCAACATCTTGATGCCCATAAGCTGAGAATAAATATGTGAGAGGTGCATAGCCTCTCAGTCTGCTGCCTGAAACTCCAAGAAGAAGGAGGACTGCCCTGCTGGAATTGTGATCTGCACTAAAGGGCCTACTTGGTGAAGACTACGCCTGCTGCACTATCTGGTATTACAGCTTTGAGGACTTTGCGTTCCTACAAGATGGAGCAAGGAGTGGACTCCCTGCAGCTTCAGGTTAACAGAGCTTAAACAACTCCTCTCCAGCCAGAGTCCCAATCCTGGCGTGTGTCCTGTGCACTTTTAAGAGGTTCACAAAGTGCATTGTGGTAAGTGTAGACCTGCCAAGGACTGTCTAGAAGATTCAAAACCGTTGGATTTGTGTTGGAATGAATTTTTTGGAACCTACAAGGAGACCTTCTGGAAGGACCTCCAAAGGTTTGGGAAAGTTTTGGAACTTTTGGAAACAAGCTCCATAAGGTGACTAACCTGACCGCAAGAGCCAAGCCGACCATCTTCAACTGCGACCCACCCTAAATTCCAGGATTCTCCCAGTGAAGATCTCCTGAGGTCAGACTTCCAGCATGTGAGTGGGCACTCCCTGAAAGTCAAGCCTGTGAACCCTCACCAAATTCGGCTTGGTGGAGAGCTGAGAGGGCAGTCAGAAGAAAAGGCTCCAGAAAAGTTTTTAGGAGTGTAGGCTAAAATTGCCAGGGGCCTCTCGCTTGGTGTAACCGAGCAGGGCTCCATCGCGTTTGGGCTGAAACGTTGTCTTTGTCCCGGTGAAGCACAAGCAGATGTCTCAGAGTGGCACTATTGGTTTTTGAGCACTATAAAGCGGTTATTCTTTAAAAAGTCATATCTCCAGTTCTCTATAATGGATTTTGATTGTTTTTATGTCATTTTAAAGATAAAAATATTTCCTAATATTATGAATTAGTGCGAGATTTTTATTGTGTGTTGTGTCTTACTTATTTGCTGTAATGGTGTTTTTAAATACTTTACATGCCTGTCTCCTAAGTTAAGCCTTATTGTTCAGTGTCAGCTTCCGAGGGTTGAGCAAGGGACTCATTTATTGAGACCCTTTTTAGGACCCAGTACAGTGTTGGTGGACTTGTTACTGGTGGTAGGTGCATGCTTACCACCGATAAACCACCTTCCAACAAGCACCTAGAGCTCTCTACGGACTCCTAGCTTGGAAATCCGGTCAACATGCGCATCCAATGGAGCTGTGCATTATAACTCCCCTTCCCACCTACCTCAGAAGCTGCCCTTCTTGGGAATACACAGAAATTCCAGAAGCAAAGAAGGCTTGGTGTTTGAAATCCAGAAATTCAACAAGCAGAAAACACTTGATCGAGCCTTCTCCAGGGATGCTCACAGAATCTGGAATGTCATCGCTTTGGTATCAAAGATGACTGTCTCAGATATTTTTAAAATGAGACTATTGAAAAAACTTTTAATTAACTTAATATTTGTTCCTTAACATGGTGCTGCAGCTACCCCCTTCATCTATCTAATCACAAATACTTACTTTAACTCACACATGACCTGTCATGTTTTGCCTTTTGATTATAAAATTCTCCATTCACACTTTCTAATTTTATGATATACATAATGATTTATGATAATGTTCTACGATCTAATAATCTATCACAATGATCAAATGTCATTCTGATGTGGTTCGGGATATCTAAAATTAATTTCTGTCCACACCTTACTTTGCCATGTCAGCATACTCCCCTAACTCTCTCTGCAGTTGTCTGGCTGCTTTTGACTTTGGGGCTTATTTATGAGAGCCCTATGTCACTTTTGCCCACATAAAGTGCTACATAAAGTGCTACAGGTGTGACTCATGGCTCTCATAAAGATTTATGAAGCCAAGCAAAGCTACCTTCACAATCATGAGTATAGCGACGCATCGCAAATAGCTGTGTCACCTTACTCTGCACCCAGGAGGCGTTCCATGGACAGATCACCCATGGAATTTGACGCTGTGCAAGATTTACAAAGTGATGTGAGGTGAGGGGTAAGAAAGAGAAATATGTTTATTTCTCTTTGTTTTTTACTCTTTCCATGTGTGCTGTGGTTGTATGATGGAGTAACGCATGCAACTACCATGCATGCCTTTACAACGTGGTCACTACCACGCATGATACAGTACCATACATGTATTTAGCATGCATGTAATTGCAACACAAATGGTACATTATAAATGTCTTCAACATACATACACTTACCAGGTGTACTAGTTCAACTCAAACATTTATCAATTAATCAATCATTTGGTTTATAGAGCATGCTACTCACCTGTGAGGGTCTCAAGGCGCTAGGGAGTGGGGGGCAGATCCGGCTCAGTCGAAGAGCAAGGTCTTGAGGTCCTTCCTGAAGGCGCGTAGGTTCGGGGAGCACCTCATGCTGACTGGGAGCTCATTCCAGGTCTTGGCTGCGATGTAGGAGAAGGCCCTTCCTCCTGCTCTGCTTCTGCAGATGCAGGGGATCTCTGCTAGTGCGAGGTCAGCAGATCGGAGATTCCTTTTGGATGCGTGGAAACGGACTCTCTCATTGAGGTATTTGGGTCCGATGTTGTGGAGGGATTTGTAGGTGTGGATGAGAAGCTTGAAGGTTATTCTCTTTTCGATGGGGAGCCAGTGTAGGTCGTGGAGGTGTTGCGTCATGTGTTCGTGTCGAGGTGTCCCGAGCACGGGTCTGACCGCGGCGTTTGGATGGTTTGGAGTTTGTGTAGGAGGGTTCTGTTGATGCCGGCATAGAGATCCTTTTCCGTAGTCCAGTCCGATGGTTATGAGTGCATGGGTGACGGTTTTTCTGTGCTCGGGGGGATCCATTTAAAGGTCTTTCGGAGGATCCGGAGGCAGTTGAAACTGGTGGAGGCAACGGTGTTGATCTGGAGGGTCATGATGAGGGAGGAGTCAAGGATGATGCCAAGGTTCCGAGCGTAGTCTGTTGGGGTTGGAGGACTTCCGAGGGCCACCATGTGTCGTCCCAGGCAGAGGTCGAGGGTCCCAGGATGTTGACTTCTGTCTTCTTAGTGTTGAGCTTCAGGCAGCTGTCCATGATCCAAGCAGCGACGTCCTTCATTCCTTCCTAGAAGCTGATCTTGGTGTCATCGGGATCCTTCGTGAGAGAGAGGATGAGCTGGGTGTCATCGGCATAGGAAAATATGTTGAGTCTGTGCTGTCTGACAATGGCGGCAAGGGAGGCCATGTAAATGGTGGCGAGGGAGGCAATGTAAATGTTAAACAGCGTGGGGCTGAGCGATGATCCATCTGGTTCTCCGCAGCTGATCTCTGTGGGTTCGGAGATGAAGGGGGGGAGTCTGATCCTCTAGGTTCTGCGAGAGAGAAAGGTATGGATCCAGTTGAGGGCGGTTCCCTGTATCCCGGCGTCATGAAGTCAGGCAGCGAGGGTGTGGTGTGAGACGGTGCTGAACGCCATGGAGAGGTCTAGTAGGATGAGGGTTGCTGTGTTTCCCTGGTCGAGTAAGCGTATGTCGTCGGTGGCGGCAAGGAGTGCAGTCTTGGTGCTGTGGTTGCTGCAGGAATCAGGACTGGGAAGCGTCTAGGATGGCGTTTTCTTAAATGAACGTGGTCAGTTGTGTATTCACGAGTCTTTCGGTGATTTTGGTGGCGAAAGGGAGCAGGGAGATGGACCGGTAGATCTTCAGGTCTGTAGGGTCGGCCGTGGGTTTCTTGAGGAGAGGCTTAACTTCAGCCCGCTTCCAGATGTTGGGGAAGATGCCGGATTGGAGGGAGGCGTTGATGGCCTGTCGTAGTTCGGGGGAGATAGTGGTGGCGGCCCTCTCGTAGCTGTTCGGAGGCAGGGATCCGTGGGAGCTCCAGATTGAGCTTTCATCATGGTTGTGGTGATGAGTTCCACCGTGGCGGAAGTCCAGGTGGTGATGGTCGGCTGGTGGTCCGCGGAGGGGGAGGGGGTGGTGAAAAGCATCTGGTCGCTGAAACCTTACAACTAATTATTTGTATATGCCCCGTGTTTGTTGTTTGCTGCAAGCTGCTACCGCCATTAGGGGGCTACATCCCCCATACTGCTAAGCACTCGGAGACGCCAACGTGTGTTTTCGCACCAGGAGGCGCTCAAAAAAGGGCTTGGAAGCGTGTGAGAAGCACGTGTTTGTTGTTTGCCGCAAGCTGTTACCGCTAGGGGAGGGCGGAATTTGCATATTCGCGCTACCCAAAGCTCAGCAAAATGGTAAAAAATCTCCGCAAGCACGCAGAAATTCTGAGAACACGTGGAATTGCTTGTTCGCGATGCTTTTTTCCTATTCACGTGGGGGGAAATATCTCGCGAACACGCATTTTGAGAACGCAGACAAGCAAAAATTTCCATGAAGCAGCGGAACGCAGAATTTTGGGCAATTCCACGTTGTCCGCGAAATGCTGAATTATCTGAATTCCACGAGCGGAACTGAATTTACCGCCCAGGCCTAGTTACCACCATTAGGGCGCTACATCCCCCATACTGCTAAGCGCCCGCAGGTGCCTATGTGTGTTTTTGCGCCAGGAGAGGCTCAAAAGAGGGCTTGGGCTACTGCAGTGCGGGACACCCGAGTTTGTTGTTTACCGCAAGCTGTTACCGCCATTAAAGCACTACATGCCCCATACTGCTGAGCGCTCGGAGGTGCCAACGTGTGTTTTCGCACCAGGAGGCACTCAAAAGAGGGCTTGGGCTCCCGCAGCACAGGAAGCACACAAGCGTGCCCGTCTGCGCCAGTCCGTGGCAGAACGTTGGAGGGCTGGGCCACCCCTCTTGGTCTCATTAGAGCAGTTTAATTTCGATACTGGTAAGGAGACTTACTGTTTTGCTTTGTATCTACTATTGAACTCTCAGGAGTAGTGGCAAGAGGAAGCGACCGCCCTCTGTGGGGATGCCACACAAGAATAATGTTTTCATCACTAAGTACCTATAAACTACTGTGGGGATGATTGATAGCAAGATTGCTACTAAAACTGCATTAGATTCTGTATTGAAAGAATGTGCAACAGAGGACAGGTGTGACTCCATGTAAGTAGCGGGAAAAACAAGGTTTTTGAGGAAGAGCCAAGGATTGAAAATTTAATGAATAAGGATTTAGCTCCGAATCTGGTTAACCCTTGCGTCCTAAAAACTACTTTGGAGATCTCAGTGTCATCCAACAATACGGATGTATGACGTTACAGTGCATACTATTACAACGCATGCCTTTACAACACAATTTTTACAACGCAAATACCTTTACAACGCGTGTTGTTACAACGAATACTGTTACAACACGATATAGTTTTATTATTTATAAAGTGCTATTACAACGAATTAAAATATAACGCATACCTTTACAACGCATCAATATAGTCTTTTTTTTTTTTTCCTTTTTGTAAAATAAAACCTGGCACGGGATGCAGGGAAACTAGGGGTTTTTGGGTGGGGAAGTGTTTTAAAATGTAGAGAAAAACGGAACGTTAATATAATGAAATGCAAACCATTTTTTAAAATTAATACTCGAGTATTAAAATTAATACTCATGTATTAAAAAAATACTCACTTATTTCCTATTTTAAAAATTTGACATACGCAACCATTTATTAAATATAATATACTTACAAAATATAAATAATTCATTAAATAAGTGTTCATGAAAAAAAAAGTATACCATACACATAGTCGCCATTTTAAACATTGTAGTTCCCACATTGTCCTACAACACTTTCCATGAAATTAATACCACAACACTACTTGCAAAATGGATGCCAAAACAAATCAAAATAGTGAAAACAACACATCTTAACATGCTATTTTTAATTATATGTTTCCACAGTAAATAAAAGGTTATTAAAAAATATAACCAACGCTATATTTTTTAAAATTAACTATGACAGTTGCTAAAACCTATAAATACAACCAACACACCATTTTAAAACCAGTTGATTATCAACTTCCAGAGTGACCAGACGCCAAAAGCTGAACCTCTGACCTCTTCACCGAGATAAGACCCGACTCCATTTAAGAAATAATATTTGCCGAAATACAAGTAAGTTTCTAAAACGAATAACAGAAATGTTTAGTTGAATCATTTAAAACGCTGTACCTAATAAGTTTGAGTTTGCATCTTTAAATAAAAAATAAAAACCAACCTATTACCATAATTTATTTTAACATTACTATCATATAAACTAAATTGTTTATTTTAGAAAATGATTGTGAATTAAATTATAATATATATTATTTTTCAAACATCACAAAAAAAATTTCTTTCTAAAAGACAACTTCTATAAACTGTGACGAAAACGACTACTTAAAAAAAAAAGCTTTTTTCCAAATGAGCCACACTACTCATCAAGAATAAATCGAAGGTACTTTTTGTAATCCACACATATTTAATCTTTTTTTCACACAGAAATTCAATAAAGAAAAATAAATAAATTCTCATCTTTAAAAATTCAAAGGTCGATGTACAAAGAAGGTAAATATGTAAAACATTAAATAACTGGTTTTTTTTGCTGTCTTCATAAATGCAAAAATAAATGTGAAAGTGTAAAAAAGTGTTGAGATTAAAATAATTCACATAATGTCATAAAGGTGCAGCAGCACATAAAATGTGGGATGTTGTAGAGCTATCAATTAAGATTTTAACTCCAAAAACATGCAAAATTAGGGAAAGTGTAGGATGGTGTACAGTTAACAATTAATATTCTCACTCCAGTAAGGTGCAGCAGTAGTGAATGTGTAGGATACTGTAGGGGTAATAATTAGTATTCTAACTCCAGGAAATTTCAGCAGTATGGAAAGTGTGGGATGGTGTAGAGGAAAAAATTACTATTCTAACTCCAGGTTGCTGCAGCACTAGAAAAAGTGTAGGCTACTATACAGGTATCAATTACTATTCTAACTCCATAAATCTGCAACAGCAGGGAAAGTGTTGGATGGTGTACAGGGAACCAATTACTATTCTACATCCAGTAAGGTGCAACAGTAGGGAAAGTGTGGGATGGTGTAGGGGTAACAATTACTATTCTAACTCCAAGTTGCTGCAGCAGTAGGAGCAAAAGTGTAGCATAGTAAAAAAGTTAAATAAAGTAAAATGTCACTTATGCGCATGACATTTTTTCATTTTGTAATATATCACAAGCACTGCAATAAAACACAACAATTGTATTACTTTCTCATTTTTTCAGATACTCACATATATCTTCTGAAAAACAAAGCACAATTTGAATCCCACAAGACCAGACAACAAAAAAGACCAGGAAAATTCGAAAAAGCAGACTGAAACCAGACCAAGAAGAAAACACCTAAATCAAAAGGTAATTGAAATGAACACTCCAAAGTAGGAAAGCATTCAATTTGCAAACCTTTTTAAAAGATATGCAAGAAAGCTGCAACAATACAGAAAGTGTAACATCTTCTCTAGATAACAATAACTCTTGTAACTCCAGGTTTCTGCAGCACTCGAAAATGTGTCGGATGGTATAGAGGTATCAATTAGTATTGTAACTCCATATATGTGCAGCAGCAGGGAAAGTTTTGGATGGTGTACAGGGAACCAATTACTATTCTACCTCCAGTAAGGTACAGCAGTAGAGAATGTGTGGGATAGTGTAGGGGTAACAATTACTATTCTAACTCCATGAAGGCCAACCAGTAGGGAAAGTGTGGGATGGTGTAGTGGTAAAAATTACTATTCTAACTCCTGGAAGGTGCAACAGTAGGGAAAGTGTGGGATGGTGTAGGGGGTAACAATTACTATTCTAACTCCAAGTTGCTGCAGCAGTAGGAGCAAAAGTGTAGCATAGTAATAAAGTTAAATAAAGTAAAATGTCACTTATGCACATGAAATTTTTTCATTTTGTAATATATCACAAGCACTGCAATAAAATACAACAATTGCATTACTTTCTCATTTTTTCAGATACTCACATAAATCTTCTGAAAACCAAAGCACAATTTGAATCCCACAAGACCAGACAACAAAAAAGACCAGCTAAATTCGAAAAAGCAGACTGAAACCAGACCAAAAAGAAAACACCTAAATCAAAAGGTAATTGAAACGAACACTCCAAAGTGGAAAAGCATTCAATTTGCAAAACGTTTTAAAACATATGCAATAAAGCTGCAACAATACAGAAAGTGTAGCATCTTCTGGAGATAACAATAACTCTTCTAACTCCAGATTGCTGCAGCCTTCGAAAATGTGTAGGATGGTATGGAGGTATCAATTACTATTCTAACCACATATATGTGCATCAGCAGGGAAAGTTTTGAATAATGTACAGGGAACTAATGACTCTTCTACCTCCAGTAAGGTGCAGCAGTAGGAAATGTGTGGGATAGTGTAGGGGTAACAATTACTATTCTAAATCCATGAAGGTGCACCAGTAGGGAAAGTGTGGGATGGTGTAGTGGTAAAAATTAATATTCTAACTCCAGTAAGGTGCAACAGTAGGGAAAGTGTGGGATGGTGTAGGGATAACAATTACTATTCTAACTTCAGGAAGGTGCAGCAGTAGGGAAAGTGTGGGATAGTGTAGGGGTAACAATTACTATTCTAACTTCAGGAAGGTGCAGCAGTAGGGAAAGTGTGGGATTGTGTAGGGGTAACAATTACTATTCTAAGTCCAGTAAGGTGCAGCAGTAGTGAATGTTTGGGATACTGTAGGGGTAACAATTACTATTCTAATTCCAAGAAGGTGCAGCAGTAGGGAAAGTGTAGGATAGTGTAGTGGCAGAATTTAGTATTCTAGCTCCAAGGAGGTGAAACATTAGGGAAAGTGGGGGATAGTGTAAAAGCAGAATTTACTATTCTAACTCCCAGAAAGTGCCACATTATGGATAATGTAGGATATTGTTCTTTGTTGTTTGTCTTCTTATTCCACATATTAAATGAAACATATTTTCTTCACAGATAATGTCTACTCAGGAAACAGTTTCCTACATAAAATCAAGAAAAGGAAACAAATTATTAAAGCATGCTGGATACATATATTGTAAAGAAAGGATAAGTTTCCCTAGAAATCATTGGAGGTGTGTGCAATACTACTCATCCCATTGCAGCGGTAGAGCGGTTACCCTTAATGATATCATTATTAAGACAACAGATCATAACCACTCTGCCTCTGCAATGGAGATTGATGTAAGGGAAACCTTAAATGAAATGAAACAACTTGCAAGCACCTCCAATGATTCTACTGGATCCATTTTAAGAGAGGTTGCACAGCATCTCCCCAGTCATGTTGCTAGTAATATGCTTTTAATTCCTAATTTGAGGCGAATTATACAAAGACAAAAGCAGGCAAGTAACACACAAACCACAGCACCTCATACCTTTTCTGACATTATCATTTCACATGAACTTACAATTTCTTTTGCTGATGAACCTTTCCTTCTCCTTGACAACCAAATCCCTCAAAAACGTATCTTAATTTTTAGTACGCCCCGCAACCTTGTTAAGTTAGAAAATAGTGAAATTTGGATGATGGATGGTACGTTTAAAAGTACACCCCATCCTTTCACCCAAATTTACACTATACACGCTAAAATTAACCATAATGTGATCCCCTTAGTATATAGTTTGCTTCCTGATAAGACTACTGCAACCTACACTGAACTTTTATCAGTTATTAAAAATAAAACATCCAAAAGTCCTAGGAAAATAATTGTAGATTTTGAATTTAGCATGATCAATGTGATCAGTAAAACCTACACAGATACACAAATTCAGGGCTGCTTCTTCCATTTTTCCCAGGCATTCTGGCGTAAGTTACAGAAAACATCCCTGGTTGCAGAGTACTCAACAGATAGCAAACTTCAATTTGAGTTAAAAAAATTAACTGCTCTTTGTTTTGTTCCTCCCGTAAGTGTAGACGAATACTACACTGCCATTACAGAATCAGACTATTACAATGCAAATGAGGAAAAATTGGCACCCATACTAATGGATTGGGCACCTAAGCAGATCGGGTGGCAGGAGGAAGCCACGTTTCCATGTGGAGTGGTGGAACTGTTACACAAGCTGTTTAGAGGGAGAAGCAAAAACAAATAATGCCATTGAGGGATGGCATAACTCCTTCAACCACACAATTGGCAAACCACACCCTAATTTCTACTCTTTTTTGGAAACTTTGAAGAAGGAGCAAAGTTTTCAAGAAATGAGACTTTCACAAACATTAACTGGTAGTCTAAACCCACGAGTTACACAAAAAACAAAGGAAATGTCTGGGAGACTTTTGGGTATTATGCAACAATTTTCGTTGTGTGTGGCTCTAGACTACCTTGAAAATGTTGCTAACATTCTAAACTTCTAAATAACTTTTGCACCTTACTTACCTGCTTTGCCCTAAATTATTTGAAACAGTAATTACAATTGGCAATAACATTTTTCCAAAATATTTTTCACAAAAATTAGTCGGGTCAGCCTTCCTTTTGTTACCTTTCTTAAATGACCATGTTTTTTCTTTCCAAATTAATACAGAAATGAACTTCTATAACTTAACAATAGATCCAAAGATACCTCCTACAAAAAAAAATTTCTCCCTATGTCAACCTGTGCTATTTTCCTTTTTCCACAAGAAATACAATCTTTTTTCTTCTGACCATCCAATTCCAAATTGAACAATTACTAACTCCTACCAAACCCTACTGTCAGTATATCAGCCATAGTACATTTTAAAAACGACACAATTTTTTTTTTCAATCCTGCTTTTCCCAAATAAATAAGTTGTATGTTACATTTATGTTATATTTAAAAATCTAATTTTTTTAAACCAATTGTTAACAGAAATAACTTTTGTCGACAACTTTTTCTCACCGGACATAGGCATACTCTAATTACACGATCGACAACATGCTTTTTTATCTTTTTTACATTACTTTATTTATCCGCAAACTCTCCTTACCCTTTCTTTACAATATATGTATCCTTTTTTAACTTAACATATATAAATAAAGTTTAAATTGTTTCCTACCTGGACGTAGATCAGCTTCCTGCTGCTTCCTCCATCGATGCTCTTCAAAATGGCCGCTTACGTTCACGTTTACATCCTTACGTCATCTGAAGCTGCAAAGATTGTTAACAGAATATTTATTTGTTTTATTTTTATTATTACTGTTACTATTTAATTAAATAATATATTACTTGCAAAAAAATATGTAAATATGTGAAAATATAAAAAAAAAGATACTTTTTTTTCCTTATTTTTGAATAAGAAAATATACTTTACGAAACTATGTGTACTATTTTTTTATTAATGTATTTATTTTACATATTTATCTTAATTGTTTGTTAATACTTGTAAAATAACGTAATTTTATCCTTACCTGGATGCTTACTCCATTTCCTTGCAAAAGATCCCCTTTCTTCTTTTTTAACACCTTCCTTTTCAGTTCCGCGGGAGATACAGCTGGATATATGGAAATAAATGAAGGACAATTGTTCCCATAGAAAACAATGCAAAAGCGTGGGAACTTTTGTTTAAAAAATAGTTAAATAAAAATGTTTAACTAATAATTATTTAAAAAATATATATATATTTAACATTTATTTTTTAATACATTTTAAAACTTTTTTTTCTAAAGTTTTAATTTTTAAAAAAAAATATTATTTTTAATACCTAAGTATTAAATTATTACCTTTTCACTCATTTTTTTCAATTAAATTATAATTAATAATTATTCACAATATAATATTTAAATACCCAAATATTGTAATTTGTAAAAACTAGAGTATGAATAATGATTAATATTTTTTTTAATTAAGTATTAAATTATTACCTTTACACTCCTTTTTTATTTTGAATTGTAATATAAAAATACTAGAGTATTAATTTCTAAAAATTCTATTTAATAATATTTGATAATATATTAATGCTAAAGTATTATTTCTCTATACTTGAGTATTTTTACCATTTACTACTTTTAAATATTAATAAAACAACTTCACTAATTTTAAATATTTTTTATTCAATAAATATAATAAATCAGAAATAAAATGTAATAATATATAATCATTTAAAAAAAAAATTACATAAAGTTACATTTAAAAAAAAATACTTGCGTTGTAAAAGTACTTGCGTTGTAATGGTACTTGCGTTGTAAAAGCTGGCGTTGTAACAGCATGCGTTGTAAATCCACTTGCGTTGTAAATATCCCGTTGTAATGGTAGTGCGTTGTAAAAGTTGCGTTGTAAAGGTTGTAACCCAACAATACAGACCAGGCTTCGCCACCAGCAAAAAACACAGAAACAATTACCTCAATTGAAGAATGGCCTTCAGGAGAATCTGGCAGTGAAGGCTAAACCAAAGCCAAAGGCAAACAAGCATTGGCATAGCCAATAGGTCTCGCCTTTGGGACCTTATAGTGTTTAGCCATGCAACAGTTGATGTTGTTGCACCGAGGATATTGTGCTGGATAACTAATCACTTATAAGGTCCCAAAGGCGAGACCTATTGGCTATGCCAATGCTTGTTTTTTTTCCTATGACACAGGGACCGAGTCCCCAGTCTTGAAATGCGGGCGGCCACTTTCTCTTCAGGTTGTGGTCAGTGTTTTGGGGACCATCCCATTTTTCTGTGCCCTCTCTTGACATCACCTCGAAACTTTCCAGTAAGGAGTTTAAGTGGATGAACCTTTTTTTGTAAAGTTTCATGAACATTCATCATATGGCGCCAAAGTTATTTGAAAATTAATACATCCATTTCCAATGGAAAACCGGTGCTAACTAGAACTACAAAGTGGCGACCCCCGTGTAATGTGTGTATAGTTTGTAGAGTGTGTATAGCGTGTGTGTGTAGAGTGTGTTTTTTAGTTTTCAAGGCAAGGTCTTTGGGGCTCATCTCTGACAGCTAACAATCTGAACATATATTTAAAAAGAATATACAACTAAGGGTGCCTCAGCATTAACTGAGGACGGCAAAAAAATGAATCCTTTCATTCCAAAGCAAGACCTCAAGCAAGTGGTTCAACCCATGGCAGTAAACATAAGTGACTACAGTAATGCCTTCCATTACATCTCCCTAAATGAAGGTTAGCCCCACTCTATGCATTCATGCGACTCCATATGAGGCGGAGGACCACCTCACCCCGCGCGTACGGATCTCAACTGGCTCCGCCCACCTTAGCACAACCAAAGACTTATCATAGAAGCTCAAAATAGCTGGTGGTGGCTTCTCCTCCACTAACAAAATGGTATTGCGCCTTGAGGGCTCGAGTTATTAAACTAGAAACCCCAAGTCAACTTTCTCTGGACTTTAAGTGTGCCGCTCTGACTGGTGCCGAGCACTGGCAGTTTTTTTTTTTAAACGGGGCCTCAAAATGGGTCCCTACAGGGCTCTGTTTTGTGCCCTGGCACAGGCAGTCAGTTTTTTTCCGGACTGCAGTGACAGCAGGCACATGCATGTGAGTGTGCTCACACTGCACACCTCTCACTAGTAGAGAAGTTACGGCATGACGTCATGCCAGGTGAGCGGTGCAGGGGAAGGGAAATCCTTTAAAGAGAGTAATTTTCTCTCTGGATTTCCCTTCTCTTTTTGAAACTCGGGAACACCAAAACTGCTGTGGTGTCACCAGGGCTTTAAGTGGAAGCTTTTTCAAAATTATATACAAGCCATAGTTGCTGCTTATTTATCTTATGCAACTAAAAAACATTGACAAAGCAAATAGTCCTGACTTGTTGTAGGTCTGATGTTCCTTGTTGTATCATATATCTGGATGCAATGACAGAAACAGCAAAATACAAGTCAGACGGCACACTATGCTAAGTGTAGTGGGCTAGTTTATCCCAGTGCACCCCCTTTCCGTAAACACCACCACACTTTGTATCACTCTCTGGCCAGGCCAGGGGTGGCCAGAGAGCTTAAATAAAGGGGCTGGGTCGCTCGTGACCTTCCAGCTGATACCACAAGTAATGTGCGTTGTGTCCTTCTGTTAGCAACACTGCGGCGCGCGCCAACATAGTGCTATATCATCTGGGGCCTACCTGCGCCTCATGACACTGGTGACTAGGGTGGGATAACAGCGTCCCCACGAAACCAAGAACTGCCCACAACCGGAGCCGGTCTGCTAAAAGGAATGAAGTCCCAGCGCTGTACAGTGCAGCCGGCGCGTCTGCACAGGACGGAAAAATCCTGCCGAGTGTGAAGATCGGAAGCGCCCTGTGGTTATCCGCATCATCTGCCCTGCCGGTGAGTTCTCGCAAGCGGAGACCTCAGCTCCCGCTTACGCATTCAGTGTACGACGGGTGGGATGCTCCTGGATCAAAGCCCGGTCGAACACGCATCATTGAAGACAGTGCGCGCATGCACATTAGCACCCTGCCGTCTCCCACCTCCTCCCGGCTCAACAAATATAATAGAACGAGCGCAACATCAGCGCCCTGCTGGTTTAGCAAAGCTGCCACCGCGGGACAAAAACTCTAATTGGGGCAGAGTAAATAAACAAGCACGAGCAAAGACAAGTCCCAGAACACACAAATAAGGGACAGTGAGCACTATATATAGACATTGGGCAGAGTACACCATCAAGCACTGATAAATGCAAGTCCCAGAACAAGGGAAGGGACCATGAACATTGGCAGAGACGAATAACAAAGCTGGAAAGTGGCACAGAACACTGGCAGCAGCGTCCAACATCAGACAGAGACTACACCAGATTAAAGCCACACCTGAAAAGACCGCAAGATAGCCATTGACCATGGTTGACCAGGCAGCAGCGGCAGCACAACAGCCAGTAGCCCCTGTAGCAACACCTTCTCACCTGCATTCCCAAGTCAGCACACTTCCCCCGTTTAGCGAATTGATTGACCCTGCAACTGTGTCAACCAGGTGGAAAGTGTGGATCGGCCGTCTCAACAACTATTTTATAGCCACCAGGGAAACAGATGGAGCTGTAAAAAGGTCACTTCTGTTGCACTTCGCAGGGGACGAAATATACAAGTTGTTTGGACACCTCCCAAACACAGGACCACAGACGGACTACGATGCAGCGGTCAGAGCTTTAAATGCCCATTTTGATCCTCACCTTAACCCTGATTATGAACACTTCAAACTCCGACGAACTCGTCAGAGGGAGGGGGAGTCCATGGACACGTTTCACACACGTCTCCGTGAATTAGCAAGCACATGTCCCGAGGATGACCAGGTGAAGGAAGTACGGGCGCAAATCATCCAAGGATGCCGCAACAAGACTCTGCGGACCCTCATTCTTCGACAGCCCTGCATCTCTCTCGAAGACATACTGATCCTAGCACGATCGCATGAGCTATCAGATGTCCGGGCGTCCGCCATGGAAGCTGCACTCAACCCAACAACCGAACAGGTGGTGACCGTCAAAACAGAACGAGTAGACGCCATTTGTGCGATGACTCGCAGTGGGCGAGGAAGATGGCCTAATAGAAATTCACGACAGCCACAGTGCGGATACTGTTGGAAGGAAGAGCACCCCAAGACAACTGCCCAGCGAGAGGCAAAACCTGCACAAAATGTGGCATTCCCAACCATTTTGCAAGTGTGTGTCGAGGAGGTACACGGAACAGAGGAATTCCAGGGTGGAAGCCGCCATCCAGAA
The DNA here is from genome assembly GCF_964204655.1 of Triturus cristatus. Classification (NCBI taxonomy): domain Eukaryota; kingdom Metazoa; phylum Chordata; class Amphibia; order Caudata; family Salamandridae; genus Triturus; species Triturus cristatus. Next base: position 45,784,456 of record NC_140583.1, on the reverse strand, counting down.
CAGTGAGGCACCTCACACTGGAAGAACCTGCCACCTCGAAGACACCAATGATGTCAGCACACCGTCGGCAATATCTGGAAGACTCATTCTCAGAGGACGAAGAGGAATGCCATCTCATCTCCTTTGTAAACGACCTCAAGCGAAGACGTCGTCCACAACCCACGTGTGCCATCGAGATAGCCGGGTCACCTGTAACGGCCCTTATCGATACAGGGGCGTCGGTGAACGTCATGGGGTGTCAACACTACAAGAAACTAAATCCAAGGCCGGCGCTCATGCCATCCAAAGTCAAAATGCTCACCTACGGAAGCCAGACACAGCTTCCCTTGAAAGGAAAAATGTCCGTACAAGTCAAATCAGAAGACCATGAAGTTACTACGACATTCCACGTCGTTGACAGGGAGGCAGACATATTAGTCGGGAGTCACACAGCTGAAGACCTGAGTCTGGTCACATTTGCGAATGCAGTGAAGTCACTTCAAACAGAGGACATTCTAGAGCTGTTCCCACAGCTATTTGAGGGCCTAAGGAGTATGAAGAGGCTACCAATAAAACTACACATTGACACAGTTGTTAAGCCCGTCTGCTTACGGCACCAAAGAATACTGTTTCATCTAAGACCACTAGTGGAACAAGAACTTTAGAAGCTTGAGCAGTAGGGAGTATTAGAAAAAGTGACGCGTCCAACCCCATGGGTATCTCCCATGGTCATCTCCGAAAAGCCCAGGCAACCAGAGAAGATCAGGATCTGCATTGATATGAGAATGCCTAATCAAGCGATCATGAGAGAGAGGCACCTGACGCCTACAGTCGAGGACATTCTAGCTGACCTCAATGGGTCACAGTGGTTTTCAAAATTAGACTTAAACTCTGGCTACCACCAGCTGAAACTAGCTAAAGAGAGCAGGTATATTACCACGTTTTCAACACATCTAGTGTTTCGACGCTACAAAAGATTAAACTTCTGGATATATTCAGCAGCAGAAATATTCCAGAATGCTGTAAAAGAAATTCTGTCAGGGCTTCAGGGAGTCATTAACGTCAGTGATGACATCTTAATACATTCGGCAACAAGTGAGGACCATCACGTCGACTCAGAGCCACCCTAAAGCATCTGGCAGAGCATGGAGTGACTCTCCACAAAGAGAAATGCCAGTTCTTCAAGACAACCATCACATTTTTCGGATATGTGTTCAGTCAAGATGGGGTGAAGGTGGACCCCGGAAGTCGCAGGAGATTCAACTCGCCCCTGCTCCCACTACTGCATCAGAAGTCAGGAGCTTTTTGGGCATGGCGACATACTGCGGGAGATTTATTCCGAACCTTACCACGATTGCAGAACTGCTACGAAATCTGACTAAAAAAAGAGTCTGTCTGGCGATGGACTCAGGTGGAAGAAGAAGCATTCCACAAGGTGAAATCGGCATTGATGAAGTGTACAACCATGGCATATTTCAACACGACTTGGCCAACGAAACTAATAGTGGACGCCAGTCCGGTGGGGCTGGGAGCCCTGCTAACTCAAGAGACTGAGCCAGGCATTTGGGTTCCGGTGGCATTTGCGAGCAAAGCACTGACTGCAACCGAAACTCGCTATTCTCAAATCGAACAAGAAGCACTTGCCATTAAGTGGGCCTGCAATCACTTTCACTTGCATGAGAGCGGTCATCCGTTCAGAGTAGTAACAGACCATCAACCACTACTCCCGCTCTTCAAAGGGACTGCACCTCACCCCCCACCCAGAATCGAGCGGTGGGCGATACAACTTCAGCATTATCACCTTGAACTTGTATACAGACCAGGTGCCAAGAACCAGGCTGACTTCCTGTCGCGTCATCCGGCACATCCCGCAGAAGTGAACTCTGATCAAGAGCTGAGGACGGAGGAAATCATCAACATGGTTTCCCAATGGTCGTGCCCACAAGCACTCTCAATTGACGAGATCAAGACCCACATGGACACTGACATGGTACTCAAAAGGGTGACAGATGCCATACATAAAGGCTCCTGGGAAGGCTTTCTCCAGGACATCCATGGATGCAACGATCTCGACAGGTCCTGGCTGGGAAAAGTATGGAGAATCTGAGACGAATTCAGCATCGCTGAGTGTGGCGCACTGCTGAGGGGATCACGTATCATCATCCCTCAAGGACTCCAGGAGCGCGCAACTGTATTAGCACACAAAGGTCATCAAGGCACAGTAAGGATGAAGTCCCGGATGAGAGAAAAACTGTGGTTCCCTGGACTAGAGGAAGCAGTAGACGCTATTGTACGGAATTGCAGAGCCTGCCAACTCACCGGGAATACAGAAGTGCCAGCTCCAGTGATAATTGAAGAGCCCGCTGCGTCACCCTGGTCATGGGAGAGCCTTGACTTTGGGAGCTTCTCGGATGGGAGGGTCACAGCTGTCTTGGTCGACAGCTACACAAAGTATCCTTTCGTTGAAGTCCTGCCATCCACCGCGTTTAACCACCTACTGCCGGTGTTGGAGAAAATATTCGCATTGTTTGGACTACCTCATGTGATCAAGACAGATAACGGTCCCCTGTTCCAAGGTAACAAATTCAAAGACTCACCCGGTTAGGAATAAAACATCACCGCATCACACCGCAGTCGCCACTAGCCAATGGATAAGTGGAACGCTTCATGCAGACAGTGAATAAGATTCTACAAATAGCAATCGCTGAACAAACACATCCAGAAGTCGAGTTACAGAAATTCTTACGAGAATACAGCAGCACACCCCACTGCACAACACAGAGATCCCCATGGTCCCTGATCCTGGCAGGACCTCGACGGGAAAACCTTCCCATGGCTGACAACTTGGAGCCAGAGCCATATGACCCAGCAACACCCAAGCCAGATTTTTAGTGAACAACAAAAAAGCGAGTCTCCGAAGACGAGCACGAACTCGAACACTGACACCAGGATGTGCTGTCTTAATAAGAAATCGCAGGAGCGGAGGAAAGTTTTGCACTCCGTACGAGACAGGGCTGTGGACTGTGAGGGTGGTCCGAGAGACAGCCGTAACTGCCGAGCGAAACGGAGAGGTAGTAACCTGAAATATTTCATGGTTTAAGAGGGTACCGGTGGCAAACGTTGGGGGACAAAACTCCGAACAAACATCGAGTGAAGACACCATACAGAGTGAGGTAGAACCCATTCACACTGATGATGTATCTCGGAGTCAAGTCCCATTGATGTCCACTGCTGAACACAAGCCTCAAGTCGCTGCCGGCGGATGAGAAATAGCCAGCCCCACGAGGAGCCAGAGTGGTCGTCAACATCGATATAACCTCAGGCCTAACCCGCGACCAAACCAAAGACTGGCTGATTTTGCATGGTGAACTGTTCAAACACAGCTGATAAAAAGAACTGATTTGGGATGGGATGTAGCGATCTAGTTTATCCCAGTGCACCCCCTTCCCGGAAACACCACCACACTTTGTATCACTCTCTGGCCAGGCGTGGCCAGAGAACATAAATAAAGGGGCCGGGGACGCTCGTGACCTTCCTGCTGATACCACAAGTAATGTGCGTTGTGTCCGTCTGTTAGCAACACTGCGGCACGCGCCAACATACCGCTATATCATTTGGGGCCTACCTGCGCCTCATGACACTAAGCACAGATTTTTAGGTCTCGCCTGAGCCAGCGCTTATAGCGCTGCTCTGTCAAGAGTTTTAGTAAGCGGGTTTTGGAAGTGCTAACCTAGTGGCTTTTTTCAGGCCTCCAGCTTGCGTTCGCGATGTCGTGCATGCACACAGCTGCTATCCTGGTTTCTAGCATTTCTTTCCTCTCCTGGCCGGCTTTCCTCCCCCTCTCTTACCCGCTCCTCCCCCTCCCTTACTACACGGAAGAGTTTGTCGGTGTCTTGTATTTTTGATCAAAGAAGACTGCATTTGTAATGTGTTTCCTCCCTTTTATTTACAACCACTTGGAGGGTTTTTAGTCTTTAAAAAGAAGTCGGGAAGTATTTTTTTTCATTTCAGCTTCCAGTATCGCATTCTAAAGATTGACTTTTATAAATAGGTTTTGTACTAGAGTGGTGGAGGTGAAAACGAGCCGGGTTTTATCGCACTATTCTGAGAGACCAGCCTGTTGTTTTAAGAGCTTTAGAAAATAAGTAACTCGCGATCAAAAGTCGGCAAATAAGCCTGTCCTGCTTGTGTGGTTTATTCTATGTTCTGTCCCTTGCTTTTGAGACCTTCACCGTAAAGGCAACGTATTAGGGGATGCGCCAACGCTCCTTGAAATATCTCGGTACAGTTGAGGGAAAAACTAAATGTGAATGCTTTTATTTCAAATCGGGGAGTCTCCCAACTGAATCCAGATAGTTGGCATGAATGTCCGAGCTTTCATTTTCATCCGATCGTAGAAGTTTTTTTTTAGGGTTTTAAAAAGTACTTTAACGAAAAATGTTTAATTCTTAAAATACGATGGGAACACAACGCTGTTAACCGAAGGGAGTTCTGCAACTCTTTAGGTATAATTATTTGTCCAGGCTCTTTGGGTGTTTTGGTTTGTTTTTTGAGTAGAATCAACACGTAAATGCGGCGTTAACATGTATATAAGCCCGTTTTAAAGCATGGAATATAGTTCAACACCCGCTGCCTTCATAGCTGCCAAGGTTTCAGATTGCGTATGTGTGACGTTTTCGTAATTTCACTGTAATTATGAGTAGGGCTCCGATTTGACTCTTAAACCCACTGCAGGTCGCACCTATACTTTCAGTCCGTGAATTTAGTAATTAAGAAAATGTCCATCCAATACTGTATATGGTTCCAAATAATTCCTCTTTATTCTTCTTTGAGTTCTCACAATTCTATGGCAGCCAACGCGTTTTGTTCTTTTACAAAGAACTTCGTCAGGGCTGTAAAAAAATTTAAAATACAAATATAATACAAATTGTAACAATTCAATTCATACATTATATTATAAATGAACCATATTATCCAAAAGACAGAAGATGCCTCCAAGAAGCACTAGACTAAAACTATTAACATTGTTTGTCCAATAGTTGTGCATGACACCCAAGATACTGAAATTGGGTCGATAATCACATTTGTATTCTGTACATTAAGACAAGTCATATAAAGTTCCTACTGTGGCATTACAAACATCAGAAATCTCCAACACCTAAGGATTTTAGGGGCCTCTTTGATTCTTTATTTGGCATCATTTAATTACATATTGATTCCAGAGAGAAGCACTCCAAATTCACAAGCAAACCCCATCGAAAGACACTAGCTATTTTTATATCTAAAGGCCCTCATCTAATAACTTTTAGGCCTCAGTAGTAACCCCGCTTGATCGAGCTATTGTATCCAGAATTTAAATGTACCTACCAGTATTTATTAGCGTCGTTTATTTTGAAACCTGTACGGTATTAATCCTCCGATTTTTTTGGGATGACAAATTTGTGGTTGCTTCATAGTCCTTCTCTATTGCTTTACCTGCCAAGAAATATTAGTAATGCTATCATAGACTGACTTATATATACTATATTATTCCTGAGGAGCATTATCCTTACTTAAGTCAAGGCTTTACTGGTCCCATTGTACTCTCGCCGTGATCTTATTAAAGGCTAGGGTGCCTGTAATGGAATAACCATTACCGCCTTACCTGAATCCCCGCGTTCGCCGACAAGTTTTCCCGATCCGGTCGCGTTCTCCACGAGATGTTGGATTGTTGGTAGCCATTTGCGCTGTCTCGCGACAGTTAGCGCCCGCAGTAACGTCATGCGCCGCGCGATCACGTCTTTCTTCTCGTGATCATGCACCGCGAGAAGAGTGAAAACAAGATGGCCGCGCCCGCGAGCAACCGCATGGGTAACTTGGCGAGCCGCGACCACGCAGAAAATACCGCGAACGGGCGGGAATAAAACTTCCGCATCTTCGCAATATTTCCGCGTGTTTGTTAGATTTTTAAAATTTTCGTGAAAATTTGCGAAAGTCGCTTTCGCAAATTCCGCCCACCCCTAATCAGGATACGCAGAAATTGTAGTGACAGGACCTCATTTCTAGACAATCTTAAGCAGACCAAAACAAGGTTTAAACAGAGGGGATACAAACAAAAAATTCTGGATGATGCAGAAAGACGGACCTTAGTAAAATCACGGGAGGGTACCCTGTTGAACAATAACTACACTGGCGATGACAAAAAGACAGACTAACTGCTATTAGTTTTTTTCACTAGGTTCAATAAGCAGAGCCAAGATGTGTATACAATTTTCCATAGACATTGGTCTTTGCTTTCTGAAGTACCAGGAGTTAAGGTGGTGATTTCCCCAAAACCTAAAATCATCTACCGACGTGGAAGAACTTTGAGGGAAATGTTATGTCCCAGTTATGTGTTCTCTAAGGGGGAAATAGGGGCAGCTTGGCTACCCAGTCCATTAAATGGTTTCTTTACATGCACCGATTGTAATATCTGTCAATTTGGAAAGAATAAACTAAAGGAGTTTAGTTATAATACACAATGGATCTATACTATAAGGCACACTATCACTTGTAGAACAACATATGTAACATATATAATAGGCTGCAGTTGTGATATTATTTATGTAGGGAGTACCATTAGGCCCCTCAAAAGTAGAATCCAGGAGCATGTACGGGCCATTCGTAATAGGGACACAAGATACCCTATGACGTTACATATGAATGAGCAACATGGAGGGAAACCTGAAATTTGGTTCCATGGTATAGACCATGTCCCAATGAGATCTAGAGGTGGGGACAGAGAATTGGCCCTTAGACGCAATGAGGCGGGATGGATTTGTAGATTGCGGAGCACTAATAAGGGACATAATAGTGATGATGGACTACACTATTTTCTCTGAATATGATTTCTGGTTGTACTAATGTACTAATGTACCAACAAGCTGGGAGGTCCACTTAGTAAAAATGGATGGATTGACGCAGTGGTCTCTGATTTCGGTCTGGGTTATCCCTTTTGAGGATAGGAATATCAGGTGAGATATTTGGCAGAGGCATATTAAAGACACCTTGAAGTAAGAACTTTTTTCTTTACCCTCTGGTACGCGGAATATAAATCAGTCGAGTTTACAATGTAATCCCATCAAAGATGGGGTTAACATATCTATACGTCTTGTGATGGCACAAGTTATGTCCAAGAGATGTGTGGACGGCTGTTCACATTTCACTCAAATACTATGGCATTATAACTTATAACATTAAAGGATATCTCTAATGCTGAAAGCTGTCATTTTTGTTGAGGTATATCCCCTTTTATCTGATGACAGATGCAGGGTCTGGATCTCCAGTTTTGGTCTTTATTTTGTGGGCTTTGAACTGCACCACATAGGAACTATGGTATTATGGACAACGTGAATAATAGATGGTTGTAATTCCAAAAGTACAGTGGTAATGGTGGCAAAATAAAGTTATAAGGCAAATAATTGTTATGGATTTTAGGGGACATATAACATCATAGTTTCGCTCAAATGAATGCGCAAATATTGAATTAAAGGTTTGTTTGTAATAATCGTCTGTACATGAAAATTATAGCTTTACTTCAACGAATGAGCAAATATTTAATTAAAGGTCTGTTGGCAGTAATTGTTTGCAATTATAGAGAATTGGGGTGTGCATAAAGCACTATTATTCAAAATGAGGTAATAACGCTAACTTATGCAACTAGCAATTTGGAGATTATCCCTAGTAAACCCTAAAGATACGTAAGGTCATGTGACTGACGTCGTCAAAAGAATAAAAGACGGAAGGACGCCCGCGCGGATCTCTCAGAGGCACTTGGGCGTAAACCTTACTGGTCGTCTTAATATACCGGATTGTAGGTAAGTGAGGCTATTTTTGCCTAGAGGTTAACAGCATAGTATATTTGATGCAGGTCGGAAACTCTATGACGTGGAAGTCGTATATTTCGTAGATAGGACCCAATTTTGTTGGGGTATTGGTTGGTCTAGCTAATAAAACATGGAGTTTTTGTAGATTTAAAGAAACGGACCTTTCGTTTCTTGTGATATTTTTCGATTAAATCTAGACATAAAAGGATCTTCAATCTATCTAGACCTATAAGTGGGGTCATATTGGGAGTTGCAATTTAGCATGTATAACAGTATGCTGTCCTATGAACAGCTTATTCCGTGTATAACGGAACATGTCGTGCTTGCATAACAAGGCCTCTGTTGCCGCTATATAAGACATGTGGGATTATTGACTGGGTTATTTTCGTTCATAGTAGAACTTTGTGTGCATGCGGTGTAGGACCCTTACAAATTGTATAGAAGGCCCGTTGGATTACTGTTTGGGGTCTTATTGGACTTGTTAATCGGATGTCTGGTTAGCATGGATATGGGCTAACATTTGATGCATAACAGAGTCAAGTATGCTACATACTAAGGAAGCAGTTAGTACGGATTCATTGCGATTTTACATATTCGGTGTTATTCCATTACAGGCACACTAGCCTTTAAAAAGATCACGGCGAGAGTACAATGGGACCAGTAAAGCCTTGACTTAGGTAAGGATAATGCTCCTCAGGAATATTATAGTATATACAAAATTGTTGCCAGTGTATTATAAGTCAGTCTATGATAGCATTACTAATATTTCTTGGTAGGTAAAGCAATAGAGAAGGACTATGAAGCAACCACAAATTTGTCATCCCCAAAAAATCAGAGGATTAATACCGTAAAGGTTTCAAAATAAACGTCGCTAATAAATACTGGTAGGTACATTTAAATTCTGGATACAATAGTTCGATCAAGCGGGGTTACTACTGAGGCCTAAAAGTTATTAGATGAGGACCTTTAGATATAACAATAGCTAGTGTCTTTGGATGGGGTTTGGTTGTGAATTTGGAGTGCTTCTCTCTGGATTCAATATGTAATTAAATGATGCCAAATAAAGAATCAAAGAGGCCCCTAAAATCGTTAGGTGTTGAAGATTTCTGATGTTTGTAATGCCATAGTAGGAACTTTATATGACTTGCCTTAATGTACAGAATACAAATGTGATTATCAACCCAATTTCAGTATCTTGGGTGTCATGCACAACTATTGGACAAACAATGTTAATAGTTTTAGTCTAGTGCTTCTTGGAGGCATCTTCTGTCTTTTGGATAATATAGTTCATTTATAATATAATGTATGAATTGAATTGTTACAATTTGTATTATATTTGTATTTTAAATGTTTTTACAGCCCTGGCGAAGTTCTTTCTATAAGAACGAAACGCGTTGGCTGCCATAAAATTGTGAAAACTCAAAGAAGAATAAAGAGGAATTCTTTGGAACCATATACAGTATTGGATGGACATTTTCTTAGTTCACAGACTGAAAGTAGTGGTGCGACTTGCAGTGGGTTTAATGTTTTGGGTCTAGTTGATCACCCCCGGGAAATGGCGGGGGTAGTGGAGTTGCACACCACACCAGCTAAACAGCTTTTCTTTCTATTTAAAATGTAGGAGGGTCGACAAGAGAAGTGTCGAGAGAGGTGCGACCTGAACCCTTGTGGGTCCAGTAAATTGAGACATTTCCTTTTGGTTTGTAGTCTTCTTTCTAGGTAGTTGGTGCATCGTCTTACACCATTCAAGCTGCACTGCGAGTCGCGCAAGTCAACAAATGTCTATTTTGATCAAAGTAAACCATGTATATTCCAATTTTATTCCATGACTTTGAAGAAGTTTTCCAAGTTTACAACTGAGGAAATGTGTTACCAAGCTTCAGATGCTAAAAGACATGCCCATCCAAGCTTTATCCAGTAGCACAATGGAAATTCACAGTACGTCATTGGCAACTATATGGAGATCCACCGAAAGCATTTTGGGCTTAAAGCCCTTCAGGAGTGACTGGAATGTAATGATAAGCCCATCAACATTGTAGGGAATCTTAAACAACGTCCATGAAATCATATGTAAATCATGTATGAAAATGCAAGCCTTAGTGTGTCTGTGCAACACTTCGAAAACCAGTGTGTTGCAGGCCAAAAATAACCAAAACATTTATGCTGTTGCACCAAATTGTGCATGCAGTTGTGCTAAAAAAGTATTGTGGGACAAATAAACAATGCTGTCTAATGTGTCAAATAGGAGCTAAAACCATTGTGCAAAACGCCCATCGTGAACCTAACAATTTACTCACGTTGCCACAGATGTAAAATCTAAACTTTCATGTCTCGACGCCAAGTCTGGCGCTTCAATTGGCATCCGTGAAACCAACCAAGAATGTGCTTGAGATAAACTGCTTATTTTAAATCTAGCGAAATCCCCACAGGTGCAATCCTTCTAAACTGGAACACACCACGTGACTATGTGCAGAGCCAAATAGTAAACATGAAAGAAATACGTAAACATCCTATTGACAAGAGCATTTCTCGTGTTTTCTGCAAAAGAATATAATATAACAAGCATTGGCATAGCCAATAGGTCTCGCCTTTTTGGCCTTATAAGTGTTTAGCCATGTAACAGTTGATGTTGTTGCACCAAGGATATTGTGCTGGATAACTTAACACTTATAAGGTCCCAAAGGCGAGACCTATTGGCTATGCCAATGCTTGTTTTTTTATGTGTTTTAAGCCAACCCCTTAATTACACTGGGCACGCCACTTTGAGAGAACCCCCCCCCCACTAGTTTTTTCATCCCATTTAAAGCCCTGCCCCCGGGCCTTAGGTCCCTGCACTTGCACCTCAGTACGTTTCATATATTAACAAGCTGCAATTTTACTGTGAAACACCGCGCTCTCCTGGACAGAATCACGTCTGCAAACTGATGCTGTCAAACACGGTTGGTCTTGCTCTAATAAAAAACACAAACTGTACAAGCCTGTTCGCATTCTAGAAAACCACGTAAAAAAAAATAAAACCATGCATGAAAGGCCTCCATGTGAATCCTAAAATAACCACACAGCAGCCAGAACAAAGGACAAAGAACATTGGCGGTGAGTGTCACACAATCAGCATGAAATATCACTCAAATATCAGGCCCTGTGCAATCCTAGAGGAGCGAGCTTCATTTACAGAGACAGCACCTGCTAGATTAAAGCCACCTTAAACCGTCCAGGCTGCAGGAGTGAGCTTCATTTGTAGAGGCAGCACCTGCGAGGTCCTACAAGAACCAACTTAAACCTGCCAGGCTGCAAGAGTGAACGTCACCCGTCCTGGCTCGCAGGCATATATCCCTCACCGTTAGTGGTCACCGAGACCAAAGGGCATAACTTGATACTCAAATAACCCAAAGCGAGTTCTGAACGCTGTTTTCCACTCGTCTCCTTCAGCCATGCGAACTAAATGGTATGCCCCTCGCAAATCCAATTTGGTATAAACTTGAGCCTCCTATTCTTCTTGGTGACCAGATTCAATGCACGATAGTCTATACACGTCCTTAAACTCCCGTCTTTCTTAGGAATAAAAAAAAGAGGAGAGGAGACTGGTGATTGGGACGGACGGATTAATCCATTGGCAAGATATTGATCTAAATAGTCTTTTAAATGCTTGTTCTCAGCTTCTTATAATGCATAAATGCAACTACAAGGTAAGGAAGCTCCTGCTTCCAGTTCTATCTTGCAATCATACTCCCAGTGTGGGGGTAATCTCATGGCTTCCTTCTAGTTGAAAACTGCCTCCAAGTCACGATACTCTTCAGGAATGCTTTGTATTTCCACTGCACAAATCATTTGAGTCTGTTCAGCCAAACAAACTGATGGGGATGGTCGAGATTCAATTTTGTTGGGATCAAAACAATGCTTGACACAATATTCAGAATTCAATTCTATTGTTCTTTTTGCCCAATCAATTTTCGGATTGTGCTCAGTAAGCCAGGGTAATCCTAGAATCAACTGGAATTGTGGGGCGTCAATCAGATTGAAACTTATAATACTTCGATGCTTCTCTGGACCCAACAATGAGACCTTCTCGGTGTCATAGGTGATAGGTCCAGAAGAGAGGTTGGTGCCATCCACCGCTCTCACTGGCTCTGGTTTATCCTTTTTGACAAAAGATATTCCCAAAGACTTAGCAAATTGAATATCACAAAAATTTCCCGTTGCTCCGGAATCAATCATAACCGAAACTTCCTCGACCTTAACCTCTCGAAACAAAATTTGACTGGAAATTATTAAATGAGGAGCAGACGACTGAAGAGTGTTCACTAACTGCTGAGTGTTTGGAGTTGTCTCTTGAACAGCTCCCACCAGAGCAACTCCGTCTACTGATGGGGCCTGTCTTTTACCTATGATGGATTCTTAGGTTTCTTTGGACACTCCTTGACGAAATGACCTGCACCACCACAATACATGCACAACTTTCCTTGATGCCTCTTTTCTCGTTCCTCTTTACTCAAAGGCCCACGTACAGTGCCTATTTGCATAGGTTCTTCCATTGTTCCGAGATCACTGGTCTTTGGTACTTCGGATTTAATCCGGTCAAATCTGGGTGAAATTTGCCGGATTTCTTTCCGCCGCTCACTCCTTTCTAATTGTCGCTGATCAATCTGCAGTACTAAATCAATTAATTCTGATACATCGGTGGGCCTCTTTGGAATCTGAGCGAGGCCATCCTTCAACTCATCTCTAAGACCTCTGTAAAAATTTGCAGCTCGTTTTGACTCTGGCCAATTTGTTTCTATGATTAATTTATTAAACTGAGCCAAATAAGCCACCAACTCACGATTCCCTTGTTTCAAATCTAAAAGCTCATTATCTGTGGTCTGAGAGATGGTTCTGCGATCAAACATTCATAGAAACTCAGCCTTGAAACTTTCAAAATTATAAAGAACAGGATCATTCGTAGTCACCAAAGGCATGGACCAGGCTGCAGCATCTCCGCTCAAGTAAGACAGCATGAACGCAACGTTAGATTGGTCTTCTTAAAGATAATGGGCTTACACAAAATGTGTAATGAACACTGTGTGAGGAAAATTTGAGCCCTGTGAGGATCTCCCTGAAATCTCTCTGGAGGAGCTAGCGGGACTGTGGGAGACATGGCATGGATTACCTGAGTAGTTAACTCAGAAGTCGATGAAGAAGGTGTAAATGTTGTGGGTTTCTGCTCACTAAAATTTGGACTTGGGCTAATAGCAAGTTCATCAATTCTTTGTCTTAAATAACTAGCCTCTTGATTAGATTTTCTCACCTCCTCCCTGGTTTCACTCAATTGCTTTTGTAAACCTTCTAATATTGATGCCAACGTCTTGACATCAAAACCTTCTGCCATTCTGTTCGGGTAGAAAGAAAACGTTTTGGCACTTCAATCTGTCAAGCCAGATACCTGATCAAAATTCTTCCACAGGAACTGAGTGGCCGAAGTATCCTGATGAGAGTTTCCCAACTCCCCAATGCCTCTAAACCAGAATCTCTCTGATATCAGAAACAGGGGGGAAAGGGGAATGGGACAGAAAGAGAGACTGTCACACTGGTGTCTTCACTGGATATTACCCAAGAAGGAACTATCTGCACCTGCAACATTGAGCACAAAATTATTATTCCATGACTTTGAAGAAGTTTTCCAAGTTTACAACTGAGGAAATGTGTTTCCAAGCTTCAGATGCTAAAAGACATGCCCATCCAAGCTTTATCCAGTAGCACAGTGGAAATTCACAGTACGTCTTGGGCAACTATATGGAAATCCACCAAAAGCATTTTGGGCTTAAAGCCCTTCAGGAGTGACTGGAATGTAATGATAAGCCCATCAACATTGTAGGGAATCTTAAACAACGTCTATGAAATCATATGTAAATCATGTATGAAAATGCAAGTCTTAGCGTGTGTGTGCAACACTTCGAAAACCAGTGTGTTGCAGGCCAAAAATAACCAAAACATTTGTGCTGTTGCACCAAATTGTGCATGCAGTTGTGCTAAAAAAGTATTGTGGGACAAATAAACAATGCTGTCTAATGTGTCAAATACGAGCTAAAACCGTTGTGCAAAACGCCCATCGTGAACCTAACAATTTACTCACGTTGCCACAGATGTAAAATCTAAACTTTCATGTCTCGACGCCAAGTCTGGCGCTTCAATTGGCATCCGTGAAACCAACCAAGAATGTGCTTGAGATAAACTGCTTGTTTTAAATCTAGCGAAATCCCCACAGGTGCAATCCTTCTAAACTGGAACACACCACGTGACTGTGTGCAGAGCCAAATAGTAAACATGAAAGAAATACGTAAACATTCTATTGACAAGAGCATTTCTCGTGTTTTCTGCAAAAGAATATAATATAACAAGCATTGGCATAGCCAATAGGTCTTGCCTTTTTGGCCTTATAAGTGTTTAGCAATGTAACAGTTGATGTTGTTGCACCAAGGATATTGTGCTGGATAACTTAACACTTATAAGGTCCCAAAGGCGAGACCTATTGGCTATGCCAATGCTTGTTTGTTTATGTGTTTTAAGCCAACCCCTTAATTACACTGGGCACGCCACTTTGAGAGAACCCCCCCCCCAGTTTTTTCATCCCATTTAAAGCCCTGCCCCCGGGCCTTAGGTCCCTGCACTTGCACCTCAGTACGTTTCATATATTAACAAGCTGCAATTTTACTGTGAAACACCGCGCTCTCCTGGACAGAATCACGTCTGCAAACTGATGCTGTCAAACACGGTTGGTCTTGCTCTAATAAAAAACACAAACTGTACAAGCCTGTTAGCATTCTAGAAAACCACGTAAAAAAAATAAAACCATGCATTAAAGGCCTCCATGTGAATCCTAAAATAACCACACAGCAGCCAGAACAAAGGACAAAGAACATTGGCAGTGAGTGTCACAGAATCAGCATGAAATATCACTCAAATATCAGGCCCTGTGCAATCCTAGAGGAGCGAGCTTCATTTACAGAGACAGCACCTGCTAGATTAAAGCCACCTTAAACTGTTCAGGCTGCAGGAGTGAGCTTCATTTGTAGAGGCAGCACCTGCGAGGGCCTACAAGAACCAACTTAAACCTGCCAGGCTGCAAGAGTGAGCGTCACCCCTCCTGGCTCGCAGGCATATATCCCTCACCCTTAGTGGTCACCAAGAGCTCATACTAACCCATGCAGCACATCCGGCTCACCAGGTGTGTGTTCAGTCGCCTGTCCCGGCAGTAGAGGAGCCACATCGCCCCCGCTTACGATTGCCTCAAATTCCAACGTCTGTGTCAAGCCAGATACCTGATCAAAATTCTTCCACAGGAACTGAATAGCCGAAGTATCCTGATGAGTTTCCCAACTCCCCAATGCATCTAAACCAGAATGTCTCTGATATCAGAAACAGGTGGGAAAGGGGAATGGAACAGAAAGAGAGACTGTCACACTGGTGTCTTCACTGGATATTACCCAAGAAGGAACTCTCTGCACCTGTAACATTAAGCACACAATTATTACAGCTTAGAACTCCTAAATGGGCCCTCAAATATTTATTTGTATATCTGACTTCTAGTGAAGTGTAGTTTACTTTGACTTGTGTGGAACATTGCCTCTCTCTTATTTTATAAGTTTTACGTTTTCTATTTTTAAAGATGTCCTTATCTGCAGGCTCAATGCAGTATTTAATTAAATGTCTTTTTCTATTTCAGTCTTTTTTTCTATTCAGGAAAGATGATCCAGAACTGGCGCTGCTGCGGTGTCAAAAATGTAGGTAAGTACAATATATATATATTCCTGCTTACTTGTTGAGTTAAAAATTAGGAATACTGTGTACACCAAACTGCAAAATACGATGTTTTAGGAGAGATTAAATTAAGTTCTCTCTATTTGATTCTCCATTGCAGCTATGTGAGTCAGAAGATTTTCTCATAAACGATAATGTCTCTTTTCGAGTTCCGAAGAAAAAATAGAATGGAATGAAACAAGTTCTTGTGGAGAAGTGGGAACACTGAAAAGAAAAGTCTGGAACCAACTTTTTTACTCAGTTGGTAAAAATAAACGTCACAGACAATAGCTCTTGCCCACTGGGTTCTTTATCTTGCCATAACTATGATAGCGCTGCCTCACTGAAAAGGATACAATTCCTGGAGAATGGCGCGCTGGGAGAAACTGCTCACTCCCTCTGAAAATACACAAAAATACCTCACCAAGGCGTCGCTGCCAAAAATGCGAGCGTAGGAACCTCGCGACGATACTGCTGAGAGCTGCAAACTGTGAATTCAAGGAGTCAGGAAACAAGCAGGAAAATGCACTTTCTGAGGTGACAGAAAACACGTTCCAACCTGCGAAGGTCTTCAGTTGAAGTGAGCCGATAAATCAGGTGAGCGCGCTCAACACAGCTGAGCTGTCAAACGAGGGCACAAACACTAGAGCGCTAACCAACAAAATGGCCGCCACGTTGGGACAGTGTGAGGTGTGAAATGCATTCTAACTATGGTTTTGCAATTACCCTAGCCACTAACTGAGACCAATTAATGGGGGATTGCAAAAAAGAGTAGCCTTGCTTAATTTTAAATATAGGACTAGATCGCTTATGCTCAAGACACTTTGGACCAATCCTGACAGTCTGTTTCAGAGTTTACTGATTTCAATAGCAAATGCTGATTCAATCTCATGAGTCAAAAGGTACTTCCATTTTGCCCAGACCCTAATAATGTGTGCTAAAATACAAATATCTAAATTTTAATGGCACACAGTGTGCCTTGTAACACTGCATACTTTGTCTTTTGTTACCGTTTAATCCCAGTAGCCATGTGCGTAGGCGCCCGACAAACGCTTACAGTTTATAACAGGCAGAGTAGATAAGGTCCCTTACTGCGGATGGGAACTGACACTTTCAGATTATTTACCTGTTTCGGTAGTTTAGGTACTGAACTATTGTGCCGGAATTCAAATCTTTCATCTGCAGGTTAAATGCGCAGGCAAATGCAGCAGGTGCATTAACCCAGTGTGCAGTCTTGCTGGCTGCCGTTTTAATACCGTCATAGAATAAGTTCCCTCTGTTATGCAGACAGCCTGGAATCCGATATGAGAAGCAGACCACCCAGAACCTTCAAAACACAAGATTACTTTTTAGGTCTCGCCTGAGCCAGCACATGTGCTGCTCTGGCGAGACATTTAGTGAGTGGGGTTTAAAAAGCCGACCACAGCTTTTTGTGTGGCCTAGAGCGTGCGGTTATGCGCACCGTTACGAGCAGAGGCGCCATCTGGCTTTCCTCTCTCGTCATGGCTCATTAAGTGCATCGCTCGCGGGCACCCTTACAGCCCGAGATTGCGATCACTTTTACTTTGATGGCCGCACGGCCGCGTCACTTTCATGGCCGCGCGGCCAGTGCTTGTTTTAATAAATATATCTTGTTTTTATACTGTGTCAACCTGTCTCTGTTGGATTCATTGAATCTTTCTGCAATTATCTGTGTGACAGCTGTGTTGGATTTCGTCTTTGATCTCTGTGTCTGCAATCAGTTCTTTGAAAAGGGAGTCCTTCCAGTTAGCACTCTTCTTAAGTGGTTTACGTAATACCTGCATTTAAAAAAAAAAACTGTCTGCGTCTCTTATTGTAAGGACCGCAGAACTAATTTTAAGACAATTTCATAAAGATTGTCAGAGATTTACTAGTAGTGATCATTCTATATTTGGGAAGAACACGGTAGGCTTTGGTATGCTGCTATGCTATGCTTTTATGTGAAAGACGTTGTAGTCCCGAAGTCTTGTTTAGAGCACTGCTGCACAACTTTGTATAGCATTCTCCCATTTTCCATGTGAACAGCATCCCTAGCTGCCACAACGTGGTTTGGTTCGGCTGGTAAAAGTCATTTATCCTCTACTCCTCTGACAAGTAAACACAGCCAAGTTTCTGTGCATGGCAAAATATATATTCCCTAAATATCCATCATGTGCAGCAAATCTCCCCCAGTTGATGTACCCCATTGTGTTTAAATCCCACCTCACCCAATGCTAGCCCTGTTGTGCTGCCTGCTTTGCCCCCCCCCATGGTTGGTCACGTGCTTTTCCTTAGCTTTTGCTTGTTATCTTATAATGCTTTTTATGGCCTTTCCAGACTCTGCCACCCTTGTTTAATTAACCTAGTATCCTGTTACAAATGTATTTCCGCCCTGCTTTTCTCTCAAATGCTTGTCGAAGTAACTGTCTGCTGCTGGGTGCTTATGCTTGTCAGGCCTGTTTGTCCATCATACCATGCTGTGGGACCTGTCTCGTTACTCTGTCACCGTAGCTGTTGCCACTGGAGTGCTACCGGACAGCGCTGTGTTTTATTGATGTATAAAACATATTTAATGGCCAAAACGTCTTTGTTGCAAATGTTTGAACACAAGCTGGTCCCGCTATGCTATAGGGCATTTGTACAGGGGCTTTATTTCACCCAGTGTTCTCCACACCATTGTGCACAGCCTGCTAATGAAACTACTGGCCTTGAAGGCGTGAAGCCTGATTTTCTTACAGGACATATTAGAGCTCGTCAAGGGTAGTAGGGGCTATAGAAATACAATTACAATTACATTAAGAAAATACGTGTCTCTGAGCCCAGGAGCATCATACGTGTTGTGTGCCTACAGTGCAAGCAGGTAAAGGGGCTGTCAGTACTCAGTCCTGCAGAAAAGGGATTGTTAGTACACGGCAATGCCGAGTGCAACTCATTATGCGTTTGAAATGTAAGCTGGTAAAAGCGCTGTCACTATATGCCTCAGCAGAGCACTACATGTGTGTCTGCAATGCAAGCTAGGACTTTTTTCGACACTGTTTTTTTGCTATAGGGCAGTTGTGCAGTACGCCGCTCTCTCCAGACAGGGGCTTCGTTTCACCCAGTGTCTGCCTGTACGCTCATGACAAAAAGATATTAAAATGTAAAAAAATGTGGCTAGTATATATGGTACGCTATAGGGCATTTGTGTAGTGCTTAATAGCTGCATTCCTCATTGGTCACGTGCTTTCGCTTCGCTTTTGGTTGTTATCTGCTAATGAAATTTATGGCCTTTCCAGATGCTGCCGCCCTTGGTTAACCTAGTATCCTGTTACTAATTGATTTCTGCCCGGCTTTTCTTTGAAATGCTTGTTGTAATTGAAAGCAGTCCCCAAATAAATGAGTCCCAAAGCCTTTCACATACAGAGCACAATCCCAAACTCCATCTCATGCAGGCTGTGGGGAGACAAGCCCTACACAGGATCTTAGCAGCCAGAATGCATCCTCTCCCCCTTAAAGAATTAAACCCTATCGGGTCAGCAAGACCAGTGATCACGGAGTGACGGCTTTGTAAATACAAACGTGAGTCTTTGGCCCACATCTTATTTTGCTGCCCGGCTCTGCGTTCAGCTCGCAGAATCTACCTCAGGCCCATCTTGCTACAACTGGGGACTCGCACCACAAAGGAGGCAGTCCATCGACTTTACACACTGGACATAGTGAAGCATATGGCTCCTTTTGGCAAATTTGTACAATATACCCGCACAAAGTTGATGGACACTCCCCTCTAAGCAATCAGGGAGGCACTCGTGCGGAGACTGCCTATCATCTTATCTGACCAGTTTAATTGAAGCATGTAAAAGAAATATTTTAACAACTGCTGCATACACAGATTTATCTTGTTTTAGACCTTGGATTTTAGACCTCTAGATTTTAATCCTACTGTTTTCTTTTAAATGCAGTGTTCTTCTTTTCTATTGTAATGGTTTTGAGTAACCACGCAAAAAAAGTTATTCATTCATTCAGTCCCCAAATAACATTTTTTGTCACTGTTTTTGTCCAAGTTTATTAAATAATAATACACAGTAGAGCCGTGTGCCACATTTTACAACAGCAGTAAAGAAAATATTGTCCTGAGCACAAAAATGAACTCGAAGAATGCTTCAAACTTGCCTCTCAAAGTTGTTTCAACAGAAGGTGCTTGCGGTATGCTATAGGGCAGTTGTGGGGTGCGCCACTCTCTTCATTCAGGGTCTTAATTTCACCTGGTGTTTGCCGGTACTCTCATGACCAAAACATATTAAAATATAAAAAAATATGGCTAAAATGTATGATCTGCTATATGGCATTTATGCAGAGCGCTACTCTCTCCATACAGGGGTGTATTCTAAATTAATCTGAACCAAAAGCTGTATTAGGTCGTATGGATTAAAATGCTAATTAATTTATATTGGTTAACTCAAAGAATGTTTATTGATGTCTCTGCTTCAGTGCAGGGATGACAGCAGCTGTATCCATTTTTTAATAAATATAGCGCTGCACTACTTTCTTTCCCTTGCACAATTCAGCACATGGTAACTTGGGTTGAATTTAGTAGTGCGTGTGTGACACACACGTACTACTAAATTCAACCCAACTCCTGCCCCTCTGTCTGTGCGGGTAAAAAACACTCCTGTCATTCGTGAGAGGAGATCACCTCACGAATGGCAGTTGTTCTCTTTCTCCGGCAGAGCAGCGGTCAGTGATCACTGTGCAGAGCAGAGAGACAGAGTCTGGGATGATGGACCCAGGCCTGGGCCTCGCAGAACGGCCTTCTGGTGTTGTTGCTGGCAGGGTGCCGATTTAAAAAACATCGGCACCAGTAACAAAATCGACCCCCTGTGAAGAAACCGGCCCCCACCCCTTCCGGCCTACCGGGGAATTGCCCGGTGCCCGGCATCACCAGACCGGCCCTCCATACGACCACTACCTAGAGGAGCAGATGGACAAGAGAGATCCATAAATCACTGCAATGTCACCTTTGGAGAAAGAATATTACAATATTACCCCATGCAAAGGCATCTGTCTGTGTGTCTCCTCACCAACTGTTGCTCTCTGCATGGGAAGAGGGGCTGTAGGACAGTGGCATTGCACAGTCGAGGTTGTGATGAAAGATCTTGCATGCAAAGGAAATCTGTGTCATCCTGCACCAGTCTGATTTTCTGGCCTACCCAGTGAGATTTTCTCCCAGTGGACTCCACATCTGTGGGTATTGTCCGGCTGGGGGAGGCAGATCTACCAGCTGCCTATGGGTTAATCTGTTGAATTCCCCATGACTGGGATCCATACTCCATGCCATCCTAGGACCAGTTTCGGGGTAACACCCCTCATCAGCCAGGCTAGCTTGAATCCAGTGGCAAAGTGAGCAAGGGACTCACATCTGGGTATACCCTGCCAACTTAGCGCAAACAAAGCAAACCCATGGAGATGATGGACGGAGCACTGAAACTTTTCAGACACTCACCCCCAGTCACGGATCCGGGTTTACTCCATCATCATTCTTTAGCTCACTTTGCCACCCTAGTTCAGACCAAGCCATATGCAAATCAGTCTTGACCCTGTGCCTCATGGGAACATTCTAGCCCGAATTGCCAAGCCAGGTCTTCCCTGGCCCAGAGATAAGCATCTTGGGACTGGTTTCATAGTAACACCCCATATCAGCCAGGCTATCTTGAACCCAGTGGCAAAGTGAGCGAGGGACCCACGTCTGGGCACCCCCTACCAACTTAGGGCAAACACAAGGAGATGATGGACAGAGCGCTGAAACTTTTCAGACACTAACCCACAGTCACCGATCTCTGTTTAATCCATCATTATTCTTTATCTCACTTCGCCACCACAGTTCAGACCCAGCCATATGCAAATCAGTTTTGACCCTGTGCCTCATGAGAACAGTCCAGGCTGAAGTGCCAAGCCAGGTCTTTCCTGGACCGGAAACAAGTATCCTAGGACCAGTTTCGGGGTAACACTCCTCATCAGAAAGGCTACCTTGAATCCAGTGGCAGTTCGGGCTGGACGATTGCCATGAGGCACAGGGCAGGACTGATTTGCCTATGGCTGGGTCTAAACTGGGGTGGAAAAGTGAACTAAAGAATGATGATGGACTGAACCCAGATCTGTGACTGGTGGTGAGTGTCTGAAAAGTTCCAGCACTCTGTCCATCATCTCCTTGTGTTTGCTTTGTTCCCCCTCAGTTGGCAGGGTATGGCCAAATGTGGGTCCCTTGCTCCCTTTGCTAATGGATTCAAGCAAGACTGGCTGATAAGGGGTGTTACCCCCAAACTGGTCCCAGGATGTTTGTTTATGGTCCAGGGAGGATCTGGCCTGGCAGTTTGGGCTGGACTTTTGCTATGAGGCACAGGGTCAAGACTGATTTGCATATGGCTGGGTCCAAACTGGGGTTGTGAAGTGAGCTAAAGAATGATGATGGAGTCAACCCAGATCTGTGACTAGGGCTGAGTGTCTGAAAAGTTTCAGCACTCCATCCATCTTCTCCTTGTGTTTGCTTTGAAAAGATTCCAGCATGCATCCCATGGTGAATCCATGCATTCATCTCCACATCAGAAACCCCATCTCTTTCCATCAGAGATCTCATTTCTTCCCAGGAAGAGATTCAAAAATCCTCCTTTGCTGGGATACCAGCATTCTTCGCACTATGGGATCTGAGCATCTATACCTTGATTTAGTTCCACCATTAGTTCAGTTATAATTTTCAAACGTTAGTCCCCAGCTGGTATTCCACCATCCATTACACGTCTGGATCACTACACTCATCTCCTCATTAGAGATTCCATCAATCCTTCCCTGAAGGGATCAGAAATCTTCCCTTGATGGAAACCCAGCATTCATGCCTACCATGGGATCCATGGATCTATCCCTTGATGTAACACCACCGTTGACTTACTAATAGTTTTCAAGCATTAAACCTGTGATGGGATTCTACTATTCATTCCATGTTGTGATCCCATCACTGATCCTTCAATTGGATTTCAGCATTTATCCCATGACTGGATCCCCTGATGGCCTCCTAGTATAATTTCCTTCTTCATAGATGATGGCTAATTTTTTTATTGAATAGCTGCAATTTTGGAGTTTTGCTTTTCGCAATGTACTCCCTTTATGGAGCTTGGCCTTTGTATTCCTAGGGCTGGAAAAGTCACCGTCCAGGAAGATTGGTCCATACCTTCTTCAGCTAAGTGCTTTAAAGCTATGCAGACCTAAGGGTAAAAAGAAGTGGAGTGATGGAAACATTCCATTCAGGGTACAGGATTTTTAGAGATTTGTGTTTTTTCATGGAGAAGTTTCTGCAGACAGCAGCCCACTCATAATCTGAGGCGGCTTATGAAGCCCAACGCCCAACCAGAGTCTACATAGAGAGTACCAGTGTATTTTGTGAACCTGCATTGTGGAACATTCTGTTCCTTGCAAACAGAGAAATTCCTGTACATTTCAGGGTGTCTCCAGTGCTTCCACAGAACTAGCCACAGAAATAATGTTTTGGTCACTTTGCTACTTCTTGTGGGAGGTTTAGGATTGTCAATTTAAATGCTGCTGAACTGAACTAAAAACGTCTTCCTATAAAGAAGTGGATGGGGAGACCCAGAGTTTACATAATATCAGTGGCTAATTAGTACAGATGGCATCCATCATACATTTGTCATGAATCTTCTACATCATTTGTTGGTTTCAGATGTGTGCAGCATTCTCCTCTCCAACCTGGCCGACTCCCTGAGGTCTTCCAATAACTTCTCCTCATACCCGAATAACGCCAACTGTATCTACATGATACTTGTGCCGTCCAATAAGGTACATTCTTCGAAAGGAAGCAGATGAAGCCAGTCAACTTTTCACACTGCCACAGAGCAGCACCGCCTGGGGTTAGGGCTTAGAGTAGCGCACTTGGTTAGAAGTGACCAGCGGAACAGGCAGCTGGCAAAGCTGCCGTAGGAGGTGGCGTGGGAAGTGGACTCGCAGAAAGGATCAGCCCTGTTAATGATCTCTTCAAACATGTTGTTGCTGTCTCTCCAGAACTTCTGTAGTGAGCCCAACTTGAATAAAACTAAGGTCTTCATAGCTTCCTGAAATGACCCAAGGGTTCCAAACGTTGTAGAAACACAGGGAGCTTCATTCACCATACAGGGAAAGAACAATTACTAGAGCAGGAAATCTCAGCCTACAAACCTCTAAATAGAACACCAGTTCCAAAGAGAAAAAAGTGCAAAGCCATAAGGATGCTATACGCTCCCACCAAAGAGGAGCGGCAATTTAGGCGAGACTCTGGGAAACCTGAAGAGAGGGTCTGCAGGTAGCAACTAATTCTTCCTCAACTAGAAAGTGGACCTGAAATAGAGACCCCCATAGTGGAGATCATCAGGGGAGTGCTCCCTTGCACAAGGAGCTTAAAGAGTAGGAGAAGACATGGGTTTGTGCCCCTAATGAGCCAGTCCTTTCTGTGATTACATATCAGTGGTCTGCTCTTCAACAACATTCATGTCCAAAAGAGCCAAATAGCCTTGTCTCTGACAATCTAACTCTGGTAGTAGTGACATGCGTCATGGGGCACTAGGGCCAGTTGATGAATAGCCTCATCTCCCACCATCTAACTCTGGTAGTAGTGACATGCGTCATGGGGCACTAGGGCCAGTTGATGAATAGCCTCATCTCCCACCATCTAACTCTGGTAGTAGTGACATGCGTCATGGGGCACTAGGGCCAGTTGATGAATAGCCTCATCTCCCACCATCTAACTCTGGTAGTAGTGACATGCGTCATGGGGCACTAGGGCCAGTTGATGAATAGCCTCATCTCCCACCATCTAACTCTGGTAGTAGTGACATGCGTCATGGGGCACTAGGGCCAGTTGATGAATAGCCTCATCTCCCACCATCTAACTTTGGTAGTAGTGACATGCGTCATGGGGCACTAGGGCCAGTTGATGAATAGCCTCATCTCCCACCATCTAACTTTGGTAGTAGTGACATGCGTCATGGGGCACTAGTGCCAGTTAATAAATAGTCTCCTCACACCATCTAACTTTGGTAGTAGTGACGTGTGTCAAGGGCGCTAGTGCCAATTAATAAATAGCATAGTCTCCCACCATCTAACCCTGGTAGTAGTGACATGCGTCATGGGGCGCTAGTGCCAGTTGATGAATAGCCTCATCTCCCACCATCTAACTCTGGTAGTAGTGACATGCGTCATGGGGCGCTAGTGCCAGTTGATGAATAGCCTCATCTCCCACCATCTAACATTGGTAGTAGTGACATGCGTCATGGGGCACTAGTGCCAGTTGATAAATAGTCTCCTCACACCATCTAACTCTGGTAGTAGTGACATGCGTCATTGCCCTTTCAGTGGAAGACAAAGGGGATCATTTAGCAGTTGGTGGGGTGGCAGTCCTGCTGCTAATTGGCATTTCAGGGCGTGTCACGTTTCCTGTAGTGCCCAGTAAAGATGGGCACCAGGGCCAGTTAATAAATAGCCTCCTCTCCCACCATTGTAATATGGAAGACAAAGGCATCAGAGTTTTACTGTGGAGGAGTCCAGTTGTAAATTAGTGGGGTACTGCTCTGGGAAACTCTTACTCCCCCCTCTTATTTGGAGGTGGACAACTGCTGATTGACTGCTGGTGCAGCCTCCACTGGCAGTAAGCCATCTTCCACAGGTCTTTGTCTTTGATGCATCATTAAACCCACTCTATTTAGGGTGGGCCTCCCAAAGCAGATCTGCCCTCCTTGTGTCTACCATGGGAGACATGGCGAAGCCGGGCAGGGACAAACAACTGGGGTCTCCATGGCTGGGGGTAACACCCTGCATGTCAGGGACATTGGTTTTGGTTTTTTTTGTATTGGAAATAAATCTCTGTTTTGGGGGTTTGTTTGTGTGAAGCAAAAAATAATTCTGTTACACCTAGTTAGGATGGGTGGTCTGCCAAGACATGGGTTGAGACGGCAAAAATTACAAAGATTACAAAAGGGCCAAAACAGGTTTATTATTCTACGGACGTGCCCCAACATTGTGGCGTCTTCACACAATTACATAGCAATTTCTGCTGTGCAATTTTTGTTGGCATCATTTAAGTCCTCATAGTTTAAAAATACCTTGTGGGTATTAACAAATCCACCTAATTGGAGGAAGGGACAAGGAGCACAAACATAAAAACAGAGCAAGCAAATGAATTAAAATACCTGACATAGGAGAGCGCAGATTTATCTGAAAGATGCCCAATAAATGCATATTCTACATCTGGCCAGAGTTGGAAAAGTAACCCAGAGAGTTAGAGTGCTGGCTGTCCAGAAACTCCTAACTGACATAGTCCATCAGTGTCTGTTTTTCTGTGCATCAGTTTAACAGACAGTGGATCTTTGAAGATAAAAATATGCTCTGTTGAAGGTTGTGGTGAAGGAATACTCCACACAAAACGGAGGTTGTACCTCTTATTTTCGGCACTTCATTTTCAGATCCTTCTGCAGTTCGATGTCTTCGAACCCCAGTCATCACCAAACCACGCCTCTGACTACCTCACAGTTCAGCAAAGCGTGTAGGACCGGACTGCTCCCACCCTTCATCTTTCCGGAAACGAGATGCTGTTGCAGTTTGTGACAGACGGCTCCTACAGCAATGGCACGATCCTTTGTGTCAGGCCACTCTCAGAAAGGGGAGCGAGGACTTAAAGGCCTCCTAAAGCAATGGTACAGTGCTTGGTGTCAGGCTCTCTCAGACAGGGGAAGGAGGACTCAAAGGCCTCCTACAGCAACGGTGGGGTCCTTGGTGTCAGGCCACTCTCAGACGAGGAAGGGAGGACTCGGAGGCCTCCTATAGCAAAGGTACACTCCTTGGTGTCAGGCCACTCTCAGGCAGAGGAGGCAGGACTCAAAGGCCTCCCACAGCAATGCTCGGTCCTTGGTGTCAGGCTGCGCTCAGGCAGGGAGTGAGGACTCAGAGGCTTCCTAAAACAATGGTACGGTCCTTGGTGTCAGACCATTCTCAGACAAGGGACAGATGACTCAGAGGCCCCCTACAGCAATGGTATGGTCTTTGGTATCAGGCTATTGTCAGATAGGGAAAAGGAATGCAGGGGCCTCCTACAGCAATGGTATGGCCCTTGGTGTCAGGCCGCTCTCAGGCAGAGGAGAGAGGACTCAGAGGCCTCCTACAGCAGTGGTATGGTCCATGGTGTCAGGCTTCTGTCAGACAGGAGAGGGAGGTTTCAGAAGAGAAGGCCCTTGGTGCTAAACTGCTCTCCGACAGGGGAGGGAGGCTTCCTACAGAAATGGTACGGTCCCTAGTGTGAGACCATTCTCACACAGGAGATGGATGACTCAGAGGCCTCCTACAGCAGCGGTACCTTCCATGGTGCCAGGCTGCTGTCAGACAGTGGAGGGAGGCTTCATAGGCCTTCTAAAGCATTAGTATGGTCCTTGGTGTCAGACCGCTCTCAGACCGCAGTGGGAGGATTCAGACGCCTCCTACAGCAATGATACGGTCCATATTGTCATGCCGCTCTCAGACAGGGGAGGGAGGACTTAGAGGCCACCTACAGCAATGGCACTGTCCTTGGTGTTCAACCGCTCTCTGATGGGGGAGGGAGGAAGCAAAGGACCCTGGTTACAGCCTGAGAATGTAGGCTTCATAGGACATCTCTGCACTTGTTAACATTAGGGTCAGTTCCTGTAACTGTAGGAAGTGTTCATTTCTCAGAGACTATGGAAATCTAACCGCAGTATACAAAAGGATGTTGTGAACTGTGGTGGTCTGCAGTGTCTTTGATGAATTATTTGGAAACATATGCTTCAAGCCCACTATGCCTCTTGGGCAGCAGGATGAAGACATCACAATAATATTCTTGACATTGGGGGTAATTGGTTAGAAGTGTGTTTACAGATTTCACAGCAGTTAAAAAGTATTTCTAAAACATTAGGGCCCTTATTTATGAAGGCTTATGCTGCCGTTGTGTCACTTTTTTGTGACACTCGGGTGGTGTAAACAGTGTGCCACACTGCGTCCTATTTACAATTAACGCATCTAGGCAGATATGTCATTTTGTAAAGCTCTGCACTACATCATACCAGCGTCAGGTATAATGTATGTATCATTGCCGTTCTCACATAACAAAGCCTCGTAGAAGTGGCACAGTGAATTCTATGAGATTTCATAACATCACTCTTACGACTTGACTGCATCACAATCCTTAAGGATTGACGCAGGGCCTTTTATATGGGACTTGCCCCATGTGTAATGACAAATTGCTGGAGTTGCGTCAGTTTACTGACGCACTCCAGCAATGCGTCATTACTATGCCTCCAGATATTTCAGGATTCCTGACGTATCTGTGCAATCCTTGAGACATGGAGCACCGTAGTGTAAATATGGTGCATCCATGGTGTCGCAAGGATGGCTCAATAAAAAGTGGTGCATCAATTCCCCAGCGAAGCAACACTTTTTATAAACGAGGCCCCAGGTGTGCAAATTTAGGTGGTCAGCCATGATCAAACTGGGGGCAAAAATTGATCTAGTGCATAGAGTTTTCTTAGCGCTGTCGGGAAGCCAAGGGAAGGCCTTTTTCATGAGCTTCATGGTGGCAGAGCAGGTGCCGCAGGTGCCATTAACTTGGTCTTTCATGAAAAGTGATTGATCTAACTTCACTCCAAGATTTTTCAATAACTGATTAGGTAACGGGCAAGGCCGGGTTCAGAAGGCCACCAATCAGCAGAGCAGAGCTCAGTCGCTTTGCCAAAAAGCATAATCTCCATCTTGTCGCTGTTCAGCTGAAGAGAGTTGCTAGCGATCCAAGCAGCAACTTCCCTCATGCAATTTGCAAATTTGCTTTTCACTTTGTCTGTATCAGGACCTAGTGAAATAAGGAGTTGGGTGTTGTCTGCATACAGCACGATCTCGACACTGCAAACTCTCACGAACTGGGCAAGTGGTGCTACGTGGATATTAAAAAGGGTCGGACTCAGGCAAGAGCCCTGCGGCACTCCCTTGTTCAGTTGCATCAGCCCGTAACTTGAAGGAGTCGAAGCCGACTTGTTGCATTGGATTAGTAAGGAAGTCACTGAGCCAATGTAGCGCCATACTATGCAGCCCAGCCTCATGAACCCTGCGGATTAGGATGGAATGGGAGACCATGTTCAATGCTGCCGACATATTCAGCAGCCTCAACATAATTGGGGTACCCATGTCCAGCGAGAACCTGACATTATTGACCACAGTCAACAGCGCACTCTCTGGGCTGTGGAGCTCTCTGAAACCCCATAGCGAGGAGTCCAGGATGTGGTTTACATCAAGAAAAGCTATACGTTGTTTATTACTAAACCTTTCTAAAGATTTTGCATGTACAGGTAACAGTGAAATCAGTCGATAGTTGGAGAAAACATTAGAATTTGCTGTAGATTTGATTTTTTAAGCAGTGGAGATACAAATTCATGCTTCCATTCCTTGGGCATTTTGGCTGTAAGCAGAAAAAGATTGTATAGAACTTTACTTGCAGGTGCTAGATAGGTTGCTAAATCAGTCGCTATCGCGGGCGGTCAAGGGTCCTCAGGTGAGCCAGATGTGGCGTGGGATAGCATATCCAACACCTGGTCCTCAGACCAGAGTGTGAATTCGGTCAGACTCCATAGGAGGAGGAATCTGACCCTGGTGGGGAGGATTTGACCTCTGAGAAATGGGATCCATCCCTGCCAGAGCTGTCAGACTTGCAGAACTGACAGGAGCATGTGAACCCTCCAAAAAGGAGTTCTGTCAGGGACAGAGAAAGTCCCACCCTTGAGAGCTTGAGGCGGAATTGCCTCCAAGCAGGAGAAGGGAGATGACAGTGGATTTCACAGAATCTACTGGGATAATGGACTGCTTTATATTGAGGCAAGAAACCTCAAGGAATGGGCCACCAGGAGGTTGATGGTACCACAAAAGTACAGAGAGTTCATCCTCACCTTGGGTCATGATATCCCCTAGGCAGGACATTTGGGACACACTAAGACTTGGAACTGGCTGGTCAACCATTTCTACTCGCCCCATATGGCTGAGAAGGTAAAGCAGTTTTGCAGCTCCAGTGTGACCTGTCAGGCCAGTGGCAAGGTAGAGGGCAAGTCAAAGGCTCCATTGATACCACTGCTCCCTTTCATATGGTGGGGATGGACTTTGTTGGTCCCCTGGACCCACCTTCTGCATCGGGAAATAGGTATATCTTGGTGGTAGTGGACCATGCCATATGATTGTCTGAGGCTATACCTCTCTGAACAATAGCTTCCCCTGGGTTTTCCAAAAGAGGTGTTTTCAGATAGGGGTACAAACTTCCTGTCCTGCTATCTGATAGCAATGAGGGATGAGAGTGGCACTAACTACAAGTTCACCACCCCATATCACCCCCAGACTAAGGGTCAGGTGGAGAGGTTCAATAAGACCCTGAAGGGCATGATCAATGGTTTGTCTGACAAACTCAGGAAAAGATGGGATGTTCTCCTCCCATGCCTACTGTTTGCAAACAGGTAGGTTCCACAAAAAAGGGTTTGGGTCAGTCCCTTTGAGCTGTGGTTTGGACACCCTGTGAGGGGGCCATTGTGCCTGCCAAGAGAGTCTTTGGAGAAACCTCTCAAAGAAGCAAAGGACAATGTGCTGCACTGTGTGCTAGACCTAATTTCACAAATGGCAGAGTACATGTAGAAGTCAGGCAGGAAACTTGTGGCCAGTCAGGAGATCATGAAGCACTATTATGGTCAGAAGGCTACTGTGCCTTAGTGTACTCCAGGAAAGTTGGTGTGGGTGTTGGAGTCTGTGGCTCCCAGGTCCCGCCATGACAAGTGGTGGGAAGTATCCAATAATTGAATAAAAGGGTGAGGTTACATACCTGGTCGACATTGGCACTCCTAGGAACCCTCATAGGGTCCTGCATGTGAATTGATTGAACCCCCACCATGACAGGGCAGAAATGATCATGCTACCGGTCACAGATGAGGGAGTAGAGGAAGAGAATGTGCCAGGGCTCGAGCTCCTCTCCTACATTGCACAATATGGGTCAGTGGAGCGGGTTGAACTCCCTCCCAAATTGACAGACCACCAGCACAGAGACTGCTTAAGTGCTCAAGCAGTTTGCTAGCCTGTTCTCTTTGACCTCAGGTATCAATGAGTGGTGTGTGCACCACATTGACACTGGTGACAGCCCACTGTCAACAATAAACTGTACAGGTTGTCTGATTATGTCAGAGCAAGCATTAAGGCTGTGGTAGCTAAGATGCTGGAGTTGGGGGAAATTGTACCTTCTGATAGTCCATGGGTCAGCCCAGTGGTGCTGCTGTCTAAACCTAATCTCCAGGGGTGGCAGGAGTAGTTAAGGTTCTGTGTGGACTACAGAGGACGCGATGCAGTCACAAAGACTGATCCTCACCCTATACCTAGAGCTGATGAGCTCATTGACAGGTCAAGGGCTGCTAAATACCTTGGTACGTTTGGTTTTACCTCAGGCTACTGACAGATGGCCCTCACAGATATAGCAAAGGAGATGTCAGCATTCTCCATACCAGAGTGACATTATCAGTTCAAGCTAATGGCCTTTGGCTTAAAAAATGCCACTGCCACCTCCCAAATTCCCTTGTGTAGTCAGGGGACAGTAACACTGGTGCTGAACACATAGAAGATTTCATTGAGTAATAATGAAAGAGAGGATTTACAGTCCAGTTGCCACTATTCCACTCCTTCCAGATGCCCAATTTATATACAGCATCAGTGATGATTTTGTTGAATCCAAACAGAACGGGTATTTGCAGGCGTTCACCCTGTCGTGCTTGTTTGCACGTGTAGGCTTTGCTTAACACTTCAAATTAGTTGCAAAGCTGTGCTAAGAATTATTGGTCACCGATCAACCACCGGTCCTGATGAGGTTCTGATTATACAGTCCGAAACGTGTCTACATCATTTGATTTGGAGCAGCCAACCAAAGATGGATTCTCATATTTGCTTGTATTGGGGAAGAGTCTAATCCGGCACAAAAGAAAGCTATTTGTTTATTCCGCAGGTGACTGATGACTCGGCTGATTTGGAGTCCTAAAATCGATACGTATAACTACCATTGATATATTGTTTTAATCATGTGGTCGAGATGTGTTATGTTTTTTCTGATGTTTTGTGATTATATGTGATTTTTTTCTGCAAGGATATTTATTATGTTTATTGTTTAATGTATATATGTATTTTTAAAAACTCTTTTCCATCATTTAAATACCCTCTACCATATTACGAGGAAAAGAAAAGTGTACAAAAGGTTGGACACAAAGGTATATGGTTGTTGTTATTTATTCTAAGTTTGACACAAATTAATTTTGTGGTTTAGAAACAAATTTTAGTTTTGTTTTCTATACCAGTTATCGTTTGATTTTTGGCCCTCTGTTCCTTGCTTTTTATGTTTTTATCCCTAGAGCAGCAGTGATTAAAGGACATCCCCTGATTTTCTTGAACACTGTCTTGCACCTTGTTAGGTGTGTGTTTTATTTCTTGAGATTGAATCTTGGTCTGTAATGAGGACCTAATCAAATATAACCATTTATCTGTGTTCACTCTTGGTACAGCCATTAGGAAGATGACCGAGACACATACAGTCAGCTATACTGATGACCAAATAATTAAATTGTTAGAGCACCCTTCCGTGGTTAGTGGGGTTAGTCCAATAGTACCTATGACTAATTTAGACAAAACTGAGAGATTAAAGCAATTTAAAACAAGCATTGGCATAGCCAATAGGTCTCGCTTTTGGTACCTTATAAGTATTTTGGGGCATATTAACGAGGGCTTTAAAGCCAAAGAAGCGGAGATAAAAATATCGCCCTATCAACAACAGGGTGCTAACATGCAAAATTGCATGTTAGCACCCTTTTTCACTACGCTTCCCTTTGCATCTCTAACGAGATGCAAAGTGGGCGTTCCAGAGCAAAATAATAGGAGAAATGTCGCTAAGCGACATTTCTCCTATTATCAAGCTTCACGCTAACCCTGTTAGAGACAAAAAAAGCAGCGCTAACCATGGTTAACGCTGCTTTTTCACGTCTGCCAATTTTCAGACTTAGCCATGAAATCCAATGGGAGGTGGATTACATGGCTATGTCCACCATGGGCTATCAACAAGGATATCCCTATCCTTGTAGTCTTATCGCTGCGTTACCAGCGATAACCTCCCAAAATGCCGCTATCGCTGGATTTTTTATTGCCTAGGCGGTTAGCATTGTTAATAACGCGATAACCAGGCGATATTATCCAGCGATAGCAGGCGTTAAAAAAATTAACGCTAAGCGCCCTTAGCGTTAATTTTCCCTGTTCCTTGTTAATATGCCCCTAAGCTATGCTTCACAATATCCTTGGTGTAAGAACATTAACTGTTGCATGGCTAAACACTTATAAGGTCCCAAACGCAAGACCTATTGGCTATGCCAATGCGTTTCGTTGTTTGCAAGTGGTCCGGCAACAGCTGAGCTCTGAAGGCAGCCCTAAAAATGCATGTAGATTACTGTACCTTTGATCATACCAAACTGTTCTCAAACACAGAACTGCACTCTAAAATTCCAAGTTAATTATGCACAGTCAAGGGGATCTGTGTTGGTGCCAGAAAAGAAACTAATATTATAAGTCATCTACTTTTCTAAGACAATTTAACAGGGCCGTGTGTGGGCCCCTTAAAGTTCAAGCTCCATTCCATTGTAAGTCTGATACTTAATGCGTGTTCGTGAGCTTTCTCTAGGCATCCATACTCCTGCTGGCTGATGCAGCTGGATAAACAAACAATATAAGCACAGCTGTGTGGAGGGGATGCACTTTTTCTGTAAAACATGTACTCCTGTTCACTAACTTGTTGGGGTGGAGCTAAAGTCCCTCTCTGTAGAATGTCTGCAAACTGTTTTTTAGATCGATCATGATCCAGCGCGAGACCGGGAAGAATGGGAATAACATGTACCAATACCTTCCCTGAATCGCAGACCCGACGTCACACTAGCTCATTCACACACGCAGTCATTGGTGGGGCCCATAACACCAACACCCACACGTCTCTCTCACTGAGTCTGCACACACAGGAGGGATGAGTAATTCAAGCGCTGGACATGTGGGGGAATACCTTAATACCTATAGGAAAATATTTACATTAAATACATTATGTACATCTGCATCTGTAGAATCCAAGCTTTAACATCAAGGCACTCCACCCACTTGGTCGACGGACCAATTAGTTGGATTGGTTGATGGTGATTGTCAAGACCAGCTTAACCTCACTACAACAATATATTGAATTGCATAATTAATTTACTCTAAAAGAATCACAAACACCTGAAATCATTTAAAAGATTTTCTGTAATTAATTTGCATAAAGGAAGTTATCATTTATTCTCTCACTATTAATTTTCACTTGAGCATTGCCATTTTTTCAGGACATAAATCAAGAAGCTGTTTAACAAAAGTCATGAAGAGAAAATGTAGGTTTGCATTCATTTCATTATTCTCAAAATGGTTAAAAATCAATCCTTGGTCATGTAACTGACAGAGGGTTCCAAAATGAAGGATCAGTGAACCATAGTTAAAAACATGCATTTCATTCTAAAGATTTCCTACACTAAAACCTTCCTACCCAGCACTAAAACCCCAACTTACTTAATTAACCCTTGACCTCCTTGACGACTTCTCTCACCCAGGCTAGTGTCCCGCAACGATCTCGAACCTACAGGGGTCATCAGTGCACAGTCGGGCATTATTTCAAGCTCCCAGCATCTCTCCAAAGCAGCTTTCTCCTCCGCCTTCCCTAACAACAAACCCCAATTTTGGTCTGATATTTATACTGTGTTTGCTGGCTCTCTACCCTCAAATGTCTCAACTCATGTCATTTCCCTTGCTCTGATTGGTCATGACAATGCAGTTCTCAGCTCTCAGGATGTCTGTTTATAACAATGTAATTCTCAGCTTCCAGGATGTCCAGGAATAACAATGTGGTTCTCAGCTCCCAGGATGTCAGTGAATAACTTTATGTTTGACAAGCTGATAGATACAAATGCGACTGTCCTACAGTTCATTAGCAGGCATTCAAAGGTTAATTGGCAGGCATTCAAAGGTTAATTGGCAGGGATTCAACTGTTCAGTGTCAGGGATTCAGCTGTTTCTACGTGGTCATTCTTTGGCAGGCATTCGACTGTTCATCCTTGGCAGGCATTCAGCTGTTCTCGTGCTATCATTCCGGCTCTCAGGAATTCACCGGCATTCACATCAAATGGCCTCGAACATAGTCAGCTGGAGTTGGAAAGTTCAGTGGAGCACAGTGCATGCACGAGGTTCCTTCAGCCAGATGATGCAAGCATTCTCTACTGCGCAGAACCGGGAAAAACGAAGCCATCTTGAAACTGACCACCAGCCAAACTACGATAAACACACACAAAGAGAATGTGAATACACAGAAAATAGGTGTTTCCTGTCCCATCACCCACCAGGGCTAATATTTATCCCCTAAAAACTGTTACCTAGCGGAAAAGCATCACTCTGCAAGCCATTAAAATGAAGCAAAAGCAGCATGCAATGCACAATGTACACTGTAGGCATGCACTATTACACTATTTAAATGCGCAAAATAGGTTAAACGTGTGTTTTACACCATTAGTTAATATGTTAATCAAACCTGTTAATGCAGAGTATTTCCCACATGTAATGTGTGTGTTTGGTTAATACACAGCAAACAAAATTAATATATTACTTTGTTTTGGGGGTGATTGGTCTGAACGGAGTACACACATAATCTTCTGTACTCTGCTCCATCAATCCCCCCTTTGATGATTTCATCATCACCAAATCCCAAACCACCCATTCATCCCACTAAATTTTATTCGATCAGAAACTTCTTCTCAATAATTTTGTTAGTTCAGCATATTTCTTTCTCATTTCTCCTGTTCTCGACAAAAAAAATATTTTTAGTTCTAAATCTAAAACTTACTTATCCTTGTGAAGTGCAGTTCTATCTACTTGTGCAACTATTGGTACATGATTAACAGCACCATTAGTAAAATGGTCCAACACATCCTACACCCAAAGCAAAAATGTTATATCTATTTTTTGGACTGTCCATATCCGCTATGGTACCTAAGTTAACCTATAAATTAAATCTACTAAATATGTACTGTATGTACGAAGTGTGTTTTCACACTTACATGACTTTCTGTCCTTTGCCCCTTCTTTTATTTTAACCACTTGAAAATGGTTCATGAAAAATCGTCTTTGTCTTGTGTGCTAAAACCCAGAAGTGTTTTCTGTAACACTGTTAGGATGGCCTCAAGTCGTTTTCTTTGTCCTGCTCACTGTCGTTACCACTGTCCCTTTCTTTTTTTAAATCTACTTCTTCTATCTTTTGTAAGACTATGTAAGTCCACTCAGGTGGCCTGTTCAATTTCTCCTGTCCTAACTTGTTTGTCATTTCAGAGATCTGATCTTCAAGAGCTGTTGTTCCCTTCCTTACTATCTTATACTTGAGTCTCTTTACTCCGTTGGGCCACATGTGTGAATCATCCTTCTCCATAGGTTCATAGTCTTTGTTCAGAATTTCCTGATCATCCGTTTCTTCTCTAATGTCAGACAAGATAACTGTCAGGATTTCTCAACCTTCTTCTCTCTTGCTTTCAGTCTCTGTGTCTGCCTGTGTTTCACATCCCCTTATCTTGAACTGTATGACTTCTGAGTCTTCTGTTCTCTCTTTTTCATGTACTTGCCTCTGCTCTTGACTTTGTTTCTGTCCTAATTCGGCAGTACCGTCTAAATCGTTATCAGGTGAAAAATCGTTGAGTCTTACACCTTGCTGTACACTTGCAGAGTCTGTTGATCTAGTATCACCAGTTTCACAGTCTGCTTCTCTTCTGTTAACAGCTTCTGGTTGCTCAGCACCTGATTCTGAACTTGTATCCGAAATCTGCAGTCTATTTCTCAGTGGCCTATCTTGTGGATCAGGTACTTATGCTTCTCTCATTGCTCGTCCCACTAGTATCTTGTAGGGATTTAAACCTGTCCTTCTGTCAGGTGTACTTCTCATGGTTATTGGAACTAGGGGCAAAGCTTCCGGCCATTTCAAGTCAGCGGAATCACACTTTTTTGCTAATTTGACTTTCATTGTGCTATTCACTTGCTCACCAACTCCAGAAGCTTCTGGACAATAGGCACAATGCAGTTTCTGTTTAGTCCTCAGTATTTCACAGATCAGACTGATAACTTCGTTTGCGAAATGAGTTTCCGCATCTGTGTGTGCCTGTCCATGATACATGCGTGCAAAATGGGCAAACATACTGTCGGGCATAACAGCTCTTTCATCTTGGTAGACCCAAACATCATCCTCTTCTTTTTGTGTGCAACCTTCTTTCACCCATGTTTTCTTTTCCTCATCGCTTGCCTGATCCTGCAACTGCCTCACTTCTTTCCATGTTTCTACTGTGTTAGTAAGCATGAGATATTGGGAAAAAGTATCTTCCTTCGCCCCTGCCTGATTCAAAGAACAATTCAGCTTTGTGCAATAATTTGCCAATTCGTCTGCAAACCAATTCCCTCTGGTAATATAGTCAGTTTCATACTTGTGAGCATCAGGACATGCTAATGATCCCCTATCATTCGTTTCTTCTTCTTTCTCCACCTGCTTCTCCATTTCTCAACATCCCTCCTTTTTCTCAATGAGCAAGCAAAAGCTTCTCCCTCATTCTGCTTATTATTTTCCTCAAGTAAATCTGGGGGTTTCTTTTTCTTATCCAGTTTCCCAGCTAGGTCTGGTGGTTTCTTTTTCTTCTCATGTTTTCTTGTGCACTTGTCTCCTAATTTCTCAAACCCATTGCATTTAAAAATATATTTTGTTTCTGCAACGTGCAATTGTATTCCTGAAGAACACATTGTCTCATTTGCCTCTTCATTCATATGTACCCTGAAGCTTTTCTGAAATGGAAAACTTCTTGAAACATTAATTTCATATTTTTGAGCCAAATCGGTCAGTCCA
This sequence comes from Triturus cristatus, assembly GCF_964204655.1. Taxonomy (NCBI): domain Eukaryota; kingdom Metazoa; phylum Chordata; class Amphibia; order Caudata; family Salamandridae; genus Triturus; species Triturus cristatus. Next base: position 45,746,860 of record NC_140583.1, on the reverse strand, counting down.
CATGTATTTGTTTCCTTACTCAGGGAAATTAATTCTTTTTCCTGACACTGGTTCACATTTTCATGATTTAAATAGCAAGGACTGTTAATTTCTCCATGCTCAAATGTTGAATTTAAAACACTAAGCTGTTTCTCTTTTTCGGGGTCTGGGTTAATTTGTTCCCCCATGCTTTCTATCTTTTTAATTACTGCTGCTTCCTCAAAGCAGGTTTGAAAAATCCCATCTCCAAATATATTCATTTTATCCTGGGCTGTGGGTGCTATAAACACCATTTTCCCCATCTTTCAATGCTTGGACTGTCTAGGGTAGTTTCTGTTCAATAATCTGTGAATTCTGAGATTCCAAACTAAACCCTGACATAATTACTCCTTCTACAGCTGTTTGAATCTTTTGAGTAGGGACCATATTAATTTGGATAGTCATAATTTGTCTAGGCACTGTCGCAGCTTGTAGTTTTTTCACTGAATCAGTCACATTTAAAGCAGTAACACCTAGAGGTATCACTGTCAGTGCTGAATCGACAGGTAGTGGGTCAATCTGAAATGTCTGCACATTTCTCTCATTCTGTATTTCTCTCTGTTCAACAGAAGCAGTAGCCACTGTAGTACTTACTGGTACACTATTTTCAGTATTTTTAATGGGAACCACATAAAGTGGCGGACACTCAGTTAACAATGCATCCATTATTTCATCCCCTGAATCATTATTTATTTGAAGCTTTTTATCATCATCAATTCCCTTCTCCTGCATCTGGTGCTTTACCTTTTTATCCTCACTTGCTTTGTCTCTTGCTGCTTTTTCCCACATGCTTAAGGCCTCAAATTGTGCAGCTCTAGATGGTGTCTTTCTTTCACATAACACTTCCCTTAATTTGTCAATAACTTGCAACTCAAAAGTACCATCTTTTGGAAACCTCAAAGGACCCTCTTTTTCAGTAATCTTGCACCATTGGTGAACCCACATACATGTATTTTGTCCCAAATTGGTAGACATAAAATGCACAGGGTTTCCTTCAGGAGCATCACCAACAAAAAACTAATTTTTCACTTTACCTCCAAACAGATTCTTTAAACCTTTAAACAATTCCATTTCTGCAATATTTGAATGCAATGTATTTTCTCCAATCCTGCCACAATTGACGGTTTCAGTCCGTTTAACTCCTGCTACTTACCCCTTCTTTTGAAACAGGGCTCACTACACACTAACTGTCTCGTCCAGTGCCAGCGTGGCCCTTTGAGACGTCAGTTTTCCTCCTGCTACTAGCCCTCCCTTTACAAAATCTTACGACAATGTTTTCTTACGTTTTTCTGATTTAAAATTCTGTTAGTAACGACATTAAATCACCACCATTTTCCGCTTCGCTAACCAAAGTAAAGTCAATGACCTTTCTCACAAGAATTCCTTCTTTCCCGAGAGCAGCGCTTACCTCTGCCCTACTATGGAATCGTTACTTCCGTTGATAAAGTAGCATATCCCTCTACCTTACCCTTCTAGCAAGCATTAGCTAACTGTTTCTCCAGAATTAAGACACCTAGTTGGAGACCCAATGCTCCTGAGAAATAAAACCAGAGTTTCGCAATTAACCCAAATGCCTTTTCATTCACGCACTTTCACACGGAAAATGTAGTTCATTCACGCAGAATTCTGTCTTTCCCGAGAACAGCGAACAGTCTGTCCTACTACAGAATTATGACATACGTTAATAAAGTAGCACTTCCCTCTACTTTATCCTTCTAGTAAGCTTAGGGAACACCGATTACCTTTCCAGTGATAAGCGTTATCAGAGCTCCTTCTGGATTCCTGGTACCTAAGACCAAAATTTCACAGGTGACCTTCGCTACCATACAGTTCTTTCATACTGGAGATATTTCTAATGGCAACACATGACGATGTCACCGAATCAAACCCAGACAATGCGTCGTGCAACTTCAATCGTTATACGTTTCCCCTGTGTACCCACAGGGCAACAACAATTCCGTCTTTTCCGAGAGCAGCGCACCTCCACTCTACTACGGAACTGTTACAAACTTCCGACTTCCTACCACCCAGAAGCCGTGCAAACAACATAGAACCCTGACGTGACTCAAGATAGAGTGTTAATACATAAACCAATACTTTCCAATAATCAATAAGCTATTTACAAGCAATAATCACCAAACCAAAACCATAAAAACCATCATCCTGCTACCAGAAAAACTGTTGGAGCGCGGAAACCTGGGTATCGGGATTCTAGTCACAACCCCGTACCTAATATCCTCCCTTCGTCACAGGCCAAATATCACATTACCACAGTCACTCTTTCAATCAGTGGTGGGGCCCATAACACCAACATTCACACTTCTCTTCTTACTGGCCTGCACTTACAGGAGAGATAAATGTTCCAAGCGCTGACATGAAAGGAATACCTTATAACCTATAGGAAGAAATTATTTACATATCTGTACATTAATCCTTATATCTACACATCGTAAACCTGAAACCTTTAAGATACTCCTCCCACGTAATCGATTAATCATTTAGTTGGATTGGTAAGGTAATTTACTCCGGCTAAACACACTTAAGATCCTGATCTATTCTCTATTAATAAACGACCAAAACACATTTGCTTGTTAATCAATATTTTGTTTATCTAAATGATGCAAGAATTTTAGTTCCATCTAGTAAATTTATTAATCATTATGCAAATCACAAAACACCATATTTACCTATTCTGGCTATTGGTCGTCCTCTAAGTCATCTAATTTAGTCATCAGCACGCTACAGTCCCAAATGCAAGTGTCGATCCATGCCCATAGATTTCGGAAGTCTTTAGTTCATCAAGAAATTGGGCAGCAATTCAGACTGTCAAAGATTTAGGAACGCAGCCGTCATGTAGCATCACCGTCGTCTCCGTCAGCAAAAGAAAATATAAGGAAGCAGCAGCCCTCTATATTCTACCGTCATTTGTATAATAGAAATAAGCTCAAAATGATACAATTTAGAGAATTTGGGCTCACCCCATTGGTCGGTTGGGGTCGTCTGGTGAGGTTTCACACAGTTCATGATGTTATATCGTCAGGCATGATCCATCCGGTTTTATAAAAGTCTATTGTCAAAACACTTGGCAGGCATCCCGCCTTGCTTGGGCACATCGAGTCTGGGGTCATGTCGAGGCCACTGGTACGTGTGGTTGGCGCAAGTGCACTTCACCCGAAATAATTATATCGCAATATCATCAAGGACACGCTAGCACGTGTTTCCTTGATGTAGAGCCCGTTTTTTCACAGCCTCGCCACACATCGCTAATGAGATGCAAAGAAGGCGTGGCTGTGAAAACAACACATGTTAATATCGTAAAGGCAGCTTCGCGATATTAACAAGGAGGTGCAGCGATAAAAAAAATCACGCTACCTCAGCCTTACCTCAGGAATTTAACGTCTGTTAAATTCCTGACTAAGGCATACTTTAATGGGAGATGGATTATGTTGATAGGACCACAGGGTCCTATCAGCAATGTTATCGCTGTTTTCAATGGAACATCGCTGGAAAGCCAGCGATGTTCCATTGAAAACACCGCTATTGCTGAAATATTATCGCCATAGCGCTATGCGTTGTAAATACAGCGTTATCATGGCAATAATATTCAGCGATAGCCGGCGATAATATTTCTATCGCTATTTACGGCCAGCGATGATTATCGCTGGCCATTGTTAATATGCCCCATAAACTCCGGGCCGCAAGCTGAGTGCTGTTCACTAAAAAGCTACTTTCAGCAGAAGGTGACTCTCCCGACAGGGATCTAGTTGTAGCTATCTCTATTTTGATGCATGAAGGAGGTAGCTTTCTGTCTCAGAGGTGGAATAAGCAATGAATGTCGGCCAGAAAGGCATCGCGGATTTATACGAAAATACAGGTTTCTTCGATTTTAACTGCAGGCATCCACTCCAAGGTGCATATCATCATAAAAAATTATCGCCGCTTTTGCGTCTGTTTTCGGACAAAAAGCTGCGATAATTTTATCGCCTAATCAGCAAGGTCATGCTATCGCGTGAAACCTTGCATTAGCGCCTGTATTCTGAAAGCCCAGCTTTGCATCTCTAGTGAGATGCAAAGTGGGCGTTCGTTCCCTGACATAACTGGAGAAATGTCGATAAGCGACATTTCTCCAATTATTAATGGGCACGCTAACCTGCAAAGCGACAAGCAAAGTAGCGATAACCTCTGTTATCGCTACTTTCCTTACGCCTGCTTCAAGACTGACTTAGCCATGATATCCTATGTAAGGTGGATATCATGGCTAAGTATGCCTTGCACTATCATCAAGCTATCGCCAAACTTTGTGAGATTATCGCTGGATTTCTAGTGATAATCTCACATTTGGCAGTTAGCGCTTGGAATTTTATTGCTTTTGAGATAAGCGTTGCTAATAGCACGCTGTCTCAGCAATAAAATTCCACGTTACCTGGCGATAATTATCCTAGCGCTAAGTGCGCTTAGCGATAATTATCGCCGGTCCTTGATGATATGCCCCCGAGTGTCCAAATGAAGTAATCCACCAAAATAATAAGCCTACATTTTGTAAATTGAGAATCTTGGAATTGGATTAACAAACAACAAAAATATTAATGTACATTTACCTTCTGTTATAAAGGTTGGAGGGCCGAGCCAAGGGTCTGACTCGGATCTTCGAACCCGTACAGGAGAAAAGCCCTCAGAATGTTTGCCATGTAGATTATACAACAGACATCACGTAAAATAGGCATTAGGCGCAGGCAGCTCTGCAACAGTATAGACAAATGGCTGGTATCATACATGCTTGCCCGAAGAACAGCCAATCACACTGTACGCATGGGTAGAATGAGCAATTATCCAGCGGTAAGCATTTGAGACGTATTTAAAAAAAAAAAAAAAGAGGGGTGGGGAGGGACGGCCAATACCAAAACCTCTCACTCAAACCTCAAAGGAAATGCCTACGAAAGCAACACGAACAGGTGCCTCTCGGGGCAGGCAATTACTATGCTGTGCAGGGTGAACACTGCTCTGGGGACATTCAGGAAAGTGAAACAATATCGGCAGGGGAGCAGCTGTATTTTGTCGGTGTTCAGAAAATTGCGTCACGGAACTAATATCGTGCTACTGTCTGCCTCAGCTCCCCCCGACCACAAAAACACAATATAACCCTCAGTCTTTATCGCAACAAGGATTTTTTTTAATCGTATGCATGTGCCACATACTCTGCCCCTTCGATTTGAATTTATCGCACTTGTATAATTTCTGAGTGGAAGTCATTTTCACTCAATGATTTGTTTCCTCTTGTGACAATTGCAAAGAAAACAAGCATGCGCGCCTCGCGCTGAAACAAAAAAAAAGTTTCACGAGGAGGAGGAGGCAGCAGGGGGAGGGGAGAGAGGAGGGGGCAGGCGCCTGTTTCCCATGCGGGAGCGAGCAGGAACCATCTGTTAATTACTAACAGATGATTTCAAAGCTTGCTCCCGCAAAGGAATCGCCAAACGTGCACGCGTTGCCATTGAAAGCAATGCAATTCGTGCACATTTTAGGGCCAAAAACAGTATCGATTCCTAAAGGTCTCCTCCTACGCAACACATGCGTGCTGCATAGGCGAGACCTAAAAAAGCACATACGTGGGCAATTACATGTGCAGGTATTCTTGGAGCACCTGAAACACAATACGATACCTTTCGGACTCCAGGTTAAAATGTAGCTGTTATCTTTATTACAGATAAACAATACTTGCTCAAATTTAGTGGTGTAGGGACAAAGTGTTTCAGAGATTGCTTAGCTCAGTCCATTGAGGCAGTGTTAAGAATTAGCGGACCAGAACTCAAGGAAACTGAGTCCCTAGAAAAAGAAATAGCTGATGATTCAACCATAACAGTTAGTAAAGGGTTATGAGAAGCAGTTGAATAAGTGATTGGGAGATTTGAAATGATTACCACCAATAAAAAAAGGAACAAAAGTGGCCCAAGATATAAACCATTTTAATACTGACAAGGCCTATCCTTATTAAAAAGAGGATTATTACCAGACTAATAAACCGCTGAATCAACAATATCCAGGTAGATCAAGAAGAACATTTATTACCTTCTAAGAGATGGCATCAGACTCTAGTTACAACTCAACAGATACCTCAGGCCCTTTGTTTTCCCCATTCGAACGATCAGGCTATTTTGGAGCAAGGCAACAAACGAGGCCGAGGAGGTGGAAGAGGCCATGCACAAGGCAGTAGAGATAAGGAACAGGAGGAGAGTTTACAGGTTGTAACATCAGAGATCACTGAGGCCGAAAAGTAATGCCCATGTACAATGTGTCTAGTCAACGGATGCCCACACTTGACACACAATTAATTAAAGGACTATCTTCTGTACCGTTAGCAATACAACATCTAATAGCTACAAAAAAAGTACTTGCCTTTTTGCTTAAGGTTTGCCTCAAATATACTTTTGGTCACGCCAAAAGGCGTCTCCAGCACAACTTGACAGGGTTACTTAATAAATCGTCATTTTGTCCATCTACTACAGGCATGCTTCCCCAAATCATAACATTTGAAAATGTGATTCTAAATGAGATAGGAATACTTAATGAGAGAAAGATACGTCAAAAACTGAGAGAGACTGTTTGAAACAACTGACATCGGATTCAACAATCACTATTAAGTCGACGAATAAGGGTGGTGGTATCATTATTTTGGAGACAGAGAAATACGATGCAGAAGTTCTCAGGCAACTACAAAATGTAAGACACTATCATGTCTAAATGTGCCTGATCTCAAATTAAAGACCTGAATCATAAAATCGTTCAAATAACCAAATATGCACATGATAAAAGGTGGATTTGTACTGAAGAGTAAGAGTTTTTGAACCAGAAAGACCTTCAGATGCCAGTGATACATATACTCCTAAAGGTTCACAAAAATTTAACTAACCCACCTGGTAGGCCGATTATATCTATGTGTATATCTATGTGTGGTTCCTTGTCAGAACCTCTTGCCCAATATGAGGACTGCTTTCGCAAACATTTTGTGGTTACTACAAGTGCATCTATAAGAGACTCAATGGATTTTATTGACAAAATAGAGGGCAAACAATGTAATAGCACCACACAGATCCTAGTGACATGATATTGAGTAATTGTATACTAATATACGACAGGATGAAGCATTGGCGGTATTAAAAGCAGTATAGAAGTGATATCATGGCGCCAGACATAAAACTGCGTGACATCACATGTGGCATCACAGGAAGTGGCATCATAACCCGTGGCCTCACAGGAAGTGACATCAAAAGAAGTGATGTCAGATCTTAAGACCTCACATATATGTTTAACAAGTCTATCATGAACACATTTGATCATATTACTATGTTATAAAAATGACATTTTACATTGGGGTTGTGCCAAAAAAGTGACCCAACCCTAATGCAAAATCTGGGCCTCAACTTATATATTTTTTTATAAACCCTCCAACAAAGAATTTGGCAACAAGAAGAAAGTGGCAGTAAATCTGATCTGCTTAATTGGGTGCAATTAAGCATTTGAAAATATCTTATGGGATTGATTCCCCTGCTGCAACGATCTTTGTGTGCCAAATAAATCTCAGGGAATAATAATGGGCCCGATTCACAGAACTAACTTAAGACAAAATCCTAAACTTACTACCATTATGGTATTCACTGAAGGTACTTACTCATTTTGGTATTCACTGACGGCACTTACTCATTGACGAGTAAGTGTCTTCTGTGAATACCAAAATGAGTAAGTGCACTTACTCATTTCTGTGAATATCAAAATGAGTAAATGGTAGTAAGTTTAGGATTTTGTCTTAAGTTAGTTCTGTGAATCGGGCCCAACAATGGTAAGATAACTCTGGAGGTTAACGTCTTTGCTAGAGAGATCTTTGGTTTGTCTAGCCCTGGTTTTGAATCAAAGTAGCATAGAGAGTTAATATGTCTCCTCAAAGCACATTATGTAAAAGGCAGATGACAGGTTTTTGTTTTATCTAAATGGGTAAGTGGGTTACTGCTTTTAACACAGAGATCGTTTTGTTATTTACAGTTCATAAATTGTAATCCTTCTGATATAGCACATTGAGCTATGAGGTAATTGTGACTCCTACATAGTTTAAACATCACTGCCATATGTAACACAACCTGTACATTGATTTACACACATATGATTTATGTCAATGTAGCATGTGTATGTGTGATGTAAAGTGGTCTGACACTCTGCATTGAGATGAATAGTGGTATTAAATAAATAAAACAAAATAGTGGTATTTAAATTGTTATTTGTGTAAATATTGGGACGGACCAACACATCTGACATCCTTACGGTGCATTCATATCTCTAATATACAGCGACTGAAGAAAATTGCAATTAGGTGTGAGGTTGCCAATAGCTCCCAGCCAGGACACTCCAACAACAGTAGGCCTGATGGCCCCTTAGCATCGTCCTTTGTTATTGGCCTAGCTGAATTCTGATAAGCCACTTCCTCGCCTGCGCGTTGCTGCTCTGAAGGAAAGCAGACACTGGGCATAAACTGCTGAATGTGTCCCAGTGTGTGAAAATGACACAAGGACAGTTTAGCATACTTTGTGGGGCCCAACTTCTTGGCAGGGTAGATGGCATCCACCCTGTGAAAAGAGTGGGTGGACACCGTCAACATGCATGTACTCTCGACATGAGCCAAAATACACGTGTGTCCCTAGTAGATTGCACAATATGTACCCAGGGTCTGTTAATTGAATTCTACTAGTGAGCCTGCAGTAGTCATTATGCTACCCTCTAAAGTAGCCTTTTAAAACATGTCGCAGGCCTGCAAATGCAGTTTTAAACTGCCATTTCTATCTGGCATAATAAACCTTTGTGTGAGGATTTAACAAACAAACAGTTTCCTTTAGAATACCTTGTTGTGGTATTTGTTAAATTTGGGAAGACGTATTTTAAGCTTCCCTTTCGTCCCCTATTTAGCATTTGAGTGACCCTCTAGTCTTTCCTTTGCTATTATTTTGTGGTGCTACAATAACCTTTTGCCAGGCCTAAACCTTTATTTTTAATACATATCGGTCAATCCTAAGGTGGACCATAAAAGCTCATAGGGCTGGGTGCATTGTATTTAAAAACTAGGACATGCAGGTTTACAGTTTTCATGTCCCGGTAGGGAAACACAATTAACTTTGTTTTTCACAACTGGCATTCCTATCTCTTCCATTGACTAACATGGGGTTACTTTATGTTTAATAAGTGATTATTTTGCATTAGGAGCATATAAAGTTATTGATTAACACGATTAACCTTATTTTTTACTACTGCAATTCCTATCTCTCCCATTAACTAACATGGTGTTACCTTGTAATGTTTAATAAGTGATAATTTTGTATTGGGAGCAGAAAGAGGTATTCTGTTTAGGGTCAAATTCATTTTATTTGAAAATCCTCTTTAATGGTAAAGTTGGATTTTAAGTCAAAGTTCTGGAAGATGCTACTTTTATAAATTTCACAGTCCTATTTGCACTTTTATGCCAGTGTCCTTAATCACATATCTATTGTTGGGGTCTGTGTATTCCTTGCATACAGAGACACAAAAGGGACTAGATGTGGGCAGAAAGAGCCATTCTGCCAGGCTGGATGGGGGCAGAGGTGTGCTTTGTCTCACTTACACTTCAAAGGGTGCGCATCCAGCACACAGAAAGGAACCTGACACCTAGACTTTTGTCACCCGAGACATCTTGGAGTCTTGACAGGGGAATGGAGGATCTTTCCAGAACCAGAGGTAATGGTAGTATAGGAAATCCCCCACTACATAGGACGGCACCAGGTATATATATTTGACCTCCAGAGCCACTTTTCTGTACACTCCTTGACCTGTGGAGATTACAGAGGAAGAACTGCCTTACACCCAAGAGGACTGTCCTGCTGCTTGAAGACTCCCTTGCTCCCTCGAGGACTGTCCTGCTGCTTGAGGATGGCTTTCACCCCCTGGTGATTGAAGGCTCCCCTGCTTTCTGAGGAGGAAGACTGGACCTGCTCCCTTTATCTAAGGCTAACCTAAGTCACTTCAAGGGTCAGTAGGCTAACGCTATGTCTGAGCTACTGGGACACCACAATCTCCTGGAGCCTTCCTGCACGGTCCATCTGACCCGTGGCATTGGATCTGCATGTGCCTGCACTAGACCTGCCTGAGCCCTGCTGGCATCTGCTGGAGTGAGTACCTGATCCTCAAGAGGCACTTGTATATCTGGACCCTTGGCTGACATAATTTGAGCTCCTCCTGTGAAGAAAGGTGAAATTCTGACATTTTGGGCTCTTCACAATGATGAACGGGTCAGTTCGCACACAGACTCTGCCGCCCATGGTGACAGCCAAGGCGAAGTTCCGGTGTACCCGATTCTATGGCTGCAGCGACCACCGGCAATGACCAGCAGCATGCGATCTGGACTTCTTACTGCAGCAACAACAGACCACGGTGACCACCAAAGCAAAGCTCTAGCAATGACAATCTGCAACGCTCAATCGGATCTTTGTTCTTTAGCGAGGACCATCCATGACTCTTTCCCTGCTCCTCATAGCTTCCTCCTCCGCAATTGGAACTCTTTGCCCCAAGCTTTAAGAATGTAGTTTTTTCAGCAGGACTAACCTTTTCCCTGTATCTGGTTCGCCCTCTATAGCAGTCGGTCTGAACTTGTGACTTTCCCTCGGTCTCTCATGACCAGATGACCACAAGTGGCCCTTCATGCTTTTAGGTACTATATCTACCAAAATGCTGCTTTGGTCTTGGTTTGTTTATTAAAATGTACTCTATTTTTCTAAATTGGTTTGGGATTTTTCTTGTGCGGTGTTTTCGCTATATTACTGTTTGTGTGCCACATAAATACTTTACACATTGCCTCGAAGGTAAGCCTGACTGTTTTCTGCAAGCTAACCAGAGGGATAAGAAAAACTTAATTAGGTGACTTTTGTAGTTTGCCGCCACATGGTTTCACTTAAGCGAAGGTTACCTTGTTCCAGAAGAAAGTTTTTATTAACAATTTTATTGCTTTATTTTCATTGAGAACGATGGGAGGAGCTCAGTGAAAAATATTCTTCATTGTGTTTTATGTTTCGACTTTTATATGTGGATTGTAATGATTTATTTAATCAAACAATAAAAAATATATATATAGTCAGTTTTGTAGTTCACCCTGGCAAGGACTGTGGTTGTTGCCTGAGTGGGGCTTCCGCCCGCTGAACCAATACCCCAATTTCTTACTTTATTAATTTAAGCACAGATGCAGAAGAGAAAGGTTGTAGTTAGCAGAGGGTGGCCAGCCGGGAACAATCTGGCTTTGCCAGACACATATCAATATCAGCAGCATAAGCAGATAATGTAACATATGCTCTGGTGTTTCTGGTCTGCTCAATCAATCATCAATCAGGGTACTTGTAAAGCGCGCTACTTACCTGTGAGGGTCTCAAGGCGCTGAGGGGTGGGGGGGCGGGTGCCGCTACTGCTCGAAGAGCCAGGTCTTGAGGAGTCTTCTGAAGGCGAGTAGGTCTTGGGTCTGTCGTAGGTGGGTTGGGAGGGTGTTCCAGGTTTTGGCGGCGAGGTAAGAGAAGGATCTGCCGCCGGCAGTCATACGTTGGATGCGGGGGACATCTGCGAGGGTGAGGTTGGCGGAGCGGAGCTGGCGGGTGGGGGTGTAGAAGCTGAGTCTGCTGTTCAGGTAGGCTGGTCCGGCATTGTGGAGTGCTTTGTGTGCGTGGGTGAGGAGTTTAAAGTTTAAAGTTTTAATGTAAGTATTAAAAGGAGGCAGGTAGATGAGCCTTCGACTCCACACGCAAATACCACATAACACTGGTTCCCTGACTAATAGAAAACAATCTCTTTAGGGAACTTGTAAACAGTGAATGGATTACATGTGCTTGCTTTGATTTTATACTCATGGTCAATCTTTGTAATGATTTTAATTAAAATTGTATACAATAACATTTTATGTACACCTAAAAAGAGAAGCACCAAAGGGAAGCCTGTCAATGAATTTGAATCAGAAGTGGGTGACACAGCCCCAGTAACAAAAGGACAGACCTCAGGGTCTGTGTGAAGGGGTGAATAATATGAATTGAGGCCAGTGTGAGGAGACAGAAGACCCTGACTAAGAAAGGAGCAGCAGTCTCCTCTATCCAAAAGACAGAGCCAACTCTAACTTCCCTAAAGGAGTAGTTTTGAATTTGTATTGCTAAAAGTTATTTAGATTTTTAATGAGTCTTCCTGTGACAAAACCCGTTTGATCCAATCATGTGGGCTGAGGCTTTAGCATGTCTATTGCAATGTCAAGAATACTCATAAAAGGGTTGCAGTCAGAGTTAATAGGAGATATAGAAGGACAGACGCTTGGAAGTAACATACCTTTAATGTCTTAGGAAGGTCGAGGTTATCATTCTCAATTGAAGGGAATTATATATGGCTGTACAAGCTCAAGAGCTATGACACAAGAGGAGAGCAGGTAAAAATCACTCAAATTGTCAAACAAAATTTCAGGATTAACTCACTGATGTCTCGGAGCCGAACTACAAAATAATAGTCCGCAAGTTAAAAGGCATTAATGAATAAATAAGTGAATCAACTTTTCCCCCAAAAAATATTTAGCCCAAAAATAACACAAAGTGACCCATAACAATGAAATAAAGAAATGCGAAATCTGCACCTATTAATATGAGAAAATATAGGCAGTCTGTCGGTAACATGCACGAGGACATGGAAAGCACAGCCATCCAGTGGGGTAGCTGGCACTCTGGCCACCCGTGGCGGTCCCTACGTTTGGCAGAGTATAGGGGAAGGGGTGCTGGTGAGTTTTCTCCATGTGCAGCCCTGCGGCAAACGCATTGCGGAGGGGGGTCCTTCGTATTGCCGCCCCGAGATGGCAAGTAAGAGCGGGGGAGGCGGCCACTCTCAAAATTCGTGCCGCCCGGGACATACCTCCTCCCCTAGCTACGCCACAGCAGCCATCACCTCACTAGGGTGACCTACCGTCCGTAAGTTTCACAGACCGTCTGTAATTTGGACCACACGTCCATTGTCCGTGAGGATCCCTTGTTACGGATGCCTTTTGTCCGTAATTTTGGGCCTTGCAGGGAGCAGAGCTGTTCCCCTGCGAGAGGCCTCAGCGCCCTGATGGGGCCGCCTCGCACTCATACTCTGAGCACAGGAGCAGCCCCTTTCGCCCGTTGTCATTCTGTCTGCAGCTGATTGTCACATACAGAATGACAATGGGCCACTTTCAGCTGTTACAGCATGTGGTGGCCTCCTCCTGCCACGGTCCAGGGCAGGGCATTCTGTTAGGCTTCGATGGAAGAAATGTACAAAACAAATGTACAAAATGCACCAGTAGCTGTTTTGTGATTCTTGCGTGTGTTGCAGTTGCCAAGGCATAGTGGATCCAATCCAGACACTAACACCGCAGCGACCCTCATCCTTTGTGGGACAGTCGCCCTCCAGCATCTGGCCTTCCTTGAAGCCTCCTGGACCCCGTGGCTGATGGTCCAAGCTACCCATCTTCCACCTGTAAGCACCCAACATTGAAGAGCTCTTTCTCCTGAGCCCCCTGGTCACTGTGCCGTGACCCTGACTCTGTCCCCTCTGCTTTCAGGTCCTTCTCTTCAAGATCTACATCTTCAATCTTCACGACATCGACAACGCTTCTTGCTAGCAGCAATTCTTCACGTTTTGCCATTGACAATCAGCCCGCGACCCGACATCGAAAACGACCTATGCACCCGGCTTCCCTGGGGCAGGTAACAGTGGTACCTATGTACTCTCGTGGGTGTGGGCCCTTCAAAAGCTTAAATCTAAACTCTTGAACTTGAACTCCTGCTAGAAGTGTTTTTAATCTTGTAAAATTCAACCGCGACATTCTCCATAGGCTTTAATAGAGGTCCCAACAGTAGCTTATACCACTGCACGCGTCTCCCGTGGGTCCCCTTCCTCACTACCTTGGGTGGTTTCACAAGAGGCCAGCGACCCTAAATGCCCTAGGCATTGCCTGTAGAATTGTCGGGGTTCTTATACCACTTTTTTAATATATGGTTTGGTCCCCCCCTGGGGCCCTATGATTCCAGTGCTATTTATTGTAACTATCAATGCTTGTTTGAATTGTATCTTTACTTCCAGTTTCATAAATAGACTAGTGGGATTATTCTTAGAATAAATACATATATTTTATATATATACCTGTGTGGACTACTCTTTCATTTGGTTATTCAAGAGGTTATCTATGGTAAAACAATAAGCTTAACACTCCTTCAAGACTTAGCCTGAAGGCTGCTCTCCACAGCTACCACTAGGATAGCTTCCTTTAAAGGTTGTCTTTTAACCTATCACCATAAGAGTCGAATTGGACTGGTGCAAGGTGTCCCCTATAACTAGTGGACCGCATATGCCAGGCCAACTTCTCACAATGAGTGAAAAGTTGAATGGGTGGATGGGTGAGTTAGTGAACGGATGGCTGGATGGATGAAAGGGTAAATGTGGGGAAGGATAAGTGAATGAATGGATGAGTGGAAGAGTGGATGGATGAGTGAAAGGATGGATGGAGGGATGGATGAGTGAAATGATGGATGGAAGGATAGATAATGGATATGTTTTCAAATGATTGAAAAGGTTTGGATATGGATGGGCACAGAGATGGAAGGACAGAATGAATGGTGAAAGAGTGAATGACGGATGAAAGAATCATTAGATGACAGAATGTAAATTTGAAATTGTGGATATCAGGGGTTTGAAGGAAAGATGAATGGCTAGATCCTTGGTCAAGAGAGCCCCTCTGGGGAGGGTTGTGAAGACTTACTTTGCTTTCTTGGTGCCATAAGAGCTTTAGTTCAAAGTGTGAGGTATTTACATTTTCTGGCTACTCCCTTGCCTGTGTGTTACTATTCTGTATTTTCTGTGTGCTTATGTGTGGGATCTATACATCATGCTTATGGCATTTTGAGTGACACCCAACTGCTACTTGAATATTACACTAGTAATTGTAAATGTTTGCATGTTTTGTTTTAGGTGTAAGGTTTTAGGGAGAGCCTCATAGTGCCAATAAGCTGTGCTTGAGATGTATATTGTGTTTGTAGCAATAGGCAAGAAGTCAAAAATAAAATATGTGATAGTGTATTGACAGTGCCTTCTTTAAGAAAGCTGCAGGGAAAAGCACCTTTGTGACTTCCATCAGCTAGTGAAACTCTCTGCGAAACCCCCATAAGCAAAGTCAGATTCCATATTTTAAGTTCCACTTGCTGAAACACCCATAATGTGTTCCCTATAGTGGGTTCATCACAGCAGTCCTGCCTTTAGTTCACCTATGCGTGCCACTTTACATCTCACAGTGGCACTCAGATATGAGATGCTAGTAACAAAGTCTATCCAAGCAGATCTTCCTGCCACTTCTCTCACCAAACATGCCTGCTCAGGACCATGAGTTGTAAACAAAATATCAGACTGGACAACCCAGTGCAGTAACCATATAAATAGATTATTATCATATGAAATACCACAAAAACACCTGCACAGTTACTCAAACCGCATACCAAAAAAACGTCAAGTGCACGATTGTCTCAACCTGATATAAACTAATTTTGACTTGTACTTAAGTGGTTGTGTATTTACTTTTATACTATCGCGCAACTTCCTCTAATGTGTCTGTAAAACTTACCTTTTGTCCCGATGTTTTGTCCTGAATTTTGACCTTATGTCCGGAATTTGTGTCCTACATTTTGACAGTTTGTCATGAATGTTTACACTTACTGTCCTGAATTTACACCCATGCCAGTTGGTCACCCTACACCTCACGGAGTGAACCAATATACCCTGAGAAGGGCGATTCTGCAGCAGCGGCACCCAGAGTCCTGTGCGCTAGGGGACGCCCAGTGAGGCTGAGTGCGAGAAGAGGTCGATTCGGGGATGGCGTGCATATTAGCGAAGACAGATGCTAATACTACTATTCAGGACTAACCCCGTGTGGTCTGTCCCCGTTTATTTAACACCTCGCCAAGGCCGACCAAGGTGGTGTGTGGTGTAGAGCCCAGGTGGTTCAGTACATCCTGGGCCTGCTCACATGGAGGGACGGATCGCACACATGCCAACATTTTTTAATTCCTAAAAGAGAGAATGAAAAACAAAATCAGGGGAATGGATTTCCCCCATTGACTTACATTGAAACAGAAGAGATTTTAGGTGGGTGACATCTAAAGTAAATCCATTTGGGGCTTACAAAATCAGGAGATTCCCGCCTGATTCGGATCGGTTGCCATGTATAGGACCGGACTAATGCTGATTTCGGCATCCTATGTGTAGCCACAGTCGGACTCTGAATTTAGTATCGGGCTGTGTTGATACCAGAAGTAATTACACTTTTAGGGCAAGGCAGCACCATGTAAGAGCGGTACATCACATACCTTTCTTAACACATATTGGGCAACAAAATAGTAAACTATTCCTAAAATAAATGAGGACCTGATTTAGACTTTGGCAGACAGTGCACTCAGTCATAAGCATGGTGTGGTACCCTGTCTGTCAAACCCTCAGTCCATCATCTCAGTTTTGAGTCTGGTGGACCGTCAACTTTCTGTCGATGGTGCCCCAGTGGCTTTGCCATTGGAAAGCTTACTCCGACGCCCAAAAGCGTAGGGGGCAGGGTTGGACTGGGAATGCAAACCAGCCCTGGCAATTGAGTCGGACTGGCCTTTTGTTACAGGGGATCGATACAGCAGCTATGCTGCAAATCTGTCCTCGGTAACAAAAACGGCCCCCAGAGGTCCAACATAGGCCCCCACCCTGGCAGCTCACTACGGCCAGTCCGGCCCTGGTAGGGGGTATTGAAGTGAGGGCATCAGACCGCCCACCCTATATAGAGCGGACTCACCAGCCTGACATGTGACTGCCTGACACGTGGCTGATGACTCTTCCCTCCTGATTCACCAGCCTGACATATGACTGCCTGACACATGACTGATGACTTCTCCCTCCTGATTCACCAGCCTGACATATGACTGCCTGACACGTGGCTGATGACTCTTCCCTCCTGATTCACCAGCCTGACATGTGACTGCCTGACACGTGGCTGATGACTCTTCCCTCCTGATTCACCAGCCTGACATATGACTGCCTGACACGTGGCTGATGACTCTTCCCTCCTGATTCACCAGCCTGACATATGACTGCCTGACACGTGGCTGATGACTCCTCCCTCCTGATTCACCAGCCTGACATGTGACTGCCTGTCACGTGGCTGATGACTCTTCTCTCCTGATTCACCAGCCTGACATGTGACTGCCTGACACATTACTGATGACTCCTCCCCCCTGATTCACTGGTCTGCCACGTGACTGCCTGACACGTGACTGATGACTCCTCCCTCCTGAGTCACCCTCCTGACATGTGACGGTCTGACAGGCGATTGATGACTTTTCCCAACTGAGTCACCAGCCTGACATGTGACTGCCTGCCTCCTGATTCACCAGCCTGACATATGACTACTTGACACGTGGCTGATGACTCCTCTCTCCTGAGCCACCAGCCTGACTTGTGACTGTCTCTTCACCAGCTCTCTAGCCTTTTACAGGCATGACATGCTACTCAATATGACTTTCAGTGACACAGTGATGCATTTGACCGATTCTGATACAGCAGTTTTGTAGCCAGGAGCAGCACCAACATGTTAGCATTAATGTCAGCTCATAGTTGGGGTGGCCAAGTCCAGTTGCAAAAAACTAAAATCTGTTTAGGGTTTCAGAATGACCAGAATATATAAAATAACTTTCATAGTAATAAAGAATTAATGTTCTCATATCTAACTATTGTGGTTAAGGTGAAACTATGACACATCCAGCTCCAAATCGAGACCATCCCTACATCAGGAGTGGATGCCCTTTTTACACCCCCTCCTAAATGCGAATCGGAATACCAGGAATTTCCATATTGCACTAACGTTAATATACAGTTATAAAATATACATTACATATATATAAAGTTTTAAATGTATGAGTTCACTTTTACAAAACTCATTTAATTAATTAAAACTGTAACGTATCAAGGGGCTCAAACAAAAAGGTAAACTTACTCAAGAGTAAATCTACATGTGTAAATGTACTTCTACCCTTTTGAGTAACTTCCCTACTTTTGGCTGTAAAGTCACTTAAAATTGTATACTTATATATCTCTACCCCCTCAAACGCGGTGGAACGAAATCTATTAGGGTAGGCTACGCATGCCAGAAAGGAGCAGTAGGTCCAGCTTTCCATATGGCCAGCCACTGATACTGCATCCTCAGGAGGATATATTATGTGCTATCGTTCTCAGCCAACCCCACCTCGTCAAAGTCCAACTTCCACAACTGTATGAGGATCATCTCAGCATGGATGAGGGACAACTGCCTGAAGCTCAACATCGACAAGTCGCAATTCCACCTTATGGAATGAATCCTGGTGGCTATCGAAACTCGGACCCGCCCCACACCAAAGAACCAGGTCCGAATCCTCTGCATCATCCTCAACAGTGAACTATCCATGAAATTTCAAGTCACCTCCGTCTCTTCGGCCTCCTTCCACATGCTACTCATGCTCTGCAAGATCTTCAAGTGGCTCCACATCAATTCCAGTAAGACAATAATGCAGGCTATCATCACCAGCCAACTGGACTACGGCAATGCACTCTATGCAAGCACCACCACCAAACTCATGCAAAGACTATAGTCGATCCAGAATGCAGCAGCTAGACTAATCCTCAACCTACCCAAGAGATCCCACATCACCTGAAGGACCTCCACTGGCTCCCTGTTCAGAAGAGATGCCACTTCAAACTCCTGTCCCACGCCTACAAAGCCCTCCATGACCAATGACCTGCCTGCATGAACCACCATCTACAATTCCCCCAGACACACAGGAACCTCTGCTCAGCACACCTCACACTTGCTGAGATACACACATATGCCTTAGGTGCACCAGAGGACGCTCCTTCTCCCACGGAGCCGCCAAAGCCTGGAACACCCTACGCCTCCACCTCCTCACTGCACCATCACTGACCAAATTCAAGAAGAAGACTCAAGGCCTAGCTTTTTAACTAAGACCCGAAGCTAGCGCCAGGATCACCTCCTGGGAGACAAGTAGCTCTTTAGAGATATGACGTGATTGATTGATGTGTATTTGTGAAGCACACTGTCACCTGCGAGGGTGTCCTGACGTTGAGTAGTTGTTTGTGTCTAGCCCTGCTTATTGTAGCTTGGTTTATTGAAAGACCAGGGCTGCAGCTTCTTGTGGAATTCTAGAAGACAGGAATAGACTTTAATGTGGAGAGGGAGGCTGTTCCACGCTTTAGGAGGGCTGTGAGAGAGCACCCATCCTCCTGATCTTGGAGATATTTTCAGATATTCCCCATCTGACCCCACTTTGTCGTGTGTTCTCTATGGAGCACATTGTCATTTATCCTAACTGTGCACCTTGTATTCCACTTTTACTTTGCACATGTTTAACAACATCACACTTGGTTTTGTGGCACATTGGTATTTTACAAATAGGCTGCACATAATTTTGTATTTGCTCTTTTGCTGGGATTCAGTCAGAACATCTCATGCAAGGTCAAGCAACACTGTTCCCTGTTATTCTCTGTTATTGAACACTAGCACCCAGACATAATAGAGAAATACAGCTGCTGTTTTTCAAACACACATTTGTATCATATAACCCAGGAGTTTTTGCTTTGAAAACACACAAAGTGAAGACATTCTTGCAAAGCTAAGGCCCGGAGACGAGAGGGCAGCGCCAGCTGAGATGTAGAGCAGGTGCCTATATCTCCCAGGTACGGGGTTCACCACCAATCCCAGAGATCTATAATATTACATTGTTTCCCATGGTGAGGGTAGGCTGAGGCAAACTCCTCAGCTAGCATGACAGAGCTTTTTATTGTGTATGGTCTTCTAATTATGCTGTTCACATTGTTGTCCTGCATATGATTTCTGATAGCTGCACAGTTGCTTCATAATATACCTGCAGAATAGTTTCAATAAATATTGTAGGCTTTTATCGTGTCTCTTTTCCATTTATAGTGGACATGTTTGAGTGAGAGAAATGAAAGGTGATGACCCGCTCCCGCGGTCCCTGAGAGGGTCTAGAGTGTTGTGTTCTGGGGTGCCAAATCACTTGTCTCTCTGGAAACGTTAGGAGTGCAAAGGAGGCGCTATAAGCTAGTCGGATTTGGGCTCATAGGTACTGACGTGGTATGGAGGCTCAGTCCCTGCATGCCGATGCTTTATGATCCCAGGCATAGTTGTGTTTCTGAGCAGAATCCCTGCAACAAGGTCTGTAAAAATGAATGATATTATCAAAGAAACCCCACCTAAGTTCTATAATTGTTGGCCAGGCCCTGATTGACAGCATCCATTCATCTTTTTTACCACTTCCAGCCGACAGAGACGGCGAGCACATACATATGTGCACGTGCACACATACATGTACACACACACACACACACCCACCCTAGCAAAAATAGAAGACCCCAATCAGAAGGGCAGGGCCCGCTGTACCAAAATAAAACCCGTTCTGTTACATGATCTGAAAAAGAGTCAACACTTTATTTTACATCTCTATTTCACTTCACATCAGCAGAACATTTCATACTCAGTATAATTCACCATCAGATACATCACTGGCGAGCTAGGAGCCAGATGTCAGGCAGGTTAAAAAGCTTGATTTACAATTGGCAACCACCGTTGGCGACGTGCTTCTTACAACATATGACAACAACACGCAACGGAACGAATGACGCCCGAAAACTGAGACTCGGAGAGAAACAAATGCAGCACCTATAAAATCCACCCATTCTTCATGTGGAACAGATGTACTTCCGGAGTCATGACCTTTCGTGAAGCTGTGGCTTGTCAGCTTCTCCTGGATTAGGCATTCACTGCAAGTAAATATGGGAAAGTTCACTCAAGTTTTCATAATACCCAGGGAATATGTACAATCAATTTTACTGTAGCGACTATTTGCATATTATTTGATCATTCTAAAATACGAGTTAGTTTTGCTGTTTTTTTAACAGTCAAGCTCAGCCCCATCATAGAGTTGGTCAGCAGCACTTTGGGGTCATTCAGACCCTAGCAGTCAGTGCATGGGGGCTGCAGAGGTGCTGTCTCCACCCATGCCTTGGCAGACCACCCATCCTAACTGGATGTAACACTTGTAGCAGAAGTATTTTTTGCTTCACACAAACCCCCAAAACAGAGATTTATTTACCATACAAACAAACAAAACCAATGTCCCTGACATGCAGGGTGTTACCCCCAGCCCATGGAGACCACAGTTGTTTGTCCCTGCCTGGCTTCGCCATGTCTCCCATGGTAGACACAAGGAGGGCAGATCTGCTTTGGGAGGCCCACCCTAAATAGAGTGGGTTTAATGATGCATCAAAGACAAAGACCTGTGGAAGATGGCGTACTGCCAGTGGAGGCTGCACCAGCAGTCAATCAGCAGTTGTCCACCTCCAAATAACAGGGGGGAGTAAGAGTTTCCCAGAGCTATACCCCACTAATTTACAACTTGACTCCTCCACAGTAAAACACTGATCCTCATTGTCTTCCATATTACAATGGTGGGAGAGGAGGATATTTATTTACTGGCACTAGTGCCCGTCTTTACTGGGCATCTACAGGAAACGTGACACGCCCTGAAATGCCAATTAGCAGCAGGACTGCCACTCCACCAACTGCTAAATGACCCCCTTTGTCTTCCACTGAAAGGGCAATGACACATGTCACTACTACCAGAGTTAGATGGTGGGAGATGAGGCTATTTATGAACTGGCACTAGTTCCCCATGACGCATGTCACTACTACCAGGGTTAGATGGTGGGAGATGAGGCTATTTATGAACTGGCACTAGTGCCCATGACACGTCACTACTACCAGAGTTAGGTGGTGGGAGATGAGGCTATTTATGAACTGGCACTAGTGACCCATGACACGTCACTACTACCAGAGTTAGATGGGAGACAAGGCTATTTATTAATTGTCACTAGCGCCCTTGGCACGTGCCACTACTACCAAAGTTAGATGGTGGGAGATGAGGATCCAGAAGGTACGGGCTAACCCCCAGCAGAGTAAACTAGAGCACATGCCTTGGTCCCTCACAGGCCTTCTGACACTTCTTCTTAGATTGGAATATACACCTCACTGCTGAGGCTCAGAGAGAGCCAGTGTATCACTTTACAGCGATAAACTTACCGAAAGTGTAGGAGGCCTGAAATCCCTTCATGTTCAATACCTCATCACTGTGGAACTGGAGCAGAAGGAAGCTCCCGGTTGAGGTCACTGGTGGGACTAGACTGGATCCGCAGTATTTGCCAATAAGCGGGGAGGTGGTCTTGGCACCGTCGAAAATAGACAAGGAGTCAGCAGCGCACTTTGAATCAGGTTGAACGGAAAAAGATGTGATTGTCATTGAGACCTGCAGGGTGAAACAAAAAGTATGTGTTAGTCCTTAAATAGTTCCTCTGTCCTGCCAGCAGAAGGCAGTATGATATAAGTAAGAAAACAATGTGACAGCCGGTCCTAACCACCTCTTACATGCAAGAAGGGGGCAGTGTGAGATAAAGAAGGAGACGCATATGCTAGCCCTTATTTATCATCACCGTCTTAATGGCAGAGGGGCAGTGTGATGTAAGGAAGGAAAAGTATGCGTTTGCCCGTATTTACCATCACACTCCCACCAGCAGCGGGCAGTGTGACATAAGGAAGGAGAACCGTGTGTTGGCCCTTATTTAACATCACTGTCCTACCAGCAGGAGGCAGTGTGACTTAAGGAAGGAGAAGTATGCGTTGGCCCTTATTTGCCATCACTGTCCTGCCAACAGGGAACAATGTGAGATAAGGAAGAAGTATGCATTGGCACTTACGTACCATCACTGTCCTGCCAGTAGGGGGCAGTATGAGATAAGGAAGGAGAAATATGCATTGGCCCTTATTTACCATCATTGTCCTGTAGCAGGAGGCAGTGTGACAAGGGGGTCTCTGGAGCTTTTATATATACTGTGCAGTGCCTAAACACCTACGTCACCCAGAAGTGACATATGATCCACTGAGTGGATTGTCGGGCTAGACCATTCTTAGGTTTCACCCGCACAGCGCTTGCGCTGTGCCAGTGAAATATCTTGTATTTCAAATATATCTTAAAAGTATCATTTCCCATTGCTGTAGTACTGTGTTAACATGCATTTGTATGGGACTTTTTCCTTTCCCTGGCTAAACTCATTAAAACAGTAGTGTTACATTCCTGTTCTTTTAATTGTGACGCCACCAAGGATTACTCATTTAATCTCACTGTACATTTTATTTGGGCTTAAGTTCTTAGACTCAATTTAATGAGTTTAAGAATGCAGGCCCTACCGGCACTATTGCGCCGTCGGAACGTCACTCTTTTTACATTCTGGAGGCGCAATGTGCCACTGGCATATTTATAAGGCCACGTAAAGTCAAGTTACGTGGCTTTTCATGGCCTTATAAATATGTGCCCCTTTCAAGCAGAGTACTGCGTGAAAAGGACGTTCCATGGGTGGTGCTGGGGGCGTTCCCAGCAACATCCATGGCTTTTTGACACTGTCCCAGATTTATGAGAAATTCTAAGTCTGAGGCAGTGCCGAAAACTTACGCATCCCCAGGGGAGGCGTAAGGGAGGCACAACGAGGAAAAGTATCTTTATCTCTCCTCGTTTTAACACTTTCTATGTGTGCCATATTTTGCAGCACACATTGTGCAGGAAGGTAATCATCCCGGCAACGCAGGCACCCATACACCATGGTGCAAAGGTGCCTGCGTTGGCGCACGGCAACCCATTGTGCGCCGGTGCTTGGGAAAATGAGAGGAATGTGCCGTATCTCATAGATACGGGGCATTCCTGCCCTTTTCTGTTGCCATCGGGCAGCGTTGCAGCAAGGCCTGCTGTGCTGCCCTACGGCCAAAAACCCATAAATGATACCCCCAGCTGTGCGATGGAAGTGTAACTGCTGTTTCATCCCTGTCGCTCTCTCCATAGTGGAAGAACTGGACAGCACTGCCATGTACTGTTTATTTTTTTAATTGAATATAACAATTGCTTTGTTTAATGTTGCTCGTTCTGTTTTGAGATGCTTCATTGAAGTATGTTTTGTGGTTTTTTCATTTGACAGAATTACTTTGTTGATACTGTAGATGCCTCTTGCTGTAGACATTGTGACTCCCGAGACAGTATATTTTAAAACTTTGGGGCAGATTTATGTTTGACTTGCGCCTCATTTACGCCGCCGTTGTGTCACTTTTGTGACGCAGCAGCGGCGCAAATCCTGCGCCATGGTGCGGGGTATTTACAACGTGACGCATCTGGGAGATGCGTCACGTTGTAAAGCCCTGCGCCACATGTAGGCGTTCCAGGGCAGGTGGGGGCGTTCCGTCGCAGGAACGCCTCCTAAAAGTGGCTGAGTGAAATCTACAAGATTTCACTCAGTCACTTTTGAGCCCATGCTGCGTCAAAACCCTGCGCCTGCTTGAAGCAGGCGTAAGGATTGATGCAGCATTGTGAAGATAGGGCCCCCCAGAAATGCTGGAGCTGCGTCGCGGTTGCGACGCAACTCCAGCAATGCGCCACTTTTACGGCACAGATGCGTCACGCATCTGTGCCGTTTTTGCCCCATGGTGTGCCGCATTGTAAATGCGGCGCATCCATGGTGGCGGAGCTGGGGCGCAAAATAACTGCCGCATCCCTGCTGATATGCAGGGATGCGTCAGTTATTATAAATATGCCCCTTTGAGTCTAATTAATCCTGATGGAACCATTTTGCTGCCACATTTAAATTAGGCAGGTACCTTTCTACAATATAATTTACCTCTGCAGCATATATAAAGGGGCAGATTTACAAGCCCCTGCAACACTTTTGCTCCGCCATTGCGTCACTTTTGGGAGACAGATGCGGTGTACACAATGCGGCCAATTTACAACATGAGGCATCTTGCCTCGTAGAAGTGACGCAGTAACTACAAGGTTTCACTGCCCCACTTCAAGGACACGACTGTGTCAAAACCTTGCTTGAAGCAGGCGTAAGGAGTGACGTAGCACAATGAGGATAGGCCTGAACATGCATTGCTGGAGTTGCGTCGTGCTTGCAACACAACTCCAGCAATCCGTGACTTTTGGGCCAACAGATGCGTCAGAACTTCTGACGCATCTGTCAATCCTTGCTGCATAATGCTCTGTATTGTAAATACGGCTCATCCATGGTGGCGAAAGGGTATCGCAGGCTTGCGCAGGGAAACTGACGCATCTTTGCTGATGCGTCAGTTTCTTGTAAATCTGCCCCTTAGTGTTTTTTAAGTTCAACAGCACTGAATAAGATAAGGAGCCCCGGTGCGGTTGCTGATGGGGCCTTAATTTGAAAATGTTGAATCGGACTGAGGAACGCCATACCCTCTGTAGCTGTACTATCTAATCTCGTTGTCCAGCACCTTTCCCGTCTACTTTATGGGGCCCTCAGGCAGAGTGCCAGGAACTACCTGCCCCTGCAAAGGTCTTGGAGAAACTGGTCTATCAGCAACTGGCTGGCTTTATTGAGACTAATGATCTTCTTCATGACTCTCAATCCGGCTTCCGTCCCGGCTATAGCACGGAAACAGCATTGATCGAAATGGCTGATGCTATACACTGGGCGGGTGATGGAGGCTCTAGGGCGGTGTTGGTGCTGCTAGATTTATCTGCAGCATTTGACACTGTCTCCCACTCTATCCTCCTGAATCGTCTTAGGGATATTGGCATCCAGGGAACAGTGCTGAATTGGATATCATCTTTTTTATCTGATCGCAAACAACAAGTCCGGACGCACCTTTTTACTTCCCCTATCAAACCACTTAAGTGGGGTGTGCCTCAGGGCTCTGCCCTGAGCCCTCTCCTTTCTAATGTTTATCTGACCCCTCTGGCTGAACCGATTGCAAAAACTGGGATCAAAATTATATCCTATGCGAATGATACCCAGCTACTGTTCACCTTCAGGGATGTACTCACCTCCACTTTTGATCCGCTAAAAGAGTGCCTGAAGAATATTGCGGCCTGGATGGATCATAACTTTTTAAAACCTAATGCAGACAAGACTGAGATCTTGTTTTTTAATCAACCTTCTCCCCTCTCTTCGAATCTGTGGTGGCCTGATGAATTGGGCTCTGCTCCCCTACCTAAGGATTCAATTAAGAATCTAGGTGTTAGATGGGACAAACATGTGTCCCTCTCTACACAGGTTCAAACAGTGTCGGCCGCCTGTTTTGGCAAAATTAAAATCATTAGAAAATTCATCAATTATCTGCCCAATGCAACCCGTAAAACAGTGGTTCATGCACTGATAACCTCCCATCTGGATTATGCTAATGGACTATATCTGGGTCTTTCACTTAGCTTGATCCGTAGACTTCAGACAGTACAAAATGCGGCGGCACAGCTGATCTACGGGGCACCACTGCGTCACTACATTACCCCGTATTTACGACAACTTCACTGGGTGGCCATTGCTAAGTGAATAGAATTCAAGGTTTTGACCTTAGCTTTTCGAGCAAGTACAGGTGAAGGGACGCTCTATCTAAGGAAGAGACTCCGTCCCTACCATCAAGCCAGACTTCTTCGATCAAATAACAAGCATTTTCTGGTCATCCCCTGATTCTCAAAATCCAGAATGGGAGGTAAGTCCTTTGAGGTGGGTGCTGCCCAATACTGGAATAACTTACCTCTTGAGCTTCGTCTGATTCAGTCTGATTTGGAGTTCCGTAAGTCTATAAAAACCTGGTTATTTAGTCGCTCCGTTAAGCTATGCTGACCTCTCGTTCTGCCCCTGTCTGCTTCAGCACCGGGACACCCTGTTGGGGGTAGCTGTGCGCTTAATAAAATTATTTTATTATTATTATTATTATTATTATTATTCTGGTTGTCTACAAGATTCATTCCTTGCTTCTGTAGGAGAAAACAAACCGGCGTCTAGATTGCTGCCCAGAGACCATGAACCTAATGTGTTGTTGAGAATGTAGGTGCAATGGTACATTTCATCGCCTTGGTGCATGAATACCGTATTCTGGTCCATGGGCAGGCAGCTGTTCCCCTGCAGGGAACTGGTGGAAGTGAATGGAAAAGGTGTGAGATACAGTCACATTTAACAGCAGCTTCCTCTCTCGCTGTATAGGGCCACTCCATTCCGAAGGCATGGCTGGCAGGGGATGCACTTGTGTGGTCCTGGCTGAGACTTGTGTGTTGTTCCCAAAGCCTCTCATGGCGCACTGGGTGAGGCATAGAGATGTGAGGCGTGGAGTCCGCATTTGCTTGCCATATTCTGGTGTACAAGTATGGAGCTGTCCTGATACAGACAGTTGTTTGCTGGCATGCGGACTGGAGTCTGGAATTCGAAGTTTCCACTTCTTCCCCTGCCCCCCACCCTGCCAACACCCTAATACCTGTCCCCCCTCCCCAGGAGCTGCTTCATTAAAATCGAACCCCGATTCCTCTTAGTCCAGAGGAATTTCTCAGCAATTCCAGTACAATAATGAAATCTATTTTCATATATATTGAAGTGGTTTGCCAACCTGGAATAAAAATTGACTTTGATTGTAAGCATACCAGGGGTTGGTGTAGATTTAATTCCAAGGATTCGAGAGTGACTGCATTTTTAGACTGAAAACAGATGGATCCGGCATTTAGAGCCAGCGTGGTTGACAAAACAAAGAAATGGAGAAGAGTTTGCTTCTAGCTCAAAAGGTATTCCAGGCAGTTAGCAAGGAAAACCCTTGGGAAGCCCAGGATAATGCACCAAATGTACAGATAGGCAAGGCAGTGCACGAGTTGGTAAAATGGATAGCACACGATCAAGACAATTAGCCAAAGAGCCTGTCGAGTACAAGTATTGTTCAAAGTCTTTCGAACCAAGTATACCCTCCCCAGAGGAAGATATTAAGAGACTTCTCACGCTCAAATAGACTGAGAAGGCCAGATGCACTCACATACCATGGACATACCTCTCACCCAGCACTCACACATCTCACCCTCCTCCCACACCTCTCACCCTCCACTCACACGTCTCACCCTCCTCCCACACCTCTCACCCTCCTCCCACACATCTCACCCTCCTCCCACACCCCTCACCCCTCTCCCCTGAACTCAAACCGCTCGTCCATCACTTATACTATTGACATACCGCTCACCCTCCACTCACACATCTCACCCTCCACTCACACCTCTCACCCTCCTCCCACACTTCTCACCATCCACTCACTCCTCTCACCCTCCGCTCACACCTCTCACCCTCCTCCCACACATCTCACCCTCCTCCCACACCCCTCACCCCTCTCCCCTGAACTCAAACCGCTCATCCTGCACTTATACTATTGACATACCGCTCACCCTACACTCGCACACCTCTTACCTTGCACAGGGTAACATGTCTCACCCTGTACACTCACACTTTCTCATTCTGCACTAAACACGCATCGATCACTATGCATTGAGGCACTGTCACCCTGCACTCAGACACTTATCAACCTTCATTCATGCACCACTCACCCTGCACACAGAGCACTCACACCATTCTCCCTGCACTCACACACTGCTCCCACACCTTTTAATGTATTATTAATCCAATAGGCGAAACCTGATGCATTTAGCAATGCTTGTTTTAAACTGCGCTCTGATGTCCCTGTACTGGAAAGTCATGATGCCATACCACCTTCTCTGACAGACAATCTAAACAGTTCTTCCTGATTCCAGGGTCTACAAGGCTCTTATTCTCAGCACCAGAGTGACATACCTTGTGTCCAGCTGGAGCCATGATGAAGAAGCCGCAGTCCAGGTTGGAATAGTAAACGTTGGGGAAGTTGGGGGATGAGATGGTGCCAGGAGAGCTGGTGAACGTGCCGCCACATTTTACTGTCAAACAGAATTAAAAATCATGTTAATTACTCTGCAGCACTGAGTACTGGTCACCATTGTACAATTTGCACACGCACAAAACACAGAACAGCTCGGCGTCAGCCCTGCAACAACTATGTGCCAAACAGGAGCAAAGAGTAGGGTTCTTACCCATATATGCTGTCTGTATATCCTTCCATTCATACATGATGTAAAGTGTATACTGCTTTGCTCCTCTGTAATGTACCAATCTTCAGTTGTTGTTTAATAAAAAGAATGGTTAAAAAAAAAAGAGTAGAGTTCTGCCTGAGCCCCCCTGCATGCTGTTTGTGCCTCAGCTCACATGTCCCCAAATATAGTGGTACATGGCCATACATTGAAAACATGGCATGGGGACCCAGTCAGTACACCTTTACTGTCAGGATGGTAAATAAAAGAGCTCATGTCAAGGGAGATGTTCTGCCAATCGAGGACCCCCACTATCAGGGATCATAGTCAGTACTCTCCCACATCACTAATCAGATGTGTCCCATATATTTTGTGCACAGCGTGTTCTTTGCCAACCCACGATTATCAGTGGGCAAGATTCCACAGGCAGAGAAATCAGAATCCATGTCAACTCACCGACCCCCACCCCTCCCTCAGACTCAAGGGGATTATGTCAGTGTGCTAGCCCACGACATCTTGTATTCCAGAGTGAGACATCTATTGACTCTGAGAAACAAGTATTTCCTGCAGTAAACCAAATGCCAACAGGCCCTGATATCCTGAGAGCACAGCTCACTTGATCCCAACAAGAGGCCTTTGCCTCCTCTCTCCCTCTATGCTGTAGGAGGTCTTTGTGTCCTCCTCCCTCCCCTGGGTAGGAGCGCTCTGACACCAAGGGCCATCCCATTGCTGTAGGAGGCCTCTGAGTCCTCCCTTCACTGTCTAAGAGAGGCCTGATTACAAGGACCGTACCATTGCTGTAGGAGGCCTCTGAGTCCTTTATTCTCTGTCTGAGAGTGGCCACACACCAAGGACCGTACCATTGCTGTAGGAGGCCTCTGAGTCCTTTATTCCCTGTCTGAGAGTGGCCACACACCAAGGACCGTGCCATTTCCGTAGGAGGCCTCTGAGTCCTCCTCCTTGTCTGAGAGCAGCCTGACACCAAGGATCGTACCATTGCTGTAGGAGGCCTTGAACCCACTGGCGGTGATGGAGCCATCCGTCACAAACTGCAGTAACATCTCATTTCTAGAAGAGGTGAATGGCTGGAGCTCTCCGGTCCCACACGCTTTGCTGAGTAAGACTGGGGCCGTCTTGTTGTTGCCATCGTAAATTGTGAGGTAGTCAGAGGCACAGTTTGGGGAGGACTGGAGATCAAAGGCATCAAACTGCAGAAGAATCTGAGAAGAAAGAGAAGAAAATTAGACATACAATTTCTAGAGTGTCTTGAGCTTTCTAGCTTTCATTTGTTTAAAAAGGACTGATTTTCAGTTTTTGAAAGATATCCCAGACTAGACTCAGTTGGTGATTTCGCATTGACTCTCGGCCAATGCATGCAGCCCTTTACCTCGACTCTTTAATTCAGTGACTGCTTCTGTCTATGGCCTCTGTCACCACTATTCCTCTGATGGAGCAGGTAAAGCAAAATGTTGTATACCTCCTCTATTTTGCATGAAAATACTAATTACATAACCTACTTATATTATAATTGAATTAACTGTTTGCGGTGTTATGTCAATAAACTATTTGCACCTTTTATTAAACACCAATTACACATGGGACTTATTGCTATTTGCATGGCAGAATAACTCTAATAACTAAAACGTGTACGCCTATTAATAGTAGTAAGTGTGGTAATAGGATATTGTATGATTTATGTTGCTTTTGTGAGGTTTGCGTTCCTGTTTTGGACCGAAGGGTGAGTTTTATTGCTTTTAATGTCGCTAAAAGCTAGGAAAATACTAATACATAAAGGGATTAGTGAGGGTTTAACATTAGAATCTTCATTTATATGTATTAATTACTCTTTTGTGTTTGTTTTGCTTAAGGTGGCATTTGGGCCAACCAAAACATGGCATCCAAAATGGAGTTCAGAAGTGGCCACCGCCTCGTGAGCGCGATGCCTACTGCGCAGACTCGGATGACTCAGTAGACCTCCAGGCAACCTCAAGTCAGCACAGTGTTCCCGGTCAAGGATAGGAACATGAAGGACTGCCAAACCTCAGTCAGTAAAAAACTGGTCTAAATGAACAATGGAGACATACAAGCAAGCAACTACAATGTTGCATGAAGATGTCATACACGGAGGAAGTGAACCAGCAGAATCCGTGAGACCCCAAACCGATGAGAAATTTGGACGATATTGCAAAACCTCATCAAATCAACCAATCATATGCGTCCTTAGTCCGAGAATGTTTCATGTTATCACAAAATGTATTATAAAAAGAGTAGTAGAATAGGGAGGAAAAAGGCTGTCTTCTTTTTCTTGATGACCGCACACCACTATCAACCCCACAGACAGATGCTTGCACGATTTCTGGTCCTTTGGAGATCTTTGGGACTGTAACGTGCTGAGCAAAGAACTTTCCGGACTTTGAGCTTTGGCCTGCTTTATTTGGACAATTAAACGGCTAAAATTCGGTTATGCAGACCCAATTGAATTAGAAAATCCCACTAGCAAGAATAGGTAAATATAAAATGTCATGCGATTTGTGCTGATTTATTAAAATTCTAAACATTGATTGACCAAAATGCTAATAATTGCAAACAATATTTAGATAAACAAATATTTGATTAACAAAAATTATGAGTTTGTGGTTTTTCAGAAATAAAGAGATTAGAGGATTCTGAAGCTTAAATGTGTTTTAGCTGGTTCTAAATCACCATCAAACAGTCCAACTAATTGGTCCATCGACAAAGTGGTGGAGTGCCTTGATGTTAAGATTAAGATCCTATAGGAAGTAATGCAAATGTATATTCTGTAATATAACTTGTCTTCCTTATAGGTAATAAGGTACCCCCCCCCACATGTCCAGCGCTTAGTTATTCATCCCTCCTGTGTGCAGACTCATGAGAGAAACGTATGAGTGTTGGTGTTATGGGCCCCACCAATG
Organism: Triturus cristatus; assembly: GCF_964204655.1. Lineage (NCBI taxonomy): Eukaryota > Metazoa > Chordata > Amphibia > Caudata > Salamandridae > Triturus > Triturus cristatus. Next base: position 45,714,852 of record NC_140583.1, on the reverse strand, counting down.
AATGCATGTGTGAATGAGTTGGTGTGACGTCGGGTCTGCAGCGCAGGAAGGATAGTTGTAAATTTGCTCTCTCTTTTTTTCCGGCTTTGCGCTGGATCACCTCCACTTCAACTGTGTGTTCAAAGAGACATGACACCCTAATGTGGTCCCTGCTCTGCGTGTTTTTTCTCTCTTGGTGCCTCTACTTGGAACCAAACTTCTGCTGATGCCCAGGTACCTCTTGTGAAGAAGTTACACACTGGATTCTTGATTGCTTGTGCTAAGCTGCGGCTCTCTGTCAACACCACATACTTAAAGGAAGAACTGTGAGAGCTAAGGTGATGTAAGCTTCAAGACACCTGGCACAGTCGGTTCCTCGCTGGGCTCATAGTGAAGGTCCTAGACCTCTGGGGCACTGCCTCTGGATTGTTAATAACCTGTGTCCTACCTTTGAATGTGAGTGATGCCCAACAAAATACCAACGAACGAAGAAGGCTGCCGCCCTACAGATGAAACCTCACAAAGGATTTCCACATTGGGAAGAGAAGCTCAAGCTTTGTGCAAGGGTTATTCGTTAGAATATCGAGCAGAGAAATATCACGCACAAAAACATTGTAGCCAGAATATCAGCAATAGCAGCATCCAGAGTATGTATAGCTAAGTATAGATTAACTACTCTCCATATCACCTTACCTTGAAGCCATATATCGATATATTGTATAGTAAATCTATACTTATCAATACATATATTGACCATAACCATATTTTGGTAGCTGATATTTTGGCTATGATTTTTTTGTAGCACTATATTCCAAACTCAGTATTCTTGTCCCATACACTCAGAGTGTAATACCTGTCGCTTTGCACCCCAGTATTCTGTCCTGTTACACTGTTCATTACTAGATTTACCCTTATATGCCCACATCCTCTGGTGAACTACACTGACATTCTCTCTCACCTATTGTTTACTGCCCCCTTGTGGTATTTCTTTGAAGCCCAATTTGAACTTACTTAAGGTCTAGCTTACTTGCTCCATGCAGACCCACACTTTAAGCTGTATTCCGTCTTCTCTGCGGTGGCAGCACCACTATAGATTTAAATAACACCTACGAATCAGTTTGTCTCAGAAGTTCTGCGGCGATGGTGCTGCCATCCTTAGAGAGAACATTCCAAGTACAGATCCTACTCCTTGTTGATGGACCACTCTAACCATAGTGACCTGCCTCGGCAGCTACCTCTGCCACCTGTCAATCAGGCAGGTCCTAACCCACTGTACTACTCTAAGCCTGACCCCCAGGCAGCTAGGACTCTGGCAGGAGGAAAGCGTGACTGGCTTCATTACCTTATCAGAAGGCACTCGGATCAGGTAGATACAGTTGATGTTGTTTGGGTACGAGGAGGGGTTATTTGATGACTTCACAGTTCCGGTCGGGTCAGAGAGAAGAGTGCTGCACAAACCTGAAACCATATATGAAAATGAAAATTCTTTAAAAAGTGATGTCTTGAAAATTTACAATGACTGTGAAAGGTAGAAGTTCCACATTCTACCAGCTCCTACAGAGAATTTCTCAGTCAGGCTCACCAGTATTTAAGCAGGTATCTTATACCTCCACCAAAAAGAAGCCCCTTGACCTATACAATGATCTCTGTGGATAACCAGCACTCAGTGCAAGTCTTAGCAAGTCTTAGCATTGATCTGTTCTCACACAGGAACATAAGTCGGCACCCTGGTGCAGATAAAATAGCAGCAGAGATAGGATCACGAACAGAATATTTCTATCTCTCCACTTTCTCTTTTCTGGTCTTCAGTGACATGTATCCAGGTCAAAGAAATATACGTGGAGTATAGCTATTCTAATGAGAAAAAGACATATAACACTTAAAGGCAGGGATATTTTCAAACCTAGGAATCCATAAAGGGAACTAATAGGGCCATAGCAGGTCTCTAACCTTAAAACCATCTGGAACTCCCCTATAAGAGGAACATGTTTCCTTAAAGAATTAATTTGTGCTTGTGAATTCCAGGGTCCACTGAATGTATGCTGGGAGTTAAATGCTGAGATAACATTTCAAAATAAATGCACCTTCACTCAGAAATCTAAAATGCTGGGATCCAATCAAAGGATAATTGCTGGGATCCACCCAGGGGATAAATGCTGGGATCCAATCAAAGTATAATTGCTGGGATCCAACCAGGGGATAAATGCTGGGATCCGATCTTGGGATACATGTGGCAACTCAATCAGGCAATACAATTTGGGATCCCAGTGGGCAGTAATTGCTGAGATCAAATCAAGTGATACATCCTGGGATCCTATCAGGGGATAAACGCTGGGATCCCAACAGGAAATAAATCCTGGAATCCCATCAAGGGATACATTCTGGAATCCACTCTGGGAATATGTTCTGGGGTCACATTTGAGGACAAGTGCTGAGATCTGAACAGAGGATAAATGCTGGAATTGCAGGAGGTGAGAACAAAGATAATTTCTTGACAGGTCAGACACAAAGGGGCCGATTCACAAAACTAATCTGAAACAAAATCCTAAAATTACTACTTTTGGTATTCACAGAAGACATTTAGAAGTAGTAAAGTTAGGATTTTGTCTAAAATTAAGATTTTGTCTTAAGTTAAACTTAAGTTAAACTTAAGTTTGTCTTAAATTTTGATTTTAAGACAAAATCCTAATTTAAGACAAAATCCTAATTTAAGACAAAGTCTTAATTTAAGACAAAATCCTACCTTAAGACAAAATCCTAACTTTACTACTAATAAATGCCTTCTGTGAATAACGAATAAGTAAGTTTAGGATTTTGTCTCAGAATAGTTCTGTGAATCAGCCCCACAGTGTCAGGATTGGGCCTTTCAAGTCATCAGAGAAGAAGTTTGAAGGTGGGGTCCCCCAGGGTTCACCCTTCTCTCTCACTATTTCTCTCCCCTGTCCTTCAAGGCACTTTATCTATCATTAGGACTAGAGACCTGAAATATTGTTTATGTGCTGACGATATACTAATCTATCTGTATGTGTGGGGCCTGAAGGAGGGGTTCTTTGTCCTTAAACAAGGCCTAAATAATGTGGCCAGGTGAATAAACAAAAGTGGACCCAAGTTAAGTAGAGCAAAATCTGAGATGCTCTGCATAGGATCATGTCACGGAGTTCTGAATAATTTCACTTAGCCCCCGGACTTTATTTGGGATCCCATGCACCTTCACTCAGAAATCTAAAAGGCTTGGGGTCATCTGAGAAAGAGGCTCACATCAGCTCTGTAGTGCTTCTGGTTTATTCAGCTTAAGACAACTGCAACAGAGATTGCTCTACATCCAAAACAAATATCACAAAATCATATCTGGTTCACTGACTGTTTCAAATATGGATTAAACCAATTCCTTTATGAGTGTGCTTTCAAAAAATCTAATTACTAAGATGCAACATATACAGGATATGGTGACATCAATTATTATAAAACAAGGGATACATTGTGATTTATCAGGCTAGACATCATTGGTACCCATCCAAAAGTCCATTCCAAAAAGTCATCATCTTCAACACAGCATTCCTTGTTTTGAAGTGCATCAAGGAAACAGCACCAGCCTGTCTGTGTGGTAGAACCACTAGACATCTTCCCTCCTGCAACTCAGGCTCTTGTGGCTTATATCTTCTTCACATCGCAGGTCCTGTTATTCAGGGGAAGGGAGACTGCAGATTCTTGCTGGTCAAGATTTTGAATGTAGTGCCACTGGATATTAAGAATAGACATACTCTGCTTACCTTTAGGAACACCTTAAAACATTCATGTGTGCTCTTTTTTGGAGCACTTATATGTATATTGTATTTTGTGCTATTTATATAGTGAGTCTGGCGCCTAAACACAATCATTTATTTCATAGTGTGAACTCTAAAAATAAACTTTAAAAAAGTCCCATTTTAGTTGAAATTAAACTTGAATAATTAAAAACATAATATAACCAGCTAGAATTAAAAGATGCTGGGACTGCTGTGGAATTTCAGACTATTAATGCATACATGCACTCCTTACCGCACTGATACAGGGTGTTGATTTTGGAAACATCCAGGTTGCTAAGCCCATTTCTCTGTCCAATGGGTCTGTCAGGATTTGGCTTTGGGATGATGCTCGGCTGTCCAAATTTGTTACTGAAAGCATACCTGGGGAAAGGAAGACCTTACAGGTAAAGCCTATCATGTTTGTGCCATTATTGTTCATGATTCACCCATAGAAATCTACAATAAGTCTATCTGTGGGTCAAATATTTCGTGATTACTTAAATCGTTGAATGTCTAAATATAGTCTCAAAGATGTTCCTGAACTAACCCCCTGCAGATCCTTCCCTGCTCAGTCTAAAACTTCACCGTTTTCCATTTATTGAGCCTCTAAGGCATGGAGGACAGAATATATACACCTTAGCACCTTCACCCTCACTCAGAGTCTCAGATCTTAAAAAGCACTGATTTGCAAAATTCCTCCTGTCAAGTCTCACAACATTTCTGCTTTCAACAGAGGTTGACTTTAGCACTGAGGTACCATCCTCATGTGATTCATCAACAATGGCGCTTCCACTCTAAACTGAGTATGTTCACCAACTCAGACAGCATTTACCTGTCCTTCTTCACCCATGGACTTTCCACTCTATGGTAACATGTTCACTCACACAGCCATGACTCACCTTCACTTTCTTACCTTCATCACCTACGGCAGTTCCATACTGTAGCACCCATGTTCACCAACCCAACTGTCATTCCATACCCCACTTCACATACAGAGCATCAATCCTAACCAATGAAGTTCACCAACACAGACATGATGGTATTACTCTTCCTCATCCATGGACATTCCACTCTGTTGAAACATGCTCACTGACACAACCATGAATATACTGCCCTTTTTCACTTTCGTCCTCCTAAGCCGCGTCTACATTCTGGCACTCATGAACACCAACCCAGCCATCTTTCCTGTTGCTCCTTTTCCCTCCTAACAGACAGAGTCAACACTCTGGTGGTCTTCTTCACATATAGAGGTTCCAATATGCAACATGCTCCGCTTCCTGGTCCCCCCCTCCCACCATCAAAGGTGAAATACACACCGCCCTCTACTTCCCAGGTCCAGCAATCTCAGTAATGATTAAGACGATCACATCAGAATGTGATCAAAATCACTGGGTGTGAGTTAGGGTTTGATGGATGGAAGGCTGGGGGGGGTGTCATAGGACATTACCTATGCCATCCTGACTGTACTCCATCTGCCAAATTTAGACAGGACCGCCAGCCCAGCTGTCATTTACAATAAAACGAACCACCATCACTGCGCTTCCTTCCAATTACTAAAGGTTTTCGCCCAGATTGCGGGGGTCGGTTTTGTTTTGTTCCTGTCCCTCAATGCTAGGTTCGGTGATGGACAGGGAAAAACAAATATTACACCGTCTCCCCTAAATAGGGCAGGCATTGTAATACCATTCCTCAGATTGCCGCTACTCCACTGGGCTGTCAGAGGAAGTATTTCATCACCAGAGCCAACAGGGGTTCTGTCGACGAGGTACTTAGTGTTCGCCCATCATCTTTAAATGAAGCGGGTGGTCCTAGGGTTTGGAGGAGAGGGACATCCGTCATGTTTGCAAAGGAGTAACCTGTCCCCCAAAATCTAAATCATGTTCATAATCTATATGTAAAAGCCTTTAATGAGAGTTTTGAATAGAAGATCTCTTCTTAGCTGAGCATCGGAGACTTACTTCCCATAATGCATCACGGAGGAGTAGTCGTATTCCAGGCCAAGGTTGTTGGTGTTCTCTTTGTTGAAGTTGGCGATGTTTTCTGTTAAGAATAGCAGACAGTAAACATGAGTTAGTGACGACTGAGCCTGATAGGGCACATTTCAATGACGACAAGGTGCCAGCTCACTAGGGGGCAGTTCTGCCTTGTGCCATTGCAGAGGTTAGAAGTAGTCTAATGGATAAGCTGTGAAACTGGGAGCATGCCGGGGCGAGTTCATATCTGAGGCTCAGCATCAGATCGCAAAGCATACGATTTGAGATAAATCACTTAATCGCTTTAGCATCTGATATGAAGTTGTAAAATTCAAAATATAAATCCTATTTGATGAGGAGCACCATATTGCTGCCGAGTGAGGTTCACACAAAATAAAAGCCAATGCCTACATACATGCAGAAGCGATACACTGGAGTTTCGACCAATTTTAAAGATAACTCACTATGATTTTTTGAAGGGAAAATCATCCTGTTTTGTTTCCTTATGAAACTTTTTTGCCTCATAAAGTGATCCAACCCCCTTGATAATCTCCAGGGTGCACCCTCCACCTTACATTGTATAGTATTGTATCATATTTGCATTTATATGGATTTTACTGTCCTTGACAAGGCACTGAAGCCCTTCATGCCAGGGAGCACACTGCTCCGGGCACCCAAGGTTTAATGGGTAAACCAGTGGTTGTTGGTTATTGGGATTAGTCTTGTGCTCTCAAGAAAACCGCACAATGCATTTACTCCAGTGTCTTTGAGGAATTGAAAACTATTAGGAGTTAGAGGTGATTAATTGGGAAGTGGAGGTGGTATGTGACCTTTAATAGGTGATTTGTGGGAAAGAAAGAGGAGGTGAGGTATTATTACTTTGCAGGAATGACTTTTAAAGCAGTGGTGATTGATTTGAAAATTTGGAATAAAATGAGGAAATTACCAATAATGTAATTATAAAGATTGATGCAAACATGCCTGTGACTTAAAGTGGGCTGTGCTCAGAGAGAGGAGACGTGCATTCGATTGAAAGCAGAGGGGAGTTTGTCATGCAGAAGTTTTTAATACAGAGGAGGCTTTTTGAGGTGCCGTGCAATCAGAGAATGAAAAAACTGTAGAAAGAAACACCATTATTTGCATGTGATATAGTGGAGTGAGAAAGAGTGATGCTCAAGGCGCTGTGCATCTCATCTGGCCCTGGACCCACATAAAAACACATGCTTTGTATCAGGTTTGTGTTACTTTTCTAATGCAAACCCGATTCAACGGGTTCATGTGGAATTTACAATCCAACGCAAATCGCGATTTGTGTTGGATTGTAACCCAAAGCAGCAACATTTGTGCTTTGCTCGTCCTTGCATTACTTTGAGTCAAAGGGGTATTCCATGGGTGGTGCACAGGTGTTACTATGCAACAACCCATGGGTTTTGACAAAAATCCCTACCTACAAAGAACTGTAGACAGGAATTTGGGCCTCAATTCTGTGCCTCCTCAAGGCAAGTGCCACAGGGTGAAAATCTTCCATTTCTCGTTTTCCCCACTTTGCATGTGTGCTGCATTGTACAGCACACATATAAAGTGGGAAAGCATAGCTTTTATATTTGAAGGGACCAATTTCAGCATAAAAACTATGGTTCAGAGAAAGCAGCCATTCTAGCACTATTGTGCAAGGGTCTCTGTGTTGGCACATGTCTGCCTAAAGTCTGCCACCAGCACTGGGAGAGACCTGAACTGCACCACATCTTAGTATTGCATTCACACAATGCAGCGCAGCAACTTAACATGATGTGCTGTGCAGCAATACATGACTTCTGTGTATATCTGGACCCCGTGTCTCTGTAGCGCGGCACTGCACTTAGCAATCATTGATCTTCATTATCGATTTCAGGAAAATGAATTTTAAGACTGAGTCACAATTTATCCGGTGCCAAACATTTTAATGTAGGCCAACAGGAAATGGTTTGCTCCAGTTAATGACCTCAGCAGTGGACACCCGACTGCTTCTGACAGTGACACATATGGATCACTGTAAGGAAGGGTCAGATTGGTAGAAAGGGTGTGCTGGTGGGTAACTTTGATCAAACCTAAGCTGAGCCAATCAGATCTCTAAATCAATGCCAAGGCGAACTCATCAGAAATCTGAGTTCTACTCGGCTTCCCACTCAGTGGTAAACGAAGCCCGGGGTGTCACTGACCAGGTGAGATGTTCTCCGGCATGATGGTCACATAGTTGTCACGGTCGCTTCGGCTCTGCTCGTGGTAAAAGCCCAGGGCGTGGTTCAGCTCATGCTGGATGGTTCCTCTAGACATACATCCCCCGGAGAGAGATACCTGCTGACCTCCCCCTGTCTTCCCGACGTACGACCAGCACCTACGGGAGAAGATGGACAAGAGAGATCCAAAAATCACTGCAATGACACCTTTGGAGAAAGAATATTACAATATTATCCCATGCAAAGTCATCTGTCTGTGTGTCTCCTCACCGACTGTTGCTCTCTGCAAGGGAAGAGGGGCTCTAGGACAGTGACATTGAACAGTCGAAGTTGTGATGAAAGACCTTGCATGTAAAGAAAAGCTGAGTCACCCTGCACCAGTCTGATTCATTTCTGGCCTATCCTGTGAGATTTTCTCCCAGTGGACTCCACATCTGTGGGTATTGTGTGACTGAGGGAGGCAGATCTACCATCTGCCTATGGGTGAATCTGTTCAGTCCCCAATGTCTGTGATCCATACTCCAACTCAGTCAGAGTTCTGGTTGTGTGTGGCATGTTACATGTGTGTTGTGCAACTGAGAAAGCATATGCATTGAGTGTGGTGTCCTAAAATGATGGGTCCCTCTAGGTTGTCTTTTATCTTTCGTGTACTGTTTTCTGCCTCTGGAATCTATGCATTTAGACCTCATTGATCTATTGGTGGAACTAGAATAGACAGTACATCTCTTTCCTTCTAGACCCAACATTTTTGTCCCGCAAGACCATGAGACACCCTCCTGCCTTGTATTGTGATGGTCATCACATCGAGAGACCTGTCCAGTCAAACATCAAACATATTAAAGTCAGGCTGGTACACTGTAACACTTTGTCTGGCATCTTTGCTCCACTGAACAGGAGAATTATACACATCACCATATTTAAAGAGTAAAGACCCATTCCTAGTCGTAGCAGAGAACAGCATAACATCCCCTTATAGAATAACACTTTTCACGGACTCCAACTGGACTGACGTACTGCAAGCATGCTAGGGTATTGCCTGAGGTTGTATTTAGGCCACATGAGCACCTTGGACCTTCTGTGTTTTAGGTGTTCTCTATATTAACTCCTTTGCTTTACTTTGTGTTGATGCAATTCACACTACAAAATAACAAAATATCCTTTCTACTGGATTTGTAGTTAATTGTGTGAGTTCCAAACCCTCCAGGAGGTGGTCCTGGAGCAAGCCTTGGCTACTCGGCCTTGCTGCTCTTAAGGAATCACAAGCACAACAGGAGTAATTCAGTTGTGGTGCAATGGAACCTGTGTCCCTGGGATACCAGTGGTAAATGATGTGGCACAGTAGCCACTAACCACTGATACCGCTCAGTAACCACTGACTGCCGCAGAACCTTATTAAACTCTTAACAGTTTATTGAAAACAACTGTAAGAAGAGTGTCACATCCAGACCTCAGTGGCCACCCTCACAACTGTCAAGGATGGATTCTTTCAGCTAGGGAATTCCAGCTTCAGCAAGTGGAACACATCCACTTCTGATTATATTTGAGGGACATGTGATTCACTGACAGAAATACAACCCATGCTACAAGATTGAGAGGAAGAGAAGACACACCAAAAGAGAACCCAGTGATGGTAGTCTCATCACAACACTGAACAAAGCATACAGAATCCAGCCATCAAAACACTAGGGAATGAACAAAGCATACAGAATCCACCCATCACAACACTAGGTAATGTATAAAGCATACAGGATCCAGCCATCAGAACCTCTAGAGAATGAGCAAAGTAGAGAGGATCCTGCCATCACAACATTAGGGAACGAACAAAGCATACAGGATCCAGCCATCACAAAACTGGGGTACGAACAAAGCATAGAGGATCCAGCCATCATAACACTAGGGACTGAACAAAGCATACAGGATACAGCCATCAAAACACTAGGGAATGAACAAGGCATACATGATCCAGCAATCACAACACTAGGGAATGAGCAAAGCATATAGAAGCCAGCCATCACAGCAGTAGGGAATGAACAAAGCATACAGAATCCAGCCATCAAAACACTAGGGAATGAACAAAGCATACAGGATCCACCCATCAGAACACTAGGGAATGAACAAAGCATACAGGATACAGCCATCAGAAACTCTAGGAAATAAACAAAGCATACAGGATCCATCAATCACAACTCTAAAGAATGAACAAAACATACAGGATCCAGCAATCACAACACTGGGGAATCAACAAAGAATACGGGATACAGCAATCACAACACTAGGGAATGAACAAAGCATATAGGAGCCAGCCATCACAGCAGAAGGGAATGAACAAAGCATACAGAATCCAGCCATCAAAACACCAGGGAATGAACAAAGCATACAGGATCCAGCCATCAAAACACTAGGGAATGAACAAAGCATACAGGATACACCCATCAGAAACTCTATGGAATAAACAAAGCATACAGTATCCAGCCACCACACACCACTAGGGAATAAACAAAGCATACAAGAATCAGCCATCAAAGCACCTGGAATGACCAAAGCATACAGAATCCAGCCATCACAATACTAGGGAGTAAACAAAGCATACAGGATCCAGCCATCAGAACCTCTAGGAAATGAACAGAGAATACAGGATCCAGGCATCAGAACCTCTAGGGAAAGAATAAAGCATTCAGGAGCCCACCATCAGAACACTAGGGAATGTACAAAGCATACAGGTTCCACCCATCATAACACTAAGGAATGAACAAAGCATACAGGGTCCAGCTGTCAGAACACTAAGGAATGTACAAAGCATACAGGATCCAGCCATCTGAACACTAGGGAATGTACAAAGCATACAGGATCCAGCCATCACAACTCTAGGGAATGTACAAAGCATACAGGATCCACCCATCACAACACTAACGAATGAACAAAGCATACAGGATCCAACTATCAGAACCTCTAGGGAATAAACAAAGGATACAGGATACAGCCATCACAACACTACGGAATGAACAAATCATACAGGATCCATCCATCACAACACTAGGGAATGAACAAAGCATTCAGGATCCAGCTATCACAGCACTAGGGAATAAACAAATCATACAGGATCCAGCCATCACAACACTAGGGAATAAACAAAGCATTCAGGACCCAACCATCACAACCCTAGGAAATAAACAAAGCATTTAGGATCCAGCCATTAAAACCTCTAGGTAATATGCAAAGCATACAGGGTCCATCCAACACAACACTAAGGATTGAACAAATCATAGAGAATCGAGCCATCAGAACCTCTTAGTTATTTATAGTCCAGAGGTCCTAACATTGAGGGCCAAAAACAGTAGGTGGGATTGCATGGAACTGCAGATCTATCATACAGAATCCACAGACCCTTATGGTATACTGTCACCGGGAGGTCAAAGGCCATTTGGTATTTTTTCTCACAAAGAGGTGATTCTCCATGGAAGGTCCACCACTAAATCCACATCACATTGAAAGTTTTTCACCAAGAGTCCTCTGCCCTTGGAAGCTTTTTCACTGAGTGTTCTCTGCCTAGGGAAGGGAATGTTCTGCAAATAGTTTCCAGACATTGAGGGTCATAAATTGTTAGAGGATGTATCACTAAGTCTCCACAGACCAGTGACACCCCTTTAATGGATGCTGACAGCCCATGGAGGACCATCTCCCACAGAGAACCCACAGTCCATGGAAAGTCTATGATTTAAAATCCCCAGCGCATGTTAGGTCTTTCACTGTGAATCCACAACTCATAGAGGGTCATCATGGAGAGTACTGAACCCATGGACTATATTTAAATGAGAGAACACAGCCCCTGTGGCTACATCAGTGCAAGCTCACAGAACATGAAGGATCATTCACAGAGGCACAAAGAACATGGAGGGACTCTAAGCGGCAGTCAGCAGCCCAGTGGCGATCACATACTGAGGGCTTTGAGTATGTAACTAATTATCAAGTCTTTTTTTGATGAACCTAAAACAATATACAGTATAGATTTATTATTTTAAACTAAACCTCTATATCCCTTAAAGATATGCATATCGATATATAGTCCTATTTGGGTGCAATGTGAATCAATCGTGGTGCTGCGTTTTGCACAAGTTGTAATTTGTAGATCAGAAGCGCAGGAAGACCAGTACAGACCGAGTTACAACAATCCAGTCTACTTAATGTCAAGGACTGGGCCAAGATCTTCTGGGAGTCAAAAGGCAGAAATGGCAATTTTCCGGAGTACTTTCAACATAAAATAGCAAGTGAGTTTTGAAATTTGAAAACAAAAAGAGAAATTGTAATAAAAAATCACTCCCAGATTGCGAGCTGATTCTGTTACATTTTCAGTGGTATCAAAGGAGCCAGGCCACCAGTGAGAGGGACACACATCTGGTTTACCAATCTGAAGATCTCAGTTCTAGTGGTAGCACTCCTTAGAGTGTCTTGTGCCCTTACCCATCCATGGGGTGGATCTGGAGATATTGAGCCTATGTCATTGAGCCCTATCGGGTATGATGCTGAATGTAGGATCAGTCCTTAGAGTGCCTTGTGCTCTTACCCATCCACATTAAACATAGATTAAACCCTCTGTCCCTCAGAACCTTGGTATGAGCAATATAATCTACAGTGAGTCCTGTTGGGTAAAACAATTGCTTAGCAAACACAATTAATGATTAGCAGTATCTATCCTAAATGACACTAAATGACATTCAGTGTCATTTAGGATAGATACTGCTAATCATTAATTGTGCTTACTTACCCATCCGCAGGCAGCGTCTAGAGGTAATGAGTCTATCAGATGGAGCCCAATCTCGTGTGATGCTGAATGTACGATCAGTCCTATGTGTGACCTGTGCTCTTACCCATTTGTATCAAATGACAATGTCTCAATGTGGGTATCATTGGAGGAGCAAATACAGTAAGCAAAATTGAATTGCTAAGGATTAAATCGGCGTAGGGAGAAACACAGGGAGACGTATACATGTAGGGTTTTCTGTATTTAGAATCTATTAAAACATGTTGGGCATATTAAACAGCATATGTACAAGCAAATGGAAAGAAAGCACTGCGTTACATTAATGGACATGTAACTGATAGGATAATGTGCACAAGTGCTCGTGAAAATTGTGACGGTGCAAGTGGCACGTGAAGTGGTATATACAGCTGTGGTGTAGGGCGCAACGAAGAACAAAGTGGTACAACAAGTATTACATATTTAAGACATCCAGGCAGTCAATGATATACAAATTACAAAAGACAATGGATAGGATGTCCGTAACAAGGGGGCACCAGAAGTTACGCTGTTGAAGTCAACGGCGTTTCGGCCTGCTGAAGTCTAGGCCATCATCAGGACTGGTTACATACAAATTAAAGGCAGTGTGCGGTTGGAACGGCAGCGGAGTCAAACCGGGAACCGTGAGGTCGGAGCGGCAGCAGAGTAAATCCGGGAACCGTGAGGACAAACGAATGTGCAGGTGAAGGGATTCAGGAGGGGTCCAGAAGCCAATGAATGGGTGAATGATTAAGTTGGAAGCAGTTGAAGTGAACAGCGTTTCGGCCTGCTGAAGTTTAGGCCATCATCAGGACTGGTTACATACAAATTAAAGGCAGTGTGCGGTTGGAACGGCAGCGGAGTCAAACCGGGAACCGTGAGGTCGGAGCGGCATCAGAGTAAATCCGGGAACCGTGAGGACAATTGAATGTGCAGGTGAAGGGATTCAGGCGGGGTCCAGAAGCCAATGAATGGGTGAATGATTAAGTTGGAAGCAGGAGTCAATCGCGGAGCAATGGTTCAGAGCGTTCAAGGGGCCGGTGTTTACAGACTAACTCCTGTGGTCTGATACTGCTTACCCATATACAGGCAGGATCTGGAGGTAATTTGGTTCCACCGTGCGGGTCACAAAGCGGATGCAGGTCACTGTTGCAAACTCACTCATTGCATTTGTAATGGCAGCCAGATCTTGGGCACCTGAGGGACAACAGAGGAAAGGAGAGGATGACATAAGGTGAAGCAACCTGGAAAGGTATCTCTGAAAGGCAATGTTGAGCCTTGGTGTAAAAGTGAACTCACTGTAAGTGGGACTGAGGGTGTAGGGCACAGGGACGGTCCCATCTCTGGATTTAGGCCAGAAGCAGCTGTTGTTTGTACATATCCTGGCACTGCGGCCTGGTTGGACGGCAATGTCTCCCTCGTGGACCAGCTGTGAGCTGCCTACAACAGTAAAGCACAGTGCTAGTATTCAGTGTCTGTCATAACACTAGAATGAACAAGAGCACACAGAAGAGAAGGCGGCTGATCTTATGCCTAGAGCACAGTTTCAAGAAATAAATAAAAAATGCAGATGCAGCCATTTCCACACAAACCTTGGCCTAAGCATCTACTTAAGAAAACAAACTACCCCAATGACTGAAAAAAGCCCTCAGCGCGCAGACATGCACCGCGAGCGACTGCAGCGGGTAACGTTCACTGGGAATGGTTTCCAGTGTCTGAAATTCCTACAGTGTTGCCATCTTGTCATATCAGGAGTAGTTAATTATGGCACCACTAAAAACATTTTACTGGCTTGCCATAATAACTTGGAGCATATTAAGACAGAAAAATCAGAATAACAACTGCAATGGCCATATGCCTTCTAAGCGCTTTATGTCTTTGTTCAGCAAACACCAGCAATGACAGAGGCTGCCCTTTCACCCTGTCACCGCCCTAGATTCCATGTACTTCTCTCACATTTGTATTGATTAAGTCTTTAAATCTAAGTTAGTATTGTACATGTTATTATCTGTGTTACATACAAGTATGAACTAATATATAGAATACTTTCACTAACTGAACTAGACCAACGAGCAGGTTCAATTGACACAATTTGCAGCACACAAAGGTTAGTTTAATTTTCAATGATATGATTGTATTAACACAATCCTTCAAAATATATACCAGTGTGGGCCAATCATATACTTTGATCAATGATAGTAGTTTGGTGGTGATGAAATGATGTAGGAATCTGGCTCTGCATATACCATACCAAAGTAAGGTATAGCGTGCACAGTGTCCAGTGGATCCCCAAAGGCTTACAGAGGTAATTGTAGATACCACCTTATTCTCTATTTGTGGTAGTGTGGGCGAGCAGTAATGCTTTATCGTAGGTTAGTGTTAAGCATTTATTGTACACACTTAGGCAAGAAACGATGTCACCCACTCAAAGACTGAACTCAGAACAATAGTTTGTATAAAAAAATATTTCTTTAGTTGTATTTTATTTTTAGAACCAGGTAGAACTTGGTAGAGGTAAGTAAAAATTGTACTTTTCAAAACAGGTTGATAAGAATATGCAAACTGGATGAAATTGACTTTAATACCAGTTTGAAAAACAGTTAAAGGCAGTTGATATTTGTAATTATTTTGTGATTACTTTTTAGAGTACTTTTGAGATAACTTTTTTTGCAAAGTGTAGTATGCCTAGATATCACACTGGGACATTTCCTAGACAAAGGTAAGTAAAACACTTTTGGATTAAAAACAGTTGCTTGGGTTGCTAAGGTCAGGCCAAAGGGGGATCCAAGTTAGCATACAAGGTGCACCCACACAGGCACAGGGACGGCAGGTTGCTGAGTTTTTCTCGGGTTCCCTGTTGTTTTCAATTGAAGATCTCTGGTCGGAACAAAGACTGCAGGTTCAGGCAGGGAGGCTTCCTTGAGGCAATTCCCAATTGAAGAGGTAATTTGGGATGTAGGGAGATGTCTGGATGCCATTGGTTGGTCCACCCAAGGTCATGGGGTGTCGAGTGCGGGGGTGTCTTTAGGCATTGGGTTTCCTTACCACCTCTGGTCGCGGTTGGGGGGACCCTTGAGGTAGAGGCTGCAGGCGTCCTCGGGAGGCTTGAAGTAGGTCAGTGATCACCAGATACCAGGTCAGATTCGCTGGGGGGACCTCTGTGTGGTGTTGGGCTACTCGGGCCATGGGTGGCGGGTGCAGAGTGGTGCAGACTGGCTTATTTGGCCAGAGCCAGAGTCTGGTTCTAGAGCCAGTCCGGTGCTCACGGGAGACAGAGTCTTTGCAGGGAGGGTAGGTCCTCTGGAATCTGGGGGAGTTGCTGGCTGCTGGACATGCTGGGGTTCCGGTGGAGTAGGTGGAGGTTGGGACAGCCCGGTAGGGCTGGGGCTGAGGCAGTTGGTGTCCTCCTCCTCTTTCTTTAGCACGGCTCTTCAGTCCTTTTTATTCTTCTTCTTGCTTGTATGGAGAGGCAAGGTTCGAAGTCACACCTAAATATTAAATGTAGGGGGATTGCAGGTAGGTACAAGTCTGGACAAATGGGTCCCTTCCTTGGGGCGGGTACACCCCTTATTATGCCACCCTCCAGTGGGAGGGGGTATAAGCCTCTCTCTGGTTGGCTGGGTCCCCCCATCTTCAAGATGGCGGGGACTGAGAGTTGTGTTTCACCTTGCCTCCTTCACAGAGGGGTTGAGTTGGCAAAGGTGAGCACACCTCTCCTTCTATCTTGTTTTTCCCACCGATTGTCTCTCCCAAAGTGGGGGTTAGAACCGGTGGGGGCCAGTTCCTGAGAGCAGCAACAGGAAGGATTTGCTAACAAAGGGTGCAAACCTTTGAAGCTTCCCCATTGTGGACCCTGCCCATCCTGGGAGAGGTGGCTTGGCTCCTCTGCCCGGGATGCTTCTTTATTAGGAACCCTGAGAGCCGGAGGCTCTCGACCGAGGGTTCCAGAAACATGTCTGGGTGTGGCAGCTGGCAAGCAGCCAATCAGCCAGGACACTAAAGTTAGGTCGTTTTTCAGGGGGCATCTCTAAGATGCCCTCTGAGTGCATTTGGTATTAAATCCAACATTGGCATCAGTGTGGGTTTAATGGGCTGAGAATTTTGATACCTAACTTCGCAGTCTTCAATGAAGCCATCATGGATCTGTGGAGTTCTGGGTACCAAACTCCCGGCCCATGGTTTAAAATGGCATTACTTCACTTACAATATCTGTAAGGGAAGATGGTTTGTTTGTTTAGTAATTATTTTTGAAGGATTTGGTCAAGGTTTTTTTATGTTCATAAGAAGGGTTTTTATGTTTGGGAGAGTCAAGGAGCACTTTATCGATGACGAAATTATGAATATGTATTTTCTTACACAGAGGGTGATACAATAAGAGTGGTACCATAAAACATGTCTAACATTTCTATGTGGTTTGGATTTGACATAAGAGTTGTGAATATGTTGAGTGGACGATCATTGTTAAATACACGTCGCTGTGATGTTTGTTTTTACCTATGAAGCTACCCCTGATGAAGGGCTGTATTGTAGTCGAAAATGCCTTGGGTCATTTTAAACAAGGCTGCCTGGGACAGTGTAATCCTGCATGCTACAGAAAAAGCCCGGATAGGCATTTCCTCAGTATTAGAGAATTATCGGATGTACAAAGTCTTTATATGAAAAATGAAATAAGATGCAAAGAACTTGTGGAACAAATCATGGTTGAAAAAATGATGAAATTAATGGAATAATGAAGACAATTGGATTTTTCTACTTTCGTTGCTGTGCGACATGTGTCTGGAACGGAATGAACGCTCCATTTGTAATGGAACCATTTGAAACATGCTGCGGGGGCACTGCATGAGCAAGTCTGCACCAAAGTCTTCGTCCAAAGAGCACACATTGAAGCAACTGATTAGAGTTGACAAAGGAGGGCATTCTATCATTTTCATTAACACAGGGATGTGTGGCATGTTGACTTGCAGTTTTAGGTTTTCCCTTGGCACACAGACTGCACTGGCATGGGTCAGGAATCTCTGAGGGTGGCACAATATATGCTTCAGCCCTCAGAGACTTTCTCTGGCTACAAGGCCCTTACATAACGTGTATTTGTAAAACGCACATTCACCCCCAAAAGGGGCATCTTGGCGCTGAATAACAGATGTTCGTTGTTACCCAGCTCAATGGTTCTCATTTTATCAACCTCAGAAAAGATGAGAGGCTGAGTGGACCCTCCGGGATTTGTACCTGTGACCATGAGGGCAAACACAGGCCCCTGCAGTGGATGCTTTAGTCTACTAAGCCACCAGACCCAGTTGGTGCCCCTGGCACCTTTTACATAGGACATATATGTAGGCCAGAGGAGTGCCAATGTGGGAGAAAAAGTACAGTTTGGGGGAAAGAACACAGGCCCAGGGTACTTGATTAGCAAGAACCCAGGGCACACTTAGTCAAGAAGCATCAAACAAAAAAGTGAAGGGCAGCCATGCAAAAAGGGGCACTTTCCTACACAAGATACATATCTGTATGTTGTTACCAGATGTTTCTATGCTATAAACTTGAAATGTATTTGGGGAGGTCTCTATTTCCCAGAATGCATTTCTTTTTAAGAGTTTTATTCCATTCCTCTATTTGTTTTTAAATGGATGGTATCTGTTCCCTAATATACTACATTTGTAAAATATGAGCTAGTGATTCTGTATAGAGACCAGGTGTAAATGGCTGCTTCAATCTACACTACAGCTGCAGTGGCAGGCCAGAGGCGTGTTTAAAAGGCTACTTTATAGAGAGTATAAAAATATGGGTACCTTTTGGATATTCTCATCCGTACTTACTCAAAACCACACTTCACGTAAATTAAACATGCCAGTTAGGTGTAGGCTAATGTTACCATGTGTTAGGGAGAGAGTAGAAGCACTTTACCACCGGTCAGCAGGGAAAGAGTGCACAGAGTCCTAAAAGCCAACAAGAACGAGTTCACAAAAGGACGGCAGAGGAAGGCACAAATCTGGGGTGACCCTGCAGAAAGGGCCGCGTCCAACAGCTTGGTTGTCTTCGGTGATGATTGTGACGACACCTTGGCTCAGGATCACAGCTAACTATTGTGTAACAGAGTCCAGTACCCAGAGGCCCTGAGGCTTGCTTTTACCGTGGTTTGCTTTGGTGATCTTGAGGATGTCTGGCTTTAGTGTCACAGATGACTATCGCATAACAAAGTCTAGTGCCCAGAAGCCTGAAGTTTTCTCTTACTTTGGTTCTGTTTGGTGACGATGTTGTGTTTCGATTTAGATACCCGTATATAGGTTTCCCTGAATCATGTCCTTATTTAGGCATAGAATCCCAGTCCTTATTTAGGCATAGAATCCCAGTCCTTATTTAGGCATTATCCATGCTACCCAAATACAGGCATGGTCACCTACATCCGTTAATCCCACGTCACAACGAGTTCTTAGAAACCAGACCCTTAAGCCGAATGGGACTTTCCCTAGCTAGGATTGTTGATTTCTCCAAGAACTCATCTATTATGCATGAACTACTATTCCTTAGGGGTTCATCAATGACGTATTCCTCTGCCCGACTTTACGTCAATGCTGAAATTCCTAAGCACCTTCCAGGTATAAATATACCTTCCCTTACCATGGCAAACCACGGCACGACTCAGCACTACTTGACTGCACGGTTCGCCACCGCAAGTTCGGAGGAGACCATATCCCGGCCTGACGCACTGACCAGACGCTGTCATCCCTGCTCGCAGAGACTCCATCTTCCAGTGTTCTGACTCCCTTCGCGGGGTGTTAGAGTTTGAGACCCGGAAAGAGATTCCCACCTCTCTCATTCCAAGGTATGGAGCTGACTAGAACCTAGAGGGACTCGGCATACTAAACTTAGTATATACCATACTATAGTAAACAGCACCTACTTCTTACCTCGTACTACACTTAGGTTAGGTACACTGGGGTAGAAATATTTGGAGGCATCAGACGAGTATTCACATTTTAGCCAGTGTTATTTATGTATGTATATATGAATACATGTCATAGCTAAAAAGGCAATGCTATTGCAGTATTATTTCTTCTTACTGCTTACGCTGTGCGTATTATATCTTGCTTACTGTCTAACGATTGTAATAGCTCATATCTCTTACATGAGGAACAAGGCTGTTTAATAAACCCTTTTATTGAAACGCTTGTCTATCTATTTGTGTGTAACTCTGGAGAAACTAACCATGCACGATTGACTGAGTGAAACTGTAATCTATTGATTCCACGATTCTAAGACGCGTTCCGATTCTAAGGGAAACAAAGTTGTCATGTTTATGCTGTTGTCAGAAACTAATTCCTTCTGTTCAATCGAGAAGTTTCTAGTGACCTCTGAGTTAGCTGGCACACACAAGTAATTAAGTTTAATGTACTCGATAGGAGCATACTTAACCTTAGTCCTATGCAAAAACTATAGTGTATAATATTCCAATGCGCAGAGCCTATAAGGGAAATAGGAACTACACTACAACGATTTTGATAACGTCTGGGAACAGGGTCACTGCTGACTATAGTTTACGGAGAGTAGTAGCCAGAGGCCCTGAGGTTTTCTCTTACCTTGGTTCTCTTTGGTGATGATCTGGAAGACACCTGGCTTCAGACTCACAGCTGACTATCTTGTAACAGAGTGTAGCGCCCAGAGTCCCTGAGGTTTTCTGAAACATTGGTTCTCTTTGGTGATCTTGAGGATATCTGGGTTTAGTATCACAGTTGACTATCGCATAACATAGTCTAGTGCCCAGAAGCCTGAAGTTTTCTCTTACCTTGGTACTCTTTGGTGATGATCTGGAATACACCTTGGCTTCAGGCTCACAGCTGACTATCTTATAACAGAGTGTAGTGCCCAGAGGCGCTGAGGTTTTCTCTTACCGTGTTTCACTTTGGTGATGATCTGGAGGACAGCTGGCTTCAGGCTCACAGCTGACTATCTTATAACATAGTGTAGTGCCCAGAGGCCCTGAGGTTTTCTCTTACCTTGTTTCTCTTTGGTGATGATCTGGAAGTCACCTTGGCTCAGGCTCACAGCTGACTATCTTATAACAGAGTGTAGCGCCCAGAGGCCCTGAGGTTTTCTCTTACCATGGTTCTCTTAGGCGATGATCTCATAGACACCTGGGCTCAGGGTCACAACTGACTATCTTATAACACAGTGTAGTGCCCAGAGGCCCTGAGGTTTTCTCTTACCTTGTTTCTCTTTGGTGATGATCTGGAAGTCACCTGGCTTCAGGCTCACAGCTGACTATCTTATAACACAGTGTAGCGCCCAGAGGCCCTGAGGTTTTCTCTTACCTTGTTTCTCTTTGGTGATGATCTAGAAGACACCTTGGCTCAGGCTCACAGCTGACTATCTTAAAACAGAGTGTAGCGCCCGGAGGCCCTCAGGTTTTCTCTTACCTTGGTTCTCTTTGGTGATGATCTGGAATACACCTTGGCTCAGGGCCGCATCTGACTATCTTATAACACAGTGTAGTGCCCAGAGGCCCTGAGGTTTTCTCTTACCTTGTTTCTCTTTGGTGATGATCTGCAAGACACCTGGCTTCAGGCTCACAGCTGACTATCTTATAACACAGTGTAGTGCCCAGAGGCCCTGAGATTTTCTCTTACCTTGGTTCTCTTTGGTGATGATCCAGATGACAGCTGGGCTCAGGGCCGCATCTGACTATCTTATAACAGAGTGTAGCGCCCAGAGGCCCTGAGGTTTTCTCTTACCTTGGTTCTCTTTGGTGATGATCCAGATGACAGCTGGGCTCAGGGCCGCATCTGACTATCTTATAACAGAGTGTAGCACCCAGAGGCCCTAAGGTTTTGTCTTCCCTTGGTTCTCTTAGGTGATGATCTCGATGACAGCTGGGCTCAGGGCCGCATCTGACTATCTTATAACACAGTGTAGCGCCCAGAGGCCCTGAGGTTTTCTCTTCCCTTGGTTCTCTTAGGTGATGATCCTGATGACAGCTGGGCTCAGGGCCGCATCTGACTATCTTATAACAGAGTGTAGCACCCAGAGGCCCTAAGGTTTTGTCTTCCCTTGGTTCTCTTAGGTGATGATCTCGATGACAGCTGGGCTCAGGGCCGCATCTGACTATCTTATAACACAGTGTAGCGCCCAGAGGCCCTGAGGTTTTCTCTTCCCTTGGTTCTCTTAGGTGATGATCCTGATGACAGCTGGGCTCAGGGCCGCATCTGACTATCTTATAACAGAGTGTAGCACCCAGAGGCCCTAAGGTTTTGTCTTCCCTTGGTTCTCTTAGGTGATGATCTCGATGACAGCTGGGCTCAGGGCCGCATCTGACTATCTTATAACACAGTGTAGCGCCCAGAGGCCCTGAGGTTTTTTCTTACCTTGGTTCTCTTAGGTGATGATCTCGATGACAGCTGGGCTCAGAGTCACAACTGACTATTGTGTAACATAACATGTAATTGATAAGCACACATTCACCCAAGGATATCTTGCAGCTGAATAATAGATGTTTATTGGTACCCAACTCAATGGTACTCATTTTATCAACCTCAGAAGAAGGATGAAAGGCTGAGTGGACCCACCGGGATTTGAACCTGTGAATATGAGGTCGAACACAAGTCCCTACAGTGGACGCATTAGTCCACTAAGCCAACAGGCCAATATTAGGTTACGTTATGTTATGTTATGTTATGTTATGTTATGTTATGTTATGTTATGTTATGTTATGTTATGTTACGTTACGTTACGTTATGTTATGTTATGTCATGGTGTGGTGTGGTGTGGTATGGCATGGCATGTTTTATGATGATCTGGAAGACGTCAGGGCTCAGGGTCCCAGCTGACTATCTTGTAACAGAGTCCAGTACCCAGAGGCCCTGAGGTTTGCTTTCGCCTTGGTTCTTTTTCGTGATGATGTCGAAGATGTCTGGGCTCAGGTTCACCAGTGACTATTGTTTAACAGGGTATAGCGCCTTGAGGCCCTGAGGTTTCCTCTTACATTGGTTCCATTTAGATCTTAAAGACACCTGGAATCAGGGTCACAACTAAATATCATGGAACAAAGTGTAGCGCTCAGAAGCCCTGAGGTCATCTCTTACCGTGGTTCCTTTTGGTGAAGTCGAAGATGTCTGGATTCAGGGTCTCAGCTGACTACTGTTTGACAGAGTGCAGCGCCCAGAGGCCCTGAGGTTTGCTCTTATCTTGGTTCCATTTTGATCTCAAAGGTGCCTGGGATCATGGTCACAGTTGAATATTGTGTAACAAAGTGTAGCGCTCAGAAGCCCTGAGCTTTTCTCTTACCTTGGTTCTCTTTGGTGATGATCTCGAAGACGTCTGGTATCAGGGGCTCCTCTGAATGCCGGGTGTCTGAAAGAGAGGGCACATTCCAAGCGTCACATCAGCTGCTCGTGCACTGGAACAGGCGGATTCATAAAGCAATTATAGAAGATGAAATATTCACTGAGTCCAAATGTACCACTGTGTCTATACACCATGTGCCCAATTTACAAAGGTCCAAGTTTACGACTTTCAATATTCACACAGTTAAACTTAGATCAAATATTCAAGCTTACAACTTTCGGTATTCATAAAGGTAAGTCACGAGTAGTATCTTTAGGTCTGCACTCAGGGCGGAGTGTGTGTATTCGGGGTGCAATCTCGGCACTGGGGACCGAATTTCTTCCCTGAATGCGGAGACGTTACTCCACACCTGGACTGGAGTCTGTGCTCCCGGAGTGGAATCACCTGGACTGGAGTCTGTGCACCCGGAGTGGAGTCACTTGGACTGGAGTCTGTGCACCCCGAGTGGAGTCACCTGGACTGGAGTCTGCGCACCCGAGTGGAGTCACCTGGACTGGAGTCTCTGCACCAGGAGTGGAGTCACCTGGACTGGAGTCTGTGCACCCGGAGTGGAGTCACCTGGACTGGAGTCTGTGCACCCGGAGTGGAGTCACTTGGACTGGAGTCTGTGCTCCCGGAGTGGAATCATCTGGACTGGAGTCTGCGCACCCGAGTGGAGTCACCTGGACTGGAGTCTGTGCACCAGGAGTGGAGTCACCTGGACTGGAGTCTGCGCACCCGGAGTGGAGTCACCTGGACTGGAGTCTGTGTACCCCGAGTGGAGTCACCTGGACTGGAGTCTGTGCACCCGGAGTGGAGTCACCTGGACTGGAGTCTGTGCACCCAGAGTGGAGTCACCTGGACTGGAGTCTGTGCACCCGGAGTGGAGTCACCTGGACTGGAGTCTGTGCATCCCGAGTGGAGTCACCTGGACTGGAGTCTGTGCACCCCGAGTTGAGTCACCTGGACTGGAGTCTGTGCACCCCGAGTGGAGTCACCTGGACTGGAGTCTGCGCACCCGGAGTGGAGTCACCTGGACTGGGGTCTGTACACCCGGAGTGGAGTCACCTGGACTGAAGTCTGTGCACCCCGAGTGGAGTCACCTAGACTGGAGTCTGCGCACCTGGAGTGGAGTCACCTGGTCTGGAGTCAGCGCACCCGGAGTGGAGTCACTTGCACTGGAGTCTGTGCACCCGGAGTGGAGTCACCTGGACTGGAGTCTGCGCACCCGGAGTGGAGTCACCTGGACTGGAGTCTGTGCACCCGGAGTGGCGTCACCTGGACTGGAGTCTGGGCGCCCCGAGTGGAGTCACCTGGACTGGAGTCTGTGCACCCGGAGTGGAGTCACCTGGACTGGAGTCTGGGCGCCCCGAGTGGAGTCACCTGAACTGGAGTCTGCGCACTCGGAGTGGAATCTCCGCACTCGGGCTGGAGATGCTGCCACGGTGCAAAGGTTCAGCCCGAGTGCGAAACTCTGCACCGAGTGCGCATGTAAAGATACTACTCGTAACTTCCCTTTGTCAATATCGAGTAGTAAACTTAGATTTTTGGTCTAACTTTATTTACCTTTGTAAATCGGCCCCAAATGTGTATTTCAAAGATGTTCATGCACCCGGTGTGGGAGGGGGTGGAATGCGCAGAGCCCTGCAGGTGCTGGCACATGTGCAGGCCCATCTTCCTATGGGTCGGGTGCTCTTAAAATGCGTGACTTTGTAAATCCTTTCCCAAACACCCGTTCCAAATACACACTGGGGCCGTCAATAAACCGCTCCTTTTCTGGGAACCAGTCAATGGTGCTTTGGGTTTTGCTTCTCTGTGGGCTTTTCTCTAGTTCTCACTTCCTGATGTTGACAACTTCCTTTTGCGCCTGCAGACAGTGGTGTGAATGCTCCTCCTTTCATCCTCACCCCTAAGCTGTGACTGATAGCAGCATTCTGGTCATGCACAGGACGCACATCATTCGGGTTGACCCATCTTACTCTCTCTCCCTTTGTAAATGCACAAAATCTAATTAAGAAGGATTCAGTACATAGTACACAATGCAGCCGCCGCCCTCCCAAGAGTATAGCGCTTCGTTACGTACAGGAGCTATGCTCAAGTTCAAAGACTGTACTTACGATTTTTCTCCAATTCATAGAAAATCTGCAAAAGAGAAAAATGAGATTTCAATCACCCAGTGTAAGTATGAGGATTTTAGAACTTTAGGGAACCCTAAAGCCGTGTTTTAAAAGATTACATAAAATATAGGTTGGGCTGTATGTCACAGCATCGAAACAACACATCTCCACCTGCAGTGTGGGCTGCAGGACATCCCCTTGCACAGTGTCATCAAGGTAAGAGTATCTTGGGGAGGGGAGATTTACTGTTCCGATGCCCCCTTGACTTCCCTTGTTGATACTGTGCAGCTCATATCTTGCACTCAGTATTGCGGATCGATATTCAAGCGCCCATACTGTGGTACAACACTGTGGCTCCTGGCCTGGTTTGGCCCCTTGTTTCACACACTCAGGGTTGCACAGGTGTCAAGGGTGAAGTCTGTGGTTCATGCACCTATTTGGATACTGACAACTGCTGAAGGAACGTTTCGGGGAAAGTGTCACAAGAACAAATGGCCTTCAGCAGCACAGATGGCTCCGAAGATGTACAGAGTTCACTATAATGTAACAGAAGAGTCTATGGAGCGGTCCTTGAGGTACCTCAAGTAGAACCATCTGATGCCCGCACTAATCCTGATGTGGGTGCAGACTCCTCGTGTTCAAATCGGAACTCCAACGGGTGTGTTCGTTCCACACCCATGCGTTTTTGGCAACATTTGTTTCCCGGTAAAAAAGGAATCCTGCGGGCGCACCCCTCAAAATACATGGTTGAGTTTCCAGACATATTTACGCCTGTGTGATTTAGGCCTCACCCCCCATTCCGAGACCCCAAATGCAGAAAACTGAGCACATTGTCCAATAGCCATACATCATGTAAACACCACAATAAACCCTCCCACACAGGACCGGTGCTTACAATGAGCTCAGTTTGATGCAGGAATTACATGGTCCAATCAGAGACGCGAACATCTCGGTGGGATGCAGGCCCAGGATGAGGACCTTGGCCCTGGAAAGTGTCCTGGGAGGTTCACTACAAACACCCCTGCCAAAGTCCTACTCCTTATAGGATTTGTAAACTAAGCCCCGGTGGAAATCATACTTTCAAAGCCACTTTAAATTTGATGGACACTTATCACCTGTCCAGGTGAGCTGACCTCTATCGCAGCTCGATCCTTATGGTGCCTCACAAATGCTCATAGAAGACCCTCCTGCGACTGTCATGTGCCTCTAAGATTTACTCTCGGTGTCTAGACACTCTGCTCAGGGGCGTAGTTTACAACGGTGCTGCGGCATGAGGGCCCACAGGTGAGAGAGTCCTACTTTACTCCTACTCTGGGGGTCTATTATGCCTGAATTGTACTACGGACCATGTGCACAGGAGGGGGCATTTCTCTTGGTTTCATTGGGGCTGTGGCACTCTGTAGTGCCTGTCTCATGACCTCTAAGCGCTGTAAAAACTGTGCTGTAAAACCTGTACCCTAAAACGTTGGTGGTGGTTGCCTGTCATCCCAGCTGTAAGTTTACAAGAAGCTCCTTCAGCTGTGCCAGGAGGTGCGTCCGCCATGTCGGCTCCACTGGTGCAGGAGATGTGAAGGGCTCACATATGTAATACTGTCACTGATGTACTCTCCTGTACAGGTGCGCTCTCTCTGAAACACACCTGACACGCATTACATGTACACAGGGCTCTGTAATACTGTCACTGATGTACTCTCCTGTACAGGTGCGCTCTCCATGAAACACACCTGAGATGCATTACATGTACACAGGGCTCTGTAATACTGTCACTGATGTACTCTCCTGTACAGGTGCGCTCTCTATGAAACACACCTGAGACGCATTACATGTACATAGATCTGTGTACTACTGTCACTCATATACTATCCTGTACAGGTGCGCACTTTGTGAAGCACACCTGAGAGGCGTTACATTCACACAGGGCTGTGTCATACTGTCACTGACATAGTCATCTGCACAGGTGCAGTTATAGTGAAGCATACCTGAGAGGCACTACATGGATATATGGCTATGAGATACTGTCACAGACATACTCTATTGTACAGGTGGGCACCTGTGAAGCACACCTGAGAGGCATTACATGTACACAGGGTTGTGTGATACTGTCACTGATGTACCCTCCTGTTCAAGTGTACTCTCTCTGTAACGCACCTGAGACACATTACATGTACACAGGGCTATGCAATACTGTCACTGATGTACCCTCCTGTACAGGTGTACTCTGTATGAAACACTCCTGAGACGCATACATGTACACAGGGCGGTGTGATACTGTCACTGATGTACCCTCCTGTTCAAGTGTACTCTCTCTGTAACGCACCTGAGACACATTACATGTACACAGGGCTATGCAATACTGTCACTGATGTATCCTCCTGTTCAGGTGCGCTCTCTCTGAAACACACCTGAGACACATTACATTTACACATGGATGTTTAATACTGTCACTGATGTACCCTTCTGTTCAGTTGTACTCTTTACGAAACACACCTTAGACACATCACATGTGCACAGGGCTATGCACTACTGTCACTGATGTCCCCTCCTGTTCAGGTGTACTCTGTGAAACACACTAGAGACACATCACATGTGCACACGGCTATGTAATACTGTCACTGTACAGGTGAACATACATTAAAGCGCACCTGAGAGGCATTACATGTACACAGGGCTGTGTAACACTGTCACTGACATACTCTCCTGTACTGGTGTGCTCCTGTGTAGCACACCTGAGAGGCATTACATGTACAGAGGTCTGTGAAATACTGTCACTCATATATTCTCCTGTACAGGTGCGCTCATGTGAAGCACACCTGAGAGGCATTCAAAGCACACAGGACTGTGCAATACTGTCACCAATATACTCTCCTGTACAGGTGCGCTCATGTGAAGCACACCTGAGAGGCATTCAATGCACACAGGACTGTGTAATACTGTCACCGATATACTCTCCTGTACAGGTGTGCTCTCTGTGAAGCACACCTGAGAGGCTTTCAATGCACACAGGACTGTGTAATACTGTTACTGATATACTCTGCTGTACAGTTGCACTTACATAGCAGCACAACTGAGAGGCATTACATGTCGAGAGGGCTGTAAGATACTGTCACTCATATACTTTCCTGTACATGTGCACTCTCTGTGAAACACACATGAAAAGCATTACATAAACACAGGGTTATTTAATACTGCCACTGACATACTCTCCTGTACAGGGGCAGTTGCAGTGAAACACACATGAGAGGCACTACATGGATACAGGGCTATGGGATACTGTCATTGACATTCTCTCCTTCACAGGTATGCGCTCTGTGCAGCACACCTGTGAGTCTACACCTACACAGAACCGTTTATAACACTGTTACTGCGGCTCTCACCTGCACAGGTGCACTTACAGTGATGCATACCTGTGAGTCTACACCTACACGGAACCGTTTATAACACTGTTACTGCGGCTCTCACCTGCACAGGTGCACTTACAGTGATGCATACCTGTGAGTCTACACCTACACAGAACCATATATATCACTGTTTTTGCGGCTCTCACCTGCACAGGTGTACTTACAGTGATGTACACCTGAGAGTCTACACCTACACAGAACCCTTTATAACACTGTTACTGCGGCTCTCACCTGCACAGGTGCACTTACAGCGATGCACACCTGTGAGTCTACACCTACACAGAACCCTTTATACACTGTTACTGCGGCTCTCACCTGCACAGGTGTACTTACAGTGATGCACACCTGAGCGTCTACAACTGCACAGAACCATATATAGCACTGTTACTGCGGCTCTCACCTGCACAGGTGCACTTACAGCGATGCACACCTGTGAGTATACACCTACACAGAACCCTTTATACACTGTTACTGCGGCTCTCACCTGCACAGGTGTACTTAGAGTGATGCACACCTGTGAGTCTACACCTACACAGAACCCTTTATACACTGTTACTGCGGCTCTCACCTGCACAGGTGCACTTACAGTGATGCACACCTGTGAGTCTACACCTACACAGAACCCTTTATACACTGTTACTGTAGCTCTCACCTGCACAGGTGCACTTACAGTGATGCACACCTGTGAGTCTACACCTACACAGAACCCTTTATACACTGTTACTGCGGCTCTCACCTGCACAGGTGTACTTACAGCGATGCACACCTGAGAGTCAACACCTACACAGAACCATATATAACACTGTTATTGCAGCTCTCACCTGCACAAGTGTACTTACAGTGATGCATACCTGAGAGTCAACACCTGCACAGAAACATATATAACACTGTTACATCAGCACTTACACAGAACCATATATAACACTGTTAGTTCGACTCCCACCTGCACCTGCACGCAGCTCTATATAATATAGAGCATACCATTGTAAAAGGCAGTCTCACTTATACTGGAGTACTTACAGCGATGCACACCTAAGAAGTCTACAACTGCATAGAAAGATATATATCACACTGTCACTGCAGCTGTCCCCTGCACAGGTGCGCTTACAGAGATGCACAGCTGAGAGTCTACACCTGCACAGAACCATATATATCACTGTTTTTGCAGCTCTCACCTGCACCGGTGTACCTACAGTGATGTACACCTGAGAGTCTACACCTACACAGAACCATATATAACACTGTTATTGCGGCTCTCAACTACACAGGTGTACTTACATCGATGCACACCTGACAAGTCTACAACTGCACAGAACCATATATAACACTGTTACTACGGCTCTCACCTGCACAGGTGTACTTACAGTGATGCACACCTGAGAGTCTACACCTGCACAGAACCATATATAACACTGTTACAGCAGCTCTCACCTGTACCTGCACTCAGCTCTATATACATTGTTTAAAAAGGGTTCTCACCTGCACAGGTAAGCTCCAGCAGGTGCTCACCAGGCACACTGCGACCAGAGTCCATCCTCTGCTGTCCATCCTTGGGTTCTGGAGCAGTGCTCAGGTTACCAGAGGTCAATGTTTCTTCCTTCTAGGAAATGCTTTGTCGACCCCAGACCAGTCCTTTCTATACCAACAAGAGGCTGAGCATCCGCCAATCAGCTCTCAGTCCCAAGGATGACACCTCTTTCTGCACAGGTCACACGGTGTGTCTGTCCTGGAGAGGGTGCCCTGGGATCGCTTCTGAGGTGCCAAACCCAAGATAATAAGCAGCTTTTAAGTGTGGTAAATTTGGTTTGTGACAGATCCTGCACTGTGATATATATTTGCTTGAAATCTTTCACACTGTTTTCTTTCCTGTAAGAGGGTGAATCTGTGATTGGACACAGGCGCACCTTCAAGGGGTTTGGCTCCTCAAACAACAACAAAAGTCCTCGAGGCACCGAAAGACTCGAATTGGAGAAGGTCACAGGAGACACAAACAGTGCATCTGATGAGCTGGACTTGCGTCTGAGGGGTAGATTTAATTTTTCAAGCAAAGTTAAATAGCTTTGTAGATGGATCAGAGTTAAATAGTTGTAGAAGGAAGGCAGGGTGAGAGGATGAAAGGAAGAGCTGGTGGACGAAAGGCAGAGTAGGAGGATGAAAGGAAGGAAGGAAGAGTAAAGGAACGAAAGGCAGAGTTGGTGGACAAAAGGCAGAGTTTTGGTATGAAAGGCAGAGTAGTAGGATGAAAGGCAAAGTGGGAGGATGAAAGGAAGGGGGAAGAATGAAAGCAAGGATAGGAGGATGAAAAGATGCGAGGGAGGATGCGTGCATGAAAAACAGAGGAGGCTGAACGAAAGGAAGGGCGGAGCGAGGGAAAGACTTGTGGAAGGCCGCTTGGACGTAAAAACTGTAAAAGGCCGCTATGAGTCGAATGAGGGGTAAAAGAGTAAAATGATGGAAGGAAGAGTGTAAGGATAGCAGCACCAGGGACACTAGATCTTACGCCCTCATGATGGGAACGTGGTGCCCCTTCCTGAATCACATATCTCAATCTCAGCTCAACATCTTCAGACATTTTGATTGAGAGCCCGCCAACTTTTCACCAATAAGACCCTCCTTTCAACTCCCAACCATATGTTTTCGCTCACAGAGCATGCTGCCCTTGGTTTTTTTAGGGGTAGGTGTAGCTGGTGTAATTCTCTCTAGCGCAATTACTCGTAATCACTGCCAAATGACTCGTAATTATGCATAAGTACACGACAAGCGTAATCCAGCATTTAGCGGTATTTTCTTTAGTGCACAATGCATCTTTGTGTCCAAAATGGGCTCGAGGATGCATTTTGCACTAAGAATAGAGCACTAAATGCTACAGGACGTGAACAGCAGTAACCAGGAGCCGTGTCTCTTTCTTAGGGATATATTTACAATGCCGCCACTGGGGCATCACTTTTGTGACACTCAGGGGGGGGCACATATTTACAAGGCCATGTAAAGCCTTGTAAAGGCTTTTATGGCCTCGTAAATATGGCCCCCTATCACGCATTACTCTGAGTGAAAGGGGGGTTCCACGGGCGTTGCTGTTCCTGCGCATCACCCATGGCTTCTGATGCATTTCCAGACGTACAAGGCTTCGTAAACCTGGCAATGCATCCGCTTCTAACGTCTCCCCAGGGGAGGCATTAAATGTTGCAACAAGGGGAAATACATGACTTTCTCCTTGTTTTTGCTCTTTCTATGGGTGCTGGATTCTGCAGCACACATAGAAGGAGGAAAAAGCCCTACATTATTGTTTTTGTGCAGGAAGGACTCCCTTCCTGCATAAAAACCATCAGCCCTGCGACACAGGCCCCCTTGAACTATGGTACTAGGGTACCTGAGTTGACGCTAGGAAGCCAATTGTACGTCAGCGCAGAGGAAAGCGCAGGGATGCGTTGTCTAACTGTAAATACGACACATCCCTGCACTTTCCTAATGATGCAGCGCAGCGCAGCAAGATGGCTTGCAGCACTCTGCTGGGCCATTTTCTAGTAAATAGGCCCCTTGGTGTATTCTTCTTGTGCTCCTGCAGCAGGATTTGTCACAAATTACACTTAAATGCTCAACCTGGGGTAATCACATCATTTCTGTATTTCACATCAGAAGAGTAAAGGGTATTTTTTCAAATCACTCAGTTTACTCTGGTGTAATAAACATTTGGTCCAAGCCTAGTTTTTTTCTCAGTGTTTGATGTCTTCTGTTTTCTTTCGTAGCATATGGTGTACTTTGGTTTCTCACATAGGGTATGATGTCTTCTTTTTTCTTTTTTCCAGTGCATGGTGTACTTTTTGTTTTCTCCCATAGCGTATGATGTCTTTTGTTTTCTTTTGCAGTGCATGGTGTACTTTGTTCTCTCCCATAGTTTATGATTTCTTTGTAGTGCATGGTATGCTTTGTTTTCTCACATAGGGTATGATGTCTTCTTTTTTCTTTTTTCCAGTGCATGGTGTACTTTTTCTTTTCTCCCATAGTGTATGATGTCTTTTGTTTTCTTTTGCAGTGCATGGTGTACTTTGTTTTCTCCCATAGTTTATGATTTCTTTGTAGTGCATGGTGTACTTTGTTTTCTCCCATAGTTTATGATTTCTTTGTAGTGCATGGTGTGCTTTGTTTTCTCACATAGTGTATGGTGTCTTCTGTTTACTTTCTCAGTGCATGGTGTTCTTTGTTTTCTCCCACAGCGTATGATGTCTTCTGTTTCTTTTGTAGCATATGGTGTACTTTGGTTTCTCACATAGTGTATGGTGTCTTCTGCTTTGAGCCTGTTGGACCCGGCCTCGTGGCGTGGTCCTTAACCCCCCTGGACTGTGGCCGTTCCCCGCCCCGGCCTTCACGGGCCACCCGTCTGAACTGCTCCAAGGCCCTTCACCTGGAACTGCACGTGGTCGCATGCTCCTCAGGGCTCCGCCATCTTGTTGGCATCTACGTCACCCCGTACACCAGCCGGAGCAACCCCGCTCAACCCGGCCTCGACCCCAGCGAAGCCCCGACATCGAGGCACCACGGACTGGCTAGGGGGTGCCGCAGGAACCATTCATCGCCCCCGGCGGAGGACGGTCTCGTTGGGACCCCCAACTGTCCTCCCCTCTCGAGGTGTGATCGCCCTGCAAACTCCCATGGGCCTGGCGCCTCTCCTGCTGGGCGTCTGGCCACCTCCACCCGGCCACTCCGCCCCCTCGGGCGCAAGGGTCCGGACATCAAAGGGCTCCAGACCTATATCTGGGGCGACCCCACCACAGCTCGGCAGTTGTATCCCGGAGTCGAGAGCCCTGCTGATCGAATCGCGGCTGACCCTACGGAGAAGAACTCTTGTCGGAACCATCACGAGCCCTGCTGACTGCGTCGCGGCTCCCTCTTGTGAACCTTTCCTGAACCACCTGGAACATCGGAGCCCTGCAGACGCCGTCGCGGCCCCACCTCGCTGAGACCTTCCTCGGAGCCCTGCTGACGACGTCGCGGCTCGAGCTGAGCAGAAACCATCTTGAGAGCCCTGCTGATTGAATCGCGGCTCTCCACGAACTGTACGCCAGAGCCCTGCTGACGCCGTCGCGGCTCGACCCCTCCGAGATCGGAGGTCCTCCAGCTTGAGGATACGAACTGGGCCCCAGGTACCCTCGTACCACATTCCTGCCAAAGACTGTCCCGCTACCCCTACCCTTCTAAAGAGACATTGAGACTTTTTGGTGGATCCCTCGATCCCTTCGTGTAAATATTGAACTCGTAACCTTTTATTGATGATAAAGAATTGCTTGTCTTGAGACAACCTCCTTGAGTCCGGTGTGGTGGTGTTACTGTGCTAGTACGTGATAGGAGAAGGATCTCTCAGGAGACTTCTCGGCAGCGCTCGGCTACTTCGTGCAGTGCGAGGGCCCCCCCTTGGTGATCTCACCGACTCCTCGGGGTCCGCCTTCCAACATTTGGTGCCAGCGACGGGATCCGAGCCGAACGCAGTACGTACCAGCCAGTACCCACTAGCTACCCATCCAAACGAATAGCATCATGAGCAGCCAGGAAAACAACGCGACAATGGAGTTCCAGCCCGAACGGCTGGAAGAATATACGCACAAAGAATTAAAACAGTTCTGCAGAGACAAAGGCATTGCAACCACCAGCCTCGGTACCAAGGAAGAGATGCAGAAAGCTCTGAGGACATGGCTGGAGGCCGGGGCAGGCCCCTCCCAGGAAGAAGGGCCCTTGTCCCTGACGGAGACCACAGCAACCGCACTGACCCCGGCAACCGGAGGACGAAAGAGCCTAGAAACCGGCCTCTCCGAAGAAGAAATACGAGAGCGGGAAAAGGTCCGGAGCCACGAGCTAGAGCTCGCCCGACTGCGACTGGACGGCGAACTCCAGCTGGCAGAAAAGAAACTGGCCCTCGAGCAGCTACGCCTTCAAGAAGAAATAGAGGAGAAGAGACGACACCGGGAGTTGGAGGAAAAGAAGCTCACCCTTGAGCACGAGCGCAGCCTCAAGGAGCTCGAGATCAAGGCCAAGAACGGAGGGACCAACACCCCCAGTACGAGAGACCCTCTACCGCCTGCCGAGGCCAAAGTACATATCCCGAAGGAGGTCGTCAAGGAGTATTACAAGAATGACGATATCCAACAATGGTTCAAGGCCTATGAGGTGGCCATGACCTCCCATCGAGTGCCCCGAAAAGACTGGGGCGCAGGCCTGTGGGGGCGATTCCTGAGTGAAGGGCGGGACACGCTGCTCCAGCTACCGGAGGAAGTGATGACCTCCTACGATCACATGAAGGAGGCCCTGCTCACCCGCTACGGGCTAACAGCGGAGATGTACCGCCAGCGGTTCCGAGACTGCAAGAAAATCCCGGGTACCACATGGGTGGAATATGTGGACTTTTTTAGTCGGGCCCTAGAAGGGTGGATCAAAGGCAGCAAAGTAACCACCTACGGGCAGCTGGTCGACCTCATCGTGTGGGAACATCTTTCCAACAATTGCTTCGTGGAGCTGAGACAGCACCTCCTCGACAGCAAAATGACCGACCCGCGGAAACTGGCCGTCGAGGCCGATCGATGGGTCAACTCCCGGGTCCCCCGGAGCTCAATGGGGGAGTACCAGAGGAACCCCAACGGACCCCCACGCCAGCGCGGTGGGGGGGGAGGGCCGAACAGGAACCGAGACCCTCCCGCTGGGGCCCCCAGGAGCCCCCCTAGAGGGCCACCGCAGCCACATCTCTCCCCGAGCCTAGCACGAAGGGTGGGCCCGGCCCGACCCGGACCACGGCCACCAGTGACCTGCTATGGCTGCCAACAAACCGGACACTTTGCCAGCGACCCGGCCTGCCCTCTGAACCGAAGAAACGGGGCCGGCGGGCCCCCGCCCCGGCAGCTGACAGCCGCCGCCTTGGGGGGAGGAGAAGAGGAAGAAGAGGCCCTCGACCAAGAAAACACTGAGTGGGAGCCGGCAGCCATGTCCCTGGTCTGCCTGGGTAGCCGGGAGATGGTACCCTGCACCCCCATCCCAACCAACACCCAGAAGTACCGGCAGCAGGTCACGGTCAACGGACAACGGGCCGAAGCCCTTCGCGACACCGGCGCCAGTATCACCGCTGTCCGCTGCCACCTGGTGACCCCTGAACAGATTCTACCGAATGTGCTGTGCCCTGTCCGGACGGCCGACAACAGTGAAAGCCTATGCCAGATGGCCCTGGTCCCCTTCGAGTGGGGAGGGGTGACGGGCCTGCTGAAGGTGACAGTGCGCGACGACGCCCCGGTCGACTGCCTCCTGGGGAACGACTTGGAGAGTTCCCCCTGGGCTCAAGTAGAACGACGAGAGCACCTCCGAATGTTGGGACTGGCTGATTGGGCCTGCGCCATCACCCGGTCCATGACCGCCCAGGCCCCCCGCTCATCCTCGACCTCCGGGACCGCCCGACCCGAGGGGCTCACACCCCCTCCCGCCAGCAGCGAGGAGGAGGCGGACACCGACCCTGGGTCCAGCGAATCCTCCCCAGAAGAGATGACTTCTCCGAGCGCCCTACCAGGGCTGACGCAATGGCAACACGAAGGGGGCCCCACCCGAGAGCAGTTCCAGCAAGAGCAACAGTCCTGTCCCTCTCTCGAAGGGGTCCGCCAACAAGCGTCCGCACAAACCAACGGGGACCAGACCGGCACCCACTGGATCTACTGGGCCGAGGGCCTGTTGTACAGCGAACAGAAAGTAGCAGAACTCGGGGCCAGCCGCGTGTTGGTGGTCCCCCTCCGCTTCCGGGAGTTTCTTCTCAACCTGGCCCATGATGTGCCCCTCGCCGGACACTTGGGGCAAGACAAAACGTACAGTCGTCTGGTGACCCACTTCTACTGGCCCCGGATGCGGAGAGATGTGGACAACCACTGCCGGTCCTGCCAGACCTGCCAAGCCAGCGGAAAGACGGGGGGTCGGGTCAAGGCCCCCCTCCAGCCCTTTCACGCCGTCAGCACCCCGTTTGAACGGGTCGGAATCGACATTGTGGGACCCCTGGACCCCCAAACCGCCCTGGGCCACCGCTTCATCCTGGTCCTCGTGGACCACGCCACCAGGTACCCGGAGGCGGTCCCGCTCAGAACCATAACGGCCCCTGTGGTAGGCCGGGCCTTGATGGGGATCTTCTCCCGAGTGGGATTCCCTAGCGAAGTGGTGAGCGACCGCGGCACGAACTTTATCTCCAGGTACATGCGGTCCCTGTGGCAACAGTGCGGGGTCACATACAAGTTCACGACCCCATATCACCCTCAGGGGAACGGACTGGTTGAGCGGTTCAACCGAACATTGAAAGGGATGATCCAGGGCCTGGAAGAACCACTCAGGAGGAAATGGGATGTCCTGCTGCCCTGCCTCCTGTTCGCCTATCGGGAGGTCCCGCAGAAGTCCCTGGGGTTCAGCCCGTTTGAACTATTGTATGGACACCCGGTCCGCGGACCGCTCAGTCTGGTCAAGGAGGGCTGGGAGATGAAGCCCCGAGGCGCCCCTCCTGACGTCTACCGATACCTCCTGACCCTCCGAAACCAGACCCGCAAGTTCCGAGCCCTCGCCGAAGCCAACCTCGAGGCCAGCCAGGAGGACATGAAGCGGTGGTACGATCGCAACACTTCTACTGTAGAATTCGAGCCAGGTCAGAAAGTATGGGTCATGGCCCCGGTCGAACCCGGCGCCCTCCAGGACAAGTGGACCGGGCCCTTCAAGGTGGTGGAGAAGAAAAGTCCCGTCACCTACTTGGTCGATCTGGAGTCCCCCCGGAACCCCCTCCGGGTCCTACATGCTAACAGGCTAAAACCCCACTTCGCCCGGACCGAACTGAGCCTGCTGCTGGCGACCGACGAGGGGGGCGAGGACGACTCCGAGCCCCTGCCCGACCTCTTGCAATCCGACATTCACGATGGATCGATCGAAGGGGTCCAACTCGCCTCGTCCCTGACCCCGGAACAGCGCAACGACTGCCAGCGATTACTGCGGGACTACGCAGCCCTCTTCTCTCTCACCCCGGGGGTGACCCACTGGTGCGTCCATGACGTCGACACCGGGGAGAACCCCCCCATACGACACAGAGCCTACCGGGTGCCTGACCGAGTGCGGGCCTGCATCCAGGCCGAAGTAGCGAAGATGCTGGCCCTGGGGGTCATCGAGCCTTCCGACAGCCCGTGGACCAGCCCTGTCGTCCTGGTGCCCAAGGCCGCAGCTCCCGGCCACCCCCCGGAGTTGCGATTCTGCGTAGACTACCGGGCCCTGAATGTAGTAACCAAGACAGACGCACACCCGATACCCCGGGCCGACGAACTCATCGACCGCCTAGGGGCCGCTCGCTACCTGAGCACGCTGGACCTCACCGCCGGGTACTGGCAAATCCAGCTCACCCCCGGCGCCCAAGAAAGATCCGCCTTTTCGACTCCGGATGGGCATTACCACTTTCGGGTGATGCCCTTCGGAATGAAGAACGCCCCGGCCACCTTCCAGCGACTGGTGAACAAAGTTTTGGCCGGGCTTGAGGCCTTCAGCGCGGCCTACTTAGATGACATTGCCGTGTACAGCAACCACTGGGCCGAGCACCTCCTCCACCTAAAGGCCGTCCTGGCCGCCCTCCAGCGGGCCGGGCTCACAATCAAGGCCAGCAAATGCCAAATCGGCCACGGATCCGTGACCTACCTGGGCCATCAAGTGGGGAGCGGGCAGGTGGCCCCCCTCCAAGCAAAGATAGATGCCATCCAGACCTGGGAACCCCCCACTACCCAGACCGCTGTCCGGGCCTTCCTGGGCCTCACCGGATACTACCGACGGTTTATCCGGGACTATGGGAGCATTGTCGGCCCCCTCACAGAGTTAACGTCCAAAAAGCAGCCCAAGAAGGTACACTGGACACCCCGCTGCCAAACAGCCTTCGACACCCTCAAAACAGCCATGTGTACTGCTCCGGTGCTGCAGGCCCCGGACTACCAGAAGGAGTTCGTGGTACAGACGGACGCCTCCGAGTATGGGATCGGGGCCGTTCTCTCCCAAACTGACGAAAAGGGGCTCGACCGACCAGTGGCCTTCATCAGCCGGCGACTACTGCCCCGGGAGCAACGCTGGAGCACTATTGAGCGCGAGGCCTTCGCTGTGGTGTGGGCCCTCAAGAAGCTCCGGCCCTACCTCTTTGGCGCCCACTTCCGGGTCCAGACCGACCACCGGCCCTTGCAATGGTTAATGCGAATGCGGGGCGAGAACCCCAAACTGCTGCGATGGTCCATCTCGCTACAAGGGATGGACTTTGACGTCGAACACCGGCCCGGCAATGACCACGCCAACGCCGACGGCCTGTCCCGCTTCTTCCGCCTTGACGAGGAGAATCCCCAAGGAGATGGGTGACTCTCCATGCCTTCGGCTGGGGGGGACGCCTGTTGGACCCGGCCTCGTGGCGTGGTCCTTAACCCCCCTGGACTGTGGCCGTTCCCCGCCCCGGCCTTCACGGGCCACCCGTCTGAACTGCTCCAAGGCCCTTCACCTGGAACTGCACGTGGTCGCATGCTCCTCAGGGCTCCGCCATCTTGTTGGCATCTACGTCACCCCGTACACCAGCCGGAGCAACCCCGCTCAACCCGGCCTCGACCCCAGCGAAGCCCCGACATCGAGGCACCACGGACTGGCCAGGGGGTGCCGCAGGAACCATTCATCGCCCCCGGCGGAGGACGGTCTCGTTGGGACCCCCAACTGTCCTCCCCTCTCGAGGTGTGATCGCCCTGCAAACTCCCATGGGCCTGGCGCCTCTCCTGCTGGGCGTCTGGCCACCTCCACCCGGCCACTCCGCCCCCTCGGGCGCAAGGGTCCGGACATCAAAGGGCTCCAGACCTATATCTGGGGCGACCCCACCACAGCTCGGCAGTTGTATCCCGGAGTCGAGAGCCCTGCTGATCGAATCGCGGCTGACCCTACGGAGAAGAACTCTTGTCGGAACCATCACGAGCCCTGCTGACTGCGTCGCGGCTCCCTCTTGTGAACCTTTCCTGAACCACCTGGAACATCGGAGCCCTGCAGACGCCGTCGCGGCCCCACCTCGCTGAGACCTTCCTCGGAGCCCTGCTGACGACGTCGCGGCTCGAGCTGAGCAGAAACCATCTTGAGAGCCCTGCTGATTGAATCGCGGCTCTCCACGAACTGTACGCCAGAGCCCTGCTGACGCCGTCGCGGCTCGACCCCTCCGAGATCGGAGGTCCTCCAGCTTGAGGATACGAACTGGGCCCCAGGTACCCTCGTACCACATTCCTGCCAAAGACTGTCCCGCTACCCCTACCCTTCTAAAGAGACATTGAGACTTTTTGGTGGATCCCTCGATCCCTTCGTGTAAATATTGAACTCGTAACCTCTTATTGATGATAAAGAATTGCTTGTCTTGAGACAACCTCCTTGAGTCCGGTGTGGTGGTGTTACTGTGCTAGTACGTGATAGGAGAAGGATCTCTCAGGAGACTTCTCGGCAGCGCTCGGCTACTTCGTGCAGTGCGAGGGCCCCCCCTTGGTGATCTCACCGACTCCTCGGGGTCCGCCTTCCAACAGAGTCGCAGTGCACGGTGTACTTTGTTTCTCCCATTGTTTATGATGTCTTCTGTTTTCTCGTAGTGCATGCTGTTCTTTGTTTTCTCCCATGGTGTCTGATGTATTCTGTTTTTGTTCATAGTGTCTGGTTGTGAGAGGCTGGCCTGGTATATGATGTCCACTAATGTAAGTGAGCACCTTGCAACAGTCCAGACAACCCTTATGGTGATTTAAGAGGTAGCTGTGGAGAGAAGACTTCAGGCTGAGTCCAGAAGGAGTGTAAATCAGCTTGTTTAACCAAAACAGAATCTTTTTGGTATAGATTAAGAGAAATAGAACAACACAATGTAATTATAAAAGTATGTATTTATTGGAAGACACTCAGTAACATATATACATATATGTATATATATATATCTCCTATCTGGAGCTATAATACGATGCACACAATACTTTGCAAATAAAACAGGTAAGTATCACAAATAAACAGTGGTCGCCAAGGGTAGACTAAACCATTTACTAAAATAGTAGGATGCGAACCACAATTCAAATCAAAACTATACCCAGAAGAGTTAGAAGTGCTTGGGGACAGAAGAAATTACCATAGGTAAGTATCCAGGAACCCTACAGAGGCCGGTTACTGAGTGAGAACTCGACCGCCACCTCAATTCAAGTCAATCGGTAAATCGCAGTTGCAATTTTAATGAAGAAAGACCCTTCCCAGTGGTCCCTGAAGACATTCCATGAAAGACAAAGGTTGGAGAGCCACCCCACCTGTGTATACCCTAGAAACAAAGGATACCTACACCAGGGAATTCTGGGTAAATTCCCTCTTTTTTGGTGTAGGAGGCTGGCTTAGTATATACTGCTCACCTATGTAAGTGTAGCACCCTGCACTAATCCAGACAACCCTTAAGGGGATTTTAGTGGTCTTAGACAACCTTAGAAAGCTCTCTAAGTGATAGTTGTGGAGAGCAGCCTTCAGGCTTAGTCCAGAAGGAGTGTAAAGCAACTTGTTTTACCAGAATGCAATCTTATTGTATAGATTAAGTGAAAAGAGCCACACCAAGTATTTATAAAAATATGTATTTATTATATAATACTCTCTAAAATGCTCAAGTATTTCCAACATGGAGATAAACACAATGCACACAATACTTTAGCAAAGAAACACAGTA
Source organism: Triturus cristatus (assembly GCF_964204655.1). Taxonomy (NCBI): domain Eukaryota; kingdom Metazoa; phylum Chordata; class Amphibia; order Caudata; family Salamandridae; genus Triturus; species Triturus cristatus. Next base: position 45,673,581 of record NC_140583.1, on the reverse strand, counting down.
AATAGCATCAAATACACAATGGTCCCAGGATGGACCAAACCATATACTAAGAAGGTGGAATAAGAACCACGACTTGAGTCAAAACAGTGTAGAGAGGACGTAGAATTGCTGGGGACCACAGGACCAGCCAATGTCAGTGGATAGGGACCCAACAGAGAGTGTGTGCAGTGTGAGTACAAGTCTATGTGCAATTCGCAGTTGGAATTTTAAAGATTAAGGATCCTTCCAAGTGGACCCTGAAGAAACCCCGTGGAAGACAGAAGGTTGGAAAGCCACCCCACCCATGGATACCCTAGTACCCACATTACCTACTCCAGGGATACCGGGTGCATACGTGTGAAGTGGTGTCAGAAACCGCTGTCGAACCCGATGGAGGATTTCAGGAAAGTGCCGCTGCTGGAAGAGGATAAAGTGACTGTGGGAATCCAAAGATGGATTCTTGAAGAGGAGTACCTGAAAGCAGAGAGGAGAGAGTCTATGTCACTCAGGAGTGACCAGGAGACTTGGAAGAAAAATGCCCTCTGATGTTGGGCGCTTCAGGGAAGATAACGGTGACCTTGACTCTGCACCTGCGAGGACCAGGCGATGCTGAGGAAGACCAAGACCCAGATACAAGCTGTCCCACAAAGGATGTCAAGTGCTAAGGGGTCGGTGTCTGGCGGGAGCACCAACAAGCCTTGGCCAAGGTAACCCATGCAGGAAGTCAAGAAGCTGCATTGTTGGGACCAGCAAGGTCCAGGAGACTCGCCACAAGCAGGGGAGTCAGGGCAGGCCCTCAGCAATCAGGGGAGCCCAAGGAAAACAAAGGTGGCTCTCAAATGGACCCACAGGCCCGAGGCACATGAGTCGCGAGAGGACCTCGAGCAGCTCACCAAAAGGAGCAGGCCAATGTGCGCACGAGGTGGTGTGGCTAAAGATCTTGATAGAAGAAGTTGCCAGAGGCTTGGGCTACTTGGAACTCAATGCACTTGTTGCAAAGTTGCCAAAAAGCGCATGCTCTTGCAAAAGTATGCGGTGCACAGGGGTTCGGTTAATGCAGCCCCTACGAGGGATTGTGGCCTTAAACTCGGTGAGAGGACAACTCAGGCCTCGGGAGATGTAGGTAACTACTACCTGTGTTGTTAAACCCTTCGGGGTCTCTAGGAGCTTGGGATCAGGAGACCAGTCAGCAGCGTTAAGGTGCCTGCGAATGCAGGGGAGTGACTCCTTCATTCCAAGGGAGATTACTTCGGTTGTCCTTGATGCTTCACAGACCTTGGAGGTTCCTGTATGATGCACAGGCACAGACGATGCCATAGACTGGAAGGGAGACATAGTCAGTCCCAAACGTAGTCCAGCGAAGTCCAGAGTGCCCAGACGGTAGAAGTGAAGTGGATTCAGTTCTGAATCTTATACAAATCTAGGGACCTACACCCAGGTAAGCCCTTAAGTACCCTGTGGAAAGAGTTGTCCTTTGTCCAGTTTCACGCCAGAGCGGGAGCTAACGGCTCCCAGAACTGGTTTGAACTGGACTATGTACAGGGACACCAAATATGCCTCTCATGCAGACTTTCAGGTGCTGGCAAGCGCACCCACCCAGTCCCAATACACTAAATCCTGTCTGGGAGGTGGTCACACCTCCCTGTGACAGAATTCCTATTGTTCCACCTTCCTCTACTTGAGCTTGGCTCAGCAGTAGGAAAGCAGAAATGTCTCTCTGGTTGGCAGCAACCATTTCATGCTGGTCGGGACTAGAAGGTTGGCACCAAGAACACTGAGAGCTTAACGAAGGGCTCTGCCAGTGCTTGGAATCATACCTCCTTCACCATTTCTGGTGTGGGGATAGGATTCCAACATGTTTGATACCAAACATGATAGGATTCGTTGCAGCCGTTTTCGAGATGGTCATCGCATAATTAGGCAGGTGCCCCTCTATATAGTATATGGCTGCTTTACTGATAACCCGAGAAAATGGACTAGGCTGCAGGGGTGTCCTGCTCATGCAGGGGCACCCTCTCACTTGGAACCAAGCACCCTACCTTCAGCATTGCAAAAGCCTGCTATAGGGGTGACTTATAGGTTTAAAGTGCAGTGACCCTTATATATAGTAAACATATATGTTTAGTAAGTGGTGCATTCACCAACTTACACAGGCTGCAATGGAATGCCTGTAGTTCCATTTTGCATGGTCTCCCATGGGTGGCATAATGCATGCTTTAGCCCATGGGGGACCTCTGAGGTACCTATGCCCAGGGTACCTTAGTATCATATACTAGCGGCTGATAAGGGTACCCCAGTATCCAATCTTGAGTGTACCTAAGGACTGAACAAACCAATTTAGGGTGAAAGCAGATATGATGATTAGCAGTATCCCAGTAAGTCTCGTCAAAAACAGCATCACATCAAGCAAAAAGTGGGGCTAACCATAAGAAGCAGATCCTACTTTCTTACAGTGGTGTTCTTTGTTTTATTCCATATTGTAGGATGTCTTCTGGTTTTTTTCATAGTGCATGGTGACTTTGTTTTATTCCATACTGCATGATGTCTTCTGTTTTGTTTCGTAGTGCACGATGTACTTTGTTTTTTCCCATACTGTCTGATGTCCTCTGTTTTCTCTCACAGTGTATGGTGTACATTGTTTTATTCCATAGTGCATGATGTCGTCTGTCTTCTTTCGTGGTGCATGGTGTGCTTTGTTTTCCCCCATAGTTTATGATTTCTTATGTATTCTTTTGCGGTGCACGGTGTACTTTGTATTCTCCTATAGTGTATGATGTCTTCAGTTTTCTTTCGTAGTGCATGGTGCGCTTTGTTTTATTCCATAGTGTATGATGTCTTCTGTTTTCTTTCGTAATGCATGGTTGTAGGAAAGTAGGATCTTTCTGTTATGGTTACTCCACCTTTTTCCTGGTGTCAGTAGGTTTTGACTGTAGTTTGCTGGGATCCTGCCAACCCGGACCCCATCAGCTGTGCTCTCTCCCAAAATGGCTCTGTTAAGTACTTTTGTACCTCCATAATTGGCTACTGGTGTACCCTTATAATGTCCCTAGTATGTGGTACGAAGGTATCCAAGACATAGATACCCCAGGTGTCTCCCATGGGATGCAGCATGTATTGTGCCACCCATGAGAGACTTCTCAAACTGTGACTACAGGCCTGCCAATGCAGCCTGTTGAGATGGTGCTTGTACCTCTCATGACAGATATAAGTCCCTTATATCTGAGGTCACTGCACTTAAAATCTATAACTCAACCCTATAGTAGGCTCTATATTCCGGAGTGCAGGGTGCTTGATTATCAGTATGAGGGTGCCCCTGCATGAGCAGGACACCCCTACAAAATCTGGAGTTAATTCTCTAGGCTTTGTAAGTGCGGTCAGCCATTTTAAGACTTATAGTGGGCATCAGTCATTACGAGATATCTCACTATATGATGGCTGCGTTGAACCTGGTCATGTTTGATATCAAATATGCTGGAATCATACCCCAACATTGATTCCAATATTGGAGGTATGATCCCATGTACTCGGGGGGCCCTTAGAGGAGTCTCCATTTGCGTGGTTACAGCCTTACAGGGTGTAACAGCAAGCTAGTGCTGCTGTCGACCACAGCCACGTTTCTGCCCTCTTGCTCCTGAGCCAGACTGGAGCTGGGGAAAGTAGACCAATAGGGGGCAGATTTATGAGCCCCTTGCGCCACTTTTGCGTCACTTTTCCCATGTTAAAAGTGACGCAAAAGTGGCGCCAGGTGCTCATAAATCTGCCCCCAGGTTTCCTGTCACAGGGAGGTGTGACCACCTCCCAGACATTACTTAGTGTACTGGGCTGGGGTGGGGCACTTTCCAGCACCACCAGGCTGTATTTAAGTGCACATTTTTTGCATACACCGGTTTGAGCCAGCTCAGGAACCCTTGGATCCCACTCTGGCACAAAACTGGACAAAGGCAGAGGAGTCCCTCCCCTCTGTCCAGCCTCTGTCCAGCCACTCCTCTGGGAGGGGTCCCTGAGTCGTTCCAACCCTTTCCTTGTGTATTTAAGTGCTCCCCTGAGGGTGAATCCTCAGATTTGCTGTGGAACAAGACTCAGCTCTGAAGCAAAAATACACACTTTCACCGTCTGGACACTTGGACATTGCTGGACTTCACCCGGAATCAAGACTGCATCAAAGAAGTCTCCTGCTGCTCCTGGTCTAGCGGTTCTGCATGTATTCTGCTTTGTCTGTGTCTGTGCTTCACTCAGGTTCTCCGGAAGACCTGTGGGCATCATGGACATCTCAAGTAATCTCCTTTGGAGTGAATGAGTCACTCCCCTGCATCAGATTTGACCAATCTGCTTCTCCTGTTGTCCTATAGACTTCCCAAGGCTCAGCAACACAGGTGGTGGATCTATGGCTCCCCAGAGGCCTGACCAGTCTTCACTGCAATTTGGAGGACAGTATCCCTTGTCGCAGCCACTGGGTCTAAACCGCTGTGCACCTTGACGCCTTGCCGTTGCCAAGGCATGTTGGCTCTGCACTCCAGAGATCTTCAGGCAACAAGAAGCTTCAGCCTCCAGCATCTCATCCCTTCAAGATCAGTGTCCTCCCTGCATCCCTTGCATCATGGGCCTCTATCTTTGGTGAGCTGCCAGAGGTCCTCTTGCTACTCCTGTGCCTTTGGCCTGTGGGTCCTCTCAAGGGTCTACTTCTGCTTTGGTGTGATTCTCTGCTTGCTTGGGGCATCCTCTGACTCTACCGCATTTGTTGAGTCCCTTGGGCCTTGCTGGTCCCAACGATTGCATCTTTTCATCTTCCAAGTCATTTGCAGCTACAAAGGCTTTTTGGTGCTCCTACAGATAATGACCACTTAGACACCGATATCCGACACACGACAGCTTGTGTATGACTCCTGATCTTCCACAGCATCATCTGGTTCCCACAGCTGCAGTGACAAGGGTTCTTGTGAACTCTTCTGAACTTCCAGACAAAGGTAGGCATTAGAGCTCCGTGCCTCCTGGTCACCTCAGAGTGGTATAGACTCTGTCCCCTCTGCTTTCAGGTTCTCCTCTTGAAGAATCCACCCTTGGAATCCACTGAATATCTTCACAGACTTCTCCAGAGGCCTTGCTGAGTCACCCATTGTCATCTACGAGAGGTTCTGAAGTCACTACACTCCGATGCCCCGGCTTCCCTTGTGTAGGTAACCTGGTTCCTGGTGCATCCAAGGGTGGGGTGGCTCTCCAACCTTCCGTCTTCAAAGGGTTTCTTCGGGGTCCTCTGCAAAGGGACCTTTTTCTTTAAAACTGCAACCGCGACTTCTCCATTGACTCCTATTGAACACGTGGCTGTGTTCCCACACTGCACACAGCCTCCTTGGGGTTTCTGGGTACTTACCTTGGGTGGTTCCTGGTTCTGCAAGCTTTTCTAAGTCCTTTCATCCAAGTCCTATCCTCCTTTGCAGTTCGCATTCCACTTATTGAGTATATGGTTTGGTCTCCCCCTGGAGACCAGTGTATATTTGTTCTACTTACCTGATTTATTTGAAGTATTCTTATATGTATTGTTGATATCTCCAGGCAGGAGATATACCAAGTGATAGTGATTGTGTTGTGTTAATAAATAGACTTATTTTTCACTCTTGATTAAATGTGGGAAAACAAGCTGCCTTATAGTTCTTCAAGATAAGCCTAAAGGCTTCTCTCCACAGCTATCACTTTGAGAGACTTCTGTGGTTATCAAAGACCACTAAAATCCCCGTATGGGTTGCCGGGATTAGTGCAAAGTGCATCACTCATTTAAGTGTGAACCATACACTAAGCCAGCCTCATACAGTGGTGTACTTTCTTTTATTCCATAGCGTATGATGTCTTCTGTTTTCCTTTACAGTGCATACTGTTCTTTGTTTTGTCCCATAGTATATGATGGCTTCTGTTTTCTTTCGTAGTGCATGGTGCGCTTTGTTTACTCCCATAGTGTATGATGGCTTCTGTTTTCTTTTGCAGTGCATTGTGTGCTTTGTTTTCTCCCATAGTGTTTGATGCCCTCTGTTTTCTTTCGTAGTGCATGGTGTGCTTTGTTTTCTCTCACAGTGTATTATCTGTTGCGTTTTCTTCCGCAGTGCATGTTGTGCTTTGCTTTCTCCGATAGCGTATGATATCTTCTGTTTCTTTCGTATTGCATGGTGTTCTTTGTTTTCTATCATAGGGTATGATGTGTTCTGTTTTCTTTCACAGTGCATGTTGTACTTTGTTTTCTCCTGTAGTGTATGATGTCTTCCGTTTCTTTCGTAGTGCATGGTGTACTTTGTTTTCTCCCATAGGGTATGATGTGTTCTGTTTTCTGTCGCAGTGCACGGTGTCCTTTGGTTTATTCAATAGTGTATGATGTATTTTGTTTTCTTTCGTAGTGCATGGTGTGCTTTGTTTACTCCCATAGTGTACAATGTATTCTGTTTTCCTTCACAGTGCATACTGTTCCTTGTTTTCTCCCATAGTGTATGATGTTTTCTGTTTTTTTTCACATTGCATGGTGTACTTTATTTTATTCCATAGTGTCTAATGTCTTCTGTTTTCTTTCGTAGTGCATGATGTGCATTGTTTACTTCCATAGTGTATGATATCTTTTGTTTTCTTTAGCAGTGCATGGTTTACCTTGTTAACTCTAGACCTGGGCAAAAATGTTGTTCCGTTCGCGGAAATTGCGATAATTTGACATTTTCGCGTTCCGCGGAAAGCGCGAAAATGTCAAAATTTCCTCATTCCGCAGCTTGGCGATAATTTGTTTCTTGCTCACGCTGTAAAATAATACACTGTCGCGCGCGCGCGACCGCCTTACCTGAATCCCTGCGTTCGCCGACAAGTTTTCTTGATCCGGTCGCGTTCTCCATGAGATTTTGTATTGTTTTTAGCCATTTGCGCTGTCTCGCGACAGTTCGCGCCCGCAGTGACATCATGCGTCGCGCGATCACGTCTTTCTTCTCGCGATCATGCACCGCGAGACAACTGAAAACAAGATGGCCGCGCCCGCGAGCAACCACATGGGTAAGTTGGCGAGCCGCAACCATGCAGAAAATCTCGCGAACATGCGGGAAAAAAACTTCTGCATCTTCGCGATATTTCCGCGTGTTTGCGTTAAATTTTAACATTTTCGCGATAATTTGCGAAAGTGGATTTCGCAAATTCCGCCCACCCCTAGTTTACTCTCATAGCGTATGATGTGCTGTGTTTTCTTTCACAGTGCATTTTGTGCTTTGTTTTCTCCCGTAGTGTATGATGTCTTCTGTTTCTTTCGTAGTGCATGATGTACTTTGTTTTCTCCCATACGGTATGATGTGTTCTGTTTTCTTTCATAGTGCGTGGTGTACTTTGTTTTCTCTCATAGAATAGAAGACACAACAGAATATAAATACCTCGGTGTGAAGCTAGACTCTGGCGGTCACTTCCTGGCACAGAAGAACAGCTTAAGGCAAAAAGGTTTAATAATAGCAACTTCCTTTAAAACCTTAAACTCTAAATTATCTGGCCCATCGATCCTGTCACTGGCAGAGGTGGTTCGTGCAAAACTCTTACCAACAATCCCCCACGCCAGTGAAGCACAGAAAGGCAGGGACGTGGAAATACTTGATGCCACAGTAACAACCGCATACAGGGTCATTTTTGGGCTGCCGAAATATACCTCACCCGCTCAAATCAGACTTGAGATTAGCATCCTGAAACAAACAAATGCCAGACAAGGGGCCTATGTCACTGCATGGGATAAAGTGCGAAAAACTCCTCGAGGAACATTAAACGAACAGCTGTGGAGAGAGCTACAAACGCATACTACATCACCAGCTGCGAAATATCTTCACATCAGCTTACACAAATTAGGGCTAAATCAACTTTGGGAAACATCGACAACCACCCTAACCTTTAAAAAAATAGTGTGGAAGACGGTGAAACTACTGTCATGGCTGGAGGACAAGGCCGCACTGTCAAAGAGAGCCCATGGATGGATGACTTTGAACACATACACGATGCCGGGTGCCCAAGCTTATTTCAACCTGGGATATGACAAAAATATAAAAATTGCATTTGTGAAATATAGATTTGGCCTGCTCCCCTGCACCCAGCATCTTCCACCTTGGCTACGTAATAAAGCAGGCTCTGTTTGGCGACTATGTGGAACAGCACAGGAAGACCTGCTGCACTAACTATGCTCCTGCAAAGAACTCCTCAAAGAACGAAAGAAATTATTGAAACAATTGTTTAATCTACGAGGGATTCGAACAAGGAGGCAAGCCCTGTTGGCATGCTTTGCACAAAGCGATCCACAACTGAACTGTAGAGCAGTAAAGTTTCTGAGACTGTGCGGAAGCAAAATGCTAGAAATGGAAATATCAAGAACTTAGCCAGAAAAAGTATAAGCTAATGTGCAAGGCAGCTCTGAAGACATTTTTCAACCTTTAAATTAAGGAGTAATATTTGAAAAGTTATTATGCTGCTATAGTTGTTAAAAACTAGCAAGCTTTATCAGCATGGTTTTAAGACATAAGCATTATGAAGGAACACGTTTTATGCATGTACATGACAAATTTTCTACTGAATATATATATTTTTCTGTATTGTAACGGTTTTAATTAACTATGCAAATACAAATGTACTTACTTACTTCTCTCATAGGGTATGATGTGTTGTGTTTTCTTTTGCAGTGCATGCTCTGCTTTGTTTTCTCCCATAGTGTATGATGTCTTCTGTTTCCTTTCATAGTGCATGCTGTGCTTTGTTTTCTCCCATAGTGTATGATGTCTTCTGTTTTCTTTCACAGTGCATGCTGTGCTTTGTTTCCTCCCATATTGTATGATGTGTTCTGTTTCTTTCGTAGTGCATGGTGTACTTTGTTTTCTCCCATAGGGTTTGATGTGTTCTGTTTTCTTTCGCAGTGCACAGTGTACTTTGGTTTATTCCACAGTGTATGATGTCTTCTGTTTCTTTCGTAGTGCATGGTGCACTTTGTTTTCTCCCATAGTGTATGATGTCTTCTGTTTTCTTTCACAGTGCATGCTGTGCTTTGTTTCCTCCCATATTGTATGATGTCTTCTGTTTCTTTCGTAGTGCATGGTGTACTTTGTTTTCTCCCATAGGGTTTGATGTGTTCTGTTTTCTTACGCAGTGCACAGTGTACTTTGGTTTATTCCACAGTGTATGATGTCTTCTGTTTCTTTCGTAGTGCATGGTGCACTTTGTTTTCTCCCATAGTGTATGATGTCTTCTGTTTCCTTTCACAGCGCATGCTGTGCTTTGTTTTCTCCCATATTGTATGATGTCTTCTGTTTTCTTTCATAGTGCATGCTGTGCTTTGTTTTCTCCCATATTGTATGATGTCTTCTGTTTCTTTCGTAGTGCATGGTGTACTTTGTTTTCTCCCATAGGGTTTGATGTATTCTGTTTTCTTTCACAGTGCACAGTTTACTTTGGTTTATTCCACAGTGTATGATGTCTTCTGTTTCTTTCGTGGTGCATGGTGCACTTTGTTTTCTCCCATAGTGTATGATGTCTTCTGTTTCCTTTCATAGCGCATGCTGTGCTTTGTTTTCTCCCATATTGTATGATGTCTTCTGTTTCTTTCGTAGTGCATGGTGTACTTTGTTTTCTCCCATAGGGTTTGATGTTTTCTGTTTTCTTTCGCAGTGCACAGTGTACTTTGGTTTATTCCACAGTGTATGATGTCTTCTGTTTCTTTCGTAGTGCATGGTGCACTTTGTTTTCTCCCATAGTGTATGATGTCTTCTGTTTCCTTTCACAGCGCATGCTGTGCTTTGTTTTCTCCCATATTGTATGATGTCTTCTGTTTTCTTTCATAGTGCATGCTGTGCTTTGTTTTCTCCCATATTGTATGATGTCTTCTGTTTTCTTTCACAGTGCTTGCTGTGCTTTGTTTTCTCCCATATTGTATGATGTCTTCTATTTCTTTCGTAGTGCATGGTGTACTTTGTTTTCTCCAATAGGGTATGATGTGTTCTGTTTTCTTTCGCAGTGCACAGTGTACTTTGGTTTATTACACAGTGTATGATGTCTTCTGTTTTCTTTTGTGGTGCATGTTGTGCTTTGTTTTCTCCCATAGTGTATGATGTCTTCTGTTTTCTTTCACAGTGCATGCTGTGCTTTGTTTTCTCCCATATTGTATGATGTCTTCTATTTCTTTCGTAGTGCATGGTGTACTTTGTTTTCTCCCATAGGATATGATGCCTTCTGTTTTCTATTGTGGTGCATGTTGTGCTTTGTTTTCTCCCATAGTGCGTGATGTCTTCTGTTTTCTTTCATATTGCATGGTGTGCTTTGTTTTCTACCATAGTGTATGATATCTTGTGTTTCTTTCGTAGTGCATGGTGTACTTTGTTTTCTCCCATAGGGTTTGATGTGTTCTGTTTTCTTTCGCAGTGCATGGTGCACTTTGTTTTCTCCCATAGGGTATGATGGCTTCTGTTTTCTATTGTGGTGCATGTTGTGCTTTCTTTTCTCCCATAGTGCATGATGTCTTCTGTTTTCTTTCATATTACATGGTGTGCTTTGTTTTCTCTCATAGTGTATGACATCTTCTGTTTCTTTTGTAGTGCATGGTGTATTTTGTTTTCTCCCATAGTAAGGTAGGTAATATTTATTTGTAGATTAATTAAAAATCATTGCAATTTACATAACATGCCTGGGTAAGAAAACATTTACAAGTTAAAATAATTAATTCCTTATTAAGATTTCATTACTTTACAAAAAATACGGTATTCTAAAAGAGTCGGTAGTCCATCAAGTGCTCTAAGGATTTTGACAACAAAGGTTTTTTATTTAGCAATAAAAGGAGATTAATAATAGGTTCAACTGGCAGCTTTCAAGATCCTCATTTCAAGGTTCGCTGCCCTGGGGCTGCCCATGTCTTTCTGGGGTGGCCCGTTGGTGGAAGAAATGCGTTCACTTGTAGAAGGAACTTGCTGGCCCTGCAGGAAAGCTGAATTGATTTGCTGTTTAGTAATGCCAGCACTGCGAAATGGCATGATCGTATAGTGAGTGCCCGGAAGGCAGGGCAGAGTAGTTTCTGTCTTAAAGAGTTAACTGCCGGGCAGATGCACAGAAAATGTAGCAAGCTTTCGTCGAAACGACTGCAAAGTCGGCAGAGAGAGTTTGACCATCTTTGCTTCCTGGCCGGTACCTGGTCTTTTGATGGAGAGGCACTTTCCTACAGTGGGGTACTTTGTTTTGCTCCATATTGTAGGATGTCCTCTGTTTTCTTTCCTAGTGCACGGTGTGCTTTGTTTTCTCCCATAGTGGATGTCATCTTTTTTTTTTCGTAGTGCATGGTGTCTTCTTTTCTTTCATGGTGCACGGGGTCTTTTTGCAGGTTTCTTGTGTAGGTACCTTGACTCCTTGCCTTTCTCGGTTTCTTTACAAACATCCTGTGCTGGTTTGTGCCTGTTTTATTCCTCAGCCTTTTGCTGCACAGGGAGCCACACAATGCTCTGACAGGGCACCTCAACACTGACATACAGAGCCTCCAGCTCTTCTAGTACTGGACGCACACATAGCTCTGCCCATGCACCTCAACACTGACATACAGAGCCTCCAGCTCTTCTAGTACTGGACGCACACATAGCTCTGCCCATGCACCTCAACACTGACATACAGAGCCTCCAGCTGTTCTAGTACTGGACACACACATAGCTCTGCCAATGCACCTCAACACACATACAGAACCTCCAGCTGTTCTAGTACTGGACACACACATAGCTCTGCCAATGCACCTCAACACTGCCATACACAACCTCCAGCTGTTCTAGTACTGGACACACACATAGCTCTGCCAATGCACCTCAGCACTGACATACAGAGCCTCTAGCTGTGTCAGTGCTGGACACACACATAGCTCTGCCAATGCACCTCAGCACTGACATACAGAGCCTCCAGCTGTTCTAGTACTGGACACACACATAGCTCTGCCAATGCACCTCAGTACTGATGTACACAACCTCTAGCTGTGTCAGTACCGGACACACACATAGCTCTGCCAATGCACCTCAGCACTGACATACACAACCTCTAGCTGTGTCAGTACCGTACACAAACATAGCTCTGCCAATGCACCTCAGTACTGACATACAGAGCCTCCAGCTGTTCTAGTACTGGACACACACATAGCTCTGCCAATGCACCTCAGCACTGACATACAGAGCCTCCAGCTGTTCTAGTACTGGACACACACATAGCTCTGCCAATGCACCTCAGCACTGACATACAGAACCTCTAGCTGTGTCAGTACTGGACACACACATAGCTCTGCCAATGCACCTCAGTACTGACATGCACAACCTCAAGCTGTGTCAGTACCGGACTCACACATAGCTCTGCCAATGCACCTCAGCACTGACATACACAACCTCTAGCTGTGTCAGTACCGTACACAAACATAGCTCTGCCAATGCACCTCAGTACTGACATACTGAGCCTCCAGCTGTTCTAGTACTGGACACACACATAGCTCTGCCAATGCACCGCAGCACTGACATACAGAGCCTCCAGCTGTTCTAGTACTGGACACACACATAGCTTTGCCAATGCACCTCAACACTGACATGCACAACCTCTAGCTGTGTCAGTACCGTACACATACATAGCTCTGCCAATGCACCTCAGTACTGATGTGCACAACCTCTAGCTGTGTCAGTACTGGAAACACACATAGCTCTGCCAATGCACCTCAGCACTGACATACAGAGCCTGCAGCTGTTCTAGTACTGGACACACATATAGCTCTGCCAATGCACCTCAGCACTGACATACAGAACCTCCAGCTGTTCTAGTACTGGACACACACATAGCTCTGCCCATGCACCTCAACACTGACTTACACTACCTTCAGCTCTTTCCAGGACCGGACACACGCACAGCTCTGCCAATGCACCTCAGTACTGATGTGCACAACCTCTAGCTGTGTCAGTACCGGACACACACATAGCTCTGCCAATGCACCTCAACACTGACATACACAACCTCTAGCTGTGTCAGTACCGGACACACACATAGCTCTGCCAATGCACCTCAACACTGACATACAGAACCTCCAGCTGTTCTAGTACTGGACACACACAGAGCTCTGCCCATGCACCTCAGCACTGACATACAGAGCCTCTAGCTGTGTCAGTGCTGGACACACACATAGCTCTGCCAATACACCTCAACACTGACATACACAACCTCTAGCTGTGTCAGTACCGGACACACACATAGCTCTGCCAATGCACCTCAGCACTGACATACAGAGCCTCCAGCTGTTCTAGTACTGGACACACACATAGCTCTGCCAATGCACCTCAACACTGACATACAGAGCCTCCAGCTGTTCTAGTACTGGACACACACATAGCTCTGCCCATGCACCTCAACACTGACTTACACTACCTTCAGCTCTTTCCTGGACCGGACACACGCACAGCTCTGCCAATGATCTCTGCTCTGATGTAAGGCTAGTGTCCACCCTCTTTTGGAACTTGTGTCGCTACATCACTCTGGCAGTTTCACCCCAACAAAACTCTGGCAGTTGCACCCCATTCCTAAACGTTTGTGCTCATGTTATTCCAATATCTCTTTGGTCAATATCTCATTAACAAAGGCATCTTCCTCTACTGATGCCTCTCTTGACATTTGAGTTAATTCAATTGCTGCATAAATTCCAAACAGTAAGGGACCGATTCACAAAGGAAAAATTAGACTAAATGTCTAACTTTAGGTCTAAAGTCCAAGTTTAGACCTAAAGTCCAAATTTACACTTAAATTCTTAGGGGCTTATTTATGAAACTGTTGCATTGCTGCGTGAAAACAGCAATGCAACAGTTTTCAACGCACCCTCCTTGCGACATGATGGATCCGTCATGTTTACTGTATGAAACCAAGTAGTTACAAATACGTCAGTATTTCTGACATATCTGTAGGTGCAAAAGTGACTCATTGCTGGGGAGTGTCTGAAAACAGGCGCAACTCCAGCAATGTGTCCTTTCACATGGGGCAAGCCCCATGCAAAAGGGCCTGCGTCAGTCTTACGCCTGCTGTGAGGCAGGTGTAAGATATTGACGCAATGGCGACCTAGATGTGGTGCACTGAAGTCTCATAGATTTTAATGCACCACTTCTACGAGGCTTTTGCCAGGGTACACCCACCCTGCATACATTACACCTGGCACAGGTATAATGTGGTGCAGGGGTTTACAAAGGGACGCATGTGTGTAGATGAGTCACTTTGTAAATAAGGCACAACATGGCACATTGTTTACGCTGCCACAAAAGTGACACACCGGCAGTGTGAAAGTGACGCAAGGCCTTATAAATAATGCCCTAATTTTACACCTGAAGTTTAAGTTTAGACCTGAAGTCTGGGTTTAGATCAAAAATCTAACTTAGACCGAAAGTCTTACTACATTTCGGTAGTCACAAAGATAAGTTATAAATAGTGCATTTACTACAATAATTTTACTAGTAGTAACTTTATGCAAGCAGGTTTACCAGTAGTAAACTTACTAGTAGTACTTACTTTTGTAACACTGTTACTGCAGCTCTCACCTGTATGGTGCACTCACAGTGAGGCACACCTGAGAGGCTTTACCTGCTCATCTCTCCATGTAACACTGTTACTGCAGCTCTCACCTGTATGGTGCACTCACAGTGAGGCACACCTGAGAGGCTTTACCTGCTCAACTATCCATGTAACACTGTTACTGCAGCTCTCACCTGTATGGTGCACTCACATTGATGCACACCTGAGAGGCTTTAACTGCTCATCCGTCTATGTAACACTGTTACTGCAGTTCTCACCTGTACGGTGCACTCACAGTGAGGTACACCTGAGAGGCTTTACCTGCTCATCTATCCATGTAACACTGTTACTGCAGCTCTCACCTGTATGGTGCACTCACAGTGAGGTACACCTGAGAGGCTTTACCTGCTCATCTATCTTTGTAACACTGTTACTGCAACTCTCACCTGTACGGTGCACTCACAGTGAGGCACACCTGAGAGGCTTTACCTGCTCATCTATCCATGTAACACTGTTACTTTAGCTCTCACCTGTACAGCGAGGAACATCTGAGAGGCTTTACCTCCTCATCTATCTTTGTAACACTGTTACTTCAACTCTCACCTGTACGGTGCACTCACAGTGAGGCACACCTGAGAGGCTTTACCTGCTCATCTATCCATGTAACACTGTTACTGCTGCAGCTCTCACCTGTATGGTGCACTCACAGTGAGGCACACCTGAGAAGCTTTACCTGCTCATTTATCCATGTAACACTGTTACTGCAGCTCTCACCTGTACGGTGCACTCACAGTGAGGCACACCTGAGAGGCTTTACCTGCTCATCTATCCATGTAACACTGTTACTGCTGCAGCTCTCACCTGTACGGTGCACTCACAGTGAGGCACACCTGAGAGGCTTTACCTGCTCATATATCCATGTAACACTGTTACTGCAGCTCTCACCTGTACGGTGCACTCACAGTGAGGCACACCTGAGAGGCTTTACCTGTTCATCTACCCATGTAACACTGTTACTGCTGCAGCTCTCACCTGTACGGTGCACTCACAGTGAGGCACACCTGAGAGGCTTTACCTGTTCATCTACCCATGTAACACTGTTACTGCTGCAGCTCTCACCTGTACGGTGCACTCACAGTGAGGCACACCTGAGAGGCTTTACCTGCTCATCTATCCATGTAACACTGTTACTGCTGCAGCTCTCACCTGTACGGTGCACTCACAGTGAGGCACACCTGAGAGGCTTTACCTGCTCATCTATCCATGTAACACTGTTACTGCTGCAGCTCTCAACTGTACGGTGCACTCACAGTGAGGCACACCTGAGATGCTTTACCTGCTCAGCTCTCCATGTAACACTGTTACTGCAGCTCTCACCTGTATGGTGCACTCACAGTGAGGCACACCTGAGAGGCTTTACCTGCTCATCTATCCATGTAACACTGTTACTGCTGCAGCTCTCACCTGTACGGTGCACTCACAGTGAGGCACACCTGAGAGGCTTTACCTGCTCATCTCTTCATGTAACACTATTACTGCTGCAGCTCTCACCTGTACGGTGCACTCACAGTGAGGCACACCTGAGAGGCTTTACCTGCTCATCTATCCATGTAACACTGTTACTGCAGCTCTCACCTGTATGGTGCACTCACAGTGAGGCACACCTGAGAGGCTTTACCTGCTCATCTATCCATGTAACACTGTTACTGCAGCTCTCACCTGTACAGCGAGGCACATCTGGGAGGCTTTACCTCCCCATCTATCTTTGTAACACTGTTACTGCAACTCTCACCTGTACGGTGCACTCACAGTGAGGTACACCTGAGAGGCTTTACCTGCTCATCTCTCCATGTAACACTGTTACTGCTGCAGCTCTCACCTGTACGGTGCACTCACAGTGAGGCACACCTGAGAGGCTTTAGCTGCTCATCTATCCATGTAACACTGTTACTGCAGCTCTCACCTGTATGGTGCACTCACAGTGAGGCACACCTGAGAGGCTTTACCTGCTCATCTCCCCATGTAACACTGTTACTGCAGCTCTCACCTGTACAACGAGGCACATCTGAGAGGCTTTACCTCCTCATCTATCTTTGTAACACTGTTACTGCAGCTCTCACCTGTATGGTGCACTCACAGTGAGGCACACCTGAGAGGCTTTACCTCCTCATCTATCTTTGTAACACTGTTGCTGCAACTCTCACCTGTATGGTGCACTCACAGTGAGGCACACCTGAGAGGCTTTACCTGCTCATCTATCCATGTAACACTGTTACTGCAGCTCTCACCTGTACGGTGCACTCACAGTGAGGCACACCTGAGAGGCTTTACCTGCTCATCTCTCCATGTAACACTGTTACTGCTGCAGCTCTCACCTGTATGGTGCACTCACAGCGAGGCACACCCGAGAGGCTTTACCTCCTCATCTATCCATGTAACACTGTTACTGCAGCTCTCACCTGTACGGTGCACTCACAGTGAGGCACACCTGAGAGGCTTTACCTGCTCATCTAACCATGTAACACTGTTACTGCTGCAGCTCTCACCTGTACGGTGCACTCACAGTGAGGCACACCTGAGAGGCTTTACCTGCTCATCTATCCATGTAACACTGTTACTGCTGCAGCTCTCACCTGTACGGTGCACTCACAGTGAGGCACACCTGAGAGGCTTTACCTGCTCATCTATCCATGTAACACTGTTACTGCAGCTCTCACCTGTACGGTGCACTCACAGTGAGGCACACCTGAGAGGCTTTACCTGCACATCTACCCATGTAACACTGTTACTGCTGCAGCTCTCACCTGTACGGTGCACTCACAGTGAGGCACACCTGAGAGGCTTTACCTGCTCATCTATCCATGTAACACTGTTACTGCTGCAGCTCTCACCTGTACGGTGCACTCACAGTGAGGCACACCTGAGAGGCTTTACCTGCTCATCTATCCATGTAACACTGTTACTGCCGCAGCTCTCACCTGTACGGTGCACTCACAGTGAGGCACACCTGAGAGGCTTTACCTGCTCATCTATCCATGTAACACTGTTACTGCTGCAGCTCTCACCTGTACGGTGCACTCACAGTGAGGCACACCTGAGATGCTTTACCTGCTCAGCTCTCCATGTAACACTGTTACTGCAGCTCTCACCTGTATGGTGTACTCACAGTGAGGCACACCTGAGAGGCTTTACCTGCTCATCTATCCATGTAACACTGTTACTGCTGCAGCTCTCACCTGTACGGTGCACTCACAGTGAGGCACACCTGAGAGGCTTTTCCTGCTCATCTCTTCATGTAACACTGTTACTGCTGCAGCTCTCACCTGTATGGTGCACTCACAGTGAGGCACACCTGAGAGGCTTTACCTGCTCATCTATCCATGTAACACTGTTACTGCAGCTCTCACCTGTATGGTGCACTCACAGTGAGGCACACCTGAGAGGCTTTACCTGCTCATCTATCCATGTAACACTGTTACTGCAGCTCTCACCTGTACAGCGAGGCACATCTGGGAGGCTTTACCTCCCCATCTATCTTTGTAACACTGTTACTGCAACTCTCACCTGTACGGTGCACTCACAGTGAGGTACACCTGAGAGGCTTTACCTGCTCATCTCTCCATGTAACACTGTTACTGCTGCAGCTCTCACCTGTACGGTGCACTCACAGTGAGGCACACCTGAGAGGCTTTAGCTGCTCATCTATCCATGTAACACTGTTACTGCAGCTCTCACCTGTATGGTGCACTCACAGTGAGGCAGACCTGAGAGGCTTTACCTGCTCATCTATCTTTGTTACACTGTTACTGCAGCTCTCACCTGTATGGTGCACTCACAGTGAGGAACACCTGAGAGGCTTTACCTCCTCATCTATCTTTGTAACACTGTTGCTGCAACTCTCACCTGTATGGTGCACTCACAGTGAGGCACACCCGAGAGGCTTTACCTGCTCATCTATCCATGTAACACTGTTACTGCAGCTCTCACCTGTATGGTGCACTCACAGTAAGGCACATCTGAGAGGCTTTACCTGCTCAGCTCTCCATGTAACACTGTTACTGCAGCTCTCACCTGTACGGTGCACTCACAGGGAGGCACACCTGAGAGGCTTTACCTGCTCATCTCTCCATGTAACACTGTTACTGCTGCAGCTCTCACCTGTACGGTGCACTCACAGTGAGGCACACCTGAGAGGCTTTACCTGCTCATCTATCCATGTAACACTGTTACCGCTGCAGCTCTCACCTGTATGGTGCACTCACAGTGAGGCACACCTGAGAGGCTTTACCTGCTCATCTATCCATGTAACACTGTTACTGCTGCAGCTCTCACCTGTACGGTGCACTCACAGTGAGGCACACCTGAGAGGCTTTACCTGCTCATATATCCATGTAACACTGTTACTGCAGCTCTCACCTGTACGGTGCACTCACAGTGAGGCACACCTGAGAGGCTTTACCTGCACATCTACCCATGTAACACTGTTACTGCTGCAGCTCTCGCCTGTACGGTGCACTCACAGTGAGGCACACCTGAGAGGCTTTACCTGCTCATCTCTCCATGTAACACTGTTACTGCTGCAGCTCTCATCACTACACTGCACTCAGTGAGGCACACCTGAGAGGCTTTGCCTGCTCATCTATCCATGTAACACTGTAACTGCTGCAGCTCTCACCTGTACGGTGCACTCACAGTGAGGCACACCTGAGAGGCTTTACCTGCTCAGCTCTCCATGTAACACTGTTACTGCAGCTCTCACCTGTATGGTGCACTCACAGTGAGGCACACCTGAGAGGCTTTACCTGCTCATCTATCCATGTAACACTGTTACTGCTGCAGCTCTCATCACTACACTGCACTCAGTGAGGCACACCTGAGAGGCTTTACCTGCTCATCTATCCATGTAACACTGTAACTGCTGCAGCTCTCACCTGTACGGTGCACTCACAGTGAGGCACACCTGAGAGGCTTTACCTGCTCAGCTCTCCATGTAACACTGTTACTGCAGCTCTCACCTGTATGGTGCACTCACTGTGAGGCACACCTGAGATGCTTTACCTGCTCAGCTCTCCATGTAACACTGTTACTGCAGCTCTCACCTGTATGGTGTACTCACAGTGAGGCACACCTGAGAGGCTTTACCTGCTCATCTATCCATGTAACACTGTTACTGCTGCAGCTCTCACCTGTACGGTGCACTCACAGTGAGGCACACCTGAGAGGCTTTTCCTGCTCATCTCTTCATGTAACACTGTTACTGCTGCAGCTCTCACCTGTATGGTGCACTCACAGTGAGGCACACCTGAGAGGCTTTACCTGCTCATCTATCCATGTAACACTGTTACTGCAGCTCTCACCTGTATGGTGCACTCACAGTGAGGCACACCTGAGAGGCTTTACCTGCTCATCTATCCATGTAACACTGTTACTGCAGCTCTCACCTGTACAGCGAGGCACATCTGGGAGGCTTTACCTCCCCATCTATCTTTGTAACACTGTTACTGCAGCTCTCACCTGTACGGTGCACTCACAGTGAGGCACACCTGAGAGGCTTTACCTGCTCATCTAACCATGTAACACTGTTACTGCTGCAGCTCTCACCTGTACGGTGCACTCACAGTGAGGCACACCTGAGAGGCTTTACCTGCTCATCTATCCATGTAACACTGTTACTGCTGCAGCTCTCACCTGTATGGTGCACTCACAGTGAGGCACACCTGAGAGGCTTTACCTGCTCATCTATCCATGTAACACTGTTACTGCTGCAGCTCTCACCTGTACGGTGCACTCACAGTGAGGCACACCTGAGAGGCTTTACCTGCTCATATATCCATGTAACACTGTTACTGCAGCTCTCACCTGTACGGTGCACTCACAGTGAGGCACACCTGAGAGGCTTTACCTGCACATCTACCCATGTAACACTGTTACTGCTGCAGCTCTCACCTGTACGGTGCACTCACAGTGAGGCACACCTGAGAGGCTTTACCTGCTCATCTATCCATGTAACACTGTTACTGCTGCAGCTCTCACCTGTACGGTGCACTCACAGTGAGGCACACCTGAGAGGCTTTACCTGCTCATCTATCCATGTAACACTGTTACTGCCGCAGCTCTCACCTGTACGGTGCACTCACAGTGAGGCACACCTGAGAGGCTTTACCTGCTCATCTATCCATGTAACACTGTTACTGCTGCAGCTCTCACCTGTACGGTGCACTCACAGTGAGGCACACCTGAGATGCTTTACCTGCTCAGCTCTCCATGTAACACTGTT
This sequence comes from Triturus cristatus, assembly GCF_964204655.1. NCBI lineage: Eukaryota > Metazoa > Chordata > Amphibia > Caudata > Salamandridae > Triturus > Triturus cristatus. The sequence goes on along the minus strand of NC_140583.1, from coordinate 45,652,802 downwards.
ACTGCAGCTCTCACCTGTATGGTGTACTCACAGTGAGGCACACCTGAGAGGCTTTACCTGCTCATCTATCCATGTAACACTGTTACTGCTGCAGCTCTCACCTGTACGGTGCACTCACAGTGAGGCACACCTGAGAGGCTTTTCCTGCTCATCTCTTCATGTAACACTGTTACTGCTGCAGCTCTCACCTGTATGGTGCACTCACAGTGAGGCACACCTGAGAGGCTTTACCTGCTCATCTATCCATGTAACACTGTTACTGCAGCTCTCACCTGTATGGTGCACTCACAGTGAGGCACACCTGAGAGGCTTTACCTGCTCATCTATCCATGTAACACTGTTACTGCAGCTCTCACCTGTACAGCGAGGCACATCTGGGAGGCTTTACCTCCCCATCTATCTTTGTAACACTGTTACTGCAACTCTCACCTGTACGGTGCACTCACAGTGAGGTACACCTGAGAGGCTTTACCTGCTCATCTCTCCATGTAACACTGTTACTGCTGCAGCTCTCACCTGTACGGTGCACTCACAGTGAGGCACACCTGAGAGGCTTTAGCTGCTCATCTATCCATGTAACACTGTTACTGCAGCTCTCACCTGTATGGTGCACTCACAGTGAGGCAGACCTGAGAGGCTTTACCTGCTCATCTATCTTTGTTACACTGTTACTGCAGCTCTCACCTGTATGGTGCACTCACAGTGAGGCACACCTGAGAGGCTTTACCTCCTCATCTATCTTTGTAACACTGTTACTGCAGCTCTCACCTGTATGGTGCACTCACAGTGAGGCACATCTGAGAGGCTTTACTTGCTCAGCTCTCCATGTAACACTGTTACTGCAGCTCTCACCTGTACGGTGCACTCACAGGGAGGCTCACCTGAGAGGCTTTACCTGCTCATCTCTCCATGTAACACTGTTACTGCTGCAGCTCTCACCTGTACGGTGCACTCACAGTGAGGCACACCTGAGAGGCTTTACCTGCTCATCTATCCATGTAACACTGTTACTGCTGCAGCTCTCACCTGTATGGTGCACTCACAGTGAGGCACACCTGAGAGGCTTTACCTGCTCATCTATCCATGTAACACTGTTACTGCTGCAGCTCTCACCTGTACGGTGCACTCACAGTGAGGCACACCCGAGAGGCTTTACCTGCTCATCTATCCATGTAACACTGTTACTGCAGCTCTCACCTGTATGGTGCACTCACAGTGAGGCACATCTGAGAGGCTTTACCTGCTCAGCTCTCCATGTAACACTGTTACTGCAGCTCTCACCTGTACGGTGCACTCACAGGGAGGCACACCTGAGAGGCTTTACCTGCTCATCTCTCCATGTAACACTGTTACTGCTGCAGCTCTCACCTGTACGGTGCACTCACAGTGAGGCACACCTGAGAGGCTTTACCTGCTCATCTATCCATGTAACACTGTTACCGCTGCAGCTCTCACCTGTATGGTGCACTCACAGTGAGGCACACCTGAGAGGCTTTACCTGCTCATCTATCCATGTAACACTGTTACTGCTGCAGCTCTCACCTGTACGGTGCACTCACAGTGAGGCACACCTGAGAGGCTTTACCTGCTCATATATCCATGTAACACTGTTACTGCAGCTCTCACCTGTACGGTGCACTCACAGTGAGGCACACCTGAGAGGCTTTACCTGCACATCTACCCATGTAACACTGTTACTGCTGCAGCTCTCGCCTGTACGGTGCACTCACAGTGAGGCACACCTGAGAGGCTTTACCTGCTCATCTCTCCATGTAACACTGTTACTGCTGCAGCTCTCATCACTACACTGCACTCAGTGAGGCACACCTGAGAGGCTTTACCTGCTCATCTATCCATGTAACACTGTAACTGCTGCAGCTCTCACCTGTACGGTGCACTCACAGTGAGGCACACCTGAGAGGCTTTACCCGCTCAGCTCTCCATGTAACACTGTTACTGCAGCTCTCACCTGTATGGTGCACTCACAGTGAGGCACACCTGAGAGGCTTTACCTGCTCATCTATCCATGTAACACTGTTACTGCTGCAGCTCTCATCACTACACTGCACTCAGTGAGGCACACCTGAGAGGCTTTACCTGCTCATCTATCCATGTAACACTGTAACTGCTGCAGCTCTCACCTGTACGGTGCACTCACAGTGAGGCACACCTGAGAGGCTTTACCTGCTCAGCTCTCCATGTAACACTGTTACTGCAGCTCTCACCTGTATGGTGCACTCACAGTGAGGCACACCTGAGATGCTTTACCTGCTCAGCTCTCCATGTAACACTGTTACTGCAGCTCTCACCTGTATGGTGTACTCACAGTGAGGCACACCTGAGAGGCTTTACCTGCTCATCTATCCATGTAACACTGTTACTGCTCCAGCTCTCACCTGTACGGTGCACTCACAGTGAGGCACACCTGAGAGGCTTTTCCTGCTCATCTCTTCATGTAACACTGTTACTGCTGCAGCTCTCACCTGTATGGTGCACTCACAGTGAGGCACACCTGAGAGGCTTTAGCTGCTCATCTATCCATGTAACACTGTTACTGCAGCTCTCACCTGTATGGTGCACTCACAGTGAGGCACACCTGAGAGGCTTTACCTGCTCATCTATCTTTGTAACACTGTTACTGCAGCTCTCACCTGTATGGTGCACTCACAGTGAGGCACACCTGAGAGGCTTTACCTCCTCATCTATCTTTGTAACACTGTTGCTGCAACTCTCACCTGTATGGTGCACTCACAGTGAGGCACACCTGAGAGGCTTTACCTGCTCATCTATCCATGTAACACTGTTACTGCAGCTCTCACCTGTACGGTGCACTCACAGTGAGGCACATCTGAGAGGCTTTACCTGCTCAGCTCTCCATGTAACACTGTTACTGCAGCTCTCACCTGTACGGTGCACTCACAGGGAGGCACACCTGAGAGGCTTTACCTGCTCATCTCTCCATGTAACACTGTTACTGCTGCAGCTCTCACCTGTACGGTGCACTCACAGTGAGGCACACCTGAGAGGCTTTACCTGCTCATCTATCCATGTAACACTGTTACTGCTGCAGCTCTCACCTGTATGGTGCACTCACAGTGAGGCACACCTGAGAGGCTTTACCTGCTCATCTATCCATGTAACACTGTTACTGCTGCAGCTCTCACCTGTACGGTGCACTCACAGTGAGGCACACCTGAGAGGCTTTACCTGCTCATATATCCATGTAACACTGTTACTGCAGCTCTCACCTGTACGGTGCACTCACAGTGAGGCACACCTGAGAGGCTTTATCTGCACATCTACCCATGTAACACTGTTACTGCTGCAGCTCTCGCCTGTACGGTGCACTCAGAGTGAGGCACACCTGAGAGGCTTTACCTGCTCATCTCTCCATGTAACACTGTTACTGCTGCAGCTCTCATCACTACACTGCACTCAGTGAGGCACACCTGAGAGGCTTTACCTGCTCATCTATCCATGTAACACTGTAACTGCTGCAGCTCTCACCTGTACGGTGCACTCACAGTGAGGCACACCTGAGAGGCTTTACCTGCTCAGCTCTCCATGTAACACTGTTACTGCAGCTCTCACCTGTATGGTGCACTCACAGTGAGGCACACCTGAGAGGCTTTACCTGCTCATCTATCCATGTAACACAGTAGGTCTCACCTTGCGTTGCTTGGTAAATCTGTCTTTGGTATTAAGTTGCCCTTGTGTCACTGTGTGTGATGCAAGGTCAATGCAAGAGTAGGATACATTTGGCCCTGAGTTTATCAAACATTTTCAGGAAAGAGAGTTGAGACCCACAGACACTTCAAAGACATACTCTAGAGATCGGGTGTGGGGGGGTCCTTCTATATGTGCATGACACAAATAACACCCTCCAATTACACACGCTCACCTCTGCTCCCACCACGGGCCACACCCCGGACCCTTCTCTGACTAATATTGGCCCTTGCACTTATTGCACACATGCTGTTTATCACATTAAAACCTGTCTTTCTGGCTTTGCCAATGCAAGAAAAACAAGAAGCGAAACATTATAGCTTTCCATATAGAGTGAATTTAGGAGATGATGAAGTGAGTGTGGGAAACAGAGTGATGGTGAGCTGTACTTTTTGATATAAAATAGTCCCCATGTATTCCAGCGGAAGAACGTCCTGCAAGGTGGAATCATACACCAAATAGCTAATAGCATGAGGCGAGAGACATATCTTCCTCAGGGTAGATCTAAAGCCCACTCTGCATATTTTTCAAATGGTGATAATGCGTCTTGCAGACAGCTGGGCCTGCAGCCAGCCCTAAAAATGAACATGCATAAATAAATACGCCTGTCGAGACGGAGGATGACGCCTTCTTCTGCACAGGTGACGAGGTGCTTCTGACCTTGAAGAAATGCCCGCGAGCTCCTCTAGTCATGGAAACGCCATGACGAGATGCTAATAAGCAGCTCTTTAGTGTGATGAATTGGGTTTGCCACAGACCCTGCCTCGTGATATTGTAAAAAAATACACGCTGCATAACCCTTGCGTAAAGAGGGTGTGTCTGTGATTGGACACAGCCCCTCCTGGGCCTCGAGGCAGGACCGGCTCTAGGGCGGTGCGATCGGTGCCACCGCACCGGGCGCTGACTTGGGGTGGGGGCGCCATGTTTATTGTTTTCGAAGCACCTGATGCCACGTTCCTTGTCCCAGCAATTTCCAAAGCATCAATAAAAATGTCAGGATAACTCCGGTGATTAATGTTCTTTCATGGGAGAGACTGGAGCTTTGTCGGGAAGTGGAAGTTTCTATTGACTCATCATAGCGCAGAAGGTTAATATGTCTGCTGCAAAGAACGTGTCCCCTTCACATCACAAAGTGCATACACTATAAATAGGCCAATGGGTTATGGCTTTTGTCAGAGAGATCCTTTAGGTACTTAAAGTTAAAAGTTAAAATCCTAATATAGAGCAGTGAGCTATTAACTGTCCTCAAAGGGTTGCATGCAAACTGCAAGGAATATATTAGAGCTACATCTTTTTTCCCCAGTCTTTCCTTATCCTAATATTGCAAAAAGGGTTAATTTAGGGAGAAATCAATTCTTATTATTAAAGGAAACCCCTAATAATGGTGTTACATTTTAAATTCTGAATTTGTGCTTTTCCAGACCAAGGACTCTTAAACTATCCTGCCTACCAGTATGGATGACGTGACTCCTACACCTTGTAGGCCTCTGTCTTATGTAACATTTCCTATTCACTGATTACACAGTATGATTGATTGTCTCGGTGCAACGAATGTGTGATGTAAAGTGTTCTGACACCTTAAACTGGTATGAGTATGGCGTATGGCGCTATAAAACTAAAATAATCTAAAAGAGTGGTTATGGAAACTTGGGGGGCATCGTCAAATGGTGGCAGTGAGGGAATCCGTGGCGAGGTGGTCGTGGGGGGTGTCAACAAACATTGTCGCACAGGGCGCCACCAGGAGTAAGGCCGGCCCTGCCTCGAGGCACTAAAAGACCCGGATCGGAAAGAACCACGGATGAGACAAGTCCTACCGATGAGCTGTAAGTGCACCTGAAATGAATATTTCATTTATTTGAGTCCAGTTGAGGTTACTTTCTAGCTATGCTCTGAAACTTGAACTGTGTTAGAAGAGGGCCGGAGACAGATCGGCAGACAGATGGAGTGACACCTGGTTACGGAAAGATGGCTGGTGACTTACAGGTCATCACTGAAATGTGGATTCGCAGAAAGGCACAGGTTTCAATTAAGGCAGGGCCAGCACAGCCTTCCATCCTTCTGGGGTCATTTAACTGAACATCTTCACATGGAACAACAAGAGCACCTGTTATTTTTAGCAGTTAGAAATGGCCTAAAAGATGTTTAAACATATGGGCTTATTTACAAAAGGATATCACCACCTTTTAGTGACGTTCTGGTGGCGATATGTCCTGCTCCATATTTACAAAGCAGAGTTACGCCACTTTTTGTGACTTAATGCCGCCTTGTAAATAACCCCCTTTACACGCATCACTTAGCGTGAAAGGGGCGTGCAATGGGTGTTACTGTGGGCGTTCCACCACAACACCCATTGCTTTTGATGCTGCCCCAGATTTACAAGGATGTGTAAATCTGAGGCAGCGCCAAACACAAACGCCATGCAAGAGCAGGCATTAGAATAGAAAAAGAAGGAGAAATACTTTTATTTCACCTAGCTTTTTCTTTTTCTATGTGTGCTGCATTTTTCAGCACACATAGAAAAGCAAAATGCCATTAACGATTGTTTATGTGCAGGAAAGTGTCCCTCCCTGCACATTATCAATCAATAAATAATGACGTTTTCCTAGAATAGAAGCAACAAATTGCCATTAGTGATTGTAGGATAGCGGATCTCCCTGGTCAGAGGGGCCAGGCTGCTGCTCTGCTGCGCTGCACATGTTCTGAGACTGCCTGTAACTTTTTAAACGAATAGAATTAACTTTTTAAACGAATTATTGTGTGTGATTTTATACGGGGGAATTACCGTGTGTGATTTTATACAGGGGAATATTTTTAAAGGGCTTACTTTCTTGGTTTTCGCCGCATTTTATCTGGGCACTCTTCCATTTGGGGATTTTATTTTCTGGCTTGGGGGTTTTTAAGGGTCTCTTGCTCCTTCCCCGGTCCACCACGGCTTGCCGATTGTGTGGAGGAAAGTGGGTATTCCACTCTTGCTCCTCCCTCCCACTGCCTTCCACCGATGAACGGGCGGCGCTCTAATTGTTCCTGGCCTAGCTTATTTAACTGCATGCTGGGCCGGACGTGCAGAGGACGCATGCAGCGGGCACGCCGAAGGTGCGCCAAAGGCAAGCCCGTCTGCGCCCGTCTGCGCCCGTCTGCGCCCGTCTGCGCCCGTCTGCGCCCGTCTGCGCCCGTCCACCCCAAGTTTGCGCCTTGGGCCAGGGACTCTGGCCAATTTATTTTAGACCCCGGTAAGCCACTTGTTTATTCCAAAGGACACCTCATGGAACTTCAAGCACAGAAGGGGTCGCACTGCCGGTTTATGAACCTTGAACATAAGGGTGGTTGTCAGGTGTACGAGTGTGCCAACTGCAAGGCAGTTATTCCTCTGGGTGCAGCTGAGAATTCCCATGAGGATACTCGTCAGCCCCAACCTTTGTCTTTGAAGCGTTCCTTTATGGGATATCTCATGAACGCCAGATCTTAGATTAAACATAGGGCAGAATTTAGCAATTTTGTGTCCCTTCGCAAGCCCGATTGGGTATTTATTACTAAAACCTGGCCTAGAGATTGCTCAGGCCCAGATCTGGTGGAGGCCATCCCCTCCGGGTATGCCCTGTCCAGACTTGATAGGGAAGGGAGGATTGGGGGGGGTTTAGGAGTAGTCTATAAAGACATCTATTTGTGCTTCACTGAGGCCCTCACCTCTCCCTCAGATCCCTATCAGGCCCTATATTTCTCTTTAAGGATCCTACCCACCGAAAGCTTTGTCGGAGTACTCACCTATCGGCCTCCTGGACCTAGAGCAATGTTCTATCAGGATTTCAGTAATCGAATAGAACCCTATCTGGCAAGATTTAATATCACTCTCTTGGGTGATTTTAACTTTCATTTGGAGAAAACTCTGTGTACTGAAACAGAGGTTTTCTTGGAAAGTATGGACTCTTGTGGTCTTCCTCAGCTGGTGAGGGGCCCCACTCATACGGCAGGACACATTTTGGATGGGATCTTTTCTAATGATGCTAGGGTAGAGGTGAATGATTCTATCCCACTCTCCTGGACTGATCATTATGCCATCCCATTCCTTTTGCAAATTGCAGTAGCTCACCTAGATCCTTATTTTAAGAACAGGATGGAGATGAAGAGAAACTTATGCCGGATAAATAAGGAGGACCTTCTTAATAAACTTACCAATTATTGCTGCCTCCCTTACCTGGATGTTACCTCAATCTACAACGATTTTTCCAATTGGCTTTCGGTAGCCTTGGACTTTCTTGCCCCCCCTTAAGGAGCTCTATGTGGCAAGAAAACGCCCTTTGGCTCCCTGGTTCTCTGAAAGGTTGAGAAAGCTTAGACAGGTATGCCGACACCAGGAAAGAAAACGGCGACGGGATCTTTCCTCAGTCGAAAGGGATCTACAAGATCTTAGATTGAGGGAATATAAGATAGCGATAAACAACGTTTACCATGAAACTTTTTCCCCGCAGGTAATTACAACGCGGTCGTTACAATGACCGCATTGTAATTCCGCATACCATTACTCCACACGTCGGAACAACGACTTGCAGAGGGGGGGAGGAGGTGATGGTTTTAAAATCCAACACCTTCCCTACTGTCCGCACAGACTGGAGTTGGAATAGTAAATTATACTATTCCAACATCCAGCGCTCCCCCTCCGTAAGTCGTTGTTCCGACTTTCGGGGTAATGGTATGCGGAATTACAACCGTGTTGTAATGCCCTGCGGGGAAAAGGACAGTGTGATAACGAGGTATTTTCTAAGCTAGCTATTAATGAGGAAAAGGTCTCTTATTATTCTAAAATGACGGAATCCATAACATCCCCTAGGGAACTTTTCACTGTGATTAATACCCTCCTAGCCCCCACGGCCGCTGCTAACACTGAGGTTTCCCAGGATTTGTGTGATAAAATGGCATGTTTTTTATGCCAAAATTAAGGACGCATACTCTTCCTTGGAGAGGTCCAATGTCGGTGGATTAAAGTTAGATTCTCCATCGTATCCTCTGGTAGCTCCTCTGAAGGATTGCCGCTTGTGTTCCTTTCCTCCTATACTTCAAGAGGACACTGAGCGGATGTTAAGTGGAATTAGGTCTGGCTCCCCCCTGGAGCCCTGCCCCCTGAAGATCTTGAAACTGGGAATGGAGGCTATTGTCCCACCTTTGACTTCAATCGTTAATACTGTCATTACATCAGGCCAGTATCCCACCGCGTGGAAAACTGAAGTGGTTAAACCTCTTTTAAAGAAGCCGTCTCTGGACCCTGCGGAACTAAAGAACTACCGGCCTAAATCCCTGTTGCCTGTCCCAGCAAAAATCTTGGAGAAACATCTGAACCTCCATCTTAGTACTTATTTGGAGGATCATCAGCTGCTCGATGGCTCGCAGCATGGGCTCAGAAGTGAACACAGTACCGAGACGGTGTTAACCGCTATATTCAACAACATTTGACAACAGTTTGACGCTGCTCATACCACCTTACTGATCCTTCTGGACCTGACGGCAGCCTTCGATACCATCTCTCCTCGTAGATTGGCTGGGAGGCTCCGGGAAATAGGGATCAAGGGCCTTGCCCTTAATATGCTTACATCCTTCCTTATCGAACGGTCACAAAGAGTTAAGATGGGCCAATTCCTCTCTGCTCCCAAACAGTTGTTTTGTGTAGTCCCCCAGGGATCCTCATTGAGTCCTACCCTTTTTAATATTTATGTAGCCCTGATTGCCAGGGTGGTAAGATCTTTTGGCCTAGAACTGTTATCCTACGCTGATGACACTCAAATCATGATTACCATCACTGAGAGTGTCGAAGCGTCAGCAGCAAACTTTAAAAACTGCATGCAGGTGGTGGCGTCATGGATGGCAGAAATCTATCTAAGACTCAATGGGGATAAGACTGAGAACCTAATTTTCGGAGACAAACATCAGATTTGGTGCCAAAAATCTAGGCATCATCGTGGACACCTCCCTTTCGCTGGGTCCCCAAATAAATAGAACAGTTTCTGCCTGTTTCGAGATGATAAGGACTCTCAAAAAGATCTTTCAATTTCTATCCCTCCCTGCGCGGAAACAGGCTGTGGTGGCCCTTGTGCTGTCTTGATTGGATTACAGCAATGCCCTTCATGTAGGGATAATTAAGGGGCTTCTACATCGACTTCAACTTGTGCACAATGCCGCTGCCAACCTGGTGATGGGCCTCCCCAAATTCCACTCTGTATCGGCTACCATCAGAAGCCTGCACTGGCTTCCTTTGGGTTGGCGAATTGTGTTTAAAGCCCTGTGCTTGGTGCACAAGGCCTTTTACAATATGGGGTCAAAAGGCATTAAAAAACTGTTTCGGAGTTATGTCCCCGGCAAGCAGCTAAGATCTGCCAGCAAGAATCTGGTGACAGTTCCCAGGTTCAGGAAATCCAGATGGGGGAGGGCTTTTTCGCTGGCTGCAGCCAACTTGTGGAATTCCCTTCCTCCTTCGATTTCAGCTCTGGAAATTCACTCCTAATTCTGTAAGGTCTTGAAGACCTGGCTTTTTACCAGCTTGAATCTGTATGCCCCTTACCTATGGACATCTCCTATCCCTTTCATTAGCGCCTTGATGCCCCTGGGCTAAGTTCGCGCTTTATGAAGCCTATATTGATTCATTCATTCATTGTTTATATGCAGGAAGGGACACCTTCTTGCACATAAATAATCTTTCCCTGCAATGCTGACTTTCTTGCACTATGTTGCAAGGGTGCCTGCTTTGGCGCTAGGTGGCTAAATATAGCACCAGCACCAGCACCAGGGAAAAGAATTAGGTGTGCCGTATTCTTGTGAATACCGCACATATCTACATTTTGAAAATGTCAGAGTGCTGTGCTGCCAAATTTGGGGGCAGCTCCACGCTCCCAAATTTTCTCATAAATATGCCCCATACATACTAAATCTGGAGATGGTCAATGCCTCAGACCCGTGTTATACCACGGTTCTATCCCCCAGGTATCACACACACCATCTGCAACCTTATGCGCCAGTCTATTAATGGCCCTGGGTGTAAACTTTTGTAATTGCTTACATTTTGCGTTATAATTGTTATACAAAATGCCTGACATTACGCTATTTTGCCACATTGCATATGTGAGACTTTTTTGAAGTAAAAGTCCGAATGCAGGAGCTTGGGACAAATACAAATCAACTGAACATGAACAGGTGTTGTTTAGGTGTTGTTTGTGGCACTTCTGAATTTATGTGTTTGTCATGAAAAATGTGTCCTCACACCATAAATGGATGACAGAGCACATTTTCCTCTAACTCTTTTGTTTGGAAAATGTTGAAATGTTGAGGCTGGTATATAATATTGGTTATGTTTGCCTAATTTTTGGGGCATTTCGCATAATTTATGCAAACGAAATTATGCTTCATCCAGGCCTAGTATTTAGAGCACACAGGTGCTCAGACCCCACAAGTAATTGCCAGAGCGTCATAACATATGCAAATAAATGCATCGCAATACATGCATACCCTACGGTGGCTATTGTGAAACAGCTTTAATTTAATAGAAAACCAATTGCTTCATGAACAGCTATGCATCAACATGTGTGCACATGTGTCATAATATATTTTCCTATAGAGTATGGCGTGTGCTCAGTGGCATGTTACGTACAGACATGCGTCGAAGGCGTGCGTTCTGAGACAAATCCTCCAGTCACAACTGACTCAAAGCCCACTGAGGCCCATCAATAGGATGCAGAGTGTGGAACAAAAGATGCAGGAATGGGACTAAAGATGTAGGTATGGGCAGGTATGGGACCAAAGATGCAGGTACGGGACCACAGATGCAGGTGTGGGACTAAAGATGTAGGTATGGGCAGGTAAGGGACCAAAGATGCAGGTATGGGACTAAAGATGCAGGTATGGGACTGAAGATGTAAGTATGGGCAGGTATGGGACCAACGATGCAGGTATGGGACCAAAGATGTAGGTATGGGACCCAAGATGCAAATATGGGACCAAAGATGCAGGTATAGGACTAAAGATGTAGGTATGGGTAGGTATGGGACCAAAGATGTAGGAATGGGACCAAAGATGTATGTATGGGACCAAAGATGCAGGTATGGGACCAAAGATGCAGATATGGGACCACAGATGTATGTATGGGACCAAAGATGCAGGTATGGGACCAAAGATGTAGGTATGGGACCAAAGATGTATTTATGGGTCCAAAGATGCAGGTATGGGACCAAAGATGCAGACATGGGACCAAAGATGTAGGTATGGGCAGGTATGGGACCAAAGATGTATGTTTGGGACCAAAGATGCAGGTGTGGGACCAATAATGCAGATATGGGACCACAGATGTAGGTATGGGCAGGTATGGGGCCAAAGATGCAGGTATGGGACCAAAGATGCAGATATGGGACCAAAGATGTATGTATGGAACTAAAGATGCAGGTATGGGACTAAAGATGCTGGTGTGGGACCAAAGAGGCAGGTATGGGACCAAAGATGTAGGTAATGGACCAAAGATGTATGTATGGGACCCAAGATGCAGGTATGGGACTAAAGATGCAGGCATAGGACCAAAGATGTAGGTATCGGACCAAAAATGTATGTATGGGACCAAAGATGCAGGTATGGGACTAAATAGGCAGGTATGGGACCAAAGATATATGTATGGGACCAAGGATGCAGGTATGGGACCAAAGATGTAGGTATGGGACCAAAGATGTATGTATGGGACCAAAGATGCAGGTATGGGACTAACGATGCAGGAATGGGATCAAAGATGTATGTATGGGACCAAAGATGCAGGTATGGGCTGGTATGGGACCAAAGATGCAGATACGGGACCAAAGATGTAGGTATGGGACAAAAGATGTATCTATGGAACCAAAGATGCAGGTATGGGACTAAAGATGCAGGTATGGGACCAAAGATGTAGGTATGGGACAAAAGATATATGTATGGGACCTAAGATGCAGGTATGGGACCAAAGATGCAGATATGGGTCCAAAGATGTAGGTATGGGCAGGTATGGGACCAAAGATGTATATATGGGACCACAGATGCAGGTATGGGACTAAAGATGCAGGTATGGGACCAAAGATGTATGTATGGGGCAAAGATGCAGGTATGGGACTAAAGATGTAGGTATGGGTAGGTATGGGACCAACAATGTAGGTATGGAACCAAAGATGTATGTATGGGACCAAAGATGCAGGTATGGGACCAAAGATGCAGAAATGGGACCACAGATGTACGTATGGGACCAAAGATGCAGGTATGGGACAAAAGATGCCGGAATGGGACCAATGATGTAGGTATGGGACCAAAGATGTATGTATGGGTCCAAAGATGCAGGTATGGGACCAAAGATGCAGACATGTGACCAAAGATGTAGGTATGGGCAGGTATGGGACCAAAGATGTATGTTTGGGACCAAAGATGCAGGTATGGGACCAATAATGCAGATATGGGACCAAAGATGTAGGTATGGGCAGGTATGGGGCCAAAGATGCAGGTATGGGACCAAAGATGCAGATATGGGACCAAAGATGTATGTATGGACCTAAAGATGCAGGTATGGGACTAAAGATGCTGGTGTGGGAGCAAAGAGGCAGGTATGGGACCAAAGATATAGGTATGGGACCAAAGATGTATGTATGGGACCCAAGATGCAGGTATGGGACTAAAGATGCAGGTATGGGACCAAAGATGTAGGTATGGGACCAAAGATGTATGTATGGGACCAAAGATGCAGGTATGGGACTAACGATGCAGGTATGGGATCAAAGATGTATGTATGGGACCAAGGATGCAGGTATGGGACTAAATAGGCCGGTATGGGACCAAAGATGTATGTATGGGACCAAGGATGCAGGTATGGGACCAAAGATGTAGGTATGGGACTAACGATGCAGGTATGGGATCAAAGATGTATGTATGGGACCAAACATGCAGGTATGGGCAGGTATTGGACCAAAAATGCAGATACGGGACCAAAGATGTAGGTATGGGACAAAAGATGTATCTATGGGACCAAAGATGCAGGTATGGGACTAAAGATGCAGGTATGGGATCAAAGATGTAGGTATGGGACAAAAGATATATGTATGGGACATAAGATGCAGGTATGGGACCAAAGATGCAGATATGGGTCCAAAGATGTAGATATGGGCAGGTATGGGACCAAAGATGTATATATGGGACCAAAGATGCAGGTATGGTACTAAAGATGCAGGTATGGGACCAAAGATGTATGTATGGGACCAAAGATGAGGTATGGGACCAAAGATGCAGATATGGGACCAAATTTGCAGGTATGTGCAGGTATGGGACCAAAGATGCAAGTATGGGACCAAAGAGGTAGGTATGGGACAAAAGATGTATCTATGGGACCAAAGATGCAGGTATGGGACTAAAGATGTAGGTATGGGACCAAAGATGTAGGTATGGGACAAAAGATATATGTATGAGGCCTAAGATGCAGGTATGGGACCAAAGATGCAGGTATGGGACCAAAGATGTAGGTATGGGCAGGTATGGGACCAAAGATGTATGCATGGGACCAAAGATGCAGGTATGGGACTAAAGATGCAGGTATGGAACCAAAGATGTATGTATGGGACCAAAGATGCAGGTATGGGACTAACGATGCAGGTATGGGATCAAAGATGTATGTATGGGACCAAAGATGCAGGTATGGGACCAAAGATGCAGATACGGGACCAAAGATGTAGGTATGGGACAAAAGATGTATCTATGGGACCAAAGATGCAGGTATGAGACTAAAGATGCAGTTATGGGACCAAAGATGTAGGTATGACAAAAGATATATGTATGGGACCTAAGTTGCAGATATGGGACCAAAGATGCAGATACGGGTCCAAAGATGTAGGTATGGGCAGGTATGGGACCAAAGATGTATATATGGGACCAAAGATGCAGGTATGGGACTAAAGATGCAGGTATGGGACCAAAGATGTATGTATGGGACCAAAGATGCAGGTATGGGACTAAAGATGTAGGTATGGGTAGGTATGGGACCAACGATGTAGGTATGGAACCAAAGATGTATGTATGGGACCAAAGATGCAGGTATGGGACCAAAGATGCAGATATGGGACCACAGATGTATGTATGGGACCAAAGATGCAGGTATGGGACCAAAGATGCAGGTATGGGCAGGTATGGGACCAAAGATGCAGATACGGGACCAAAGATGTAGGTATGGGACAAAAGATGTATCTATGGGACCAAAGATGCAGGTATGGGACTAAAGATGCAGTTATGGGACCAAAGATGTAGGTATGACAAAAGATATATGTATGGGACCTAAGATGCAGGCATGGGACCAAAGATGCAGATACGGGTCCAAAGATGTAGGTATGGGCAGGTATGGGACCAAAGATGTATATATTGTACCAAAGATGCAGGTATGGGCAGGTATGGGCCCAAAGCTGTAGGTATGGGACAAAATATGTATCTATGGGACCAAAGATGTAGGTATGGGACTAAAGATGCAGTTATGGGACCAAAGATGTAGGTATGACAAAAGATATATGTATGGGACCTAAGATGCAGGTATGGGACCAAAGATGCAGATTCGGGTCCAAAGATGTAGGTATGGGCAGGTACATGACCAAAGATGTATATATGGGACCAAAGATGCAGGTATGGGACTAAAGATGCAGGTATGGGACCAAAGATGTATGTATGGGACAAAAGATGCAGGTATGGGACTAAAGATGTAGGTATTGGTAGGTATGGGACCAACGATGTAGGTATGGAACCAAAGATGTATGTATGGGACCAAAGATGCAGGTATGGGACTAAAGATGTAGGAATGGGTAGGTATGGGACCACAGATGTATGTATGGGACCAAAGATGCAGGTATGGGACCAAAGATGCAGGTATGGGACCAAAGATGTAGGTATGGGACCAAAGATGTATGTATGGGTCCAAAGATGCAGGTATGGGACCAAAGATGCAGACATGGGACCAAAGATGTAGGTATGGGCAGGTATGGGACCAAAGATGTATGTTTGGGACCAAAGATGCAGGTATGGGACCAATAATGCAGATATGGGACCAAAGATGTAGGTATGGGCAGGTATGGGGCCAAAGATGCAGGTATGGGACCAAAGATGCAGATATGGGACCAAAGATGTATGTATAGGACCAAAAATGCAGGTATGGGACTAACGATGCAGGTATGGGATCAAAGATGTATGTATGGGACCAAGGATGCAGGTATGGGACTAAATAGGCCGGTATGGGACCAAAGATGTATGTATGGGACCAAGGATGCAGGTATGGGACCAAAGATGTAGGTATGGGCAGGTATGGGACCAAAGATGTATGTTTGGGACCAAAGATGAAGGTATGGGACCAATAATGCAGATATGGGACCAAAGATGTAGGTATGGGCAGGTATGGGGCCAAAGATGCAGGTATGGGACCAAAGATGCAGATATGGGACCAAAGATGTATCTATGGAACTAAATATGCAGGTATGGGACTAAAGATGCTGATGTGGGACCAAAGAGGCAGGTATGGGACCAAAGATGTAGGTATGGGACCAAAGATGTATGTATGGGTCCCAAGATGCAGGTATGGGACTAAAGATGTAGGTATGGGAGCAAAGATGTATGTATAGGACCAAAAATGCAGGTATGGGACTAACGATGCAGGTATGGGATCAAAGATGTATGTATGGGACCAAGGATGCAGGTATGGGACTTAATAGGCCGGTATGGGACCAAAGATGTATGTATGGGACCAAGGATGCAGGTATGGGACCAAAGATGTGGTATGGGACTAACGATGCAGGTATAGGATCAAAGACGTATGTATGGGACCAAAGATGCAGGTATGGGCAGGTGTGGGGCCAAAGATGCAGATACGGGACCAAAGATGTAGGTATGGGACCAAAGATGCAGATATGGGACCAAAGTTGCAGGTATGTGCAGGTATGGGACCAAAGATGCAGATATGGGACCAAAGAGGTATGTATGGGACAAAAGATGTATCTATGGGACCAAAGATGCAGGTATGGGACTAAAGATGCAGGTATGGGACCAAACATGTGGGTATGGGACAAAAGATATATGTATGGGGCCTAAGATGCAGGTATGGGACTAAAGATGCAGGTATGGGACCAAAGATGTATGTATGGGACCAAAGATGCAGGTATGGGACTAACGATGCAGGTATGGGATCAAAGATATATGTATGGGACCAAAGATGTAGGTATGGGCAGGTATGGGACCAAAGATGCAGATACGGGACCAAAGATATAGGTATGGGACAAAAGATGTATCTATGGGACCAAAGATGCAGGTATGGGACCAAAGATGTAGGTATGGGACCAAAGATGTATGTATGGGTCCAAAGATGCAGGTATGGGACCAAAGATGCAGACATGGGACCAAAGATGTAGGTATGAGCAGGTATGGGACCAAAGATGTATGTTTGGGACCAAAGATGCAGGTATGGGACCAATAATGCAGATATGGGACCAAAGATGTAGGTATGGGCAGGTATGGGGCCAAAGATGCAGGTATGGGACTAAAGATGCAGATATGGGACTAAAGATGTATGTATGGAACTAAAGGTGCAGGTATGGGACTAAAGATGCTGGTGTGGGACCATAGAGGCAGGTATGGGACCAAAGATGTAGGTATGGGACCAAAGATGTATGTATGGGACCAAAGATGCAGGTATGGGACTAAATAGGCTGGTATGGGACCAAAGATGTATGTATGGGACCAAGGATGCAGGTATGGGACCAAAGATGTAGGTATGGGACTAACGATGCAGGTATGGGATCAAAGATGTATGTATGGGACCAAAGATGCAGGTATGGGCAGGTATTGGACCAAAGATGCAGATACGGGACCAAAGATGTAGGTATGGAACAAAAGATGTATCTATGGGACCAAAGATGCAGGTATGGGACTAAAGATGCAGGTATGGGACCAAAGATGTAGGTATGGGACAAAAGATATATGTATGGGACCTAAGATGCAGGTATGGGACCAAAGATGCAGATATGGGTCCAAAGATGTAGATATGGGCAGGTATGGGACCAAAGATGTATATATGGGACCAAAGATGCAGGTATGGTACTAGAGATGCAGGTATGGGACCAAAGATGTATGTATGAGAACAAAGATGCAGGTATGGGACCAAAGATGCAGATATGGGACCAAATTTGAAGGTATGTGCAGGTATGGGACCAAAGATGCAAGTATGGGACCAAAGAGGTAGGTATGGGACAAAAGATGTATCTATGGGACCAAAGATGCAGGTATGGGACTAAAAATGCAGGTATGGGACCAAAGATGTAGGTATGGGCAGGTATGGGACCAAAGATGTATGCATGGGACCAAAGATGCAGGTATGGGACCAAAGATTTATGTATGGGACCAAAGATGCAGGTATGGGACTAACGATGCAGGTATGGGATCAAAGATGTATGTATGGGACCAAATATGCAGGTATGGGCAGGTATGGGACCAAAGATGCAGATACGGGACCAAAGATGTAGGTGTGGGACAAAAGATGTATCTATGGGACAAAAGATGCAGGTATGAGACTAAAGATGCAGTTATGGGACCAAAGATGTAGGTATGACAAAAGATATATGTATGGGACCTAAGATGCAGGTATGGGACCAAAGATGCAGATACAGGTCCAAAGATGTAGGTATGGGCAGGTATGGGTCCAAAGATGTATATATGGGACCAAAGATGCAGGTATGGGATCAAAGATGCAGGTATGGACTAAAGATGTAGGTATGGGTAGGTATGGGACCAACGATGTAGGTATGGAACCAAAGATGTATGTATGGGACCAAAGATGCAGGTATGGGACCAAAGATGCAGATATGGGACCACAGATGTATGTATGGGACCAAAGATGCAGGTATGGGACCAAAGATGCAGGTATGGGCAGGTATGGGACCAAAGATGCAGATACGGGACCAAAGATGTAGGTATGGGACAAAAGATGTATCTCTGGGACCAAAGATGCAGGTATGGGACTAAAGATGCAGTTATGGGACCGAAGATGTAGGTATGACAAAAGATATATGTATAGGACCTAAGATGCAGGTATGGGACCAAAGATGCAGATACGGGTCCAAAGATGTAGGTATGGGTAGATACATGACCAAAGATGTATATATGGGACCAAAGATGCAGGTATGGGACTAAAGATGCAGGTATGGGACCAAATATGTATGTATGGGACCAAAGATGCAGGTATGGGACTAAAGATGTAGGTATGGGTAGGTATGGGACCAACGATGTAGGTATGGAACCAAAGATGTATGTATGGGACCAAAGATGCAGGTATGGGACTAAAGATGTATGTATGGGTAGGTATGGGACCACAGATGTATGTATGGGACCAAAGATGCAGGTATGGGACCAAAGATGCAGGTATGGGACCAAAGATGTAGGTATGGGACCAAAGATGTATGTATGGGTCCAAAGATGCAGGTATGGGACCAAAGATGCAGACATGGGACCAAAGATGTAGGTATGGGCAGGTATGGGACCAAAGATGTATGTTTGGGACCAAAGATGCAGGTATGGGACCAATAATGCAGATATGGGACCAACGATGTAGGAATGGGCAGGTTTGGGGCCAAAGATGCAGGTATGGGACCAAAGATGCAGATATGGGACCAACGATGTATGTATTGAACTAAAGATGCAGGTATGGGACTAAAGATGCTGGTGTGGGACCATAGAGGCAGGTATGGGACCAAAGATGTAGGTATGGGACTAAAGATGCAGTTATGGGACCAAAGATGTAGGTATGACAAAAGATATATGTATGGGACCTAAGATGCAGGTATGGGACCAAAGATGCAGATTCGGGTCCAAAGATGTAGGTATGGGCAGGTACATGACCAAAGATGTATATATGGGACCAAAGATGCAGGTATGGGACTAAAGATGCAGGTATGGGACCAAAGATGTATGTATGGGACAAAAGATGCAGGTATGGGACTAAAGATGTAGGTATTGGTAGGTATGGGACCAACGATGTAGGTATGGAACCAAAGATGTATGTATGGGACCAAAGATGCAGGTATGGGACTAAAGATGTAGGAATGGGTAGGTATGGGACCACAGATGTATGTATGGGACCAAAGATGCAGGTATGGGACCAAAGATGCAGGTATGGGACCAAAGATGTAGGTATGGGACCAAAGATGTATGTATGGGTCCAAAGATGCAGGTATGGGACCAAAGATGCAGACATGGGACCAAAGATGTAGGTATGGGCAGGTATGGGACCAAAGATGTATGTTTGGGACCAAAGATGCAGGTATGGGACCAATAATGCAGATATGGGACCAAAGATGTAGGTATGGGCAGGTATGGGGCCAAAGATGCAGGTATGGGACCAAAGATGCAGATATGGGACCAAAGATGTATGTATAGGACCAAAAATGCAGGTATGGGACTAACGATGCAGGTATGGGATCAAAGATGTATGTATGGGACCAAGGATGCAGGTATGGGACTAAATAGGCCGGTATGGGACCAAAGATGTATGTATGGGACCAAGGATGCAGGTATGGGACCAAAGATGTAGGTATGGGCAGGTATGGGACCAAAGATGTATGTTTGGGACCAAAGATGAAGGTATGGGACCAATAATGCAGATATGGGACCAAAGATGTAGGTATGGGCAGGTATGGGGCCAAAGATGCAGGTATGGGACCAAAGATGCAGATATGGGACCAAAGATGTATCTATGGAACTAAATATGCAGGTATGGGACTAAAGATGCTGATGTGGGACCAAAGAGGCAGGTATGGGACCAAAGATGTAGGTATGGGACCAAAGATGTATGTATGGGTCCCAAGATGCAGGTATGGGACTAAAGATGTAGGTATGGGAGCAAAGATGTATGTATAGGACCAAAAATGCAGGTATGGGACTAACGATGCAGGTATGGGATCAAAGATGTATGTATGGGACCAAGGATGCAGGTATGGGACTTAATAGGCCGGTATGGGACCAAAGATGTATGTATGGGACCAAGGATGCAGGTATGGGACCAAAGATGTGGTATGGGACTAACGATGCAGGTATAGGATCAAAGACGTATGTATGGGACCAAAGATGCAGGTATGGGCAGGTGTGGGGCCAAAGATGCAGATACGGGACCAAAGATGTAGGTATGGGACCAAAGATGCAGATATGGGACCAAAGTTGCAGGTATGTGCAGGTATGGGACCAAAGATGCAGATATGGGACCAAAGAGGTATGTATGGGACAAAAGATGTATCTATGGGACCAAAGATGCAGGTATGGGACTAAAGATGCAGGTATGGGACCAAACATGTGGGTATGGGACAAAAGATATATGTATGGGGCCTAAGATGCAGGTATGGGACTAAAGATGCAGGTATGGGACCAAAGATGTATGTATGGGACCAAAGATGCAGGTATGGGACTAACGATGCAGGTATGGGATCAAAGATATATGTATGGGACCAAAGATGTAGGTATGGGCAGGTATGGGACCAAAGATGCAGATACGGGACCAAAGATATAGGTATGGGACAAAAGATGTATCTATGGGACCAAAGATGCAGGTATGGGACCAAAGATGTAGGTATGGGACCAAAGATGTATGTATGGGTCCAAAGATGCAGGTATGGGACCAAAGATGCAGACATGGGACCAAAGATGTAGGTATGAGCAGGTATGGGACCAAAGATGTATGTTTGGGACCAAAGATGCAGGTATGGGACCAATAATGCAGATATGGGACCAAAGATGTAGGTATGGGCAGGTATGGGGCCAAAGATGCAGGTATGGGACTAAAGATGCAGATATGGGACTAAAGATGTATGTATGGAACTAAAGGTGCAGGTATGGGACTAAAGATGCTGGTGTGGGACCATAGAGGCAGGTATGGGACCAAAGATGTAGGTATGGGACCAAAGATGTATGTATGGGACCAAAGATGCAGGTATGGGACTAAATAGGCCGGTATGGGACCAAAGATGTATGTATGGGACCAAGGATGCAGGTATGGGACCAAAGATGTAGGTATGGGACTAACGATGCAGGTATGGGATCAAAGATGTATGTATGGGACCAAAGATGCAGGTATGGGCAGGTATTGGACCAAAGATGCAGATACGGGACCAAAGATGTAGGTATGGAACAAAAGATGTATCTATGGGACCAAAGATGCAGGTATGGGACTAAAGATGCAGGTATGGGACCAAAGATGTAGGTATGGGACAAAAGATATATGTATGGGACCTAAGATGCAGGTATGGGACCAAAGATGCAGATATGGGTCCAAAGATGTAGATATCGGCAGGTATGGGACCAAAGATGTATATATGGGACCAAAGATGCAGGTATGGTACTAGAGATGCAGGTATGGGACCAAAGATGTATGTATGAGAACAAAGATGCAGGTATGGGACCAAAGATGCAGATATGGGACCAAATTTGAAGGTATGTGCAGGTATGGGACCAAAGATGCAAGTATGGGACCAAAGAGGTAGGTATGGGACAAAAGATGTATCTATGGGACCAAAGATGCAGGTATGGGACTAAAAATGCAGGTATGGGACCAAAGATGTAGGTATGGGCAGGTATGGGACCAAAGATGTATGCATGGGACCAAAGATGCAGGTATGGGACAAAAGATTTATGTATGGGACCAAAGATGCAGGTATGGGACTAACGATGCAGGTATGGGATCAAAGATGTATGTATGGGACCAAATATGCAGGTATGGGCAGGTATGGGACCAAAGATGCAGATACGGGACCAAAGATGTAGGTGTGGGACAAAAGATGTATCTATGGGACAAAAGATGCAGGTATGAGACTAAAGATGCAGTTATGGGACCAAAGATGTAGGTATGACAAAAGATATATGTATGGGACCTAAGATGCAGGTATGGGACCAAAGATGCAGATACAGGTCCAAAGATGTAGGTATGGGCAGGTATGGGTCCAAAGATGTATATATGGGACCAAAGATGCAGGTATGGGACCAAAGATGCAGGTATGGACTAAAGATGTAGGTATGGGTAGGTATGGGACCAACGATGTAGGTATGGAACCAAAGATGTATGTATGGGACCAAAGATGCAGGTATGGGACCAAAGATGCAGATATGGGACCACAGATGTATGTATGGGACCAAAGATGCAGGTATGGGACCAAAGATGCAGGTATGGGCAGGTATGGGACCAAAGATGCAGATACGGGACCAAAGATGTAGGTATGGGACAAAAGATGTATCTATGGGACCAAAGATGCAGGTATGGGACTAAAGATGCAGTTATGGGACCAAAGATGTAGGTATGACAAAAGCTATATGTATGGGACCTAAGATGCAGGTATGGGACCAAAGATGCAGATACGGGTCCAAAGATGTAGGTATGGGCAGGTATGGGACCAAAGATGTATATATTGTACCAAAGATGCAGGTATGGGACCAAAGATGTAGGTATGGGACAAAAGATGTATCTCTGGGACCAAAGATGCAGGTATGGGACTAAAGATGCAGTTATGGGACCGAAGATGTAGGTATGACAAAAGATATATGTATAGGACCTAAGATGCAGGTATGGGACCAAAGATGCAGATACGGGTCCAAAGATGTAGGTATGGGTAGATACATGACCAAAGATGTATATATGGGACCAAAGATGCAGGTATGGGACTAAAGATGCAGGTATGGGACCAAATATGTATGTATGGGACCAAAGATGCAGGTATGGGACTAAAGATGTAGGTATGGGTAGGTATGGGACCAACGATGTAGGTATGGAACCAAAGATGTATGTATGGGACCAAAGATGCAGGTATGGGACTAAAGATGTATGTATGGGTAGGTATGGGACCACAGATGTATGTATGGGACCAAAGATGCAGGTATGGGACCAAAGATGCAGGTATGGGACCAAAGATGTAGGTATGGGACCAAAGATGTATGTATGGGTCCAAAGATGCAGGTATGGGACCAAAGATGCAGACATGGGACCAAAGATGTAGGTATGGGCAGGTATGGGACCAAAGATGTATGTTTGGGACCAAAGATGCAGGTATGGGACCAATAATGCAGATATGGGACCAACGATGTAGGAATGGGCAGGTTTGGGGCCAAAGATGCAGGTATGGGACCAAAGATGCAGATATGGGACCAACGATGTATGTATTGAACTAAAGATGCAGGTATGGGACTAAAGATGCTGGTGTGGGACCATAGAGGCTGGTATGGGACCAAAGATGTAGGTATGGGACCAAAGATGTATGTATGGGACCCAAGATGCAGGTATGGGACTAAAGATGCAGGTATGGGATCAAAGATGTATGTATGGGACCAAAGATGCAGGTATGGGCAGGTATGGGACCAAAGATGCAGATACAGGACCAAAGATGTAGGTATGGGACAAAAGATGTATCTATGGGACGAAAGATGCAGGTATGGGACCAAAGATGCAGGTATGGGACAGAAGATGCAGGTATGGGACCAAAGATGTAGGTATGGGACCAAAGATGTATGTATGGGTCCAAAGATGCAGGTATGGGACCAAAGATGCAGACATGGGACCAAAGATGTAGGTATGAGCAGGTATGGGACCAAAGATGTATGTTTGGGACCAAAGATGCAGGTATGGGACCAATAATGCAGATATGGGACCAAAGATGTAGGTATGGGCAGGTATGGGGCCAAAGATGCAGGTATGGGACCAAAGATGCAGATATGGGACCAAAGATGTATGTATGGAACTAAAGATGCAGGTATGGGACTAAAGATGCTGGTGTGGGACCATAGAGGCAGGTATGGGACCAAAGATGTAGGTATGGGACCAAAGATGTATGTATGGGACCCAAGATGCAGGTATGGGACTAAAGATGCAGGTATGGGACCATAGATGTAGGTATGGGATCAAAGATGTATGTATAGGACCAAAAATGCAGGTATGGGACTAACGATTCAGGTATGGGATCAAAGATTTATGTATGGGACCAAGGATGCAGGTATGGGACTAAATAGGCCGGTATGGGACCAAAGATGTATGTATGGGACCAAGGATGCAGGTATGGGACCAGAGATGTTGGTATGGGACTAACGATGCAGGTATGGGATCAAGGATGTATGTATGGGAGCAAAGATGCAGGTATGGGCAGGTATGGGACTAAAGATGCAGATACGGGACCAAAGATGTAGGTATGGGACAAAAGATGTATCTATGGGACCAAAGATGCAGGTATGGGACTAAAGATGCAGGTATGGGACCAAAGATGTAGGTATGGGACAAAAGATATATGTATGGGACCTAAGATGCAGGTATGGGACCAACGATGCAGATATGGGTCCAAAGACGTAGGTATGGGCAGGTATGGGACCAAAGATGTATATATGGGATCAAAGATGCAGGTATGGGACTAAAGATGCAGGTATGGGCCAAAGATGGATGTATGGGACCAAATACGCAGGTATGGGACCAAAGATGCAGATATGGGACCAAAGTTGCAGGTATGTGCAGGTATGGGACCAAAGATGCAGGTATGGGACCAAAGAGGTAGGTATGGGACAAAAGATGTCTCTATGGGACCAAAGATGCAGGTATGGGACTAAAGATGCAGGTATGGGACCAAAGATGTAGGTATGGGACAAAATATATATGTATGGGGCCTAAGATGCAGGTATGGGACCAAAGATGCAGGTGTGGGACCAAAGATGTAGGTATGGGAAGGTATGGGACCAAAGATGTATGCATGGGACCAAAGATGCAGGTATGGGACTAAAGATGCAGGTATGGGACCAAAGATGTATGTATGGGACCAACGATGCAGGTATGGGACCAAAGATGCAGATATGGGACCAAAGATGTAGGCATGACAAAAGATATATGTATGGGACCTAAGATGCAGGTATGGGACCAAAGATGCAGATACAGGTCCAAAGATGTAGGTATGGGCAGGTATGGGACCAAAGATGTATCTATGGGACCAAAGATGCAGGTATGGGACCAAAGATGCAGGTATGGACTAAAGATGTAGGTATGGGTAGGTATGGGACCAACGATGTAGGTATGGAGCCAAAGATGTATGTATGGGACCAAAGATGCAGGTATGGGACCAAAGATGCAGATATGGGACCACAGATGTATGTATGGGACCAAAGATGCAGGTATGGGACCAAAGATGCAGGTATGGGCAGGTATGGGACCAAAGATGCAGATACCGGACCAAAGATGTAGGTATGGGACAAAAGATGTATCTATGGGACCAAAGATGCAGGTATGGGACCAAAGATGTAGGTATGGGACCAAAGATGTATGTATGGGTCCAAAGATGCAGGTATGGGACCAAAGATGCAGACATGGGACCAAAGATGTAGGTATGAAAAGGTATGGGACCAAAGATGTATGTTTGGGACCAAAGATGCAGGTATGGGACCAATAATGCAGATATGGGACCAAATATGTAGGTATGGGCAGGTATGGGGCCAAAGATGCAGGTATGGGACCAAAGATGCAGATATGGGACCAACAATGTATGTATGGAACTAAAGATGCAGGTATGGGACTAAAGATGCTGGTGTGGGACCATAGAGGCAGGTATGGGACCAAAGATGTAGGTATGGGACCAAAGATGTATGTATGGGACCCAAGATGCAGGTATGGGACTAAAGATGCAGGTATGGGATCAAAGATGTATGTATGGGACCAAAGATGCAGGTATGGGCAGGTATGGGACCAAAGATGCAGATACGGGACCAAAGATGTAGGTATGGGACAAAAGATGTATCTATGGGACGAAAGATGCAGGTATGGGACCAAAGAGGCAGGTATGGGACAGAAGATGCAGGTATGGGACCAACGATGTAGGTATGGGACCAAAGATGTATGTATGGGTCCAAAGATGCAGGTATGGGACCAAAGATGCAGACATGGGACCAAAGATGTAGGTATGAGCAGGTATGGGACCAAAGATGTATGTTTGGGACCAAAGATGCAGGTATGGGACCAATAATGCAGATATGGGACCAAAGATGTAGGTATGGGCAGGTATGGGGCCAAAGATGCAGGTATGGGACCAAAGATGCAGATATGGGACCAAAGATGTATGTATGGAACTAAAGATGCTGGTATGGGACCCAAGATGCAAGTATGGGACTAAAGATGCAGGTATGGGACCATAGATGTAGGTATGGGACCAAAGATATATGTATAGGACCATAAATGCAGGTATGGGACTAACGATGCAGGTATGGGATCAAAGATTTATGTATGGGACCAAGGATGCAGGTATGGGACTAAATAGGCCGGTATGGGACCAAAGATGTATGTATGGGACCAAGGATGCAGGTATGGGACCAAAGATGTTGGTATGGGACTAACGATGCAGGTATGGGATCAAAGATGTATGTATGGGACCAAAGATGCAGGTATGGGCAGGTATGGGACTAAAGATGCAGATACGGGACCAAAGATGTAGGTATGGGACAAAAGATGTATCTATGGGACCAAAGATGCAGGTATGGGACTAAAGATACAGGTATGGGACCAAAGATGTAGGTATGGGACAAAAGATATATGTATGGGACCTAAGATGCAGGTATGGGGCCAAAGATGCAGATATGGGTCCAAAGATGTAGGTATGGGCAGGTATGGGACCAAAGATGTATATATGGGATCAAAGATGCAGGTATGGGACTAAAGATGCAGGTATGGGACCAAAGATGTATGTATGGGACCAAAGATGCAGATATGGGACTAAAGATGCAGGTATGGGACCAAAGATGTAGGTATGGGACAAAATATATATGTATGGGACCAAAGATGCAGGTATGGGACTAAAGATGCAAGTAGGGGACCAAATATGTATATATGGGACCAAAGATGTAGGTATGGGACCAAAGATGCAGGTATGGGACTAAAGATGCAGATATGGGACCAAAGATGCTTGTATGGGCAGGTATGGGACCAAAGATGCAGGTGTGGGACCTAAGATGTAGGTATGGGACCAAATATGCTGGTATGGGATCTGAACTGGAGGTATGTGACCAAAGAGGTAGGTATGGGACAAAAGATGTCTCTATGGGACCAAAGATGCAGGTATGGGACTAAAGATGCAGGTATGGGACCAAAGATGTAGGTATGGGACAAAATATATATGTATGGGGCCTAAGATGCAGGTATGGGACCAAAGATGCAGGTGTGGGACCAAAGATGTAGGTATGGGAAGGTATTGGACCAAAGATGTATGCATGGGACCAAAGATGCAGGTATGGGACTAAAGATGCAGGTATGGGACCAAAGATGTATGTATGGGACCAACGATGCAGGTATGGGACCAAAGATGCAGATATGGGACCAAAGATGTATGTATGGGACCAAAGATGCAGGTATGGGACTAACGATGCGGATATGGGACCAACTATTCTTTTATGGGCAGGTGTGGGACCAAAGATGCAGGTATGGGACCAAAGATGTAGGTATGGGACCAAATATGCTGGTATGGGACCGAAGATGTAGGTATGGGACCAAAGATGCAGATATGGGACCAAAGATGTAGGTAGGAAACCAAAGATGCAGGTATGGGACTAAAGATGCAAGTAGGGGACCAAATATGTATATATGGGACCAAAGATGTAGGTATGGGACCAAAGATGCAGGTATGGGACTAAAGATGCAGATATGGGACCAACGATGCTTGTATGGGCAGGTATGGGACCAAAGATGCAGGTGTGGGACCTAAGATGTAGGTATGGGACCAAATATGCTGGTATGGGATCTAAACTGGAGGTATGTGACCAAAGATGCAGATATTGGACCAAAGATGTAGATATTGGAACAAAGATGTAGGTATGGGCAGGTATGGGAAAAAAGATGTATGTCTGTGACCAAAGATGTATGTATGGGACCAAAGATGCAGGTATGGGACTAAAGATGCAGGTATGGGACCAAAGATGTATGTATGGGACCAAAGATGCAGGTATGGGACCAAAGATGTAGGTATGGGACCAAAGATGTATGTATGGGACCAAAGATGCAGGTATGGGACTAAAGATGCAGATATGGGACCAACGATGCTTGTATGGGCAGGTGTGAGACCAAAGATGCAGGTATGGGTCCAAAGATGTAGGTATGGGACCAAATATGCTGGAATGGGACTGACGATGTAGGTATGGGACCAAAGATGCAGTTATGGGACCAAAGATGTAGGTATTGGATGAAAGATGTAGGTATGGGACCAAAGATGAAGTTATGGGACCAAAGTTGTAGGTATGAGACCAAAGATGCAGTTATGGGACCAAAGCATTGTTGAAGCCTAAGGCATATGAGTAGCTCCATCAAGGTAAGATGATGCCCTAATCTATGTGTCTCAGTACAGTAAATTAACTGAACCTGATTCTATGGGTAAACCACAGTCCAAGCTGACCTCCATCAAACCCCCAAAAATCTATAATATGAATGTTCTTCTTACAGAGTCTTGTATATTATCACCCAAGGAACACAAATTGACAGACCTACCAGTCACATGCCAGTGGAAAGTGCCTCAGGGTTCAAGTGGGGTGCAATAGTTAACAGTCAGTAACTCCCACAAATGGGAGTCAGCTACATTTTTGCTGCCTTCAACTGTTCTCCCATCTAGGAATGCTTTCCAGGTAGTAGGGTCCGGTATAGTAAGATTATAAAGAACTTGAAGCCCATCTTCGACTGATTGTGGGTAGTAAAAAGAGATTGTCAACACCAAAATCAGCAAAATCAGATTTTTGCATGATGTTTGTAGATTCAGTGCCTCATTTATGGCATTTTGGCATAGGGCGACACAGCAAGGCACCTTATTGCACTGCCCTACGCCCAAGTGAAAGGGCAGAAATGCACCATATTTCAGAAATACAGTGCATTCCTGTCCTTTTTGCCTGCACTGGTGCCGTTTGGGCAGCCTAGCTCCAACATAGGCACCCTTGCACCATGTTGCAAGGTTGCAACCGTTGCATGCAGGATTGTTTTTGTGCAGGAAGGGACACTTTTCTACACAAAAACAATCCTACTAGGTGATTTCCTCTTTCCATGTGTGCTGCTAGTTGTAAATGTTTGCATTGTACTGGTATATATGGTAAGTGTATGTGTGTTGAAGGCATTTATAATGTATGCTTATAAATGTGCATTGTAATGGCATGTTTCCTAATACTGTTCGTGGTACTGGATCATGTGTGGTAGTGACCACATTGTAAAGGCATGCATGGTAGGTGCAAGCGTTGTTCCATCATACAGTCTGACAGAACACATATCATCAGCACTATTACAAAGTCACCTTTTTGGCCCATTCATCCCCAATTGTCGAGTGCTGATTGATACTGATGCTAGCTGACCAGTGATATGTTAAACACATACACACATGCATTGAGATACACTAACAATTGGATGACCCACCCAATAAGTCCCTGGTAGATAATATAGGGCCTGGCAGTTTGGAGGCCAGCAGCCTTTTTTTGCAATTAAATGTGCTCACTGCTGAGAGCCTGAGGTCACTTTAAAACCAACCATGAGTTGCAGCACTGCTTTTAAAAAGTAAATTCACCACAAACTCGACTTCGATGGCGGGGACACTATAACAGTGATAATCTACATTTTCTTTACATATCAGGTAGCACAAAGGTCTCCCCTAGGTGATCCCAGGGGAGAATGGAAGGGGGGGGGGGTTACTGGAAGCAGGGTCCCTATAAAAGATGTTTTATAAACCCTGGTGATAGAAAAGACTTCGCCTGCTGCACTATCTGGTATTACAGCTCTATGGGCTTTGCCTTACTTCAAGAAGGAGTGGACTCAAGAAGGAGTAAGGAGTGGAGATGAGTTGGCCTAACAGCTAGGGCGTCCGACCTCGAATCTAGGGATCTGGGTTCGAGTCTCGGCAATGACGCTGAACATCCTGTGAATGTGGGCAAATCACTTAATCTCCCAGTCCCTAACAAAAATGAATGTGTCTCGTGTAATGCAACTTGTGCTATGTAAACAGCTCTGATATTCAGGTCAAGTTCGCACTATATAAAACTCTGTTAAAAAAATGTAAAAATGTAAAAATACCTCCCTGCAGCTAGAGCTTAAATGACCTTTCTCCAGCCGGAGTCCCAAAACAGTGTGTTCAGGGTACTTTTAAGGGGTTGACAAAGTGCAATGTGGGAAGTGGAGTCCATACCTGCCAAGGATCATCTAGGAGATTCCACATTTGTATTTTGGACCCTTGCAACCTACAAGGAACCCCTCTGGAAGGAACTCCAGAAGTTAGGGAACGTTTTGGGAAGTTTTAGAGCAAACTTCCATAAGGTAACAGACCGCGAGGGCCAAGCCAGCCATCTTCAACTGCGACCCAGCCTGGATTCCAGGTTTGTCCTCCTGAAGAGCTCCGGAGGTCTGACTTCCAGGATGTGAGCAGGCACTCCCTGAAAGTCAAGCCTGCGACTGAATCCAGCTGGTGAAGTGCATTGAAGGCAGTCGGAAGTGTGAAGGTAAAAATTGGCCGGGGCCTCCTGCGTACTGCATCCGAGCAGGGCTCCAACACAGTAGTCTGAAAATTTGTCCCAGTCAAGCGCAATAGAGTGGCGCTATTGGTTTCTAAGCACTATAAAGTGTTTATTCATTAAAAATTCATATCTCCGGTTTCCTGTATTGGATTTTGGTCATTTTGGTGTCATTTTAAAGATACTAATATGTGCTATTTTTATGAATTGGTGTGGGAGTTTTATTGTGTGTTGTGTTTTACTTATTCACTTATTGGTATTTCTCAATGCTTTACATGCCTGTCTCCTACGTTAAGCCTTATAGCTTGGTGTCAGCTACCAAGAGTTGAGCAAGGGACTTATTTATAGAGACCCTTTTTAGGACCCAGTGCAATGTTGGTGGCCTTGTAACTGGAGATAGGTACATACTTACCACCACCCATAAACCACCTTTCAACGGGCTTCTAGCTGAGGACTCAGGGCAACTTGCATATCCAATGAAGATGTGCATTATATCTCCCTGTCCTACCTACCTCAGAAGCTGCACTTCCTGGGGATACATAGAAATTACAGAAGCAAAGAAGGCTTGATGTTAGAAATCCAGAAATTCAACAAGCAGAAAACACTTGATTAATCCTTCTCCAGGACAGCTCACAGAATCTGGAATGTCTTTCATTTAGAATTAAAGATGACTGTCTCAGACATCTTTTATAGAGTATTGAATGTTCTATGGTTCCTACATAGTCACACACTTTGCTGCTGTAAAGCTCTCTTATGTCATTCCAATGTGGTCCGGGATATCTAAAATTAATTTATGTCTACTTTACCAAGTCAGTATACTGCCCTAACTCTCTTTGCAGCTGCTGGGGGCTTATTTAGGAGCACCCTATGTCACTTTTGCACCACATAAAGTGGTACATGTTTGACGCATGGCTCTCATAAAGAGCAAAGCCACCCTGCGTAGTCATGAGTATAGCTGTATCACATTGTTCTTCGCTGGGGAGGCCTTCCATGAACATTGTGGGGGATTGTCCCACACAACACCCATGGAATTTGATGCTGTCCCAGATTTACAAAGTGATGTGAGGTGAGGCATAACAAGGAGAAATATGTTTATTTCTCTTTGCTTTTTTCTTCTTTCCATGTGTGTTATGGTTGTATGATGGAATAATGCATGCAACTACCACACATGCCTTTACAGCATAGTCACTACCACGCATGATCCAGTACCACACACGTCATTAGTACGCATGTCATTACAACACACACTCATAAAGGTACATTATAAATGCCTTTAACACACATACACTTACCACGCATACCAGAACAACTAAAAAAATGTACAACTAGTTATTTGTATATGCCGTACTATGTTATTGTTGACGTTTAAAATGTGGACAATTTGATGTTGTTTTAAGAAATAGGTTAGCCCTACGCACAAATGTATGTTGATTAGGACATTAAAATAAAATATTTTTGATTAATATAAACTTTTTATATTTAACAACGCGTGGTAATGTAATCCGTGTGTGGAATGAATAGGTAATTGAGAGGGGTTCCCGGGGTGTGGAGGTCGAGTGCATCTTATTATACACCTGCTGCCGCCGCAGCCATTTTGCATCTTGTACTTATGTCACTGAGCTGCAAAGGCCTTTGCTCGCAGCAGGAACAGGTGGGTGGTATGAAGGAACAAAATATTTTTTGTTAATCTAAATTTTTTATATGTAACCACACGTGGTAATTTCATTCATGGTAAAGCCATGCATTTTGAGGTTTATTTGTGGTAATGTAACGTGTGGTGATGTAATTAGCGTGGTAAAGGATACATTGTAAGTGTAATACGTGGTTCTGACTACGTTGTAATGGATGTTTCCGGTTCTGTCCTCTTCGTGATTGTAACCAATCTTGCAGCTGTGGTTAGTACCGCTGTGATGGGAGACCGGCTAGACTGTAATTCTGCAGCCAAACTCTTCCTTGGTCAATCTGGAGAATCAATTAGCGTTAGTACACACTGTTTTGAGACCAACTATTTATGGTTGTAAATGGTTTGAGTTCCTTGACTAATTTACTGATGAGAGTTGGTGGTCTAGGAGAACACCCAGGAACTTGAATTCACTGACTATGGCTGGTTTTATCCCTAATGATACTGATCCTAATTTCCATTTGCGGCCAAGGGTAATATTTTGTTCAGTGATAGAAGAAGGAACTCTGGGGCATATTTACAAGCCCCTATTGCCACAAAAATGTCACTTTTTCTGATAGGGGCTTCTCCTTATTCACAAGGCAGCTTTAAGCCACTTAACGTGGCTTAATGCCACCTTGTGAATAAGGCCCCCTTTCACGAAATTGTAGTAAATATTGTGCAGCCCTGCGTTTTGTAAGTGGCGGAGCCAAGGTGGCTAACGCCGCGCTCCGTCACTTCCAAATGCCCCTCTGTTTTATCAAGGTTGAGGAACTAACTGTTAAGTAGAGGTGAGTATCATACGCACATTAATAGATACTCAGGACCAGATGTCTGATTTTATCATTGAGTGGTACATCAACCATTGTTGAGAGTGGTGGTGCCCGAACAGAGCCTTGTGGTACTCCATGTGAAGATAATATTGGGCCAGAGCAGGAGTTTCCTAACTAACCTGCACAGGATCAGTCTGTCAAATAGGATCCTATCCATTTTAGAACAGTGTCATCATTTCCTATCCATTTCGCAAATATTCAATTCAATTCAGTGTATTTGATTGATTCAGATAAAAGTCCATACAGCATTAATGAAATCTCTAGTACAATAAAAATTAAAGGTACAACAAAATGAGTACAGTACTTTGCACAAAATATACACAGACTTTATATACAGAGCATATTTTCCCTTTAGACAATATCACCTATTTACAAGATCTGGAGTTTTGTCAAAATCTGCCAATCTGAATGTAGATACAACATAAAGACATGTAGAGGGTTCAAGATGATAATACAGCCCATAGCCATCTCTTACACTTCTTATGTCCAGAGCACTAAACAAAGGCAATAATCATTTCCTCCTAGGTGTATCATAAAAAGTGCTAAACAATCTTACTCTGGTTTCCGACGTGCTGTAGTTACAGGAACAGGCACCCAACCGGGTAGAGCGTTGTTCCATTTCCTCGTTATGTCGCCAGCCACAATTTGACACAAAGTGAAGATGTTCAGGGAGGGAGGTACATACCTTCCAAATAAGGCTGGCAGCACCTTACCTTTCCATGGGGAAGAAATGCATTGCATATGGATAACAGTGCAAGGAATGCAGATCTAAAAACTCTGTACACCCTATGTACCTTCCGATGGCGACATGCCAATCTACTATAGATAGTGTATGAAGGAGAGCTAAATCTGAGGAGACCTTATGTGCTTAACCCCTTCCCCGCTCATGACGGAACCACTCCGTCATGAGCCACGGTTGCGTTGTGCTCATGACGGAGTGGTTCCGTCATGCTGCGGCCGTTGGCGGCCGCTCCGCCCACGCGGCGCTAATTCCTCGCCTGTGCGGGCGATTAGCGCAGTGGGCGGAGACGTGACGGAACCACTCTGTCATGAGCACAGCTCAACCGTGGCTCGTGACGGAGTGGTTCCGTCACGAGCACAGCGCCACCGCACCTGCCCCCAAACCCCCCCCCAGCGCCGCGGCGGAATTCCTGCCGCGGCGAAGGGGTTAAGCTATAGGAATGAGGCAGTGGCTCCCTAGAAATAACATCTCTCCTAGTGTTTCTGGAGTACTGTGAGGAGGGTCTCATGGTCGACCGTGAGAAAAGCTGCAGTGAGTTCAAGGAGCACTAGGAGGCAGGACTCTCCCTCGACTGGTATTTAAAGCTTACAGTCAGTGACTGCAAAGGTTGTCGTTTCAGTGCTGTGCCCTTCTCTGAAGCCAACATGTTTTGCCCTGATCCCCACCGAAGCCTGTGACACCATGGTAGAAATAGTGGAGCAGGTTTATCAAGGCTTTGCATTTGTGCAGTGTGACAAAAAATGACACAAACTGGTGCAAAGTCTTGAAGTAGGGGTTACCTCCAGCCAAATCTTGATTTGCACTGGAAACTGCTTTGTGTCAATGCACTGAAGGGAGCATCCAATGGGGGGTGCATATGTGTTCTCATGCAACTACCTGTGCTGTATGATGCAAGCCCTGCCTACTAAAGCCTACATAAGCCGTTCCTGCTTAATGCACTCTAAAAATCTAAATACATGTATAAATACAAATACAAAAGGTAGACAGGGCTTTGCTCCAAAATGTATGCCTTTTTGAGGCAGATGTTACATATGAGAAATGCTTTATTTTTTCAAAATTATTCTAAGTTTGCATGTTAGCTGTCGAGTGCAGCACACATACAAAATAAACATTGTAAACTATGTCTAAGTATAGTATTTTGTATTGGAAGGGTACCTGTACAGTACAAACATCATGCAACACACAAACCTTTGCACTATAGAGCATAGGTGTGTGCATGGCGCAAGGCAGCCAAAAGTGCACAAGTGCCGGCAATGAAAGCAAGAGCACCATAGTTAGTAAAATAAAGTGCTATCCTGCTTCCCCCTTTCATGCAACGCAGCGCAGTAAGATTGGTTGGTGCGCTGTATTGCATGGTTTGTAAGTAAACATGGCCCAGAACATGGATTTCAAAGCGGATCTGGGTGTGGTAGGGCCATCCCACTAAAATGGGTCTTTCAGTGGTGGTCTGGTCTTTCTTTGTGATGCTCAAGGTGAGTAAAGAGCCTTTGTAAAAAGTGAGGGAGGTAAAACATTGAGTTAGATTTCAAAAGTGGAAGGGTATTACAACTATCCCAGCAGAAAATATTAAAATCTCCCATTACTATAAAACTGGTGTTGAGTAATGGATTTTGAAGACTGCGCTCCTCTTTTAGGAAATTGTTATTATGTCAGGGGCTGTGGTGCACAACTTTGCATCACTCTGTTATCCTCAGGGGTAGTTATGGTGAAGTGCTCCATGGTAGTCTTGGTGAACAAGAGTTTCTGCTTCATGTTCTCTGTCCAGGTGCAGAATCTCTCAGAAGTGTCTTCTGGTTATTTGCCACCTGAGACCTAAGACACTCTTACAAGGATACTGGTGGATGGTTTGGCAAGGGGGGTCTGAGTTCCATCTGGTGTTTTACACCCATTCGAGAAAGAACCCTAGTTATGGTCATACTGAATTTTTGGTAGAAGCGTGGGGTCAACACCAATAACCCAGAGATGCAGTGCGGTGAGGCAGTTCTGTGTTCTCAGAAGCTTTGACCCCTTGAGCAGAAAGAGAGGCGCAGTCATTCCTATGAAGTACCCACATGTTGGGTGTATACCAGGAGGACCTGCAGCCGAAGGGCAGGGATCTATACATTTAAGCATGTTTGCTCCATGTATGACGTCTCATTTCACCTTGATTCAAAATGAGGCGAATACACACAGCAGGATTTTTAGGAGTGATGGAAGCAAGGGTAGCATGAAATGTCCCCACGCACAGTTTGGTGCACTATGTATGGCCAGTTCTTGGCAATTCTGTCTCTTCGTCTTGCATCCTTTTGAGTTACACTATCAGCGCAGGCTTTGTCATGTGGTCTCAGGCTTCTGGGGCGTGGTATACTACGAGCGGAGGCATGCAGTAATACACTTTTGTAGTGGGCTAACCCTGATGAGGGCTAAAGGGAGCTTGTGTTTGGCCAATCCTTTCAGGCAGCCTCCATTCACTGATTCTCCTTTGGGGGGGAGCCCTAGGAAGGTCATAGGGCCAGTTTAGAGTGACACACGTCTTGTCGCCTCTGAGAGGAACCTCAGTGAACCCAGTTTTGACCCATGCAACGGGTTCTTTGGATCAGGCAGTGCAGAGATTAAGGGAGCTTGCCTTGTCCTTCTTGGTAATGGCTGATGTTACCTGATTGTCGCTTAAGATTATTTATTTTTTCAGTTGCATGGTATATTTGTTATGCACAGAATGATGTGCAGTATAAAGTGTGTGTCTGAGCACTTAGGCACATTTTTAGAATGGATGTTCAGGCAAGTGTATGACTTCTCCATCCTTCTGTTTAGTAAGGGTGGGCGGAAATTGCGTAATCGCGTTAAGCAAATCTTCGCGAAAACGCTAAAAATGATCATGAACGCGTGGAAATATCGCGAAGACGCGGAAGTTTTTGTCCCACCCGTTCACGATGTTTTTTGCGTGATCGCGTTTGAAATGTGTCGCCAACTTGGTCATGCGGTCGCTAATGGGCGCAGCCGTCTTGTTTTCACTTGTCCCGCCCACTCGCGATGCTATTTCCTGTTCCGGATCACGCAATGCATGCTCGCGCTTGTTCTCGATAGGTATTTCCTGTTCGGGAACGCGTATTGCATGTTCGCGACGCTTTTTGCGTGCTCGGGGGAAAATATCTCACGAACTTGCCCATGCGGTTGCAATGGGCGCGGCCATCTTGTTTTTCACTCTATGCTATGGTTCTGGGGCCTGCTTTTCAATCCTCCTTCTATCTTTTCAATCCTTTGTTTCTGAAAACTTTTTTTTAATCTGTTTTATTTATTATCTCTCTCTCTATTTTCCTGACTCTATATTTTTTGTTTTTTAACTACTTTTTCACTCTTTTTCTATTACCTGCTTTTTTCATTTCTTTTACTTACTTTTTTAATTTTTACCTTTTCATTTCCGCCCCCGCCTACCCCAGAACCATGGCAAAGGGCCACAGAGGGCATCGCAGCCTGAGACGCGACCGCCTTCCTTGCGGAAGGCAGCGCCGACAAGGGGTGCAGGCACGGGCCTTATTTGGGGAGGTGGAGTTGGCTGCACTGGTTTTTTTTGTGCAGCGCCACCTCCCCTTAACCCTGGCAGCAGGCGGCAGGCCTGGGTCCGGGAACGGGCTCCGGTAGCGTCGGCAGCGGTGGGGGAAGGTGCGCCGGGCAGTGTTTCGCTGCTCGGGTGTCCGGCGAAGCCAGAACCAGGTGACGCACCGGTGGTCCGATATCCTGGACAGGGAGCAGGACCTGCTGGACCTGCTAGGAGCAGAGGTCCACGGTCTTGGTGAGTAGCTTTTTAATTATTACTACTTTGTGTCTGTTCTTCTTCTCTGTGTTATATATTGCGAATATATTTTTTTCCGACCAGCTAGAATGCTGCTGCTTACATACATTACAGGTAATTTACGTTTAAAAAACTTCTGTGATTGTTATGACACTGGTGCTCTGCGCTACTAATCTTGTTATTTGCAACTTTGCGTTTGCGCTCGTTTTACATGATTATGTAAGAGTTTATTTTAGAAAACTGAAGTTAGGTAATGCTAGAGTGACTCTAGTCCTTCCTTTGTCCTGTCACTAAGAGATAGGGGTAGATTGATACTTAGGTTTAGTTACTTATTATAAGTTTGTAATTTTTTAGTGGTCTGTGACACCCCCTCTATTACGTCACATGCTGCTGAGTGCTGCTAGTGCTTACCCCAGTCCTTAGTAGAACCTTTTATAGTTTGTTCAGTGAGTGCTAATAGGCTTAGCACTAGCAGAACATCTGCATCAATGTACCAACAATTTTGTGTATGCAAAAATACAGGCATATGTCCTCCATTTATGCATTTTTGAGGACTAAAAGAAGTGGAAATGCTTACTTAATGTACAATTGGCACGCCTAGAAGAGGTGGGCTCGGTCAGGTGGTACGTACTACTTAGGCTTAGTTAGTATTCTGGAATCCCCAGATAATACTTATCGACCAGATTAGACCAGATTACATAGGTCAATTTTATTGCAATTGTTGTTTACACAAATGTTTTTGGGCAGTCTTCCTTTCTTATATCTTTCATGAACAGCACCCAGGGGCAAGAAGACGGGGGCAGAGTCGGCGGGAGCAATTGCAGTCGGACAGGAGGACCAGAATGAGGGCTCTTCTGCTGGCCCCAGTAAGTCTTCCTGTTTTTAATATTAATTCTTATTCACTAACTTTTACTGCACCGTATTTTTTTGCCCGAACTATTGTTTCAGTTTCCTAATGCTATTTTTTTACCAACAATTACCCTTCGATCTAGACTATCTGTTTCTAGATTCTTGTTATCCCTGCCTCTAACTGCCTCTGCTATGACTCTCTGTACTACTACCATTAGTCTGTCTGTAGCTAAGCATGCCCAGTTGGCCACTCTTTATTTAAAAGGTTTTAAATAAAACTCAGATTCACCAGTAGCTCTAGCCATTGATGAATCCAGTCCTTTGGGTTATCCTCTTGTACTCCTTCTATTCTTCTTAATCTTTGAGGCTTTATTAATCTTGATGTTTTTCGGCAATTCCCACCAACAAAATGCCCAACCAGATTTTACTATTTTGATAGGATAGGACATACTACTACTGTTGTAGGGATTTTCCACATACAGAACATTGCAGTTGCACAAGAAATTAGGATGTTGGTGATGGGAGGTTGGACCTTCCTGACACTCACACCTCAATCAGAACAGAACCCACCGCAATCCCCTGCCCGACTAGTTATAATAGTATTTTATTAATATTAGCTGTCCGAACCCCCCCAAGAAGTAGACAACTCAGAACATAACACTCCCGACCTCTCAGTTGTGGAAGCAATGCACAAGCACAGTTTGCACACCCTTCCTTTCGCTCGCTCACTCGTGTAAGTCCATCCACAGTTCCA
Organism: Triturus cristatus; assembly: GCF_964204655.1. Taxonomy (NCBI): domain Eukaryota; kingdom Metazoa; phylum Chordata; class Amphibia; order Caudata; family Salamandridae; genus Triturus; species Triturus cristatus. Next base: position 45,612,959 of record NC_140583.1, on the reverse strand, counting down.
CACCAAATACCACCGAGTCTATGTAAGTTCAACATTTTTATTTGCAACTGACAAGCTATGTACGTTGTTCTATAATCAACAGCAAAATGCATAGGATTAAAACTATAAACATTGTTGCACTTAGTTACACTTACAACAACTACAAGTCCATAGAACGAAAAAAAAAAAGAAAAATCATGATTAATAAATGAGTGAACAGTGGTGGAAGCACTACCAGTCCCTTTGTAGGAAGAGGAATATAGTTTATATAGAATTGTAAATGAAGATCTGAGCGAATTCTGTGGACCCCTCACCTTAGAAGAAGCTAGTACTGGTTACATCATAAGCTCTGCAAAGCTCTGGTTCATAGAATGGAATCTTCCATCTGTTAGGAGAAAAATGGTGCGCGTTAGTATATTGCAAGCATTTTTCAGTCGTGGAAAAAAGTGTAGCATTTTGGAAAAGCAATATGGACTAACACCAGAACTCCATAACAAAGTGGCTTGTTTTGATTGACCTTGTACGCAGCTCTTAGACAGTAGCAGTATGAGCTCGTGGGCTCAAAGGCGTCACTCTTTATACAACAAGCTGTGAGTTAACGACGCGTGTGCTAAGATAAAAGACACAAAGGTAAAATGGTAGCATGGCTCGGGCTAACTAAGCAAAGACTAGAATGACTCTAGGGACCATATAACTACTAGTGTCTACTCTACTACCTGATTTGTACTAGTGATGTGTGTTGTATATGTATGTATTACTATTAACTCATTTTTCAATCTTGCTAGTGAAAAATAGGGGGAGAAGGATATGACACCTAAAAAATGTGTAATATTTTTTCAAGGCGCACTACCAACCACCAGTGCCAGGGCCAGCGGCGACGCGGCTGCTGAGGAGGAGAGGAGGAGGCGGCAGCTGTGGGAGGAGCTGCAGGGGGTGAGCCAACAGCAGTGGCGGGCGGTGGTAAGTTAGATACCTAATCCTTACTTATTTACATTACACTCACTGCAAGGGTGTACTGTATTATACTGTACAGTTGACTTACTAAGTAAGCGGTTGTTGTGAACGGTTGAAGACACCCTTTACGTAGCATTAGTAAAAGCATTAGTGGCGGGAGTGTTGTTGAGTAACCAATGGCCTCTTCTATCTGATGATTTCAACTCAGCTGTAAAAGTTTTATGGAGAAGACTAAAAGTCAGATCAGATGACCTTGATGGATGGGTTGAAAGAAAAGGGAAAGAAGAGTGGAAGGAAGAAGGATGGGCGAGATTTAAGATTTATGACTGGCAGAGAAGGATTCGTGGGATGCATGCAGCATGCATACTGGTGGCTGATAGGAATCAGATGCATGGTTGGTTGAATGCCTGAAACTCCCACACATGTTAAAGTCCAAGAAAGTGGGAGGATAGATAGTACATACCACAAATGTTATGTGCTTGCTAGTGCTACCGTGACACTATGTGTAGAAATATTTGTCTTACTGCTTTGCTAAGAGTATATTTTACAATAGTCTTATTTTTTCTTCTCCATATATAGTTACTCCTTCCAAGGGGAAACCTGACCGGAAGGAGTTGGCAGCCAAGGCCCGGCGCTGGAAACTGGAGGCCATACAGACCGAATATCGTCGGCTGGTGGTCCTGGAAGAGGAGGAGGAGGAGGCGGCAGCAGGTGCAGCCTCCTCCTATGCCCCGGGCCCCAGCCACCGCCCTCCAGTGGTACGGCGCCACCGTCTGGCAGCCGCCCGCTGCCGCCCCTCCATCAGTGCTGTCCCCCCGTGGATGCAACTGCCGCGCATTGAAGCGCCGTGTTGCCCGCCTTCGAGGAGCAAGTTTGCGTCCTCCTGAAAAAAGCCCGCCGAACTTAGACCCTCTTCTTATTGCCCCTTTTTAAATTATTCTTGGGGTGGGTGGGATCCGGGCGTTGGGTTTTCTCTTTTGGACAATTGGACATTTTCTTTACGGACATTGGTTGGGGTTAGGGAGAGGGGTGGGTCAGGTGTGGGATTTTTTTTACATAGTTCATTTTTGTTAGGGTATTAAATAATATATATCTACTTAAGTTTACATACAATGTTGTTAATGTTTTCTGGGTGGGGTTACTATTTTACATCACACTGTATCCTTCTTTCCTTGCTGGTGCAGGGCCACCCACAGCCAGTGTTTGATTTTAATAATTGGATGACTTTGTAAGACAGAAACAGATAGATGCAGCACCCCTCACTGAGTGACTTGTCCTACTACTAGTACTGCCAGTCTCTTCTACTCTAGGCACTCTGCAACTGGACTCAAAGGGGTGTGTGAAATTGAATTAATTAAAACATGTCCATTATTAATTATGCTTCCCCCAAACTTCTCTTACCTTTGCTTGATGTTTAACTTAGGCACAGCGATGGCTGCATGGTGATGATGGTTTTCTTTCCTAACATGCCATGGTTGTGGTGGTGGTAGTAGTAGTAGTAGACACTGGCAGCAGCATTTGCCAAAAAAGAAAATGAGACAGTCAGTAGCCTGAGAGAGACTCTTCGAGGAGTAGTAGAATGAAGTACAGTACAGAACTTACTGCCAAACAATAATATGCCCAAATACAACAAAACATAATGGTGGTGGAGATAGCCTAGTAGTACACAGAGTTATAAACTTTAGTTGTGTCGAGTCACTTGACTAGGCCTACTGCACACTGACACAAGCGTAACTGTTAGTGCTGTGTAGGAGGATGACAACGAATGAAATCCATTATTCAAATCAATGCCGGGAATTAATGCTGATGTATTAGCCGGTTCCTTTGGTAAAAAAATTACCTCACAAATATACTGCTCATGGGTGGGAAAGCAGAAGAAGATCCCCGCCCTGCCTTGAAATTGAAGTGCTGTTGTTTTAGCCACATCCGCCCCAGCAAGCGTGTGATAAATTATTGATGTATTAATGTAGTCATACCTCAAGAAGTCACACAGCCCCGGGGAAGAGGGTTAGGATTTGTTGAATGGTTGGGAAGGGGGTTTTGGGGAAAGGTTTGAGAAAGACAAACAGTGTGCATGGACAAACATCAAACAACAGAATCTTTGTAGACTACCATATCCATATCAATATGTTAAGGGAGAAAAAGGAAATAATGCATGCATGATGATTGATGATAAGGAGAGACCCGGATTACATACAGTTTGTGTTCAGTGTTACCAGGCTTACTTTTACAGACAGCAAAGAACATTTTAAAATATCTGTAGGGATGAATTATAGACAGAAAGCAAACCTAATGATAATAATAGTAATAACAACAAGAACACACGGTTGTAATGATTGTAGACAAAAAAATGAATCAAATTATTTAAAAGATGAAAGTTGATACTGTTACTGTGTTATCCTGGTCAAATGGTGAGTTGAATCTCTGCATTCCTCTTGGTCCTCCCTTCCATGGATGCTCCGTCCATCAATCTTGGGTTACACCACTGCCTGCCTGGCAGATGTAGATTCATTGGTAAGGTAAGTGTGTATTGTTGTTTTCCCAAGTATAGCACAGGGTAAGGCCCGGCCTGTAATTGTAGATGCAAAAACAAAAGGGATATTGAGATTGAAACCAAGTTGAAAAAAATGGACAAGTTAATGTTGTAGTGCAACAAGTATACTTTCCGAGGCGGCATGGATGCATCATCTCTAACTCTAGTCTGTTTCCAGCATTAACCTACAACACTAACAGGACAGAGCAGGCCCACGGTGACGGCACCCTTTGCACATCCTCCATTTAGCGTATATCTTTTGAAAGAGTTGGACAAAGCACATATCCAGCAACATAGCACTTTACAATTTACCGCAGTCATACCACTGCTACACTTGACTCCACCGCTACACAGACATTTAGGTCTGCTGTGGTTGTTGTTTACTTGTTTACCTTATATGCCACTCATGAAACGGCCTGACTTATTCCATCAATCATCTCCGATCCGTGTACTGAGTGACTGTGAAGATAATATGTCACTGTGGTCATCATGATGGTGTTGTTCAACTCCGTCTGGGTGTACCGAGTGAGTCCCCTTCCTATATTCAAAATGCAATGTATCGCCCTGCAGTAGAAGTACAAATTTGGTATTAAATATACAAGAAGGGAAAAGGGACTTAAGTTACTTTTAGTGTGTAGATTCTTACATAAAGTACACAATGAAGTAATTTCATGCACAACAAACAAAAACAAAATCACTCAGTCAGCGTCCAATGCATGGCATCATTCAGTGCCTGTTCCTTCTCATCTTCAGTTAATGGGCAGTCTCTCTCCGATAACAAAGGAGGATAGCTATAGTAGTCATCATCAATCATGTTCCACTTATTTTGGAGGGACTTGGAAATATTTTTTCTTTTTTCTTCTATTTTGCATTATCCAATCATCATCTGACTTCTTGAGGGCAATGGATTTAGGGAGATTCAGGAGGATGGAGGAGCAGGATTTTGAGGAGTGTACCGTGGTATGCAGCCAGCCGAAACTTGTATATGGCAATAAAACAATTAGAAGACGGTGGTAATGGATTTGTTGTGATTCAAAGTTTCTATCCAGAAAGACATATGCACTAATAAAAGAAAATAAGTGAGGAAGACAGTAAGAACTGGAATTGCAAGCTTAATTGTCAGGGAAGTATAGCTCATCCTCAAACTCTGGGGGTTCAACCAGAAGTAGGTAATCATCATCTAACACACCAGTTCCATCACCTGAGCCGCTGTCCTCATCTTCCTCCCTTGATTCATGTATTGTGTAATTCGGTGGTATAAAGTGCTGATTCATTTTGATCATTGTTAACCTCTCCACGTTTTTGGGAGAGAGACTGGTCCTTCTCACTGTTACAATGGAACCAGCAGCACTGAAAACATGTTCCGAAGAGACACTTGCAACAGGGCAAGCCAGAAAGTTTATCACCAGCCTGCTGAGCACTGGCCATTGGGCCCTTTTCCCATACCAATACCTCGATGGGTTTTGATCAATGTACACCTCTGTTGGGTCGTCCAGATAGGCCTGGACCATCCGCTCAATGTTCAGGGGTGCAAAACGTTTTTTCAAGCTCTTTTCTTGTTGCATCAGCACTGGTCTTACCAATGCCTTGCTTTAAATACCAATCCTGTAACGATTTTACTGGGCCTGAAGATACAGCTCTTGCTGTTGTAGATAGTGTTGGTGAGTATTCTGAGCCAAACACACTGCGCTCAGGCTCCCAAGTTGAACTTGACGCCGGATGCCCTGCTGCAGTACTTGTTGTGGGTTTATGTTAATAATAATAATATCTTCTTTATTCAGTGTTTTACAATTTTAAAAACCATAAAAGAACAATTGTTTAGATGATACAATACAGAATAAACAAAACACACTAATCTTAAAAAAAGATGGTTAAAACTAATCAAATATCATATCATATAGCTTTAAACCAAGGATTTACATAGTTACGTTTCGTCAACATAGGCTAAAATCAGACTCCAAATTACAGGTTATTCCTATGTTTCACAATACATCTTAGAAAGTTGAGGACATGATAACAGATCAATTCAGAGTCTAACATTTGAAGACGTAGCATCGCCGGGCGACATTGTCTTAATCCCCATCGCTTTAATACAGGTAGTAACCAGACCTTCCTATGTGAATGATAAAATTTACAAAACAGAATAGTATGTAAATTTGACTGTGTTGATACTTCATCACAAGGACAAAGAGTGGGAATCGAATCCCAACTATTTCTATCGGGGAAAGAAACTAATCTAAAAAAAGAATCTAATCTGAATTTTGTCAGCAACATTCTATGATAGGTGCTAAACTGTATTGTCAGATATGGTTGAATGGAGTAAGTGATCTGAATCAGATTGGCATGAACGGCCGATGGTTTTGTTGCCACAGAGGTCAACCTCAAGGACTCCAAATGCGTTAACGCCAATTTTTTCAGCACTCTCTTAGGGATTTCAATAATTTTTTTAGGGTCGGAATAATATTTCTCCAAGCCAAGATCCTTGAGGAAATTTCTTACATAGCATAACCATTTTATTTTTACAAAATGGTCTATGGTCATTGAGTCCATCAAAATTTCCTGCGAAAAGACATTATTCTCGGACGTCCAAATACGTCTCCAGAGCAATAGGGGCTGAATTCTTATCAGATCCTCGAGATAGGGGATTCCAAGCTCCAAATGGAGAGCGTATACTGAGGTGCTCGTTGGTACGGCTAAAAGAAATCTCAGGAAATTATTTTCAGCAACCTGGAGGGCGCTGACCTCTACGGATCCCCACACTCCGGCTCCGTAGAGGGCAATCGCCTGACATTTAGCTGAGTAGATTTTTAAAAGCTCCACTGGGGGCCTTTTCCCTAGTCTCTGTGAGAAACTTATCAGGGACATTATAGCTCTCTTAAACAGATGACATCTGGCCTCTACTGCTGCTCTCCAGTTGAGCCCGTCGTCAATCATTATCCCCAGGTAGCAATACTTCGTAGTCACCTCCAATTTTTGATCTTTGAGAAAGATGTTCTTTACTCGCTTCTTTTTTCGCCCGGCTATCATAACAAATGTTTTTTTGACATTGACTTGTAAGTCCAAGCCACCCATAAACTCGACATATCTATTTAGGGATTTCTGCAGTTCGCATGGGGTGCGGGCCAAAATGACCGCGTCGTCCGCGTAGAGCAAGGCAGGTATCAAACGCCGTTTTACCCGAGGTAGGTCCAGAGCCCCCCTCATCATCTCCACCTCCAAACCATTTGTATACAAGGAGAAGAGGAAGGGGGCGAGGACACACCCCTGCCTGACTCCTCGCTCCACTCTGAAAAGCGCAGTCAATTCACCCTTCGTACCAAAACGCACCCTTGCAGAGGCCCCAGAATATAACACTCTCATAAAATCTACGAGAGGGGGGTCCACTCCCATATGTGTCAGGATGTTCCAGAGTTTTATGTGTGAGACACAGTCAAAGGCGGCAGATAAATCTACATACACCATATAAACTGTTTCTTTTTTTGCTTGGCAATATTTTCCCAGAATCAAACTAAGATTAAGGGCCTGCTCCACCGTTCCAAACCCCTCCCGAAATCCAAATTGTAGATCTGAAATAATGTTTCCCTCCTCAGCCCACTGCCGGAGTCGTTCGAGGACAACTCTACCAACCACTTTACCTAGCGAGTCCAAAAGCGAAATGGGACGATAACAGTTAACATCCTGGCGGTCTCCTTTTTTAAAAATTGGGACCATAATTGACTTTGTCCAAGAATCAATCAGGCCCACTTTTGTCGCATACTCTTGTTATGATGGGGGTCCAGAGGTCCGGATTAAATTTAAACAGGTCTACTGGGACCCCATCAGGGCCTGGGGCTTTCCCACTCTTACTTGCATTCAAGGCCGCTAAAACTTCGGTGATATCGAAAAATAGGGAAATGGGATAATCAACATTTGGGAGAAAATGTTCTGATCCTTTGCTAACAGTTACTGTGTTTTTAAAAATTTTAGAGAAGTGTGCCACCCACGTAACTTCATCAATGGCCACTTCTATCTTAGGGCTGTCTGAATCCAAAAGATATGGTGTTTTGACAGTGCGCCAAAAAGCCAAACTATTCTTTGATACAGCACTGGAGTGTAAATCATCCCATAATTTCTTTTTTAAATCAATGATTCTTTGCTTTCGTGCAGAAAGATATTGGCGCCTTAGCAATTGGATCGTTTCTGGGACTCTAACTGTTTTTTTTAATTCCTTTTTTAAGTTAGCTAGGGCCATAGTGCAGGAATGGTTAAACCAGCTTTTATTAGTTGAGGGTGGCCTCCTTGATGTTGTGGTGAGAAGTTCCTTCATCTTCTCTAATATTTGTATAAAATTAGTTAAAACTTCTTCGTCAGATAGCGCTAGATCGAGGCAATTGATTATATTTATGTATGCCTCTTTTACCAATTTCCCCATAATTACCTCCGGATTGATCATCTCCCACTTCAATGCGTACCTGTTTGTCCTGCCTAGCTCCAATTTATTTTGTGCAAGTGTTGTCGCTATTGCGCCCATTTCAGGTTGTCCCTTTATTCGTTGTAATTCTAATCTGAGAGCGGAATGGTCACTAAAAGTGTTTAACAACACCTCACAGGACCTCACTCGAGGAGACAATCCTGACGAGAGGAGGATATAGTCTACTGTCGTACTATGGCCCCTGCCCACGTACGTTGGTTGTAGGAGGTTTGACCCTGGAATTGGTTTGTTTACTATTTCAAGTTCTAAATCCAATAACATATTATTCATAGCAGTCCCCACTTTACTATGAGTAAAGTGCATAATGGGAGCGTTATCTTCGTCCACAATTCCACATCTATTTTTCCCGACATGCGGACATGGATGTATGTTTAAATCTCCGCCACATATGAAGTGAACTGGCCCTTTACCAATTATAGAATTATTTCTCAATTTCTCCTTGATTTTGCTAATAAGAGACAAAAATTGATCATCCTCGAGATTGTTATACAAATTAAGCAAGAGGATGGGCTCGGTTTTATTGAGAAGGAGCTTTAATAGTTGGAAGTTTGTGTCCGACGCAACCAACGATGTTTTAAGATCAGTTACTGTGTTGGCAATATATGTGGTCAGCCCCCCCTTTGGTCTGCCAATACCTCCTCCCAAAGCTGATGTTAAATACGTTTGAAACCCATGGAGGTGAAGCTCCGTTAGAGACCAGGTCTCCTGTAGACATATAATTTTCCCCTGTTCCAGGAAATATGCTATCGAGCCATCTTCGATTTTGGAACGAAGCCCCGCTATGTTCCAAAAAAGAATAGATAACGGATGCGATTCTACGTTAGTCACTATTTCTTGAATTGAGAAGTCCATTGTGGCATTGGATATTGAGTGCGATGATCTGTGGTTGGTGACTTTAGATGGAATTGATAGTCAGTCAACCATCTCAAGGATACTGAATCTATTGTCCGTTGGGATCCCAAACCAGGTTTCCCTTTGCGTTGGCTCTCTATTAGACATCCGCTGTTGGTGGACGCCCCATTCATCTCTTCCTCCGCCCCAAAATCGAGGCCCTGGTATGTGCCGATAATCACCATGCTCACAGGAACGAGAGCCCACTGTTTTCCATTGGTTAGAATAATTGTCGTGAGCTGGGGCTGTTGTTACCCAGGGAGGAGCATTGATGGTAGGAACCTCCCTAAAGAACCTCGAGGGATAGAAAAAGGAGAGTCGCCTAGTTCCTATTTCACCATAGGTGTTTGGAAACTCCCAAGAGCATATATAATCCGCCACCCAGGGATGTTCAAATGAAATCAAGATACAGTCTCCCGGTATTGTTTTCCTACTATTTCCCACCCAAGGGGTTCTACGGACCATCAGAATCCTAGATGACCCGGGTTCAGTGATGGGGCGATTATTGTTTAACCAGAACTGAACCTTGTTTTTCAACGACCAAGTAGATTCCACAACATGATCTTCTAGCTCGGGTACACCAACCATAACTACAATGTATGGACTTGCTTCTGGTGGCAAGTCTACCGCCAATCTACTTTTAGGGCCCCTCGTATCGGCTGTGCTGGAAACAGTTGTTGCTATTTTGGGAGCCTGCTTGTTTAGGATCGAAGTGTTTGTTTGGTGCAACGTTTTTTTACCCTAAGGGAGGGAATTTTAGAACCTGTAGTTGGTACTCCCGGGACATTAACCTGGAGAGAATTTATATTGGAGTTAACAATAGGTTCTTCTGCACTCTCTATGATAAGTACTTCGGGGGGTTGTAGTTTAAAGGGGGACTCTGTTGGGGCAGTTTTGTGTTTATTATTATGCATATGTGGCACCTTTTGAGGGGGTGGTTTGGTTCCTCTCTTTTTTTATCCCCTAGTACTTGTTTAGGTTATATAATGTTAACGAGAAGCTGTAATTGTTGCTCCATCTGGGACAATCTTAATTCAAGTGGTGCAATGGCGATTTTTAAGAGCTCTGCTATGTTGTTTATTGAAAGTGAGTTTACATTGTCCCTTTGCGTATTACTAGGTGGGGAATGAATAGGGTTTACTACGCTAAGAGAGTCTGAATTGTCATGTATGGACTGATTAATAGCTGAGTTGTCAGAAGGGAGATTGTCTTGTAGAGGTGTTGTGAGTTTTACTTCATGTTGGATACTAGAATCATGATGATTCAGATTTTTAGGGTTTATCCTTCTTTTCCTAATCGCTCCCTCTCTCCTCCCTCTGGTAATCCTTGTTTCGTCAGGAGTTATTTCGGGAATTAATTCTGGGGTCATTTCTAGGTCCAGAAAGATGTGAGGCCGATAGATCTACGTTATTTGGGAGACTTCTCCTACCCATAGGAGTCGTCCCACACCCCCTAATTTGCTGGACCTCGGGGGTTTTTGCGTTTGTTAAATTTCCCATGGACGACCTCTTTACCAGTGCAAGATCTAAAGACACCCTGCCTTCTATTAGACTAATGCTTTGGTCAATAAAATTATTTGCCTTGGCAATAAAGTCATCCATAGGACCTAGGCATTTTCCCCCACCTCCCTTTACTTTGGTTTTACTTCCTCTCGTAAGAACCATATCCACAATCACCCAATACAGTTATTCGCCAACTAATAATAATAATATTGAAAATATTAAACCAGGCTATACAGGACTCTCATACACCAAGAATGATTTGATGATCGGTGGAGTTCTGAAGGAGCGATTCAAAGACAATCTCGTTGTTAGGGACGGGGCCCGGTCCGGTCTCTTCCGTTCTCTGACGGCCTCAGACGGCCCGCCCTTTGCCCGGGCTTAGCCCCGGGCGCTCCCGCGCGCTCCCGCGTCGCTGGAATGAACTTCCTTAAATAGGAGGGGGGTATAGGTACGGGGGCGTGTCGAACAGGGAGAGCAGCCCAGGTGGAAGCAATTGGGCACGCAGGGACTCCTGGACAATGGAGTCCCCTGCAGCTCGCAGCCCTGTTTGCTACCGCTCACCCCGCTTGGTTCAACCCTGTTCCAGACCACCCTTACGGTGTTGAGAGGGCGCTGCGGGACCCGCGCAGCGGGTCCGGCGAGTTGCTGGACACAAAGGACAAGGGCACTGACAAGGGCACAAAGGAGTCACGCTGTAATTCCCACGTCGAACTGGCAGCAAAGGTGTGGGTTAATCTAGCTGGCTTTTAATTAGCAGGCGTTCATTTTCCAACTTACTCGCTGACTCAGCTATCCACGTTTTGTACCGGGCAACATCTATTTCTGAAAAAGGAATTAATGTCTTCAGTGCCCATTTTGTCTGTGAATCCAGAATTGTGGCACAAATGTAATGTTTTTGTGACAAATTCTTATTTTGCACCCTTGTATTGTCAGCTAAGCGACGAGCTAAGCTCGCCACCAACTCATAGGCTTCTTTTTTTTCCTCTACAACTTTGTATGCTTCAGACACCTCCTTTAACTGATGCTCTAGCATGTGCAGCAATGGGATAGCTTGGCCCATAGTACAGTCCTCCTTGCTGACTTCACGTGTGAAGACCTCGAAAGGAAGAAGCATCTCAGTCAGGCATTTAACTATGCACCATTGGTCCTTCTGAAGGCTCATGCCTTTCACAGTAGCATCCCCTCTTCGCATGACATATTCACTGATTGGTCTGTACAGCTCAAACAGACGGTCAAGCATGTAATAAGTTGAGTTCCAACGTGTTGCCACCTCCTGGACGAGTGCTTTGACTGGCATTCTATAGTCACGTTGAATGATCCTCAGCTGCTTCCGAGCTTTAAAAGAATGGCTGAAATTAGTGCATATTCTTCTGCAGATGGTCAGTAAGTTCCTGAATGCGGCTTTTTTTTTCAGAAAGTCTTGAACAATAATGTTAATGCAGTGCGCCAAACACGGAACCCTGAAATAGAAACCAAGCTCCATGGCCTTAAGTACATTACTGCCATTATCCGTGGAAACAAAACCAATCTTCAGCCCTCTTGGGCGCAGCCATTCAAAAACCTTGCTCTGAAACTCTTCCAATATGTTTACAGCAATATGAGATTTCTCCATGGCGAACATGGATACAGTTGCATGTTTCCGAGTAGCTTTAAAAATCTCAGCTGCATCAACAGCACCTTCAGATAGCTTATCTCTAACCACCACAAATGAGACCCAGTGTGCAGTGATGCACATGTAATCAGTGGCTTGGCAACTGGTCCACATGTCTGTTGTTAGGTAGATATTGTGAACAGCACTCTGCTGCAAAGCTTGTCCAACCAATTCCAGCACATAATGATGTAGTGCTGGAACAGCAACTCTTGCGAAATAGGACCGGCTGGGAACCTTCCATTTAGGGCAGATGGTTGACACAAATTCAAGGAAACCAACCCCTTCCACAAATGAAAAAGGGAGAAGGTCCAGCGCTAACATTTTAGCCAGCTTCGCATTGTACAACCGTGCCGTTGGGTGGTTGCGTTGGTACTGACCCTCCAACCTAAGCATACTGTCAATGGTAGTCTGGATTATTTTCCTTTGTGGTGTAGTTTTCTTTAACCCAGTTAGGCTCAAGGACGCACTTTGTTTCATAATCATTGCAGTACTACTTGGTCGCCTTGGTGTCTCAGCCTGACTCAGACTCTTACTGCGGTGCCACTGAGATGTTGCTGAGGAGGATGTGGGCGGTACTACTACACTACTGGGGACAGGGCTAGAATTGTCTCCCTCTTGTTCACCTTCCAACCCGATAATATTGTCCCCTGATTCTTCATGCCCAACAACAATGGGTTGAGTTTTACTTTGTTCTAAGAGAAGTAGGTGAGCCTCCCACACGATCGTGAGGTGTATTTTGAGATGACTTGTTTGGCCTCCGGTACCATAGTTTGTACCAAGCTTACCCCGTCTAACAGCATGTCGACAAATTGAGCATATAACAATGTTCTCCTCCTTACTGCTAACCGAAAAGAAGTTCCAAACTGGGGAGGAGAACTTTCTGGTGCTGTTGTATGTGCCACTTTCAATACGAGATGAACTGGAGGGTGTGCTTGGAATGTGACTCTGAACAGCTACACTGCGACTTCTACCACTACCTACTGAGGTGGTGGTTGAGCTGGATGTAGGTCCCTGACTTTCCTTTGCAAATGAAAATATGGAAGCTGGAGGTCGTGGTGGTGTTACCTGTGTTGGTGGTATCCGTGCTACATACCTTGCAGCCATTTTGGATAGGGTAATAGTGTTGGTCTACCAAACAAACACAGATTGAAAACAAGGGGGTCTTAGGGAATTTTAAAGACCACAATGGATTTATTCCCCAATCATAACTCCAAGAAACAGTACGAAATCCATGGGTCTGAACAACTAGCTAGAAAAGTGTGTGATCAAAAGCTACAAAAAGATGGGTGTATAATCTATTGAGCCAGAATGACATAATGCACACCTGGTACAGCCAAAGGGCTTTTCCCTTTTTAGGACAAAATCCCTCACTCACCACAAAGGTGACATGCTTCATCATGGGGATTCTCCTCTCCAAGGATAACCTAGTTCCTTGGAGGGCTACAACCCTCTCAATTAGAGAGAGGAGCTTAGGGATGTTTTGAATACCAAATAGGATATCCTAAATCCTCATGTGAAAGACAAGAGTATGAGTGAAGGCGCAGCGCAAAAGAATATATAAGTTAAAAAAGTGTAAATTCAAACTGGATAAGAGTTGTACAATTGAGAATTTATTCATATACACCCTTTACCAGGATTAAAACCATAGCACCAGCGGTATGGATTTAGAACCGCTCCGGTGACAGTGAAAAAAGTGGTCAACATGTTTCAGCCATACTGCCCATACGTGGCTCAGGCTTTCATCAGGACCTCCAACAGGTGCTGGAAGGGAGAAATGCATCAAAAATCAATAGGTAATAACAGTTGCTTTACAAATCTGAACTACCCTAAGTCTCCCGATAAAAATGGTACCTCACTTGTGTGGGTAGGCATAGTGCCCACGACAGGAAGTGGCTCAAAACCTAACGTGAACACACCACATTTTCACAATGAAAATTTACACATTTTTTGCGAAGAGTCTAGCTGTAGTTTTTTAACCCTAGCTCTGCCGGCACCTAGGGAAACCTAGCAAACCTTTTGATTGATCTTGGAGAACCTGCCAAGATAAACTTGTAGATGTAATTGGGCCCATCACACAGATCATTTAGATGGCAGAGCAATCTAAGGAATCTGTGGTTCCCATGCCCATGAAGATTGTGGCTTGTTAGGTGCAGAGGGCTATCTGCCTGCTTGGCAATGCAGACTTTGTGCTGGCGGCGGAAAGAAGGAGATGCCTCCTTTTCAAGATAGACCGTACACTTGCGGAGCTCGCTACCTCAGAAGAAGGGATCATAGCTCAGGGTAATCTATTCATGGATCCCCTTGTCAGAGAACTAAGCAAATTTGTGGCAACCTTCTATGCCCTAGACAAGGCACAATCCTCCATAAAAATGATCTTTCCTGGGATGCTTTTACTGGGGCAAGAAGAGGCAGGGGCTGCTCCTCCGGCCAGTCGTACCATTAAGGCCCCTCTAGAGGCCAATTCAAGAGGAACAATGGCTGGAATGACGGTCAACAGGGAACCTTCAACCCGAGCAGGGGCTCCGGCAGAGGAAAGGGCAACTGAGCCAGTAGAGGAGGCGCAAACGTGCCAGGGGGAAACTCTGGTAAGCAATATCCTTTCTTCCTCATACAATCTAGGGGGGAGACTCCTAGAGTATTCTCACAATTGGGGAAGGATGACAGCAGACCCTTGGGTCCTCCAAACGGTGGGAGGATTTCACTTAGAATTCTATGGATACCAACTTCAGGAAGTTCACTCAAGACCCCTGTTTTTTTTTACCTAAGAGATACAACTAATAGATTACAAAGTAGCAGAACTGCTGCACAAACGTGCCATTTACAGGTCAGTATTTCATCCAAATGGCTTTTTCAGCAACTTATTCCTCGTAGAGAAGAAGGCCAAGGGCTTCAGGCCAGTAATAAAGTTGAGAGAGTTCAACGAGTGGCTGTTTTACTGCCAAGTCAAGATGGATGGTAACCATCTTCTCAGAGAAATTCTCCTCAGAGGGTATTGGATGGTCAGCCTTGATAACCAGAACGCCCATCTCTCGGTTCCCATTTAACACCGGAGATTTCTCCAGTTCGCGTGGAGGGGATACATTTATGAGTTACAGGCTCTTCCCTTCAGCCTCTCATCTACACCTTGGTGCTACACCAACTTACTGCAACCGGTGGTGGAGACCCTCCGCACAAGGGAAGTACGGATGATCATCTATCTGAACGACAACCACCTCTTGGACCAGTCTCAAGTGTAACTCAGACACAATTTAAACATGACTATTGCCCTACTCCATGACCTGGGCTTTGTTCTAACTGATTCCCACCCAACAGATGACCTTCCTGGGGTTTCTCATCGATTCAGTCATGGCATCCTTGAGCATACCACCTGCGAAGGTCTACAGAATTCATGAGTATCTCAGGACTATCTTAAGATGAGATAT
The DNA here is from genome assembly GCF_964204655.1 of Triturus cristatus. Taxonomy (NCBI): domain Eukaryota; kingdom Metazoa; phylum Chordata; class Amphibia; order Caudata; family Salamandridae; genus Triturus; species Triturus cristatus. The sequence continues at coordinate 45,597,556 of NC_140583.1, read as the reverse complement.
AATCCCTTCGGCAGCTGGCCAGGATTGTGGGACTCTTCCCGAAATCCACACGCCATTTTCCCGGGACCGCTACACTATTGAACCTTACAAAGTTTTCAATCAGAAGTGGTCAGAATAGGTCACATTAGGAAAATTATGACTAATACCAGGTTGGTATCTTATCCTGCTGTATCGGAAACCTTAAAATACGTGTGGACAGATGCATTAAGGCATATGAAGAGACAACAGCGAATATCAAACCGACAGGTGAGAGACATCTTCTAAATGCTATCCAAAAACCATTTAAGGTAGAATCATCATCTTCCATTCTCAGGTGGGTACTGTGGATCATCGAGGAAGCCGGTATGGATATGCAAATGTTTGGCCTTATTTCCACCAGAGGGGCCATGGCGTCTAAAGCCATACAGGTAGGTGGCATACTTGAGGATATTATGAGTGCGGTGGACTGGTCATCCGAATCAACCTTTAAGAAGTTTTACTTCAAACCCATGTCGGAGGACAGAGCTCTGGTGGTAAGTAAACTTTGAACATGCATGCTCCTCGCCTCCAATCCTGACAAAGAATGAACATTTCCTAACTTAAGAGAAAAAAGGTTTTAATTTTATTTATACAATTTAAACGTTCCTTCTTGTTAGCTAGGTAAATTTGCAGTGTGCATACTCGCATGTGTGTTGACATGCTACATGTCATCGCGCTAGCACCCCAACGTGAGGGCCATTTGGGATTGGGCATGCTCCTAGTACTAACCTGAACTGAGTGCCAGGGCAATGTAACTGCTGCATTTCTCCTAGGTGTGTTCTTCATACGATTGGTGTGAGTAGATTAGCACATCATTATTTGTGATTGGCCATTGCAAGTTGTAACACAGAGAACACAATAACACAGAGAATATTGCTTAGGAAAATTGGAGGAATATGTGGGAAATATCTGGTGGTTCCTGAATTTACGCTTGATAGTTCCTTGCCAAAAAGATTATAAGTAGGTATTGCTTTCAGTTTTTTTTCATAGCTCTACGAGTGTAGAATCGTGTAAGTCAGTAATATGTCTCACCAACTGCATTCTAGTCTGAAAAAAGTGGAAAATGCTGAAAAAAACTATTTGACTCATATATGGTGGACATAGGTGGCGAAACATTCCCAGCAACAAGGAAATTATTGTACAACTTAGGTACCGAGAGTCACAACATTGATGAGAGTATAGATGAATCACCTATTGGTAATGCTGATGGAGAACCAGTGCATGTGTATAAAATGCTTGAGCAGTACTTAGGACCTTTCATAAACGTGGAGCTATAGCAGCATATGTTTTTTACTTAAGTCCCAGGTGCGACAGAAAAATGAACAAACAACAACGGAGTTCAAGAAAAAACGTTGTCAAAGAATCCTTCGCTTCAAAAGCTGTCATAGTTGTAGAGAGCATGAAAAAAAACAGTTGGGTGAAGGAGATGAGGGGCCAACAAGTCCAACCTGCCACTCACTATAGTAAAGCAGTATACATATTGTTTCCAATGATGAGGTCAAACCTGACTCTGAAGTTAGTATGCAAAGGATAGCTCAGGTGTGATAATAGAATATCTTCCACAGAGTTAGAAGATCTTAAAGGATGTGGCAGTTCTGCTCATTTATCTAACAGTTTGATCTGCTTTGCAAAGAATTCTGTTTGTCCCAAGTGTGGTCTTTGCTCGAGTGTGTAAATTGGAGCTAGTGCAAAGGGAGGAGGAGCTTGTGGAAGAAAAAAGGAACATATTTCTTAATGTAAAGGTTGAAATTTATATGGTGGAGGCTGGAGTTTTGGAAATGCCTGAGTGTAAGATTGATTTTGGGGAGAAACATTTCTTGCCCTAGCTGACTCTGGGTTACACTACATTAAGATTGGTAACAGAATTTGGGCCGAAAAATTTGCACAAGAACAAATTGGTCTTAAACACCCAATATAAATCCTGCAACTGATGGTGAAAAATTGATTTGCTGGGCTTTGTTGTTATGATGATTCCTTATAAAGACAGGACAACCACAGGGAAGGTTAATGTTGTTGAGAGGGGGAACAATATGTTGTTGTGGCGTCAGCAAAGTGACATGGGCATTTCCTTAAATTCTACTGCTCGTGAGTAAGTAGTAAGTGATGTTGGTGGAGGTTAAATGGCACTGAGAATACTTTAACCCAGTGTTTCCTGAGGTATTCACAAATAACTTTGGCTTGTTGTAGAACTTAAAGCACAAGATTGTCCTGAAAAACAATGCAGAAACGTGTGCCCATAAAAGACGTAGAGTTCCTAGTTTGATGCTTGAACCGCTTAAGGCTGAGTTGGATAGGCTGTTACGTTTGAAAGTTATTGAGGCAATATTTGAATGTTATTGAGGAGTTGTTGGTGCTGGAAGTTATGGCACCTAAAGATGGTGGTAAATCTCTACGAATGTGTGTTGATCCCTCAGATTTAAATACGTGTATCTGGATAGATGGCAAACGCTGACCAATTTTTCTGAAACACTTGACTTGCTGACAGGGGTGAATATATTTAGAATGATGGACCTATCATCGGACTATCATCAGGTAGCGCTCCACGAGGGATCCAAACATGTTTCATTCTTTGTGATACCTCTGGGAGAATATAGGTTTGTGAGAATGTCATTTAACTTGCCATCTGCAGCTGCATGCTTCCAGAGTTTATCAAATGAAAGCTAGCTGGTGTGCCTCCCACATTCATTTTCCAAGATGACATTTTGGTTTATGGTAATGGTGAAAAGGAAGATGATGAAACTCTGCATTTGGTGCTGAGGTTATTTTCCCAGAATGGATTGACTGTGAAGAAGGAGAAATACAAACCTGGAGTAACTTCAGTAATCTACTTGGGCCATGTGATTTCTTGAGAAGGAATTAATCCCAGGGTGAACTGTTTGACAGTATAAGGAATTCCCCAACACCTGTGAACAAAGATCAAGTCAGTCCTTTAAAGGCCTCTCTGAATAATATTCAAAGTTTCTTAAGGAGTTGGCGATGTAGTTGACCAAATCGGGGTATTTTTGCAAGAGATCTCATCTTCTTCCTTGAATATAAAACAATATTTTAAAAAACAGCTCTCTGCTGCACGCAGCGATAGACATCTTAGTTTACATTAAAAAATAAAAATCACTGAAAAAAGCTAAGGTCAAAGTGACATTATAGTTGGGAATTAATTTATATCATACTTTAAACTAAAAAAAACTGACAATTTCACTAAAAAACAAATGGTTAAGTGGATGTCCTAGTTAGAGGAAAATTTTAGTATAAACATACCATTTTGAACTAACAAAACTAAAGAAATTTACCAGTTATAGTTATCTGAAATAACTAAAACTTCATAGTGCAAGGATGCCTGCATTTTGAGAATGATTGTTTAGTTGCAGGAAGGTGTCCCTTCCTGCATATAAATAATCTTAAATGATGATTTTCAACTTCTATGTGTGCTACTTTGTGCAGCACGCATAGAAATTGTATTTATTATTTTTAAAAGGATCTTTTATGTGCAGGAAGGGATACCTTCTTGCACATAAACAATCATGCAGGGCATTTTTCTGTTTCTATGTGTGCTGCAGAACGAGGAGAAATTAGGCATTTCTCCTTGTTTCGCCATGTTAAGACGAGGCTTTTTTTGTCTTAATTGTGGCGCTGCCCCATATTTACGCCACACTTGTAAATATGGGGCAGCATCAAAATCAATGGGTGTTGCGGGAGAACACCCCTCGAAACACCCATTGCCCTCCCCTTTCACGCTAAGTATAGCCTGAAAGGGTGCCTTATTTACAAGGCAGCGTCAAGCAATGTTAAGTGGCTTAACACTGCCATGTAAATAATGCAAAGCCTGTATCCCCACAGGGACGTCAAAAGAAATTACATTACTGTGGCTATAGGGAATTGTAAACATGCCCCTTAGTGCGGTGCCACCTTGTATGAGAATCTTGCCCTGTGTTTATGAACAAAACAGAGGGGGGTCCAGAAAACTGTATTCATGTTTTTTTTACTTCAGAAATCAACAGGAATATCATGAAATCCATAATAATCATGCAACGTGTATCGAACTGGGGTCTTGGGCACATCAACTATATCTGTGTCTCTGCAGTCACCATGATTTCTGGGAAGTGTAGTTTATATTCATATCATGACCTTATATAAAATCAACCTTCAGACTTAACTATTCATATTGCTCAATCCTATCAACTTTGAAGTACGAAACTGGGGATTCATACGAAAATTTCTAAATGAGGTTCTACCCTCTAGTAGGCTAACACTGTTTGTGTTTAGACTTTCAGTAACAATATTGAACATTTGTATGCATTATTGTATTAATTTAGAAGCTCCCTTCAGCACTGTATAACACTTGCAATGAAATACAAAGATTTTCTTCACACCACTCATGCCGGAACTAGGGACCCATAAATGTCTGCACAAATACTACCCTGTTAAAATGTTATGAAAGAATGCATTAGTGGAAAAATGGGTTTTGGGGCCCCCTTTTATTCTTGCACCCCCTTAATAGATCACAACAAAACTTAGCATTATCTGGTAAACTAGGTAAAATAATAGTTTTGCAAACTTTTGTGAAGATTCATTAAATGGGGGCAAAGTTATTACCTATCAAAAATCCTAGGAATTTCTATCTCTGGGAATCCTAACTATAACTACAGACTGGCTACCGCATCTCTGTAAGTTCAATGACAAAACTAAAGGTTAAAGTGGCATTATAGTTTGGTGAAAACTTCAATGCCAACATAATGTTTTGAACTAAAAGAAACTACAGAAATTCACTAGTTATAGCTCACAGGGTTAACTTTAACATGCCCCCCGCCTTGCATGGCTTATGACTAGGCCCCAGCGATACACTAGGCTCCGCTTGCGGACTTTGCAGAATTCTGGCACTCTGCACTCCACGGAGGAAGGCGGAGTTTCTGAATTCTGCCTTTTGGGCGCAAAGCAGAGATTTGTTTCCATTCACGCCCTCGAGTTTTGTTGTGGCACTCAAGCGCAAGGGCCAAGCTACTCTTGGGCCGTTTGCGAGCAAACGTGAGACTTCTTGCACCCCTAGTTGTCTCCCAAAAAACTGTGCACTCACCCGCCCAATTTCTGGCTATGATGGCGTCAGTCTAGTGCGGATCATGACCACAAACAGAGTTGTCGAGGAACTTTTCTTGTGGCGATGCAGCTGAGAAGCTTTTGGAGTGGATTTTCTTCTTAAACTGGTGATTGGAGTTGTTTTTGTGTGAAAAGCCTTTTTTTCAAACTGAAGGAAGTGCCCCTGAGACACCAACTTCATGTTCCTGTTCAGCAGGCTCCTCCCAGTGATTTGTCCATGTCCTGATCACTTTTCATTTGAATTTGGAGCTGGAAGGATCACTCTCCTTGTCTGCTGCATATATGTCACTGGATTTAAGGACTTTGGGTTTGATATTTCACAAGTAAGTTGAAACACTGGTGTAAAAGGGTGTTGTTTGGAAAAATCTGGTGTTTGAGGGTGTTGCTTGTTTGATTGGGGGAAGAAACTTGGATGCATTTGTACATTTGTACTTTCATTTGATTTTTAGCATTTATAGTGGGTGGCCTGCAGTTTAAGTAGGGGCCTACTTATTTTTGCATATAATTTATCTTCTTTTGTAAAGGAAAAATGTTGCAAAGTTCAGTACATTTTCATGTCTTTGCATTTTAATATGTTTGCAATATTGATTTATTTAATTCACTATGTGGCCTAGTCTGCCAATAGGACTTCCAGCCAGTAGGCCAAGTATCAGTCATATGTGCATGAAACAACTGTTTCTATGGTGTCTGTTCACTTGCAGCACCATTTAGGCCATGGATGGCATTGGATTAAATTGCAAAATGTATTTTTTGGGGTATTTCAAGTTTTATTCTGAAAACAGTGTAAAGATGCGGTAATTATATTTGATGCCTTTGGAGGATGTGTGTTGTTTCTTGTAAAATTTCTTAGTCCAGTTAATTTTCGTTTTTGGCATTGCTGAATTAATACTCTTTTTTCTGGGTTACTAACCTATGTCTCCTTTGTCTGGACAATGTGTGTGTGTGTTTGCCATAGGCCACCATTTGTCTTTGTTCCTCATGCCATGTGGCCAGGGGACACTTTGTATGGTAAGTGCCCATAGGCCTGCATGTCCTCTTTGTTCCCCATGCCTTGCTTGTTGGTGTGACCAAGTGGAGTGCGGCCATTTTGTGTAGGCAGCCAGTGTGCTTTTGCCAGAGGCCTGCATCTGATCTCTGTTTGTGGCCATACCTCCTAGTTTGTTGTTTGACCATGTGGTCAGTTGCCATTTTGTGTAGGCAGCCAATGTGCTTTTGCCATGGGCCTGCATGTGTTCTTTGTTTGTGGCCATGCCTCCTTGGTTGCTGTTAGCCCATGTGGTCAGTGGCCATTTTGTGTACCGCCAGATGCCGACCTGTCGCTTGGGGAGCAAGTTGAGAGCAGCACTCCTGCATCAATTGCACCCCCCTACCTAAGCCCAGGATGATTTTGTGTTGGCAGCCACTATGCTTTTGCCAAAGACCTGTATTTCTTCATTGTTCCCCATGCCTTCTAGCTTGTTGTTGTGACCATGTGGCTGGTGGCTATTTTCTGTAGGCAGCCAATGTGCTTTTAGGCCTGCATGTGTTCTTTGTTTATTGCCAATGCTGGCCATACCTCCTTGGTTGCTGTTGTGACAATGTGGCTGACAGCCATCTTGTGTAGGCAGCCAGTGTGCTTTTGCGATGGGCCTGCACGTGTACTTTGTTTGTGGCCATGCCTCCTTGCTTGCTGTTTCACAATGTGGTCAGTGGCCATTTTGTGTAGGCACCAGTGTGCCTATGCCATATGCCTGCATATCTTCTTTGTTCCCCATGACTTCTTTCTTGTTGTTGTGAACTTGTGACCAATGTGTCTGGCAGCCATTTTGTGTAGGCACTGCAGCCAGTTTGCTTATGTCGTAGGCCTGCATGTCTTCTCTTTGTTCCCCATGACTTTCTGCTCAGTATTGTTGTTGATTTTGTGTCACATGTTGGTAGCCCTAGTGTGGCCCTTTGCCATAGGCCTGCATGGATGGTTGATAAAACAATTTAATAAATTATATGCTTGAGGATAAATTCACTTATTTACAAGTTTTTTATTTTTACTTTTTAAATGTAACTTTTTTTATTTGATTTGTTTTTAGTTTTTGTATTTACATTTTAACATAAAAAAATTGTTTGTTTGTACTTCTAATTGATCTGAAACCATGCCACGTTTCACTGATTTTCTTATTGCTTATTTGCTTTTAGGTGCACAAGAGAAGAGACATCACCCACAGTACTGCCAGACATAAGCCCTGTGCACGACATGACGTGTGACTGACTACGCAACACAGGCATCTCTTCAGCTTGTGAAGCTTAGTACCACTGACAACTGACAGCTTTAAGATTGTCCCAAAGAACGGTGACCAGTTGGGAGGAGAAGAAGCAGATTTCCACCACTGGTGTGCCAACCACAACCTTTTTCGATAAACTTGTGCCTGCCACCCTAGCATCCAGTGAGCAAGCTGAGAGCAGCACCCCTGCATCAACAGCACCATCCCCCCAACCTAAGCCCAGGACCATGTCTGTCAGTGAAGCAGCCACTGCATTCATGTCGACATTGACGAGTAGTGACGTTACATTGGATTTGTCCCTTTAGCAAAGCAGTATGCAGTTGTTTCAGGAAACAGAGAAAAGTGGACAGCACCCGCAGTAAGCAATAGTACATTTGCGTGATGTTTGGAGCAGAACAGGAGGTTGAGCTTCCTTTTGAGCAAGAAGTTGAACCTGCTCTTCTAGAATCATTGGCTCCCATATCTCCAGCAAGGTAAAGGAAGGTTACTACTCCATCATCTTCTATAAGCACCACTACTGATGATGATGATAGGGACATGGAGTGGACTCCAGCAGAGTCCAGGACACAACAAGAGAGGCAAGGAAAAGAAAAGTTCCCGAAAGACATAGACTTATGGAAAGGGATGATGTGGAGGAGGAAGAAGACGATGCAGTAATGGTGGAAGGTGACACAGAGGAGTCTGACATTTCTATTCAACCTGCTCCGGGGGATGTGGTACAGGCAACACTGCCAAGAGCTCCTATATTTGTAGAGCCCCAGCTGAGACCTGCACCAACCCCTAGCACACGAGAAGCAGAGTGGCAATTGACGACGCCTACCTATCTCCAGTTCTTCTTCAGGCATTGGCAGTGGCACAGTAAAAAGGTACTCCTCCCCAGTTTGGGGAACATTCATGGTTAGCAAAAAGGGGGAGCACATTGCAGTATACAGCATTTGCAGGACAAGTGTTCGTCGAGGTAAGCCTGGTACAAATTATGGAACTGGGGGCCAAACAACCCATATGATAAAATACCACAAAATCAAGTGGGAAGAGCACCTTAAAAAAATTACTGAACGTGGTTGTGGTGGTGAGGAATCCAGGGAACATCCGTTACAAGTCTAATCATGGTGAAAGGTGATGATGATAAAGTAGAAGGTGACATCTTCATACAAAGCAGCCTTGTCCCCAACAGTGAGGCAGCAGAATCACCCACCTCAGCGAATTCACAATGGCACATGAAGACTCTGAGTGAGATGGAGTCACAATGCACATTGAGTCTGCCACCACCATCTACTTCTCGAATGATGCCTGTGTAAGTGGCACCAGAAAATAACCAAATCCAGGCTACAGTTCCAGGCAAGTTTAGGCAGGAGGGGTCCTATGAGCGGAACCACCCAAGCGCACATTTGTTCAACGGAAAGCTCCTCCCTATTTCTTTTGTGGAAGGAGTGGGATTCTTAGAATTTGCTGCAGCCATCTGCCCGAAATGGAAGGTACCAAGTAGGACCTATTTTGCCAGAGTCGCTGTTCCAGAGCTGCATCACAATGTACTGCAGTTGGTAGGACAAGCTTTGCGGCTTTGCACCATTTACCTAAAGACACACATGTGGACCAGTTGTCAGGCGACTGATCACATGTGCGTCACTGCACACTGGATCTCTTTGTCGGGGGTGAAGCAAAAGATATCTGCAGGACTTGGCCTTGTAGAAGGTTTTCAGAGCATTCGACTGCATGAAACAATAGCCATGCTCGCCATGGAGAAATCACATACAGCTGTAAACATATTGGAGGAATTTAACAGCAAGGTGTATGAATGGCTGTGACCCAGAGGTTTCAGAATTGGATTTGTTGCCATGGACAATGGCAGTAACATAGCCAAGGCTATGTCAGATAGAGGCTATTTCAAGGTCCTGTGTTTGGCCCATTGCATCAACCTAGTGGTGCAAGACTTCCTCAAAAATGAAAACATAGAAACATACAGAAGAATCTGCACTCATTTCAGCAATTCTTTTAAAGTCCGGAAGCATTAGCGGATTATTCAGCGCAATAAAAAAGCACCAGTTAAAGCCCTGATACAGGAAATGCCAAAACGTTAGAACTCGACCTTTCACAGGTTGCACTGGTGTACGTCTTAACTTAGGTAAGAAATTGACCTCACCGATGTACTTGTCTAAAGATCAGCTTCCCCCTGAATTACAATCTCTTCCAGCCATCCTCTGGGCCACCGGCCCCAATGATGTGGGCCTCTTGCGGATTCCTCCCTACATTGTAACACTCAAGCCTAATGCTAAAATTCCTCGCATTCCACAGTATAAAATTTCCAGTGACGGCGAAAAAGCTCTTTTGACTATAGTTCATGATTTGGTACAAAACGATGTAGTCGAAGAGACTAGGGAAAATGTATGCAATAGCCCTGTTCTGCCTGTTTTTAAACGAACCAACCCTTCCCAGCCACCCGTCTATCGTTTTGTAATTGATCTCAGAGAGGTCAACAAGATTGTGGTACCTCAATTCCCTACTGTCCCGGATATTAGTGCCCTGCTGACAATGATACCAGCCTCAGCTTCCTGGTTTACTGTTATTGACCTCAAGAATGCTTTCTTCAGCATACCCATTGCGGAGGAAAGTAGGGATATTTTTGGCTTCTCCTTAGCAGGCCGAAGCTTCCGGTTCAAGCGAGCTCCTCAAGGCTATTGCGAGAGCCCCTCCATTTATAGTCAAGCATTGAAATCACAGCTCGATACTTTGTGTTTACCACCAGGGGCCACTCTCATTCAATATGTGGATGACCTATTGGTCGCAGCAGATTCTGAAGACACTTGTAAAAAGGCTACCATTTCACTGTTACGCCACTTATCTGACCACAACCACAAGGTTTCACCATCAAAATTGCAATATTGCTGCCAAGAGGTTACCTACCTAGGTCATCTCTTGTCAAAGGAGGGACGGCGATTGACCCCAGAACGTATCCAAGCAATTGCCTAAATGCCTATTCCATGTACGCAAATAGAGGTGCGTGCCTTTTTAGGTATTACCTCTTATTGTAGACAATGGATCCCCAATTTTTCCCTTCTGGCAAAACCTTTGTTGGCACTCACTCTTAAAGATACACCACACCCGCTTCCATGGACTGCAGAATGTCAGAAAAGTTTCACTGATTTACGCACTGCCTTGTGCTCTGCCCCTGTGTTAGGTACTCCTGATTACAGTAAGCCTTTCACACTCTATGTTTATGAGAAAGAAGGTTGCGCGTTAGCAGTCTTAACACAACGATTTGGGGACAAGCAACGCCCCTGTGCCTATTTTTCGGCCACGTTAGATCCAGTGGCCAAGGCATTACCTAGCTGTTTGAGGGCTACAGCAGCAGCAGCAGTTTCCATTCGCCAGTCTGCTGGATTGGTATTAGATAATACCCTTATGATCATGGTACCGCATGCTGTAGACACCCTTCTAAATACAACAAAGACCCAACATCTCACGAGTGCACGCCTTTTGGGGTATGAATTGACGCTCTTGGCTAGCCACGTACACATTAAGCGATGTAATACCTTGAACCCGGCAACATTGCTGCCAATTCCAGTAGAAAATGACACTCAGGAGCAACACGACTGCTTCCTTCGCACGGAGGAAGAGACAAAAGGAAGAGTTGATTTAAAGGATACTCCACTCCCGGACCCGGATGGGATCCTATGGGTGGACGGTTCTCGTTTTAAGCTTCCCAGTGGTGAAACGACCTCAGCCTATGCAGTCACTACCTTATACACTGTTGTAGAAACAGCGCGTATTATACATAACTCAGCCCAGGCAGCTGAATTGATAGCACTGACTAGAGCTTGTGTGTTGGCTGAAGGAAAAAGGGTGAATGTGTACACTGATAGTCAGCATGCGTTTGGAGTGGCCCATAGTTTTGGCCGCCTGTGGAAGGAAAGAGGGTTTCTCACATCCCATGGCACTAAGATACAGCATGGCCAATTGGTAAATGACCTCCTTGAATCACTCACCTTGCCCACTCAGTTAGCGATTGTGAAGTGTAGTGCACATAAGAAGATCACTGATGATGTAGGTCAAGGAAATGCTTTCGCAGACCACATAGCGAAAGAGACAGCTAGAGACACTACAAGCCGCATGTATGTTGTGGGCTCTGCTAGATGGGTTGCACAAGGAGGGATGTGTGAGAATACTGTGGACAGTGTGAAAACGATCCAGGCAGAGGCCACAGAGAAAGAATTGAGTATGTGGAAAGAAAGTATAGGAAGATTGGATGTGACAGGGTGCTGGACAGACTTGTCAGAACATCAACGCTGGTTGTTACCAGATGCTTATGTACTCCCAGTAGTTACCATGGCACAGGGTCCAGCCCATATTAGCGCTAAAGGTATATATGCAAGCTTCTGGCTCCGGTATGGAAGAATATGGGGATCCCTAAATGTGCAGACAATCTAGTTAAGCATTGTATTGTATGCTTGATGCATAACCCGGGGAAGGGAACACCAACACCAGCAGGACACTTTGCTCCCCCAACTTACCCTTTTGAGGTTTTACAAATAGATTACATCCACATGGAACGATGTAACAATCTGAAGTACGTTCTTGTTGTGGTATGTGCCTTCTCCCGATGGGTAGAGGCCTATCCCCTGAAAGATAATACTGCTCTATCCACGGCAAAAGTCCTTTTGAAGGAGTTTCTGCCAAGATTTGGGTTACCCAGAATTATTTGGAGTGACAACGGGAGTGAATTTGTGGGTCAGATCATGCAGAAAGTATGTACAGGCCTTGGCATTCAGCAAAAATTCAACGCAGCAAACCATCCTCAGTCAGCAGGTTTGGTGGAATGCTATAATGGCACCCTTAAGCTTAAACTGGCGAAAATACAAGCCAGCACGGGTCTTGCCTGGCCTGATGCCTTGCCCTTGGCTCTCTTATCCACCAGAACAACCACCCATTCCTGTATGGGGCTTAGTCCTTATGAGGTTGTCTTTGGACGCCCTGCAAATGTTTGGGGAGTCCCAAGGCCAAAGAAATATTCAGAGATAGAACATCCATTGTTAATTGTCTATTTACATGATCTAACCACTAAGTTACGTGTCCTTCATCAACAGGTACAAGATACTTTGCCCCATGCTTCAACGGATCCTGGTCACACCATACGGCCGGGAGATTGGGTCTGCGTCAAAAACTTCCAGAGGTCAAAGAACTTGGAACCTCGCTGGCGAGAACCTCGTCAGGTGCTACTGACGACGCGTACTGCAGTAAAGGTGGTCGGCAAAAATAACTGGGTACATGGGGTACATTGCAAGAAAGTGCCCCTACCATTGCCTTATGATCAATGGGTTCATAAACAAATTAGTGACTCTGAAACTGGAAGAGTACCAAGATTTGGGCTATTCAGCGATGCGCGCCTAGACTTTGCCGGAGCAGGACAAGACGACGACGAGGTCCTCCAGACAGCTATACCACCGGCAGTGAAATTGGACACTACTAAACCACATCTCCTTTTCCAAGAGCAAACTGTACCTGGTTCCTGGAGGTACGATTTGAGGCCCAGACTGAACATAATACCTCAATAGTGCTTCACTGACTTTGTCTTTACCCCGATTTCCACATGATTGCAGGGCCGTGATCGTAAGTCTCAAACTTGTGACCCAAGATGTGGCTCTAGGCCTGTGGGACTTCTAGGAAAGTATAAAGAACTACAGACAATCACAGTTGAGTGAAGCAACCTCCCGTCACGGGCAATATTTAGAGCTGGAAATGACTGTCAACAAGGGAATGGACAAAATACAAACAAGGAGCACAAAGCATTGTAAATTATTGCATAATCGTTTTATAGTGGTTGTAATGATATTGATTGTGATATGTATTATATTGTCTTGTATAGGATGGGGACTACACATAGTTTTTTTCACAACCTACTCCCAAAGTTACGGTTGAAATGCATATACATGGCACTCTACCACCTCATGTTGAGTCAAGAAGGAGAGAACACCGCAACAACACATTTGTTTCCATGCTACACCAACATCAATTGGCCACGAATGCGACAAACTGTTGGGTTTGTGGTCTTCTGCCAAGTTCGGTGAATACTGGAATGCCATACATTACTCTTCCTTTTTCATTTAATAGCTCTTGTAGTGCATGGTGGGAGTTGAGCGCCAGTTGGGTATTTTCTGGAGATGGGGATACTCGAGAAGTAAGGAGCTTGGGAGTACATCTATACCATTTATGTTGGCGAGACAGAAAAAGGATATATGGGACGGATAGTGAGAAGTCATAATATGCTGATCGCCAAACCAAATCTACGGATTTGTATTTTCTGCCCTCTAATAGAACCTCTCGAAAAGGACAAACTTTTCTAGTGGTAGCTGGTCAAGCACCATTCTGTATTAGGAAAGGAGGGTTAGAATATAAAGGTACAAGCAAAGCAATTGCCAACATATTGTGACATTGAATGGGACAGATTGGCCTTGTATGGTTCCCTCACGTAATACATACTTCGTGTGTGGAAATAAGGCTTACACTTCTCTACCTGGTAATTGGAGAGGCACTTGTTATATCCCTTGGTTGTTGCCCCGTACATATATAGCAGATGCCAAGCATCATTTACAGAAAAGAGGGGTGGCGTCTGGCCAGGATACGTCAGGACAAGAAGTCGGGGATGTCTTGAAAGGACTCCTTCCATTCTGGGGCTCAATAGCCAACAGTAGAGAGATAAGACAACTAATTCGAGTCGTAGAAACCAATGTCAATGACAGAGCTGGAGCTTTGAGTAACATCACTGCAGAACTCGCTGCTGACCGCCTTGTCACGCTTCAGAACAGGATGGTATTAGATATCATCCTTGCTGACCGTGGGGGCGTATGCAGATTGATCGGATCTAGCTGCTGCATTTTTATTCCAGACAACGCCCCTACAGTATACCAAGCCATCTCTAAGCTACATAAGATTGCTGAGTCCGTTCACCAGGATGAAGGGAATTGCTCTCTGATGGGATGGTTTGGGGGACTACTGTCTACATGGGGATGGAAGATTCTTACCTTTGTCAGAGCGACTTTGGCTATTCTCTTCTCATGTTGCCTTTGCCTACAATGTGGTCCAGCTATATGCGGGCTCTGCGCCACCCTGTGTGTTCCAAATCCGGTGGCACAGAAAGCAGCGGATACAAAAGTAATGTTGCAACAACAGCTTGTAGATTTCATGGCTATTGAAGTCGATTCAGATTAACAACAGGCTTCTTTGCCTGAGTAATGGCAAAAGGAGGGTCTGAGGAAATTCAAATAAGGCCCCATCTTTGCTTGTAACACCATTATGCTGTTGCCCTCACTCAGGCCCCTTCAACCTCTATAGCGTTTCTTTCACGTTCTGTACTGTTGCACATATTACACGATCTTTCCTGTTTCCCTGAACTAAGTCCATTCTGAGACCCGGCTCGAAGCAACTAATTCCCCAGATAACCATCTATTGACCTTTGGTGAATGTTCTCGGCCTCTCCAGTTGTTTTACGAATCACCATCTTCAACACGCAAACACGTCCTGTCGTAAATTGATTTAACCCAGGAATGGCAATGCCACCTGACCTAAAGGGTCGGGTAGAGAACACAACCTTAGGGAAGGAATTTCTATTGCCCATTATCCTGTATCTTGTACAAAGAATGTTTTCTTGTGGATGATTTGTATTTTTATTGCACATGGAGGGGGTTGTTGCTTTAGGGGATTCAAGCGCTACAAAAGACTGTGAGCCACGGATTGAAGTGGCAGTCTCCTGAGAACCTACCAATGATGTACTTCTAGGACAACTGTACCTAGCTGCAGCTAATAAATTGAAGTTCCTATGCCAGACAGAGTGTTCCGTGTCTCTGTAATTTGGAAGGCGAACTCAGAAGATTTCAGGCGTACCCTGCGCCGCCAGGCTTAAATAGCCCGGTTCTTCAATGACCTTAGCAGATCTTTAGGATCTGAAGGGGTAGGCAGAGTGGGTGGGACAGCACCTGAGGAAAGGCCCAGGGGTATAACTCCCCATGACCTGACCTCTGAGGCTGGCCAGGCAGATGACAATGGTCTGGACTTGGAAAATCCAATTCCCCTAGACAGTGATGGAGAGGATCACAATGGACCCCTCTTTGTTACTCCTGGGAGAGTTGGCGGTGGGCCTAGAAGGTCAAGATCTCCCTCAGTGGAGTCTAACCATTCTAACTCATCTATAGGGACCTCAATCTCCTCTCATAGGAGGGAAACCTCTCAGGAGAGAAGGGAGAGACTGCTCAAGTATGAGGAAGCTCAGCTTGAAATCAGAAGAAAGCAGATAGCCCTAGATAAGGAGGCCCTAGAGGTAAACAGAGCTAGAAAAAAGATGGGACTAGAGTCCCATGGTAGCAGCAACATCCCTAGAGATAGGGAGAGGTCTCATGACCATAGAAACCTGAATAAGATTGTCCCTCCCTACCAGAGTAGGGATGACATCCACGGATGTATGATGCTACATCGCCAACCGTTACATCGCATGCTGTAACCACGCTGAATTTACATCGCAAAGACTGTTACTTTGCAAGTTTTCACATCGCGTGCCGTTGCAACGTCAATGTACGTTCCCTTATGCAACAAGGCATGACATAGCATACAAAAACATCGCGTACCATTACAACGCGTTTTGTAAACTGCATTGAGTACCTTAATTGTGTTCCACATTCGCTAGATGTTATTAAAATGTCATTAATCAGTAAGGCTTACATAACGATCATTAGTATTAGCTTTCATTTACTATGTAATCCCCTGGACTCTACTTACATGCTACACTAAACTTTCGAAATAGAGTATGTTTATAAGTAATATAAACGTGTGTTAGCTTACTGGAGCAGTCCCTTGCATGTTCTGTGTCTCGCGACCACCCCATGAATGACGACATTTCCGCATGAACGTGTGCGTCAGCGCTAACTGTAAAAACAAAAACTGTTACTGTGGTACCTTAACGGAGCTGTCCATGCCATAATTAAAAAGTATATAGGAAAGTTAAAGTCACTTACCTTTAAGGGAGCTCTGCCTTCCACCTGCTCTCTGTCCATGCCATCTTCCATGACTCGCGACGACCTAATGAATGACGCAAATCACGCAGCTGTCAATCATTATGAATGTCCTATAATTATGTCAATATTTCAAAATTCTAAATCCAAAATGTGGTACTTTAACGGAGCTGTCCATGGCATCATCCGCGGCTCCGTGACCAAATGAATGAGTAATGAAAGCACGGTCCATCATTATATTACTGTAATATAATTGCGAATCATTATTTTTACTGTAATTGTGTCATTATTTATACTGTAACATACTGATTGTGGGTTTGTGGTGCAGAGAGGTAAAATCCTCCTGGCCAGGCGAGACATTTTATTTTCATTACAACTTAAAGCCTATATACTTACTACGACTGGGAACCAAATGTTGCAGATGGTGGCCATGATAAAGTAGAAGTCGAACATTAGACTTCACCACGATTCTAAACACTTTGGAAAGGGTGGGCCCCTTGAGGAACCTGTACAGCACGTGGATACATTTGATCTACTGGGAGATGGAGACTTATTTTTTTTATATAACAAACTTTGTGCGACAGTGTTTACGTAACAAACACTGTACGAAGGGGTAAGTAAATGAGTCGCTTTTATTGAATATTAGCACTACTTCAGCCGCGTTATTGTTAGGCAAAAAAGCGGGCATAGACGCGATGTGATGGCTACCACCATTTTAATGTATTTAGTTTTCTGAAAATAATTGCCAAGACACGGACAACTTATACTGCAGTTCTTGTATTTATATGCAACTTATACTCCAGTTCTTGTATTTATATGCAGAGTGCAATCAGTGGAAATGGATGGTTTGTGGGTAGTTCTACTTTGTAATTATTTGCAAGGACTGCCTGTTAAAAATACACTCCTATTGACATTTTGATCAAAGGTGAAGAGCATGCAACGTCGACAATAGCATAAAGGAATATTAAAAATGCAAAGCGCAGGAGAGAGAAGCTAGCAGAAAGAACTTGCCTGCAGAGGGATGCATCATCTCATCTGAAAAACAAATACAAGAAGAACTCCACAGAAAGCAATAGAGGAGTGAAGGCTGAAAAGCGGAAAAGTAAGATTGACAGTGAAAACCGTTGCAATACAGTAGCACAGTAAGACGAGACAACTGTTCAATGCTTTTAGACCAGTCAATACAAACAAGGTCAGTGTGGTTCACGACATTAGGTCGCATTTTCAATTGTCCGCTGAGCAGCAGAAAACAATCGGCATGTGGCCGGTGTTTTCGTTTCAGCCGAGATTCGTTCCAGCCGACAAATGCATTTATCTAATTAACGACTCCTCGCCTTGCTTGCGATTTAAATGCTCGCGATGTAAATGTGCATGGGCATTACTAGCATGCGATCTAAAAGCATGCGGTGTCAAGCCTCCTGCGATGTGAAAGCCGCGTTGCGATCGCAGCGCGTGAAAACAGAGTCGTTGTAATGGGTGTTTCCCACATCCACAAATGGATAACTGCACTGGAGAGCCTGTAAAGTACAAAGGGTCCCCCAGGAGCAGTGGGCAGTAATCTTATGGCTCTCCTTTGCAGACAAAGGTAGAGATAAGCTCCTCACTGTTAGAGAGGAGGAGGCAGATGATTACAACAGTCTGAAGAGTGCCTTAATTGATGGGTTTGGCCTAACCACTGAGCAATACAGGTTCAAGTTCAGGGATACCCAAAAGGCACAGAATCTAGACTGGGTAGACTTTGTAGATTGTGCTACTAAGGCTCTGGAAGGTTGGTTACTTGGCAGCAAAGTGCATGACTTTAAAGGATTGTACAATTTTATTATGAGGGAGCAGATCCTTAATAATTGGATCAGCTGTTGCACTAGAACCTGGTAGACTCAGATCTGACCTCTCCCCAAGAATTAGAAAAGAAGGCAGACAAGTGGATCAGAACCAGGGTGAGGCAGAAGGTACAGAACCAAGGTGGTGAACCCAAGAAGCAAGATCCTAAAAACTCTGACAAGAGTAGGGAGAAGGATAAAGACCAGAAGCCTTCACAAGGCCCACAAAAATCTTCTTCAGGTGGGGATTCACAGTCTAACAAGGGAAAAGGCCAAAAGAAACCATGGTGCAAAATCAGTAAACAGAACTCATAGCTTGTCGGGAACATGCTGAAAAAAATTGGGGAATCATTTAAAAATTTTCATTTTAGCAGCAAATTCTTTAATGTTTTTCACAAATATAAATTCATATCTCTAGAACCACATAAGTTAGGAATCTCATTTAACTTTCAAGTTACAGAGGCGGAGAGTGCGCTCTTGTGTGCCAAATTGCATGCTTGTAGCGCATCAGGAACATGCTGAAAAAAATTGGGGAAACATTTAAACATTTTCATTTTAGCAGCAAATTCTTTAATGTGTTTCACAAATATAAATTCATATCTCTAGAACCACATGAGCTAGGAATCTCATTTAACTTTCAAGTTGTAGAAGAGAATCGTGCGCTCCTGCCAATTTGCATGCTCGTAGCGCATCGGGAACATGCTGCAAAAAGTCGAGAATCATTTAAAAAATTTCATTTTGGCAGCAAAATCTTTAATGTGTTCCACAAACATAAATACATATCTCTAGAACCCCATCACCTAGGAATCTCATTTAACTTTCAAGTTGTAGATGAGGATCGTGTGCTCGTGCTGATTTGCATGCTCGTAGTACGTCGGGAACTTGCTGAAAAAAATCGGGGAATCATTTAAACATTTTCATTTTAGCAGCAAATTCTTTAATGGGTTTTACAAATATAAATTCATATCTCTCGACCCACATAAGTAAGGAATCTCATTTAACTTTCAGGTTGTAGAAGATGATCATGCGTGCCAATTTGCATGCTCGTAGCTTGTCGGCAACATGCTGAAAAAAAATCAGGGAATCATTTAAACATTTTAGCAGCAAATTCTTAATTTGTGTTTCACAAATATAAATTCATATCCCTAGAACCCCATGAGCTAGGAATCACATTTAACTTTCAAGTTGTAGAAGAGGATCGTGCACTAGTAGCAATTTACATGCTCGTAGCTTGTCGGGAGCATGCTGCAAAAAATCGGGGAAACATTTAAACATTTTCATTTTGGCGGCCAAATCTTTAATGTGTTCCACAAACATAAATTCATATCCCTAGAACCCCATGAGCTAGGAATCTCATTTAATTTCAAGTGGTAGAAAAGGATAGTGTGCTCTTGTGTGCCAATTTGCATGCTCGTAGCACATCAGGAACATGCTGCAAAAAATCGGGGAAATATTTAAACATTTTCATTTTGGCAGCAAAATCTTTAATGTGTTCCACAAACATAAATTCATATCTCTAAAACCACATGAGCTAGGAATTGCATTTAACTTTCAAGTTGTAGAAGAGGATCGTGCACTAGTGGAAATTTACATGCTCGTAGCGTGTCGGGAGCATGCTGCAAAAAATCGGGGAAACATTTAAACATTTTCATTTTGGCAGCAAAATCTTTAATGTGTTTCACAAACGTAAATTCATATCTCTAGAACCACATGAGCTAGGAATTGCATTTAACTTTCAAGTTGTAGAAGAGGATCGTGTGCTCGTGCCAATTAGCATGCTCGTAGCACGTCGGGAGCATGCTGCAAAAAATAGGGCAAACATTTAAACATTTTCATTTTGGCAGCCAAATCTTTAATGTGTTCCACAAACATAAATTCATATCTCTAGAACCACATGAGCTAGGAATCTCATTTAACTTTCAAGTTGTAGAAGAGAATCGTGCGCTCCTGCCAATTTGCATGCTTGTAGCGCGTCGGGAGCATGCTGCAAAAAATAGGGGAAACATTTAAACATTTTCATTTTGGCAGCAAAATCTTTAATGTGTTCCACAAATATAAATTCATATCTCCAGAACCACTTGAGCTACGAATCTAATTTAATTTCCAGGTTGTAGAGGAGGAACATGCACTTGTGTGTGCCCATTTGCATGCTCGTACCTGGTCGGGAACATGCTGCAAAAAATCGTGGAATCTTTTAAAAAAAATTATTTTGGCAGCAAAATCTTTAATGTGTTCCACAAACATAAACCCCATCACCTAGGAATCTCATTTAACTTTCAAGTTGTAGAAGAGGATCGTGTGCTCGTGCCGATTTGCATGCTCGTAGTACGTCGGGAACATGCTGAAAAAAATCGGGGAATCATTTAAACATTTTCATTTTAGCAGCAAATTCTTTAATGTGTTTCACAAATATAAATTCATATCTCTAGAACCTCATAAGTAAGGAATCTCATTTAACTTTCAGGTTGTAGAAGATGATCGTGCATGCCAATTTGCATCCTCGTAGCTTGTCGGCAACATAATGAAAAAAAATCGGGGAATCATTTCAACATTTTCATTTTAGCAGCAAATTCTTAATTTGTGTTTCACAAATATAAATTCAAATCCCTAAAACCCCATGAGCTAGGAATCTCATTTAATTTCAAGTGGTAGAGGAGGATCGTGCGCTCTTGTGTGCCAATTTGCATGCTCGTAGCACATCAGGAACATGCTGCAAAAAATCGGGGAAATATTTAAACATTTTCATTTTGGCAGCAAAATCTTTAATGTGTACCACAAACATAAATTCATATCTCTAAAACCACATGAGCTAGGAATCTTATTTAACTTTCAAGTTGTAGAAGAGGATCGTGCACTAGTGGAAATTTACATGCTCGTAGCGTGTCGGGAGCATGCTGCAAAAAATCGGGGAAACATTTAAACATTTTCATTTTGGCAGCAAAATCTTTAATGTGTTCCACAAACGTAAATTCATATCTCTAGAACCACATGAGCTAGGAATTGCATTTAACTTTCAAGTTGTAGAAGAGGATCGTGTGCTCGTGCCAATTAGCATGCTCGTAGCACGTCGGGAGCATGCTGCAAAAAATAGGGCAAACATTTAAACATTTTCATTTTGGCAGCAAAATCTTTAATGTGTTCCACAAATATAAATTCATATCTCCAGAACCACATGAGCTACGAATCTAATTTAATTTTTATGTTGTAGAAGAGGAACGTGCGCTTGTGTGTGTCGATTTGCATGCTCGTACCGCATCGGGAACATGCTGCAATACATCGGGGAAACATTTACAAATTTTCATTTTGGCAGCAAAATCTTTAATGTGTTCCACAAACATAAATTCATATCTCTAGAACCCTATGACCTAGGAATCTCATTTAACTTTCAAGTTGTAGAAGAGGATCGTGCGCTCGTGCCGATTTGCATGCTTGTAGTACTTCGGGAACGTGCTGAAAAAAATCGGGGAATCATTTAAACATTTTCATTTTAGAAGCAAATTCTTTAATGTGTTTCACAAATATAAATTAATATCTCTAAAACCACATGAGCTAGGAATCTCATTTAAGTTCAAGTTCTAGAGGAGGATCATGCGCTCTTGTGTGCCAATTTGCATTCTCGTAGCTTTTCGGGAACAAGCTGAAAAAAATCGGGGAATCATTTAAATATTTTCATTTTAGCAGCAAATTCTTTAATGTGTTTCACAAATATAAATTCATATCTCTAGAACCACATAAGTTAGGAATCTAATTTAACTTTCAGGTTGTAGAAGATGATCATGCGTGCCAATTTGCATGCTGGTAGCTTGTCGGGAACATGCTGAAAAAAATCGGGAAATCATTTAAACATTTTCATTTTAGGAGCAAATTCTTAATTTGTGTTTCACAAATATAAATTCATATCTCTAGAACCCCATGAGCTAGGAATCTCATTTAACTTTCAATTTGTAGAGGAGGATCATGCGCTCATGTGTGCCAATTTGCATGCCCATAGCACATCAGGAACATGCTGCAAAAAATCAGGGAAATATGTTAACATTTTCATTTTGGCAGCAAAATCTTTAATGTGTTCCACAAACATAAATTCATATCTCCAGAACCACATGAGCTAGGAATCTCATTTAACTTTCAATTTGTAGAAGAGGATCGTGCACTAGTGGCAATTTACCTGCTCCTAGCGTGTCTGGAGCATGCTGCAAAAAATCGGGGAAACATTTAAACATTTTCATTTTGGCAGCCAAATCTTTAATGTGTTCCACACACATAAATTCATATCCCTAGAACCCCATGAGCTAGGAATCTCTTTTAATTTCAAATGGTAGAAGAGGATAGTGTGCTCTTGTGTGCCAATTTGCATGCTCGTAGCACATCAGGAACATGCTGCAAAAAATCGGGGAAATATTTAAACATTTTCATTTTGGCAGCAAAATCTTTAATGTGTACCACAAACATAAATTCATATCACTAAAACCACATGAGCTAGGAATCTTATTTAACTTTCAAGTTGTAGAAGAGGATCGTGCACTAGTGGAAATTTACATGCTCGTAGCGTGTCGGGAGCATGCTGCAAAAAATAGGGCAAATATTTAAACATTTTCATTTTAGAAGCAAATTCTTTAATGTGTTTCACAAATATAAATTCATATCTCTAGAACCACATAAGTTAGGACTCTCATTTAACTTTCAGGTTGTAGAAGATGATCGTGCGTGCCAATTTGCATGCTCGTGGCATGTCGGGAACATGCTGTAAAAAATCGGGGAACCATTTAAACATTTTCATTTTGGCAGCAAAATCTTTAATGTGTTCCACAAACATAAATTCATATCTCTAAAACCACATGAGCTAGGAATCTCATTTAAGTTCAAGTTCTAGAGCAGGATCATGCGCTCTTTTGTGCCAATTTGCATTCTCGTAGCATGTCGGGAACATGCTGAAAAAAATCGGGGAATCATTTAAACATTTTCCCTTTAGCAGCAAATTCTTTAATGTGTTTCACAAATATAAATTCATATCTCTAGAACCACATAAGTTAGGAATCTAATTTAACTTTCAGGTTGTAGAAGATGATCATGCGTGCCAATTTGCATGCTCGTAGCTTGTCGGGAACATGCTGCAAAAAATCAGGGAAATATTTAAACATTTTCATTTTGGCAGCAAAATCTTTAATGTGTTCCACAAACATAAATTCATATCCCTAGAACCCCATGAGCTAGGAATCTCATTTAATTTCAAATGGTAGAAGAGGATAGTGTGCTCTTGTGTGCCAATTTGCATGCTCGTAGCACATCAGGAACATGCTGCAAAAAATCGGGGAAATATTTAAACATTTTCATTTTGGCAGCAAAATCTTTAATGTGTTCCACAGATATAAATTCGTATCTCCAGAATCACATGCGTTAGGAATCTAATTTAAACTTCAGGTTATGGAAGATGATCCTGCGCTTTTGTGTGCCAATTTGCATGCTCGTAGCGAATCAGGAACATGTTGCAAAAAATCAGGGAATCATTTAAACATTTTCACTTTAGCAGCAAATTCTTTAATGTGTTTCACAAATATAAATTCATATCTCTAGAACCACATAAGTTAGGAATCTAATTTAACTTTCAGGTTGTAGAAGATGATCATGCGTGCCGATTTGCATGCTCGTAGCTTGTCGGGAACATGCTGCAAAAAATCAGGGAAATATTTAAACATTTTCATTTTGGCAGCAAAATCTTTAATGTGTTCCACAAATATAAATTCAAATCCCTAAAACCCCATGAGCTAGGAATCTCATTTAATTTCAAGTGGTAGAGGAGGATCGTGCGCTCTTGTGTGCCAATTTGCATGCTCGTAGCACATCAGGAACATGCTGCAAAAAATCGGGGAAATATTTAAACATTTTCATTTTGGCAGCAAAATCTTTAATGTGTACCACAAACATAAATTCATATCTCTAAAACCACATGAGCTAGGAATCTTATTTAACTTTCAAGTTGTAGAAGAGGATCGTGCACTAGTGGAAATTTACATGCTCGTAGCGTGTCGGGAGCATGCTGCAAAAAATCGGGGAAACATTTAAACATTTTCATTTTGGCAGCAAAATCTTTAATGTGTTCCACAAACATAAATTCATATCTCTAGAACCCTATGACCTAGGAATCTCATTTAACTTTCAAGTTGTAGAAGAGGATCGTGCGCTCGTGCCGATTTGCATGCTTGTAGTACTTCGGGAACGTGCTGAAAAAAATCGGGGAATCATTTAAACATTTTCATTTTAGAAGCAAATTCTTTAATGTGTTTCACAAATATAAATTCATATCTCTAGAACCACATAAGTTAGGAATCTAATTTAACTTTCAGGTTGTAGAAGATGATCATGCGTGCCAATTTGCATGCTCGTAGCTTGTCGGGAACATGCTGCAAAAAATCAGGGAAATATTTAAACATTTTCATTTTGGCAGCAAAATCTTTAATGTGTTCCACAAACATAAATTCATATCCCTAGAACCCCATGAGCTAGGAATCTCATTTAATTTCAAATGGTAGAAGAGGATAGTGTGCTCTTGTGTGCCAATTTGCATGCTCGTAGCACATCAGGAACATGCTGCAAAAAATCGGGGAAATATTTAAACATTTTCATTTTGGCAGCAAAATCTTTAATGTGTACCACAAACATAAATTCATATCTCTAAAACCACATGAGCTAGGAATCTTATTTAACTTTCAAGTTGTAGAAGAGGATCGTGCACTAGTGGAAATTTACATGCTCGTAGCGTGTCGGGAGCATGCTGCAAAAAATAGGGCAAACATTTAAACATTTTCATTTTGGCAGCAAAATCTTTAATGTGTTCCACAAATATAAATTCATATCTCCAGAACCACATGAGCTACGAATCTAATTTAATTTTCATGTTGTAGAAGAGGAACGTGCGCTTGTGTGTGCTGATTTGCATGCTTGTACCGCGTCGGGAACATGCTGCAAAACATCGGGGAAACATTTAAAAATTTTCATTTTGGCAGCAAAATCTTTAATGTGTTCCACAAATATAAATTCAAATCCCTAAAACCCCATGAGCTAGGAATCTCATTTAATTTCAAGTGGTAGAGGAGGATCGTGCGCTCTTGTGTGCCAATTTGCATGCTCGTAGCACATCAGGAACATGCTGCAAAAAATCGGGGAAATATTTAAACATTTTCATTTTGGCAGCAAAATCTTTAATGTGTACCACAAACATAAATTCATATCTCTAAAACCACATGAGCTAGGAATCTTATTTAACTTTCAAGTTGTAGAAGAGGATCGTGCACTAGTGGAAATTTACATGCTCGTAGCGTGTCGGGAGCATGCTGCAAAAAATCGGGGAAACATTTAAACATTTTCATTTTGGCAGCAAAATCTTTAATGTGTTCCACAAACATAAATTCATATCTCTAGAACCCTATGACCTAGGAATCTCATTTAACTTTCAAGTTGTAGAAGAGGATCGTGCGCTCGTGCCGATTTGCATGCTTGTAGTACTTCGGGAACGTGCTGAAAAAAATCGGGGAATCATTTAAACATTTTCATTTTAGAAGCAAATTCTTTAATGTGTTTCACAAATATAAATTCATATCTCTAGAACCACATAAGTTAGGAATCTAATTTAACTTTCAGGTTGTAGAAGATGATCATGCGTGCCAATTTGCATGCTCGTAGCTTGTCGGGAACATGCTGCAAAAAATCAGGGAAATATTTAAACATTTTCATTTTGGCAGCAAAATCTTTAATGTGTTCCACAAACATAAATTCATATCCCTAGAACCCCATGAGCTAGGAATCTCATTTAATTTCAAATGGTAGAAGAGGATAGTGTGCTCTTGTGTGCCAATTTGCATGCTCGTAGCACATCAGGAACATGCTGCAAAAAATCGGGGAAATATTTAAACATTTTCATTTTGGCAGCAAAATCTTTAATGTGTACCACAAACATAAATTCATATCTCTAAAACCACATGAGCTAGGAATCTTATTTAACTTTCAAGTTGTAGAAGAGGATCGTGCACTAGTGGAAATTTACATGCTCGTAGCGTGTCGGGAGCATGCTGCAAAAAATAGGGCAAACATTTAAACATTTTCATTTTGGCAGCAAAATCTTTAATGTGTTCCACAAATATAAATTCATATCTCCAGAACCACATGAGCTACGAATCTAATTTAATTTTCATGTTGTAGAAGAGGAACGTGCGCTTGTGTGTGCTGATTTGCATGCTTGTACCGCGTCGGGAACATGCTGCAAAACATCGGGGAAACATTTAAAAATTTTCATTTTGGCAGCAAAATCTTTAATGTGTTCCACAAACATAAATTCATATCTCTAGAACCCTATGACCTAGGAATCTCATTTAACTTTCAAGTTGTAGAAGAGGATCGTGCGCTCGTGCCGATGTGCATGCTCGTAGTACGTCGGGAACATGCTGAAAAAAATCGGGGAATCATTTAAACATTTTCATTTTAGAAGCAAATTCTTTAATGTGTTCCACAAACATAAATTCATATCTCTAAAACCACATGAGCTAGGAATCTCGTTTAAGTTCAAGTTCTAGAGCAGGATCATGCGCTCTTTTGTGCCAATTTGCATTCTCGTAGTATGTCGGGAACATGCTGAAAAAAATCGGGGAATCATTTAAACATTTTCATTTTAGCAGCAAATTCTTTAATGTGTTTCACAAATATAAATTCATATCTCTAGAACCACATAAGTTAGGAATCTAATTTAACTTTCAGGTTGTAGAAGATGATCATGCGTGCCAATTTGCATGCTCGTAGCTTGTCGGGAACATGCTGCAAAAAATCAGGGAAATATTTAAACATTTTCATTTTGGCAGCAAAATCTTTAATGTGTTCCACAAACATAAATTCATATCTCCAGAACCACATGAGCTAGGAATCTCATTTAACTTTCAAGTTGTAGAAGAGGATCGTGCACTAGTGGCAATTTACATGCTCGTAGCGTGTCGGGAGCATGCTGCAAAAAATCAGGGAAATATTTAAACATTTTCGTTTTGGCAGCAAAATCTTTAATGTGTTCCACAAACATAAATTCATATCTCTAGAGCCACATGAGCTAGGAATCTGATTTAACTTTCAGGTTGTAGACGAGGAAGTTGCACTTGTGTGTGCTAATTTGCATGCTCATAGCACATCAGGAACATGCTGGAAAAAATCGGGGAAACATTTAAACATTTTTATTTTGGCAGCAAAATCTTAATTTGTGTTTCACAAATATAAATTCATATCCCTAGAACCCCATGAGTTAGGAATCTCATTTAATTTCAAGTTGTAGAGGAGGATCGTGTGCTTTTGTGTGCCAATTTGCATGCTCGTAGCACATCAGGAACATGCTGCAATAAATCGGGGAAATATTTAAACATTTTCATTTTGGCAGCAAAATCTTTAATGTGTACCACAAACATAAATTCATATCTCTAGAACCACATGAGCTAGGAATCTTATTTAACTTTCATGTTGTAGAAGAGGATCGTGCGCTAATGGCAATTTACATGCTCGTAGCGTGTCGGGAGCATGCTGCAAAAAATCAGGGAAATATTTAAACATTTTCATTTTGGCAGCAAAATCTTTAATGTGTTCAACAAACATAAATTCATATCTATAGAACCCCATGAGCTAGGAATCTCATTTAACTTTCAAGTTGTAGAAGAGGATCGTGCACTCGTGCCAATTTGCATGCTCGTAGCGTGTCGGGAGCATGCTGCAAAAAATCGGGGAAACATTTAAACATTTTAATTTTGGCAGCAAAATCTTTAATGTGTTCCACAGATATAAATTCGTATCTCCAGAATCACATGAGTTAGGAATCTAATTTAAACTTCAGGTTATGGAAGATGATCCTGTGCTTTTGTGTGCCAATTTGCATGCTCGTAGCTAATCAGGAACATGTTGCAAAAAATCGGGGAAACATTTAAACTTTTTCATTTTGGCAGCAAAATCTTTAATGTGTACCACAAACATAAATTCATATCTCTAGAACCACATGAGCTAGGAATCCTATTTAACTTTCATGTTGTAGAAGAGGATCGTGCGCTAATGGCAATTTACATGCTCGTAGCGTGTCGGGAGCATGCTGCAAAAAATCAGGGAAACATTTAAACATTTTCATTTTGGCAGCAAAATCTTTAATGTGTTCAACAAACATAAATTCATATCTATAGAACCCCATGAGCTAGGAATCTCATTTAACTTTCAAGTTGTAGAAGAGGATCGTGCACTCGTGCCAATTTGCATGCTCGTAGCGTGTCGGGAGCATGCTGCAAAAAATCGGGGAAACATTTAAACATTTTAATTTTGGCAGCAAAATCTTTAATGTGTTCCACAGATATAAATTCGTATCTCCAGAATCACATGAGTTAGGAATCTAATTTAAACTTCAGGTTATGGAAGATTATCCTGTGCTTTTGTGTGCCAATTTGCATGCTCGTAGCTAATCAGGAACATGTTGCAAAAAATCGGGGAAACATTTAAACTTTTTCATTTTGGCAGCAAAATCTTTAATGTGTTTCAAAAATATAAATTCATATCTCTAGAACCACATAAGTTAGGATTCTGATTTAACTTTCAGGGAATAGAAGATTATCTCGCGCTCATGCGTGCCAATTTGCATGCTCATAGCTAATCAGGAACATGCTGAAACAAATCAGGGAATCATTTAAACATTTTCATTTTAGCAGCAAATTCTTTAATGTGTTTCACAAATGTAAATTCATATCTCTAGAACCACATAAGTTAGGAATCTAATTTAACTTTCAAGTTGTAGAAGAGGATCGTGCACTAGTGGAAATTTACATGCTCGTAGCGTGTCGGGAGCATGCTGCAAAAAATCGGGGAAACATTTAAACATTTTCATTTTGGCAGCAAAATCTTTAATGTGTTCCACAAACATAAATTCATATCTCTAGAACCCTATGACCTAGGAATCTCATTTAACTTTCAAGTTGTAGAAGAGGATCGTGCGCTCGTGCCGATTTGCATGCTTGTAGTACTTCGGGAACGTGCTGAAAAAAATCGGGGAATCATTTAAACATTTTCATTTTAGAAGCAAATTCTTTAATGTGTTTCACAAATATAAATTCATATCTCTAGAACCACATAAGTTAGGAATCTAATTTAACTTTCAGGTTGTAGAAGATGATCATGCGTGCCAATTTGCATGCTCGTAGCTTGTCGGGAACATGCTGCTAAAAAATCAGGGAAATATTTAAACATTTTCATTTTGGCAGCAAAATCTTTAATGTGTTCCACAAACATAAATTCATATCCCTAGAACCCCATGAGCTAGGAATCTCATTTAATTTCAAATGGTAGAAGAGGATAGTGTGCTCTTGTGTGCCAATTTGCATGCTCGTAGCACATCAGGAACATGCTGCAAAAAATCGGGGAAATATTTAAACATTTTCATTTTGGCAGCAAAATCTTTAATGTGTACCACAAACATAAATTCATATCTCTAAAACCACATGAGCTAGGAATCTTATTTAACTTTCAAGTTGTAGAAGAGGATCGTGCACTAGTGGAAATTTACATGCTCGTAGCGTGTCGGGAGCATGCTGCAAAAAATAGGGCAAACATTTAAACATTTTCATTTTGGCAGCAAAATCTTTAATGTGTTTCACAAATATAAATTCATATCTCCAGAACCACATGAGCTACGAATCTAATTTAATTTTCATGTTGTAGAAGAGGAACGTGCGCTTGTGTGTGCTGATTTGTATGCTTGTACCGCGTCGGGAACATGCTGCAAAACATCGGGGAAACATTTAAAAAT
This sequence comes from Triturus cristatus, assembly GCF_964204655.1. Taxonomy (NCBI): domain Eukaryota; kingdom Metazoa; phylum Chordata; class Amphibia; order Caudata; family Salamandridae; genus Triturus; species Triturus cristatus. Next base: position 45,567,579 of record NC_140583.1, on the reverse strand, counting down.
TTTCATTTTGGCAGCAAAATCTTTAATGTGTTCCACAAACATAAATTCATATCTCTAGAACCCTATGACCTAGGAATCTCATTTAACTTTCAAGTTGTAGAAGAGGATCGTGCGCTCGTGCCGATGTGCATGCTCGTAGTACGTCGGGAACATGCTGAAAAAAATCGGGGAATCATTTAAACATTTTCATTTTAGAAGCAAATTCTTTAATGTGTTCCACAAACATAAATTCATATCTCTAAAACCACATGAGCTAGGAATCTCATTTAAGTTCAAGTTCTAGAGCAGGATCATGCGCTCTTTTGTGCCAATTTGCATTCTCGTAGCATGTCGGGAACATGCTGAAAAAAATCGGGGAATCATTTAAACATTTTCATTTTAGCAGCAAATTCTTTAATGTGTTTCACAAATATAAATTTATATCTCTAGAACCACATAAGTTAGGAATCTAATTTAACTTTCAGGTTGTAGAAGATGATCATGCGTGCCAATTTGCATGCTCGTAGCTTGTCGGGAACATGCTGCAAAAAATCAGGGAAATATTTAAACATTTTCATTTTGGCAGCAAAATCTTTAATGTGTTCCACAAACATAAATTCATATCTCCAGAACCACATGAGCTAGGAATCTCATTTAACTTTCAAGTTGTAGAAGAGGATCGTGCACTAGTGGCAATTTACATGCTCGTAGCGTGTCGGGAGCATGCTGCAAAAAATCAGGGAAATATTTAAACATTTTCGTTTTGGCAGCAAAATCTTTAATGTGTTCCACAAACATAAATTCATATCTCTAGAGCCACATGAGCTAGGAATCTGATTTAACTTTCAGGTTGTAGACGAGGAAGTTGCACTTGTGTGTGCTAATTTGCATGCTCATAGCACATCAGGAACATGCTGGAAAAAATCGGGGAAACATTTAAACATTTTTATTTTGGCAGCAAAATCTTAATTTGTGTTTCACAAATATAAATTCATATCCCTAGAACCCCATGAGTTAGGAATCTCATTTAATTTCAAGTTGTAGAGGAGGATCGTGTGCTTTTGTGTGCCAATTTGCATGCTCGTAGCACATCAGGAACATGCTGCAATAAATCGGGGAAATATTTAAACATTTTCATTTTGGCAGCAAAATCTTTAATGTGTACCACAAACATAAATTCATATCTCTAGAACCACATGAGCTAGGAATCTTATTTAACTTTCATGTTGTAGAAGAGGATCGTGCGCTAATGGCAATTTACATGCTCGTAGCGTGTCGGGAGCATGCTGCAAAAAATCAGGGAAATATTTAAACATTTTCATTTTGGCAGCAAAATCTTTAATGTGTTCAACAAACATAAATTCATATCTATAGAACCCCATGAGCTAGGAATCTCATTTAACTTTCAAGTTGTAGAAGAGGATCGTGCACTCGTGCCAATTTGCATGCTCGTAGCGTGTCGGGAGCATGCTGCAAAAAATCGGGGAAACATTTAAACATTTTAATTTTGGCAGCAAAATCTTTAATGTGTTCCACAGATATAAATTCGTATCTCCAGAATCACATGAGTTAGGAATCTAATTTAAACTTCAGGTTATGGAAGATGATCCTGTGCTTTTGTGTGCCAATTTGCATGCTCGTAGCTAATCAGGAACATGTTGCAAAAAATCGGGGAAACATTTAAACTTTTTCATTTTGGCAGCAAAATCTTTAATGTGTTTCAAAAATATAAATTCATATCTCTAGAACCACATAAGTTAGGATTCTGATTTAACTTTCAGGGAATAGAAGATTATCTCGCGCTCATGCGTGCCAATTTGCATGCTCATAGCTAATCAGGAACATGCTGAAACAAATCAGGGAATCATTTAAACATTTTCATTTTAGCAGCAAATTCTTTAATGTGTTTCACAAATGTAAATTCATATCTCTAGAACCACATAAGTTAGGAATCTAATTTAGCTTTCAGGGAATAGAAGATTATCGTGCGCTCATGCGTGCCAATTTGCATGCTCATAGCTAATCAGGAACATCCTGAAACAAATCGGGGAATCATTTAAACATTTTCATTTTAGCAGCAAATTCATATCTCTAAAACCACATGAGCTAGGAATCTTATTTAACTTTCAAGTTGTAGAAGAGGATCGTGCACTAGTGGAAATTTACATGCTCGTAGCGTGTCGGGAGCATGCTGCAAAAAATCGGGGAAACATTTAAACATTTTCATTTTGGCAGCAAAATCTTTAATGTGTTCCACAAACATAAATTCATATCTCTAGAACCCTATGACCTAGGAATCTCATTTAACTTTCAAGTTGTAGAAGAGGATCGTGCGCTCGTGCCGATTTGCATGCTTGTAGTACTTCGGGAACGTGCTGAAAAAAATCGGGGAATCATTTAAACATTTTCATTTTAGAAGCAAATTCTTTAATGTGTTTCACAAATATAAATTCATATCTCTAGAACCACATAAGTTAGGAATCTAATTTAACTTTCAGGTTGTAGAAGATGATCATGCGTGCCAATTTGCATGCTCGTAGCTTGTCGGGAACATGCTGCAAAAAATCAGGGAAATATTTAAACATTTTCATTTTGGCAGCAAAATCTTTAATGTGTTCCACAAACATAAATTCATATCCCTAGAACCCCATGAGCTAGGAATCTCATTTAATTTCAAATGGTAGAAGAGGATAGTGTGCTCTTGTGTGCCAATTTGCATGCTCGTAGCACATCAGGAACATGCTGCAAAAAATCGGGGAAATATTTAAACATTTTCATTTTGGCAGCAAAATCTTTAATGTGTACCACAAACATAAATTCATATCTCTAAAACCACATGAGCTAGGAATCTTATTTAACTTTCAAGTTGTAGAAGAGGATCGTGCACTAGTGGAAATTTACATGCTCGTAGCGTGTCGGGAGCATGCTGCAAAAAATAGGGCAAACATTTAAACATTTTCATTTTGGCAGCAAAATCTTTAATGTGTTCCACAAATATAAATTCATATCTCCAGAACCACATGAGCTACGAATCTAATTCAATTTTCATGTTGTAGAAGAGGAACGTGCGCTTGTGTGTGCTGATTTGCATGCTTGTACCGCGTCGGGAACATGCTGCAAAACATCGGGGAAACATTTAAAAATTTTCATTTTGGCAGCAAAATCTTTAATGTGTTCCACAAATATAAATTCAAATCCCTAAAACCCCATGAGCTAGGAATCTCATTTAATTTCAAGTGGTAGAGGAGGATCGTGCGCTCTTGTGTGCCAATTTGCATGCTCGTAGCACATCAGGAACATGCTGCAAAAAATCGGGGAAATATTTAAACATTTTCATTTTGGCAGCAAAATCTTTAATGTGTACCACAAACATAAATTCATATCTCTAAAACCACATGAGCTAGGAATCTTATTTAACTTTCAAGTTGTAGAAGAGGATCGTGCACTAGTGGAAATTTACATGCTCGTAGCGTGTCGGGAGCATGCTGCAAAAAATCGGGGAAACATTTAAACATTTTCATTTTGGCAGCAAAATCTTTAATGTGTTCCACAAACATAAATTCATATCTCTAGAACCCTATGACCTAGGAATCTCATTTAACTTTCAAGTTGTAGAAGAGGATCGTGCGCTCGTGCCGATTTGCATGCTTGTAGTACTTCGGGAACGTGCTGAAAAAAATCGGGGAATCATTTAAACATTTTCATTTTAGAAGCAAATTCTTTAATGTGTTTCACAAATATAAATTCATATCTCTAGAACCACATAAGTTAGGAATCTAATTTAACTTTCAGGTTGTAGAAGATGATCATGCGTGCCAATTTGCATGCTCGTAGCTTGTCGGGAACATGCTGCAAAAAATCAGGGAAATATTTAAACATTTTCATTTTGGCAGCAAAATCTTTAATGTGTTCCACAAACATAAATTCATATCCCTAGAACCCCATGAGCTAGGAATCTCATTTAATTTCAAATGGTAGAAGAGGATAGTGTGCTCTTGTGTGCCAATTTGCATGCTCGTAGCACATCAGGAACATGCTGCAAAAAATCGGGGAAATATTTAAACATTTTCATTTTGGCAGCAAAATCTTTAATGTGTACCACAAACATAAATTCATATCTCTAAAACCACATGAGCTAGGAATCTTATTTAACTTTCAAGTTGTAGAAGAGGATCGTGCACTAGTGGAAATTTACATGCTCGTAGCGTGTCGGGAGCATGCTGCAAAAAATAGGGCAAACATTTAAACATTTTCATTTTGGCAGCAAAATCTTTAATGTGTTCCACAAATATAAATTCATATCTCCAGAACCACATGAGCTACGAATCTAATTTAATTTTCATGTTGTAGAAGAGGAACGTGCGCTTGTGTGTGCTGATTTGCATGCTTGTACCGCGTCGGGAACATGCTGCAAAACATCGGGGAAACATTTAAAAATTTTCATTTTGGCAGCAAAATCTTTAATGTGTTCCACAAACATAAATTCATATCTCTAGAACCCTATGACCTAGGAATCTCATTTAACTTTCAAGTTGTAGAAGAGGATCGTGCGCTCGTGCCGATGTGCATGCTCGTAGTACGTCGGGAACATGCTGAAAAAAATCGGGGAATCATTTAAACATTTTCATTTTAGAAGCAAATTCTTTAATGTGTTCCACAAACATAAATTCATATCTCTAAAACCACATGAGCTAGGAATCTCGTTTAAGTTCAAGTTCTAGAGCAGGATCATGCGCTCTTTTGTGCCAATTTGCATTCTCGTAGCATGTCGGGAACATGCTGAAAAAAATCGGGGAATCATTTAAACATTTTCATTTTAGCAGCAAATTCTTTAATGTGTTTCACAAATATAAATTCATATCTCTAGAACCACATAAGTTAGGAATCTAATTTAACTTTCAGGTTGTAGAAGATGATCATGCGTGCCAATTTGCATGCTCGTAGCTTGTCGGGAACATGCTGCAAAAAATCAGGGAAATATTTAAACATTTTCATTTTGGCAGCAAAATCTTTAATGTGTTCCACAAACATAAATTCATATCTCCAGAACCACATGAGCTAGGAATCTCATTTAACTTTCAAGTTGTAGAAGAGGATCGTGCACTAGTGGCAATTTACATGCTCGTAGCGTGTCGGGAGCATGCTGCAAAAAATCAGGGAAATATTTAAACATTTTCGTTTTGGCAGCAAAATCTTTAATGTGTTCCACAAACATAAATTCATATCTCTAGAGCCACATGAGCTAGGAATCTGATTTAACTTTCAGGTTGTAGACGAGGAAGTTGCACTTGTGTGTGCTAATTTGCATGCTCATAGCACATCAGGAACATGCTGGAAAAAATCGGGGAAACATTTAAACATTTTTATTTTGGCAGCAAAATCTTAATTTGTGTTTCACAAATATAAATTCATATCCCTAGAACCCCATGAGTTAGGAATCTCATTTAATTTCAAGTTGTAGAGGAGGATCGTGTGCTTTTGTGTGCCAATTTGCATGCTCGTAGCACATCAGGAACATGCTGCAATAAATCGGGGAAATATTTAAACATTTTCATTTTGGCAGCAAAATCTTTAATGTGTACCACAAACATAAATTCATATCTCTAGAACCACATGAGCTAGGAATCTTATTTAACTTTCATGTTGTAGAAGAGGATCGTGCGCTAATGGCAATTTACATGCTCGTAGCGTGTCGGGAGCATGCTGCAAAAAATCAGGGAAATATTTAAACATTTTCATTTTGGCAGCAAAATCTTTAATGTGTTCAACAAACATAAATTCATATCTATAGAACCCCATGAGCTACGAATCTCATTTAACTTTCAAGTTGTAGAAGAGGATCGTGCACTCGTGCCAATTTGCATGCTCGTAGCGTGTCGGGAGCATGCTGCAAAAAATCGGGGAAACATTTAAACATTTTAATTTTGGCAGCAAAATCTTTAATGTGTTCCACAGATATAAATTCGTATCTCCAGAATCACATGAGTTAGGAATCTAATTTAAACTTCAGGTTATGGAAGATGATCCTGTGCTTTTGTGTGCCAATTTGCATGCTCGTAGCTAATCAGGAACATGTTGCAAAAAATCGGGGAAACATTTAAACTTTTTCATTTTGGCAGCAAAATCTTTAATGTGTACCACAAACATAAATTCATATCTCTAGAACCACATGAGCTAGGAATCCTATTTAACTTTCATGTTGTAGAAGAGGATCGTGCGCTAATGGCAATTTACATGCTCGTAGCGTGTCGGGAGCATGCTGCAAAAAATCAGGGAAACATTTAAACATTTTCATTTTGGCAGCAAAATCTTTAATGTGTTCAACAAACATAAATTCATATCTATAGAACCCCATGAGCTAGGAATCTCATTTAACTTTCAAGTTGTAGAAGAGGATCGTGCACTCGTGCCAATTTGCATGCTCGTAGCGTGTCGGGAGCATGCTGCAAAAAATCGGGGAAACATTTAAACATTTTAATTTTGGCAGCAAAATCTTTAATGTGTTCCACAGATATAAATTCGTATCTCCAGAATCACATGAGTTAGGAATCTAATTTAAACTTCAGGTTATGGAAGATTATCCTGTGCTTTTGTGTGCCAATTTGCATGCTCGTAGCTAATCAGGAACATGTTGCAAAAAATCGGGGAAACATTTAAACTTTTTCATTTTGGCAGCAAAATCTTTAATGTGTTTCAAAAATATAAATTCATATCTCTAGAACCACATAAGTTAGGATTCTGATTTAACTTTCAGGGAATAGAAGATTATCTCGCGCTCATGCGTGCCAATTTGCATGCTCATAGCTAATCAGGAACATGCTGAAACAAATCAGGGAATCATTTAAACATTTTCATTTTAGCAGCAAATTCTTTAATGTGTTTCACAAATGTAAATTCATATCTCTAGAACCACATAAGTTAGGAATCTAATTTAGCTTTCAGGGAATAGAAGATTATCGTGCGCTCATGCGTGCCAATTTGCATGCTCATAGCTAATCAGGAACATCCTGAAACAAATCGGGGAATCATTTAAACATTTTCATTTTAGCAGCAAATTCATATCTCTAAAACCACATGAGCTAGGAATCTTATTTAACTTTCAAGTTGTAGAAGAGGATCGTGCACTAGTGGAAATTTACATGCTCGTAGCGTGTCGGGAGCATGCTGCAAAAAATCGGGGAAACATTTAAACATTTTCATTTTGGCAGCAAAATCTTTAATGTGTTCCACAAACATAAATTCATATCTCTAGAACCCTATGACCTAGGAATCTCATTTAACTTTCAAGTTGTAGAAGAGGATCGTGCGCTCGTGCCGATTTGCATGCTTGTAGTACTTCGGGAACGTGCTGAAAAAAATCGGGGAATCATTTAAACATTTTCATTTTAGAAGCAAATTCTTTAATGTGTTTCACAAATATAAATTCATATCTCTAGAACCACATAAGTTAGGAATCTAATTTAACTTTCAGGTTGTAGAAGATGATCATGCGTGCCAATTTGCATGCTCGTAGCTTGTCGGGAACATGCTGCAAAAAATCAGGGAAATATTTAAACATTTTCATTTTGGCAGCAAAATCTTTAATGTGTTCCACAAACATAAATTCATATCTCTAGAACCCTATGACCTAGGAATCTCATTTAACTTTCAAGTTGTAGAAGAGGATCGTGCGCTCGTGCCGATTTGCATGCTTGTAGTACTTCGGGAACGTGCTGAAAAAAATCGGGGGAATCATTTAAACATTTTCATTTTAGAAGCAAATTCTTTAATGTGTTTCACAAATATAAATTCATATCTCTAAAACCACATGAGCTAGGAATCTCATTTAAGTTCAAGTTCTAGAGGAGGATCATGCGCTCTTGTGTGCCAATTTGCATTCTCCTAGCTTTTCGGGAACAAGCTGAAAAAAATCAGGGAATCATTTAAATATTTTCATTTTAGCAGCAAATTCTTTAATGTGTTTCACAAATATAAATTCATATCTCTAGAACCACATAAGTTAGGAATCTAATTTAACTTTCAGGTTGTAGAAGATGATCATGCGTGCCAATTTGCATGCTGGTAGCTTGTCGGGAACATGCTGAAAAAAATCGGGAAATCATTTAAACGTTTTCATTTCAGGAGCAAATTCTTAATTTGTGTTTCACAAATATAAATTCATATCTCTAGAACCCCATGAGCTAGGAATCTCATTTAACTTTCAATTTGTAGAGGAGGATCATGCGCTCATGTGTGCCAATTTGCATGCCCATAGCACATCAGGAACATGCTGCAAAAAATCAGGGAAATATTTTAACATTTTCATTTTGGCAGCAAAATCTTTAATGTGTTCCACAAACATAAATTCATATCTCCAGAACCACATGAGCTAGGAATCTCATTTAACTTTCAATTTGTAGAAGAGGATCGTGCACTAGTGGCAATTTACCTGCTCCTAGCGTGTCTGGAGCATGCTGCAAAAAATCGGGGAAACATTTAAACATTTTCATTTTGGCAGCCAAATCTTTAATGTGTTCCACACACATAAATTCATATCCCTAGAACCCCATGAGCTAGGAATCTCTTTTAATTTCAAATGGTAGAAGAGGATAGTGTGCTCTTGTGTGCCAATTTGCATGCTCGTAGCACATCAGGAACATGCTGCAAAAAATCGGGGAAATATTTAAACATTTTCATTTTGGCAGCAAAATCTTTAATGTGTACCACAAACATAAATTCATATCACTAAAACCACATGAGCTAGGAATCTTATTTAACTTTCAAGTTGTAGAAGAGGATCGTGCACTAGTGGAAATTTACATGCTCGTAGCGTGTCGGGAGCATGCTGCAAAAAATAGGGCAAATATTTAAACATTTTCATTTTAGAAGCAAATTCTTTAATGTGTTTCACAAATATAAATTCATATCTCTAGAACCACATAAGTTAGGACTCTCATTTAACTTTCAGGTTGTAGAAGATGATCGTGCGTGCCAATTTGCATGCTCGTGGCGTGTCGGGAACATGCTGTAAAAAATCGGGGAACCATTTAAACATTTTCATTTTGGCAGCAAAATCTTTAATGTGTTCCACAAACATAAATTCATATCTCTAAAACCACATGAGCTAGGAATCTCATTTAAGTTCAAGTTCTAGAGCAGGATCATGCGCTCTTTTGTGCCAATTTGCATTCTCGTAGCATGTCGGGAACATGCTGAAAAAAATCGGGGAATCATTTAAACATTTTCACTTTAGCAGCAAATTCTTTAATGTGTTTCACAAATATAAATTCATATCTCTAGAACCACATAAGTTAGGAATCTAATTTAACTTTCAGGTTGTAGAAGATGATCATGCGTGCCAATTTGCATGCTCGTAGCACATCAGGAACATGCTGCAAAAAATCGGGGAAATATTTAAACATTTTCATTTTGGCAGCAAAATCTTTAATGTGTTCCACAGATATAAATTCGTATCTCCAGAATCACATGCGTTAGGAATCTAATTTAAACTTCAGGTTATGGAAGATGATCCTGCGCTTTTGTGTGCCAATTTGCATGCTCGTAGCTAATCAGGAACATGTTGCAAAAAATCGGGGAATCATTTAAACATTTTCACTTTAGCAGCAAATTCTTTAATGTGTTTCACAAATATAAATTCATATCTCTAGAACCACATAAGTTAGGACTCTCATTTAACTTTCAGGTTGTAGAAGATGATCGTGCGTGCCAATTTGCATGCTCGTGGCGTGTCGGGAACATGCTGTAAAAAATCGGGGAACCATTTAAACATTTTCATTTTGGCAGCAAAATCTTTAATGTGTTCCACAAACATAAATTCATATCTCTAAAACCACATGAGCTAGGAATCTCATTTAAGTTCATGTTCTAGAGCAGGATCATGTGCTCTTTTGTGCCAATTTGCATTCTCGTAGCATGTCGGGAACATGCTGAAAAAAATCGGGGAATCATTTAAACATTTTCACTTTAGCAGCAAATTCTTTAATGTGTTTCACAAATATAAATTCATATCTCTAGAACCACATAAGTTAGGAATCTAATTTAACTTTCAGGTTGTAGAAGATGATCATGCGTGCCGATTTGCATGCTCGTAGCTTGTCGGGAACATGCTGCAAAAAATCAGGGAAATATTTAAACATTTTCATTTTGGCAGCAAAATCTTTAATGTGTTCCACAAATATAAATTCAAATCCCTAAAACCCCATGAGCTAGGAATCTCATTTAATTTCAAGTGGTAGAGGAGGATCGTGCGCTCTTGTGTGCCAATTTGCATGCTCGTAGCACATCAGGAACATGCTGCAAAAAATCGGGGAAATATTTAAACATTTTCATTTTGGCAGCAAAATCTTTAATGTGTACCACAAACATAAATTCATATCTCTAAAACCACATGAGCTAGGAATCTTATTTAACTTTCAAGTTGTAGAAGAGGATCGTGCACTAGTGGAAATTTACATGCTCGTAGCGTGTCGGGAGCATGCTGCAAAAAATCGGGGAAACATTTAAACATTTTCATTTTGGCAGCAAAATCTTTAATGTGTTCCACAAACATAAATTCATATCTCTAGAACCCTATGACCTAGGAATCTCATTTAACTTTCAAGTTGTAGAAGAGGATCGTGCGCTCGTGCCGATTTGCATGCTTGTAGTACTTCGGGAACGTGCTGAAAAAAATCGGGGAATCATTTAAACATTTTCATTTTAGAAGCAAATTCTTTAATGTGTTTCACAAATATAAATTCATATCTCTAGAACCACATAAGTTAGGAATCTAATTTAACTTTCAGGTTGTAGAAGATGATCATGCGTGCCAATTTGCATGCTCGTAGCTTGTCGGGAACATGCTGCAAAAAATCAGGGAAATATTTAAACATTTTCATTTTGGAAGCAAAATCTTTAATGTGTTCCACAAACATAAATTCATATCCCTAGAACCCCATGAGCTAGGAATCTCATTTAATTTCAAATGGTAGAAGAGGATAGTGTGCTCTTGTGTGCCAATTTGCATGCTCGTAGCACATCAGGAACATGCTGCAAAAAATCGGGGAAATATTTAAACATTTTCATTTTGGCAGCAAAATCTTTAATGTGTACCACAAACATAAATTCATATCTCTAAAACCACATGAGCTAGGAATCTTATTTAACTTTCAAGTTGTAGAAGAGGATCGTGCACTAGTGGAAATTTACATGCTCGTAGCGTGTCGGGAGCATGCTGCAAAAAATAGGGCAAACATTTAAACATTTTCATTTTGGCAGCAAAATCTTTAATGTGTTCCACAAATATAAATTCATATCTCCAGAACCACATGAGCTACGAATCTAATTTAACTTTCAAGTTGTAGAAGAGGATCGTGCGCTCATGCCGATGTGCATGCTCGTAGTACGTCGGGAACATGCTGAAAAAAATCGGGGAATCATTTAAACATTTTCATTTTAGAAGCAAATTCTTTAATGTGTTCCACAAACATAAATTCATATCTCTAAAACCACATGAGCTAGGAATCTCATTTAAGTTCAAGTTCTAGAGCAGGATCATGCCCTCTTTTGTGCCAATTTGCATTCTCGTAGCATGTCGGGAACATGCTGAAAAAAATCGGGGAATCATTTAAACATTTTCATTTTAGCAGCAAATTCTTTAATGTGTTTCACAAATATAAATTCATATCTCTAGAACCACATAAGTTAGGAATCTAATTTAACTTTCAGGTTGTAGAAGATCATCATGCGTGCCAATTTGCATGCTCGTAGCTTGTCGGGAACATGCTGCAAAAAATCAGGGAAATATTTAAACATTTTCATTTTGGCAGCAAAATCTTTAATGTGTTCCACAAACATAAATTCATATCTCCAGAACCACATGAGCTAGGAATCTCATTTAACTTTCAAGTTGTAGAAGAGGATCGTGCACTAGTGGCAATTTACATGCTCATAGCGTGTCGGGAGCATGCTGCAAAAAATCAGGGAAATATTTAAACATTTTCGTTTTGGCAGCAAAATCTTTAATGTGTTCCACAAACATAAATTCATATCTCTAGAGCCACATGAGCTAGGAATCTGATTTAACTTTCAGGTTGTAGACGAGGAAGTTGCACTTGTGTGTGCTAATTTGCATGCTCATAGCACATCAGGAACATGCTGGAAAAAATCGGGGAAACATTTAAACATTTTTATTTTGGCAGCAAAATCTTAATTTGTGTTTCACAAATATAAATTCATATCCCTAGAACCCCATGAGTTAGGAATCTCATTTAATTTCAAGTTGTAGAGGAGGATCGTGTGCTTTTGTGTGCCAATTTGCATGCTCGTAGCACATCAGGACCATGCTGCAATAAATCGGGGAAATATTTAAACATTTTCATTTTGGCAGCAAAATCTTTAATGTGTACCACAAACATAAATTCATATCTCTAGAACCACATGAGCTAGGAATCTTATGTAACTTTCATGTTGTAGAAGAGGATCGTGCGCTAATGGCAATTTACATGCTCGTAGCGTGTCGGGAGCATGCTGCAAAAAATCAGGGAAACATTTAAACATTTTTATTTTGGCAGCAAAATCTTTAATGTGTTCAACAAACATAAATTCATATCTATAGAACCCCATGAGCTAGGAATCTCATTTAACTTTCAAGTTGTAGAAGAGGATCGTGCGCTCGTGCCAATTTGCATGCTCGTAGCTTGTCGGGAGCATGCTGCAAAAAATCGGGGAAACATTTATGCATTTTCATTTTGGCAGCAAAATCTTTAATGTGTTCCACAGATATAAATTCGTATCTCCAGAACCACATGAGGTAGGAATATAATTTAACTTTCAGGTTGTGGAAGATGACCTTGCGCTCTTGCGTGCCAATTTGCATGCTCGTAGCGAATCAGGAACATGCTGAAACAAATCGGGGAATCATTTAAACATTTTCATTTTAGCAGCAAATTCTTTAATGTGTTTCACAAATATAAATTCATATCTCTAGAACCACATAAGTTAGGACTCTCATTTAACTTTCAGGTTGTAGAAGATGATCGTGCGTGCCAATTTGCATGCTCGTAGCGTGTCGGGAACATGCTGTAAAAAATCGGGGAACCATTTAAACATTTTCATTTTGGCAGCAAATATTTAATGTGTTCCAGAAATATAAATTAATATCTCTAAAACAACATGAGCTAGGAATCTCATTTAAGTTCAAGTTCTAGAAGAGGATCATGCGCTCTTGTGTGCCAATTTGCATTCTCGTAGCGTGTCGGGAACATGCTGAAAAACATCGGGGAATCATTTAAACATTTTCATTTTAGCAGCAAAATCTTTAATGTGTTTCAAAAATATAAACTCATATCTCTAGAACCACATAAGTTAAGAATCTAATTAAACTTTCAGGTTGTAGAAGATTGTCGTGCGCTCGTGCGTGCCAATGTGCATGCTTGTAGCAAATCAGGAACATGCTGAAACAAATCGGGGAATCATTTAAACATTTTCATTTTAGCAGCAAATTCTTTAATGTGTTTCACAAATGTAAATTCACATCTCTAGAACCACATAAGTTAGGAATCTAATTTAACTTTCAAGTTGTAGAAGAGGATCGTGCACTAGTGGCAATTTACATGCTCGTAGCGTGTCGGGAGCAGGCTGCAAAAAATCGGGGAAATAGTTAAACATTTTCGTTTTGGCAGCAAAATCTTTAATGTGTTCCACAAACATAAATTCATATCTCTAGAGCCACATGAGCTAGGAATCTGATTTAACTTTCAGGTTGTAGACGAGGAAGTTGCACTTGCGTGTGCTAATTTGCATGCTCATAGCACATCAGGAACATGCTGCAAAAAATCGGGGAATCATTTAAACATTTTTATTTTGGTAGCAAAATCTTAATTTGTGTTTCACAAATATAAATTCATATCCCTAGAACCCCATGAGTTAGGAATCTCATTTAATTTCAAGTTGTGGAGGAGGATCGTGTGCTTTTGTGTGCCAATTTGCATGCTCGTAGCACATCAGGAACATGCTGCAATAAATCGGGGAATCATTTAAACATTTTCATTTTAGCAGCAAATTCTTTAATGTGTTTCACAAATATAAATTCATATCTCTAGAACCACATAAGTTAGGACTCTCATTTAACTTTCAGGTTGTAGAAGATGATCGTGCGTGCCAATTTGCATGCTCGTAGCGTGTCGGGAACATGCTGTAAAAAATCGGGGAACCATTTAAACATTTTCATTTTGGCAGCAAATATTTAATGTGTTCCATAAATATAAATTAATATCTCTAAAACCACATGAGCTAGGAATCTCATTTAAGTTCAAGTTCTAGAAGAGGATCATGCGCTCTTGTGTGCCAATTTGCATTCTCGTAGCATGTCGGGAACATGCTGAAAAAAATCGGGGAATCATTTAAACATTTTCATTTTAGCAGCAAATTCTTTAATGTGTTTCACAAATATAAATTCATATCTCTAGAACCACATAAGTTAGGAATCTAATTTAACTTTCAGGTTGTAGAAGATGATCATGCGTACCAATTTGCATGCTCGTAGCTTGTCGGGAACATGCTGAAAAAAATTGGGAAATCATTTAAACATTTTCATTTAGGAGCAAATTCTTAATTTGTGTTTCACAAATATAAATTCATATCTCTAGAACCACATGAGCTAGGAATCTCATTTAACTTTCAAGTTGTAGAAGAGGATCGTGCACTAGTGGCAATTTACATGCTCGTAGCGTGTCGGGAGCATGCTGCAAAAAATCGGGGAAATAGTTAAACATTTTCATTTTGGCAGCAAAATCTTTAATGTGTTCCACAAACATAAATTCACATCTCTAGAGCCACATGAGCTAGGAATCTGATTTAACTTTCAGGTTGTAGACGAGGAAGTTGCACTTGTGTGTGCTAATTTACATGCTCATAGCACATCAGGAACATGCTGCAAAAAAACGGGGAATCATTTAAACATTTTAATTTTGGTAGCAAAATCTTAATTTGTGTTTCACAAATATAAATTCATATCCCTAGAACCCCATGAGTTAGGAATCTCATTTAATTTCAAATTGTAGAGGAGGATCGTGTGCTTTTGTGTGCCAATTTGCATGCTCGTAGCACATCAGGAACATGCTGCAATAAATTGGGGAAATATTTAAACATTTTCATTTTGGCAGCAAAATCTTTAATGTGTACCACAAACATAAATTCATATCTCTAGAACCACATGAGCTAGGAATCTTATGTAACTTTCAAGTTGTAGAAGAGGATCGTGCGCTAGTGGCAATTTACATGCTCGTAGCGTGTCGGGAGCATGCTGCAAAAAATCGGGGAAACATTTAAACATTTTTATTTTGGCAGCAAAATCTTTAATGTGTTCTACAAACATAAATTCATATCTCTAGAACCCCATGAGCTAGGAATCTCATTTAACTTTCAAGTTGTAGAAGAGGATCGTGCGCTCGTGCCAATTTGCATGCTCGTAGCTTGTCGGGAGCATGCTGCAAAAAATCGGGGAAACATTTATGCATTTTCATTTTGGCAGCAAAATCTTTAATGTGTTCCACAGATATAAATTCGTATCTCCAGAACCACATGAGGTAGGAATATAATTTAACTTTCAGGTTGTGGAAGATGACCTTGCGCTCTTGCGTGCCAATTTGCATGCTCGTAGCGAATCAGGAACATGCTGAAACAAATCGGGGAATCATTTAAACATTTTCATTTTAGCAGCAAATTCTTTAATGTGTTTCACAAATATAAATTCATATCTCTAGAACCACATAAGTTAGGACTCTCATTTAACTTTCAGGTTGTAGAAGATGATCATGCGTGCCAATTTGCATGCTCGTAGCGTGTCGGGAACATGCTGTAAAAAATCGGGGAACCATTTAAACATTTTCATTTTGGCAGCAAATATTTAATGTGTTACAGAAATATAAATTAATATCTCTAAAACAACATGAGCTATGAATCTCATTTAAGTTCAAGTTCTAGAAGAGGATCATGCGCTCTTGTGTGCCAATTTGCATTCTCGTAGCGTGTCGGGAACATGCTGAAAAAAATCGGGGAATCATTTAAACATTTTCATTTTAGCAGCAAATTCTTTAATGTGTTTCACAAATATAAATTCATATCTCTAGAACCACATAAGTTAGGAATCTAATTTAACTTTCAGGTTGTAGAAGATGATCATGCGTGCCAATTTGCATGCTCGTAGCTTGTCGGGAACATGCTGAAAAAAATCGGGAAATCATTTAAACATTTTCATTTTAGGAGCAAATTCTTAATTTGTGTTTCACAAATATAAATTCATATCTCTAGAACCACATGAGCTAGGAATCTCATTTAACTTTCAAGTTGTAGAAGAGGATCGTGCACTAGTGGCAATTTACATGCTCGTAGCGTGTCGGGAGCATGCTGCAAAAAATCGGGGAAATAGTTAAACATTTTCGTTTTGTCAGCAAAATCTTTAATGTGTTCCACAAACATAAATTCACATCTCTAGAGCCACATGAGCTAGGAATCTGATTTAACTTTCAGGTTGTAGACGAGGAAGTCGCACTTGTGTGTGCTAATTTGCATGCTCATAGCACATCACGAACATGCTGCAAAAAATCGGGGAAACATTTAAACATTTTAATTTTGGTAGCAAAATCTTAATTTGTGTTTCACAAATATAAATTCATATCCCTAGAACCCGATGAGTTAGGAATCTCATTTAATTTCAAGTTGTAGAGGAGGATCGTGTGCTTTTGTGTGCCAATTTGCATGCTCGTAGCACATCAGGAACATACTGCAATTAATCAGGGAAATATTTAAACATTTTCATTTTGGCAGCAAAATCTTTAATGTGTACCACAAACATAAATTCATATCTCTAGAACCCCATGAGCTAGGAATCTCATTTAACTTTCAAGTTGTAGAAGAGGATCGTGCCAATTTGCATGCTCAAAGCGTGTTGGGAGCATGCTGCAAAAAATCGGGGAAACATTTAAACATTTTTATTTTGGCAGCAAAATCTTTAATGTGTTCTACAAACATAAATTCATATCTCTAGAACCCCATGAGCTAGGAATCTCATTTAACTTTCAAGTTGTAGAAGAGGATCGTGCGCTCGTGCCAATTTGCATGCTCGTAGCGTGTCGGGAGCATGCTGCAAAAAATCGGGGAAATATTTATACATTTTCATTTTGGCAGCAAAATCTTTAATGTGTTCCACAGATATAAATTCGTATCTCCAGAACCACATGAGGTAGGAATATAATTTAACTTTAAGGTTGTGGAAGATGACCTTGCGCTCTTGCGTGCCAATTTGCATGCTCGTAGCGAATCAGGAACATGCTGCAAAAAATCGGGGAAACATTTAAACTTTTTCATTTTGGCAGCAAAATCTTTAATGTGTTTCAAAAATATAAATTCATATCTCTAGAACCACATAAGTTAGGAATCTAATTAAACTTTCAGGTTGTAGAAGATTGTCGTGCGCTCGTGCGTGCCAATGTGCATGCTCGTAGCAAATCAGGAACATGCTGAAACAAATCGGGGAATCATTTAAACATTTTCATTTTAGCAGCAAATTCTTTAATGTGTTTCACAAATGTAAATTCATATCTCTAGAACCACATAAGTTAGGAATCTAATTTAACTTTCAAGTTGTAGAAGAGGATCGTGCACTAGTGGCAATTTACATGCTCGTAGCGTGTCGGGAGCATGCTGCAAAAAATCGGGGAAATAGTTAAACATTTTCGTTTTGGCAGCAAAATCTTTAATGTGTTCCACAAACATAAATTCATATCTCTAGAGCCACATGAGCTAGGAATCTGATTTAACTTTCAGGTTGTAGACGAGGAAGTTGCACTTGTGTGTGCTAATTTGCATGCTCATAGCACATCAGGACCATGCTGCAAAAAATCGGGGAATCATTTAAACATTTTTATTTTGGTAGCAAAATCTTAATTTGTGTTTCACAAATATAAATTCATATCCCTAGAACCCCATGAGTTAGGAATCTCATTTAATTTCAAGTTGTGAAGGAGGATCGTGTGCTTTTGTGTGCCAATTTGCATGCTCGTAGCACATCAGGAACATGCTGCAATAAATCGGGGAAATATTTAAAATTTTCCTTTTGGCAGCAAAATCTTTAATGTGTACCACAAACATAAATTCATATCTCTAGAACCACATGAGCTAGGAATCTTATTCAACTTTCAAGTTGTAGAAGAGGATCGTGCGCTAGTGGCAATTTACATGCTCGTAGCGTGTCGGGAGCATGCTGCAAAAAATCGGGGAAACATTTAAACATTTTTATTTTGGCAGCAAAATCTTTAATGTGTTCTACAAACATAAATTCATATCTCTAGAACCCCATGAGCTAGGAATCTCATTTAACTTTCAAGTTGTAGAAGAGGATCGTGCGCTCATGCCAATTTGCATGCTCGTAGCTTGTCGGGAGCATGCTGCAAAAAATCGGGGAAACATTTATACATTTTCATTTTGGCAGCAAAATCTTTAATGTGTTCCACAGATATAAATTCGTATCTCCAGAACCACATGAGGTAGGAATATAATTTAACTTTCAGGTTGTGGAAGATGACCTTGCGCTCTTGCGTGCCAATTTGCATGCTCGTAGCGAATCAGGAACATGCTGCAAAAAATCGGGGAAACATTTAAACTTTTTCATTTTGGCAGCAAAATCTTTAATGTGTTTCAAAAATATAAATTCATATCTCTAGAACCACATAAGTTAGGAATCTAATTAAACTTTCAGGTTGTAGAAGATTGTTGTGCGCTCGTGCGTGCCAATGTGCATGCTCGTAGCGAATCAGGAACATGCTGAAACAAATCGGGGAATCATTTAAACATTTTCATTTTAGCAGCAAATTCTTTAATGTGTTTCACAAATATAAATTCATATCTCTAGAACCACATAAGTTAGGACTCTCATTTAACTTTCAGGTTGTAGAAGATGATCGTGCGTGCCAATTTGCATGCTCGTAGCGTGTCGGGAACATGCTGTAAAAAATCGGGGAACCATTTAAACATTTTCATTTTGGCAGCAAATATTTAATGTGTTCCATAAATATAAATTAATATCTCTAAAACCACATGAGCTAGGAATCTCATTTAAGTTCAAGTTCTAGAAGAGGATCATGCGCTCTTGTATGCCAATTTGCATTCTCGTAGCGTGTCGGGAACATGCTGCAAAAAATCGGGGAATCATTTAAACATTTTCATTTTAGCAGCAAATTCTTTAATGTGTTTCACAAATATAAATTCATATCTCTAGAACCACATAAGTTAGGAATCTAATTTAACTTTCAGGTTGTAGAAGATGATCATGCGTGCCAATTTGCATGCTTGTAGCTTGTCGGGAACATGCTGAAAAAAATCGGGAAATCATTTAAACATTTTCATTTTAGGAGCAAATTCTTAATTTGTGTTTCACAAATATAAATTCATATCTCTAGAACCACATGAGCTAGGAATCTCATTTAACTTTCAAGTTGTAGAAGAGGATCGTGCACTAGTGGCAATTTACATGCTCGTAGCGTGTCGGGAGCATGCTGCAAAAAATCGGGGAAATAGTTAAACATTTTCGTTTTGTCAGCAAAATCTTTAATGTGTTCCACAAACATAAATTCACATCTCTAGAGCCACATGAGCTAGGAATCTGATTTAAATTTTAGGTTGTAGACGAGGAAGTTGCACTTGTGTGTGCTAATTTGCATGCTCATAGCACATCAGGAACATGCTGCAAAAAATCGGGGAAACATTTAAACATTTTAATTTTGGTAGCAAAATCTTAATTTGTGTTTCACAAATATAAATTCATATCCCTAGAACCCCATGAGTTAGGAATCTCATTTAATTTCAAGTTGTAGAGGAGGATCGTGTGCTTTTGTGTGCCAATTTGCATGCTCGTAGCACATCAGGAACATGCTGCAATAAATCGGGGAAATATTTAAACATTTTCATTTTGGCAGCAAAATCTTTAATGTGTACCACAAACATAAATTCATATCTCTAGAACCCCATGAGCTAGGAATCTCATTTAACTTTCAAGTTGTAGAAGAGGATCGTGCGCTCGTGCCAATTTGCATGCTCGTAGCGTGTCGGGAGCATGCTGCAAAAAATCGGGGAAACATTTAAACATTTTTATTTTGGCAGCAAAATCTTTAATGTGTTCTACAAACATAAATTCATATCTCTAGAACCCCATGAGCTAGGAATCTCATTTAACTTTCAAGTTGTATAAGAGGATCGTGCGCTCGTGCCAATTTGCATGCTCGTAGCGTGTCGGGAGCATGCTGCAAAAAATCGGGGAAATATTTATACATTTTCATTTTGGCAGCAAAATCTTTAATGTGTTCCACAGATATAAATTCGTATCTCCAGAACCACATGAGGTATGAATATAATTTAACTTTCAGGTTGTGGAAGATGACCTTGCGCTCTTGCGTGCCAATTTGCATGCTCGTAGCGAATCAGGAACATGCTGCAAAAAATCGGGGAAACATTTAAACTTTTTCATTTTGGCAGCAAAATCTTTAATGTGTTTCAAAAATATAAATTCATATCTCTAGAACCACATAAGTTAGGAATCTAATTAAACTTTCAGGTTGTAGAAGATTGTCGTGCGCTCGTGCGTGCCAATGTGCATGCTCGTAGCAAATCAGGAACATGCTGAAACAAATCGGGTAATCATTTAAACATTTTCATTTTAGCAGCAAATTCTTTAATGTGTTTCACAAATGTAAATTCATATCTCTAGAACCACATAAGTTAGGAATCTAATTTAACTTTCAAGTTGTAGAAGAGGATCGTGCACTAGTGGCAATTTCCATGCTCGTAGCGTGTCGGGAGCATGCTGCAAAAAATCGGGGAAATAGTTAAACATTTTCGTTTTGGCAGCAAAATCTTTAATGTGTTCCACAAACATAAATTCATATCTCTAGAGCCACATGAGCTAGGAATCTGATTTAACTTTCAGGTTGTAGACGAGGAAGTTGCACTTGTGTGTGCTAATTTGCATGCTCATAGCACATCAGGAACATGCTGCAAAAAATCGGGGAATCATTTAAACATTTTTATTTTGGTAGCAAAATCTTAATTTGTGTTTCACAAATATAAATTCATATCCCTAGAACCCCATGAGTTAGGAATCTCATTTAATTTCAAGTTGTGGAGGAGGATCGTGTGCTTTTGTGTGCCAATTTGCATGCTCGTAGCACATCAGGAACATGCTGCAATAAATCGGGGAAATATTTAAACATTTTCATTTTGGCAGCAAAATCTTTAATGTGTACCACAAACATAAATTCATATCTCTAGAACCACATGAGCTAGGAATCTTATTTAACTTTCAAGTTGTAGAAGAGGATTGTGCGCTAGTGGCAATTTACATGCTCGTAGCGTGTCGGGAGCATGCTGCAAAAAATCGGGGAAACATTTAAACATTTTTATTTTGGCAGCAAAATCTTTAATGTGTTCTACAAACATAAATTCATATCTCTAGAACCCCATGAGCTAGGAATCTCATTTAACTTTCAAGTTGTAGAAGAGGATCGTGCGCTCGTTCCAATTTGCATGCTCGTAGCTTGTCGGGAGCATGCTGCAAAAAATCGGGGAAACATTTATACATTTTCATTTTGGCAGCAAAATCTTTAATGTGTTCCACAGATATAAATTCGTATCTCCAGAACCACATGAGGTAGGAATATAATTTAACTTTCAGGTTGTGGAAGATGACCTTGCGCTCTTGTGTGCCAATTTGCATGCTCGTAGCGAATCAGGAACATGCTGAAACAAATCGGGGAATCATTTAAACATTTTCATTTTAGCAGCAAATTCTTTAATGTGTCTCACAAATATAAATTCATATCTCTAGAACCACATAAGTTAGGACTCTCATTTAACTTTCAGGTTGTAGAAGATGATCGTGCGTGCCAATTTGCATGCTCGTAGCGTGTCGGGAACATGCTGTAAAAAATCGGGGAACCATTTAAACATTTTCATTTTGGCAGCAAATATTTAATGTGTTCCATAAATATAAATTAATATCTCTAAAACCACATGAGCTAGGAATCTCTTTTAAGTTCAAGTTCTAGAAGAGGATCATGCGCTCTTGTGTGCCAATTTGCATTCTCGTAGCGTGTCGGGAACATGCTGAAATAAATCGGGGAATCATTTAAACATTTTCATTTTAGCAGCAAATTCTTTAATGTGTTTCACAAATATAAATTCATATCTCTAGAACCACATAAGTTAGGAATCTAATTTAACTTTCAGGTTGTAGAAGATGATCATGCGTGCCAATTTGCATGCTCGTAGCTTGTCGGGAACATGCTGAAAAAAATCAGGAAATCATTTAAACATTTTCATTTTAGGAGCAAATTCTTAATTTGTGTTTCACAAATATAAATTCATATCTCTAGAACCACATGAGCTAGGAATCTCATTTAACTTTCAAGTTGTAGAAGAGGATCGTGCACTAGTGGCAATTTACATGCTCGTAGCGTGTCGGGAGCATGCTGCAAAAAATCGGGGAAATAGTTAAACATTTTCGTTTGTTCAGCAAAATCTTTAATGTGTTCCACAAACATAAATTCACATCTCTAGAGCCACATGAGCTAGGAATCTGATTTAACTTTTAGGTTGTAGACGAGGAAGTTGCACTTGTGTGTGCTAATTTGCATGCTCATAGCACATCAGGAACATGCTGCAAAAAATCGGGGAAACATTTAAACATTTTAATTTTGGTAGCAAAATCTTAATTTGTGTTTCACAAATATAAATTCATATCCCTAGAACCCCATGAGTTAGGAATCTCATTTAATTTCAAGTTGTAGAGGAGGATCGTGTGCTTTTGTGTGCCAATTTGCATGCTCGTAGCACATCAGGAACATGCTGCAATAAATCGGGGAAATATTTAAACATTTTCATTTTGGCAGCACAATCTTTAATGTGTACCACAAACATAAATTCATATCTCTAGAACCCCATGAGCTAGGAATCTCATTTAACTTTCAAGTTGTAGAAGAGGATCGTGCGCTCGTGCCAATTTGCATGCTCAAAGCGTGTCGGGAGCATGCTGCAAAAAATCGGGGAAACATTTAAACATTTTTATTTTGGCAGCAAAATCTTTAATGTGTTCTACAAACATAAATTCATATCTCTAGAACCCCATGAGCTAGGAATCTCATTTAACTTTCAAGTTGTAGAAGAGGATCGTGCGCTCGTGCCAATTTGCATGCTCGTAGCGTGTCGGGAGCATGCTGCAAAAAATCGGGGAAATATTTATACATTTTCATTTTGGCAGCAAAATCTTTAATGTGTTCCACAGATATAAATTCGTATCTCCAGAACCACATGAGGTAGGAATATAACTTAACTTTCAGGTTGTGGAAGATGACCTTGCGCTCTTGCGTGCCAATTTGCATGCTCGTAGCGAATCAGGAACATGCTGCAAAAAATCGGGGAAACATTTAAACTTTTTCATTTTGGCAGCAAAATCTTTAATGTGTTTCAAAAATATAAATTCATATCTCTAGAACCACATAAGTTAGGAATCTAATTAAACTTTCAGGTTGTAGAAGATTGTCGTGCGCTCGTGCGTGCCAATGTGCATGCTCGTAGCAAATCAGGAACATGCTGAAACAAATCGGGGAATCATTTAAACATTTTCATTTTAGCAGCAAATTCTTTAATGTGTTTCACAAATGTAAATTCATATCTCTAGAACCACATAAGTTAGGAATCTAATTTAACTTTCAAGTTGTAGAAGAGGATCGTGCACTAGTGGCAATTTACATGCTCGTAGCGTGTCGGGAGCATGCTGCAAAAAATCGGGGAAATAGTTAAACATTTTCGTTTTGGCAGCAAAATCTTTAATGTGTTCCACAAACATAAATTCATATCTCTAGAGCCACATGAGCTAGGAATCTGATTTAACTTTCAGGTTGTAGACGAGGAAGTTGCACTTGTGTGTGCTAATTTGCATGCTCATAGCACATCAGGACCATGCTGCAAAAAATCGGGGAATCATTTAAACATTTTTATTTTGGTAGCAAAATCTTAATTTGTGTTTCACAAATATAAATTCATATCCCTAGAACCCCATGAGTTAGGAATCTCATTTAATTTCAAGTTGTGAAGGAGGATCGTGTGCTTTTGTGTGCCAATTTGCATGCTCGTAGCACATCAGGAACATGCTGCAATAAATCGGGGAAATATTTAAAATTTTCCTTTTGGCAGCAAAATCTTTAATGTGTACCACAAACATAAATTCATATCTCTAGAACCACATGAGCTAGGAATCTTATTCAACTTTCAAGTTGTAGAAGAGGATCGTGCGCTAGTGGCAATTTACATGCTCGTAGCGTGTCGGGAGCATGCTGCAAAAAATCGGGGAAACATTTAAACATTTTTATTTTGGCAGCAAAATCTTTAATGTGTTCTACAAACATAAATTCATATCTCTAGAACCCCATGAGCTAGGAATCTCATTTAACTTTCAAGTTGTAGAAGAGGATCGTGCGCTCATGCCAATTTGCATGCTCGTAGCTTGTCGGGAGCATGCTGCAAAAAATCGGGGAAACATTTATACATTTTCATTTTGGCAGCAAAATCTTTAATGTGTTCCACAGATATAAATTCGTATCTCCAGAACCACATGAAGTAGGAATATAATTTAACTTTCAGGTTGTGGAAGATGACCTTGCGCTCTTGCGTGCCAATTTGCATGCTCGTAGCGAATCAGGAACATGCTGCAAAAAATCGGGGAAACATTTAAACTTTTTCATTTTGGCAGGAAAATCTTTAATGTGTTTCAAAAATATAAATTCATATCTCTAGAACCACATAAGTTAGGAATCTAATTAAACTTTCAGGTTGTAGAAGATTGTTGTGCGCTCGTGCGTGCCAATGTGCATGCTCGTAGCGAATCAGGAACATGCTGAAACAAATCGGGGAATCATTTAAACATTTTCATTTTAGCAGCAAATTCTTTAATGTGTTTCACAAATATAAATTCATATCTCTAGAACCACATAAGTTAGGACTCTCATTTAACTTTCAGGTTGTAGAAGATGATCGTGCGTGCCAATTTGCATGCTCGTAGCGTGTCGGGAACATGCTGTAAAAAATCGGGGAACCATTTAAACATTTTCATTTTGGCAGCAAATATTTAATGTGTTCCATAAATATAAATTAATATCTCTAAAACCACATGAGCTAGGAATCTCATTTAAGTTCAAGTTCTAGAAGAGGATCATGCGCTCTTGTATGCCAATTTGCATTCTCGTAGCGTGTCGGGAACATGCTGAAAAAAATCGGGGAATCATTTAAACATTTTCATTTTAGCAGCAAATTCTTTAATGTGTTTCACAAATATAAATTCATATCTCTAGAACCACATAAGTTAGGAATCTAATTTAACTTTCAGGTTGTAGAAGATGATCATGCGTGCCAATTTGCATGCTCGTAGCTTGTCGGGAACATGCTGAAAAAAATCGAGAAATCATTTAAACATTTTCATTTTAGGAGCAAATTCTTAATTTGTGTTTCACAAATATAAATTCATATCTCTAGAACCACATGAGCTAGGAATCTCATTTAACTTTCAAGTTGTAGAAGAGGATCGTGCACTAGTGGCAATTTACATGCTCGTAGCGTGTCGGGAGCATGCTGCAAAAAATCGGGGAAATAGTTAAACATTTTCGTTTTGTCAGCAAAATCTTTAATGTGTTCCACAAACATAAATTCACATCTCTAGAGCCACATGAGCTAGGAATCTGATTTAACTTTTAGGTTGTAGACGAGGAAGTTGCACTTGTGTGTGCTAATTTGCATGCTCATAGCACATCAGGAACATGCTGCAAAAAATCGGGGAAACATTTAAACATTTTAATTTTGGTAGCAAAATCTTAATTTGTGTTTCACAAATATAAATTCATATCCCTAGAACCCCATGAGTTAGGAATCTCATTTAATTTCAAGTTGTAGAGGAGGATCGTGTGCTTTTGTGTGCCAATTTGCATGCTCGTAGCACATCAGGAACATGCTGCAATAAATCGGGGAAATATTTAAACATTTTCATTTTGGCAGCAAAATCTTTAATGTGTACCACAAACATAAATTCATATCTCTAGAACCCCATGAGCTAGGAATCTCATTTAACTTTCAAGTTGTAGAAGAGGATCGTGCGCTCGTGCCAATTTGCATGCTCGTAGCGTGTCGGGAGCATGCTGCAAAAAATCGGGGAAACATTTAAACATTTTTATTTTGGCAGCAAAATCTTTAATGTGTTCTACAAACATAAATTCATATCTCTAGAACCCCATGAGCTAGGAATCTCATTTAACTTTCAAGTTGTAGAAGAGGATCGTGCGCTCGTGCCAATTTGCATGCTCGTAGCGTGTCGGGAGCATGCTGCAAAAAATCGGGGAAATATTTATACATTTTCATTTTGGCAGCAAAATCTTTAATGTGTTCCACAGATATAAATTCGTATCTCCAGAACCACATGAGGTAGGAATATAATTTAACTTTCAGGTTGTGGAAGATGACCTTGCGCTCTTGCGTGCCAATTTGCATGCTCGTAGCGAATCAGGAACATGCTGCAAAAAATCGGGGAAACATTTAAACTTTTTCATTTTGGCAGCAAAATCTTTAATGTGTTTCAAAAATATAAATTCATATCTCTAGAACCACATAAGTTAGGAATCTAATTAAACTTTCAGGTTGTAGAAGATTGTCGTGCGCTCGTGCGTGCCAATGTGCATGCTCGTAGCAAATCAGGAACATGCTGAAACAAATCGGGTAATCATTTAAACATTTTCATTTTAGCAGCAAATTCTTTAATGTGTTTCACAAATGTAAATTCATATCTCTAGAACCACATAAGTTAGGAATCTAATTTAACTTTCAAGTTGTAGAAGAGGATCGTGCACTAGTGGCAATTTCCATGCTCGTAGCGTGTCGGGAGCATGCTGCAAAAAATCGGGGAAATAGTTAAACATTTTCGTTTTGGCAGCAAAATCTTTAATGTGTTCCACAAACATAAATTCATATCTCTAGAGCCACATGAGCTAGGAATCTGATTTAACTTTCAGGTTGTAGACGAGGAAGTTGCACTTGTGTGTGCTAATTTGCATGCTCATAGCACATCAGGAACATGCTGCAAAAAATCGGGGAATCATTTAAACATTTTTATTTTGGTAGCAAAATCTTAATTTGTGTTTCACAAATATAAATTCATATCCCTAGAACCCCATGAGTTAGGAATCTCATTTAATTTCAAGTTGTGGAGGAGGATCGTGTGCTTTTGTGTGCCAATTTGCATGCTCGTAGCACATCAGGAACATGCTGCAATAAATCGGGGAAATATTTAAACATTTTCATTTTGGCAGCAAAATCTTTAATGTGTACCACAAACATAAATTCATATCTCTAGAACCACATGAGCTAGGAATCTTATTTAACTTTCAAGTTGTAGAAGAGGATCGTGCGCTAGTGGCAATTTACATGCTCGTAGCGTGTCGGGAGCATGCTGCAAAAAATCGGGGAAACATTTAAACATTTTTATTTTGGCAGCAAAATCTTTAATGTGTTCTACAAACATAAATTCATATCTCTAGAACCCCATGAGCTAGGAATCTCATTTAACTTTCAAGTTGTAGAAGAGGATCGTGCGCTCGTGCCAATTTGCATGCTCGTAGCTTGTCGGGAGCATGCTGCAAAAAATCGGGGAAACATTTAAACTTTTTCATTTTGGCAGCAAAATCTTTAATGTGTTTCAAAAATATAAATTCATATCTCTAGAACCACATAAGTTAGGAATCTAATTAAACTTTCAGGTTGTAGAAGATTCTTGTGCGCTCGTGCGTGCCAATGTGCATGCTCGTAGCGAATCAGGAACATGCTGAAACAAATCGGGGAATCATTTAAACATTTTCATTTTAGCAGCAAATTCTTTAATGTGTTTC
Organism: Triturus cristatus; assembly: GCF_964204655.1. NCBI lineage: Eukaryota > Metazoa > Chordata > Amphibia > Caudata > Salamandridae > Triturus > Triturus cristatus. The sequence goes on along the minus strand of NC_140583.1, from coordinate 45,539,647 downwards.
ACAAATATAAATTCATATCTCTAGAACCACATAAGTTAGGACTCTCATTTAACTTTCAGGTTGTAGAAGATGATCGTGCGTGCCAATTTGCATGCTTGTAGCGTGTCGGGAACATGCTGTAAAAAATCAGGGAACCATTTAAACATTTTCATTTTGGCAGCAAATATTTAATGTGTTCCATAAATATAAATTAATATCTCTAAAACCACATGAGCTAGGAATCTCATTTAAGTTCAAGTTCTAGAAGAGGATCATGCGCTCTTGTGTGCCAATTTGCATTCTCGTAGCGTGTCGGGAACATGCTGAAAAAAATCGGGGAATCATTTAAACATTTTCATTTTAGCAGCAAATTCTTTAATGTGTTTCACAAATATAAATTCATATCTCTAGAACCACATAAGTTAGGAATCTAATTTAACTTTCAGGTTGTAGAAGATGATCATGCGTGCCAATTTGCATGCTCGTAGCTTGTCGGGAACATGCTGAAAAAAATCGGGAAATCATTTAAATATTTTCATTTAGGAGCAAATTCTTAATTTGTGTTTCACAAATATAAATTCATGTCTCTAGAACCACATGAGCTAGGAATCTCATTTAACTTTCAAGTTGTAGAAGATGATCGTGCACTAGTGGCAATTTACATGCTCGTAGCATGTCGGGAGCATGCTGCAAAAAATCGGGGAAATAGTTAAACATTTTCATTTTGGCAGCAAAATCTTTAATGTGTTCCACAAACATAAATTCACATCTCTAGAGCCACATGAGCTAGGAATCTGATTTAACTTTCAAGTTGTAGACGAGGAAGTTGCACTTGTGTGTGCTAATTTACATGCTCATAGCACATCAGGAACATTCTGCAAAAAATCGGGGAAACATTTAAACATTTTTATTTTGGTAGCAAAATCTTAATTTGTGTTTCACAAATATAAATTCATATCCCTAGAACCCCATGAGTTAGGAATCTCATTTAATTTCAAATTGTAGAGGAGGATCGTGTGCTTTTGTGTGCCAATTTGCATGCTCGTAGCACATCAGGAACATGCTGCAATAAATTGGGGAAATATTTAAACATTTTCATTTTGGCAGCAAAATCTTTAATGTGTACCACAAACATAAATTCATATCTCTAGAACCACATGAGCTAGGAATCTTATGTAACTTTCAAGTTGTAGAAGAGGATCGTGCGCTAGTGGCAATTTACATGCTCGTAGCGTGTCGGGAGCATGCTGCAAAAAATCGGGGAAACATTTAAACATTTTTATTTTGGCAGCAAAATCTTTAATGTGTTCTACAAACATAAATTCATATCTCTAGAACCCCATGAGCTAGGAATCTCATTTAACTTTCAAGTTGTAGAAGAGGATCGTGCGCTCGTGCCAATTTGCATGCTCGTAGCGTGTCGGGAGCATGCTGCAAAAAATCGGGGAAATATTTATACATTTTCATTTTGGCAGCAAAATCTTTAATGTGTTCCACAGATATAAATTCGTATCTCCAGAACCACATGAGGTAGGAATATATTTTAACTTTCAGGTTGTGGAAGATGACCTTGCGCTCTTGCGTGCCAATTTGCATGCTCGTAGCGAATCAGGAACATGCTGCAAAAAATCGGGGAAACATTTAAACTTTTTCATTTTGGCAGCAAAATCTTTAATGTGTTTCAAAAATATAAATTCATATCTCTAGAACCACATAAGTTAGGAATCTAATTAAACTTTCAGGTTGTAGAAGATTGTCGTGCGCTCGTGCGTGCCAATGTGCATGCTCGTAGCAAATCAGGAACATGCTGAAACAAATCGGGTAATCATTTAAACATTTTCATTTTAGCAGCAAATTCTTTAATGTGTTTCACAAATGTAAATTCATATCTCTAGAACCACATAAGTTAGGAATCTAATTTAACTTTCAAGTTGTAGAAGAGGATCGTGCACTAGTGGCAATTTCCATGCTCGTAGCGTGTCGGGAGCATGCTGCAAAAAATCGGGGAAATAGTTAAACATTTTCGTTTTGGCAGCAAAATCTTTAATGTGTTCCACAAACATAAATTCATATCTCTAGAGCCACATGAGCTAGGAATCTGATTTAACTTTCAGGTTGTAGACGAGGAAGTTGCACTTGTGTGTGCTAATTTGCATGCTCATAGCACATCAGGAACATGCTGCAAAAAATCGGGGAATCATTTAAACATTTTTATTTTGGTAGCAAAATCTTAATTTGTGTTTCACAAATATAAATTCATATCCCTAGAACCCCATGAGTTAGGAATCTCATTTAATTTCAAGTTGTGGAGGAGGATCGTGTGCTTTTGTGTGCCAATTTGCATGCTCGTAGCACATCAGGAACATGCTGCAATAAATCGGGGAAATATTTAAACATTTTCATTTTGGCAGCAAAATCTTTAATGTGTACCACAAACATAAATTCATATCTCTAGAACCACATGAGCTAGGAATCTTATTTAACTTTCAAGTTGTAGAAGAGGATCGTGCGCTAGTGGCAATTTACATGCTCGTAGCGTGTCGGGAGCATGCTGCAAAAAATCGGGGAAACATTTAAACATTTTTATTTTGGCAGCAAAATCTTTAATGTGTTCTACAAACATAAATTCATATCTCTAGAACCCCATGAGCTAGGAATCTCATTTAACTTTCAAGTTGTACAAGAGGATCGTGCGCTCCTTCCAATTTGCATGCTCGTAGCTTGTCGGGAGCATGCTGCAAAAAATCGGGGAAACATTTAAACTTTTTCATTTTGGCAGCAAAATCTTTAATGTGTTTCAAAAATATAAATTCATATCTCTAGAACCACATAAGTTAGGAATCTAATTAAATTTTCAGGTTGTAGAAGATTCTTGTGCGCTCGTGCGTGCCAATGTGCATGCTCGTAGCGAATCAGGAACATGCTGAAACAAATCGGGGAATCATTTAAACATTTTCATTTTAGCAGCAAATTCTTTAATGTGTTTCACAAATATAAATTCATATCTCTAGAACCACATAAGTTAGGACTCTCATTTAACTTTCAGGTTGTAGAAGATGATCGTGCGTGCCAATTTGCATGCTTGTAGCGTGTCGGGAACATGCTGTAAAAAATCAGGGAACCATTTAAACATTTTCATTTTGGCAGCAAATATTTAATGTGTTCCATAAATATAAATTAATATCTCTAAAACCACATGAGCTAGGAATCTCATTTAAGTTCAAGTTCTAGAAGAGGATCATGCGCTCTTGTGTGCCAATTTGCATTCTCGTAGCGTGTCGGGAACATGCTGAAAAAAATCGGGGAATCATTTAAACATTTTCATTTTAGCAGCAAATTCTTTAATGTGTTTCACAAATATAAATTCATATCTCTAGAACCACATAAGTTAGGAATCTAATTTAACTTTCAGGTTGTAGAAGATGATCATGCGTGCCAATTTGCATGCTCGTAGCTTGTCGGGAACATGCTGAAAAAAATCGGGAAATCATTTAAATATTTTCATTTAGGAGCAAATTCTTAATTTGTGTTTCACAAATATAAATTCATGTCTCTCGAACCACATGAGCTAGGAATCTCATTTAACTTTCAAGTTGTAGAAGAGGATCGTGCACTAGTGGCAATTTACATGCTCGTAGCATGTCGGGAGCATGCTGCAAAAAATCGGGGAAATAGTTAAACATTTTCATTTTGGCAGCAAAATCTTTAATGTGTTCCACAAACATAAATTCACATCTCTAGAGCCACATGAGCTAGGAATCTGATTTAACTTTCAGGTTGTAGACGAGGAAGTTGCACTTGTGTGTGCTAATTTACATGCTCATAGCACATCAGGAACATTCTGCAAAAAATCGGGGAAACATTTAAACATTTTTATTTTGGTAGCAAAATCTTAATTTGTGTTTCACAAATATAAATTCATATCCCTAGAACCCCATGAGTTAGGAATCTCATTTAATTTCAAATTGTAGAGGAGGATCGTGTGCTTTTGTGTGCCAATTTGCATGCTCGTAGCACATCAGGAACATGCTGCAATAAATTGGGGAAATATTTAAACATTTTCATTTTGGCAGCAAAATCTTTAATGTGTACCACAAACATAAATTCATATCTCTAGAACCACATGAGCTAGGAATCTTATGTAACTTTCAAGTTGTAGAAGAGGATCGTGCGCTAGTGGCAATTTACATGCTCGTAGCGTGTCGGGAGCATGCTGCAAAAAATCGGGGAAACATTTAAACATTTTTATTTTGGCAGCAAAATCTTTAATGTGTTCTACAAACATAAATTCATATCTCTAGAACCCCATGAGCTAGGAATCTCATTTAACTTTCAAGTTGTAGAAGAGGATCGTGCGCTCGTGCCAATTTGCATGCTCGTAGCGTGTCGGGAGCATGCTGCAAAAAATCGGGGAAATATTTATACATTTTCATTTTGGCAGCAAAATCTTTAATGTGTTCCACAGATATAAATTCGTATCTCCAGAACCACATGAGGTAGGAATATATTTTAACTTTCAGGTTGTGGAAGATGACCTTGCGCTCTTGCGTGCCAATTTGCATGCTCGTAGCGAATCAGGAACATGCTGCAAAAAATCGGGGAAACATTTAAACTTTTTCATTTTGGCAGCAAAATCTTTAATGTGTTTCAAAAATATAAATTCATATCTCTAGAACCACATAAGTTAGGAATCTAATTAAACTTTCAGGTTGTAGAAGATTGTCGTGCGCTCGAGCGTGCCAATGTGCATGCTCGTAGCGAATCAGGAACATGCTGAAACAAATCGGGGAATCATTTAAACATTTTCATTTTAGCAGCAAATTCTTTAATGTGTTTCACAAATGTAAATTCATATCTCTAGAACCACATAAGTTAGGAATCTAATTTAACTTTCAGGGACTAGAAGATTATCTTGCGCTCATGCGTGCCAATTCGCATGCTCATAGCTAATCAGGAACATGCTAAAACAAATCAGGGAATTATTTAAACATTTTCATTTTAGCAGCAAATTATTTAATGTGTTTCACAAATATAAATTCATATCTCTAGAACCACATGATCTAGGAATCTAATTTAACATTCAGGTTGTAGAAGAGGATCGTACGTTCGTGTGTGCCAATTTGCATGCTCTTAGCACGTCGGGAACAAGCTGTAAGAAATCAGGGAATCATTTTCATTTTGACAGCAAAATCTTTAATGTGTTCCACAAACATAAATTCATATCTCTAGAACCCCATCACCTAGGAATCTCATTTAACTTTCAAGTTGTAGAAGAGGATCGTGTGCTCGTGCCGATTTGCATGCTCGTAGTACGTTGGGAACATGCTGAAAAAAATCGGGGCATCATTTAAACATTTTCATTTTAGCAGCAAATTCTTTAATGTGTTTCACAAATATAAATTCATATCTCTAGAACCTCATAAGTAATGAATCTCATTTAACTTTCAGGTTGTAGAAGATGATCGTGCATGCCAATTTGCATGCTCGTAGCTTGTCGGCAACATGCTAAAAAAATATCGGGGAATCATTTAAACATTCTCATTTTAGCAGCAAATTCTTAATTTGTGTTTCACAAATATAAATTCAAATCCCTAGAACCCCATGAGCTAGGAATATCATTTAATTTCAAGTGGTAGAGGAGGATCGTGCGCTCTTGTGTGCCAATTTGCATGCTCGTAGCACATCAGGAACATGCTGCGAAAAATCGGGGAAATATTTAAACATTTTCATTTTGGCAGCAAAATCTTTAATGTGTACCACAAACATAAATTCATATCTCTAAAACCACGTGAGCTAGGAATCTTATTTAACTTTCAAGTTGAAGAAGAGGATTGTGCGCTAGTGTCAATTTACATGCTCGTAGCGTGTCTGGAGCATGCTGCCAAAAATCGGGGAAACATTTAAACATTTTCATTTTGGCAGCAAAATCTTTAATGTGTGCCACAAACATAAATTCATATCTCTAGAACCCCATGAGCTAGGAATCTCATTTAACTTTCAAGTTGTAGAAGAGGATCGTGCGCTCGTGTGTGCCAATTTGCATGCTCGTAGCGCGTCGGGAACATGCGGTAAGAAATCAGGAAATCACTTTCATTTTGACAGCAAAATCTTTAATGTGTTCCACAAACATAAATTCATATCTCTAGAACTGAGCTAGGAATCTCATTTAACTTTCAAGTTATAGAGGCGGAGAGTGCGCTCTTGTGTGCCAATTTGCATGCTCATAGCACATCGGGAACATGCTGAAAAAAATCGGGGAATCATTTAAACATTTTCATTTTAGCAGCAAATTCTTTAATGTGTTTCACAAATATAAATTCATATCTCTAGAACCACATAAGTTAGGAATCTAATTTAACTTTCAGGTTGTAGAAGATGATCGTGCGTGCCAATTTGCATGCTCGTAGCTTGTCGGCAACATGCTAAAAAAATATCGGGGAATCATTTAAACATTCTCATTTTAGCAGCAAATTCTTAATTTGTGTTTCACAAATATAAATTCAAATCCCTAGAACCCCATGAGCTAGGAATATCATTTAATTTCAAGTGGTAGAGGAGGATCGTGCGCTCTTGTGTGCCAATTTGCATGCTCGTAGCACATCAGTAACATGCTGCAAAAAATCGGGGAAATATTTAAACATTTTCATTTTGGCAGCAAAATCTTTAATGTGTACCACAAACATAAATTCATATCTCTAAAACCACATGAGCTACGAATCTTATTTAACTTTCAAGTTGTAGAAGAGGATCGTGCGCTAGTGGCAATTTACATGCTTGTAGCGTGTCGGGAGCATGCTGCAAAAAATCGGGGAAACATTTAAACATTTTCATTTTGGCAGCAAAATCTTTAATGTGTTCCACAAATATAAATTCATATCTCCAGAACCACATAAGCTAGGAATCTCATTGAACTTCCAAGTTCTAGAGGAGAATCATGCGCTCTTGTGTGCCAATTTGCATTCTCGTAGCACATCGGGAACATGCTGAAAAAAATCAGGGAATCATTTAAACATTTTCATTTTAGCAGCAAATTATTTAATGTGTTTCACAAATATAAATTCATATCTCTAGAACCACATAAGTTAGGAATCTAATTTAACTTTCAGGTTGTAGAAGATGATCGTGCGTGCCAATTTGAATGCTCGTAGCTTGTCGGGAACATGCTGAAAAAAATCGGGAAATCATTTAAACATTTTCATTTTAGCAGCAAATTCTTAATTTGTGTTTCACAAATATAAATTCATATCTCTAGAACCACATGAGCTAGGAATCTCATTTAACTTTCAAGTTGTAGAAGAGGATCGTGCACTAGTGGCAATTTACATGCTCGTAGCGTGTCAGGAGCATGCTGCAAAAAATCGGGGAAATATTTAAACATTTTCGTTTTGGCAGCAAAATCTTTAATGTGTTCCAAAAACATAAATTCATATCTCTAGAACCACATGAGCTAGGAATCTCATTTAACTTTCAAGTTGTAGAAGAGGATTGTGCGCTCGTGCCAATTTGCATGCTCGCAGCGTGTCGGGAGCATGCTGCAAAAAAACGGGGAAATATTTAAACATTTTCATTTTGGCAGCATAATCTTTAATGTGTTCCACAAATATAAACTCATATCTCTAGAACCACATGAGCTAGGAATCTGATTTAACTTTCAGGTTGTAGAGGAGGAAGGTGCGCTTGTGTGTGCCAATTTGCATGCTCATAGCACGTCAGGAACATGCTGCACAAAATCGGGGAATCATTTAAACATTTTCATTTTGGCAGCAAAATCTTTAATGTGTTCCACAAACATAAATTCATATCTCTAGAACCACATGAGCTAGGAATCGCATTTAACTTTCAAGTTGTAGAAGAGGATCGTGCGCTCGTGCCAATTTGCATGCTCGTAGCGCGTCGGGAGCATGCTGCAAAAAATCGGGGAAACATTTAAATATTTTCATTTTGTCAGCAAAATCTTTAATGTGTTCCACAAATATAAATTCATATCTCCAGAACCACATGAGCTAGGAATCTTATTTAACTTTCAAGTTGTAGAAGAGGATTGTGCGCTAGTGGCAATTTACATGCTCGTAGCGTGTCGGGAGCATGCTGCCAAAAATCGGGGAAACATTTAAACATTTTCATTTTGGCAGCAAAATCTTTAAAATGTGCCACAAACATAAATTCATATCTCTAGAACCCCATGAGCTAGGAATCTCATTTAACTTTCAAGTTGTAGAAGAGGATCGTGCGCTGGTACCAATTTGCATGCTCGTAGCGTGTCGGGAGCATGCTGCAAAAAATCGGGGAAACATTTAAACATTTTCATTTTGGCAGCAAAATCTTCAATGTGTTTCACAAATATAAATTCATATCTCGAGAACCACATCAGGTAGGAATCTAATTTAAATTTCAAGTTGTAGAAGAGGATCGTGCGCTCGTGTGTGCCAATTTGCATGCTCGTAGCGCGTCGGGAACATGCGGTAAGAAATCAGGAAATCACTTTCATTTTCACAGCAAAATCTTTAATGTGTTCCACAAACATAAATTCATATCTCTAGAACTGAGCTAGGAATCTCATTTAACTTTCAAGTTATAGAGGCGGAGAGTGCGCTCTTGTGTGCCAATTTGCATGCTCATAGCACATCGGGAACATGCTGAAAAAAATCGGGGAATCATTTAAACATTTTCATTTTAGCAGCAAATTCTTTAATGTGTTTCACAAATATAAATTCATATCTCTAGAACCACATAAGTTAGGAATCTAATTTAACTTTCAGGTTGTAGAAGATGATCGTGCGTGCCAATTTGCATGCTCGTAGCTTGTCGGGAACATGCTGAAAAAAAATCGGGGAATCATTTAAACATTTTCATTTTAGCAGCAAATTTTTAATTTGTGTTTCACAAATATAAATTCATATCCCTAGAACCCCATGAGCTAGGAATCTCATTTAATTTCAAGTGGTAGAGGAGGATCGTGCACTCTTGTGTGCCAATTTGCATGCTCGTAGCACATCAGTAACATGCTGCAAAAAATCGGGGAAATATTTAAACATTTTCATTTTGGCAGCAAAATCTTTAATGTGTACCACAAACATAAATTCATATCTCTAAAACCACATGAGCTAGGAATCTTATTTAACTTTCAAGTTGTAGAAGAGGATCGTGCGCTAGTGGCAATTTACATGCTTGTAGCGTGTCGGGAGCATGCTGCAAAAAATCGGGGAAACATTTAAACATTTTCATTTTGGCAGCAAAATCTTTAATGTGTTCCACAAATATAAATTCATATCTCCAGAACCACATAAGCTAGGAATCTCATTGAACTTCCAAGTTCTAGAGGAGAATCATGCGCTCTTGTGTGCCAATTTGCATTCTCGTAGCATATCGGGAACATGCTGAAAAAAATCGGGGAATCATTTAAACATTTTCATTTTAGCAGCAAATTCTTTAATGTGTTTCACAAATATAAATTCATATCTCTAGAACCACATAAGTTAGGAATCTAATTTAACTTTCAGGTTGTAGAAGATGATCATGCGTGCCAATTTGAATGCTCGTAGCTTGTCGGGAACATGCTGAAAAAAATCGGGAAATCATTTAAACATTTTCATTTTAGCAGCAAATTCTTAATTTGTGTTTCACAAATATAAATTCATATCTCTAGAACCACATGAGCTAGGAATCTCATTTAACTTTCAAGTTGTAGAAGAGGATCGTGCACTAGTGGCAATTTACATGCTCGTAGCATGTCGGGAGCATGCTGCAAAAAATCGGGGAAATATTTAAACATTTTTGTTTTGGCAGCAAAATCTTTAATGTGTTCCAAAAACATAAATTCATATCTCTAGAACCACATGAGCTAGGAATCTCATTTAACTTTCAAGTTGTAGAAGAGGATTGTGCGCTCGTGCCAATTTGCATGCTCGCAGCGTGTCGGGAGCATGCTGCAAAAAAACGGGGAAATATTTAAACATTTTCATTTTGGCAGCATAATCTTTAATGTGTTCCACAAATATAAACTCATATCTCTAGAACCACATGAGCTAGGAATCTGATTTAACTTTCAGGTTGTAGAGGAGGAAGGTGCGCTTGTGTGTGCCAATTTGCATGCCCATAGCACGTCAGGAACATGCTGCACAAAATCGGGGAATCATTTAAACATTTTCATTTTGGCAGCAAAATCTTTAATGTGTTCCACAAACATAAATTCATATCTCTAGAACCACATGAGCTAGGAATCGCATTTAACTTTCAAGTTGTAGAAGAGGATCGTGCGCTCGTGCCAATTTGCATGCTCGTAGCGCGTCGGGAGCATGCTGCAAAAAATCGGGGAAACATTTAAATATTTTCATTTTGGCAGCAAAATGTTTAATGTGTTCCACAAATATAAATTCATATCTCCAGAACCACATGAGCTAGGAATCTTATTTAACTTTCAAGTTGTAGAAGAGGATGGTGCGCTAGTGGCAATTTACATGCTCGTAGCGTGTCGGGAGCATGCTGCCAAAAATCGGGGAAACATTTAAACATTTTCATTTTGGCAGCAAAATCTTTAATGTGTGCCACAAACATAAATTCATATCTCTAGAACCCCATGAGCTAGGAATCTCATTTAACTTTCAAGTTGTAGAAGAGGATCGTGCGCTGGTACCAATTTGCATGCTCGTAGCGTGTCGGGAGCATGCTGCAAAAAATCGGGGAAACATTTAAACATTTTCATTTTGGCAGCAAAATCTTCAATGTGTTTCACAAATATAAATTCATATCTCGAGAACCACATCAGGTAGGAATCTAATTTAAATTTCGAGTTGTAGAAGAGGATCGTGCGCTCGTGTGTGCCAATGTTCATGCTCGTAGCGCGTCAGGAACATGCGGTAAGAAATCAGGAAATCACTTTCATTTTGACAGCAAAATCTTTAATGTGTTCCACAAACATAAATTCATATCTCTAGAACTGAGCTAGGAATCTCATTTAACTTTCAAGTTATAGAGGCGGAGAGTGCGCTCTTGTGTGCCAATTTGCATGCTCATAGCACATCGGGAACATGCTGAAAAAAATCGGGGAATCATTTAAACATTTTCATTTTAGCAGCAAATTCTTTAATGTGTTTCACAAATATAAATTCATATCTCTAGAACCACATAAGTTAGGAATCTAATTTAACTTTCAGGTTGTAGAAGATGATTGTGCGTGCCAATTTGCATGCTCGTAGCTTGTCGGGAACATGCTAAAAAAATATCGGGGAATCATTTAAACATTCTCATTTTAGCAGCAAATTCTTAATTTGTGTTTCACAAATATAAATTCAAATCCCTAGAACCCCATGAGCTAGGAATATCATTTAATTTCAAGTGGTAGAGGAGGATCGTGCGCTCTTGTGTGCCAATTTGCATGCTCGTAGCACATCAGTAACATGCTGCAAAAAATCGGGGAAATATTTAAACATTTTCATTTTGGCAGCAAAATCTTTAATGTGTACCACAAACATAAATTCATATCTCTAAAACCACATGAGCTACGAATCTTATTTAACTTTCAAGTTGTAGAAGAGGATCGTGCGCTAGTGGCAATTTACATGCTTGTAGCGTGTCGGGAGCATGCTGCAAAAAATCGGGGAAACATTTAAACATTTTCATTTTGGCAGCAAAATCTTTAATGTGTTCCACAAATATAAATTCATATCTCCAGAACCACATAAGCTAGGAATCTCATTGAACTTCCAAGTTCTAGAGGAGAATCATGCGCTCTTGTGTGCCAATCTGCATTCTCGTAGCACATCGGGAACATGCTGAAAAAAATCGGGGAATCATTTAAACATTTTCATTTTAGCAGCAAATTCTTTAATGTGTTTCACAAATATAAATTCATATCTCTAGAACCACATAAGTTAGGAATCTAATTTAACTTTCAGGTTGTAGAAGATGATCGTGTGTGCCAATTTGAATGCTCGTAGCTTGTCGGGAACATGCTGAAAAAAATCGGGAAATCATTTAAACATTTTCATTTTAGCAGCAAATTCTTAATTTGTGTTTCACAAATATAAATTCATATCTCTAGAACCACATGAGCTAGGAATCTCATTTAACTTTCAAGTTGTAGAAGAGGATCGTGCACTAGTGGCAATTTACATGCTCGTAGCATGTCGGGAGCATGCTGCAAAAAATCGGGGAAATATTTAAATATTTTCATTTTGGCAGCAAAATCTTTAATGTGTACCACAAACATAAATTCATATCTCTAAAACCACATGAGCTAGGAATCTTATTTAACTTTCAAATTGAAGAAGAGGATTGTGCGCTAGTGGCAATTTACATGCTCGTAGCGTGTCTGGAGCATGCTGCCAAAAATCGGGGAAACATTTAAACATTTTCATTTTGGCAGCAAAATCTTTAATGTGTGCCACAAACATAAATTCATATCTCTAGAACCCCATGAGCTAGGAATCTCATTTAACTTTCAAGTTGTAGAAGAGGATCGTGCGCTGGTACCAATTTGCATGCTCGTAGCGTGTCAGGAGCATGCTGCAAAAAATCGGGGAAACATTTAAACATTTTCATTTTGGCAGCAAAATCTTCAATGTGTTTCACAAATATAAATTCATATCTCGAGAACCAAATCAGGTAGGAATCTAATTTATATTTCAAGTTGTAGAAGAGGATCTTGCGCTCGTGTGTGCCAATTTGCATGCTCGTAGCGCGTCGGGAACATGCGGTAAGAAATCAGGAAATCACTTTCATTTTGACAGCAAAATCTTTAATGTGTTCCACAAACATAAATTCATATCTCTAGAACTGAGCTAGGAATCTCTTTTAACTTTCAAGTTATAGAGGCGGAGAGTGCGCTCTTGTGTGCCAATTTGCATGCTCATAGCACATCGGGAACATGCTGAAAAAAATCGGGGAATCACTTAAACATTTTCATTTTAGCAGCAAATTCTTTAATGTGTTTCACAAATATAAATTCATATCTCTAGAACCACATAAGTTAGGAATCTAATTTAACTTTCAGGTTGTAGAAGATGATCGTGCGTGCCAATTTGCATGCTCGTAGCTTGTCGGGAACATGCTGAAAAAAAATCGGGGAATCATTTAAACATTTTCATTTTAGCAGCAAATTTTTAATTTGTGTTTCACAAATATAAATTCATATCCCTAGAACCCCATGAGCTAGGAATCTCATTTAATTTCAAGTGGTAGAGGAGGATCTTGCGCTCTTGTGTGCCAATTTGCATGCTCGTAGCACATCAGTAACATGCTGCAAAAAATCGAGGAAATATTTAAACATTTTCATTTTGGCAGCAAAATCTTTAATGTGTACCACAAACATAAATTCATATCTCTAAAACCACATGAGCTAGGAATCTTATTTAACTTTCAAGTTGTAGAAGAGGATCGTGCGCTAGTGGCAATTTACATGCTTGTAGCGTGTCGGGAGCATGCTGCAAAAAATCGGGGAAACATTTAAACATTTTCATTTTGGCAGCAAAATCTTTAATGTGTTCCACAAATATAAATTCATATCTCCAGAACCACATAAGCTAGGAATCTCATTGAACTTCCAAGTTCTAGAGGAGAATCATGCGCTCTTGTGTGCCAATTTGCATTCTCGTAGCACATCGGGAACATGCTGAAAAAAATCGGGGAATCATTTAAACATTTTCATTTTAGCAGCAAATTCTTTAATGTGTTTCACAAATATAAATTCATATCTCTAGAACCACATAAGTTAGGAATCTAATTTAAATTTCAGGTTGTAGAAGATGATCGTGCGTGCCAATTTGAATGCTCGTAGCTTGTCGGGAACATGCTGAAAAAAATCGGGAAATCATTTAAACATTTTCATTTTAGCAGCAAATTCTTAATTTGTGTTTCACAAATATAAATTCATATCTCTAGAACCACATGAGCTAGGAATCTCATTTAACTTTCAAGTTGTAGAAGAGGATCGTGCACTAGTGGCAATTTACATGCTCGTAGCGTGTCGGGAGCATGCTGCAAAAAATCGGGGAAATATTTAAACATTTTTGTTTTGGCAGCAAAATCTTTAATGTGTTCCAAAAACATAAATTCATATCTCTAGAACCACATGAGCTAGGAATCTCATTTAACTTTCAAGTTGTAGAAGAGGATTGTGCGCTCGTGCCAATGTGCATGCTCGCAGCGTGTCGGGAGCATGCTGCAAAAAAACGGGGAAATATTTAAACATTTTCATTTTGGCAGCATAATCTTTAATGTGTTCCACAAATATAAACTCATATCTCTAGAACCACATGAGCTAGGAATCTGATTTAACTTTCAGGTTGTAGAGGAGGAAGGTGCGCTTGTGTGTGCCAATTTGCATGCTCATAGCACGTCAGGAACATGCTGCACAAAATCGGGGAATCATTTAAACATTTTCATTTTGGCAGCAAAATCTTTAATGTGTTCCACAAACATAAATTCATATCTCTAGAACCACATGAGCTAGGAATCTTATTTAACTTTCAAGTTGTAGAAGAGGATCGTGCGCTAGTGGCAATTTACATGCTTGTAGCGTGTCGGGAGCATGCTGCAAAAAATCGGGGAAACATTTAAACATTTTCATTTTGGCAGCAAAATCTTTAATGTGTTCCACAAATATAAATTCATATCTCCAGAACCACATAAGCTAGGAATCTCATTGAACTTCCAAGTTCTAGAGGAGAATCATGCGCTCTTGTGTGCCAATCTGCATTCTCGTAGCACATCGGGAACATGCTGAAAAAAATCGGGGAATCATTTAAACATTTTCATTTTAGCAGCAAATTCTTTAATGTGTTTCACAAATATAAATTCATATCTCTAGAACCACATAAGTTAGGAATCTAATTTAACTTTCAGGTTGTAGAAGATGATCGTGTGTGCCAATTTGAATGCTCGTAGCTTGTCGGGAACATGCTGAAAAAAATCGGGAAATCATTTAAACATTTTCATTTTAGCAGCAAATTCTTAATTTGTGTTTCACAAATATAAATTCATATCTCTAGAACCACATGAGCTAGGAATCTCATTTAACTTTCAAGTTGTAGAAGAGGATCGTGCACTAGTGGCAATTTACATGCTCGTAGCATGTCGGGAGCATGCTGCAAAAAATCGGGGAAATATTTAAATATTTTCATTTTGGCAGCAAAATCTTTAATGTGTACCACAAACATAAATTCATATCTCTAAAACCACATGAGCTAGGAATCTTATTTAACTTTCAAGTTGAAGAAGAGGATTGTGCGCTAGTGGCAATTTACATGCTCGTAGCGTGTCTGGAGCATGCTGCCAAAAATCGGGGAAACATTTAAACATTTTCATTTTGGCAGCAAAATCTTTAATGTGTGCCACAAACATAAATTCATATCTCTAGAACCCCATGAGCTAGGAATCTCATTTAACTTTCAAGTTGTAGAAGAGGATCGTGCGCTGGTACCAATTTGCATGCTCGTAGCGTGTCAGGAGCATGCTGCAAAAAATCGGGGAAACATTTAAACATTTTCATTTTGGCAGCAAAATCTTCAATGTGTTTCACAAATATAAATTCATATCTCAAGAACCAAATCAGGTAGGAATCTAATTTATATTTCAAGTTGTAGAAGAGGATCTTGCGCTCGTGTGTGCCAATTTGCATGCTCGTAGCGCGTCGGGAACATGCGGTAAGAAATCAGGAAATCACTTTCATTTTGACAGCAAAATCTTTAATGTGTTCCACAAACATACATTCATATCTCTAGAACTGAGCTAGGAATCTCTTTTAACTTTCAAGTTATAGAGGCGGAGAGTGCGCTCTTGTGTGCCAATTTGCATGCTCATAGCACATCGGGAACATGCTGAAAAAAATCGGGGAATTACTTAAACATTTTCATTTTAGCAGCAAATTCTTTAATGTGTTTCACAAATATAAATTCATATCTCTAGAACCACATAAGTTAGGAATCTAATTTAACTTTCAGGTTGTAGAAGATGATCGTGCGTGCCAATTTGCATGCTCGTAGCTTGTCGGGAACATGCTGAAAAAAAATCGGGGAATCATTTAAACATTTTCATTTTAGCAGCAAATTTTTAATTTGTGTTTCACAAATATAAATTCATATCCCTAGAACCCCATGAGCTAGGAATCTCATTTAATTTCAAGTGGTAGAGGAGGATCTTGCGCTCTTGTGTGCCAATTTGCATGCTCGTAGCACATCAGTAACATGCTGCAAAAAATCGGGGAAATATTTAAACATTTTCATTTTGGCAGCAAAATCTTTAATGTGTACCACAAACATAAATTCATATCTCTAAAACCACATGAGCTAGGAATCTTATTTAACTTTCAAGTTGTAGAAGAGGATCGTGCGCTAGTGGCAATTTACATGCTTGTAGCGTGTCGGGAGCATGCTGCAAAAAATCGGGGAAACATTTAAACATTTTCATTTTGGCAGCAAAATCTTTAATGTGTTCCACAAATATAAATTCATATCTCCAGAACCACATAAGCTAGGAATCTCATTGAACTTCCAAGTTCTAGAGGAGAATCATGCGC
The DNA here is from genome assembly GCF_964204655.1 of Triturus cristatus. Taxonomy (NCBI): domain Eukaryota; kingdom Metazoa; phylum Chordata; class Amphibia; order Caudata; family Salamandridae; genus Triturus; species Triturus cristatus. The sequence goes on along the minus strand of NC_140583.1, from coordinate 45,523,155 downwards.
TCTTGTGTGCCAATTTGCATTCTCGTAGCACATCGGGAACATGCTGAAAAAAATCAGGGAATCATTTAAACATTTTCATTTTAGCAGCAAATTCTTTAATGTGTTTCACAAATATAAATTCATATCTCTAGAACCACATAAGTTAGGAATCTAATTTAAATTTCAGGTTGTAGAAGATGATCGTGCGTGCCAATTTGAATGCTCGTAGCTTGTCGGGAACATGCTGAAAAAAATCGGGAAATCATTTAAACATTTTCATTTTAGCAGCAAATTCTTAATTTGTGTTTCACAAATATAAATTCATATCTCTAGAACCACATGAGCTAGGAATCTCATTTAACTTTCAAGTTGTAGAAGAGGATCGTGCACTAGTGGCAATTTACATGCTCGTAGCGTGTCGGGAGCATGCTGCAAAAAATCGGGGAAATATTTAAACATTTTTGTTTTGGCAGCAAAATCTTTAATGTGTTCCAAAAACATAAATTCATATCTCTAGAACCACATGAGCTAGGAATCTCATTTAACTTTCAAGTTGTAGAAGAGGATTGTGCGCTCGTGCCAATGTGCATGCTCGCAGCGTGTCGGGAGCATGCTGCAAAAAAACGGGGAAATATTTAAACATTTTCATTTTGGCAGCATAATCTTTAATGTGTTCCACAAATATAAACTCATATCTCTAGAACCACATGAGCTAGGAATCTGATTTAACTTTCAGGTTGTAGAGGAGGAAGGTGCGCTTGTGTGTGCCAATTTGCATGCTCATAGCACGTCAGGAACATGCTGCACAAAATCGGGGAATCATTTAAACATTTTCATTTTGGCAGCAAAATCTTTAATGTGTTCCACAAACATAAATTCATATCTCTAGAACCACATGAGCTAGGAATCGCATTTAACTTTCAAGTTGTAGAAGAGGATCGTGCGCTCGTGCCAATTTGCATGCTCGTAGCGCGTCGGGAGCATGCTGCAAAAAATCGGGGAAACATTTAAATATTTTCATTTTGGCAGCAAAATCTTTAATGTGTTCCACAAATATAAATTCATATCTCCAGAACCACATGAGCTAGGAATCTTATTTAACTTTCAAGTTGTAGAAGAGGATTGTGCGCTAGTGGCAATTTACATACTCGTAGCGTGTCGGGAGCATGCTGCCAAAAATCGGGGAAACATTTAAACATTTTCATTTTGGCAGCAAAATCTTTAATGTGTGCCACAAACATAAATTCATATCTCTAGAACCCCATGAGCTAGGAATCTCATTTAACTTTCAAGTTGTAGAAGAGGATCGTGCGCTGGTACCAATTTGCATGCTCGTAGCGTGTCGTGAGCATGCTGCAAAAAATCGGGGAAACATTTAAACATTTTCATTTTGGCAGCAAAATCTTCAATGTGTTTCACAAATATAAATTCATATCTCGAGAACCACATCAGGTAGGAATCTAATTTAAATTTCAAGTTGTAGAAGAGGATCGTGCGCTCGTGTGTGCCAATTTGCATGCTTGTAGCGCATCGGGAACATGCGGTAAGAAATCAGGAAATCACTTTCATTTTGACAGCAAAATCTTTAATGTGTTCCACAAACATAAATTCTTATCTCTAGAACTGAGCTAGGAATCTCATTTAACTTTCAAGTTATAGAGGCGGAGAGTGCGCTCTTGTGTGCCAATTTGCATGCTCATAGCACATCGGGAACATGCTGCAAAAAATCGGGGAAACATTTAAACTTTTTCATTTTGGCAGCAAAATCTTTAATGTGTTTCAAAAATATAAATTCATATCTCTAGAACCACATAAGTTAGGAATCTAATTAAACTTTCAGGTTGTAGAAGATTGTGGTGCGCTCGTGCGTGCCAATTTGCATGCTCGTAGCGAATTAGGAACATGCTGAAACAAATCGGGGAATCATTTAAACATTTTCATTTTAGCAGCAAATTCTTTAATGTGTTTCACAAATGTAAATTCATATCTCTAGAACCACATAAGTTAGGAATCTAATTTAACTTTCAGGGACTAGAAGATTATCGTGCACTCATGCGTGCCAATTTGCATGCTAGTAGCTAATCAGGAACATGCTTTAACAAATCGGGGAATCATTTAAACATTTTCATTTAAGCAGCAAATTCTTTAATGTGTTTCACAAATATAAATTCATATCACTAGAACCACATGATCTAGGAATCTAATTTAACATCCAGGTTGTAGAAGAGGATCGTGCATTCGTGTGTGCCAATTTGCATGCTCGTAGCACGTCGGGAACAAGCTGTAAGAAATCAGGGAATCATTTTCATTTTGACAGCAAAATCTTTAATGTGTTCCACAAACATAAATTCATATCTCTAGAACCCCATCACCTAGGAATCTCATTTAACTTTCAAGTTGTAGAAGAGGATTGTGTGCTCGTGCCAATTTGCATGCTCGTAGTACGTCGGGAACATGCTGAAAACAATCTGGGAATCATTTAAACATTTTCATTTTAGCAGCAAATTCTTTAATGTGTTTCACAAATATAAATTCATATCTCTAGAACCTCATAAGTAAGGAATCTCATTTAACTTTCAGGTTGTAGAAGATGATCGTGCATGCCAATTTGCATGATCGCAGCTTGTCAGCAACATGCTAAAAAAATATCGGGGAATCATTTAAACATTTTCATTTTAGCAGCAAATTCTTAATTTGTGTTTCACAAATATAAATTCAAATCCCTAGAAGCCCATGAGCTAGGAATCTCATTTAATTTCAAGTGGTAGAGGAAGATCGTGCGCTCTTGTGTGGCAATTTGCATGCTCGTAGCACATCAGTAACATGCTGCAAAAAATCGGGGAAATATTTAAACATTTTCATTTTGGCAGCAAAATCTTTAATGTGTACCACAAACATAAATTCATATCTCTAAAACCACATGAGCTAGGAATCTTATTTAAGTTTCAAGTTGTAGAAGAGGATCGGCGCTAGTGGCAATTTACATGCTCGTAGCATGTCGGGAGCATGCTGCAAAAAATCGGGGAAACATTTAAACATTTTCATTTTGGCAGCAAAATCTTCAATGTGTTTCACAAATATAAATTCATATCTCTAGAACCACATAAGTTAGGAATCTAATTTAACTTTCAGGTTGTAGAAGATGATCGTGCATGCCAATTTGAATGCTCGTAGCTTGTCGGGAACATGCTGAAAAAAATCGGGAAATCATTTAAACATTTTCATTTTAGCAGCAAATTCTTAATTTTTGTTTCACAAATATAAATTCATATCTCTAGAACCACATGAGCTAGGAATCTCATTTAACTTTCAAGTTGTAGAAGAGGATCGTGCACTAGTGGCAATTTACATGCTCATAGCGTGTCGGGAGCATGCTGCAAAAAATCGGGGAAATATTTAAACATTTTCGTTTTGGCAGCAAAATCTTTAATGTGTTCCAAAAACATAAATTCATATCTCTAGAACCACATGAGCTAGGAATCTCATTTAACTTTCAAGTTGTAGAAGAGGATTGTGCGCTCGTGCCAATTTGCATGCTCGCAGCGTGTCGGGAGCATGCTGCAAAAAAACGGGGAAATATTTAAACATTTTCATTTTGGCAGCATAATCTTTAATGTGTTCCACAAATATAAACTCATATCTCTAGAACCACATGAGCTAGGAATCTGATTTAACTTTCAGGTTGTAGAGGAGGAAGGTGCGCTTGTGTGTGCCAATTTGCATGCTCATAGCACGTCAGGAACATGCTGCACAAAATCGGGAAATCATTTAAACATTTTCATTTTGGCAGCAAAATCTTTAATGTGTTCCACAAACATAAATTCATATCTCTAGAACCACATGAGCTAGAAATCGCATTTAACTTTCAAGTTGTAGAAGAGGATCGTGCGCTCGTGCCAATTTGCATGCTCGTAGCGCGTCGGGAGCATGCTGCAAAAAATAGGGGAAACATTTAAATATTTTCATTTTGGCAGCAAAATCTTTAATGTGTTCCACAAATATAAATTCATATCTCCAGAACCACATGAGCTAGGAATCTTATTTAACTTTCAAGTTGTAGAAGAGGATTGTGCGCTAGTGGCAATTTACATGCTCGTAGCGTGTCGGGAGCATGCTGCCAAAAATCGGGGAAACATTTAAACATTTTCATTTTGGCAGCAAAATCTTCAATGTGTTTCACAAATATAAATTCATATCTCGAGAACCACATCAGGTAGGAATCTAATTTAAATTTCAAGTTGTAGAAGAGGACCGTGCGCTCGTGTGTGCCTATTTGCATGCTTGTAGCACGTCGGGAACATGCGGTAAGAAATCAGGAAATCACTTTCATTTTGACAGCAAAATCTTTAATGTGTTCCACAAACATAAATTCATATCTCTAGAACTGAGCTAGGAAGCTCATTTAACTTTCAAGTTATAGAGGCAGAGAGTGCGCTCTTGTGTGCCAATTTGCATGCTCATAGCACATCGGGAACATGCTGAAAAAAATCGGGGAATCATTTAAACATTTTCATTTTAGCAGCAAATTCTTTAATGTGTTTCACAAATATAAATTCATATCTCTAGAACCACATAAGTTAGGAATCTAATTTAACTTTCAGGCTGTAGAAGATGATCGTGCGTGCCAATTTGCATGCTCGTTGCTTGTCAGGAACATGCTGAAAAAAAATCGGGGAATCATTTAAACATTTTCATTTTAGCAGCAAATTTTTAATTTGTGTTTCACAAATATAAATTCATATGCCTAGAACCCCATGAGCTAGGAATCTCATTTAATTTCAAGTGGTAGAGGAGGATCGTGCGCTCTTGTGTGCCAATTTGCATGCTTGTAGCACATCAGTAACATGCTGCAAAAAATCGGGGAAATATTTAAACATTTTCATTTTGGCAGCAAAATCTTTAATGTGTACCACAAACATAAATTCATATCTCTAAAACCACATGAGCTAGGAATCTTATTTAACTTTCAAGTTGTAGAAGAGGATCGTGCGCTAGTGGCAATTTACATGCTCGTAGCATGTCGGGAGCATGCTGCAAAAAATCGGGGAAACATTTAAACATTTTCATTTTGGCAGCAAAATCTTTAATGTGTTCCACAAATATAAATTCATATCTCCAGAACCACATAAGCTAGGAATCTCATTTAACTTTCAAGTTGTAGAAGAGGATTGTGCGCTCGTGCCAATTTGCATGCTCGTAGCGTGTCGGGAGCATTCTGCAAAAAATCGGGGAAATATTTAAACATTTTCATTTTGGCAGCATAATCTTTAATGTGTTCCACAAATATAAACTCATATCTCTAGAACCACATGAGCTAGGAATCTGATTTAACTTTCAGGTTGTAGAGGAGGAAGGTGCGCTTGTGTGTGCCAATTTGCATGCTCATAGCATGTCAGGAACATGCTGCACAAATTTGGGGAATCATTTAAACATTTTCATTTTGGCAGCAAAATCTTTAATGTGTTCCACAAACATAAATTCATATCTCTAGAACCCCATGAGCTAGGAATCGCATTTAACTTTCAAGTTGTAGAAGAGGATCGTGCGCTCGTGCCAATTTGCATGCTCGTAGCGCGTCGGGAGCATGCTGCTAAAAATAGGGGAAACATTTAAATATTTTCATTTTGGCAGCAAAATCTTTAATGTGTTCCACAGATATAAATTCGTATCTCCAGACCCACATGAGGTAGGAATATAATTTAACTTTCAGGTTGTGGAAGATGATTCTGCGCTTTTGCGTGCCAATTTGCATGCTCATAGCAAATAAGGAACATGCTGCAAAAAATCGGGGAAACATTTAAACTTTTTCATTTTGGCAGCAAAATCTTTAATGTGTTTCAAAAATATAAATTCATATCTCTAGAACCACATAAGTTAGGAATCTAATTCAACTTTCAGGTTGTAGAAGATTGTGGTGCGCTCGTGCGTGCCAATTTGCATGCTCGTAGCGAATTAGGAACATGCTGAAACAAATCGGGGAAACATTTAAACATTTTCATTTTAGCAGCAAATTCTTTAATGTGTTTCACAAATGTAAATTGATATCTCTAGAACCACATAAGTTAGGAATCTAATTTAACTTTCAGGGACTAGAAGATTATCGTGCGCTCATGCGTACCAATTTGCATGCTAGTAGCTAATCAGGAACATGCTTTAACAAATCGGGGAATCATTTAAACATTTTCATTTAAGCAGCAAATTCTTTAATGTGTTTCACAAATATAAATTCATAGCTCTAGAACCACATGATCTAGGAATCTAATTTAACATTCAGGTTGTAGAAGAGGATCGTGCGTTCGTGTGTGCCAATTTGCATGCTCGTAGCACGTCGGGAACAAGCTGTAAGAAATCAGGGAATCATTTTCATTTTGACAGCAAAATCTTTAATGTGTTCCACAAACATAAATTCATATCTCTAGAACCCCATCACCTAGGAATCTCATTTAACTTTCAAGTTGTAGAAGAGGATTGTGTGCTCGTGCCAATTTGCATGCTCGTAGTACGTCGGGAACATGCTGAAAAAAATCTGGGAATCATTTAAACATTTTCATTTTAGCAGCAAATTCTTTAATGTGTTTCACAAATATAAATTCATATCTCTAGAACCTCATAAGTAAGGAATCTCATTTAACTTTCAGGTTGTAGAAGATGATCGTGCATGCCAATTTGCATGCTCGTAGCTTGTCAGCAACATGCTAAAAAAATATCGGGGAATCATTTAACATTTTCATTTTAGCAGCAAATTCTTAATTTGTGTTTCACAAATATAAATTCAAATCCCTAGAACCCCATGAGCTAGGAATCTCATTTAATTTCAAGTGGTAGAGGAAGATCGTGGGCTCTTGTGTGCCAATTTGCATGCTCGTAGCGCGTCGGGAGCATGCTGCAAAAAATCAGGGAAATATTTAAACATTTTCATTTTGGCAGCAAAATCTTTAATGTGTACCACAAACATAAATTCATATCTCTAAAACCACATGAGCTAGGAATCTTATTTAACTTTCAAGTCGTAGAAGAGGATCGTGCGCTAGTGGCAATTTACATGCTCGTAGCGTGTCGGGAGCATGCTGCAAAAAATCGGGGAAACATTTAAACATTTTCATTTTGGCAGCAAAATCTTTAATGTGTACCACAAACATAAATTCATATCTCTAAAACCACATGAGCTAGGAATCCTATTTAACTTTCAAGTTGTAGAAGAGGATTGTGCGCTAGTGGCAATTTACATGCTCGTAGCGTGTCGGGAGCATGCTGCAAAAAATCGGGGAAACATTTAAACATTTTCATTTTGGCAGCAAAATCTTTAATGTGTTCCACAAATATAAATTCATATCTCCAGAACCACATAAGCTAGGAATCTCATTGAACTTCCAAGTTCTAGTGGAGAATCATGCGCTCTTGTGTGCCAATTTGCATTCTCGTAGCACATCGGGAACATGCTGAAAAAAATCGGGGAATCATTTAAACATTTTCATTTTAGCAGCAAATTCTTTAATGTGTTTCACAAATATAAATTCATATCTCTAGAACCACATAAGTTAGGAATCTAATTTAACTTTCAGGTTGTAGAAGATGATCGTGCGTGCCAATTTGAATGCTCGTAGCTTGTCGGGAACATGCTGAAAAAAATCGGGAAATCATTTAAACATTTTCATTTTAGCAGCAAATTCTTAATTTGTGTTTCACAAATATAAATTCATATCTCTAGAACCACATGAGCTAGGAATCTCATTTAACTTTCAAGTTGTAGAAGAGGATCGTGCACTAGTGGCAATTTACATGCTCGTAGCGTGTCGGGAGCATGCTGCAAAAAATCGGGAAAATATTTAAACATTTTCGTTTTGGCAGCAAAATCTTTAATGCGTTCCAAAAACATAAATTCATATCTCTAGAACCACATGAGCTAGGAATCTCATTTAACTTTCAAGTTGTAGAAGAGGATTGTGCGCTCGTGCCAATTTGCATGCTCGCAGCGTGTCGGGAGCATGCTGCAAAAAAACGGGGAAATATTTAAACATTTTCATTTTGGCAGCATAATCTTTAATGTGTTCCACAAACATACATTCATATCTCTAGAACTGAGCTAGGAATCTCTTTTAACTTTCAAGTTATAGAGGCGGAGAGTGCGCTCTTGTGTGCCAATTTGCATGCTCATAGCACATCGGGAACATGCTGAAAAAAATCGGGGAATTACTTAAACATTTTCATTTTAGCAGCAAATTCTTTAATGTGTTTCACAAATATAAATTCATATCTCTAGAACCACATAAGTTAGGAATCTAATTTAACTTTCAGGTTGTAGAAGATGATCGTGCGTGCCAATTTGCATGCTCGTAGCTTGTCGGGAACATGCTGAAAAAAAATCGGGGAATCATTTAAACATTTTCATTTTAGCAGCAAATTTTTAATTTGTGTTTCACAAATATAAATTCATATCCCTAGAACCCCATGAGCTAGGAATCTCATTTAATTTCAAGTGGTAGAGGAGGATCGTGCACTCTTGTGTGCCAATTTGCATGCTCGTAGCACATCAGTAACATGCTGCAAAAAATCGGGGAAATATTTAAACATTTTCATTTTGGCAGCAAAATCTTTAATGTGTACCACAAACATAAATTCATATCTCTAAAACCACATGAGCTAGGAATCTTATTTAACTTTCAAGTTGTAGAAGAGGATCGTGCGCTAGTGGCAATTTACATGCTTGTAGCGTGTCGGGAGCATGCTGCAAAAAATCGGGGAAACATTTAAACATTTTCATTTTGGCAGCAAAATCTTTAATGTGTTCCACAAATATAAATTCATATCTCCAGAACCACATAAGCTAGGAATCTCATTGAACTTCCAAGTTCTAGAGGAGAATCATGCGCTCTTGTGTGCCAATTTGCATTCTCGTAGCACATCGGGAACATGCTGAAAAAAATCGGGGAATCATTTAAACATTTTCATTTTAGCAGCAAATTCTTTAATGTGTTTCACAAATATAAATTCATATCTCTAGAACCACATAAGTTAGGAATCTAATTTAACTTTCAGGTTGTAGAAGATGATCATGCGTGCCAATTTGAATGCTCGTAGCTTGTCGGGAACATGCTGAAAAAAATCGGGAAATCATTTAAACATTTTCATTTTAGCAGCAAATTCTTAATTTGTGTTTCACAAATATAAATTCATATCTCTAGAACCACATGAGCTAGGAATCTCATTTAACTTTCAAGTTGTAGAAGAGGATCGTGCACTAGTGGCAATTTACATGCTCGTAGCATGTCGGGAGCATGCTGCAAAAAATCGGGGAAATATTTAAACATTTTTGTTTTGGCAGCAAAATCTTTAATGTGTTCCAAAAACATAAATTCATATCTCTAGAACCACATGAGCTAGGAATCTCATTTAACTTTCAAGTTGTAGAAGAGGATTGTGCGCTCGTGCCAATTTGCATGCTCGCAGCGTGTCGGGAGCATGCTGCAAAAAAACGGGGAAATATTTAAACATTTTCATTTTGGCAGCATAATCTTTAATGTGTTCCACAAATATAAACTCATATCTCTAGAACCACATGAGCTAGGAATCTGATTTAACTTTCAGGTTGTAGAGGAGGAAGGTGCGCTTGTGTGTGCCAATTTGCATGCCCATAGCACGTCAGGAACATGCTGCACAAAATCGGGGAATCATTTAAACATTTTCATTTTGGCAGCAAAATCTTTAATGTGTTCCACAAACATAAATTCATATCTCTAGAACCACATGAGCTAGGAATCGCATTTAACTTTCAAGTTGTAGAAGAGGATCGTGCGCTCGTGCCAATTTGCATGCTCGTAGCGCGTCGGGAGCATGCTGCAAAAAATCGGGGAAACATTTAAATATTTTCATTTTGGCAGCAAAATGTTTAATGTGTTCCACAAATATAAATTCATATCTCCAGAACCACATGAGCTAGGAATCTTATTTAACTTTCAAGTTGTAGAAGAGGATGGTGCGCTAGTGGCAATTTACATGCTCGTAGCGTGTCGGGAGCATGCTGCCAAAAATCGGGGAAACATTTAAACATTTTCATTTTGGCAGCAAAATCTTTAATGTGTGCCACAAACATAAATTCATATCTCTAGAACCCCATGAGCTAGGAATCTCATTTAACTTTCAAGTTGTAGAAGAGGATCGTGCGCTGGTACCAATTTGCATGCTCGTAGCGTGTCGGGAGCATGCTGCAAAAAATCGGGGAAACATTTAAACATTTTCATTTTGGCAGCAAAATCTTCAATGTGTTTCACAAATATAAATTCATATCTCGAGAACCACATCAGGTAGGAATCTAATTTAAATTTCGAGTTGTAGAAGAGGATCGTGCGCTCGTGTGTGCCAATGTTCATGCTCGTAGCGCGTCAGGAACATGCGGTAAGAAATCAGGAAATCACTTTCATTTTGACAGCAAAATCTTTAATGTGTTCCACAAACATAAATTCATATCTCTAGAACTGAGCTAGGAATCTCATTTAACTTTCAAGTTATAGAGGCGGAGAGTGCGCTCTTGTGTGCCAATTTGCATGCTCATAGCACATCGGGAACATGCTGAAAAAAATCGGGGAATCATTTAAACATTTTCATTTTAGCAGCAAATTCTTTAATGTGTTTCACAAATATAAATTCATATCTCTAGAACCACATAAGTTAGGAATCTAATTTAACTTTCAGGTTGTAGAAGATGATTGTGCGTGCCAATTTGCATGCTCGTAGCTTGTCGGGAACATGCTAAAAAAATATCGGGGAATCATTTAAACATTCTCATTTTAGCAGCAAATTCTTAATTTGTGTTTCACAAATATAAATTCAAATCCCTAGAACCCCATGAGCTAGGAATATCATTTAATTTCAAGTGGTAGAGGAGGATCGTGCGCTCTTGTGTGCCAATTTGCATGCTCGTAGCACATCAGTAACATGCTGCAAAAAATCGGGGAAATATTTAAACATTTTCATTTTGGCAGCAAAATCTTTAATGTGTACCACAAACATAAATTCATATCTCTAAAACCACATGAGCTACGAATCTTATTTAACTTTCAAGTTGTAGAAGAGGATCGTGCGCTAGTGGCAATTTACATGCTTGTAGCGTGTCGGGAGCATGCTGCAAAAAATCGGGGAAACATTTAAACATTTTCATTTTGGCAGCAAAATCTTTAATGTGTTCCACAAATATAAATTCATATCTCCAGAACCACATAAGCTAGGAATCTCATTGAACTTCCAAGTTCTAGAGGAGAATCATGCGCTCTTGTGTGCCAATCTGCATTCTCGTAGCACATCGGGAACATGCTGAAAAAAATCGGGGAATCATTTAAACATTTTCATTTTAGCAGCAAATTCTTTAATGTGTTTCACAAATATAAATTCATATCTCTAGAACCACATAAGTTAGGAATCTAATTTAACTTTCAGGTTGTAGAAGATGATCGTGTGTGCCAATTTGAATGCTCGTAGCTTGTCGGGAACATGCTGAAAAAAATCGGGAAATCATTTAAACATTTTCATTTTAGCAGCAAATTCTTAATTTGTGTTTCACAAATATAAATTCATATCTCTAGAACCACATGAGCTAGGAATCTCATTTAACTTTCAAGTTGTAGAAGAGGATCGTGCACTAGTGGCAATTTACATGCTCGTAGCATGTCGGGAGCATGCTGCAAAAAATCGGGGAAATATTTAAATATTTTCATTTTGGCAGCAAAATCTTTAATGTGTACCACAAACATAAATTCATATCTCTAAAACCACATGAGCTAGGAATCTTATTTAACTTTCAAATTGAAGAAGAGGATTGTGCGCTAGTGGCAATTTACATGCTCGTAGCGTGTCTGGAGCATGCTGCCAAAAATCGGGGAAACATTTAAACATTTTCATTTTGGCAGCAAAATCTTTAATGTGTGCCACAAACATAAATTCATATCTCTAGAACCCCATGAGCTAGGAATCTCATTTAACTTTCAAGTTGTAGAAGAGGATCGTGCGCTGGTACCAATTTGCATGCTCGTAGCGTGTCAGGAGCATGCTGCAAAAAATCGGGGAAACATTTAAACATTTTCATTTTGGCAGCAAAATCTTCAATGTGTTTCACAAATATAAATTCATATCTCGAGAACCAAATCAGGTAGGAATCTAATTTATATTTCAAGTTGTAGAAGAGGATCTTGCGCTCGTGTGTGCCAATTTGCATGCTCGTAGCGCGTCGGGAACATGCGGTAAGAAATCAGGAAATCACTTTCATTTTGACAGCAAAATCTTTAATGTGTTCCACAAACATAAATTCATATCTCTAGAACTGAGCTAGGAATCTCTTTTAACTTTCAAGTTATAGAGGCGGAGAGTGCGCTCTTGTGTGCCAATTTGCATGCTCATAGCACATCGGGAACATGCTGAAAAAAATCGGGGAATCACTTAAACATTTTCATTTTAGCAGCAAATTCTTTAATGTGTTTCACAAATATAAATTCATATCTCTAGAACCACATAAGTTAGGAATCTAATTTAACTTTCAGGTTGTAGAAGATGATCGTGCGTGCCAATTTGCATGCTCGTAGCTTGTCGGGAACATGCTGAAAAAAAATCGGGGAATCATTTAAACATTTTCATTTTAGCAGCAAATTTTTAATTTGTGTTTCACAAATATAAATTCATATCCCTAGAACCCCATGAGCTAGGAATCTCATTTAATTTCAAGTGGTAGAGGAGGATCTTGCGCTCTTGTGTGCCAATTTGCATGCTCGTAGCACATCAGTAACATGCTGCAAAAAATCGAGGAAATATTTAAACATTTTCATTTTGGCAGCAAAATCTTTAATGTGTACCACAAACATAAATTCATATCTCTAAAACCACATGAGCTAGGAATCTTATTTAACTTTCAAGTTGTAGAAGAGGATCGTGCGCTAGTGGCAATTTACATGCTTGTAGCGTGTCGGGAGCATGCTGCAAAAAATCGGGGAAACATTTAAACATTTTCATTTTGGCAGCAAAATCTTTAATGTGTTCCACAAATATAAATTCATATCTCCAGAACCACATAAGCTAGGAATCTCATTGAACTTCCAAGTTCTAGAGGAGAATCATGCGCTCTTGTGTGCCAATTTGCATTCTCGTAGCACATCGGGAACATGCTGAAAAAAATCGGGGAATCATTTAAACATTTTCATTTTAGCAGCAAATTCTTTAATGTGTTTCACAAATATAAATTCATATCTCTAGAACCACATAAGTTAGGAATCTAATTTAAATTTCAGGTTGTAGAAGATGATCGTGCGTGCCAATTTGAATGCTCGTAGCTTGTCGGGAACATGCTGAAAAAAATCGGGAAATCATTTAAACATTTTCATTTTAGCAGCAAATTCTTAATTTGTGTTTCACAAATATAAATTCATATCTCTAGAACCACATGAGCTAGGAATCTCATTTAACTTTCAAGTTGTAGAAGAGGATCGTGCACTAGTGGCAATTTACATGCTCGTAGCGTGTCGGGAGCATGCTGCAAAAAATCGGGGAAATATTTAAACATTTTTGTTTTGGCAGCAAAATCTTTAATGTGTTCCAAAAACATAAATTCATATCTCTAGAACCACATGAGCTAGGAATCTCATTTAACTTTCAAGTTGTAGAAGAGGATTGTGCGCTCGTGCCAATGTGCATGCTCGCAGCGTGTCGGGAGCATGCTGCAAAAAAACGGGGAAATATTTAAACATTTTCATTTTGGCAGCATAATCTTTAATGTGTTCCACAAATATAAACTCATATCTCTAGAACCACATGAGCTAGGAATCTGATTTAACTTTCAGGTTGTAGAGGAGGAAGGTGCGCTTGTGTGTGCCAATTTGCATGCTCATAGCACGTCAGGAACATGCTGCACAAAATCGGGGAATCATTTAAACATTTTCATTTTGGCAGCAAAATCTTTAATGTGTTCCACAAACATAAATTCATATCTCTAGAACCACATGAGCTAGGAATCTTATTTAACTTTCAAGTTGTAGAAGAGGATCGTGCGCTAGTGGCAATTTACATGCTTGTAGCGTGTCGGGAGCATGCTGCAAAAAATCGGGGAAACATTTAAACATTTTCATTTTGGCAGCAAAATCTTTAATGTGTTCCACAAATATAAATTCATATCTCCAGAACCACATAAGCTAGGAATCTCATTGAACTTCCAAGTTCTAGAGGAGAATCATGCGCTCTTGTGTGCCAATCTGCATTCTCGTAGCACATCGGGAACATGCTGAAAAAAATCGGGGAATCATTTAAACATTTTCATTTTAGCAGCAAATTCTTTAATGTGTTTCACAAATATAAATTCATATCTCTAGAACCACATAAGTTAGGAATCTAATTTAACTTTCAGGTTGTAGAAGATGATCGTGTGTGCCAATTTGAATGCTCGTAGCTTGTCGGGAACATGCTGAAAAAAATCGGGAAATCATTTAAACATTTTCATTTTAGCAGCAAATTCTTAATTTGTGTTTCACAAATATAAATTCATATCTCTAGAACCACATGAGCTAGGAATCTCATTTAACTTTCAAGTTGTAGAAGAGGATCGTGCACTAGTGGCAATTTACATGCTCGTAGCATGTCGGGAGCATGCTGCAAAAAATCGGGGAAATATTTAAATATTTTCATTTTGGCAGCAAAATCTTTAATGTGTACCACAAACATAAATTCATATCTCTAAAACCACATGAGCTAGGAATCTTATTTAACTTTCAAGTTGAAGAAGAGGATTGTGCGCTAGTGGCAATTTACATGCTCGTAGCGTGTCTGGAGCATGCTGCCAAAAATCGGGGAAACATTTAAACATTTTCATTTTGGCAGCAAAATCTTTAATGTGTGCCACAAACATAAATTCATATCTCTAGAACCCCATGAGCTAGGAATCTCATTTAACTTTCAAGTTGTAGAAGAGGATCGTGCGCTGGTACCAATTTGCATGCTCGTAGCGTGTCAGGAGCATGCTGCAAAAAATCGGGGAAACATTTAAACATTTTCATTTTGGCAGCAAAATCTTCAATGTGTTTCACAAATATAAATTCATATCTCAAGAACCAAATCAGGTAGGAATCTAATTTATATTTCAAGTTGTAGAAGAGGATCTTGCGCTCGTGTGTGCCAATTTGCATGCTCGTAGCGCGTCGGGAACATGCGGTAAGAAATCAGGAAATCACTTTCATTTTGACAGCAAAATCTTTAATGTGTTCCACAAACATACATTCATATCTCTAGAACTGAGCTAGGAATCTCTTTTAACTTTCAAGTTATAGAGGCGGAGAGTGCGCTCTTGTGTGCCAATTTGCATGCTCATAGCACATCGGGAACATGCTGAAAAAAATCGGGGAATTACTTAAACATTTTCATTTTAGCAGCAAATTCTTTAATGTGTTTCACAAATATAAATTCATATCTCTAGAACCACATAAGTTAGGAATCTAATTTAACTTTCAGGTTGTAGAAGATGATCGTGCGTGCCAATTTGCATGCTCGTAGCTTGTCGGGAACATGCTGAAAAAAAATCGGGGAATCATTTAAACATTTTCATTTTAGCAGCAAATTTTTAATTTGTGTTTCACAAATATAAATTCATATCCCTAGAACCCCATGAGCTAGGAATCTCATTTAATTTCAAGTGGTAGAGGAGGATCTTGCGCTCTTGTGTGCCAATTTGCATGCTCGTAGCACATCAGTAACATGCTGCAAAAAATCGGGGAAATATTTAAACATTTTCATTTTGGCAGCAAAATCTTTAATGTGTACCACAAACATAAATTCATATCTCTAAAACCACATGAGCTAGGAATCTTATTTAACTTTCAAGTTGTAGAAGAGGATCGTGCGCTAGTGGCAATTTACATGCTTGTAGCGTGTCGGGAGCATGCTGCAAAAAATCGGGGAAACATTTAAACATTTTCATTTTGGCAGCAAAATCTTTAATGTGTTCCACAAATATAAATTCATATCTCCAGAACCACATAAGCTAGGAATCTCATTGAACTTCCAAGTTCTAGAGGAGAATCATGCGCTCTTGTGTGCCAATTTGCATTCTCGTAGCACATCGGGAACATGCTGAAAAAAATCAGGGAATCATTTAAACATTTTCATTTTAGCAGCAAATTCTTTAATGTGTTTCACAAATATAAATTCATATCTCTAGAACCACATAAGTTAGGAATCTAATTTAAATTTCAGGTTGTAGAAGATGATCGTGCGTGCCAATTTGAATGCTCGTAGCTTGTCGGGAACATGCTGAAAAAAATCGGGAAATCATTTAAACATTTTCATTTTAGCAGCAAATTCTTAATTTGTGTTTCACAAATATAAATTCATATCTCTAGAACCACATGAGCTAGGAATCTCATTTAACTTTCAAGTTGTAGAAGAGGATCGTGCACTAGTGGCAATTTACATGCTCGTAGCGTGTCGGGAGCATGCTGCAAAAAATCGGGGAAATATTTAAACATTTTTGTTTTGGCAGCAAAATCTTTAATGTGTTCCAAAAACATAAATTCATATCTCTAGAACCACATGAGCTAGGAATCTCATTTAACTTTCAAGTTGTAGAAGAGGATTGTGCGCTCGTGCCAATGTGCATGCTCGCAGCGTGTCGGGAGCATGCTGCAAAAAAACGGGGAAATATTTAAACATTTTCATTTTGGCAGCATAATCTTTAATGTGTTCCACAAATATAAACTCATATCTCTAGAACCACATGAGCTAGGAATCTGATTTAACTTTCAGGTTGTAGAGGAGGAAGGTGCGCTTGTGTGTGCCAATTTGCATGCTCATAGCACGTCAGGAACATGCTGCACAAAATCGGGGAATCATTTAAACATTTTCATTTTGGCAGCAAAATCTTTAATGTGTTCCACAAACATAAATTCATATCTCTAGAACCACATGAGCTAGGAATCGCATTTAACTTTCAAGTTGTAGAAGAGGATCGTGCGCTCGTGCCAATTTGCATGCTCGTAGCGCGTCGGGAGCATGCTGCAAAAAATCGGGGAAACATTTAAATATTTTCATTTTGGCAGCAAAATCTTTAATGTGTTCCACAAATATAAATTCATATCTCCAGAACCACATGAGCTAGGAATCTTATTTAACTTTCAAGTTGTAGAAGAGGATTGTGCGCTAGTGGCAATTTACATACTCGTAGCGTGTCGGGAGCATGCTGCCAAAAATCGGGGAAACATTTAAACATTTTCATTTTGGCAGCAAAATCTTTAATGTGTGCCACAAACATAAATTCATATCTCTAGAACCCCATGAGCTAGGAATCTCATTTAACTTTCAAGTTGTAGAAGAGGATCGTGCGCTGGTACCAATTTGCATGCTCGTAGCGTGTCGTGAGCATGCTGCAAAAAATCGGGGAAACATTTAAACATTTTCATTTTGGCAGCAAAATCTTCAATGTGTTTCACAAATATAAATTCATATCTCGAGAACCACATCAGGTAGGAATCTAATTTAAATTTCAAGTTGTAGAAGAGGATCGTGCGCTCGTGTGTGCCAATTTGCATGCTTGTAGCGCATCGGGAACATGCAGTAAGAAATCAGGAAATCACTTTCATTTTGACAGCAAAATCTTTAATGTGTTCCACAAACATAAATTCTTATCTCTAGAACTGAGCTAGGAATCTCATTTAACTTTCAAGTTATAGAGGCGGAGAGTGCGCTCTTGTGTGCCAATTTGCATGCTCATAGCACATCGGGAACATGCTGAAAAAAATCGGGGAATCATTTAAACATTTTCATTTTAGCAGCAAATTCTTTAATGTGTTTCACAAATATAAATTCATATCTCTAGAACCACATAAGTTAGGAATCTAATTCAACTTTCAGGTTGTAGAAGATTGTGGTGCGCTCGTGCGTGCCAATTTGCATGCTCGTAGCGAATTAGGAACATGCTGAAACAAATCGGGGAATCATTTAAACATTTTCATTTTAGCAGCAAATTCTTTAATGTGTTTCACAAATGTAAATTCATATCTCTAGAACCACATAAGTTAGGAATCTAATTTAACTTTCAGGCACTAGAAGATTATCGTGCGCTCAAGCGTGCCAATTTGCATGCTAGTAGCTAATCAGAAACATGCTTTAACAAATCGGGGAATCATTTAAACATTTTCATTTAAGCAGCAAATTCTTTAATGTGTTTCACAAATATAAATTCATATCACTAGAACCACATGATCTAGGAATCTAATTTAACATTCAGGTTGTAGAAGAGGATCGTGCATTCGTGTGTGCCAATTTGCATGCTCGTAGCACGTCGGGAACAAGCTGTAAGAAATCAGGGAATCATTTTCATTTTGACAGCAAAATCTTTAATGTGTTCCACAAACATAAATTCATATCTCTAGAACCCCATCACCTAGGAATCTCATTTAACTTTCAAGTTGTAGAAGAGGATTGTGTGCTCGTGCCAATTTGCATGCTCGTAGTACGTCGGGAACATGCTGAAAACAATCTGGGAATCATTTAAACATTTTCATTTTAGCAGCAAATTCTTTAATGTGTTTCACAAATATAAATTCATATCTCTAGAACCTCATAAGTAAGGAATCTCATTTAACTTTCAGGTTGTAGAAGATGATCGTGCATGCCAATTTGCATGCTCGTAGCTTGTCAGCAACATGCTAAAAAAATATCGGGGAATCATTTAAACATTTTCATTTTAGCAGCAAATTCTTAATTTGTGTTTCACAAATATAAATTCAAATCCCTAGAACCCCATGAGCTAGGAATCTCATTTAATTTCAAGTGGTAGAGGAAGATCGTGCGCTCTTGTGTGCCAATTTGCATGCTCGTAGCACATCAGTAAAATGCTGCAAAAAATCGGGGAAATATTTAAACATTTTCATTTTGGCAGCAAAATCTTTAAAGTGTACCACAAACATAAATTCATATCTCTAAAACCACATGAGCTAGGAATCTTATTTAAGTTTCAAGTTGTAGAAGAGGATCGTGCGCTAGTGGCAATTTACATGCTCGTAGCGTGTCGGGAGCATGCTGCAAAAAATCGGGGAAACATTTAAACATTTTCATTTTGGCAGCAAAATCTTTAATGTGTACCACAAACATAAATTCATATCTCTAAAACCACATGAGCTAGGAATCTTATTTAACTTTCAAGTTGTAGAAGAGGATCGTGCGCTAGTGGCAATTTACATGCTCGTAGCGTGTCGGGAGCATGCTGCAAAAAATCGGGGAAACATTTAAACATTTTCATTTTGGCAGCAAAATCTTTAATGTGTTCCACAAATATAAATTCATATCTCCAGAACCACATAAGCTAGGAATCTCTTGAACTTCCAAGTTCTAGAGGAGAATCATGCGCTTTTGTGTGCCAATTTGCATTCTCGTAGCACATCGGGAACATGCTGATAAAAATCGGGGAATCATTTAAACATTTTCATTTTAGCAGCAAATTCTTTAATGTGTTTCACAAATATAAATTCATATCTCTAGAACCACATAAGTTAGGAATCTAATTTAACTTTCAGGTTGTAGAAGATGATAGTGCATGCCAATTTGAATGCTCGTAGCTTGTCGGGAACATGCTGAAAAAAATCGGGAAATCATTTAAACATTTTCATTTTAGCAGCAAATTCTTAATTTTTGTTTCACAAATATAAATTCATATCTCTAGAACCACATGAGCTAGGAATCTCATTTAACTTTCAAGTTGTAGAAGAGGATCGTGCACTAGTGGCAATTTACATGCTCATAGCGTGTCGGGAGCATGCTGCAAAAAAGCGGGGAAATATTTAAACATTTTCGTTTTGGCAGCAAAATCTTTAATGTGTTCCAAAAACATAAATTCATATCTCTAGAACCACATGAGCTAGGAATCTCATTTAACTTTCAAGTTGTAGAAGAGGATTGTGCGCTCGTGCCAATTTGCATGCTCGCAGCGTGTCGGGAGCATGCTGCAAAAAAACGGGGAAATATTTAAACATTTCCATTTTGGCAGCATAATCTTTAATGTGTTCCACAAATATAAACTCATATCTCTAGAACCACATGAGCTAGGAATCTGATTTAACTTTCAGGTTGTAGAGGAGGAAGGTGCGCTTGTGTGTGCCAATTTGCATGCTCATAGCACGTCAGGAACATGCTGCACAAAATCGGGAAATCATTTAAACATTTTCATTTTGGCAGCAAAATCTTTAATGTGTTCCACAAACATAAATTCATATCTCTAGAACCCCATGAGCTAGGAATCGCATTTAACTTTCAAGTTGCAGAAGAGGATCGTGCGCTCGTGCCAATTTGCATTCTCGTAGCGCGTCGGGAGCATGCTCAAAAAATAGGGGAAACATTTAAATATTTTCATTTTGGCATCAAAATCTTTAATGTGTTCCACAGATATAAATTTGTATCTCCAGACCCACATGAGGTAGGAATATAATTTAACTTTCAGGTTGTGGAAGTTTATTCTGCGCTCTTGCGTGCCAATTTGCATGCTCATAGCACATCGGGAACATGCTGCAAAAAATCGGGGAAACATTTAAACTTTTTCATTTTGGCAGCAAAATCTTTAATGTGTTTCAAAAATATAAATTCATATCTCTAGAACCACATAAGTTAGGAATCTAATTAAACTTTCAGGTTGTAGAAGATTGTGGTGCGCTCGTGCGTGCCAATTTGCATGCTCGTAGCGAATTAGGAACATGCTGAAACAAATCGGGGAATCATTTAAACATTTTCATTTTAGCAGCAAATTCTTTAATGTGTTTCACAAATGTAAATTCATATCTCTAGAACCACATAAGTTAGGAATCTAATTTAACTTTCAGGGACTAGAAGATTATCGTGCACTCATGCGTGCCAATTTGCATGCTAGTAGCTAATCAGGAACATGCTTTAACAAATCGGGGAATCATTTAAACATTTTCATTTAAGCAGCAAATTCTTTAATGTGTTTCACAAATATAAATTCATATCACTAGAACCACATGATCTAGGAATCTAATTTAACATCCAGGTTGTAGAAGAGGATCGTGCATTCGTGTGTGCCAATTTGCATGCTCGTAGCACGTCGGGAACAAGCTGTAAGAAATCAGGGAATCATTTTCATTTTGACAGCAAAATCTTTAATGTGTTCCACAAACATAAATTCATATCTCTAGAACCCCATCACCTAGGAATCTCATTTAACTTTCAAGTTGTAGAAGAGGATTGTGTGCTCGTGCCAATTTGCATGCTCGTAGTACGTCGGGAACATGCTGAAAACAATCTGGGAATCATTTAAACATTTTCATTTTAGCAGCAAATTCTTTAATGTGTTTCACAAATATAAATTCATATCTCTAGAACCTCATAAGTAAGGAATCTCATTTAACTTTCAGGTTGTAGAAGATGATCGTGCATGCCAATTTGCATGATCGCAGCTTGTCAGCAACATGCTAAAAAAATATCGGGGAATCATTTAAACATTTTCATTTTAGCAGCAAATTCTTAATTTGTGTTTCACAAATATAAATTCAAATCCCTAGAAGCCCATGAGCTAGGAATCTCATTTAATTTCAAGTGGTAGAGGAAGATCGTGCGCTCTTGTGTGGCAATTTGCATGCTCGTAGCACATCAGTAACATGCTGCAAAAAATCGGGGAAATATTTAAACATTTTCATTTTGGCAGCAAAATCTTTAATGTGTACCACAAACATAAATTCATATCTCTAAAACCACATGAGCTAGGAATCTTATTTAAGTTTCAAGTTGTAGAAGAGGATCGGCGCTAGTGGCAATTTACATGCTCGTAGCATGTCGGGAGCATGCTGCAAAAAATCGGGGAAACATTTAAACATTTTCATTTTGGCAGCAAAATCTTCAATGTGTTTCACAAATATAAATTCATATCTCTAGAACCACATAAGTTAGGAATCTAATTTAACTTTCAGGTTGTAGAAGATGATCGTGCATGCCAATTTGAATGCTCGTAGCTTGTCGGGAACATGCTGAAAAAAATCGGGAAATCATTTAAACATTTTCATTTTAGCAGCAAATTCTTAATTTTTGTTTCACAAATATAAATTCATATCTCTAGAACCACATGAGCTAGGAATCTCATTTAACTTTCAAGTTGTAGAAGAGGATCGTGCACTAGTGGCAATTTACATGCTCATAGCGTGTCGGGAGCATGCTGCAAAAAATCGGGGAAATATTTAAACATTTTCGTTTTGGCAGCAAAATCTTTAATGTGTTCCAAAAACATAAATTCATATCTCTAGAACCACATGAGCTAGGAATCTCATTTAACTTTCAAGTTGTAGAAGAGGATTGTGCGCTCGTGCCAATTTGCATGCTCGCAGCGTGTCGGGAGCATGCTGCAAAAAAACGGGGAAATATTTAAACATTTTCATTTTGGCAGCATAATCTTTAATGTGTTCCACAAATATAAACTCATATCTCTAGAACCACATGAGCTAGGAATCTGATTTAACTTTCAGGTTGTAGAGGAGGAAGGTGCGCTTGTGTGTGCCAATTTGCATGCTCATAGCACGTCAGGAACATGCTGCACAAAATCGGGAAATCATTTAAACATTTTCATTTTGGCAGCAAAATCTTTAATGTGTTCCACAAACATAAATTCATATCTCTAGAACCACATGAGCTAGAAATCGCATTTAACTTTCAAGTTGTAGAAGAGGATCGTGCGCTCGTGCCAATTTGCATGCTCGTAGCGCGTCGGGAGCATGCTGCAAAAAATAGGGGAAACATTTAAATATTTTCATTTTGGCAGCAAAATCTTTAATGTGTTCCACAAATATAAATTCATATCTCCAGAACCACATGAGCTAGGAATCTTATTTAACTTTCAAGTTGTAGAAGAGGATTGTGCGCTAGTGGCAATTTACATGCTCGTAGCGTGTCGGGAGCATGCTGCCAAAAATCGGGGAAACATTTAAACATTTTCATTTTGGCAGCAAAATCTTCAATGTGTTTCACAAATATAAATTCATATCTCGAGAACCACATCAGGTAGGAATCTAATTTAAATTTCAAGTTGTAGAAGAGGACCGTGCGCTCGTGTGTGCCTATTTGCATGCTTGTAGCACGTCGGGAACATGCGGTAAGAAATCAGGAAATCACTTTCATTTTGACAGCAAAATCTTTAATGTGTTCCACAAACATAAATTCATATCTCTAGAACTGAGCTAGGAAGCTCATTTAACTTTCAAGTTATAGAGGCAGAGAGTGCGCTCTTGTGTGCCAATTTGCATGCTCATAGCACATCGGGAACATGCTGAAAAAAATCGGGGAATCATTTAAACATTTTCATTTTAGCAGCAAATTCTTTAATGTGTTTCACAAATATAAATTCATATCTCTAGAACCACATAAGTTAGGAATCTAATTTAACTTTCAGGCTGTAGAAGATGATCGTGCGTGCCAATTTGCATGCTCGTTGCTTGTCAGGAACATGCTGAAAAAAAATCGGGGAATCATTTAAACATTTTCATTTTAGCAGCAAATTTTTAATTTGTGTTTCACAAATATAAATTCATATGCCTAGAACCCCATGAGCTAGGAATCTCATTTAATTTCAAGTGGTAGAGGAGGATCGTGCGCTCTTGTGTGCCAATTTGCATGCTTGTAGCACATCAGTAACATGCTGCAAAAAATCGGGGAAATATTTAAACATTTTCATTTTGGCAGCAAAATCTTTAATGTGTACCACAAACATAAATTCATATCTCTAAAACCACATGAGCTAGGAATCTTATTTAACTTTCAAGTTGTAGAAGAGGATCGTGCGCTAGTGGCAATTTACATGCTCGTAGCATGTCGGGAGCATGCTGCAAAAAATCGGGGAAACATTTAAACATTTTCATTTTGGCAGCAAAATCTTTAATGTGTTCCACAAATATAAATTCATATCTCCAGAACCACATAAGCTAGGAATCTCATTTAACTTTCAAGTTGTAGAAGAGGATTGTGCGCTCGTGCCAATTTGCATGCTCGTAGCGTGTCGGGAGCATTCTGCAAAAAATCGGGGAAATATTTAAACATTTTCATTTTGGCAGCATAATCTTTAATGTGTTCCACAAATATAAACTCATATCTCTAGAACCACATGAGCTAGGAATCTGATTTAACTTTCAGGTTGTAGAGGAGGAAGGTGCGCTTGTGTGTGCCAATTTGCATGCTCATAGCATGTCAGGAACATGCTGCACAAATTTGGGGAATCATTTAAACATTTTCATTTTGGCAGCAAAATCTTTAATGTGTTCCACAAACATAAATTCATATCTCTAGAACCCCATGAGCTAGGAATCGCATTTAACTTTCAAGTTGTAGAAGAGGATCGTGCGCTCGTGCCAATTTGCATGCTCGTAGCGCGTCGGGAGCATGCTGCTAAAAATAGGGGAAACATTTAAATATTTTCATTTTGGCAGCAAAATCTTTAATGTGTTCCACAGATATAAATTCGTATCTCCAGACCCACATGAGGTAGGAATATAATTTAACTTTCAGGTTGTGGAAGATGATTCTGCGCTTTTGCGTGCCAATTTGCATGCTCATAGCAAATAAGGAACATGCTGCAAAAAATCGGGGAAACATTTAAACTTTTTCATTTTGGCAGCAAAATCTTTAATGTGTTTCAAAAATATAAATTCATATCTCTAGAACCACATAAGTTAGGAATCTAATTCAACTTTCAGGTTGTAGAAGATTGTGGTGCGCTCGTGCGTGCCAATTTGCATGCTCGTAGCGAATTAGGAACATGCTGAAACAAATCGGGGAAACATTTAAACATTTTCATTTTAGCAGCAAATTCTTTAATGTGTTTCACAAATGTAAATTGATATCTCTAGAACCACATAAGTTAGGAATCTAATTTAACTTTCAGGGACTAGAAGATTATCGTGCGCTCATGCGTACCAATTTGCATGCTAGTAGCTAATCAGGAACATGCTTTAACAAATCGGGGAATCATTTAAACATTTTCATTTAAGCAGCAAATTCTTTAATGTGTTTCACAAATATAAATTCATAGCTCTAGAACCACATGATCTAGGAATCTAATTTAACATTCAGGTTGTAGAAGAGGATCGTGCGTTCGTGTGTGCCAATTTGCATGCTCGTAGCACGTCGGGAACAAGCTGTAAGAAATCAGGGAATCATTTTCATTTTGACAGCAAAATCTTTAATGTGTTCCACAAACATAAATTCATATCTCTAGAACCCCATCACCTAGGAATCTCATTTAACTTTCAAGTTGTAGAAGAGGATTGTGTGCTCGTGCCAATTTGCATGCTCGTAGTACGTCGGGAACATGCTGAAAAAAATCTGGGAATCATTTAAACATTTTCATTTTAGCAGCAAATTCTTTAATGTGTTTCACAAATATAAATTCATATCTCTAGAACCTCATAAGTAAGGAATCTCATTTAACTTTCAGGTTGTAGAAGATGATCGTGCATGCCAATTTGCATGCTCGTAGCTTGTCAGCAACATGCTAAAAAAATATCGGGGAATCATTTAACATTTTCATTTTAGCAGCAAATTCTTAATTTGTGTTTCACAAATATAAATTCAAATCCCTAGAACCCCATGAGCTAGGAATCTCATTTAATTTCAAGTGGTAGAGGAAGATCGTGGGCTCTTGTGTGCCAATTTGCATGCTCGTAGCGCGTCGGGAGCATGCTGCAAAAAATCAGGGAAATATTTAAACATTTTCATTTTGGCAGCAAAATCTTTAATGTGTACCACAAACATAAATTCATATCTCTAAAACCACATGAGCTAGGAATCTTATTTAACTTTCAAGTCGTAGAAGAGGATCGTGCGCTAGTGGCAATTTACATGCTCGTAGCGTGTCGGGAGCATGCTGCAAAAAATCGGGGAAACATTTAAACATTTTCATTTTGGCAGCAAAATCTTTAATGTGTACCACAAACATAAATTCATATCTCTAAAACCACATGAGCTAGGAATCCTATTTAACTTTCAAGTTGTAGAAGAGGATTGTGCGCTAGTGGCAATTTACATGCTCGTAGCGTGTCGGGAGCATGCTGCAAAAAATCGGGGAAACATTTAAACATTTTCATTTTGGCAGCAAAATCTTTAATGTGTTCCACAAATATAAATTCATATCTCCAGAACCACATAAGCTAGGAATCTCATTGAACTTCCAAGTTCTAGTGGAGAATCATGCGCTCTTGTGTGCCAATTTGCATTCTCGTAGCACATCGGGAACATGCTGAAAAAAATCGGGGAATCATTTAAACATTTTCATTTTAGCAGCAAATTCTTTAATGTGTTTCACAAATATAAATTCATATCTCTAGAACCACATAAGTTAGGAATCTAATTTAACTTTCAGGTTGTAGAAGATGATCGTGCGTGCCAATTTGAATGCTCGTAGCTTGTCGGGAACATGCTGAAAAAAATCGGGAAATCATTTAAACATTTTCATTTTAGCAGCAAATTCTTAATTTGTGTTTCACAAATATAAATTCATATCTCTAGAACCACATGAGCTAGGAATCTCATTTAACTTTCAAGTTGTAGAAGAGGATCGTGCACTAGTGGCAATTTACATGCTCGTAGCGTGTCGGGAGCATGCTGCAAAAAATCGGGAAAATATTTAAACATTTTCGTTTTGGCAGCAAAATCTTTAATGCGTTCCAAAAACATAAATTCATATCTCTAGAACCACATGAGCTAGGAATCTCATTTAACTTTCAAGTTGTAGAAGAGGATTGTGCGCTCGTGCCAATTTGCATGCTCGCAGCGTGTCGGGAGCATGCTGCAAAAAAACGGGGAAATATTTAAACATTTTCATTTTGGCAGCATAATCTTTAATGTGTTCCACAAATATAAACTCATATCTCTAGAACCACATGAGCTAGGAATCTGATTTAACTTTCAGGTTGTAGAGGAGGAAGGTGCGCTTGTGTGTGCCAATTTGCATGCTCATAGCACGTCAGGAACATGCTGCACAAAATCGGGGAATCATTTAAACATTTTCATTTTGGCAGCAAAATCTTTAATGTGTTCCACAAACATAAATTCATATCTCTAGAACCACATGAGCTAGGAATCGCATTTAACTTTCAAGTTGTAGAAGAGGATCGTGCGCTCGTGCCAATTTGCATGCTCGTAGCGCGTCGGGAGCATGCTGCAAAAGATAGGGGAAACATTTAAATATTTTCATTTTGGCAGCAAAATCTTTAATGTGTTCCACAAATATAAATTCATATCTCCAGAACCACATGAGCTAGGAATCTTATTTAACTTTCAAGTTGTAGAAGAGGATTGTGCGCTAGTGGCAATTTACATACTCGTAGCGTGTCGGGAGCATGCTGCCAAAAATCGGGGAAACATTTAAACATTTTCATTTTGGCAGCAAAATCTTTAATGTGTGCCACAAACATAAATTCATATCTCTAGAACCCCATGAGCTAGGAATCTCATTTAACTTTCAAGTTGTAGAAGAGGATCGTGCGCTGGTACCAATTTGCATGCTCGTAGCGTGTCGTGAGCATGCTGCAAAAAATCGGGGAAACATTTAAACATTTTCATTTTGGCAGCAAAATCTTCAATGTGTTTCACAAATATAAATTCATATCTCGAGAACCACATCAGGTAGGAATCTAATTTAAATTTCAAGTTGTAGAAGAGGATCGTGCGCTCGTGTGTGCCAATTTGCATGCTTGTAGCGCATCGGGAACATGCGGTAAGAAATCAGGAAATCACTTTCATTTTGACAGCAAAATCTTTAATGTGTTCCACAAACATAAATTCTTATCTCTAGAACTGAGCTAGGAATCTCATTTAACTTTCAAGTTATAGAGGCGGAGAGTGCGCTCTTGTGTGCCAATTTGCATGCTCATAGCACATCGGGAACATGCTGAAAAAAATCGGGGAATCATTTAAACATTTTCATTTTAGCAGCAAATTCTTTAATGTGTTTCACAAATATAAATTCATATCTCTAGAACCACATAAGTTAGGAATCTAATTCAACTTTCAGGTTGTAGAAGATTGTGGTGCGCTCGTGCGTGCCAATTTGCATGCTCGTAGCAAATTAGGAACATGCTGAAACAAATCGGGGAATCATTTAAACATTTTCATTTTAGCAGCAAATTCTTTAATGTGTTTCACAAATGTAAATTCATATCTCTAGAACCACATAAGTTAGGAATCTAATTTAACTTTCAGGCACTAGAAGATTATCGTGCGCTCAAGCGTGCCAATTTGCATGCTAGTAGCTAATCAGAAACATGCTTTAACAAATCGGGGAATCATTTAAACATTTTCATTTAAGCAGCAAATTCTTTAATGTGTTTCACAAATATAAATTCATATCACTAGAACCACATGATCTAGGAATCTAATTTAACATTCAGGTTGTAGAAGAGGATCGTGCATTCGTGTGTGCCAATTTGCATGCTCGTAGCACGTCGGGAACAAGCTGTAAGAAATCAGGGAATCATTTTCATTTTGACAGCAAAATCTTTAATGTGTTCCACAAACATAAATTCATATCTCTAGAACCCCATCACCTAGGAATCTCATTTAACTTTCAAGTTGTAGAAGAGGATTGTGTGCTCGTGCCAATTTGCATGCTCGTAGTACGTCGGGAACATGCTGAAAACAATCTGGGAATCATTTAAACATTTTCATTTTAGCAGCAAATTCTTTAATGTGTTTCACAAATATAAATTCATATCTCTAGAACCTCATAAGTAAGGAATCTCATTTAACTTTCAGGTTGTAGAAGATGATCGTGCATGCCAATTTGCATGCTCGTAGCTTGTCAGCAACATGCTAAAAAAATATCGGGGAATCATTTAAACATTTTCATTTTAGCAGCAAATTCTTAATTTGTGTTTCACAAATATAAATTTAAATCCCTAGAACCCCATGAGCTAGGAATCTCATTTAATTTCAAGTGGTAGAGGAAGATCGTGCGCTCTTGTGTGCCAATTTGCATGCTCGTAGCACATCAGTAAAATGCTGCAAAAAATCGGGGAAATATTTAAACATTTTCATTTTGGCAGCAAAATCTTTAATGTGTACCACAAACATAAATTCATATCTCTAAAACCACATGAGCTAGGAATCTTATTTAAGTTTCAAGTTGTAGAAGAGGATCGTGCGCTAGTGGCAATTTACATGCTCGTAGCGTGTCGGGAGCATGCTGCAAAAAATCGGGGAAACATTTAAACATTTTCATTTTGGCAGCAAAATCTTTAATGTGTACCACAAACATAAATTCATATCTCTAAAACCACATGAGCTAGGAATCTTATTTAACTTTCAAGTTGTAGAAGAGGATCGTGCGCTAGTGGCAATTTACATGCTCGTAGCGTGTCGGGAGCATGCTGCAAAAAATCGGGGAAACATTTAAACATTTTCATTTTGGCAGCAAAATCTTTAATGTGTTCCACAAATATAAATTCATATCTCCAGAACCACATAAGCTAGGAATCTCTTGAACTTCCAAGTTCTAGAGGAGAATCATGCGCTTTTGTGTGCCAATTTGCATTCTCGTAGCACATCGGGAACATGCTGATAAAAATCGGGGAATCATTTAAACATTTTCATTTTAGCAGCAAATTCTTTAATGTGTTTCACAAATATAAATTCATATCTCTAGAACCACATAAGTTAGGAATCTAATTTAACTTTCAGGTTGTAGAAGATGATAGTGCATGCCAATTTGAATGCTCGTAGCTTGTCGGGAACATGCTGAAAAAAATCGGGAAATCATTTAAACATTTTCATTTTAGCAGCAAATTCTTAATTTTTGTTTCACAAATATAAATTCATATCTCTAGAACCACATGAGCTAGGAATCTCATTTAACTTTCAAGTTGTAGAAGAGGATCGTGCACTAGTGGCAATTTACATGCTCATAGCGTGTCGGGAGCATGCTGCAAAAAAGCGGGGAAATATTTAAACATTTTCGTTTTGGCAGCAAAATCTTTAATGTGTTCCAAAAACATAAATTCATATCTCTAGAACCACATGAGCTAGGAATCTCATTTAACTTTCAAGTTGTAGAAGAGGATTGTGCGCTCGTGCCAATTTGCATGCTCGCAGCGTGTCGGGAGCATGCTGCAAAAAAACGGGGAAATATTTAAACATTTCCATTTTGGCAGCATAATCTTTAATGTGTTCCACAAATATAAACTCATATCTCTAGAACCACATGAGCTAGGAATCTGATTTAACTTTCAGGTTGTAGAGGAGGAAGGTGCGCTTGTGTGTGCCAATTTGCATGCTCATAGCACGTCAGGAACATGCTGCACAAAATCGGGAAATCATTTAAACATTTTCATTTTGGCAGCAAAATCTTTAATGTGTTCCACAAACATAAATTCATATCTCTAGAACCCCATGAGCTAGGAATCGCATTTAACTTTCAAGTTGCAGAAGAGGATCGTGCGCTCGTGCCAATTTGCATTCTCGTAGCGCGTCGGGAGCATGCTCAAAAAATAGGGGAAACATTTAAATATTTTCATTTTGGCATCAAAATCTTTAATGTGTTCCACAGATATAAATTTGTATCTCCAGACCCACATGAGGTAGGAATATAATTTAACTTTCAGGTTGTGGAAGTTTATTCTGCGCTCTTGCGTGCCAATTTGCATGCTCATAGCACATCGGGAACATGCTGCAAAAAATCGGGGAAACATTTAAACTTTTTCATTTTGGCAGCAAAATCTTTAATGTGTTTCAAAAATATAAATTCATATCTCTAGAACCACATAAGTTAGGAATCTAATTAAACTTTCAGGTTGTAGAAGATTGTGGTGCGCTTGTGCGTGCCAATTTGCATGCTCGTAGCGAATTAGGAACATGCTGAAACAAATCGGGGAATCATTTAAACATTTTCATTTTAGCAGCAAATTCTTTAATGTGTTTCACAAATGTAAATTCATATCTCTAGAACCACATAAGTTAGGAATCTAATTTAACTTTCAGGGACTAGAAGATTATCGTGCACTCATGCGTGCCAATTTGCATGCTAGTAGCTAATCAGGAACATGCTTTAACAAATCGGGGAATCATTTAAACATTTTCATTTAAGCAGCAAATTCTTTAATGTGTTTCACAAATATAAATTCATATCACTAGAACCACATGATCTAGGAATCTAATTTAACATCCAGGTTGTAGAAGAGGATCGTGCATTCGTGTGTGCCAATTTGCATGCTCGTAGCACGTCGGGAACAAGCTGTAAGAAATCAGGGAATCATTTTCATTTTGACAGCAAAATCTTTAATGTGTTCCACAAACATAAATTCATATCTCTAGAACCCCATCACCTAGGAATCTCATTTAACTTTCAAGTTGTAGAAGAGGATTGTGTGCTCGTGCCAATTTGCATGCTCGTAGTACGTCGGGAACATGCTGAAAACAATCTGGGAATCATTTAAACATTTTCATTTTAGCAGCAAATTCTTTAATGTGTTTCACAAATATAAATTCATATCTCTAGAACCTCATAAGTAAGGAATCTCATTTAACTTTCAGGTTGTAGAAGATGATCGTGCATGCCAATTTGCATGATCGCAGCTTGTCAGCAACATGCTAAAAAAATATCGGGGAATCATTTAAACATTTTCATTTTAGCAGCAAATTCTTAATTTGTGTTTCACAAATATAAATTCAAATCCCTAGAAGCCCATGAGCTAGGAATCTCATTTAATTTCAAGTGGTAGAGGAAGATCGTGCGCTCTTGTGTGGCAATTTGCATGCTCGTAGCACATCAGTAACATGCTGCAAAAAATCGGGGAAATATTTAAACATTTTCATTTTGGCAGCAAAATCTTTAATGTGTACCACAAACATAAATTCATATCTCTAAAACCACATGAGCTAGGAATCTTATTTAAGTTTCAAGTTGTAGAAGAGGATCGGCGCTAGTGGCAATTTACATGCTCGTAGCATGTCGGGAGCATGCTGCAAAAAATCGGGGAAACATTTAAACATTTTCATTTTGGCAGCAAAATCTTCAATGTGTTTCACAAATATAAATTCATATCTCTAGAACCACATAAGTTAGGAATCTAATTTAACTTTCAGGTTGTAGAAGATGATCGTGCATGCCAATTTGAATGCTCGTAGCTTGTCGGGAACATGCTGAAAAAAATCGGGAAATCATTTAAACATTTTCATTTTAGCAGCAAATTCTTAATTTTTGTTTCACAAATATAAATTCATATCTCTAGAACCACATGAGCTAGGAATCTCATTTAACTTTCAAGTTGTAGAAGAGGATCGTGCACTAGTGGCAATTTACATGCTCATAGCGTGTCGGGAGCATGCTGCAAAAAATCGGGGAAATATTTAAACATTTTCGTTTTGGCAGCAAAATCTTTAATGTGTTCCAAAAACATAAATTCATATCTCTAGAACCACATGAGCTAGGAATCTCATTTAACTTTCAAGTTGTAGAAGAGGATTGTGCGCTCGTGCCAATTTGCATGCTCGCAGCGTGTCGGGAGCATGCTGCAAAAAAACGGGGAAATATTTAAACATTTTCATTTTGGCAGCATAATCTTTAATGTGTTCCACAAATATAAACTCATATCTCTAGAACCACATGAGCTAGGAATCTGATTTAACTTTCAGGTTGTAGAGGAGGAAGGTGCGCTTGTGTGTGCCAATTTGCATGCTCATAGCACGTCAGGAACATGCTGCACAAAATCGGGAAATCATTTAAACATTTTCATTTTGGCAGCAAAATCTTTAATGTGTTCCACAAACATAAATTCATATCTCTAGAACCACATGAGCTAGAAATCGCATTTAACTTTCAAGTTGTAGAAGAGGATCGTGCGCTCGTGCCAATTTGCATGCTCGTAGCGCGTCGGGAGCATGCTGCAAAAAATAGGGGAAACATTTAAATATTTTCATTTTGGCAGCAAAATCTTTAATGTGTTCCACAAATATAAATTCATATCTCCAGAACCACATGAGCTAGGAATCTTATTTAACTTTCAAGTTGTAGAAGAGGATTGTGCGCTAGTGGCAATTTACATGCTCGTAGCGTGTCGGGAGCATGCTGCCAAAAATCGGGGAAACATTTAAACATTTTCATTTTGGCAGCAAAATCTTCAATGTGTTTCACAAATATAAATTCATATCTCGAGAACCACATCAGGTAGGAATCTAATTTAAATTTCAAGTTGTAGAAGAGGACCGTGCGCTCGTGTGTGCCTATTTGCATGCTTGTAGCACGTCGGGAACATGCGGTAAGAAATCAGGAAATCACTTTCATTTTGACAGCAAAATCTTTAATGTGTTCCACAAACATAAATTCATATCTCTAGAACTGAGCTAGGAAGCTCATTTAACTTTCAAGTTATAGAGGCAGAGAGTGCGCTCTTGTGTGCCAATTTGCATGCTCATAGCACATCGGGAACATGCTGAAAAAAATCGGGGAATCATTTAAACATTTTCATTTTAGCAGCAAATTCTTTAATGTGTTTCACAAATATAAATTCATATCTCTAGAACCACATAAGTTAGGAATCTAATTTAACTTTCAGGCTGTAGAAGATGATCGTGCGTGCCAATTTGCATGCTCGTTGCTTGTCAGGAACATGCTGAAAAAAAATCGGGGAATCATTTAAACATTTTCATTTTAGCAGCAAATTTTTAATTTGTGTTTCACAAATATAAATTCATATGCCTAGAACCCCATGAGCTAGGAATCTCATTTAATTTCAAGTGGTAGAGGAGGATCGTGCGCTCTTGTGTGCCAATTTGCATGCTTGTAGCACATCAGTAACATGCTGCAAAAAATCGGGGAAATATTTAAACATTTTCATTTTGGCAGCAAAATCTTTAATGTGTACCACAAACATAAATTCATATCTCTAAAACCACATGAGCTAGGAATCTTATTTAACTTTCAAGTTGTAGAAGAGGATCGTGCGCTAGTGGCAATTTACATGCTCGTAGCATGTCGGGAGCATGCTGCAAAAAATCGGGGAAACATTTAAACATTTTCATTTTGGCAGCAAAATCTTTAATGTGTTCCACAAATATAAATTCATATCTCCAGAACCACATAAGCTAGGAATCTCATTTAACTTTCAAGTTGTAGAAGAGGATTGTGCGCTCGTGCCAATTTGCATGCTCGTAGCGTGTCGGGAGCATTCTGCAAAAAATCGGGGAAATATTTAAACATTTTCATTTTGGCAGCATAATCTTTAATGTGTTCCACAAATATAAACTCATATCTCTAGAACCACATGAGCTAGGAATCTGATTTAACTTTCAGGTTGTAGAGGAGGAAGGTGCGCTTGTGTGTGCCAATTTGCATGCTCATAGCATGTCAGGAACATGCTGCACAAATTTGGGGAATCATTTAAACATTTTCATTTTGGCAGCAAAATCTTTAATGTGTTCCACAAACATAAATTCATATCTCTAGAACCCCATGAGCTAGGAATCGCATTTAACTTTCAAGTTGTAGAAGAGGATCGTGCGCTCGTGCCAATTTGCATGCTCGTAGCGCGTCGGGAGCATGCTGCTAAAAATAGGGGAAACATTTAAATATTTTCATTTTGGCAGCAAAATCTTTAATGTGTTCCACAGATATAAATTCGTATCTCCAGACCCACATGAGGTAGGAATATAATTTAACTTTCAGGTTGTGGAAGATGATTCTGCGCTTTTGCGTGCCAATTTGCATGCTCATAGCAAATAAGGAACATGCTGCAAAAAATCGGGGAAACATTTAAACTTTTTCATTTTGGCAGCAAAATCTTTAATGTGTTTCAAAAATATAAATTCATATCTCTAGAACCACATAAGTTAGGAATCTAATTCAACTTTCAGGTTGTAGAAGATTGTGGTGCGCTCGTGCGTGCCAATTTGCATGCTCGTAGCGAATTAGGAACATGCTGAAACAAATCGGGGAAACATTTAAACATTTTCATTTTAGCAGCAAATTCTTTAATGTGTTTCACAAATGTAAATTGATATCTCTAGAACCACATAAGTTAGGAATCTAATTTAACTTTCAGGGACTAGAAGATTATCGTGCGCTCATGTGTACCAATTTGCATGCTAGTAGCTAATCAGGAACATGCTTTAACAAATCGGGGAATCATTTAAACATTTTCATTTAAGCAGCAAATTCTTTAATGTGTTTCACAAATATAAATTCATAGCTCTAGAACCACATGATCTAGGAATCTAATTTAACATTCAGGTTGTAGAAGAGGATCGTGCGTTCGTGTGTGCCAATTTGCATGCTCGTAGCACGTCGGGAACAAGCTGTAAGAAATCAGGGAATCATTTTCATTTTGACAGCAAAATCTTTAATGTGTTCCACAAACATAAATTCATATCTCTAGAACCCCATCACCTAGGAATCTCATTTAACTTTCAAGTTGTAGAAGAGGATTGTGTGCTCGTGCCAATTTGCATGCTCGTAGTACGTCGGGAACATGCTGAAAAAAATCTGGGAATCATTTAAACATTTTCATTTTAGCAGCAAATTCTTTAATGTGTTTCACAAATATAAATTCATATCTCTAGAACCTCATAAGTAAGGAATCTCATTTAACTTTCAGGTTGTAGAAGATGATCGTGCATGCCAATTTGCATGCTCGTAGCTTGTCAGCAACATGCTAAAAAAATATCGGGGAATCATTTAACATTTTCATTTTAGCAGCAAATTCTTAATTTGTGTTTCACAAATATAAATTCAAATCCCTAGAACCCCATGAGCTAGGAATCTCATTTAATTTCAAGTGGTAGAGGAAGATCGTGGGCTCTTGTGTGCCAATTTGCATGCTCGTAGCGCGTCGGGAGCATGCTGCAAAAAATCAGGGAAATATTTAAACATTTTCATTTTGGCAGCAAAATCTTTAATGTGTACCACAAACATAAATTCATATCTCTAAAACCACATGAGCTAGGAATCTTATTTAACTTTCAAGTCGTAGAAGAGGATCGTGCGCTAGTGGCAATTTACATGCTCGTAGCGTGTCGGGAGCATGCTGCAAAAAATCGGGGAAACATTTAAACATTTTCATTTTGGCAGCAAAATCTTTAATGTGTACCACAAACATAAATTCATATCTCTAAAACCACATGAGCTAGGAATCCTATTTAACTTTCAAGTTGTAGAAGAGGATCGTGCGCTAGTGGCAATTTACATGCTCGTAGCGTGTCGGGAGCATGCTGCAAAAAATCGGGGAAACATTTAAACATTTTCATTTTGGCAGCAAAATCTTTAATGTGTTCCACAAATATAAATTCATATCTCCAGAACCACATAAGCTAGGAATCTCATTGAACTTCCAAGTTCTAGTGGAGAATCATGCGCTCTTGTGTGCCAATTTGCATTCTCGTAGCACATCGGGAACATGCTGAAAAAAATCGGGGAATCATTTAAACATTTTCATTTTAGCAGCAAATTCTTTAATGTGTTTCACAAATATAAATTCATATCTCTAGAACCACATAAGTTAGGAATCTAATTTAACTTTCAGGTTGTAGAAGATGATCGTGCGTGCCAATTTGAATGCTCGTAGCTTGTCGGGAACATGCTGAAAAAAATCGGGAAATCATTTAAACATTTTCATTTTAGCAGCAAATTCTTAATTTGTGTTTCACAAATATAAATTCATATCTCTAGAACCACATGAGCTAGGAATCTCATTTAACTTTCAAGTTGTAGAAGAGGATCGTGCACTAGTGGCAATTTACATGCTCGTAGCGTGTCGGGAGCATGCTGCAAAAAATCAGGAAAATATTTAAACATTTTCGTTTTGGCAGCAAAATCTTTAATGTGTTCCAAAAACATAAATTCATATCTCTAGAACCACATGAGCTAGGAATCTCATTTAACTTTCAAGTTGTAGAAGAGGATTGTGCGCTCGTGCCAATTTGCATGCTCGCAGCGTGTCGGGAGCATGCTGCAAAAAAACGGGGAAATATTTAAACATTTTCATTTTGGCAGCATAATCTTTAATGTGTTCCACAAATATAAACTCATATCTCTAGAACCACATGAGCTAGGAATCTGATTTAACTTTCAGGTTGTAGAGGAGGAAGGTGCGCTTGTGTGTGCCAATTTGCATGCTCATAGCACGTCAGGAACATGCTGCACAAAATCGGGGAATCATTTAAACATTTTCATTTTGGCAGCAAAATCTTTAATGTGTTCCACAAACATAAATTCATATCTCTAGAACCACATGAGCTAGGAATCGCATTTAACTTTCAAGTTGTAGAAGAGGATCGTGCGCTCGTGCCAATTTGCATGCTCGTAGCGCGTCGGGAGCATGCTGCAAAAGATAGGGGAAACATTTAAATATTTTCATTTTGGCAGCAAAATCTTTAATGTGTTCCACAAATATAAATTCATATCTCCAGAACCACATGAGCTAGGAATCTTATTTAACTTTCAAGTTGTAGAAGAGGATTGTGCGCTAGTGGCAATTTACATGCTCGTAGCGTGTCGGGAGCATGCTGCCAAAAATCGGGGAAACATTTAAACATTTTCATTTTGGCAGCAAAATCTTTAATGTGTGCCACAAACATAAATTCATATCTCTAGAACCCCATGAGCTAGGAATCTCATTTAACTTTCAAGTTGTAGAAGAGGATCGTGCGCTGGAACCAATTTGCATGCTCGTAGCGTGTCGGGAGCATGCTGCAAAAAATCGGGGAAACATTTAAACATTTTCATTTTGGCAGCAAAATCTTCAATGTGTTTCACAAATATAAATTCATATCTCGAAAACCACATCAGGTAGGAATCTAATTTAAATTTCAAGTTGTTGAAGAGGATCGTGCGCTCGTGTGTGCCAATTTGCATGCTTGTAGCGCGTCGGGAACATGCGGTAAGAAATCAGGAAATCACTTTCATTTTGACAGCAAAATCTTTAATGTGTTCCAAAACATAAATTCATATCTCTAGAACTGAGCTAGGAATCTCATTTAACTTTCAAGTTATAGAGGCGGAGAGTGCGCTCTTGTGTGCCAATTTGCATGCTCATAGCACATCGGGAACATGCTGAAACAAATCGGGGAATCATTTAAACATTTTCATTTTAGCAGCAAATTCTTTAATGTGTTTCACAAATATAAATTCATATCTCTAGAACCACATAAGTTAGGAATCTAATTTAACTTTCAGGTTGTAGAAGATGATCATGTGTGCCAATTTGCATGCTCGTTGCTTGTCGGGAACATGCTGAAAAAAAATCGGGGAATCATTTAAACATTTTCATTTTAGCAGCAAATTTTTAATTTGTGTTTCACAAATATAAATTCATATGCCTAGAACCCCATGAGCTAGGAATCTCATTTAATTTCAAGTGGTAGAGGAGGATTGTGCGCTCTTGTGTGCCAATTTGCATGCTTGTAGCACATCAGTAACATGCTGCAAAAAATCGGGGAAATATTTAAACATTTTCATTTTGCCAGCAAAATCTTTAATGTGTACCACAAACATAAATTCATATGTCGAAAACCACATGAGCTAGGAATCTTATTTAACTTTCAAGTTGTAGAAGAGGATCGTGTGAAGTGGCAATTTACATGCTCGTAGCGTGTCGGGAGCATGCTGCAAAAAATCGGGGAAACATTTAAACATTTTCATTTTGGCAGCAAAATCTTTAATGTGTTCCACAAATATAAATTCATATCTCCAGAACCACATAAGCTAGGAATCACATTTAACTTTCAAGTTGTAGAAGAGGATTGTGCGCTCGTGCCAATTTGCATGCTCGTAGCGTGTCGGGAGCATGCTGCAAAAAATCGGGGAAATATTTAAACATTTTCATTTTGCCAGCATAATCTTTAATGTGTTCCACAAATATAAACTCATATCTCTAGAACCACATGAGCTAGGAATCTGATTTAACTTTCAGGTTGTAGAGGAGGAAGGTGCGCTTGTGTGTGCCAATTTGCATGCTCATAGCACGTCAGGAACATGCTGCACAAAATCGGGGAATCATTTAAACATTTTCGTTTTGGCAGCAAAATCTTTAATGTGTTCCACAAACATAAATTCATATCTCTAGAGCCACATGAGCTAGGAATCTGATTTAACTTTCAAGTTGTAGAAGAGGATCGTGCGCTAGTGGCAATTTACATGCTCGTAGCGTGTCGGGAGCATGCTGCAAAAAATCGGGGAAACATTTAAACATTTTCATTTTAGCAGCAAAATCTTTAATGTGTTCCACAGATATAAATTCGTATCTCCAGAACCACATGAGGTAGGAATCTAATTTAACTTTCAGGTTGTGGAAGATGATCCTGCGCTCTTGCGTGCCAATTTGCATGCTCGAAGCGAATCAGGAACATGCTGCAAAAAATCGGGGAAACATTTAAACTTTTTCATTTTGGCAGTAAAATCTTTAATGTGTTTCAAAAATATAAATTCATATCTCTAGAACCACATAAGTTAGGAATCTAATTCAACTTTCAGGTTGTAGAAGATTGTCGTGCGCTTGTGCGTGCCAATTTGCATGCTCATAGCACATCAGGAACATGCTGCAAAAAATCGGGGAAACATTTAAACATTTTTATTTTGGTAGCAAAATCTTAATTTGTGTTTCACAAATATAAATTCATATCCCTAGAACCCCATGAGTTAGGAATCTCATTTAATTTCAAGTTGTAGAGGAGGACCGTGTGCTTTTGTGTGCCAATTTGCATGCTCGTAGCACATCAGGAACATGCTGCAATAAATCGGGGAAATATTTAAACATTTTCATTTTCGCAGCAAAATCTTTAATGTGTACCACAAACATAAATTCATATCTCTAGAGGATCGTGCACTAGTGGCAATTTACATGCTCGTAGCGTGTCGGGAGCATGCTGCAAAAAATCGGGGAAACATTTAAACATTTTCATTTTAGCAGCAAAATCTTTAATGTGTTCCACAGACTTTCAGGTTGTAGAAAATTGTCGTGCGCTTGTGCGTGCCAATTTGCATGCTCGTAGCGAATTAGGAACATGCTGCAAAAAATCGGGGAATCATTTAAACTTTTTCATTTTGGCAGCAAAATCTTTAATGTGTTTCAAAAATATAAATTCATATCTCTAGAACCACATAAGTTAGGAATCTAATTCAACTTTCATGTTGTGGAAGATGATCCTGCGCTCTTGCGTGCCAATTTGCATGCTCGTAGCGAATCAGGAACATGCTGCAAAAAATCGGGGAAACATTTAAACTTTTTCATTTTGGCAGCAAAATCTTTAATGTGTTTCAAAAATATAAATTCATTTCTCTAGAACCACATGATCTAGGAATCTAATTTAACATTCAGGTTGTAGAAGAGGATCGTGCGTTCGTGTGTGCCAATTTGCATGCTCGTAGCGTGTCGGGAGCATGCTGCAAAACATCGGGGAAACATTTAAACATTTTCATTTTGGCAGCAAAATCTTTAATGTGTTCCACAGATATAAATTCGTATCTCCAGAACCACATCAGGTAGGAATCTAATTTAACTTTCAGGTTGTAGAAGATGATCCTGCGTTCGCGCGTGCCAATTTGCATGCTCGTAGCGCATCGGGAACATGCTGCAAAAAATCGCGGAAACATTTAAACTTTTTCATTTTGTCATCAAAATCTTTAATGTGTTCCACAAACATAAATTCATATCTCTAGAACCACATGAGCTAGGAATCTCATTTAACTTTCAAGTTGTAGAAGATGATCGTGCACTCGAACGTGCCAATTTGATTGCTCGTTGCGAACATGCTGAAACTAATCGGGGAACCATTAAACATCTTCATTTTGCCAGCAAAGTATTTAATGTGTTCCACAAATATAAATTAATATCTCTAAAACCACATAAGCTAGGAATCTAATTTAACTAACAGGTTGTAGAGGATGATCGTGCACTCTTGTGTGCCAATTTGCATGCTCGTAGCACGTCGGGAACATGCTGAAAGAAATTGGGGAATCATTTAAACATTTTCATTTTAGCAGCAAATTCTTTAATATGTTACACAAATATAAATTAATATCTCTGAAACCACATAAGCTAGGAATTTAATTTAATAAACAGGTTCTAGAGGATGATTGTGCGCTCTTGTGTGGCAATTTGCATGCTTGTAGCACGTCGGGAACATGCAGAAAGAAATTGGGGAATCATTCAAACATTTTCATTTTGGCAGCAAAGTTTTTAATGTGTTCCACAAATATAAATTAATATCTCTAAAACCACATAAGCTAGGAATCTAATTTAAGTAACAGGTTGTAGAGGATGATTGTGCGCTCTTGTGTGCCACTTTGCATGCTCGTAGCGCATCGGGAACATGTTGAAAAAAATCGGGGAACTATTTAAACATTTTCATTTTGGCAGCAAAGTTTTTAATGTGTTCCACAAATATAAATTATTATCTCTAAAACCACATAAGCTAGGAATCTAATTTAAGTAACAGGTTGTAGAAGACTATCGTGCGCTCTTGTGTGCCAATTTGCATGCTCGTAGCACATCGGGAACATGTTGAAAGAAATCAAGGAACCATTTAAATATTTTCATTTTAGCAGCAAATTCTTTAATATGTTACACAAATATAAATTAATATCTCTGAAACCACATAAGCTAGGAATCTAATTTAACAAACAGGTTGTAGAGGATGATCGTGCGCTCTTGTGTGCCAATTTCATGCTTGTAGCACGTCGAGAACATGCATAAGGAATTTGGGGAATCATTCAAACATTTTCATTTTGGCAGCAAAGTATTTAATGTGTTTCACAAATATAAATTAATATCTCTAAAACCACATAATCTCTACAACAGATAATGGTTCTGCTTATACCAGGTACCAACAGTAACAACAATCATGATCAATATATACCATCAATCTATGAGCTGATGATGGGCAGTAAAGCAAGAGGTCTGCTACTGAGACAAGTAGAACCTTCTTACTTTAAAAAAATTAAATTTAAGACCTTTATAGACGCCCGGAAAATTTGGAATAGAATTACTAAAATGCTCTCAATTTCAAAATACACTACATATACACCGTTATGGGATAGCGCAGTCATACCGCAATACCTCAATGATAATATAACAAGGCGGTGGGCGAAGCAGGGCATCATAACCATTGGGGATTTCTTGGATAGTGAGGGCAAAACAACATTTGATGAATTATATGTGAAATATCATATCCAACCCACAGACTATTTAAAATTTATTCAAATTTATACAAGTCTTAGACAAATTAAATCCGATATAGAACTTAAACCCATACCACTTCTAGACCTTATAGGAAAATACCGTACCAGAATAAGTAGTCTATACGACATCTTCATAAGAAATCACCCCGACGACCTTGAACATATAGAAACTAGCTGGGCTTATAAATTGAATAATGTCAATGTAGATATAGATATGACTCTGTACCTGTCTTCTAAAGTTCTACTCGCCTCTAATTTAAAGGCCCAAGTTTACAAAACTACATTCAATTTATATTACACCCCCTTCAAACTGTTCTCCTGGGGTAAGATAGAACATGATAAGTGTCCCAGATGTACTCTAGGTCCTGCTGACCTTATACACATGTTTTCGGACTGCCCTAAACTAGAACAGCTTAAAAACGCCATCATTAGGTATTGGGCCGAAATTTTTGGGCATGAGATAAAAACTTCAACCACTTTGTTTTTGCTAGGATATGATGATTCTCTCGGTCTCACCAACCTAGAAATTCCTGCTATATACATAGGTACTGCGGTTTTTCGAATAATCTTAGCAACAAGATGGAAAGATCCCGAAGCACCAACTTTCCAGGGATGGCTTAATAGACTATTAGCAATATACAAGCAGGAAATAGCTATCTATGGAGCCAGAGGGAAAAAGTCTCGACTTTACGGGGAACAAGTTTGGTCACCAATAGCCAATTGGTATGAGCCACTGAGGGACTAATTTGATTCTCCTGTTAAACATAAGTATATACGTATATATGAAGGTTTTGTTCACTATAAATGCCTTATTGTATTTCAGGTGAACTTCGCTCTTTAATGTTAAATTTATCCATAAAAATGGCTTTCCTCTCTTCCTCCTCTTCGTTCGCTTCAAGAAAGGTAATTGAATTCCTATTTTTGTTGACTGCTTTATTTAACTGCCTAGTATTTGTTATTTGTCCTGCCACACCTCAAAGTCTTGATCATTATTGCTTTTTTGTATCTCTTGAATCTGCTCAATAAAAAATTTAAAAAAAAAAAAAAAAAAACACATAATCTAGGAATCTAATTTAACTAACAGGTTGTAGAAGACTATCGTGCGCTCTTGTGTGCCAATTTGCATGCTCGTAGCACATCGGGAACATGTTGAAAGAAATCAAGGAACCATTTAAATATTTTCATTTTAGCAGCAAATTCTTTAATATGTTACACAAATATAAATTAATATCTCTGAAACCACATAAGCTAGGAATCTAATTTAAGTAACAGGTTCTAGAGGATGATCGTGCGCTCTTGTGTGCCAATTTCATGCTTGTAGCACGTCGAGAACATGCATAAGGAATTTGGGGAATCATTCAAACATTTTCATTTTGGCAGCAAAGTATTTAATGTGTTTCACAAATATAAATTAATATCTCTAAAACCACATAAGCTAGGAATCTAATTTAAGTAACAGGTTCTAGAGGATGATCGTGCGCTCTTGTGTGCCACTTTGCATGCTCATAGCGCATCGGGAACATATTGAAAAAAATCGGGGAACCATTTAAACATTTTCATTTTGGCAGCAACAATGTGTTCCACAAATATAAATTAATATCTCTAAAACCACATAATCCAGGAATCTAATTTAACTAACAGGTTGTAGAGGATGATCGTGCTCTCTTGTTTGCCAATTTGCATGCTCGTATCGCATCGGGAACATGCTGAAAGAAAATTGGGGAAACATTTAAACATTTTCATTTTGGCAGCAAAATCTTTAATGTGTTCCACAAACATAAATTCATTGTCATTTTTAATATTTGCGTTTCTTTTTATAATTTTTTATTGAAAATCTTGTGTCAAAAATACAATTGATACAACCATAAATTGGCACACAAAAAAAAAAAAAGAATATAAATTGGCAAGCAGAAAGAAAAACAATACAGAATTACATGAATAAAATAATTTACACAATACGAAAATCAACCATTACACAAAGTAAAGATTCCAAATTCTATCAAACTTCGTAATCCCGCCTATTCACTGTGCATATCGCATTTCAGACTTTCTAACATTCCTAATTTTTTGCAACCAGGCAGTAAAGAGAGGGACATGAATTGACTTCCAGTTCTGCAGGATTAATGACCTTGCAACTGCCATTGCAATAAATAATAGTTTAACCCACTGTTCTGTCAAACCAAGAGTGAAATCGTAGCCATACAATATTAAATTAACATTATAAGTAATCCGAATCCCACAATACTTTTGCATATATTCG
The DNA here is from genome assembly GCF_964204655.1 of Triturus cristatus. Taxonomy (NCBI): domain Eukaryota; kingdom Metazoa; phylum Chordata; class Amphibia; order Caudata; family Salamandridae; genus Triturus; species Triturus cristatus. The sequence continues at coordinate 45,478,753 of NC_140583.1, read as the reverse complement.
AATATCTCATTCCAAAACGAGATTATTTTAACACAGTTAGCTATAGTGTGTGACCAGTTTGCGGGAGTATATTGCTGGCATCTAAAACAAGTGGCAGTAGTATTGGGAAACATTTTAGCAATGGCAGCAGGGGTACGGTACAGAAGCCATTTACTGAAGAACAGCATTCTTCTCCAATTAGATCCTCGAAGAACACTGAAATTCAGCTTATTTATCATTTTCCAAGTATTAATAGTGAGTACATGATTCTCCTGTTCTTGCCATTTTTTCATTGCTTTTTGACTAAGATCATCCGCAGTATATTTTGCAAGAACACGTTTCCATACCCCTGGCTTCCTCGTCCTACAAATCGTGAACAAATCGTCCCATAGTTGATTAGAGGAACCAATGCTGACTGGCTCAACTTGTACCAACGTTTTAAAAATAAAAGCATATGAACCAAGTAACATAAAGTTCCCAGGAATTAGAAGCTGCATCTCTCCAGGTAACAACCATGTCCCTTCCCTCAAAAAATCTGACAAAGAGTGAAATCCCAAAAGTGCCCATTGTAATACAGTATCAACTCCAATTTTTATTCCTAAATAAAGAAGAGCATTCCTTAAGGGAGTTCTAAGATTAAATTGCGGGAGAGAATATCTTTTAAGAAAGACATCCTGACGCTTAAAAAACCAGAGCATCGTCTTATAACGAGTAAGTTTCGGTAATTTAGGAATATGTAACGGAGAAGGAATCTGAACCTCATGACAAATTCTATTAATAAAGAAATTAATAAACACAGTTGGGGTCTGCATTCCGGATTTAAACCGCTCTAAATATTGAGCAAAATATGCGCTATAGTAATCTTTAATATTGGGTACCGCTAAACCTCCCAAATCTGTATCGGCGTAAAGGATCCGCATTGCGATCCTGGGACTTTTTTTTGCCCATATGAACCCTGTGAATAGTGATTGTACTTTTGAAAAGAAGCTACTGGGCAAAAAACAAGGAATGGCAGAAAATAAAAAGTTAAATAGCGGCAGAATAGACATTTTTATAAGTGCCACTCGCCCTAGTATGGAAAATGGCAACGATTCCCATCTATTAAATAAAGATTGAACCTTGCGTAGAAGAGGATCAAAGTTTAACATAACTAACTCGGAGACAAAAACCGAGTACATAATTCCTAGATACCTCTTCGGTCTAGGATTTATACAGCCGGATAAATCAGTATGTAGCTCAACCTCACCCCCCCCACAGACTAGTATTTCAGTTTTCTTTTTATTAATGCGATAACCACCCAAATGTTCGAATTCCTCAAAAAGTTGAAGAGCGGCAGTTTGAGATTGAATATCCGACTTAATCAGTAATAAAATATCGTCGGCATATAGTTTGATTTTAGCCATAGAGGAAATAGGAGGAGAGATATTTTCGGATTCCCTGATGGCTATGGCTAATGGTTCAATAAAAAAAGCAAAAAGAATAGGGGACAAGGGGCAACCTTGCCTGGTGCCCCGCTGAACCGATACTTTACCAACCATGACTGAGTTAATGATTATATTTGCTTTGGCACCCGTGTACAAATTTTTAATTAAGCTAATAATCTGTGGAGGAATTCCAAAGTGATTTAAAATAGCAAATAAGGTTATCCATACCACTAAGTCAAAAGCTTTTTCCGCGTCTAATAATAAAATTAAAGCGGAAATTTTATTGGTCTGAAAATAATCTAAAGCCTCAACGAGAAAATGTGTATTTGTGACTAATTGTCGACCTGCCACAAAGCCGTTCTGATCCGGGTGAATAAGATCCTTAGCAATATGATTGAAACGTATTGATAATAATTTGGTAAGGATCTTATAATCCGTGTTAAGTAATGTAATAGGCCTATATGAATTGGGATCTTTGGGATCTTTGCCTTTTTTAGGAAAACTCACAACTGTGCCCTCCCCAAAAGAGTCTGGAACTTGCCCACCCATTAACATATAATTAACTAATTGTAGTAGCAAATCCGAATTTTAACTAACATTATCGGAACCACAACATCTTAACGATGTTTTTTACATCTCATGGCAATTTAGACTGCACATAGCCGTCATTAAATCAATGAAGTACATCACTTTCCATAACCGTTAACATATATTTCACACATATCTCTACACATCACACCAAGTAATAACGCACTCGAGGAACACTTTCCCCCCCCTTACATTTTAGCCTTGCTTAGGTTTTACTGCACTCGCAAACAAATGCCATACGAAGTTAATATTTTTTGAATGTCAAATCATTTAAGTTTCTAAAGCCTCCTCATTTTTGATTGTGTTCTCAGGTTTGTCCTCTTTCTGTCTCCATCCCTCTCTCTCTCTCTCTCTTCGTCTCCCTCCCTCTCTCTGTCTCCCTCCTTCTGTCTCCCTCCTTCTCTCTGTCTCCCTCCCTCTCTCCCTCTATCTTCCTCTCTTCGTCTCCCTCTCTCTCTCTCCCTCCATCTCTGTCTCTCTCCGTCTCTGTCTCCCTCCCTATGTCTCTTTCCGTCTGTCTCCCTCTGTCACCCTCCCTCCCTCTGTCAGCCTCCCTCTGTCTGTCTCCCTCTATATGTCTCCATCTATCTCACCTCTCTCTGTCTCCCTCTCTCTGTCTCTCTCTGTCTCCCCCTCTCTTTGTCTCCCTCTGTCTGTCTCCCTATGTCTCCCTCCCGCTGTCTCCCTTTCCCTCTGTCTGCCTCTGTCTCCCTCTATCTGTCTCCCCTCTCTCAGTCTCCCTCTCTGTCTCCCCTATGTCTCCCTCTCTGTCTCTCTCTCTCTCCCCTCTCTCTCTGGCTCCCTCCCTCTGTCTCCCCCCTCTGTCACCCTGTCTCCCTCCCTGTCTGTCTCCCTTTGTCTGTCTCCCTTTCCCTCTGTCTGCCTCGATTGATTGATTGATTGATTGATGTACTTATAGAGCGCAGCTATCACCCTACGGGCATCTTGGCGCTTGCATTGGGAACCCGTCCTGGTTTTTCCCTGTAAGATAACCCGTACTGGGCATCCCCAAGGTGAAAGCCAGGCATCCCGCCGCGGGGGGCCGTTGTGGAGATTAAGCAGGCTTGTTGCCCAGAGCTGCATAGTGTGAACTCGTGCTTAGAGTGGGCACCGAAGCGAGAATTATCGAGTCCGTGGACAATTGGGCTCTGGACCCTGCCGCGTCGGGAATCGAACCCAGGTCCCGGGTCTGATCTCTGCTTCAGGGTATGCCTCCTCTAACCAGTGAGCTACACTTCTGCCTCTGTCTCCCTCTATCTGTCTCCCCTCTCTCAGTCTCCCTCTCTGTCTCCCCTATGTCTCCCTCTCTGTCTCTCTCTCTCTCCCCTCTCTCTCTGGCTCCCTCCCTCTGACTCCCCCCTCTGTCACCCTGTCTCCCTCCCTGTCTGTCTCCCTTTGTCTGTCTCCCTCCCTCTGTCTCCTTCCATCTGTCTCCCTCCATCTCCCTCTGTCTGTCTCCCTCTGTCTCCCCCTAACTCCCTCCCTATGTCTCCCTCTGCCTCCCTCTCTCTCCCTCCCTCTGTCTCCCTCTCTCTCCCTCCATCTCCCTCTCCGTCTCCCTGGCTCTCTGCCTCGGTCTGTCTCTGCCTCTATCTGTCTGTCCCTGTCTCTTCCTCTATCTGTCTCTGTCTCTACCTGTCCCTGTCTCTGTCGCCCTCCGTCTCCCTCTCCGTCTCTCTCCCTCTCGGTCTTTCTCGGTCTCTGTCTGTCTCTGCCTCTATCTGTCTGTCCCTGTCTCTGCCTCTATCTGTCAGTCTGTCCCTGTCTCTGTCTGTCCCTGTTTCTGTCTCTCTCTCTGTCTGTCTCTATCGCTGTCTCTCCCTCTATCTATCTCTGCCTCTATCTGTCCCTGCCTCTCTCTCTGTCTCTCTCTCTCTGTCTTTATCGCTGTCTGTCTCTACCTCTGTCTTTGCTTCTATCTGTCAGTCTGTCCCTGTTTCTGCCTCTATCTGTCCCTGTCTCTATCTGTCCCTGCCTCTGTCTCTGCCTCTATCTGGATCTCTGCCTCTATCTGCCTCTCTGCCTCTATCTGCCTCTCTGCCTCTATGTCGTGCGTGCCAATTTGCATGCTTGTAGCGCGTCGGGAACATGCTGCAAAAAATCGGGGAAACATTTGAACATTTTCATTTTGTCAGCAAAATCTTTAATGTGTTCCACAAACATAAATTCATATCTCTAGAACCACATGAGCAAGGAATCTCATTTAACTTTCAAGTTGTAGAAGATGATCGTGCACTCGAACGTGCCAATTTGATTGCTCGTAGCGCGTCGGGAACATGCTGAAACAAATCGGGGAACCATTAAACATCTTCATTTTGCCAGCAAAGTATTTAATGTGTTCCACAAATATAAATTATTATCTCTAAAACCACATAAGCTAGGAATCTAATTTAACTAACAGGTTGTAGAAGACTATTGTGCGCTCTTGTGTGCCAATTTGCATGCTCGTAGCACATCGGGAACATGCTGAAAGAAATCAAGGAACCATTTAAATATTTTCATTTTAGCAGCAAATTCTTTAACATGTTACACAAATATAAATTAATATCTCTGAAACCACATAAGCTAGGAATCTAATTTAACAAACAGGTTGTAGAGGATGATCGTGCGCTCTTGTGTACCAATTTCATGCTTGTAGCACGTCGAGAACATGCAGAAGGAATTTGGGGAATCATTCAAACATTTTCATTTTGGCAGCAAAGTATTTAATGTGTTCCACAAATATAAATTAATATCTTTAAAACACATCAGCTAGGAATCTAATTTAAGTAACAGGTTCTAGAGGATGATAGTGCGCTCTTGTGTGCCACTTTGCATGCTCATAGCGCATCGGGAACATATAATAATAATAAAAGGGATCTTGTCATGCGCAAACATAGCCCAATGGGCGTCAAGGCGCCTAATTCCAAATCCAGCTCATAACAAAGCTCCTGCAGCTCAACCTGTGTAAGCTCTGGAAAAGCACCAAGTTTTTAGGGCCTTTTTAAACAGCGCTAAAGAAGGCAGGGTCTTCAACTCTATCGGCAAGTTGTTCCAAAGTTGTGGAGCAACAACTGAAAAGGCCCTGGCTCCCCATCTGGTGAGCTTAAAGCGAGGAACAACAAGTTGAAATAACCCCGAAGAGCGCAAACGCCTTGAGGGGTGGTAACGAGTAAGCAGAGAGCTGATAGCGCCTTTAGATTCATCCTCAAGTGCTCTATATGTCAGACACAGAATTTTAAAATAAATTCTGTGCTGAATAGGCAGCCAGTGAAGGTCTCTCCTTGCAGCAGTAGCAGAGGAGGCCCTGGAGAGATCCAGGACAAAGCGTGCGGCAGCGTTCTGCACGATTTGCAGTCGATGTATAAGGCCCTTGTTGGATTCCATGTAAAGAGAGTTGCAATAGTCCAACCTGGAACCAACAAGGGCGACTGCAATCTGCTTGCGAGCTTGAAGTGACAAATAGCTGCGAATTCTATTGAGCGTCCTGATCACGCCCCAGCAGGTCGAAACAGTCCGATTCACCTGTAAGGACATCGAGAGTGAAGTGTCGAACATTACACCCAGATTTCTGGCAGATTGAGATGGAGTCGGGCAGGTACCAAGAGAGGAGGGCCACCACTCACTCGACCAGATCTCTTGGTCCTTCCCAAAGATCAAAACCTCAGTCTTGTCGCCATTTAGCTTCAGGGAGTTGGTAACCATCCAGTCTGCAACACGTTGCATGCAGGACCTGAAGCTAAAGGCAGATGTTATGACAGAGGATTTAGTTAGCGAGACCATGATCTGGGTGTCATCGGCGTATGATACCACCTCCATCCCCTGCGATCTTACTAGCCTAGCAAGGGGGGCCACGTAGATGTTGAACAGGGTGGGACTTAGTGCCGACCCCTGTGGCACCCCACATTGCAGAGACTTTGCAGGGGAGAGGTGGTTGCCGAGCATCACTCTCTGTTCCCTATCAAGGAGAAAGGAATTAAGGAGACTCAGTGCCGAACCAGTGACACCTGCCTCCCTAAGCCGAGATGTTAAAATGGCAGGAGACAGAGTGTCAAATGCGGCTGTGAGGTCCAATAGCACAAGAACAGTAGTTTGTCCAGCATCAACCTTGCGTCGGATGTTATCGACTACAGAGGTGAGGGCAGATTCTGTGCTGTGGTGTTTTCGAAATCCATGCTGGGTAATGTCAAGATACTCCGAGGCTTCAAGAAAAGAGGATAAGAGGATATTGAAAAAAATCGGGGAACCATTTAAACATTTTCATTTTGGCAGCAACAATGTGTTCCACAAATATACATTAATATCTCTAAAACCACATAATCCAGGAATCTAATTTAACTAACAGGTTGTAGAGGATGATCGTGCGCTCTTGTTTGCCAATTTGCATGCTCGTATCGCATCGGGAACATGCTGAAAGAAAATTGGGGAAACATTTAAACATTTTCATTTTGGCAGCAAAATCTTTAATGTGTTCCACAAACATAAATTCATTGTCATTTTTAATATTTGCGTTTCAATGTTTTACATTCTTACAGCATCATGGTTATAGCTACATACACTAGTTCAATATGGCTGCCAAGTTCACTTCCACATTTCACCACAAATAACATACCAGTCCAATATGGCCAAATACATTTCTACTTCAAAGAGAAAACTACTGGATCAAAAAATTGGACTCTTTAAAGCCACATGGCCTTAACGATCGTATTGAGTATATATGTTATCTGTAAAAGAATATCTTCTTGTCATTTTTAATATTTGAGTTTCAATGTTTTACATTCTTACAACATCATGGTTATAGCTACATACACTAGTTCAATATGGCTGCCAAGTTCACTTCCACATTTCACCACAAATAACATACCAGTCCAATATGGCCGCGAAGGTTCTTCAAGCGTGAACATTATACACATACCACATTTTTATAGTTTACATTCTTTACGAGATCAGGTAAAACTCAACATAGCAACATAAGATCGACATATCTGTTCACTACGGCCGATATACCGGTTCATTTTAGTTTGAATATATCTGTTACATACATTTTTTTACAGTCCAACATGGCTGCCAAGCTAGCCCGTTTGTAAGAGTTTACCGGTACCCTTTTCAGTTTTTACACCCCCCGCGCACCAAACCCAGCATGTTAAGCAATGATCACTTAACCGCGCACTTTATACTGCCGAACACAAGAACTTGACGAACGCATGAACAAAGCCCCGGTTGCTCAATGTAAGTGAAGTTTAAATCTTTATTTAGTTTAACTAACATTATCGGAACCACATCATCTTAACGATGTTTTTTACATCTCATGGCAATTTAGACTGCACATAGCCGTCATTAAATCAATGAAGTACATCACTTTCCATAACCGTTAACATATATTTCACACATATCTCTACACATCACACCAAGTAATAACGCACTCGAGGAACACTTCCCCCCCCCCTTACATTTTAGCCTTGCTTAGGTTTTACTGCACTCGCAAACAAATGCCGTACAAAGTTAATATTTTTTGAATGTCAAATCATTTAAGTTTCTAAAGCCTCCTCATTTTTTATTGTGTTCTCAGGTTTGTCCTCTTTCTGTCTCCATCCCTCTCTCTCTCTCTCTCGCTCTCTTCGTCTCCCTCCCTCTCTCTGTCTCCCTCCTTCTGTCTCCCTCCTTCTCTCTGTCTCCCTCCCTCTCTCCCTCTATCTTCCTCCCTTCGTCTCCCTCTCTCTCTCTCCCTCCATCTCTGTCTCTCTCCGTCTCTGTCTCCCTCCCTATGTCTCTTTCCGTCTGTCTCCCTCTGTCACCCTCCCTCCCTCTGTCAGCCTCCCTCTGTCTCCCTCTATCTGTCTCCATCTATCTCACCTCTCTCTGTCTCCCTCTCTCTGTCTCTCTCTGTCTCCCCCTCTCTCTGTCTCCCTCTGTCTGTCTCCCTATGTCTCCCTCCCGCTGTCTCCCTTTCCCTCTGTCTGCCTCTGTCTCCCTCTATCTGTCTCCCCTCTCTCAGTCTCCCTCTCTGTCTCCCCTATGTCTCCCTCTCTGTCTCTCTCTCTCTCTCCCCTCTCTCTCTGGCTCCCTCCCTCTGTCTCCCCCCTCTGTCACCCTGTCTCCCTCCCTGTCTGTCTCCCTTTGTCTGTCTCCCTTTCCCTCTGTCTGCCTCTGTCTCCCTCTATCTGTCTCCCCTCTCTCAGTCTCCCTCTCTGTCTCCCTTATGTCTCCCTCTCTGTCTCTCTCTCTCTCCCCTCTCTCTCTGGCTCCCTCCCTCTGTCTCCCCCCTCTGTGACCCTGTCTCCCTCCCTGTCTGTCTCCCTTTGTCTGTCTCCCTCCCTCTGTCTCCTTCCATCTGTCTCCCTCCATCTCCCTCTGTCTGTCTCCCTCTGTCTCCCCTAACTCCCTCCCTATGTCTCCCTCTGCCTCCCTCTCTCTCCCTCCCTCTGTCTCCCTCTCTCTCCCTCCATCTCCCTCTCCGTCTCCCTGGCTCTCTGCCTCGGTCTGTCTCTGCCTCTATCTGTCTGTCCCTGTCTCTTCCTCTATCTGTCTCTGTCTCTACCTGTCCCTGTCTCTGTCGCCCTCCGTCTCCCTCTCCGTCTCTCTCCCTCTCGGTCTTTCTCGGTCTCTGTCTGTCTCTGCCTCTATCTGTCTGTCCCTGTCTCTGCCTCTATCTGTCAGTCTGTCCCTGTCTCTGTCTGTCCCTGTTTCTGTCTCTCTCTCTGTCTGTCTCTATCGCTGTCTCTCCCTCTATCTATCTCTGCCTCTATCTGTCCCTGCCTCTCTCTCTGTCTCTCTCTCTCTGTCTTTATCGCTGTCTGTCTCTACCTCTGTCTTTGCTTCTATCTGTCAGTCTGTCCCTGTTTCTGCCTCTATCTGTCCCTGTCTCTATCTGTCCCTGCCTCTGTCTCTGCCTCTATCTGGATCTCTGCCTCTATCTGCCTCTCTGCCTCTATCTGCCTCTCTGCCTCTATGTCGTGCGTGCCAATTTGCATGCTCGTAGCACGTCGGGAACATGCTGCAAAAAATCGGGGAAACATTTAAACATTTTCATTTTGTCAGCAAAATCTTTAATGTGTTCCACAAACATAAATTCATATCTCTAGAACCACATGAGCTCGGAATCTCATTTAACTTTCAAGTTGTAGAAGATGATCGTGCACTCGAACGTGCCAATTTGATTGCTCGTAGCTCGTTGGGAACATGCTGAAACAAATCGGGGAACCATTAAACATCTTCATTTTGCCAGCAAAGTATTTAATGTGTTCCACAAATATAAATTAATATCTCTAAAACCACATAAGCTAGGAATCTAATTTAACAAACAGGTTGTAGCGGATGATTGTGCACTCTTGTGTGCCAATTTGCATGCTCGTAGCACATCGGGGACATGCAGAAAAAAATCAGGGAACCATTTAAACATATTCATTTTGGCAGCAAAGTTTTTAATGTGTTTCACAAATATAAATTCATATCTCTGAAACCACATAATATAGGAATCTAATTTAACTAACAGGTTGTAGAAGACTATCGTGCGCTCTTGTGTGCCAATTTGCATGCTCGTAGCACGTCGGGAACATGCTGAAAGAAATTGGGGAATCATTTAAACATTTTCATTTTAGCAGCAAATTCTTTAATATGTTACACAAGTATAAATTAATATCTCTGAAACCACATAAGCTAGGAATCTAATTTAACAACCAGGTTGTGGAGAATGATCGTGCGCTCTTGTGTGCCAATTTGCATGCTTGTAGCATGTCGGGAACATGCAGAAAGAAAATGGGGAATCATTCAAACATTTTCATTTTGGCAGCAAAGTTTTTAATGTGTTCCACAAATATAAATTAATATCTCTAAAACCACATAAGCTATGAATCTAATTTAAGAAACAGGTTGTAGACGATGATCGTGCGCTCTTGTGTGCCACTTTGCATGCTCGTAGCGCATCGGGAACATGTTGAAAAAAATCGGGGAACTATTTAAACATTTTCATTTTGGCAGCAAAGTATTTAATGGTTTCCACAAATATAAATAAATATCTCTAAAACCACATAATCTAGGAATCTAATTTAACTAACAAGTTGTAGAAGACTATCGTGCGCTCTTGTGTGCCAATTTTCATGCTCGTAGCACATCGGGAACATGCTGCAAGAAATCAAGGAACCATTTAAATATTTTCATTTTAGCAGCAAATTCTTTAATATGTTACACAAATATAAATTAATATCTCTGAAACCACATAAGCTAGGAATCTAATTTAACAAACAGGTTGTAGAAGATGATCGTGCGCTCTTGTGTGCCACTTTTCATGCTTGTAGCACATCGAGAACATGCAGAAGGAATTTGGGGAATCATTTAATCATTTTCATTTTGGCAGCAACAATGTGTTCCACAAATATAAATTATTATCTCTAAAACCACATAATCCAGGAAACTAATTTAACTAACAGGTTGTAGAGGATGATCGTGCGCTCTTGTTTGCCAATTTGCATGCTCGTATCGCATCGGGAACATGCTGAAAGAAAATCGGGGAAACATTTAAACATTTTCATTTTGGCAGCAAAATCTTTAATGTGTTCCACAAACATAAATTCATATCTCTTGAACCACATGAGCTAGGAATCTCATTTAACTTTCAGGTTGTAAAAGATGATCGTGCGCTCGTGCGTGCTAATTTGCATGCTCATAGCATGTCGGAAACATGCTGAAAAAATCGGGGAAACTTTTAAACATTTTCATTTTAGCAGCAAATTCTTGAATGTGTTTCACAAATATAAATTCATATCTCTAGAACCACATAAGTTAGGAATCTAATTTAACTTTCAGGTTGTAGAAGATGATCGTGCGTGCCAATTTGCATGCTCGTAGCTTGTCGGGAACATGCTAAAAAAAATTGGGAAATCATTTAAACATTTTAATTTTAGCAGCAAATTCTTTAATGCGTTTCACAAATATAAATTCATATCTCTAGAACCACATGAGCTAGGAATCTCATTTAACTTTCAAGTTGTAGAAGAGGATTGTGCGATCATGCCAATTTGTATGCTCGTAGTGTGTCGGGAGCATGCTGCAAAAAATCGGGGAAATATTTAAACATTTTCAATTTGGCAGCATAATCTTTAATGTGTTCCACAAATATAAATTCATATCTCTAGAACCACATGAGCTAGGAATCTGATTTAACGTTCAGGTTGTAGAGGAGGAAGTTGCGCTTGTGTGTGCCAATTTGCATGCTTATAGCACGTCTGCAAAAAAATAGGGGAATCATTTAAACAATTTCACTTTAGCGGCAAATTCTTTAATGTGTTTCACAAATATAAATTCATATCTCTAGAACCACATAAGTTAGGAATCTAATTTAACTTTCAGGTTGTAGAAGATGATCGTGTGCTCGTGTCAGCCAATCTGCATGCTCGTAGCACATCGGGGACATGCAGAAAAAAATCGGGGAACCATTTAAACATCTTCATTTTGGCAGCAAAGTATTTAATGTGTTCTACAAATATAAATTATTATCTCTAAAACCACATAATATAGGAATCTAATTTAACTAACAGGTTGTAGCAGACTATCGTGCGCTCTTGTGTGCCAATTTGCATGCTGGTAGCACATTGGGAACATGCTGAAAGAAATTGGGGAATCATTTAAACATTTTCATTTTAGCAGCACATTCTTTAATATGTTACACAAGTATAAATTAATATCTCTGAAACCACATAAGCTAGGAATCAAATTTAACAAACAGGTTGTAGAGGATGATCGTGCGCTCTTGTGTGCCAATTTTCATGCTTGTAGCACGTCGAGAACATGCAGAAGGAATTTGGGGAATCATTCAAACATTTTCATTTTGGCAGCAAAGTATTTAATGTGTTCCACAAATATAAATTAATATCTCTAAAACCACATAAGCTAGGAATCTAATTTAAGTAACAGGTTCTAGAGGATGATCGTGTGCTCTTGTGTGCCACTTTGCATGCTCATAGCGCATTGGGAACATATTGTACAAAATCGGGGAACCATTTAAACATTTTCATTTTGGCAGCAACAATGTGTTCCACAAATATAAATTAATATCTCTAAAACCACATAATCCAGGAATCTAATTTAACTAACAGGTTGTAGAGGATGATCGTGCGCTCTAGTTTGCCAATTTACATGCTCGTATCGCATCGGGAACATGCTGAAAGAAAATCGGGGAAACATTTAAACATTTTCATTTTGGCAGCAAAATCTTTAATGTGTTCCACAAACATAAATTCATATCTCTTGAACCACATGAGCTAGGAATCTCATTTAACTTTCAGGTTGTAGAAGATGACCGTGCGCTTATGCGTGCTAACGTGCATGCTCGTAGCATGTCGGAAACATGCTGAAAAAATCGGGGAAACTTTTAAACATTTTCATTTTAGCAGCAAATTCTTTAATGTGTTTCACAAATATAAATTCATATCTCTAGAACCACATAAGTTAGGAATCTAATTTAACTTTCAGGTTGTAGAAGATGATCGTGCGTGCCAATTTGCATGCTCGTAGCTTGTCGGGAACATGCTAAAAAAATCAGGAAATCATTTAAACATTTTCATTTTAGCAGCAAATTCTTTAATGCGTTTCACAAATATAAATTCATATCTCTAGAACCACATGAGCTAGGAATCTCATTTAACTTTCAAGTTGTAGAAGAGGATTGTGCGATCGTGCCAATTTGTATGCTTGTAGCGTGTCGGGAGCATGCTGCAAAAAATCGGGGAAATATTTAAACATTTTCATTTTGGCAACATAATCTTTAATGTGTTCCACAAATATAAATTCATATCTCTAGAACCACATAAGCTAGGAATCTGATTTAACTTTCAGGTTGTAGAGGAGGAAGGTGCGCTTGAGTGTGCCAATTTGCATGCTCATAGCACGTCAGGAACATGCTGCAAAAAATCGGGGAAACATTTAAACATTTTCATTTTGGCAGCAAAATCTTTAATGTGTTCCACAAACATAAATTCATATCTCTAGAACCACATGAGCTAGGAATCTCATTGAACTTTCAAGTTCTAGAGGAGGATCGTGCGCTCGTGCCAATTTGCATGCTCATAGCTTGTCAGGAACATGCTGAAAAAAATAGGGGAATCATTTAAACATTTTCATTTTAGCAGCAAATTCTTTAATGCGTTTCACAAATATAAATTCAAATCTCTAGAACCACATGAGCTAGGAATCTCATTTAACTTTCAAGTTGTAGAAGAGGATTGTGCGATTGTGCCAATTTGTATGCTCGTAGCGTGTCGGGAGCATGCTGCAAAAAATCGGGGAAATATTTAAACATTTTCATTTTGGCAGCATAATCTTTAATGTGTTCCACAAATATAAATTCATATCTCTAGAACCACATGAGCTAGGAATCTGACTTAACTTCCAGGTTGTAGAGGAGGAAGTTGCGCTTGTGTGTGCCAATTTGCATGCTCATAGCACGTCAGGAACATGCTGCAAAAAAATAGGGGATTCATTTAAACATTTTCACTTTAGCGGCAAATTCTTTAATGTGTTTCACAAATATAAATTCATATCTCTAGAACCACATAAGTTAGGAATCTAATTTAACTTTCAGGTTGTAGGAGATGATCGTGTGCTCGTGCCAGCCAATATGCATGCTCGTAGCACATCGGGGACATGCAGAAAAAAATCAGGGAACCATTTAAACATATTCATTTTGGCAGCAAAGTTTTTAATGTGTTCTACAAATATAAATTAATATCTCTAAAACCACATAATATAGGAATCTAATTTAGACTGTCGTGCGCTCTTGTGTGCCAATTTGCATGCTCGTAGCACATTGGGAACATGCTGAAAGAAATTGGGGAATCATTTAAACATTTTCATTTTAGCAGCAAAGTATTTAATGGTTTCCACAAATATAAATAAATATCTCTAAAACCACATAATCTAGGAATCTAATTTAACTAACAAGTTGTAGAAGACTATCGTGCGCTCTTGTGTGCTAATTTTCATGCTCGTAGCACATCGGGAACATGCTGCAAGAAATCAAGGAACCATTTAAATATTTTCATTTTAGCAGCAAATTCTTTAATATGTTACACAAATATAAATTAATATCTCTGAAACCACATAAGCTAGGAATCTAATTTAACAAACAGGTTGTAGAAGATGATCGTGCGCTCTTGTGTGCCACTTTTCATGCTTGTAGCACATCGAGAACATGCAGAAGGAATTTGGGGAATCATTCAAACATTTTCATTTTGGCAGCAAAGTATTTAATGTGTTCCACAAATATAAATTAATATCTCTAAAACCACATAAGCTAGGAATCTAATTTAAGTAACAGGTTCTAGAGGATGATCGTGCGCTCTTGTGTGCCACTTTGCATGCTCATAGCGCATCGAGAACATATTGAAATAAATCGGGGAACCATTTAAACATTTTCATTTTGGCAGCAACAATGTGTTCCACAAATATAAATTAATATCTCTAAAACCACATAATCCAGGAATCTAATTTAACTAACAGGTTGTAGAGGATGATCGTGCGCTCTTGTTTGCCAATTTGCATGCTCGTATCGCATCGGGAACATGCTGAAAGAAAATCGGGGAAACATTTAAACATTTTCATTTTGGCAGCAAAATCTTTAATGTGTTCCACAAACATAAATTCATATCTCTTGAACCACATGAGCTAGGAATCTCATTTAACTTTCAGGTTGTAAAAGATGATCGTGCGCTCGTGCGTGCTAATTTGCATGCTCATAGCATGTCGGAAACATGCTGAAAAAATCGGGGAAACTTTTAAACATTTTCATTTTAGCAGCAAATTCTTGAATGTGTTTCACAAATATAAATTCATATCTCTAGAACCACATAAGTTAGGAATCTAATTTAACTTTCAGGTTGTAGAAGATGATCGTGCGTGCCAATTTGCATGCTCGTAGCTTGTCGGGAACATGCTAAAAAAAATTGGGAAATCATTTAAACATTTTAATTTTAGCAGCAAATTCTTTAATGCGTTTCACAAATATAAATTCATATCTCTAGAACCACATGAGCTAGGAATCTCATTTAACTTTCAAGTTGTAGAAGAGAATTGTGCGATCATGCCAATTTGTATGCTCGTAGTGTGTCGGGAGCATGCTGCAAAAAATCGGGGAAATATTTAAACATTTTCAATTTGGCAGCATAATCTTTAATGTGTTCCACAAATATAAATTCATATCTCTAGAACCACATGAGCTAGGAATCTGATTTAACGTTCAGGTTGTAGAGGAGGAAGTTGCGCTTGTGTGTGCCAATTTGCATGCTTATAGCACGTCTGCAAAAAAATAGGGGAATCATTTAAACAATTTCACTTTAGCGGCAAATTCTTTAATGTGTTTCACAAATATAAATTCATATCTCTAGAACCACATAAGTTAGGAATCTAATTTAACTTTCAGGTTGTAGAAGATGATCGTGTGCTCGTGTCAGCCAATCTGCATGCTCGTAGCACATCGGGGACATGCAGAAAAAAATCGGGGAACCATTTAAACATCTTCATTTTGGCAGCAAAGTATTTAATGTGTTCTACAAATATAAATTATTATCTCTAAAACCACATAATATAGGAATCTAATTTAACTAACAGGTTGTAGCAGACTATCGTGCGCTCTTGTGTGCCAATTTGCATGCTGGTAGCACATTGGGAACATGCTGAAAGAAATTGGGGAATCATTTAAACATTTTCATTTTAGCAGCACATTCTTTAATATGTTACACAAGTATAAATTAATATCTCTGAAACCACATAAGCTAGGAATCAAATTTAACAAACAGGTTGTAGAGGATGATCGTGCGCTCTTGTGTGCCAATTTTCATGCTTGTAGCACGTCGAGAACATGCAGAAGGAATTTGGGGAATCATTCAAACATTTTCATTTTGGCAGCAAAGTATTTAATGTGTTCCACAAATATAAATTAATATCTCTAAAACCACATAAGCTAGGAATCTAATTTAAGTAACAGGTTCTAGAGGATGATCGTGTGCTCTTGTGTGCCACTTTGCATGCTCATAGCGCATTGGGAACATATTGTACAAAATCGGGGAACCATTTAAACATTTTCATTTTGGCAGCAACAATGTGTTCCACAAATATAAATTAATATCTCTAAAACCACATAATCCAGGAATCTAATTTAACTAACAGGTTGTAGAGGATGATCGTGCGCTCTAGTTTGCCAATTTACATGCTCGTATCGCATCGGGAACATGCTGAAAGAAAATCGGGGAAACATTTAAACATTTTCATTTTGGCAGCAAAATCTTTAATGTGTTCCACAAACATAAATTCATATCTCTTGAACCACATGAGCTAGGAATCTCATTTAACTTTCAGGTTGTAGAAGATGACCGTGCGCTTATGCGTGCTAACGTGCATGCTCGTAGCATGTCGGAAACATGCTGAAAAAATCGGGGAAACTTTTAAACATTTTCATTTTAGCAGCAAATTCTTTAATGTGTTTCACAAATATAAATTCATATCTCTAGAACCACATAAGTTAGGAATCTAATTTAACTTTCAGGTTGTAGAAGATGATCGTGCGTGCCAATTTGCATGCTCGTAGCTTGTCGGGAACATGCTAAAAAAATCAGGAAATCATTTAAACATTTTCATTTTAGCAGCAAATTCTTTAATGCGTTTCACAAATATAAATTCATATCTCTAGAACCACATGAGCTAGGAATCTCATTTAACTTTCAAGTTGTAGAAGAGGATTGTGCGATCGTGCCAATTTGTATGCTTGTAGCGTGTCGGGAGCATGCTGCAAAAAATCGGGGAAATATTTAAACATTTTCATTTTGGCAACATAATCTTTAATGTGTTCCACAAATATAAATTCATATCTCTAGAACCACATAAGCTAGGAATCTGATTTAACTTTCAGGTTGTAGAGGAGGAAGGTGCGCTTGAGTGTGCCAATTTGCATGCTCATAGCACGTCAGGAACATGCTGCAAAAAATCGGGGAAACATTTAAACATTTTCATTTTGGCAGCAAAATCTTTAATGTGTTCCACAAACATAAATTCATATCTCTAGAACCACATGAGCTAGGAATCTCATTGAACTTTCAAGTTCTAGAGGAGGATCGTGCGCTCGTGCCAATTTGCATGCTCATAGCTTGTCAGGAACATGCTGAAAAAAATAGGGGAATCATTTAAACATTTTCATTTTAGCAGCAAATTCTTTAATGCGTTTCACAAATATAAATTCAAATCTCTAGAACCACATGAGCTAGGAATCTCATTTAACTTTCAAGTTGTAGAAGAGGATTGTGCGATTGTGCCAATTTGTATGCTCGTAGCGTGTCGGGAGCATGCTGCAAAAAATCGGGGAAATATTTAAACATTTTCATTTTGGCAGCATAATCTTTAATGTGTTCCACAAATATAAATTCATATCTCTAGAACCACATGAGCTAGGAATCTGACTTAACTTCCAGGTTGTAGAGGAGGAAGTTGCGCTTGTGTGTGCCAATTTGCATGCTCATAGCACGTCAGGAACATGCTGCAAAAAAATAGGGGATTCATTTAAACATTTTCACTTTAGCGGCAAATTCTTTAATGTGTTTCACAAATATAAATTCATATCTCTAGAACCACATAAGTTAGGAATCTAATTTAACTTTCAGGTTGTAGGAGATGATCGTGTGCTCGTGCCAGCCAATATGCATGCTCGTAGCACATCGGGGACATGCAGAAAAAAATCAGGGAACCATTTAAACATATTCATTTTGGCAGCAAAGTTTTTAATGTGTTCTACAAATATAAATTAATATCTCTAAAACCACATAATATAGGAATCTAATTTAGACTGTCGTGCGCTCTTGTGTGCCAATTTGCATGCTCGTAGCACATTGGGAACATGCTGAAAGAAATTGGGGAATCATTTAAACATTTTCATTTTAGCAGCAAATTCTTTAATATGTTACACATGTATAAATGAATATCTCTGAAACCACATAAGCTATGAATCTAATTTAAGAAACAGGTTGTAGACGATGATCGTGCGCTCTTGTGTGCCACTTTGCATGCTCGTAGCGCATCGGGAACATGTTGAAAAAAATCGGGGAACCATTTAAACATTTTCATTTTGGCAGCAAAGTATTTAATGGTTTCCACAAATATAAATAAACATCTCTAAAACCACATAATCTAGGAATCTAATTTAACTAACAAGTTGTAGAAGACTATCGTGCGCTCTTGTGTGCTAATTTTCATGCTCGTAGCACATCGGGAACATGCTGCAAGAAATCAAGGAACCATTTAAATATTTTCATTTTAGCAGCAAATTCTTTAATATGTTACACAAATATAAATTAATATCTCTGAAACCACATAAGCTAGGAATCTAATTTAACAAACAGGTTGTAGAAGATGATCGTGCGCTCTTGTGTGCCACTTTTCATGCTTGTAGCACATCGAGAACATGCAGAAGGAATTTGGGGAATCATTCAAACATTTTCATTTTGGCAGCAAAGTATTTAATGTGTTCCACAAATATAAATTAATATCTCTAAAACCACATAAGCTAGGAATCTAATTTAAGTAACAGGTTCTAGAGGATGATCGTGCGCTCTTGTGTGCCACTTTGCATGCTCATAGCGCATCGAGAACATATTGAAATAAATCGGGGAACCATTTAAACATTTTCATTTTGGCAGCAACAATGTGTTCCACAAATATAAATTAATATCTCTAAAACCACATAATCCAGGAATCTAATTTAACTAAAAGGTTGTAGAGGATGATCGTGCGCTCTTGTTTGCCAATTTGCATGCTCGTATCGCATCGGGAACATGCTGAAAGAAAATCGGGGAAACATTTAAACATTTTCATTTTGGCAGCAAAATCTTTAATGTGTTCCACAAACATAAATTCATATCTCTTGAACCACATGAGCTAGGAATCTCATTTAACTTTCAGGTTGTAAAAGATGATCGTGCGCTCGTGCGTGCTAATTTGCATGCTCATTGCATGTCGGAAACATGCTGAAAAAATCGGGGAAATTTTTAAACATTTTCATTTTAGCAGCAAATTCTTGAATGTGTTTCACAAATATAAATTCATATCTCTAGAACCACATAAGTTAGGAATCTAATTTAACTTTCAGGTTGTAGAAGATGATCGTGCGTGCCAATTTGCATGCTCGTAGCTTGTCGGGAACATGCTAAAAAAAATCGGGAAATCATTTAAACATTTTAATTTTAGCAGCAAATTCTTTAATGCGTTTCACAAATATAAATTCATATCTCTAGAACCACATGAGCTAGGAATCTCATTTAACTTTCAAGTTGTAGAAGAGGATTGTGCGATCATGCCAATTTGTATGCTCGTAGTGTGTCGGGAGCATGCTGCAAAAAATCGGGGAAATATTTAAACATTTTCAATTTGGCAGCATAATCTTTAATGTGTTCCACAAATATAAATTCATATCTCTAGAACCACATGAGCTAGGAATCTGATTTAACCTTCAGGTTGTAGAGGAGGAAGTTGCGCTTGTGTGTGCCAATTTGCATGCTCATAGCACGTCTGCAAAAAAATAGGGGAATCATTTAAACATTTTCACTTTAGCGGCAAATTCTTTAATGTGTTTCACAAATATAAATTCATATCTCTAGAACCACATAAGTTAGGAATCTAATTTAACTTTCAGGTTGTAGAAGATGATCGTGTGCTCGTGCCAGCCAATCTGCATGCTCGTAGCACATCGGGGACATGCAGAAAAAAATCGGGGAACCATTTAAACATCTTCATTTTGGCAGCAAAGTATTTAATGTGTTCTACAAATATAAATTATTATCTCTAAAACCACATAATATAGGAATCTAATTTAACTAACAGGTTGTAGCAGACTATCGTGTGCTCTTGTGTGCCAATTTTCATGCTCGTAGCACATCGGGAACATGCTGCAAGAAATCAAGGAACCATTTAAATATTTTCATTTTAGCAGCAAATTCTTTAATATGTTACACAAATATAAATTAATATCTCTGAAACCACATAAGCTAGGAATCTAATTTAACAAACAGGTTGTAGAAGATGATCGTGCGCTCTTGTGTGCCACTTTTCATGCTTGTAGCACATCGAGAACATGCAGAAGGAATTTGGGGAATCATTTAATCATTTTCATTTTGGCAGCAACAATGTGTTCCACAAATATAAATTAATATCTCTAAAACCACATAATCCAGGAATCTAATTTAACTAACAGGTTGTAGAGGATGATCGTGCGCTCTTGTTTGCCAATTTGCATGCTCGTATCGCATCGGGAACATGCATAAGAAAATCGGGGAAACATTTAAACATTTTCATTTTGGCAGCAAAATCTTTAATGTGTTCCACAAACATAAATTCATATCTCTTGAACCACATGAGCTAGGAATCTCATTTAACTTTCAGGTTGTAAAAGATGATCGTGCGCTCGTGCGTGCTAATTTGCATGCTCATAGCATGTCGGAAACATGCTGAAAAAATCGGGGAAACTTTTAAACATTTTCATTTTAGCAGCAAATTCTTGAATGTGTTTCACAAATATAAATTCATATCTCTAGAACCACATAAGTTAGGAATCTAATTTAACTTTCAGGTTGTAGAAGATGATCGTGCGTGCCAATTTGCATGCTCGTAGCTTGTCGGGAACATGCTAAAAAAAATTGGGAAATCATTTAAACATTTTAATTTTAGCAGCAAATTCTTTAATGCGTTTCACAAATATAAATTCATATCTCTAGAACCACATGAGCTAGGAATCTCATTTAACTTTCAAGTTGTAGAAGAGGATTGTGCGATCATGCCAATTTGTATGCTCGTAGTGTGTCGGGAGCATGCTGCAAAAAATCGGGGAAATATTTAAACATTTTCAATTTGGCAGCATAATCTTTAATGTGTTCCTCAAATATAAATTCATATCTCTAGAACCACATGAGCTAGGAATCTGATTTAACGTTCAGGTTGTAGAGGAGGAAGTTGCGCTTGTGTGTGCCAATTTGCATGCTTATAGCACGTCTGCAAAAAAATAGGGGAATCATTTAAACAATTTCACTTTAGCGGCAAATTCTTTAATGTGTTTCACAAATATAAATTCATATCTCTAGAACCACATAAGTTAGGAATCTAATTTAACTTTCAGGTTGTAGAAGATGATCGTGTGCTCGTGTCAGCCAATCTGCATGCTCGTAGCACATCGGGGACATGCAGAAACAAATCGGGGAACCATTTAAACATCTTCATTTTGGCAGCAAAGTATTTAATGTGTTCTACAAATATAAATTATTATCTCTAAAACCACATAATATAGGAATCTAATTTAACTAACAGGTTGTAGCAGACTATCGTGCGCTCTTGTGTGCCAATTTGCATGCTGGTAGCACATTGGGAACATGCTGAAAGAAATTGGGGAATCATTTAAACATTTTCATTTTAGCAGCACATTCTTTAATATGTTACACAAGTATAAATTAATATCTCTGAAACCACATAAGCTAGGAATCAAATTTAACAAACAGGTTGTAGAGGATGATCGTGCGCTCTTGTGTGCCAATTTTCATGCTTGTAGCACGTCGAGAACATGCAGAAGGAATTTGGGGAATCATTCAAACATTTTTATTTTGGCAGCAAAGTATTTAATGTGTTCCACAAATATAAATTAATATCTCTAAAACCACATAAGCTAGGAATCTAATTTAAGTAACAGGTTCTAGAGGATGATCGTGTGCTCTTGTGTGCCACTTTGCATGCTCATAGCGCATTGGGAACATATTGTACAAAATCGGGGAACCATTTAAACATTTTCATTTTGGCAGCAACAATGTGTTCCACAAATATAAATTAATATCTCTAAAACCACATAATCCAGGAATCTAATTTAACTAACAGGTTGTAGAGGATGATCGTGCGCTCTAGTTTGCCAATTTACATGCTCGTATCGCATCGGGAACATGCTGAAAGAAAATCGGGGAAACATTTAAACATTTTCATTTTGGCAGCAAAATCTTTAATGTGTTCCACAAACATAAATTCATATCTCTTGAACCACATGAGCTAGGAATCTCATTTAACTTTCAGGTTGTAGAAGATGACCGTGCGCTTATGCGTGCTAACGTGCATGCTCGTAGCATGTCGGAAACATGCTGAAAAAATCGGGGAAACTTTTAAACATTTTCATTTTAGCAGCAAATTCTTTAATGTGTTTCACAAATATAAATTCATATCTCTAGAACCACATAAGTTAGGAATCTAATTTAACTTTCAGGTTGTAGAAGATGATCGTGCGTGCCAATTTGCATGCTCTTAGCTTGTCGGGAACATGCTAAAAAAATCAGGAAATCATTTAAACATTTTCATTTTAGCAGCAAATTCTTTAATGCGTTTCACAAATATAAATTCATATCTCTAGAACCACATGAGCTAGGAATCTCATTTAACTTTCAAGTTGTAGAAGAGGATTGTGCGATCGTGCCAATTTGTATGCTTGTAGCGTGTCGGGAGCATGCTGCAAAAAATCGGGGAAATATTTAAACATTTTCATTTTGGCAACATAATCTTTAATGTGTTCCACAAATATAAATTCATATCTCTAGAACCACATAAGCTAGGAATCTGATTTAACTTTCAGGTTGTAGAGGAGGAAGGTGCGCTTGAGTGTGCCAATTTGCATGCTCATAGCACGTCAGGAACATGCTGCAAAAAATCGGGGAAACATTTAAACATTTTCATTTTGGCAGCAAAATCTTTAATGTGTTCCACAAACATAAATTCATATCTCTAGAACCACATGAGCTAGGAATCTCATTGAACTTTCAAGTTCTAGAGGAGGATCGTGCGCTCGTGCCAATTTGCATGCTCATAGCTTGTCAGGAACATGCTGAAAAAAATAGGGGAATCATTTAAACATTTTCATTTTAGCAGCAAATTCTTTAATGCGTTTCACAAATATAAATTCAAATCTCTAGAACCACATGAGCTAGGAATCTCATTTAACTTTCAAGTTGTAGAAGAGGATTGTGCGATTGTGCCAATTTGTATGCTCGTAGCGTGTCGGGAGCATGCTGCAAAAAATCGGGGAAATATTTAAACATTTTCATTTTGGCAGCATAATCTTTAATGTGTTCCACAAATATAAATTCATATCTCTAGAACCACATGAGCTAGGAATCTGACTTAACTTCCAGGTTGTAGAGGAGGAAGTTGCGCTTGTGTGTGCCAATTTGCATGCTCATAGCACGTCAGGAACATGCTGCAAAAAAATAGGGGATTCATTTAAACATTTTCACTTTAGCGGCAAATTCTTTAATGTGTTTCACAAATATAAATTCATATCTCTAGAACCACATAAGTTAGGAATCTAATTTAACTTTCAGGTTGTAGGAGATGATCGTGTGCTCGTGCCAGCCAATATGCATGCTCGTAGCACATCGGGGACATGCAGAAAAAAATCAGGGAACCATTTAAACATATTCATTTTGGCAGCAAAGTTTTTAATGTGTTCTACAAATATAAATTAATATCTCTAAAACCACATAATATAGGAATCTAATTTAGACTGTCGTGCGCTCTTGTGTGCCAATTTGCATGCTCGTAGCACATTGGGAACATGCTGAAAGAAATTGGGGAATCATTTAAACATTTTCATTTTAGCAGCAAATTCTTTAATATGTTACACATGTATAAATTAATATCTCTGAAACCACATAAGCTATGAATCTAATTTAAGAAACAGGTTGTAGACGATGATCGTGCGCTCTTGTGTGCCACTTTGCATGCTCGTAGCGCATCGGGAACATGTTGAAAAAAATCGGGGAACCATTTAAACATTTTCATTTTGGCAGCAAAGTATTTAATGGTTTCCACAAATATAAATAAATATCTCTAAAACCACATAATCTAGGAATCTAATTTAACTAACAAGTTGTAGAAGACTATCGTGCGCTCTTGTGTGCTAATTTTCATGCTCGTAGCACATCGGGAACATGCTGCAAGAAATCAAGGAACCATTTAAATATTTTCATTTTAGCAGCAAATTCTTTAATATGTTACACAAATATAAATTAATATCTCTGAAACCACATAAGCTAGGAATCTAATTTAACAAACAGGTTGTAGAAGATGATCGTGCGCTCTTGTGTGCCACTTTTCATGCTTGTAGCACATCGAGAACATGCAGAAGGAATTTGGGGAATCATTCAAACATTTTCATTTTGGCAGCAAAGTATTTAATGTGTTCCACAAATATAAATTAATATCTCTAAAACCACATAAGCTAGGAATCTAATTTAAGTAACAGGTTCTAGAGGATGATCGTGCGCTCTTGTGTGCCACTTTGCATGCTCATAGCGCATCGAGAACATATTGAAATAAATCGGGGAACCATTTAAACATTTTCATTTTGGCAGCAACAATGTGTTCCACAAATATAAATTAATATCTCTAAAACCACATAATCCAGGAATCTAATTTAACTAACAGGTTGTAGAGGATGATCGTGCGCTCTTGTTTGCCAATTTGCATGCTCGTATCGCATCGGGAACATGCTGAAAGAAAATCGGGGAAACATTTAAACATTTTCATTTTGGCAGCAAAATCTTTAATGTGTTCCACAAACATAAATTCATATCTCTTGAACCACATGAGCTAGGAATCTCATTTAACTTTCAGGTTGTAAAAGATGATCGTGCGCTCGTGCGTGCTAATTTGCATGCTCATTGCATGTCGGAAACATGCTGAAAAAATCGGGGAAATTTTTAAACATTTTCATTTTAGCAGCAAATTCTTGAATGTGTTTCACAAATATAAATTCATATCTCTAGAACCACATAAGTTAGGAATCTAATTTAACTTTCAGGTTGTAGAAGATGATCGTGCGTGCCAATTTGCATGCTCGTAGCTTGTCGGGAACATGCTAAAAAAAATCGGGAAATCATTTAAACATTTTAATTTTAGCAGCAAATTCTTTAATGCGTTTCACAAATATAAATTCATATCTCTAGAACCACATGAGCTAGGAATCTCATTTAACTTTCAAGTTGTAGAAGAGGATTGTGCGATCATGCCAATTTGTATGCTCGTAGTGTGTCGGGAGCATGCTGCAAAAAATCGGGGAAATATTTAAACATTTTCAATTTGGCAGCATAATCTTTAATGTGTTCCACAAATATAAATTCATATCTCTAGAACCACATGAGCTAGGAATCTGATTTAACCTTCAGGTTGTAGAGGAGGAAGTTGCGCTTGTGTGTGCCAATTTGCATGCTCATAGCACGTCTGCAAAAAAATAGGGGAATCATTTAAACATTTTCACTTTAGCGGCAAATTCTTTAATGTGTTTCACAAATATAAATTCATATCTCTAGAACCACATAAGTTAGGAATCTAATTTAACTTTCAGGTTGTAGAAGATGATCGTGTGCTCGTGCCAGCCAATCTGCATGCTCGTAGCACATCGGGGACATGCAGAAAAAAATTGGGGAACCATTTAAACATCTTCATTTTGGCAGCAAAGTATTTAATGTGTTCTACAAATATAAATTATTATCTCTAAAACCACATAATATAGGAATCTAATTTAACTAACAGGTTGTAGCAGACTATCGTGCGCTCTTGTGTGCCAATTTGCATGCTCGTAGCACATTGGGAACATGCTGAAAGAAATTGGGGAATCATTTAAACATTTTCATTTTAGCAGCACATTCTTTAATATGTTACACAAGTATAAATTAATATCTCTGAAACCACATAAGCTAGGAATCTAATTTAACAAACAGGTTGTAGAGGATGATCGTGTGCTCTTGTGTGCCACTTTGCATGCTCATAGCGCATTGGGAACATATTGAAAAAAATCGGGGAACCATTTAAACATTTTCATTTTGGCAGCAACAATGTGTTCCACAAATATAAATTAATATCTCTAAAACCACATAATCCAGGAATCTAATTTAACTAACAGGTTGTAGAGGATGATCGTGCGCTCTGGTTTGCCAATTTACATGCTCGTATCGCATCGGGAACATGCTGAAAGAAAATCGGGGAAACATTTAAACATTTTCATTTTGGCAGCAAAATCTTTAATGTGTTCCACAAACATAAATTCATATCTCTTGAACCACATGAGCTAGGAATCTCATTTAACTTTCAGGTTGTAGAAGATGACCGTGCGCTTATGCGTGCTAACGTGCATGCTCGTAGCATGTCGGAAACATGCTGAAAAAATCGGGGAAACTTTTAAACATTTTCATTTTAGCAGCAAATTCTATAATGTGTTTCACAAATATAAATTCATATCTCTAGAACCACATAAGTTAGGAATCTAATTTAACTTTCAGGTTGTAGAAGATGATCGTGCGTGCCAATTTGCATGCTCGTAGCTTGTCGGGAACATGCTAAAAAAATCAGGAAATCATTTAAACATTTTCATTTTAGCAGCAAATTCTTTAATGCGTTTCACAAATATAAATTCATATCTCTAGAACCACATGAGCTAGGAATCTCATTTAACTTTCAAGTTGTAGAAGAGGATTGTGCGATCGTGCCAATTTGTATGCTTGTAGCGTGTCGGGAGCATGCTGCAAAAAATCGGGGAAATATTTAAACATGTTCATTTTGGCAACATAATCTTTAATGTGTTCCACAAATATAAATTCATATCTCTAGAACCACATAAGCTAGGAATCTGATTTAACTTTCAGGTTGTAGAGGAGGAAGGTGCGCTTGAGTGTGCCAATTTGCATGCTCATAGCACGTCAGGAACATGCTGCAAAAAATCAGGGAAACATTTAAACATTTTCATTTTGGCAGCAAAATCTTTAATGTGTTCCACAAACATAAATTCATATCTCTAGAACCACATGAGCTAGGAATCTCATTTAACTTTCAAGTTCTAGAGGAGGATCGTGCGCTCGTGCCAATTTGCATGCTCATAGCTTGTCAGGAACATGCTGAAAAAAATAGGGGAATCATTTAAACATTTTCATTTTAGCAGCAAATTCTTTAATGCGTTTCACAAATATAAATTCAAATCTCTAGAACCACATGAGCTAGGAATCTCATTTAACTTTCAAGTTGTAGAAGAGGATTGTGCGATTGTGCCAATTTGTATGCTCGTAGCGTGTCGGGAGCATGCTGCAAAAAATCGGGGAAATATTTAAACATTTTCATTTTGGCAGCATTATCTTTAATGTGTTCCACAAATATAAATTCATATCTCTAGAACCACATGAGCTAGGAATCTGACTTAACTTCCAGGTTGTAGAGGAGGAAGTTGCGCTTGTGTGTGCCAATTTGCATGCTCATAGCACGTCAGGAACATGCTGCAAAAAAATAGGGGATTCATTTAAACATTTTCACTTTAGCGGCAAATTCTTTAATGTGTTTCACAAATATAAATTCATATCTCGAGAACCACATAAGTTAGGAATCTAATTTAACTTTCAGGTTGTAGAAGATGATCGTGTGCTCATGCCAGCCAATCTGCATGCTCGTAGCACATCGGGGACATGCAGAAAAAAATCAGGGAACCATTTAAACATATTCATTTTGGCAGCAAAGTTTTTAATGTGTTCTACAAATATAAATTAATATCTCTAAAACCACATAATATAGGAATCTAATTTAACTAACAGGTTGTAGCAGACTGTCGTGCGCTCTTGTGTGCCAATTTGCATGCTCGTAGCACATTGGGAACATGCTGAAAGAAATTGGGGAATCATTTAAACATTTTCATTTTAGCAGCAAATTCTTTAATATGTTACACATGTATAAATTAATATCTCTGAAACCACATAAGCTAGGAATCTAATTTAACAAACAGGTTGTAGAGGATGATCGTGCGCTCTTGTGTGGCAATTTGCATGCTTGTAGCATGTCAGGAATATGCAGAAAGAAAATGGGGAATCATTCAAACATTTTCATTTTGGCAGCAAAGTTTTTAATGTGTTCCACAAATATAAATTAATATCTCTAAAACCACATAAGCTATGAATCTAATTTAAGAAACAGGTTGTAGACGATGATCGTGCGCTCTTGTGTGCCACTTTGCATGCTCGTAGCGCATCGGGAACATGTTGAAAAAAATCGGGGAACCATTTAAACATTTTCATTTTGGCAGCAAAGTATTTAATGGTTTCCACAAATATAAATAAATATCTCTAAAACCACATAATCTAGGAATCTAATTTAACAAACAGGTTGTAGAGGATGATCGTGCGCTCTTGTGTGGCAATTTGCATGCTTGTAGCATGTCAGGAATATGCAGAAAGAAAATGGGGAATCATTCAAACATTTTCATTTTGGCAGCAAAGTTTTTAATGTGTTCCACAAATATAAATTAATATCTCTAAAACCACATAAGCTATGAATCTAATTTAAGAAACAGGTTGTAGACGATGATCGTGCGCTCTTGTGTGCCACTTTGCATGCTCGTAGCGCATCGGGAACATTTTGAAAAAAATCGGGGAACCATTTAAACATTTTCATTTTGGCAGCAAAGTATTTAATGGTTTCCACAAATATAAATAAATATCTCTAAAACCACATAATCTAGGAATCTAATTTAACTACCAAGTTGTAGAAGACTATCGTGCGCTCTTGTGTGTCAATTTTCATGCTCTTAGCACATCGGGAACATGCTGCAAGAAATCAAGGAACCATTTAAATATTTTCATTTTAGCAGCAAATTCTTTAATATGTTACACAAATATAAATTCATATCTCTAGAACCACATGAGCTAGGAATCTGATTTAACGTTCAGGTTGTAGAGGAGGAAGTTGCGCTTGTGTGTGCCAATTTGCATGCTTATAGCACGTCTGCAAAAAAATAGGGGAATCATTTAAACAATTTCACTTTAGCGGCAAATTCTTTAATGTGTTTCACAAATATAAATTCATATCTCTAGAACCACATAAGTTAGGAATCTAATTTAACTTTCAGGTTGTAGAAGATGATCGTGTGCTCGTGTCAGCCAATCTGCATACTCGTAGCACATCGGGGGCATGCAGAAAAAAATCGGGGAACCATTTAAACATCTTCATTTTGGCAGCAAAGTATTTAATGTGTTCTACAAATATAAATTATTATCTCTAAAACCACATAATATAGGAATCTAATTTAACTAACAGGTTGTAGCAGACTATCGTGCGCTCTTGTGTGCCAATTTGCATGCTGGTAGCACATTGGGAACATGCTGAAAGAAATTGGGGAATCATTTAAACATTTTCATTTTAGCAGCACATTCTTTAATATGTTACACAAGTATAAATTAATATCTCTGAAACCACATAAGCTAGGAATCAAATTTAACAAACAGGTTGTAGAGGATGATCGTGCGCTCTTGTGTGCCAATTTTCATGCTTGTAGCACGTCGAGAACATGCAGAAGGAATTTGGGGAATCATTCAAACATTTTCATTTTGGCAGCAAAGTATTTAATGTGTTCCACAAATATAAATTAATATCTCTAAAACCACATAAGCTAGGAATCTAATTTAAGTAACAGGTTCTAGAGGATGATCGTGTGCTCTTGTGTGCCACTTTGCATGCTCATAGCGCATTGGGAACATATTGTACAAAATCGGGGAACCATTTAAACATTTTCATTTTGGCAGCAACAATGTGTTCCACAAATATAAATTAATATCTCTAAAACCACATAATCCAGGAATCTAATTTAACTAACAGGTTGTAGAGGATGATCGTGCGCTCTAGTTTGCCAATTTACATGCTCGTATCGCATCGGGAACATGCTGAAAGAAAATCGGGGAAACATTTAAACATTTTCATTTTGGCAGCAAAATCTTTAATGTGTTCCACAAACATAAATTCATATCTCTTGAACCACGTGAGCTAGGAATCTCATTTAACTTTCAGGTTGTAGAAGATGACCGTGCGCTTATGCGTGCTAACGTGCATGCTCGTAGCATGTCGGAAACATGCTGAAAAAATCGGGGAAACTTTTAAACATTTTCATTTTAGCAGCAAATTCTTTAATGTGTTTCACAAATATAAATTCATATCTCTAGAACCACATAAGTTAGGAATCTAATTTAACTTTCAGGTTGTAGAAGATGATCGTGCGTGCCAATTTGCATGCTCGTAGCTTGTCGGGAACATGCTAAAAAAATCAGGAAATCATTTAAACATTTTCATTTTAGCAGCAAATTCTTTAATGCGTTTCACAAATATAAATTCATATCTCTAGAACCACATGAGCTAGGAATCTCATTTAACTTTCAAGTTGTAGAAGAGGATTGTGCGATCGTGCCAATTTGTATGCTTGTAGCGTGTCGGGAGCATGCTG
The DNA here is from genome assembly GCF_964204655.1 of Triturus cristatus. Classification (NCBI taxonomy): domain Eukaryota; kingdom Metazoa; phylum Chordata; class Amphibia; order Caudata; family Salamandridae; genus Triturus; species Triturus cristatus. Next base: position 45,448,486 of record NC_140583.1, on the reverse strand, counting down.
CAAAAAATCGGGGAAATATTTAAACATTTTCATTTTGGCAACATAATCTTTAATGTGTTCCACAAATATAAATTCATATCTCTAGAACCACATAAGCTAGGAATCTGATTTAACTTTCAGGTTGTAGAGGAGGAAGGTGCGCTTGAGTGTGCCAATTTGCATGCTCATAGCACGTCAGGAACATGCTGCAAAAAATCGGGGAAACTATAAACATTTTCATTTTGGCAGCAAAATCTTTAATGTGTTCCACAAACATAAATTCATATCTCTAGAACCACATGAGCTAGGAATCTCATTGAACTTTCAAGTTCTAGAGGAGGATCGTGCGCTCGTGCCAATTTGCATGCTCATAGCTTGTCAGGAACATGCTGAAAAAAATAGGGGAATCATTTAAACATTTTCATTTTAGCAGCAAATTCTTTAATGCGTTTCACAAATATAAATTCAAATCTCTAGAACCACATGAGCTAGGAATCTCATTTAACTTTCAAGTTGTAGAAGAGGATTGTGCGATTGTGCCAATTTGTATGCTCGTAGCGTGTCGGGAGCATGCTGCAAAAAATCGGGGAAATATTTAAACATTTTCATTTTGGCAGCATAATCTTTAATGTGTTCCACAAATATAAATTCATATCTCTAGAACCACATGAGCTAGGAATCTGACTTAACTTCCAGGTTGTAGAGGAGGAAGTTGCGCTTGTGTGTGCCAATTTGCATGCTCATAGCACGTCAGGAACATGCTGCAAAAAAATAGGGGATTCATTTAAACATTTTCACTTTAGCGGCAAATTCTTTAATGTGTTTCACAAATATAAATTCATATCTCTAGAACCACATAAGTTAGGAATCTAATTTAACTTTCAGGTTGTAGGAGATGATCGTGTGCTCGTGCCAGCCAATATGCATGCTCGTAGCACATCGGGGACATGCAGAAAAAAATCAGGGAACCATTTAAACATATTCATTTTGGCAGCAAAGTTTTTAATGTGTTCTACAAATATAAATTAATATCTCTAAAACCACATAATATAGGAATCTAATTTAGACTGTCGTGCGCTCTTGTGTGCCAATTTGCATGCTCGTAGCACATTGGAAACATGCTGAAAGAAATTGGGGAATCATTTAAACATTTTCATTTTAGCAGCAAATTCTTTAATATGTTACACATGTATAAATTAATATCTCTGAAACCACATAAGCTATGAATCTAATTTAAGAAACAGGTTGTAGACGATGATCGTGCGCTCTTGTGTGCCACTTTGCATGCTCGTAGCGCATCGGAAACATGTTGAAAAAAATCGGGGAACCATTTAAACATTTTCATTTTGGCAGCAAAGTATTTAATGGTTTCCACAAATATAAATAAATATCTCTAAAACCACATAATCTAGGAATCTAATTTAACTAACAAGTTGTAGAAGACTATCGTGCGCTCTTGTGTGCTAATTTTCATGCTCGTAGCACATCGGGAACATGCTGCAAGAAATCAAGGAACCATTTAAATATTTTCATTTTAGCAGCAAATTCTTTAATATGTTACACAAATATAAATTAATATCTCTGAAACCACATAAGCTAGGAATCTAATTTAACAAACAGGTTGTAGAAGATGATCGTGCGCTCTTGTGTGCCACTTTTCATGCTTGTAGCACATCGAGAACATGCAGAAGGAATTTGGGGAATCATTCAAACATTTTCATTTTGGCAGCAAAGTATTTAATGTGTTCCACAAATATAAATTAATATCTCTAAAACCACATAAGCTAGGAATCTAATTTAAGTAACAGGTTCTAGAGGATGATCGTGCGCTCTTGTGTGCCACTTTGCATGCTCATAGCGCATCGAGAACATATTGAAATAAATCGGGGAACCATTTAAACATTTTCATTTTGGCAGCAACAATGTGTTCCACAAATATAAATTAATATCTCTAAAACCACATAATCCAGGAATCTAATTTAACTAACAGGTTGTAGAGGATGATCGTGCGCTCTTGTTTGCCAATTTGCATGCTCGTATCGCATCGGGAACATGCTGAAAGAAAATCGGGGAAACATTTAAACATTTTCATTTTGGCAGCAAAATCTTTAATGTGTTCCACAAACATAAATTCATATCTCTTGAACCACATGAGCTAGGAATCTCATTTAACTTTCAGGTTGTAAAAGATGATCGTGCGCTCGTGCGTGCTAATTTGCATGCTCATTGCATGTCGGAAACATGCTGAAAAAATCGGGGAAATTTTTAAACATTTTCATTTTAGCAGCAAATTCTTGAATGTGTTTCACAAATATAAATTCATATCTCTAGAACCACATAAGTTAGGAATCTAATTTAACTTTCTGGTTGTAGAAGATGATCGTGCGTGCCAATTTGCATGCTCGTAGCTTGTCGGGAACATGCTAAAAAAAATCGGGAAATCATTTAAACATTTTAATTTTAGCAGCAAATTCTTTAATGCGTTTCACAAATATAAATTCATATCTCTAGAACCACATGAGCTAGGAATCTCATTTAACTTTCAAGTTGTAGAAGAGGATTGTGCGATCATGCCAATTTGTATGCTCGTAGTGTGTCGGGAGCATGCTGCAAAAAATCGGGGAAATATTTAAACATTTTCAATTTGGCAGCATAATCTTTAATGTGTTCCACAAATATAAATTCATATCTCTAGAACCACATGAGCTAGGAATCTGATTTAACCTTCAGGTTGTAGAGGAGGAAGTTGCGCTTGTGTGTGCCAATTTGCATGCTCATAGCACGTCTGCAAAAAAATAGGGGAATCATTTAAACATTTTCACTTTAGCGGCAAATTCTTTAATGTGTTTCACAAATATAAATTCATATCTCTAGAACCACATAAGTTAGGAATCTAATTTAACTTTCAGGTTGTAGAAGATGATCGTGTGCTCGTGCCAGCCAATCTGCATGCTCGTAGCACATCGGGGACATGCAGAAAAAAATCGGGGAACCATTTAAACATCTTCATTTTGGCAGCAAAGTATTTAATGTGTTCTACAAATATAAATTATTATCTCTAAAACCACATAATATAGGAATCTAATTTAACTAACAGGTTGTAGCAGACTATCGTGCGCTCTTGTGTGCCAATTTGCATGCTCGTAGCACATTGGGAACATGCTGAAAGAAATTGGGGAATCATTTAAACATTTTCATTTTAGCAGCACATTCTTTAATATGTTACACAAGTATAAATTAATATCTCTGAAACCACATAAGCTAGGAATCTAATTTAACAAACAGGTTGTAGAGGATGATCGTGCGCTCTTTTGTGCCAATTTTCATGCTTGTAGCACGTCGAGAACATGCAGAAGGAATTTGGGGAATCATTCAAACATTTTCATTTTGGCAGCAAAGTATTTAATGTGTTCCACAAATATAAATTAATATCTCTAAAACCACATAAGCTAGGAATCTAATTTAAGTAACAGGTTCTAGAGGATGATCATGTGCTCTTGTGTGCCACTTTGCATGCTCATAGCGCATTGGGAACATATTGAAAAAAATCGGGGAACCATTTAAACATTTTCATTTTGGCAGCAACAATGTGTTCCACAAATATAAATTAATATCTCTAAAACCACATAATCCAGGAATCTAATTTAACTAACAGGTTGTAGAGGATGATCGTGCGCTCTAGTTTGCCAATTTACATGCTCGTATCGCATCGGGAACATGCTGAAAGAAAATCGGGGAAACATTTAAACATTTTCATTTTGGCAGCAAAATCTTTAATGTGTTCCACAAACATAAATTCATATCTCTTGAACCACATGAGCGAGGAATCTCATTTAACTTTCAGGTTGTAGAAGATGACCGTGCGCTTATGCGTGCTAACGTGCATGCTCGTAGCATGTCGGAAACATGCTGAAAAAATCGGGGAAACTTTTAAACATTTTCATTTTAGCAGCAAATTCTATAATGTGTTTCACAAATATAAATTCATATCTCTAGAACCACATAAGTTAGGAATCTAATTTAACTTTCATGTTGTAGAAGATGATCGTGCGTGCCAATTTGCATGCTCGTAGCTTGTCGGGAACATGCTAAAAAAATCAGGAAATCATTTAAACATTTTCATTTTAGCAGCAAATTCTTTAATGCGTTTCACAAATATAAATTCATATCTCTAGAACCACATGAGCTAGGAATCTCATTTAACTTTCAAGTTGTAGAAGAGGATTGTGCGATCGTGCCAATTTGTATGCTTGTAGCGTGTCGGGAGCATGCTGCAAAAAATCGGGGAAATATTTAAACATGTTCATTTTGGCAACATAATCTTTAATGTGTTCCACAAATATAAATTCATATCTCTAGAACCACATAAGCTAGGAATCTGATTTAACTTTCAGGTTGTAGAGGAGGAAGGTGCGCTTGAGTGTGCCAATTTGCATGCTCATAGCACGTCAGGAACATGCTGCAAAAAATCAGGGAAACATTTAAACATTTTCATTTTGGCAGCAAAATCTTTAATGTGTTCCACAAACATAAATTCATATCTCTAGAACCACATGAGCTAGGAATCTCATTGAACTTTCAAGTTCTAGAGGAGGATCGTGCGCTCGTGCCAATTTGCATGCTCATAGCTTGTCAGGAACATGCTGAAAAAAATAGGGGAATCATTTAAACATTTTCATTTTAGCAGCAAATTCTTTAATGCATTTCACAAATATAAATTCAAATCTCTAGAACCACATGAGCTAGGAATCTCATTTAACTTTCAAGTTGTAGAAGAGGATTGTGCGATTGTGCCAATTTGTATGCTCGTAGCGTGTCGGGAGCATGCTGCAAAAAATCGGGGAAATATTTAAACATTTTCATTTTGGCAGCATTATCTTTAATGTGTTCCACAAATATAAATTCATATCTCTAGAACCACATGAGCTAGGAATCTGACTTAACTTCCAGGTTGTAGAGGAGGAAGTTGCGCTTGTGTGTGCCAATTTGCATGCTCATAGCACGTCAGGAACATGCTGCAAAAAAATAGGGGATTCATTTAAACATTTTCACTTTAGCGGCAAATTCTTTAATGTGTTTCACAAATATAAATTCATATCTCGAGAACCACATAAGTTAGGAATCTAATTTAACTTTCAGGTTGTAAAAGATGATCGTGTGCCCATGCCAGCCAATCTGCATGCTCGTAGCACATCGGGGACATGCAGAAAAAAATCAGGGAACCATTTAAACATATTCATTTTGGCAGCAAAGTTTTTAATGTGTTCTACAAATATAAATTAATATCTCTAAAACCACATAATATAGGAATCTAATTTAACTAACAGGTTGTAGCAGACTGTCGTGCGCTCTTGTGTGCCAATTTGCATGCTCGTAGCACATTGGGAACATGCTGAAAGAAATTGGGGAATCATTTAAACATTTTCATTTTAGCAGCAAATTCTTTAATATGTTACACATGTATAAATTAATATCTCTGAAACCACATAAGCTAGGAATCTAATTTAACAAACAGGTTGTAGAGGATGATCGTGCGCTCTTGTGTGGCAATTTGCATGCTTGTAGCATGTCAGGAATATGCAGAAAGAAAATGGGGAATCATTCAAACATTTTCATTTTGGCAGCAAAGTTTTTAATGTGTTCCACAAATATAAATTAATATCTCTAAAACCACATAAGCTATGAATCTAATTTAAGAAACAGGTTGTAGACGATGATCGTGCGCTCTTGTGTGCCACTTTGCATGCTCGTAGCGCATCGGGAACATGTTGAAAAAAATCAGGGAACCATTTAAACATTTTCATTTTGGCAGCAAAGTATTTAATGGTTTCCACAAATATAAATAAATATCTCTAAAACCACATAATCTAGGAATCTAATTTAACAAACAGGTTGTAGAGGATGATCGTGCGCTCTTGTGTGGCAATTTGCATGCTTGTAGCATGTCAGGAATATGCAGAAAGAAAATGGGGAATCATTCAAACATTTTCATTTTGGCAGCAAAGTTTTTAATGTGTTCCACAAATATAAATTAATATCTCTAAAACCACATAAGCTATGAATCTAATTTAAGAAACAGGTTGTAGACGATGATCGTGCGCTCTTGTGTGCCACTTTGCATGCTCGTAGCGCATCGGGAACATTTTGAAAAAAATCGGGGAACCATTTAAACATTTTCATTTTGGCAGCAAAGTATTTAATGGTTTCCACAAATATAAATAAATATCTCTAAAACCACATAATCTAGGAATCTAATTTAACTACCAAGTTGTAGAAGACTATCGTGCGCTCTTGTGTGTCAATTTTCATGCTCGTAGCACATCGGGAACATGCTGCAAGAAATCAAGGAACCATTTAAATATTTTCATTTTAGCAGCAAATTCTTTAATATGTTACACAAATATAAATTAATATCTCTGAAACCACATAAGCTAGGAATCTAATTTAACAAACAGGTTGTAGAAGATGATCGTGCGCTCTTGTGTGCCATTTTTCATGCTTGTAGCACATCGAGAACATGCAGAAGGAATTTGGGGAATCATTTAAACATTTTCATTTTGGCAGCAACAATGTGTTCCACAAATATAAATTAATATCTCTAAAACCACATAATCCAGGAATCTAATTTAACTAACAGGTTGTAGAGGATGATCGTGCGCTCTTGTTTGCCAATTTGCATGCTCGTATCGCATCGGGAACATGCTGAAAGAAAATCGGGGAAACATTTAAACATTTTCATTTTGGCAGCAAAATCTTTAATGTGTTCCACAAACATAAATTCATATCTCTTGAACCACATGAGCTAGGAATCTCATTTAACTTTCAGGTTGTAAAAGATGATTGTGCGCTCGTGCGTGCTAATTTGCATGCTCATAGCATGTCGGAAACATGCTGAAAAAATCGGGGAAACTTTTAAACATTTTCATTTTAGCAGCAAATTCTTGAATGTGTTTCACAAATATAAATTCATATCTCTAGAACCACATAAGTTAGGAATCTAATTTAACTTTCAGGTTGTAGAAGATGATCGTGCGTGCCAATTTGCATGCTCGTAGCTTGTCGGGAACATGCTAAAAAAAATCGGGAAATCATTTAAACATTTTAATTTTAGCAGCAAATTCTTTAATGCGTTTCACAAATATAAATTCATATCTCTAGAACCACATGAGCTAGGAATCTCATTTAACTTTCAAGTTGTAGAAGAGGATTGTGCGATCATGCCAATTTGTATGCTCGTAGTGTGTCGGGAGCATGCTGCAAAAAATCGGGGAAATATTTAAACATTTTCAATTTGGCAGCATAATCTTTAATGTGTTCCACAAATATAAATTCATATCTCTAGAACCACATGAGCTAGGAATCTGATTTAACCTTCAGGTTGTAGAGGAGGAAGTTGCGCTTGTGTGTGCCAATTTGCATGCTCATAGCACGTCTGCAAAAAAATAGGGGAATCATTTAAACATTTTCACTTTAGCGGCAAATTCTTTAATGTGTTTCACAAATATAAATTCATATCTCTAGAACCACATAAGTTAGGAATCTAATTTAACTTTCAGGTTGTAGAAGATGATCGTGTGCTCGTGTCAGCCAATCTGCATGCTCGTAGCACATCGGGGACATGCAGAAAAAAATCGGGGAACCATTTAAACATCTTCATTTTGGCAGCAAAGTATTTAATGTGTTCTACAAATATAAATTATTATCTCTAAAACCACATAATATAGGAATCTAATTTAACTAACAGGTTGTAGCAGACTATCGTGCGCTCTTGTGTGCCAATTTGCATGCTCGTAGCACATTGGGAACATGCTGAAAGAAATTGGGGAATCATTTAAACATTTTCATTTTAGCAGCACATTCTTTAATATGTTACACAAGTATAAATTAATATCTCTGAAACCACATAAGCTAGGAATCTAATTTAACAAACAGGTTGTAGAGGATGATCGTGCGCTCTTTTGTGCCAATTTTCATGCTTGTAGCACGTCGAGAACATGCAGAAGGAATTTGGGGAATCATTCAAACATTTTCATTTTGGCAGCAAAGTATTTAATGTGTTCCACAAATATAAATTAATATCTCTAAAACCACATAAGCTAGGAATCTAATTTAAGTAACAGGTTCTAGAGGATGATCGTGTGCTCTTGTGTGCCACTTTGCATGCTCATAGCGCATTGGGAACATATTGAAAAAAATCGGGGAACCATTTAAACATTTTCATTTTGGCAGCAACAATGTGTTCCACAAATATAAATTAATATCTCTAAAACCACATAATCCAGGAATCTAATTTAACTAACAGGTTGTAGAGGATGATCGTGCGCTCTAGTTTGCCAATTTACATGCTCGTATCGCATCGGGAACATGCTGAAAGAAAATCGGGGAAACATTTAAACATTTTCATTTTGGCAGCAAAATCTTTAATGTGTTCCACAAACATAAATTCATATCTCTTGAACCACATGAGCTAGGAATCTCATTTAACTTTCAGGTTGTAGAAGATGACCGTGCGCTTATGCGTGCTAACGTGCATGCTCGTAGCATGTCGGAAACATGCTGAAAAAATCGGGGAAACTTTTAAACATTTTCATTTTAGCAGCAAATTCTATAATGTGTTTCACAAATATAAATTCATATCTCTAGAACCACATAAGTTAGGAATCTAATTTAACTTTCAGGTTGTAGAAGATGATCGTGCGTGCCAATTTGCATGCTCGTAGCTTGTCGGGAACATGCTAAAAAAATCAGGAAATCATTTAAACATTTTCATTTTAGCAGCAAATTCTTTAATGCGTTTCACAAATATAAATTCATATCTCTAGAACCACATGAGCTAGGAATCTCATTTAACTTTCAAGTTGTAGAAGAGGATTGTGCGATCGTGCCAATTTGTATGCTTGTAGCGTGTCGGGAGCATGCTGCAAAAAATCGGGGAAATATTTAAACATTTTCATTTTGGCAGCAAAATCTTTAATGTGTTCCACAAACATAAATTCATATCTCTAGAACCACATGAGCTAGGAATCTCATTGAACTTTCAAGTTCTAGAGGAGGATCGTGCGCTCGTGCCAATTTGCATGCTCATAGCTTGTCAGGAACATGCTGAAAAAAATAGGGGAATCATTTAAACATTTTCATTTTAGCAGCAAATTCTTTAATGCGTTTCACAAATATAAATTCAAATCTCTAGAACCACATGAGCTAGGAATCTCATTTAACTTTCAAGTTGTAGAAGAGGATTGTGCGATTGTGCCAATTTGTATGCTCGTAGCGTGTCGGGAGCATGCTGCAAAAAATCGGGGAAATATTTAAACATTTTCATTTTGGCAGCATTATCTTTAATGTGTTCCACAAATATAAATTCATATCTCTAGAACCACATGAGCTAGGAATCTGACTTAACTTCCAGGTTGTAGAGGAGGAAGTTGCGCTTGTGTGTGCCAATTTGCATGCTCATAGCACGTCAGGAACATGCTGCAAAAAAATAGGGGATTCATTTAAACATTTTCACTTTAGCGGCAAATTCTTTAATGTGTTTCACAAATATAAATTCATATCTCGAGAACCACATAAGTTAGGAATCTAATTTAACTTTCAGGTTGTAGAAGATGATCGTGTGCTCATGCCAGCCAATCTGCATGCTCGTAGCACATCGGGGACATGCAGAAAAAAATCAGGGAACCATTTAAACATATTCATTTTGGCAGCAAAGTTTTTAATGTGTTCTACAAATATAAATTAATATCTCTAAAACCACATAATATAGGAATCTAATTTAACTAACAGGTTGTAGCAGACTGTCGTGCGCTCTTGTGTGCCACTTTGCATGCTCGTAGCGCATCGGGAACATGTTGAAAAAAATCGGGGAACCATTTAAACATTTTCATTTTGGCAGCAAAGTATTTAATGGTTTCCACAAATATAAATAAATATCTCTAAAACCACATAATCTAGGAATCTAATTTAACAAACAGGTTGTAGAGGATGATCGTGCGCTCTTGTGTGGCAATTTGCATGCTTGTAGCATGTCAGGAATATGCAGAAAGAAAATGGGGAATCATTCAAACATTTTCATTTTGGCAGCAAAGTTTTTAATGTGTTCCACAAATATAAATTAATATCTCTAAAACCACATAAGCTATGAATCTAATTTAAGAAACAGGTTGTAGACGATGATCGTGCGCTCTTGTGTGCCACTTTGCATGCTCGTAGCGCATCGGGAACATGTTGAAAAAAATCGGGGAACCATTTAAACATTTTCATTTTGGCAGCAAAGTATTTAATGGTTTCCACAAATATAAATAAATATCTCTAAAACCACATAATCTAGGAATCTAATTTAACAAACAGGTTGTAGAGGATGATCGTGCGCTCTTGTGTGGCAATTTGCATGCTTGTAGCATGTCAGGAATATGCAGAAAGAAAATGGGGAATCATTCAAACATTTTCATTTTGGCAGCAAAGTTTTTAATGTGTTCCACAAATATAAATTAATATCTCTAAAACCACATAAGCTATGAATCTAATTTAAGAAACAGGTTGTAGACGATGATCGTGCGCTCTTGTGTGCCACTTTGCATGCTCGTAGCGCATCGGGAACATTTTGAAAAAAATCGGGGAACCATTTAAACATTTTCATTTTGGCAGCAAAGTATTTAATGGTTTCCACAAATATAAATAAATATCTCTAAAACCACATAATCTAGGAATCTAATTTAACTACCAAGTTGTAGAAGACTATCGTGCGCTCTTGTGTGTCAATTTTCATGCTCGTAGCACATCGGGAACATGCTGCAAGAAATCAAGGAACCATTTAAATATTTTCATTTTAGCAGCAAATTCTTTAATATGTTACACAAATATAAATTAATATCTCTGAAACCACATAAGCTAGGAATCTAATTTAACAAACAGGTTGTAGAAGATGATCGTGCGCTCTTGTGTGCCACTTTTCATGCTTGTAGCACATCGAGAACATGCAGAAGGAATTTGGGGAATCATTTAAACATTTTCATTTTGGCAGCAACAATGTGTTCCACAAATATAAATTAATATCTCTAAAACCACATAATCCAGGAATCTAATTTAACTAACAGGTTGTAGAGGATGATCGTGCGCTCTTGTTTGCCAATTTGCATGCTCGTATCGCATCGGGAACATGCTGAAAGAAAATCGGGGAAACATTTAAACATTTTCATTTTGGCAGCAAAATCTTTAATGTGTTCCACAAACATAAATTCATATCTCTTGAACCACATGAGCTAGGAATCTCATTTAACTTTCAGGTTGTAAAAGATGATTGTGCGCTCGTGCGTGCTAATTTGCATGCTCATAGCATGTCGGAAACATGCTGAAAAAATCGGGGAAACTTTTAAACATTTTCATTTTAGCAGCAAATTCTTGAATGTGTTTCACAAATATAAATTCATATCTCTAGAACCACATAAGTTAGGAATCTAATTTAACTTTCAGGTTGTAGAAGATGATCGTGCGTGCCAATTTGCATGCTCGTAGCTTGTCGGGAACATGCTAAAAAAAATCGGGAAATCATTTAAACATTTTAATTTTAGCAGCAAATTCTTTAATGCGTTTCACAAATATAAATTCATATCTCTAGAACCACATGAGCTAGGAATCTCATTTAACTTTCAAGTTGTAGAAGAGGATTGTGCGATCATGCCAATTTGTATGCTCGTAGTGTGTCGGGAGCATGCTGCAAAAAATCGGGGAAATATTTAAACATTTTCAATTTGGCAGCATAATCTTTAATGTGTTCCACAAATATAAATTCATATCTCTAGAACCACATGAGCTAGGAATCTGATTTAACCTTCAGGTTGTAGAGGAGGAAGTTGCGCTTGTGTGTGCCAATTTGCATGCTCATAGCACGTCTGCAAAAAAATAGGGGAATCATTTAAACATTTTCACTTTAGCGGCAAATTCTTTAATGTGTTTCACAAATATAAATTCATATCTCTAGAACCACATAAGTTAGGAATCTAATTTAACTTTCAGGTTGTAGAAGATGATCGTGTGCTCGTGTCAGCCAATCTGCATGCTCGTAGCACATCGGGGACATGCAGAAAAAAATCGGGGAACCATTTAAACATCTTCATTTTGGCAGCAAAGTATTTAATGTGTTCTACAAATATAAATTATTATCTCTAAAACCACATAATATAGGAATCTAATTTAACTAACAGGTTGTAGCAGACTATCGTGCGCTCTTGTGTGCCAATTTGCATGCTCGTAGCACATTGGGAACATGCTGAAAGAAATTGGGGAATCATTTAAACATTTTCATTTTAGCAGCACATTCTTTAATATGTTACACAAGTATAAATTAATATCTCTGAAACCACATAAGCTAGGAATCTAATTTAACAAACAGGTTGTAGAGGATGATCGTGCGCTCTTTTGTGCCAATTTTCATGCTTGTAGCACGTCGAGAACATGCAGAAGGAATTTGGGGAATCATTCAAACATTTTCATTTTGGCAGCAAAGTATTTAATGTGTTCCACAAATATAAATTAATATCTCTAAAACCACATAAGCTAGGAATCTAATTTAAGTAACAGGTTCTAGAGGATGATCGTGTGCTCTTGTGTGCCACTTTGCATGCTCATAGCGCATTGGGAACATATTGAAAAAAATCGGGGAACCATTTAAACATTTTCATTTTGGCAGCAACAATGTGTTCCACAAATATAAATTAATATCTCTAAAACCACATAATCCAGGAATCTAATTTAACTAACAGGTTGTAGAGGATGATCGTGCGCTCTAGTTTGCCAATTTACATGCTCGTATCGCATCGGGAACATGCTGAAAGAAAATCGGGGAAACATTTAAACATTTTCATTTTGGCAGCAAAATCTTTAATGTGTTCCACAAACATAAATTCATATCTCTTGAACCACATGAGCTAGGAATCTCATTTAACTTTCAGGTTGTAGAAGATGACCGTGCGCTTATGCGTGCTAACGTGCATGCTCGTAGCATGTCGGAAACATGCTGAAAAAATCGGGGAAACTTTTAAACATTTTCATTTTAGCAGCAAATTCTATAATGTGTTTCACAAATATAAATTCATATCTCTAGAACCACATAAGTTAGGAATCTAATTTAACTTTCAGGTTGTAGAAGATGACCGTGCGCTTATGCGTGCTAACGTGCATGCTCGTAGCATGTCGGAAACATGCTGAAAAAATCGGGGAAACTTTTAAACATTTTCATTTTAGCAGCAAATTCTATAATGTGTTTCACAAATATAAATTCATATCTCTAGAACCACATAAGTTAGGAATCTAATTTAACTTTCAGGTTGTAGAAGATGATCGTGCGTGCCAATTTGCATGCTCGTAGCTTGTCGGGAACATGCTAAAAAAATCAGGAAATCATTTAAACATTTTCATTTTAGCAGCAAATTCTTTAATGCGTTTCACAAATATAAATTCATATCTCTAGAACCACATGAGCTAGGAATCTCATTTAACTTTCAAGTTGTAGAAGAGGATTGTGCGATCGTGCCAATTTGTATGCTTGTAGCGTGTCGGGAGCATGCTGCAAAAAATCGGGGAAATATTTAAACATTTTCATTTTGGCAGCAAAATCTTTAATGTGTTCCACAAACATAAATTCATATCTCTAGAACCACATGAGCTAGGAATCTCATTGAACTTTCAAGTTCTAGAGGAGGATCGTGCGCTCGTGCCAATTTGCATGCTCATAGCTTGTCAGGAACATGCTGAAAAAAATAGGGGAATCATTTAAACATTTTCATTTTAGCAGCAAATTCTTTAATGCGTTTCACAAATATAAATTCAAATCTCTAGAACCACATGAGCTAGGAATCTCATTTAACTTTCAAGTTGTAGAAGAGGATTGTGCGATTGTGCCAATTTGTATGCTCGTAGCGTGTCGGGAGCATGCTGCAAAAAATCGGGGAAATATTTAAACATTTTCATTTTGGCAGCATTATCTTTAATGTGTTCCACAAATATAAATTCATATCTCTAGAACCACATGAGCTAGGAATCTGACTTAACTTCCAGGTTGTAGAGGAGGAAGTTGCGCTTGTGTGTGCCAATTTGCATGCTCATAGCACGTCAGGAACATGCTGCAAAAAAATAGGGGATTCATTTAAACATTTTCACTTTAGCGGCAAATTCTTTAATGTGTTTCACAAATATAAATTCATATCTCGAGAACCACATAAGTTAGGAATCTAATTTAACTTTCAGGTTGTAGAAGATGATCGTGTGCTCATGCCAGCCAATCTGCATGCTCGTAGCACATCGGGGACATGCAGAAAAAAATCAGGGAACCATTTAAACATATTCATTTTGGCAGCAAAGTTTTTAATGTGTTCTACAAATATAAATTAATATCTCTAAAACCACATAATATAGGAATCTAATTTAACTAACAGGTTGTAGCAGACTGTCGTGCGCTCTTGTGTGCCAATTTGCATGCTCGTAGCACATTGGGAACATGCTGAAAGAAATTGGGGAATCATTTAAACATTTTCATTTTAGCAGCAAATTCTTTAATATGTTACACATGTATAAATTAATATCTCTGAAACCACATAAGCTAGGAATCTAATTTAACAAACAGGTTGTAGAGGATGATCTTGCGCTCTTGTGTGGCAATTTGCATGCTTGTAGCATGTCAGGAATATGCAGAAAGAAAATGGGGAATCATTCAAACATTTTCATTTTGGCAGCAAAGTTTTTAATGTGTTCCACAAATATAAATTAATATCTCTAAAACCACATAAGCTATGAATCTAATTTAAGAAACAGGTTGTAGACGATGATCGTGCGCTCTTGTGTGCCACTTTGCATGCTCGTAGCGCATCGGGAACATGTTGAAAAAAATCGGGGAACCATTTAAACATTTTCATTTTGGCAGCAAAGTATTTAATGGTTTCCACAAATATAAATAAATATCTCTAAAACCACATAATCTAGGAATCTAATTTAACAAACAGGTTGTAGAGGATGATCGTGCGCTCTTGTGTGGCAATTTGCATGCTTGTAGCATGTCAGGAATATGCAGAAAGAAAATGGGGAATCATTCAAACATTTTCATTTTGGCAGCAAAGTTTTTAATGTGTTCCACAAATATAAATTAATATCTCTAAAACCACATAAGCTATGAATCTAATTTAAGAAACAGGTTGTAGACGATGATCGTGCGCTCTTGTGTGCCACTTTGCATGCTCGTAGCGCATCGGGAACATTTTGAAAAAAATCGGGGAACCATTTAAACATTTTCATTTTGGCAGCAAAGTATTTAATGGTTTCCACAAATATAAATAAATATCTCTAAAACCACATAATCTAGGAATCTAATTTAACTACCAAGTTGTAGAAGACTATCGTGCACTCTTGTGTGCCAATTTTCATGCTCGTAGCACATCGGGAACATGCTGCAAGAAATCAAGGAACCATTTAAATATTTTCATTTTAGCAGCAAATTCTTTAATATGTTACACAAATATAAATTAATATCTCTGAAACCACATAAGCTAGGAATCTAATTTAACAAACAGGTTGTAGAAGATGATCGTGCGCTCTTGTGTGCCACTTTTCATGCTTGTAGCACATCGAGAACATGCAGAAGGAATTTGGGGAATCATTTAAACATTTTCATTTTGGCAGCAACAATGTGTTCCACAAATATAAATTAATATCTCTAAAACCACATAATCCAGGAATCTAATTTAACTAACAGGATGTAGAGGATGATCGTGCGCTCTTGTTTGCCAATTTGCATGCTCGTATCGCATCGGGAACATGCTGAAAGAAAATCGGGGAAACATTTAAACATTTTCATTTTGGCAGCAAAATCTTTAATGTGTTCCACAAACATAAATTCATATCTCTTGAACCACATGAGCTAGGAATCTCATTTAACTTTCAGGTTGTAAAAGATGATCGTGCGCTCGTGCGTGCTAATTTGCATGCTCATAGCATGTCGGAAACATGCTGAAAAAATCGGGGAACTTTTAAACATTTTCATTTTAGCAGCAAATTCTTGAATGTGTTTCACAAATATAAATTCATATCTCTAGAACCACATAAGTTAGGAATCTAATTTAACTTTCAGGTTGTAGAAGATGATCGTGCGTGCCAATTTGCATGCTCGTAGCTTGTCGGGAACATGCTAAAAAAAATCGGGAAATCATTTAAACATTTTAATTTTAGCAGCAAATTCTTTAATGCGTTTCACAAATATAAATTCATATCTCTAGAACCACATGAGCTAGGAATCTCATTTAACTTTCAAGTTGTAGAAGAGGATTGTGCAATCATGCCAATTTGTATGCTCGTAGTGTGTCGGGAGCATGCTGCAAAAAATCGGGGAAATATTTTTAACATTTTCAATTTGGCAGCATAATCTTTAATGTGTTCCACAAATATAAATTCATATCTCTAGAACCACATGAGCTAGGAATCTGATTTAACCTTCAGGTTGTAGAGGAGAAAGTTGCGCTTGTGTGTGCCAATTTGCATGCTCATAGCACGTCTGCAAAAAAATAGGGGAATCATTTAAACATTTTCACTTTAGCGGCAAATTCTTTAATGTGTTTCACAAATATAAATTCATATCTCTAGAACCACATGAGCTAGGAATCTCATTTAACTTTCAAGTTGTAGAAGAGGATTGTGCAATCATGCCAATTTGTATGCTCGTAGTGTGTCGGGAGCATGCTGCAAAAAATCGGGGAAATATTTAAACATTTTCAATTTGGCAGCATAATCTTTAATGTGTTCCACAAATATAAATTCATATCTCTAGAACCACATGAGCTAGGAATCTGATTTAACCTTCAGGTTGTAGAGGAGAAAGTTGCGCTTGTGTGTGCCAATTTGCATGCTCATAGCACGTCTGCAAAAAAATAGGGGAATCATTTAAACATTTTCACTTTAGCGGCAAATTCTTTAATGTGTTTCACAAATATAAATTCATATCTCTAGAACCACATAAGTTAGGAATCTAATTTAACTTTCAGGTTGTAGAAGATGATCGTGTGCTCGTGCCAGCCAATCTGCATGCTCGTAGCACATCGGGGACATGCAGAAAAAAATCGGGGAACCATTTAAACATCTTCATTTTGGCAGCAAAGTATTTAATGTGTTCTACAAATATAAATTATTATCTCTAAAACCACATAATATAGGAATCTAATTTAACTAACAGGTTGTAGCAGACTATCGTGCGCTCTTGTGTGCCAATTTGCATGCTCGTAGCACATTGGGAACATGCTGAAAGAAATTGGGGAATCATTTAAACATTTTCATTTTAGCAGCACATTCTTTAATATGTTACACAAGTATAAATTAATATCTCTGAAACCACATAAGCTAGGAATCTAATTTAAGTAACAGGTTCTAGAGGATGATCGTGTGCTCTTGTGTGCCACTTTGCATGCTCATAGCGCATTGGGAACATATTGAAAAAAATCGGGGAACCATTTAAACATTTTCATTTTGGCAGCAACAATGTGTTCCACAAATATAAATTAATATCTCTAAAACCACATAATCCAGGAATCTAATTTAACTAACAGGTTGTAGAGGATGATCGTGCGCTCTAGTTTGCCAATTTACATGCTCGTATCGCATCGGGAACATGCTGAAAGAAAATCGGGGAAACATTTAAACATTTTCATTTTGGCAGCAAAATCTTTAATGTGTTCCACAAACATAAATTCATATCTCTTGAACCACATGAGCTAGGAATCTCATTTAACTTTCAGGTTGTAGAAGATGACCGTGCGCTTATGCGTGCTAACGTGCATGCTCGTAGCTTGTCGGAAACATGCTGAAAAAATCAGAGAAACTTTTAAACATTTTCATTTTAGCAGCAAATTCTTTAAAGTGTTTCACAAATATAAATTCATATCTCTAGAACCACATAAGTTAGGAATCTAATTTAACTTTCAGGTTGTAGAAGATGATCGTGCGTGCCAATTTGCATGCTCGTAGCTTGTCGGGAACATGCTAAAAAAATCAGGAAATCATTTAAACATTTTCATTTTAGCAGCAAATTCTTTAATGCGTTTCACAAATATAAATTCATATCTCTAGAACCACATGAGCTAGGAATCTCATTTAACTTTCAAGTTGTAGAAGAGGATTGTGCGATCGTGCCAATTTGTATGCTTGTAGCGTGTCGGGAGCATGCTGCAAAAAATCGGGGAAATATTTAAACATTTTCATTTTGGCAACATAATCTTTAATGTGTTCCACAAATATAAATTCATATCTCTAGAACCACATAAGCTAGGAATCTGATTTAACTTTCAGGTTGTAGAGGAGGAAGGTGCGCTTGAGTGTGCCAATTTGCATGCTCATAGCACGTCAGGAACATGCTGCAAAAAATAGGGGAAACATTTAAACATTTTCATTTTGGCAGCAAAATCTTTAATGTGTTCCACAAACATAAATTCATATCTCTAGAACCACATGAGCTAGGAATCTCATTGAACTTTCAAGTTCTAGAGGAGGATCGTGCACTCGTGCCAATTTGCATGCTCATAGCTTGTCAGGAACATGCTGAAAAAAATAGGGGAATCATTTAAACATTTTAATTTTATCGGCAAATTCTTTAATGTGTTTCACAAATATAAATTCATATCTCTAGAACCACATAAGTTAGGAATCTAATTTAACTTTCAGGTTGTAGAAGATAATCATGTGCTCGTGCCAGCCAATCTGCATGCTCATAGCACGTCGGGAACATGCAGAAAAAAATCAGGGAACCATTTAAACATCTTCATTTTGGCAGCAAAGTATTTAATGGGTTCTACAAATATAAATTAATATCTCTAAAACCACATAATATAGGAATCTCATTTAACAAACAGGTTGTAGAAGACTATCGTGCGCTCTTGTGTGCCAATTTGCATGCTCGTAGCACGTTGGGAACATGCTGAAAGAAATTGGGGAATCATTTAAACATTTTCTTTTTAGCAGCAAATTCTTTAATATGTTACACAAATATAAATTAATATCTCTGAAACAACATAAGCTAGGAATCTAATTTAACAAACAGGTTGTAGAGGATGACTGTGCGCTCTTGTGTGGCAATTTGCATGCTTGTAGCACATCGGGAACATGCAGAAAGAAATTGGGGAATCATTCAAACATTTTCATTTTGGCAGCAAAGTATTTATTGGTTTCCACAAATATAAATTAATATCTCTAAAACCACATAATCTAGGAATGTAATTTAACTAACAGGTTGTAGAAGAATCTCGTGCGCTCTTGTGTGCCAACGTGCATGCTCGTAGCACATCGGGAACATGCTGAAAGAAATCAGGGAACCATTTAAATATTTTCATTTTAGCAGCAAATTCTTTAATATGTTACACAACTATAAATTATTATCTCTGAAACCACATAAGCTAGGAATCTAATTTAACAAACAGGTTGTAGAGGATGATCGTGCGCTCTTGTGTGCCAATTTGCATGCTTGTAGCACGTCGAGAACATGCAGAAGGAATTTGGGGAATCATTCAAACATTTTCATTTTGGCAGCAAAGTATTTAATGTGTTCCACAAATATAAATTAATATCTCTAAAACCAAATAATATAGGAATCTAATTTAACTAACAGGTTGTAGAAGAATCTCGTGCGCTCTTGTGTGCTAATTTGCATGCTCGTAGCACGTTGGGAACATGCTGAAAGAAATTGGGGAATCATTTAAACATTTTCATTTTAGCAGCAAATTCTTTAATGTGTTTCACAAATATAAATTCATATCTCTAGAACCACATAAGTTAGGAATCTAATTTAACTTTCAGGTTGTAGAAGATGATCCCGTGCTCCTGTCAGCCAATCTGCATGCTCATAGCATGTCGGGAACATGCAGAAAAAAATCGGGGAACCATTTAAACATCTTCATTTTGGCAGCAAAGTATTTAATGTGTTCTACAAATATAAATTAATATCTCTAAAACCACATAATATAGGAATCTAATTTAACTAACAGGTTGTAGAAGATTATCGTGCGCTCTTGTGTGCCAATTTGCATGCTCGTAGCACGTTGGGAACATGCTGAAAGAAATTGGGGAATCATTTAAACATTTTCATTTTAGCAGCAAATTCTTAATATGTTACACAAATATAAATTAATATCTCTGAAACCACATAAGCTAGGAATCTAATTTAACAAACAGGTTGTAGAGGATGATCGTGCGCTCTTGTGTGCCATGTTGCATGCTCGTAGCGCATCGGGAATATATTGAACAAAATCGGGGAACCATTTAAACATTTTCATTTTGGCAGCAACAATGTGTTCCACAAATATAAATTAATATCTCTAAAACCACATAATCCAGAAATCTAATTTAACTAACAGGTTGTAGAGGATGATCATGCGCTCTTGTTTGCCAATTTGCATGCTCGTAGCGCATCGGGAACATGCTGGAAAGTTAAATGAGATTCCTAGCTCATGTGGTTCGAGAGATATGAATTTATATTTGTGAAACCCATTAAAGAATTTGCTACCAAAATGAAAATGTTTAAATGTTTCCCCTATTTTTTGCAGCATGCTCCCGACGCGCTACGAGCATGCACATTGGCACGAGCGCAAGATCCTCTTCTACAACTTGAAAGTTAAATGTGATTCCTAGCTCATGTGGTTCTAGAGATATGAATTTATGTTTGTGGAACACATTCAAGATTTTGCTACCAAAATGAAAATGTTTAAATAATTTCCCGATTTTTTGCAGCATGTTCCTGACATGCTATGAGCATGCAAATGGGCACACACAAGCGCACGTTCCTCCTCTACAACCTGAAAATTAAATTAGATTCATAGCTCATGTGGTTCTGGAGATATGAATTTATATTTGTGGAACACATTAAAGATTTTGCTGCCAAAATGAAAATGTTTAAATGTTTCCCCTATTTTTTGCAGTATGCTCCCGACGCGCTACGAGCATGCAAATTGGCACGAGCGCACGATCCTCTTCTACAACTTGAAAGTTAAATGAGATTCCTAGCACATGTGGTTCTAGAGATATGAATTTATGTTTGTGGAACACATTAAAGATTTTGCTGCCAAAATGAAAATGTTTAAATATTTCCCCGATGTTTGCAGCATGTTCCTGACGTGCTATGAGCATGTGAATTGCCACTAGTGCACGATCCTCTTCTACAACTTGAAAGTTAAATGAGATTCCTAGCTCATGTGGTTCTAGAGATATGAATTTATGTTTGTGGAACACATTAAAGATTTTGCTGCCAAAATGAAAATGTTTAAATATTTCCCTGATTTTTTGCAGCATGTTCCTGATGTGCAAATTGGCACACAAGAGCGCACAACCCTCCTCTACAACTTGAAAGTTAAATGAGATTCCTAGCTCATGGGGTTCTAGAGAAATGAATTTATATTTGTGAAACACAAATTAAGAATTTGCTGCTAAAATGAAAATGTTTAAATGATTTCCCGATCTTTTCAGCATGTTCCCGACAAGCTACAAGCATGCAAATTGGCACGCACGATCATCTTCTACAACCTGAAAGTTAAATTAGATTCCTAACTTATGTGGTTCTAGAGATATGAATTTATATTTGTGAAACACATTAAAGAATTTGCTGCTAGAATGAAAATGTTTAAATGATTCCCCGAATTGTTTCAGCATGTTCCCGACACGCTATGTGAATGCAAATTGGCACACAAGAGCGCATGATCCTCCTCTAGAACTTGAACGTTAAATGAGATTCCTAGGTCATGTGGTTTTAGAGATATTAATTTATATTTATGGAACACATTATATAATGTTTAAATGGTTCCCCGATATTTTTCAGCATGTTCCCGACGTGGTAAGAGCATGCAAATGGGCACACACAAGCGCACGTTCCTCCTCTACAACCTAAAAATTAAATTAGATTTGTGGAACACATTAAAGATTTTGCTGCCAAAATGAAAATGTTTAAATGTTTCCCCTAGTTTTTGCAGCATGCTCCCGACGCGCTACGAGCATGCAAATTGGCACGAGCGCACGATCCTCTTCTACAACTTGAAAGTTAAATGCGATTCCTAGCTCATGTGGTTCTAGAGATATGAATTCATGTTTGTGGAACACATTAAAGATTTTGCTGCCAAAATGAAAATGTTTAAATGATTCCCCGATTTTTTGCAGCATGTTCCTGACGTGCTATGAGCATGCAAATTGGCACACACAAGCGCACCTTCCTCCTCTACAACCTGAAAGTTAAATCAGATTCCTACCTCATGTGTTTCTAGAGATATGAATTAATATTTGTGGAACACATTAAAGATTATGCTGCCAAAATGAAAATGTTTAAATATTTCCCCGATTTTTTGCAGCATGCTCCCGACACGCTACGAGCATGCAAATTGGCACGAGCGCACAATCCTCTTCTACAACTTGAAAGTTAAATGAGATTCCTAGCTCATGTGGTTCTAGAGATATGAATTTATGTTTGTGGAACACATAGCAGCCCCCACCCCTCAGTCAGCCGCATTGGAGTCCTTAGTCAGTGAGTCCAGAACAGCCCAGCATTCCTCCGCCATGGTCTCTGGATCTGGACGGAGCTGGGAGGGGGGCCCCCCACTCGCCGCCATCTCCCTGTGTTGTTGCGGGGGCCTGGGGATGCCTCCCTCTCTGAGTGGGTGTTGTCTGTGCTCGGCAGATGAAGGATGGACATCGCCTCCTGAAGAGAACGCACCTGTCTCAGTTTGCTGTCCCATTTGAAAACGTTGGTCAGCTTTTGAGAGGGAGGCCTTTGCTATGGTTTGGGCCATGAAGAAGCTGAGGCCATACTTGTTTGGCACTCACTTCAAGATTCAGACAGACCATAAGCCCCTCTTGTGGCTAAATCAGATGAAGGGTGAAAATCCCAAACTTCTTAGGTGGTCCATTTCCCTACAGGGGATGGACTTCACAGTGGAACATAGACCTGGGACTGACCATGCCAATGCAGATGGACTCTCCAGATATTTCCACTTAGAACATGAAGACTCAACTGGTCAAGGTTAGTTTATTGTCCCTAAGTTTGGGGGAGGGTTGTGTAGGAGAGTAGGGTCTGCTTTCTATGTTCACCCCCACTTTTTGCTTTTGCTTTACTGGTTTCCGACTTAGATGTGGCCGTGGGCCTGCTAATCAGACCCACAGCCCTGCTGTTCGCTCTCTAAATTGATACTATGTACTTTAGGTGCATAACCCATTTGGATAGGATCACCTTATTGGCCCCTGTACAGTGTACCTTAGGTACCCAGGGCATAGGTGTATCCTAGGCCTACCAGGGGCTGCAGCATGTATTATGCCACCCCTGGCCTGGCCTTCCATTATGACACAACTGGCTGATCACTCAGCTGGGGCAAGGTCGTGTAATCACCCCTTGCTTAGGTGTAGTATTCCTATACCTATCTTATATATAGACACATATGTACCTATCAGCCACTCCTATGGCAGGCCTTAACAATCCTGGAGACAGAGTGCTTGGTAACATGTGAGATGGTGCTCTAGCATGAGCTGAGCCTGTCTGCAGCTTTCGGAACCATGTCTTTATAGCTGTTCTATGATATAGCCTACCATATACTCTTAAAGTGCCTTATAATCTTAAACGGTTATGGTAACTATGGTTTGGCTTTATCAAAACATGTCGTGTAAGGTGTCTAACACTTTGGAATCCCATTTCTGGGGATGAGGATATTATCCCTCCCTTCTAGAGGGAGAAGACATGTTGTAACCTACTTACCCGATTAAAGTTAACCGGAGCCCCAGCATCACAAAATGGATGCTGCTGCCACGACACATATCTGACCTCCTGCTGCTGGGAGCGATTGCGGCAAGGGAGGCTTGGACAATAGGTTTCCTGCCTTGGGAGGTGCGAGCACCACCCCAGACAGGCCTTAGTGTATTGGGGCAGGGAGGGATGAAAGAAACGAGACACTGCCTGGGGCACACAAGGTGTCCCATGCATAGTCCAGTTCAAACCGGTGCTGGGACACACCAGCCCCAGTCCTGGCGCGAAACTGGACAAAGGGAAGGGGGTGTAACCACCCCCCTCCCAGGTCTCACACATAAGGCGTGACCTAGCAGGCAACCCAGCCGCCCAGATTAGCTTAAGAGTGGTAGCTGGGCCCCAGGAGATTAGATTATCCTGAACCTGCAACTTGAACAGAAACTCTGGACCTTCGACATTCGACGAAAGAAGAAGACTGAAGAATCTCCCTTGTGGCCAAGGAGTGGCTACCCTGTGCAAACAGGCACCATCAAGAGACTACCCTTTGCTTTGCTGAAGTTCTACGAGGGACCGACTGCAGAGCCCGACCAGAGCCTTGACTTCCAGACTTCTCCGACCCTGATCCACATCCACAGCCGAGCTGAGATCCGTGGAGGCGACGAGAGACGTGGGACCGGCTACCTGGGAAAAGTGGCGAGTATCTTCCAGCGCAGCTTCTGAGGTACCCTCGAAGTTGTGCACCGGGGATTGAGAAGCCCCAACCCCAAGCACCATCTGCACTGAAGATCAACCCCCACACTCCACGAGTCCTGCGGGGGGCCCTTCTGCATTTCCCTGCTTGCCGCGTCTGTCCGGTTGCTTGCCCGTTGGCTAGTGGCCTTCGTGACGACACACCTGTAAATCTTCACTGCTGGTTTGGCTCCTCCAGACTGGCTCCCGCTCCTCTGCAAAAGAGAAGCACCCCAGACCTTCCTGGTCTGCATCAGAAGCAAGTCCTCCATTCTTCGTGGGTTCCGCTTGCCAAGGCTTGGTGAGTCCTAGTTCAACTTCGACGCCGCCGACAGCAAGAGCCTTCATGGGACAGCTCGCCTCCTGGTCCTGGTCATCCTCGACGTCTCCTGGTACCCGTGGCTGCTGCGACAAGCTTCACCCTTCACCTGCAATCTTCACGACATCGCCTGGTTCCTTCCTGGTTCCACGTGGTCACTGGCTAGTGACCGTGACTCTGTCCCTTCTGCTTGCAGGTACCCTTCCTTCTTGATCCCGGCCTTGGGATCCACCGGACACTCTGCACTGACTGCCTGTCAGCAACTTTCCTTCAAGCATCTGTAGAAGACCACGACGAAACCCGACTCAAGTTCACACCTATGCACCCGCAGCCCGTGGGCTAGGTAACTTGGGTACTTCGGTGCTCACAAGGGTAGTGACTATCCTAGGGTCTAGTTTCCGAGTCTCGACTTTCTAGCTACTCCAGAAGTGTCCTTAAACTGCTTATTTCAGAACTGTACTATTTCTATCGATTATACGCATTACGCGTGAGTGTTTCCACTCTGCACCTGAATCCCGTGGGCCTCCCACTTCCTAACTGTTGGTAGTGTAGTGTAGCCCCAGCGATTCCCTAGGCCTAGGCCTATTCTATTTCCGTGACAGTGGTCCTTATACCACTTCTTTAGTATATGGTTTGCATGGCCCCTTGGGCCTAACTGTATTACTTACCTGTGTGACTTAATGTATGCTTAAATAAGACTGTGTTGTACTTACCTTGAATCTCATAAAGAGTGCTGAGGGTTTGACTAGAATAAATACACTTTATTTTATATATATATCTGTTGTGGTGTGCTTTCATTTGGTATTCAAGGGATTATATATGGTATCACAGCTGGCTTCACATGCCATTCAGAGTTTAGCCTAAGACTGCTCTTGTCCATGCTACCACTAGGATATCTGGTCTATAAGGGTGACTTTACAACCAATCACCATAAGGGTTGTTTGGACTGATATAAGGTGTACACTAGAACTAGTGACATCATACATCAGGCCAACTTCTCACATTGGTGAGCAGCGGTTGGGATCTGAGCTTGCTGTTGTAATACCATTGTAATCTTGAGATACTAAATTGAAAGATCACACAAATATTGTTAAGGTACATATAACATAGATTATGATACTTAAGTCCTACTGGACTTAGTTGTTGTAGGTTGAAGGGATTAACACACCCTAACTACAACTGCTAGAGAGGTTTAGTAGAAACAACTAGTGTAGGTAGGTGCACACACCACACCCTCACTAGATCATGTCTCTGGGAGGAGATCAAGGAGATTCTCTCTCAGGAGGGGCAGATCTGAGAAAGATCCCCTCTAGATATGATACCCTAACTTTTCAGGAGATGAGACAATTGTGTACCTCCAGAAAGTTAAAACAGGGTGCAAACCTGTGACGGGACTGCGAGCACTGACCAGGGGGCTACTGAAGACAATGAGTGGTGGGCCCCGGTGACACGGGTCTCTAACCTTCTCCCCTGTCCGCAGGATGAGTGGGATTCGGCAGCAGAGGATCAGCTTTTTCGGATGGGTACCGGGCCCTTTAACTGGGAGTTCCCAGAATCACACGGCCCGCCCAGCGAGGACGTCACGACACGAGGACCTACAAACGTGGGTGGAACCAGGAAGTCGGCGGACGGCGAGCCCAGGAGGAGTATTGGAGTCGAACAGAGCGAGGACTACGGCGAGAAAGAGAGCGAGGAGCAGCGGAGCCAACCGGAGTACAGCGGAAGGACGGAGGTGGAGAGGACCACAGGATACGGATCCGGCGAAGCGCCCTGCCACGTTCCCGGGGGAGGAGCGTGGCTAGGACAGGTACGGGACCAGGTAGCGGGCTGGATAGGGAGGCGGGACCATCCACGGTAATCGGCGACCACAGGGTTTCTCCCTAGACCTTATATGCGTTTACCCCCCCCTCACGTTTGCTATCACTGGAGTCTATTATTTGTGGCACTCACAAGGTGGTTCCTCACTCCTTGGCCCTGGTGTTAGGTGCAAACTCTAATACGCATAACCTAATAAGCCCCTTCTCTTTCCTTGTGGGGACCGGTGGGAGCGGACTTTGGGAGAAGAGAAGCCGGAACCCCTCCGTGGGAGAAGACGGCCCCAAGACCTTGACCCTCCTCTCATCACGGATCCCGCCCGTTTTGCCCGAGAAAGACTGACAAGTCGAACCAAACGAAAACTGATAGCAATAAAACCTAAACTACCACGACTCCGTGTTGCGTCCCTTCTTGGAGTCCCGTCACAAAACCCTACCCTCCTTCAGCTAGTGCAGATCCTAGAGGAATATGATGCTCTTAGGGCCTCACAGGCTGGTACCCTAGGTACAAGGGAGGGTCTACCCGCTACAGATGAGTCAGAAGGGACTTCTGATGAAGAGGTAGACAGCCAGGGCCAAGTAGGAAGACTTAGCCAGGCTAACCTAAGCTTACATGGGAGTTTGCATGGCCCCCCCCATACAGACTCCCAAGTGGGCTTAACCAGAGAAGCAGGAGAGACAGATCCCCTTCAAGGGTATCCATCCACTCCCATGTCTCTAGCATCTCTAATGCCTCTTCTCAAAGGGGAATGACTTCCCCCCAGAGAAAAGAGCATGAAGCCAGAATGAGGGAAGCTAATCTAAGGATTGAGAGGGAAGAACTTGCCCTTGCCAAGGAGAAGCTTGCTCTGGCTAGAGAGCAAAAGTTAAGTGGGTTAGAACCCACTGGTGGCAGCAAGTCAAGTCAAGTCAAAACCACTTTATTCGATTAGTTAAAATCATAAAAGTGTGCTACACAAGTATATATATAAAATCTTACAAATCACAAATATAAATAAAAACATTCCAGTTAAAAAATGTCATGGTCGACCATAATCATCTTAATTACTTAGTGCAGGTTCAGTTACCTAATGTTAGATGGGGTCCACATCTTGTAATAATTTTAATCTAACCCTCCTTTCTCTGACAGCTGCTACTAAAAAGCTGGCAACACAAAACATGATTAATGGGCACTCGAGCAAGCTTAAAAACAATAAAGCAGGCTTATACTGTGTAAAATTCCTACTTTTTAACAAAGGAATAATATACTTTTTCCTGGAGAATTTAAAAAATGGGCAAAAGAGCATAAAGTGCGTAGTGTCTTGCGGAGAAAAGTCGTCACACTTGCACGGGGCAACATCTTCTAATCTATTCCAACCAACCACATCCCATAGTACTATATGTATTTGGTTGAACCGCAGAACGGTCAACAGCCATCTATGAAAAGGATTGGAAACTATTGTAAGGTATAATGACAACCCTGAAGACTGGGATACCAGGACATGTCCCCTAACAGAGGGTTTACGAAGTTCATCTTCTTCCCGCTCGGCCTCCCTTAATTTCTTAAAATTAGTTTTTACCCACTCAAGATCTGCCTTACATAAAGTTTCTGGGTTAAAAAAGATTTCAGATCTCCCAATGTAGGCAGATAACGACTCTTTATTAGACAACCATTTAATTTTATTCATGTTGTCGAGTCGAGTACAGTCCTTTAGGATTTTACGATTTAAAGTAAGATTCGGGTTTAGCCATATTTTAATCCATAGCAGCAGAGGGGCTAATTTGATCATATCTGCTATGTAACCAATCCCGAGTTCCAAATGGACTGAATAAGAGGCGGTTGATTGAGGGAGGCCAAGGAGAGAGCGCAAAAATTTATTTTCCTCCGTTTGGATCATGTCGTGTTTAATGTAACCCCAGATTGACGCCCCATACCTTACAATGGAAATAGTTTTAGCTTTATAGACTGTTAGTATTGCCTCTGTCGGCTTTCCTCCCAGCCTCTTTGCAAACCCAAGTACTGCCGCAGATGAATTTCTCGCAGAGTTTACCTTTATTGAGAGCTGAGGGGTCCATGAGCCTTTATCATCAAAGACTACTCCCAAGTAAGTGAATACCTTCACTCTTGAGATTTCAGCTCCCTTGCAGAAAAAAGGCTTAACTTTATTTTTTGCTTGCCCTAACGCCATAACATGTGATTTGCCGTTGTTAACCACCAAATCCAGGTTATGCATAAAGTCCCCAAATGAGTCCAACAGTCTTTGCAGTGCCAGGGGGGTCCTGGCCAGCAGGACAGCATCATCCGCGTATAGGAGGACCGGAATCGGGGTACCTCCCATGCGCGGAATGTCCTGCGTTGCTGCCAGCAGGTTTTGCTCCAAGTCATTTATGTATAAGGTGAACAACATGGGAGCTAAAATGCATCCCTGTCGAACCCCTCTGCTGGACTTAAAACTAGACGTACACTTCCCATCAGTCGACATCCTTATCGAAGCGTTCAGGTCTTTGTGTAGCTCTGAAAGGAAATACACAAGTGATGGATCAAGTCCCTTCTCCAGGAGCATTGTCCACAGCTTTGACCTATTTACAAGATCAAAAGCCGTGGACAAATCCATAAATCCCAGATAAATGGAGCCCCCGGCCGCCCTAGTATATTTAGCTGTTATTAATAGGAGGTTCAAACACTGATCCTCCGTGCTCCGGCCGGCTCTAAAACCGTATTGTGCGTCTGACAGGATGTTATTATCCGAGGCCCACTTCGTAATCCTAGCAAGTATAACCTTCCCCAGGATTTTTATGGAGGAGTCTATCAGGGATATGGGCCTGTAGCATCTAGGGTCAGCCCTTTGGCCTTTCTTGAACACCGGTATTATAATGGAACAAGACCAGGATTTAGGGAAACCCACACTAGCCGAGGTATTAAATACGTTAGTTAGTATATTGGCCCAAAACACCGGATTGGCCTTATACAAATCGGTGGGGACTCCGTCAGGGCCAGGAGCCTTCTTTCCTGCGGAGTCTTCAATCGCTTTAATAACCTCTCCTATGTAAAACCTGACTGGTGTAATGGTGGAACCCGGGGCGAGCCCAGCAAAGGTTTCTAAGTCGAGGTGGCTACCATATATGTTTTTAAAATGACTCAACCAGTCCTCCTCTGCTATATTAGTTTCCAACATGCCATTTTTAATGTTGGAAAAAAGAGGGGTATTGATAATTGACCAAAATTTCGCACTATCTTTTAAGGTTGCTTTATCCATAAGATCGGCCCATACATTCTGTTTAATTTCTTTTTTCCGGACCAGCAGTGCTTTTTTATAGTCGCTTCTTAACTGCGACACCAGGATTTTATTCCTCGAACAAGCCTGAAGCGCTTTTTTAAGATTATTATGAGCTTTGGTACAATTGTGATCAAACCAGCCAGCAACTACATTCTTGGGGGCTGGTCTACTCTTACTGGTTAGGTCCTTTGCCACTATGGAGCAGATAACTTCAAACGAGGAAATTACTTTCTTCCCCGTGGAGTGTTGGTCACCACAAATTTCCAAATCCAGGGCCGCCTCGAACCTGATTGATTTGAAAAACTCCTCCGGAATTACCTTAGACCAGTTTAGCCTCCTCCCCTGATCCTTTGCCTTAACTTCAGTGGCTGTCGTATGTAGGGTTAAAATATTTAGAAAGGGAAAACCATCTAACAATTCAATTACCACTGGATTATGGTCGCTAAAAATAGACTGTGTAGCATTATAAAAACATACATATGTTAAAAGACCAGAAGAAATAAATATGTAGTCAATTATTGTGTTACTGTCCCTTCCAATAAAGGTGGGAACCCGTGAATTTTGATCATAGAAGCCTGGATCAAATAGCTGGTTTTCGGATAGAAGTTTTTCCAAGGCTTCCCCCTTACTTGAATGCTCAAAATGTTGAAGGGATGTCAAACCTGGCCCATCAATATCGTTTAAGCAGCAATTATGACTACATAAATGTACATTAAAATCTCCTAACAAAATATAATGACAAAAAGTGGTTTGCTTCAAAGTATAAGTTTTTAAAAAGTCAGCCAGCCATAACAAGTGAGCATTTGGTGAGTCCCCTTGCTGAGAATTATTGCAATTTATCAGTAACAGTTTTATATTATTGGCGAGTTTAAACTCCAACATAAGAAAAGTATTTCGTGAGCAAGTTATCCGGCTAACTGTTCCTTTTAGTTTCACCGAAAGCAAAACCATTAAACCCCCTATAGCCCTCCCAGATGCTGATTTTATTGCTGGAACAAAATAAGACGTATAACCGTCTAACCAGAAATCACATTCGGTTTCCCAGGTCTCTTGAAATGCCAGAATGTCATAATCATTCAGAAAACTTATCCAGGGTGTATTGTCTCTCTTGGAGCGTAAGCCCGCAATATTCCACGTTAACATTTTAATTGATCCCCCCTTGCAATTATCAACAATCGGGTGACTAACATTAGTACATACGGTAGATGCGGGAGGTTGATTTTCTACTAGAGAAACCTGAACAGGGGATAACTCGACCCCCCCACGAATACCATCCTTCTGTCAATCACACACATCTAATAAAGAGAGTACCTCAAAACGATTACACGTTGGAATATTGGGCCCACCCATAGACTGATAAACGGCTCCTACACCCTGATGGGGAAACGGCGTCATTTCCGTCACTGGAATGTGGTTTCTCCAGTTTGTCAGATGAAAACGTCCTCTGGGAGGGGGGTGAGTATAAAAGAAACCAAGGGGACGCGCCTGAATACTATTTACATCTTGTGCCAAAGATGCTGCCCTCAGTAGAACGGTAGCCACATGTTGTGTGTGTCTAAAATTAACTATGACACACTCTCCAGTGGTTGATTTTTTAGAAGGCCCAATCCAGTTTACTCTACGAGTACTTAAGATGTCATTAGAAAAATTAAGAGGAAACCCACACTTCCTGTGTAGCCACGATACTGTTTTTTGCTTGAGGGAGTCATGCGATTCCTTATGCAAAGAAACTGAATGCCTGTCCAGGGGTGGAACATTAGTTAAAATCACGACATAAGGGGAGCATGCCGGGGGTAAATTTATGGTTCTACTTTTCAATTCCACCTCATCTTTAAACGTCGGGACCGAGTCCTTTACTGCTGGGATTACAGGATTAGCGGCTATGATAGTCGCTGGGGGAGTTGGCGTGACTAAAACAGAGTTAGAGGGCTGAGATGGTAACTGTTGATGTTTTACTCTATCTAAGCTCTCTTGCCCAGCTACAAACTGCCCCTTCTTTTTATTGCTGTCTACCCAATTTAAATGTTTTGTCAATAATCCTCCTACCCTCTTAACCTCGTCAGCGACCATATCAAGTTTCTGTACTAGAGGTTGCATGAGTAGTTCTAATTTAGTATCGAGAAAAGCCTCAACAGAAGTGAGTAATTGGGAGAATTGTTCAGGGAGTAATAAGGTATTTACACCATAGCTACTATTTAAAGGCTCAGTTAAGTCGGACTGTGTTTTTTCCGTACTGTCGACCCTTTTTTTTTTCCTTTGTATACACCCCCCTCTTTTTACTTTGTTGCTTTCTACAGGTCCTAACGGGTACAAAAGTGACCTCTTCTAACTCTTCACTCGCTGTATTTGAGTCCAAGTCTAAAGGATCCATATGAACCTGAACTGAAGCCATAACAGTGGCATTGGCTGAAGGGGGGGGGTCACAAATACTTTTATCCATCGTACCCATCTCAGCAATTAAAGGGTTATGAATATTATCTTGGGGGCTATCCATCCCCAAAGAAGCCCTACGGTCACTATTAATTTTGTTGACCTTTTTCACTAGGTAATTGTCAAGAGGACCTGTCCCCGATAAACATAAATCCCTTTGGCTTATAGACATTTTAAAGGCAGAGCAGGATTACAAATGTCAATAACAGTAGGCTAAGCACTAGCTTGGTAACACTACTGAGCAGTGTGCTAGTTAGCAAGTTTACCAGTGTAGATGTCTTCGCAGTCCTGGTAGTCTTGAGCAAAGTAGTAAAGGGAATGGCCCAGCCCAGCCTCAGACAGTCCCGGACTGTCACAGACTGTCCGCCCTTTGTCCGGGCTTCGTCCGGGGCGTCCCACGAGACGGCAGGCAAAACGTTTATATAGGCACTGGTGGCAGCCATATCCCTAAGGATAGAAACAGGCACTATGATAATAGAAACCTGAGCAAGATTGTCCCTCCCTACAAGTGTGGGGATGACATCCACAAATGGATAACTGCTTTGGAGAGGGCTTGCAAAGTACAGCAGGTACCCCAAAGTCAGTGGGCAGCTATCTTGGGGCTCTCCTTCTCTGAGAAAGGTAGAGACAAGCTCCTCACAGTTAGTGATGAGGATGCAGACAATTACACTGTCCTGAAGAGTGCTCTAATTGATCGGTTTGGCCTAACCACTGAACAATACAGGTTGTTGTTCAGGGATACCCAGAAGACACAGACTCAGGACTGGACTAACTTTGTAGATTGTGCCACTAAGGCTCTGGAAGGCTGGCTAGTGGGAAGTAAGGTTAAGGACTATACAGGATTGTATAATTTGATCATGAGAGAACAAATCCTTAACAACTGTCAAGTCAAGTCAAGTTGATCTTTATTCGGTTATTAAAACAAAATAACCATAAAAGTACAAAGAAATAATTATACACATATTAAAATGACAATTATAGGAACCAAACATATGAAAAACCGAGTCAGTTCAGATCTCAATTGTTTTCCGCAATTTAAAAACATTTTTGAGGAATGAGGAAATAAATACGACTGTTAAAATATTATCCAATTTCTGTACAGCTAAAAAAGCAGAGCGACACCGATTAATTTCCATCATTTTTAGCAAAGGAACAACAAACATTTGTCTAGGTCTGGTATAAAATTTACAAAAGAAAAGTATATGCATATCAGATTGCACTGATAGATCATCACAGGGACATTTATTCAAAATTTTTGACCAATTATTCATAGATGGAAAGCTGAGTGATCTAAATAATAAATTAAATCTAAAACGTATCAATAAAAACCTTTCATAATCACTCGTTTGTAGCTTTAAATATGGCTGTAGACTGTTGCAAATTACAATTTGCTCATGGGCTACTACCGTAGTTTTCTTAAACTCTATTCTAACTCTGGTCTCTTGCAAATAGGTCATACATCTATCTTTTAAACATTTCCTAGATATATTACAAAGAGAGGGCAGGTCTGTATAATAGTCCCCCAGCCCTAGTAGCGTGAGAAAATTATTAATATAATTCAGCCATCTGATTTTCCCACACTTCTCTAGACCCATCGCATTTTCCATGATCATTCAATTTAGACCAGATTCATCTGCGGTCCATATTCTATGCCATAATAGAACTGGTGCCGTTTTTATTATATCTTCCAAATATGGTTCCCCAAGTTCTACATGGCAAACATATGTTGAAACACTCTGTGGGACACCTTGGAGATATTTCATGAAATTGTTTTCAACCACTTGTGATGTACTGGCATTTGCATATCCCCATAGGCCTGCCCCATAAGTGACAATAGCTACACAAGTTGCTTTATAAACAGTCAACATTTCCTTAATTGGTTTCCTCCCTATTTTTCGGCTAAAATTTTTTAAAGCCATGATAGATTTACAGGACAACAGTTTCCTTGTCTTAATAGTATTGTTCCATAGCCCGGAGCTATCTATTAATACCCCTAAATAGGGAAATGTTAAGGTGTCCTCTACTGGGGTGCTTCCAATATAAATTACTTTTTTCTTCCTCTGTGCACCCGGTCCACAGTGCATGGTGAATGTCTTAGAACAGTTTATGCTTAAATCAAGCTGATTC
Organism: Triturus cristatus; assembly: GCF_964204655.1. Classification (NCBI taxonomy): domain Eukaryota; kingdom Metazoa; phylum Chordata; class Amphibia; order Caudata; family Salamandridae; genus Triturus; species Triturus cristatus. The sequence continues at coordinate 45,414,094 of NC_140583.1, read as the reverse complement.
ATAAAATCAGAAAAGGATGTGACTACTCTTTGCATGGCCTGCGGTGTTCTAGCCATCAGGACCGCGTCATCTGCATATAACAAAATTGGGATTGATCTTTTTCCTACCATTGGTACGTCCCTGCACTCAGTTATCAGTGTCTTTTCCACGTTGTTAATATAGAGTGTAAAAAGGAACGGCGCCAGGACACAGCCCTGTCTTACACCCCTTTTGATTGCAAAAGATCTAGTGCATTCACCATTGTTTCCATATCTTACTCTGGCCGATGCTCCTGCGTAAAGATCTCTCAGGAAGTCAATAATCTGTTTATCCACACCCAGTTTATCCATTACTACCCAAAGTTTACAGTGTGTTACTGAGTCGAATGCTGAGGTTAGATCCACAAAAGTTAAAAACATTCGTCCCTCTTTCACTTTGGTGTATTTTTCAATTAAAATATGCAAATTCAAACACTGTTCAATAGTACCAAGACCTTTCCTAAAGCCATACTGCAGGTCGCTTAAAATATTAGCTTCATTAGCCCATACATGTAACCTATCTAAGATTACCCTTCCTAGAATTTTAATAGTAGAATCCAGGAGTGATATTGGGCGGTAACACTTGCAGTTTTCACGATCACCCTTTTTAAAAATTGGGACTATCAGGGATTCACACCACAATGGGAGGAGGCCTCTTTTCAGAGTTGCGTTAAACAAGCGTGTAAGAATCGGAGCCCATAGTTCCTTGTTGTTTTTAAATAAATCAACAGGGACTCCATCGGGGCCAGGTGCTTTTCTCGCTAGACTTGCATCTATACATTTCTGCACCTCTGTTATTGTTATTTCAGGTTCAAGTTGGATACTACTCTGTATATGATCTCTCAATTGGATATTATCATTAATACTTTCCATATTATCCTGTACAGTGGAATACAACTTAGCAAAATATTCAGCCCACTCACTCTCAGTAATTGCCACATCTAGTGGGTCCGTGTCGCTGAAATTTAGAAAAGGGGCATTAACAACTTTCCAGAATGAGGCAGAGTCTTTACTTAACGAGGCGTCACATAAAGCATCCCATGCTTCCAACTTTAAAGCATTTTTCCTATTTTTAAGGGTCTGCTTATAGACACTCCTACAATTCCTGATTAAATCAGTATCCTTCTCTGTAGCATGTATAGCATGCTTTAGACTTCTATAAGCCTTAGTACATTCTGTATCAAACCACCTCTTCTGCCTTGTATTCCCACCATTAGTACCAACCCACAATAACTTCCTTATTTGTGCAATAATCAATAAAAAATTATTAATAAAATCAGAATCATTGGCATTCACATCTGTACATACATAAAATTGGAGCAGCATACTTTTTATTAGTTTCTCCTGGAAATCTTCGGGGAAAATTTTTGTCCACTTTAAAGCATAACCATTTTTACGGGCCATAATAATGTTATCTATAATCACTTTAGATTTGGCCCTACCACAATGTTTCTTAACTCTCATGGTTATTTTAAAGCTTAAAGGAAAATGATCACTAAGTGGGCAATCCAGGATTCTATAGTTCCGTATCATATCCCTATGTCTAGAAGTCATTAGGACATAATCAATAGTTGTATTTGCCCTTCTGCCATTGAACATTGGTAAGAAGGGGATTTCTGGACTAATCAACCTATTTACAAAGTCCAAATCATTTTCAAATATTAATTCATTTAAATAATCCCCTCGTCCAGAATGTTCGAAATGACTAAAGCCAATGTCTCTGTTTAGTTTTGTTCCACATAACCCATTCTCAGAGCTCCTGCATAATTGGCGATTAAAATCTCCTACCCAAATAATGCAGGTATCCTCTGTCCTCCGCCCTATCGCTGAGGTGATGTTACTACCTAATAATCTAAAAACATCCATTGGGTCTTCTCCTTGGATGTTATCGTAAAAATTAATCAGAATTACGGAAAACCCCTTGTTAACTGTGATCCTTATAATATGATAATACACATTATTAAAAACTAACTCAGTTTTAACTCCTACTAGCAGGTTCGAAACATAAGTACACAAACCTTCTTTAGCCCTACCATGAGTTGAACTAACTGCTGGAGAAAAGAATGTTTTAAATCCTATAAATGTATAGGTTCAGTTGTCCATGTTTCCTGGAGGCTAATAACATCAAAATTGCCTACCAGTTTTTCCCAGTTTTTATTGCCCAATTTCGACCTCAGTCCTGCAATATTCCAGCTCAAAAGGGACCAAACCTCCCCACTGAATTTATCATCCACTAGATCATTATTACTATCAAGAGGTGCTTCCTCGCCACAAAGTGCCTCAATTTGTGGTCTCTCTCTAATAAGGACCACCTTAGCTGACTCTGTTTCGGTGATGGTATTCCGAAGCCCTTGGTCCTTTAACTTGTTAATTTTGGTAATATTCGAATTAGTGAGTCTAATGTCTCCCTTGAGTCAGTCAATATCTTCTAGCCCCTGCAGGATATGAAATCTATTTGCTAAAGGGATGTTAAAATTTGGGCTAACATTACCTCTATGTCTGAACCTATGTTCCCCAGAATACCAGCTATCATCTCTCCTTAAATCCATTACCGGGTAAAAGTAGGTTAGGTCTAGAGTTTGAATTCTGCCAGTATTATAGTTAGGTTCCCATTGACAAATAAAACTCACTGCTCTTCTATCCCTCAAGTTCACGATAATACAATCTCCTTGTATATCTTTATGCCTCTGTCCAATCCAGTGTACCCTCCTAACATTTAGAATTTCTACACGAGTTTGTCCAGGCAATGGCCTATTGTGATTCAGCCAATGAATTACCTTATTCTTGAGTTCCTGATAATTTTCTGCCTTTCCGTTACTCAACTCTGGTACCCCTGTCAACACTACGGTATAGGGAATTGACTGTGGAGGGAGGTCAATATATATTCTTTAATCCTTGTCATTTCGATTATAGTTTTTTAAGTCTGCCATTCCCTCCTTCTCATCATATCCCCTACCTTTCTCTTTTTCAATTCTTTTACCACCAGAATCTATTTTATTTGACATATTTGCCCCCGTAGGTAGGATGGGGGGTGCATCATTCTTCTCGCACCTTTCAGGTAGAATTGCAGGTGCTAATGTATGAGGAACATTAATAACAGCATCATCTGTTTTATTGGTATTCAATACAACTTTAGATCTAATTAGTGTACTAAAATGTTCCAATGTTTCTAGAGTACCTGCCCCTTGCTTTTCTAAGCCCTCAATTTTATCAACAAGGGTCTTTAGTCTTCCTACCACTGGCAATATCAAAGACTTCATTACCTGCTCAATTTTTATCATGAAGTCTACCAGATCACTCAATGTAATTCCTTCTTGTATGGTGGAATTATCTTCTTGATTAGGGGGTTCAGTACTATTTGATGACTTTCTTTTGGCCCCATTCTCTTGACGGTGGGGTAATACAAATTTCTTATTTTTGCCTTTTGGTTTCCCTTTCTTGCGTGCATTCTGCACAGTTTTTGTTTTTGAACTACTCCCTTGTATCTCCTGCAGGGAGATAGCACCATTTGGCAAACCCACAGTGTTTATATCTTCATTTTCACAAACAATTATCTCCTCCCTGTGATCGGGGACATTGTTTGTATTTGACTGTCCCTCACTTAATCCTAATCTAGGAGTTAAAGACAACCTATTTTCCCGAATCATAAAAGTATCAGGAGGTGTAGTTTGCGAAATTACAACACAGTTCGAGTCCTTGACCGGAAAGTCCGCATATGAGGCCATTAGAATAGATTCTTGTGATAATTGCATACTCAGCATGGCATTAGAGTGTTCCTCTGTGTCCTGTTGCTGTTGCGTTAACAAACATAGACTAGGGGGTAGTGATAGCCGCCTCTCAGTGCTCTCGATAGCATTGGCGACTACCCCAATTGTTTTTTGCAACATCCTATCTATTGCTGTCAGACTTGGAAGAGGGGTCTTAGTTGGGGCTTTAGTTTTAACAGATGAACGAGTGGCCATCCGTGTAGTTTTCCCCATTCTTCACGGTCACCGTGCGTTCGATTAATCCAAAGAACCCCCTTTTGATAGGTTATGAATATTATCTTGGGGGCTATCCATCCCCAAAGAAGCCCTACGGTCACTATTAATTTTGTTGACCTTTTTCACTAGGTAATTGTCAAGAGGACCTGTCCCCGATAAACATAAATCCCTTTGGCTTATAGGCATTTTAAAGGCAGAGCAGGATTACAAATGTCAATAACAGTAGGCTAAGCACTAGCTTGGTAACACTACTGAGCAGTGTGCTAGTTAGCAAGTTTACCAGTGTAGATGTCTTCGCAGTCCTGGTAGTCTTGAGCAAAGTAGTAAAGGGAATGGCCCAGCCCAGCCTCAGACAGTCCCGGACTGTCACAGACTGTCCGCCCTTTGTCCGGGCTTCGTCCGGGGCGTCCCGCGAGACGGCAGGCAAAACGTTTATATAGGCACTGGTGGCAGCAATATCCCTAAGGATAGAGACAGGCACTATGATAATAGAAACCTGAGCAAGATTGTCCCTCCCTACAAGTGTGGGGATGACATCCACAAATGGATAACTGCTTTGGAGAGGGCTTGCAAAGTACAGCAGGTACCCAAAAGTCAGTGGGCAGCTATCTTGGGGCTCTCCTTCTCTGAGAAAGGTAGAGACAAGCTCCTCACAGTTAGTGATGAGGATGCAGACAATTACACTGTTCTGAAGAGTGCTCTAATTGATGGGTTTGGCCTAACCACTGAACAATACAGGTTGTTGTTCAGGGATACCCAGAAGACACAGACTCAGGACTGGACTAACTTTGTAGATTGTGCCACTAAGGCTCTGGAAGGCTGGCTAGTGGGAAGTAAGGTTAAGGACTATACAGGATTGTATAATTTGATCATGAGAGAACAAATCCTTAACAACTGTCAAGTCAAGTCAAGTTGACCTTTATTCGGTTATTAAAACAAAATAACCATAAAAGTACAAAGAAATAATTATACACATATTAAAATGACAATTATAGGAACCAAACATATGAAAAACCGAGTCAGTTCAGATCTCAATTGTTTTCCGCAATTTAAAAACATTTTTGAGGAATGAGGAAATAAATACGACTGTTAAAATATTATCCAATTTCTGTACAGCTAAAAAAGCAGGGCGACACCGATTAATTTCCATCATTTTTAGCAAAGGAACAACAAACATTTGTCTAGGTCTGGTATAAAATTTACAAAAGAAAAGTATATGCATATCAGATTGCACTGATAGATCATCACAGGGACATTTATTCAAAATTTTTGACCAATTATTCATAGATGGAAAGCTGAGTGATCTAAATAATAAATTAAATCTAAAACGTATCAATAAAAACCTTTCATAATCACTCGTTTGTAGCTTTAAATATGGCTGTAGACTGTTGAAAATTACAATTTGCTCATGGGCTACTACCGTAGTTTTCTTAAACTCTATTCTAACTCTGGTCTCTTGCAAATAGGTCATACATCTATCTTTTAAACATTTCCTAGATATTTTACAAAGAGAGGGCGGGTCTGTATAATAGTCCCCCAGCCCTAGTAGCGTGAGAAAATTATTAATATAATTCAGCCATCTGATTTTCCCACACTTCTCTAGACCCATCGCATTTTCCATGATCATTCGATTTAGACCAGATTCATCTGCGGTCCATATTCTATGCCATAATAGAACTGGTGCCGTTTTTATTATATCTTCCAAATATGGTTCCCCAAGTTCTACATGGCAAACATATGTTGAAACACTCTGTGGGACACCTTGGAGATATTTCATGAAATTGTTTTCAACCACTTGTAATGTACTGGCATTTGCATATCCCCATAGGCCTGCCCCATAAGTGACAATAGCTACACAAGTTGCTTTATAAACAGTCAACATTTCATTAATTGGTTTCCTCCCTATTTTTCGGCTAAAATTTTTTAAAGCCATGATAGATTTACAGGACAACAGTTTCCTTGTCTTAATAGTATTGTTCCATAGCCCGGAGCTATCTATTAAGACCCCTAAATAGGGAAATGTTAAGGTGTCCTCTACTGGGGTGCTTCCAATATAAATTACTTTTTTCTTCCTCTGTGCACCCGGTCCACAGTGCATGGTGAATGTCTTAGAACAGTTTATGCTTAAATCAAGCTGATTCATAAAATCAGAAAAGGATGTGACTACTCTTTGCATGGCCTGCGGTGTTCTAGCCATCAGGACCGCGTCATCTGCATATAACAAAATTGGGATTGATCTTTTTCCTACCATTGGTACGTCCCTGCACTCAGTTATCAGTGTCTTTTCCACGTTGTTAATATAGAGTGTAAAAAGGAACGGCGCCAGGACACAGCCCTGTCTTACACCCCTTTTGATTGCAAAAGATCTAGTGCATTCACCATTGTTTCCATATCTTACTCTGGCCGATGCTCCTGCGTAAAGATCTCTCAGGAAGTCAATAATCTGTTTATCCACACCCAGTTTATCCATTACTACCCAAAGTTTACAGTGTGTTACTGAGTCGAATGCTGAGGTTAGATCCACAAAAGTTAAAAACATTCGTCCCTCTTTCACTTTGGTGTATTTTTCAATTAAAATATGCAAATTCAAACACTGTTCAATAGTACCAAGACCTTTCCTAAAGCCATACTGCAGGTCGCTTAAAATATTAGCTTCATTAGCCCATACATGTAACCTATCTAAGATTACCCTTCCTAGAATTTTAATAGTAGAATCCAGGAGTGATATTGGGCGGTAACACTTGCAGTTTTCACGATCACCCTTTTTAAAAATTGGGACTATCAGGGATTCACACCACGATGGGAGGAGGCCTCTTTTCAGAGTTGCGTTAAACAAGCGTGTAAGAATCAGAGCCCATAGTTCCTTGTCGTTTTTAAATAAATCAACAGGGACTCCATCGGGGCCAGGTGCTTTTCTCGCTAGACTTGCATCTGTACATTTCTGCACCTCTGTTATTGTTATTTCAGGTTCAAGTTGGATACTACTCTGTATATGATCTCTCAATTGGATATTATCATTAATACTTTCCATATTATCCTGTACAGTGGAATACAACTTAGCAAAATATTCAGCCCACTCACTCTCAGTAATTGCCACATCTAGTGGGTCCGTGTCGCTGAAATTTAGAAAAGGGGCATTAACAACTTTCCAGAATGAGGCAGAGTCTTTACTTAACGAGGCGTCACATAAAGCATCCCATGCTTCCAACTTTAAAGCATTTTTCCTATTTTTAAGGGTCTGCTTATAGACACTCCTACAATTCCTGATTAAATCAGTATCCTTCTCTGTAGCATGTATAGCATGCTTTAGACTTCTATAAGCCTTAGTACATTCTGTATCAAACCACCTCTTCTGCCTTGTATTCCCACCATTAGTACCAACCCACAATAACTTCCTTATTTGTGCAATAATCAATAAAAAATTATTAATAAAATCAGAATCATTGGCATTCACATCTGTACATACATAAAATTGGAGCAGCATACTTTTTATTAGTTTCTCCTGGAAATCTTCGGGGAAAATTTTTGTCCACTTTAAAGCATAACCATTTTTACGGGCCATAATAATGTTATCTATAATCACTTTAGATTTGGCCCTACCACAATGTTTCTTAACTCTCATGGTTATTTTAAAGCTTAAAGGAAAATGATCACTAAGTGGGTAATCCAGGATTCTATAGTTCCGTATCATATCCCTATGTCTAGAAGTCATTAGGACATAATCAATAGTTGTATTTGCCCCTCTGCCATTGAACGTTGGTAAGAAGGGGATTTCTGGACTAATCAACCTATTTACAAAGTCCAAATCATTTTCAAATATTAATTCATTTAAATAATCCCCTCGTCCAGAATGTTCGAAATGACTAAAGCCAATGTCTCTGTTTAGTTTTGTTCCACATAACCCATTCTCAGAGCTCCTGCATAATTGGCGATTAAAATCTCCTACCCAAATAATGCAGGTATCCTCTGTCCTCCGCCCTATCGCTGAGGTGATGTTACTACCTAATAATCTAAAAACATCCATTGGGTCTTCTCCTTGGATGTTATCGTAAAAATTAATCAGAATTACGGAAAACCCCTTGTTAACTGTGATCCTTATAATATGATAATACACATTATTAAAAACTAACTCAGTTTTAACTCCTACTAGCAGGTTCAAAACATAAGTACACAAACCTTCTTTAGCCCTACCATGAGTTGAACTAACTGCTGGAGAAAAGAATGTTTTAAATCCATTGATATGTATAGGTTCAGTTGTCCATATTTCCTGGAGGCTAATAACATCAAAATTGCCTACCAGTTTTTCCCAGTTTTTATTGCCCAATTTAGACCTCAGTCCTGCAATATTCCAGCTCAAAAGGGACCAAACCTCCCCACTGAATTTATCATCCACTAGATCATTATTACTATCAAGAGGTGCTTCCTCGCCACAAAGTGCCTCAATTTGTGGTCTCTCTCTAATAAGGACCACCTTAGCTGACTCTGTTTCGGTGATGGTATTCCGAAGCCCTTGGTCCTTTAACTTGTTAATTTTGGTAATATTCGAATTAGTGAGTCTAATGTCTCCCTTGAGTCAGTCAATATCTTCTAGCCCCTGCAGGATATGAAATCTATTTGCTAAAGGGATGTCAAAATTTGGGCTAACATTACCTCTATGTCTGAACCTATGTTCCCCAGAATACCAGGTATCATCTCTCCTTAAATCCATTACCGGGTAAAAGTAGGTTAGGTCTAGAGTTTGAATTCTGCCAGTATTATAGTTAGGTTCCCATTGACAAATAAAACTCACTGCTCTTCTATCCCTCAAGTTCACGATAATACAATCTCCTTGTATATCTTTATGCCTCTGTCCAATCCAGTGTACCCTCCTAACATTTAGAATTTCAACACGAGTTTGTCCAGGCAATGGCCTATTGTGATTCAGCCAATGAATTACCTTATTCTTGAGTTCCTGATAATTTTCTGCCTTTCCGTTACTCAACTCTGGTACCCCTGTCAACACTACGGTATAGGGAATTGACTGTGGAGGGAGGTCAATATATATTCTTTAATCCTTGTCATTTCGATTATAGTTTTTTAAGTCTGCCATTCCCTCCTTCTCATCATATCCCCTACCTTTCTCTTTTTCAATTCTTTTACCACCAGAATCTATTTTATTTGACATATTTGCCCCCGTAGGTAGGATGGGGGGTGCATCATTCTTCTCGCACCTTTCAGGTAGAATTGCAGGTGCTAATGTATGAGGAACATTAATAACAGCATCATCTGTTTTATTGGTATTCAATACAACTTTAGATCTAATTAGTGTACTAAAATGTTCCAATGTTTCTAGAGTACCTGCCCCTTGCTTTTCTAAGCCCTCAATTTTATCAACAAGGGTCTTTAGTCTTCCTACCACTGGCAATATCAAAGACTTCATTACCTGCTCAATTTTTATCATGAAGTCTACCAGATCACTCAATGTAATTCCTTCTTGTATGGTGGAATTATCTTCTTGATTAGGGGGTTCAGTACTATTTGATGACTTTCTTTTGGCCCCATTCTCTTGACGGTGGGGTAATACAAATTTCTTATTTTTGCCTTTTGGTTTCCCTTTCTTGCGTGCATTCTGCACAGTTTTTGTTTTTGAACTACTCCCTTGTATCTCCTGCAGGGAGATAGCACCATTTGGCAAACCCACAGTGTTTATATCTTCATTTTCACAAACAATTATCTCCTCCCTGTGATCGGGGACATTGTTTGTATTTGACTGTCCCTCACTTAATCCTAATCTAGGAGTTAAAGACAACCTATTTTCCCGAATCATAAAAGTATCAGGAGGTGTAGTTTGCGAAATTACAACACAGTTCGAGTCCTTGACCGGAAAGTCCGCATATGAGGCCATTAGAATAGATTCTTGTGATAATTGCATACTCAGCATGGCATTAGAGTGTTCCTCTGTGTCCTGTTGCTGTTGCGTTAACAAACATAGACTAGGGGGTAGTGATAGCCGCCTCTCAGTGCTCTCGATAGCATTGGCGACTACCCCAATTGTTTTTTGCAACATCCTATCTATTGCTGTCAGACTTGGAAGAGGGGTCTTAGTTGGGGCTTTAGTTTTAACAGATGAACGAGTGGCCATCCGTGTAGTTTTCCCCATTCTTCACGGTCACCGTGCGTTCGATTAATCCAAAGAACCCCCTTTTGATAGGTTATGAATATTATCTTGGGGGCTATCCATCCCCAAAGAAGCCCTACGGTCACTATTAATTTTGTTGACCTTTTTCACTAGGTAATTGTCAAGAGGACCTGTCCCCGATAAACATAAATCCCTTTGGCTTATAGACATTTTAAAGGCAGAGCAGGATTACAAATGTCAATAACAGTAGGCTAAGCACTAGCTTGGTAACACTACTGAGCAGTGTGCTAGTTAGCAAGTTTACCAGTGTAGATGTCTTCGCAGTCCTGGTAGTCTTGAGCAAAGTAGTAAAGGGAATGGCCCAGCCCAGCCTCAGACAGTCCCGGACTGTCACAGACTGTCCGCCCTTTGTCCGGGCTTCGTCCGGGGCGTCCCACGAGACGGCAGGCAAAACGTTTATATAGGCACTGGTGGCAGCCATATCCCTAAGGATAGAAACAGGCACTATGATAATAGAAACCTGAGCAAGATTGTCCCTCCCTACAAGTGTGGGGATGACATCCACAAATGGATAACTGCTTTGGAGAGGGCTTGCAAAGTACAGCAGGTACCCCAAAGTCAGTGGGCAGCTATCTTGGGGCTCTCCTTCTCTGAGAAAGGTAGAGACAAGCTCCTCACAGTTAGTGATGAGGATGCAGACAATTACACTGTCCTGAAGAGTGCTCTAATTGATCGGTTTGGCCTAACCACTGAACAATACAGGTTGTTGTTCAGGGATACCCAGAAGACACAGACTCAGGACTGGACTAACTTTGTAGATTGTGCCACTAAGGCTCTGGAAGGCTGGCTAGTGGGAAGTAAGGTTAAGGACTATACAGGATTGTATAATTTGATCATGAGAGAACAAATCCTTAACAACTGTCAAGTCAAGTCAAGTTGATCTTTATTCGGTTATTAAAACAAAATAACCATAAAAGTACAAAGAAATAATTATACACATATTAAAATGACAATTATAGGAACCAAACATATGAAAAACCGAGTCAGTTCAGATCTCAATTGTTTTCCGCAATTTAAAAACATTTTTGAGGAATGAGGAAATAAATACGACTGTTAAAATATTATCCAATTTCTGTACAGCTAAAAAAGCAGAGCGACACCGATTAATTTCCATCATTTTTAGCAAAGGAACAACAAACATTTGTCTAGGTCTGGTATAAAATTTACAAAAGAAAAGTATATGCATATCAGATTGCACTGATAGATCATCACAGGGACATTTATTCAAAATTTTTGACCAATTATTCATAGATGGAAAGCTGAGTGATCTAAATAATAAATTAAATCTAAAACGTATCAATAAAAACCTTTCATAATCACTCGTTTGTAGCTTTAAATATGGCTGTAGACTGTTGCAAATTACAATTTGCTCATGGGCTACTACCGTAGTTTTCTTAAACTCTATTCTAACTCTGGTCTCTTGCAAATAGGTCATACATCTATCTTTTAAACATTTCCTAGATATATTACAAAGAGAGGGCAGGTCTGTATAATAGTCCCCCAGCCCTAGTAGCGTGAGAAAATTATTAATATAATTCAGCCATCTGATTTTCCCACACTTCTCTAGACCCATCGCATTTTCCATGATCATTCAATTTAGACCAGATTCATCTGCGGTCCATATTCTATGCCATAATAGAACTGGTGCCGTTTTTATTATATCTTCCAAATATGGTTCCCCAAGTTCTACATGGCAAACATATGTTGAAACACTCTGTGGGACACCTTGGAGATATTTCATGAAATTGTTTTCAACCACTTGTGATGTACTGGCATTTGCATATCCCCATAGGCCTGCCCCATAAGTGACAATAGCTACACAAGTTGCTTTATAAACAGTCAACATTTCCTTAATTGGTTTCCTCCCTATTTTTCGGCTAAAATTTTTTAAAGCCATGATAGATTTACAGGACAACAGTTTCCTTGTCTTAATAGTATTGTTCCATAGCCCGGAGCTATCTATTAATACCCCTAAATAGGGAAATGTTAAGGTGTCCTCTACTGGGGTGCTTCCAATATAAATTACTTTTTTCTTCCTCTGTGCACCCGGTCCACAGTGCATGGTGAATGTCTTAGAACAGTTTATGCTTAAATCAAGCTGATTCATAAAATCAGAAAAGGATGTGACTACTCTTTGCATGGCCTGCGGTGTTCTAGCCATCAGGACCGCGTCATCTGCATATAACAAAATTGGGATTGATCTTTTTCCTACCATTGGTACGTCCCTGCACTCAGTTATCAGTGTCTTTTCCACGTTGTTAATATAGAGTGTAAAAAGGAACGGCGCCAGGACACAGCCCTGTCTTACACCCCTTTTGATTGCAAAAGATCTAGTGCATTCACCATTGTTTCCATATCTTACTCTGGCCGATGCTCCTGCGTAAAGATCTCTCAGGAAGTCAATAATCTGTTTATCCACACCCAGTTTATCCATTACTACCCAAAGTTTACAGTGTGTTACTGAGTCGAATGCTGAGGTTAGATCCACAAAAGTTAAAAACATTCGTCCCTCTTTCACTTTGGTGTATTTTTCAATTAAAATATGCAAATTCAAACACTGTTCAATAGTACCAAGACCTTTCCTAAAGCCATACTGCAGGTCGCTTAAAATATTAGCTTCATTAGCCCATACATGTAACCTATCTAAGATTACCCTTCCTAGAATTTTAATAGTAGAATCCAGGAGTGATATTGGGCGGTAACACTTGCAGTTTTCACGATCACCCTTTTTAAAAATTGGGACTATCAGGGATTCACACCACAATGGGAGGAGGCCTCTTTTCAGAGTTGCGTTAAACAAGCGTGTAAGAATCGGAGCCCATAGTTCCTTGTTGTTTTTAAATAAATCAACAGGGACTCCATCGGGGCCAGGTGCTTTTCTCGCTAGACTTGCATCTATACATTTCTGCACCTCTGTTATTGTTATTTCAGGTTCAAGTTGGATACTACTCTGTATATGATCTCTCAATTGGATATTATCATTAATACTTTCCATATTATCCTGTACAGTGGAATACAACTTAGCAAAATATTCAGCCCACTCACTCTCAGTAATTGCCACATCTAGTGGGTCCGTGTCGCTGAAATTTAGAAAAGGGGCATTAACAACTTTCCAGAATGAGGCAGAGTCTTTACTTAACGAGGCGTCACATAAAGCATCCCATGCTTCCAACTTTAAAGCATTTTTCCTATTTTTAAGGGTCTGCTTATAGACACTCCTACAATTCCTGATTAAATCAGTATCCTTCTCTGTAGCATGTATAGCATGCTTTAGACTTCTATAAGCCTTAGTACATTCTGTATCAAACCACCTCTTCTGCCTTGTATTCCCACCATTAGTACCAACCCACAATAACTTCCTTATTTGTGCAATAATCAATAAAAAATTATTAATAAAATCAGAATCATTGGCATTCACATCTGTACATACATAAAATTGGAGCAGCATACTTTTTATTAGTTTCTCCTGGAAATCTTCGGGGAAAATTTTTGTCCACTTTAAAGCATAACCATTTTTACGGGCCATAATAATGTTATCTATAATCACTTTAGATTTGGCCCTACCACAATGTTTCTTAACTCTCATGGTTATTTTAAAGCTTAAAGGAAAATGATCACTAAGTGGGCAATCCAGGATTCTATAGTTCCGTATCATATCCCTATGTCTAGAAGTCATTAGGACATAATCAATAGTTGTATTTGCCCTTCTGCCATTGAACATTGGTAAGAAGGGGATTTCTGGACTAATCAACCTATTTACAAAGTCCAAATCATTTTCAAATATTAATTCATTTAAATAATCCCCTCGTCCAGAATGTTCGAAATGACTAAAGCCAATGTCTCTGTTTAGTTTTGTTCCACATAACCCATTCTCAGAGCTCCTGCATAATTGGCGATTAAAATCTCCTACCCAAATAATGCAGGTATCCTCTGTCCTCCGCCCTATCGCTGAGGTGATGTTACTACCTAATAATCTAAAAACATCCATTGGGTCTTCTCCTTGGATGTTATCGTAAAAATTAATCAGAATTACGGAAAACCCCTTGTTAACTGTGATCCTTATAATATGATAATACACATTATTAAAAACTAACTCAGTTTTAACTCCTACTAGCAGGTTCGAAACATAAGTACACAAACCTTCTTTAGCCCTACCATGAGTTGAACTAACTGCTGGAGAAAAGAATGTTTTAAATCCTATAAATGTATAGGTTCAGTTGTCCATGTTTCCTGGAGGCTAATAACATCAAAATTGCCTACCAGTTTTTCCCAGTTTTTATTGCCCAATTTCGACCTCAGTCCTGCAATATTCCAGCTCAAAAGGGACCAAACCTCCCCACTGAATTTATCATCCACTAGATCATTATTACTATCAAGAGGTGCTTCCTCGCCACAAAGTGCCTCAATTTGTGGTCTCTCTCTAATAAGGACCACCTTAGCTGACTCTGTTTCGGTGATGGTATTCCGAAGCCCTTGGTCCTTTAACTTGTTAATTTTGGTAATATTCGAATTAGTGAGTCTAATGTCTCCCTTGAGTCAGTCAATATCTTCTAGCCCCTGCAGGATATGAAATCTATTTGCTAAAGGGATGTTAAAATTTGGGCTAACATTACCTCTATGTCTGAACCTATGTTCCCCAGAATACCAGCTATCATCTCTCCTTAAATCCATTACCGGGTAAAAGTAGGTTAGGTCTAGAGTTTGAATTCTGCCAGTATTATAGTTAGGTTCCCATTGACAAATAAAACTCACTGCTCTTCTATCCCTCAAGTTCACGATAATACAATCTCCTTGTATATCTTTATGCCTCTGTCCAATCCAGTGTACCCTCCTAACATTTAGAATTTCTACACGAGTTTGTCCAGGCAATGGCCTATTGTGATTCAGCCAATGAATTACCTTATTCTTGAGTTCCTGATAATTTTCTGCCTTTCCGTTACTCAACTCTGGTACCCCTGTCAACACTACGGTATAGGGAATTGACTGTGGAGGGAGGTCAATATATATTCTTTAATCCTTGTCATTTCGATTATAGTTTTTTAAGTCTGCCATTCCCTCCTTC
The DNA here is from genome assembly GCF_964204655.1 of Triturus cristatus. NCBI lineage: Eukaryota > Metazoa > Chordata > Amphibia > Caudata > Salamandridae > Triturus > Triturus cristatus. The sequence continues at coordinate 45,398,854 of NC_140583.1, read as the reverse complement.
TCATCATATCCCCTACCTTTCTCTTTTTCAATTCTTTTACCACCAGAATCTATTTTATTTGACATATTTGCCCCCGTAGGTAGGATGGGGGGTGCATCATTCTTCTCGCACCTTTCAGGTAGAATTGCAGGTGCTAATGTATGAGGAACATTAATAACAGCATCATCTGTTTTATTGGTATTCAATACAACTTTAGATCTAATTAGTGTACTAAAATGTTCCAATGTTTCTAGAGTACCTGCCCCTTGCTTTTCTAAGCCCTCAATTTTATCAACAAGGGTCTTTAGTCTTCCTACCACTGGCAATATCAAAGACTTCATTACCTGCTCAATTTTTATCATGAAGTCTACCAGATCACTCAATGTAATTCCTTCTTGTATGGTGGAATTATCTTCTTGATTAGGGGGTTCAGTACTATTTGATGACTTTCTTTTGGCCCCATTCTCTTGACGGTGGGGTAATACAAATTTCTTATTTTTGCCTTTTGGTTTCCCTTTCTTGCGTGCATTCTGCACAGTTTTTGTTTTTGAACTACTCCCTTGTATCTCCTGCAGGGAGATAGCACCATTTGGCAAACCCACAGTGTTTATATCTTCATTTTCACAAACAATTATCTCCTCCCTGTGATCGGGGACATTGTTTGTATTTGACTGTCCCTCACTTAATCCTAATCTAGGAGTTAAAGACAACCTATTTTCCCGAATCATAAAAGTATCAGGAGGTGTAGTTTGCGAAATTACAACACAGTTCGAGTCCTTGACCGGAAAGTCCGCATATGAGGCCATTAGAATAGATTCTTGTGATAATTGCATACTCAGCATGGCATTAGAGTGTTCCTCTGTGTCCTGTTGCTGTTGCGTTAACAAACATAGACTAGGGGGTAGTGATAGCCGCCTCTCAGTGCTCTCGATAGCATTGGCGACTACCCCAATTGTTTTTTGCAACATCCTATCTATTGCTGTCAGACTTGGAAGAGGGGTCTTAGTTGGGGCTTTAGTTTTAACAGATGAACGAGTGGCCATCCGTGTAGTTTTCCCCATTCTTCACGGTCACCGTGCGTTCGATTAATCCAAAGAACCCCCTTTTGATAGGTTATGAATATTATCTTGGGGGCTATCCATCCCCAAAGAAGCCCTACGGTCACTATTAATTTTGTTGACCTTTTTCACTAGGTAATTGTCAAGAGGACCTGTCCCCGATAAACATAAATCCCTTTGGCTTATAGGCATTTTAAAGGCAGAGCAGGATTACAAATGTCAATAACAGTAGGCTAAGCACTAGCTTGGTAACACTACTGAGCAGTGTGCTAGTTAGCAAGTTTACCAGTGTAGATGTCTTCGCAGTCCTGGTAGTCTTGAGCAAAGTAGTAAAGGGAATGGCCCAGCCCAGCCTCAGACAGTCCCGGACTGTCACAGACTGTCCGCCCTTTGTCCGGGCTTCGTCCGGGGCGTCCCGCGAGACGGCAGGCAAAACGTTTATATAGGCACTGGTGGCAGCAATATCCCTAAGGATAGAGACAGGCACTATGATAATAGAAACCTGAGCAAGATTGTCCCTCCCTACAAGTGTGGGGATGACATCCACAAATGGATAACTGCTTTGGAGAGGGCTTGCAAAGTACAGCAGGTACCCAAAAGTCAGTGGGCAGCTATCTTGGGGCTCTCCTTCTCTGAGAAAGGTAGAGACAAGCTCCTCACAGTTAGTGATGAGGATGCAGACAATTACACTGTTCTGAAGAGTGCTCTAATTGATGGGTTTGGCCTAACCACTGAACAATACAGGTTGTTGTTCAGGGATACCCAGAAGACACAGACTCAGGACTGGACTAACTTTGTAGATTGTGCCACTAAGGCTCTGGAAGGCTGGCTAGTGGGAAGTAAGGTTAAGGACTATACAGGATTGTATAATTTGATCATGAGAGAACAAATCCTTAACAACTGTCAAGTCAAGTCAAGTTGACCTTTATTCGGTTATTAAAACAAAATAACCATAAAAGTACAAAGAAATAATTATACACATATTAAAATGACAATTATAGGAACCAAACATATGAAAAACCGAGTCAGTTCAGATCTCAATTGTTTTCCGCAATTTAAAAACATTTTTGAGGAATGAGGAAATAAATACGACTGTTAAAATATTATCCAATTTCTGTACAGCTAAAAAAGCAGGGCGACACCGATTAATTTCCATCATTTTTAGCAAAGGAACAACAAACATTTGTCTAGGTCTGGTATAAAATTTACAAAAGAAAAGTATATGCATATCAGATTGCACTGATAGATCATCACAGGGACATTTATTCAAAATTTTTGACCAATTATTCATAGATGGAAAGCTGAGTGATCTAAATAATAAATTAAATCTAAAACGTATCAATAAAAACCTTTCATAATCACTCGTTTGTAGCTTTAAATATGGCTGTAGACTGTTGAAAATTACAATTTGCTCATGGGCTACTACCGTAGTTTTCTTAAACTCTATTCTAACTCTGGTCTCTTGCAAATAGGTCATACATCTATCTTTTAAACATTTCCTAGATATTTTACAAAGAGAGGGCGGGTCTGTATAATAGTCCCCCAGCCCTAGTAGCGTGAGAAAATTATTAATATAATTCAGCCATCTGATTTTCCCACACTTCTCTAGACCCATCGCATTTTCCATGATCATTCGATTTAGACCAGATTCATCTGCGGTCCATATTCTATGCCATAATAGAACTGGTGCCGTTTTTATTATATCTTCCAAATATGGTTCCCCAAGTTCTACATGGCAAACATATGTTGAAACACTCTGTGGGACACCTTGGAGATATTTCATGAAATTGTTTTCAACCACTTGTAATGTACTGGCATTTGCATATCCCCATAGGCCTGCCCCATAAGTGACAATAGCTACACAAGTTGCTTTATAAACAGTCAACATTTCATTAATTGGTTTCCTCCCTATTTTTCGGCTAAAATTTTTTAAAGCCATGATAGATTTACAGGACAACAGTTTCCTTGTCTTAATAGTATTGTTCCATAGCCCGGAGCTATCTATTAAGACCCCTAAATAGGGAAATGTTAAGGTGTCCTCTACTGGGGTGCTTCCAATATAAATTACTTTTTTCTTCCTCTGTGCACCCGGTCCACAGTGCATGGTGAATGTCTTAGAACAGTTTATGCTTAAATCAAGCTGATTCATAAAATCAGAAAAGGATGTGACTACTCTTTGCATGGCCTGCGGTGTTCTAGCCATCAGGACCGCGTCATCTGCATATAACAAAATTGGGATTGATCTTTTTCCTACCATTGGTACGTCCCTGCACTCAGTTATCAGTGTCTTTTCCACGTTGTTAATATAGAGTGTAAAAAGGAACGGCGCCAGGACACAGCCCTGTCTTACACCCCTTTTGATTGCAAAAGATCTAGTGCATTCACCATTGTTTCCATATCTTACTCTGGCCGATGCTCCTGCGTAAAGATCTCTCAGGAAGTCAATAATCTGTTTATCCACACCCAGTTTATCCATTACTACCCAAAGTTTACAGTGTGTTACTGAGTCGAATGCTGAGGTTAGATCCACAAAAGTTAAAAACATTCGTCCCTCTTTCACTTTGGTGTATTTTTCAATTAAAATATGCAAATTCAAACACTGTTCAATAGTACCAAGACCTTTCCTAAAGCCATACTGCAGGTCGCTTAAAATATTAGCTTCATTAGCCCATACATGTAACCTATCTAAGATTACCCTTCCTAGAATTTTAATAGTAGAATCCAGGAGTGATATTGGGCGGTAACACTTGCAGTTTTCACGATCACCCTTTTTAAAAATTGGGACTATCAGGGATTCACACCACGATGGGAGGAGGCCTCTTTTCAGAGTTGCGTTAAACAAGCGTGTAAGAATCAGAGCCCATAGTTCCTTGTCGTTTTTAAATAAATCAACAGGGACTCCATCGGGGCCAGGTGCTTTTCTCGCTAGACTTGCATCTGTACATTTCTGCACCTCTGTTATTGTTATTTCAGGTTCAAGTTGGATACTACTCTGTATATGATCTCTCAATTGGATATTATCATTAATACTTTCCATATTATCCTGTACAGTGGAATACAACTTAGCAAAATATTCAGCCCACTCACTCTCAGTAATTGCCACATCTAGTGGGTCCGTGTCGCTGAAATTTAGAAAAGGGGCATTAACAACTTTCCAGAATGAGGCAGAGTCTTTACTTAACGAGGCGTCACATAAAGCATCCCATGCTTCCAACTTTAAAGCATTTTTCCTATTTTTAAGGGTCTGCTTATAGACACTCCTACAATTCCTGATTAAATCAGTATCCTTCTCTGTAGCATGTATAGCATGCTTTAGACTTCTATAAGCCTTAGTACATTCTGTATCAAACCACCTCTTCTGCCTTGTATTCCCACCATTAGTACCAACCCACAATAACTTCCTTATTTGTGCAATAATCAATAAAAAATTATTAATAAAATCAGAATCATTGGCATTCACATCTGTACATACATAAAATTGGAGCAGCATACTTTTTATTAGTTTCTCCTGGAAATCTTCGGGGAAAATTTTTGTCCACTTTAAAGCATAACCATTTTTACGGGCCATAATAATGTTATCTATAATCACTTTAGATTTGGCCCTACCACAATGTTTCTTAACTCTCATGGTTATTTTAAAGCTTAAAGGAAAATGATCACTAAGTGGGTAATCCAGGATTCTATAGTTCCGTATCATATCCCTATGTCTAGAAGTCATTAGGACATAATCAATAGTTGTATTTGCCCCTCTGCCATTGAACGTTGGTAAGAAGGGGATTTCTGGACTAATCAACCTATTTACAAAGTCCAAATCATTTTCAAATATTAATTCATTTAAATAATCCCCTCGTCCAGAATGTTCGAAATGACTAAAGCCAATGTCTCTGTTTAGTTTTGTTCCACATAACCCATTCTCAGAGCTCCTGCATAATTGGCGATTAAAATCTCCTACCCAAATAATGCAGGTATCCTCTGTCCTCCGCCCTATCGCTGAGGTGATGTTACTACCTAATAATCTAAAAACATCCATTGGGTCTTCTCCTTGGATGTTATCGTAAAAATTAATCAGAATTACGGAAAACCCCTTGTTAACTGTGATCCTTATAATATGATAATACACATTATTAAAAACTAACTCAGTTTTAACTCCTACTAGCAGGTTCAAAACATAAGTACACAAACCTTCTTTAGCCCTACCATGAGTTGAACTAACTGCTGGAGAAAAGAATGTTTTAAATCCATTGATATGTATAGGTTCAGTTGTCCATATTTCCTGGAGGCTAATAACATCAAAATTGCCTACCAGTTTTTCCCAGTTTTTATTGCCCAATTTAGACCTCAGTCCTGCAATATTCCAGCTCAAAAGGGACCAAACCTCCCCACTGAATTTATCATCCACTAGATCATTATTACTATCAAGAGGTGCTTCCTCGCCACAAAGTGCCTCAATTTGTGGTCTCTCTCTAATAAGGACCACCTTAGCTGACTCTGTTTCGGTGATGGTATTCCGAAGCCCTTGGTCCTTTAACTTGTTAATTTTGGTAATATTCGAATTAGTGAGTCTAATGTCTCCCTTGAGTCAGTCAATATCTTCTAGCCCCTGCAGGATATGAAATCTATTTGCTAAAGGGATGTCAAAATTTGGGCTAACATTACCTCTATGTCTGAACCTATGTTCCCCAGAATACCAGGTATCATCTCTCCTTAAATCCATTACCGGGTAAAAGTAGGTTAGGTCTAGAGTTTGAATTCTGCCAGTATTATAGTTAGGTTCCCATTGACAAATAAAACTCACTGCTCTTCTATCCCTCAAGTTCACGATAATACAATCTCCTTGTATATCTTTATGCCTCTGTCCAATCCAGTGTACCCTCCTAACATTTAGAATTTCAACACGAGTTTGTCCAGGCAATGGCCTATTGTGATTCAGCCAATGAATTACCTTATTCTTGAGTTCCTGATAATTTTCTGCCTTTCCGTTACTCAACTCTGGTACCCCTGTCAACACTACGGTATAGGGAATTGACTGTGGAGGGAGGTCAATATATATTCTTTAATCCTTGTCATTTCGATTATAGTTTTTTAAGTCTGCCATTCCCTCCTTCTCATCATATCCCCTACCTTTCTCTTTTTCAATTCTTTTACCACCAGAATCTATTTTATTTGACATATTTGCCCCCGTAGGTAGGATGGGGGGTGCATCATTCTTCTCGCACCTTTCAGGTAGAATTGCAGGTGCTAATGTATGAGGAACATTAATAACAGCATCATCTGTTTTATTGGTATTCAATACAACTTTAGATCTAATTAGTGTACTAAAATGTTCCAATGTTTCTAGAGTACCTGCCCCTTGCTTTTCTAAGCCCTCAATTTTATCAACAAGGGTCTTTAGTCTTCCTACCACTGGCAATATCAAAGACTTCATTACCTGCTCAATTTTTATCATGAAGTCTACCAGATCACTCAATGTAATTCCTTCTTGTATGGTGGAATTATCTTCTTGATTAGGGGGTTCAGTACTATTTGATGACTTTCTTTTGGCCCCATTCTCTTGACGGTGGGGTAATACAAATTTCTTATTTTTGCCTTTTGGTTTCCCTTTCTTGCGTGCATTCTGCACAGTTTTTGTTTTTGAACTACTCCCTTGTATCTCCTGCAGGGAGATAGCACCATTTGGCAAACCCACAGTGTTTATATCTTCATTTTCACAAACAATTATCTCCTCCCTGTGATCGGGGACATTGTTTGTATTTGACTGTCCCTCACTTAATCCTAATCTAGGAGTTAAAGACAACCTATTTTCCCGAATCATAAAAGTATCAGGAGGTGTAGTTTGCGAAATTACAACACAGTTCGAGTCCTTGACCGGAAAGTCCGCATATGAGGCCATTAGAATAGATTCTTGTGATAATTGCATACTCAGCATGGCATTAGAGTGTTCCTCTGTGTCCTGTTGCTGTTGCGTTAACAAACATAGACTAGGGGGTAGTGATAGCCGCCTCTCAGTGCTCTCGATAGCATTGGCGACTACCCCAATTGTTTTTTGCAACATCCTATCTATTGCTGTCAGACTTGGAAGAGGGGTCTTAGTTGGGGCTTTAGTTTTAACAGATGAACGAGTGGCCATCCGTGTAGTTTTCCCCATTCTTCACGGTCACCGTGCGTTCGATTAATCCAAAGAACCCACTTTTGATAGGAATAGCAGCAAAATACCTGTGTTGAGAATCAAGGGAAGTGGCCCAGCCCAGCCACGGTCAGCCCCGGACGGCCACAGACGGCCCGCCCTTTGCCCGGGCTTCGCCCGGCGCCCACCCGCGCACGTCCCGCTACGCGGAGGGAGCGCCGATGTTAAATGCGCCTCCGGGCGCGTAGGTAACGTCAGACAGCGCCGGGGCACCTGGGATATGTAGTTGTGGCCGCTTCCAGGCTGCGCGTGAGGTAGCGGCAGCCCCGAGTGCTATGTGGGGGGCCGAGGGAGCACCAGCAGGGCCAGCAGCAGGAAAGAAGAACAAAGCGTCCACAAACCAGGTAACACCCTGTCTGAAGGGATTTAGATTTTCGGACTTCCGAATAATTCAATTTCGACTGTCAAATACACATTGTGAGTAACAAAAAGAAGCAGCTCGACAAAGGAGAGTTTCCTATCAAACACAACTCCACTCTGACAACCAAGATCTAGACTTATCGAGTGTAGACGAGAGAGTTTATCCTGTGGACAAGTTACTCCACAATCACTTTTTTTTTTTTTTTTTTTTTTATTGAAAATCTTGTGTCAGAAATACAATTGATACAACCATAAATTGGCACACACAAAAAAAAAGAATATAAATTGGCAAGCAGAAGGAAAAACAAGACAGAATTACATGAATAAAATAATTTACACAATACGGAAATCAACCATTACACAAAGTAAAGCTTCCAAATTCTATCAAACTTCGTAATCCCACCTATTCGCTGTGCATATCGCATTTCAGATTTTCTAACATTCCTAATTTTTTGCAACCAGGCAGTAAAGAGAGGGACATGAATTGACTTCCAGTTCTGCAGGATTAATGACCTTGCAACTGCCATTGCAATAAATAATAATTTAACCCACTGTTCTGTCAAACCAAGATCGGAATCGTAGCCATACAATATTAAATTAACATTATAAGTAATCCGAATCCCACAATACTTTTGCATATATTCGAATATCTCATTCCAAAACGGAATTATTTTAACACAGTTAGCTATAGTGTGGGACCAGTTTGCGGGAGTATATTGCTGGCATCTAAAACAAGTGGCCGTAGTATTGGGAAACATTTTAGCAATGGTAGCAGGGGTACGGTACAGGAGCCATTTACTGAAAAACAGCATTCTTCTCCAATTAGATCCTCGAAGAACACTGAAATTCAGCTTATTTATCATTTTCCAAGTATTAATAGTGAGTACATGATTCTCCTGTTCTTGCCATTTTTTCATTGCTTTTTGACTAAGATCATCCGCAGTATATTCTGCAAGAACACGTTTCCATACCCCTGGCTTCCTCGTCCTACAAATCGTGAACAAATCGTCCCATAGTTGATTAGAGGAACCAATGCTGACTGGCTCAACTTGTACCAACGTTTTAAAAATAAAAGCATATGAACCAAGTAACATAAAGTTCCCAGGAATTAGAAGCTGCATCTCTCCAGGTAACAACCATGTCCCTTCCCTCAAAAAATCTGACAAAGAGTGAAATCCCAAAAGTGCCCATTGTAATACAGTATCAACTCCAATTTTTATTCCTAAATAAAAAAGAGCATTCCTTAAGGGAGTTCTAAGATTAAATTGCGGGAGAGAATATCTTTTAAGAAAGACATCCTGACGCTTAAAAAACCAGAGCATCGTCTTATAACAAGTAAGTTTCGGTAATTTAGGAATATGTACCGGAGAAGGAATCTGAACCTCATGACAAATTCTATTAATAAAGAAATTAATAAACACAGTTGGGGTCTGCATTCCGGATTTAAACCGCTCTAAATATTGGGCAAAATATGCGCTATAGTAATCTTTAATATTGGGTACCGCTAAACCTCCCAAATCTGTATCGGCGTAAAGGATCCGCATTGCGATCCTGGGACTTTTTTTTGCCCATATGAACCCTGTGAATAGTGATTGTACTTTTGAAAAGAAGCTACTGGGCAAAAAGCAAGGAATGGCAGAAAATAAAAAGTTAAATAGCGGCAGAATAGACATTTTTATAAGTGCCACTCGCCCTAGGATGGAAAATGGCAGCGATTCCCATCTATTAAATAAATATTGAACCTTGCGTAGAAGAGGATCAAAGTTTAACATAACTAACTCGGAGACAAAAACCGAGTACATAATTCCTAGATACCTCTTCGGTCTAGGATTAATACAGCCGGATAAATCAGTATGTAGCTCAACCTCACCCCCCCCACAGACTAGTATTTCAGTTTTATTTTTATTAATGCGATAACCACCCAGATGTTCGAATTCCTCAAAAAGTTGAAGAACGGCAGTTTGAGATTGAATATTCGACTTAATCAGTAATAAAATATCGTCGGCATATAGTTTGATTTTAGCCATAGAGGAAATAGGAGTAGAGATATTTTCGGATTCCCTGATGGCTATGGCTAATGGTTCAATAAAAAAAGCAAAAAGAATAGGGGACAAGGGGCAACCTTGCCTGGTGCCCCGCTGAACCGATACTTTACCGACCATAACTGAGTTAATGATTATATTTGCTTTGGCACCCGTGTACAAATTTTTAATTAAGCTAATAATCTGTGGAGGAATTCCAAAGTGATTTAAAATAACAAATAAGGTTGTCCATACCACTAAGTCAAAAGCTTTTTCCGCGTCTAATAATAAAATTAAAGCGGAAATTTTATTGGTCTGAAAATAATCTAAAGCCTCAACGAGAAAATGTGTATTTGTGGCTAATTGTCGACCTGCCACAAAGCCGTTCTGATCCGGGTGAATAAGATCCTTAGCAATATGATTGAAACGTATTGATAATAATTTGGTAAGGATCTTATAATCCGTGTTAAGTAATGTAATGGGCCTATATGAATTGGGATCTTTGGGATCTTTGCCTTTTTTTGGAAAACTCACAACTGTGCCCTCCCCAAAAGAGTCTGGAACTTGCCCACCCATTAACATATAATTAACTAATTGTAGTAGCAAATCCGAAAAGGCGCAGAAGAAAACCTTAAAAAATTCAGCGGGGAGGCCATCTGGGCCGCAGGCCTTACCGATTGGGAGGTTCTTGACCACTAATTCCAGCTCTGACTTTGAAAATAAACTCATCATTGCTCCACTATCTGCCTGAGATAAAGAAGGCATATCATATCTTGCTAAGAAATTTAAAAGCCTAGAATGGTCTATTTCCTGATGATGACTATATATCTGTTTATAGTGAGAAAGCATTATAGTACCAATCAGATCAAGCTGTGATGTGTCTAACAGAGTGGTAGGAGATCTCAAAGTACGAATTGAATTTGCAGCGGCTTGCTCCTTAGCCTGCCAAGCAAGGAGTTTTCCAGAAAAATTACTCTCCTCATAACTCCTTTGAGATTGTATAAGGAATTGCTGTTCACTCTGTGTAGCAAAAAGCGTACTCAATTCACGTTTGGCCTCGTTTAATTTTTTTTGCGCAAGACTAGAGAAATTTGATTGTCGAAGCTGAGTCAGAGAACAGATTCTTTGATAGAGTAAGGTCCTAGTCTGTTTAATAGTACGCCATTCTTCTGCGTCTTTGGCGATAATAATACCACGAACAAAGGCTTTTAGTGAGTCCCAAATAATATGTAATGGGGCCGTGTGTGAATTACGAGCAATAAAGTCAGCAATTTCGGATTTTAAAAAGGATACCCAGTTGCTATCTTGTAGGTACATTTTATTAAATATCCATCTCTTAGGGGACTTAATTTCTTCCCCTACTGTAAACTCAATAACCAACATTGCGTGGTCTGAAAAGCCATTATGCAAAAATTTCTGATATGAAAATTCTAGTGAATTGGAGGCCAAAAAGAAATCAATACGAGAGGAGGATCTATGTCTTCCCGACCAGTAACTAAATTCTTGTTTATGAGGAAATTTCAATCGCCATGGGTCACACAGATCAAGTAATGCGGAGTACTTCATAACAGACCTCAATGACTTTGGTTTAGATTGTTTCTTCGAAATACCCGTGGAATCAAGTTTTATATCGATGAGGATATTAAAATCCCCGCCTATAACTATATCTCCTCTGACCAATAGTAATGATTGGAATAACTCCTCATAAATGGCGGCACTATCGTCCACAGGGGCATAATAACTAACAAAGGTAATTGGCCTATTCCTATTTTTAATTACACAAGTAGCCCAACACCACCGCCCAGCTCCTCCATCTTCAAACTGAATAATTTCTGCATCTAAATTACGATTAATAAAAAGCGCAACTCCCCTTTGAGATTGTTGAGCACATGAAAACCCACGATATAAGGACCAATTTTTAAACATTGAAAAAGAATTAATTTTCTCCACAGAAATATGAGTTTCTTGCAGCATCACAACTGCTGGGCGCTCTGTTTTAATCCAGAGCTCAATAGTACGCATTTTTTTTTTATTATTCAATCCATTAACATTGAAAGAAACAACTCTAACCCCTCCAATGGACATTAATTGTTAAGAAATACTTCTTGCCAACAAAATTTTGCATAGTGAACCACAAGAATTTCATTTTTTCCATTTTTACCCTGCTTCCCTCTCCACCCAAGTGCGCTTCCCTCTACCCAAGTGCTCCCCCCCCTAACCCTGGTCCCGTGGCCCTGTACTGCCTCTATATCTCCCTCCCACGCTGGCCACATGGCACCAACCCCTCTCATAGGAGCGCCTTGGAAGTGCGCCCCGAATCCCATGACCCCCGAGTTCCCACCTGCACCCCCCACCCCCTAACTAAAATATGCGAATACCCATCTAAACAAATCAAGCCATATTCCAACCTTAGCCTAACCTTAAGCCAACTTGTCAAGCATCTCCCGAGCCTCATCAACATCTGTAAACAAATAGAATTTGCCCTTGATCAAAACTTTTAACTTTGATTGCTGTGCAATCGATGCTTGAGCTCCTTTGTCCTTAAATAACTGAAGAATCTTTACAAAGTCCTTTCTCCGTCTGGCAGCAGCAGCCGACATATCGGAAAAAATCCGACACTTAGTGGTGGGATTAACCTGAAATTGTCTTTGCTTAAAGGCCTGAGATAGGATTATTTCTTTAACCCGAACATCAGCAAAGTTAACAATGATAGTCCGAGGAAACGGAGAATTAGGGAATGGGCGAGCTGGTACTCGATGCGCCCTGGTAATTGTTAAATCTCCCTTAAACTCAGGGATGACCTCTTGAGAGAAAAAGGAAGTAATCCATTTTGTCATGTCCGATCCCTCGATATTTTCAGGTACACCTACTATTCGAAGGTTTGACCTTCTATTATAATTCTCTAACTCATCCAGTTTGGATTCGAAGGCCTTTGATAATTTAGAACCAGTGATGATCTCTTTTTGTGCAGTGATAAGATTGTCCTCCACCCTAGAAATTCTAGTCTCAGACTCTTGCAGACGATTAGAAAATGAAGCCATAGAATCTTCAATTTTGTCCAGACGCTTACAGATCGCCTCTGTTTCCATCTGTTGCATTTGCTTCATCTCTCTAATTTCTTGCAGGATTAAATTCAGCATATCCTTAACTGAGATCTGAAAGTCCCCAACAGTTTCAGTATCCATCCCCATAATCGGACTCTGAGACAAAGTCACCTCACTGGGAATAGTAGATGAGGTACTGGAACCGGCCGCTGAAACAAGACTTTCAATGGGAGGGATAACTGTTGAAGAAGAAAGGTTTAAGGAAGTTGGAACACTTGAAGATACTGCCCCAGCACCAGCTGTATTATTAAGGTCGTATCTTGCTGCTTTTCGCTCAAACAACGGGAATTGTTTAGAAGCCTTGGAAGCCTTAGAAGCATAGAGTGGTGTGGCCTCTTTAGATGATGACTGTGAATCGAGTGAGTCCGCAGGATTAAGGTTCTGATTTATCTCAGGTAATTTAGCTTCTGAACCTAGTGGAACCACGGCTATTCCCCCCACTGGTGACTCAATTATCTCCTTTGCCGCACTAACAGTAGATTTGCAAGGACTCGGATGAATAACCTGGGTCGGGCTGCCGCCTGAGAGACCATCCTCACCTTCTCCAGAGCTCTCAGAATTTTCAAGAGAGGAGATTTCTCTCTCCGCGGCTGACCCAGCCCGCTTGGCTCTTACGGAATTCTCTTTTAAATGCTGGCGTCGTATTTTGGCCTTGGCCTTCGCCGTCAATTGCTTACCCATTATTAAGACTGGTGATTGTGAAATAACTTTACACCAGTGAATATGAGTACCAGCGATAGCAGCGGTAGCAGCAGTGCGACAGTTGTATTAGAGGTGAAATTCAGCCCATCAAAAAAAGTACTGAAGACCGAGAATCTAGCCCACACAGCGGCTGCAGTACCAAATATAGAAGTGCAGCAGCGGGGCAGACAACTCTAGCAGCGTGGACTAACACCTCTGTCTGTGCAACTGTATAAAGAGTCAGTAGTCAACCAATTGGATTACTGCTGCAACAAACTCCACACTTACATCGCCAAATCCATCAAAAAATAAATAAATAAATAAATAAATAAATCCACAATCACAACTGTCAAAACCAGCTACTGCATCAACACCTGATTGATTCTGATCTGACTTCTCCCCAAGAATTGGGAAAGAAGGCAGATAGATGGGTCAGGACTAGAGTTAAGCAGAAAAACCAGAACCAGGGCGGTGATCAGAAAAAGGCAGTCCAGAAGGGTAATGATCAGAAACAAAAAGACCAGAAGTCTTCACCAGGCCCCCAAAAGGCTCAGGGGGAGGGTGGTCCCAAAAAGGATAAAAAGAAAGATGGCCAAAAGAAACCATGGTGCAATTATTGTAAGTCCAACTCACATTGGTATAGTGAGTGCACCAAAAAGGATAAGCCCCCAGCCACCATTGCCCATAAGGCAACTGTACCCCCTAGTTCAGCTGTAAGTGGTGGTTCCCAGCAAAAGGGTGTAGTAGGGTTAACCCTGGGAACTGAGGAGGATTCTGGCCTAGTCAGAATACCTACTCAGGTTGTTCTGATCTGTGATGGGGACTTAGCTTTGTCCTCTACTGTAGGCCCCAGTAACCTGGGAAAATACAGACAGACTCCTTTTATCAACCAAAGAATTGCTCAGGCCTACAGGGACACTGGGGCTAGTGTCACAATGGTGACACCTGCCTTTGTGGACCCTGGACAGATCATACTAGGTGAGAACTACCTACTGACCAACGCTAGCAATGCCACTACCTCCCATAGTGTGGCAATTGTTAACTTCTCCTGGGGAGGGGTAACTGGCCTCAAGAAAGTTGTTGTTAGTTCAGACCTTCCTGTAGAGTGTTTACTGGGCAATGATCTTGAAACTTCAGTTTGGTCTGAAGTGGAGTATAGGACCCATGCAGAAATGCTGGGGATAGATGCACATGTCCTTGCTGTGACCAGGTCACAGGCCAAAAAGTGCACCACTGAACAAGTGCTGTATCCTGAAACTATGGACCAGTCACAAACCAAGAGAAAGAGCAGTAGGGTAAAGGCTGTGCCTTCCCCCCTGCCTCAGGCACTGGATCAGCCCTCACAGGAGGATGATTCTGAGAGCCCTGAAGGAACTGTCCTAGAAGAACTTGAACTTGATCAGGTTGAGTTTCTTGGGACAGGGGGACCTTCAAGGGCAGATCTGAGGCAGGCACAATTAGACTGCCCCTCTCTTTAACCCCTCAGACAGCAGGCTGCTGCTGAGGCTGCAGGGAATGCTCATGGTACCCATAGAGTGTATTGGGATGAAGGGCTGCTGTATTCAGAGGCTAGAGACCTCAAGCCTGGTGCGTCCAGGAGGTTGGTCATACCACTGAAGTTCAGAGGCTTCCTTCTTACCTTGGCCCATGATATTCCCCTTGCAGGACACTAAGGACAGAACAAGACTTGGGACAGGCTTTCACTGGCCCCATATGTCAGAAGATACCAAGGAGTTTTGTCGCTCCTGTGTCACCTGCCAAGCCAGTGGCAAATCAGGTGGCACCACAAAGGCCCCCCTCATACCACTACCTGTGGTGGGGGTCCCCTTTGAGAGAGTGGGCATAGATATTGTAGGACCAATGGACCCACAAACAGCATCTGGGCACAGATTCATACTGGTGATAGTGGACCATGCCACCAGGTATCCAGAAGCTATTCCCCTGAGGACCACAACAGCTCCTGTTGTGGCAAGGGCCCTGCTTGGAGTATTCTCCAGAGTGGGCTTTCCAAAGGAGGTCATTTCTGACAGAGGTGCCAACTTCATGTCAGGATATTTGACTGCAATGTGGAAGGAGTGTGGTGTGAACTACAAGTTCACCACACCCTATCACCCACAGTGCAATGGGCTTGTTGAGAGATTCAACAAGACCCTAAAGGGAATGATAAAAGGTTTACCAGACAAGCTTAGGCGAAGATGGGACATCCTTTTACCCTGCCTTCTGTTTGCTTACAGAGAGGTCCCACAAAAGGGGGTTGGCTACAGCCCTTTTGAGCTTTTGTTTGGGCATCCTGTAAGAGGACCCCTATGTTTAGTAAGGGAAGGATGGGAGAGACCTCTCAGACAACCCAAACTTGATATAGTGGATTATGTACTTGGTCTCCGCTCCAGGATGGCAGAGTATATGAAGAAGGCTTCTAAAAACCTTGAGGCAAGCCAAGAACTCCAAAAAGCTTGGCATGACCAAAAGGCTGTGCTGACTGTTTACCAGCCAGGGCAGAAAGTGTGGGTGTTTGAGCCAGTGGCCCCAGCAGCACTCCAAGACAAATGGTCTGGACCCCACACTATTGTTGAGAAAAAGGGAGAAGTCACCTACTTGGTGGACCTTGGGACTCCCAGAAGCCCCCACAGGGTGCTTCATGTCAACAGATTGAAGACATATGTTGACAGGGCAGACATGGGCTTACTCATGGCTACAGATGAGGGGCAGGAGGAAGAGAGTGACCCTCTCCCAGACCTGTTTGCTAGTGCCCTGATGGAAACTGTCACTGTACTAGCATCCTCTACTCCTAATTTCATGATTTTGGGAGATTTCAATCTCCATTTTAATGACCCTCTGGACTTGGTGGCGACTGACCTCCACCTTACATCCTATGAGTTGGGACTGGTCAATACAGGGGCGACACATAACAAAGGACATTTGCTCGATCCGATTTTCACCAACGCTCATGCATTGAAAGCTAGACTACCCTATCCTCTCCCATGGACAGACCACTTCCTGATCCCTTTTTTCTGGCAAGTCGTGGCCGTCCCACCACAACCCCCCAATACGCGTGGCATGGATAGGGTCTGGTCCAATCTCTCTGTTGAGAATTGGATCTCCAATCTAGAACATTCCCACCCCCCTCCAGTTCTTGACCCTGTGGTTGCAGATACGAACTTTGAAAACTGGCTTACCAACTCACTTGACTCTATTCTCCCCAAGAAAATTATTCAGAAAAAGGAGAAGAGTGCTGACTCTGCCCCCTGGTACACGCCCGAGCTGAAACTCCTAAGAAAAGGATGTAAGAAGCTGGAGCGCTCCTGGAGGAAAGACTGGGCGGGATCCAGCAAAGATGAGTATCGCACCGCCATGAGAGCATATAAGGCTGCCCTGCGCAGCACCAAGAGACAATTCTTCGACGAAAGAATTAAAAATTCTTCTAATTCCTCTAGAGAAACTTTCCTAATCATCAAGGAACTGCTCAAGGTGCCTGAACCCCCTCTGGCTCAAGACATCTCAGGGGCCAAATGCAACAAATTGGCGAACTACTTTGATGCCAAAATTCATAACATCTTAGCCACCCTGCCCCGAGTCGATCATGGAATAGATATAAGCAGTCGGCTAGCAACACCCGACTTTCAGCTCGATGCCTTTGGTCCAGTGTCAGTGGACGAGGTACCCAAAACTCTAGCCGACATCAAAAGCGGTTCTCCTAGCGATCCGGTACCCATGCGGATCCTGAAGCAGATTGCAACCACCATTTCTATACCTGTTACTGACCTTATTAATGCCTCGCTTTCGCAGGGAATGGTTCCACCTGGCTGGAAGAGAGCTATTGTGAAAGCTCTTCTTAAAAAGCCTCTGCTAGACCCGGCAGAATTGGCCAAATATAGGCCAATTTCACTACTCCCTGGACTTAGCAAGGTCACAGAAAGACTAGTTAATCAAAAACTCTCCCATTTCCTAGAGTCCAATGGCCTTCTTCGGAACTCACAAACTGGCTTTCGCCCTGGTGAGGTTCTGTAGCGATCCGAACCCGTGAAATCGGTATCGTAGTACTGACACGATGTTGGTACCTATGAACCGCAAATGATCCATTACATACATGACAGTGTTTTCGCTACGCAGCTAGCATGAATTCACTGAGAAATAGGGCATTCTGTTGTAAAGTCATGGCATCCATTTTAGTTACGGCATCCATTTTGTTTCTTGCCCTCACATAGTCAATGAACGGGCAATGACCCCGACAGAGTCACCTTGTTAAGGACACGTAAGCTCAAGCCCCGAGAAAGGCTGACGCTGCATGACTAGGCAAAATCAAGCTGCCTCCCTTGCCTGAGGCCAGTCCTGCTATACTAGTTCTCGTGTCCATTGTCCTGACTGAAAGGCCGAAGACGGTAGCCATGCCCGTTTATGATCCATAAACACCTCTTATCCTACTTTTCAATCCTTCGCACCTGGCTCTGCTCCTCTCCTTCTGGGCTTTTACAATGGAGAGGTTACGATTTTTATGATGGGGAGGATCGGGTAAAGAATGGAAAACTGACGAGGGGACCTGATCGAATACCGAAAACCTACGACTAATTATTGTTTGATGTCTATTTACTGTTTATTTGGGATACCGGGTTGGGCATGAGAAATATTCGTGTAATGTTGCCTAAAGACATTTTCCGTGTATTTAAGGAACAACCCACTTAATGCAATTCGAATAGTCTCGTAGATTCTGCCTCTGTGTGGTTCCTATGACTTCTGTGTCCCTGCAGTAAATAAACCTTGGTCTTTGACGCCACCATCGAGAAGCCCGTGTCTCTGTTTATTTGTGCACCGAGACAGGAGGAACTCAGGGGCCTTTGGGTGTTGTTTCCCTGACACCTCTGGATTCTTAAAAGTCCAGAACCTCAAATTGGCGCCCAACGTGGGGCGACGTCATCCGGTACCGGTCCAAAGCCTGAAAAGTTTGAGAAGTTTCGTGTGAAGATTCCGGAGGGAGGTACCCCGCTTCATCGATCCCTGCATGTCGTAAAAGTGGCCCGACGATCTCTTCCACGAGGGTTCCCGTTCCCAGACGGCTACAGAGGACCGTTGCCCTGACTGTCGCCCTGTCTTGGACCCGAGATGCAGACCTTAGTACGGCGAGACGTAGACGGGTTCTCCTTGGTGACGTCTTCCACATTTCAGTTAAGTATTAAGTGGGTCGCGCTCAGTTTGGTTGTCTAGATACGTTTGTTTTTGAATTCGTAGATTATCATTGGTTGCTCTTGTTAAGATAATCTTTGTTTTGGTATTGGTTCATTTTGGTAGGCCTAAGTTCTCTGCGCATTTTGGTTGGAATTTGTCTTTGTTTGTCATGACTACCAGTAGTAATTGTTTCCTGTCCTGGTTACGTTGCAACGGGGATTCCCGGTTGGAGGATTCGTGTTCGGTTCCTCCGATTGGAACTCCTACATATGAGCTCTATTGTAAACATGGTGTGGGTCCTATTACGTATAATGAAGTATGGGTCCTTAGTTGGCCACCGCATGGGTGCTTCGAAACCGAAATACTAGACAATCTAGAAATGAAGTTGTTTAAGAGAAAAGCCCGGCCGGCAATGTTTGATTCTTTTCGCGTATGGCGCAAAGAAGCCAAACAGAGAGAAATTAGGAAGACGAAGAAAGAACAGAAAGAGAAAGGGTTGACTTTAATGGAGTCTGCTAGGCAGCTGCATGTCAACGAGACTGAGAAAGCAATGGAGATGGCAAATAGAAAATATAATTTGGCAATTGATAAATGTTACCCTGTATTGCCATCTTGTCCTACTAAGCCGATGGAGGATCATGAAAAGGATCCTCTGTTGTCTTACCTGTTGAATTCACCTCCACCGTATGCACAGGGTATTACAGTACCACAGTTACTACCTGTTGTACAACCAGCTGCTGGTCAGCCTGGAATAGTTGCTCCACTTCCTTTGATTCCAGCTCCTGTCCTTCCCGTAGTTAATGTTCCTTTGGCACCCCCTCTTCCTGGGTCGCCTGCTCCGCCTTTGCCTGTCGTTACGCAAACTGCTTTACCTGCTACTCCCACCCTTACTATTTCATCTGCTCCAGCTGCCCTATCCCCGAACCCTATGAACATTCTGACTCCGCTTTCCGTTCGTCGGAAAATAACCGACTCTGTAACTAATATCTTAACTCATCTCTACAGGTCTTTAATTGGGACCCCCGTTTCTGACTCTATACAGAGACGTAGCCAGCTTCCTGGTCCTCAGGAACGAGACATGTTAGATTCGACAGCTCTTAGGTGGATGTCGAAAGCTGTGAAGTATGATGCACAAAGAGTGTTAGATACCTTTATGCAATGGAATGAACCAACTCAACGTTATGTTTTTGATGTGATGTGTTCTCTTGTGCGTGAAGAATGGGAAGATGATGACTTAGATTCTGTCCCCTCTGATCTGATAAATATTCAACAGAAATTCGCCGCAGGAATGGTGATAGGTTCAGAAGTAAGGGGAGCAATAGAACTGATTTTAGCTTATAGGGATGATTCCCCTATTCGAGCGACAAGGGACCCTGATGGCTCACCGATTACTACTAGGAAAAAACGAGGTCAATATCCGATGAGGGAAGTTCCACCGATATGGCGTGATGCAGTCCAAGCTGATGCGGATAATGGTATTGCAGCTGCCCCGGCACAATTCCAGAGAGTGTGGATACACATCCCTTGGAAACGGGCTGAAGTATTAGCAGTAAAACAAGCGTTGCCAGACCCACGTAAAAATCCTGCTGGTTATTACAAAGAGTTAACGCAGACAGTTCAGGCGTGCGTCATGAATTTGGCAGACATTGAAATGTTATTTGGTAATGTAGTGCCACAGCCTATATGGGCCAAGATTCGGCAAGAGAACCACCCAGTCGCCTTAGGAGGTGATTGGCCAGCTATTGTAGCAGCAGATGCGCAACAAGTTGGCGGTGCTAAACCTGAACCTCTGATTGCTGCCCTACCTGGCAGAATAATTAATCTGATGAAAACGCTGATGCCAGCGTTACGAGTTAATTGGGATAAACTATCGGCATGCAAGCAAAAGAATGACGAAAGCGTCTCTGACTTTTTCACTAGATTTGAAGAGACCTTCGTAGACCACAGTGGACAAGATATGAGTATTGAGGGAGGCCAGAGATTGTTTGTCGACAAGTTCGTGTTTAATTTATTACCTGAACTTAGTAACAAGTTAAAGGATTCTGAAAGTGCATGGGCAGTGTCGACAACAGCACAGATACTTGCAACTGCTCAGTATTACGAGAATAGAGAGAAAGAAGAGAAGGAAAAGTCAGAAAAGAAAACAAAAGATTTAAAGACTAACGTCCTTTTGCAACAGGCGTATCCGCCTCGCTCGAATCAGTCAGATTCACAGCAGCGACCCCAGTTTCAGCAGCAGCCACAATTCCAGCAAGGGACGCCCCAAAGATTTAATTATGGTTTTTCCCGACAACAGTTAGCATGGAATCAGTGTGCCTATTGTAAAAAGGAGGGTCATTATAAGAATGAGTGTCCGGTACTGCACGCACAGACTAGTGGTGTCCCAGCTCAGAGAGGTAATGTTGGGTTTATGCAAACCCCTAGGGGTAGAGGACGTGGTACAATGACACCACAGGCTGATCGCCAATCGAATTATTTCGATCAGCGAAATGCACAATCTGCGCAACCAGGTAGATCTCCACAGTATCATGTTGAAGATTATTATGATCATAATGAAGAGATTCAGAGAAGCGAGTACTAGGACAGCCAGAGGCAAAGAGAGGGAGTAGTATCAGTTCCAGTTTATCAGAGTGGACCTTATGTCGCAGTAGTTACATCAGGCGTGGTCGAACCGTTTCTGTTGGATACTGGTGCTGCAAAAAGTTCAATTATGCATGCGAAACTCCCTGGCGCACCTTTGTCTGGCTTAACGAACACTTCAGTAGGTTTCTCAGGCGCCCCTGTTCACAATCCTGTTTCTAGTCCTTTGTCAATTTCTGTTGGGCCATGCGAACTAGAAACACCCCTTATTCTAACAACCGGTTGTAAAGAGAATTTGCTTGGTTTAGATCTGTTGAAACGTCTACATGCGACACTGTACTGTTCTCCTTCGCGATTCTCTGTAAATACAGCTAAACTGTGGAATTCCCTCCCCTTGAAACTATGGGCTGAATCCTGCCATCTGCGGTTTCGGAAACTCTTGAAAACCCACCTCTTTCCTTAATCATTTCTAACTATTTCTCTGGTACCCGCACTGGTCTCTCTGTTCTGGTTTAGCGCTGGGATGCTTCCGGGTAACTACGCGCTCTATAAATCCCCCATTCATTCATTCATTCATTCAATTGCTCTCGTTCACTAGCGCGTTGCCTGTTAAGAGCCGCATTAAGGGCGATACATTTCCCCCTAGCCACAGCCTTAAGTGTGTCCCAATTGGTGTATTCCGACGTGTCCTCCGGGCCATTGATGGCGAAGAATTCAGTTATAGTTTCTCTTAATTTGGTACAGGATTCCCTATCCCGGGCAAGTGATGGTGGGAAATACCACCTGGGGGTAATCGGAGCGTTCCCGCTCCAAGTGAGATTAATAGTAAAGAGGCTATGATCTGAAACGGATAGGGGGAAAATCTTTGCGTCCTGTAGGGCCCCCTGTAGGGACTGACTAATAAAGATGTAGTCGAGCCGAGAGTATGTACGGTGGACATGAGAATAGAACGTATAATCTTGGGTCTGCGGATAGAGAGTGCGCCAGGCGTCAAGAAGGCCCATGTCATGTAGGCGTTGCTGTGTGTCCATAGTGAAGGAGCCCGTGTCCGAGCGTTGTGCATGCGTACTATCCAGGTCCTTCTGCCATATTAAGTTGAAGTCGCCCATAAGAGTTAGTGAACCCTCTGCAAAGTCCATTAGTTTCCCCAGCAATGTATGTAAGAAGACCATCTGACCAGCATTGGGGGTATATACTGCCACGAAAGTGCAGAGCTTCCCCCTTAGGCACCCTTTAATCCTAACCCAGCGACCATCTCTATCACTCTGAACGCCCAGAGGCTGGAATTGCATAGAAGAGCGGAACATGATAGCCACCCCTCTGTGTTTCATGTGGGCCGATGATCTGTAAATTAGTGAAAACTGTTTGTGTCTGAGGCGCGTTTCTTCGGCCCTGGCTAAGTGTGTCTCTTGTAGAGCTACTATGTCAAGGTGATGGTCAATAATGTATTTCCACACTCTTTGGCGCTTTTGGGGGGAGTTAAGACCTTTGACGTTCCAAGTTCCTATTGTAATCGGCATCATGTCAAAAGGAGAAAACTACAGATCTCGCTGAGTCCTAGAGACCCCCTCGGTACCCCGATCCCAGACAGACCTCCAATGTTCCAGCAGTGCCAGAACCCGTCACGCGTGCCATTCCATATATCCAAAAGGCCCTTAAGAGCAACAGATAAAAAGCCGTCACCACAACCCTCCCACACCCACCCTCTAACCCCTAAAAAAATGCAAGTAAACATTAACAATTAAACAGTATTAAATCACTGCAATGTGGTCCCCCTATAGGGTTAAGAAGACCCCGCAGGGACCGTGGGGGACAACGGGTCCGAGGGCCCCGTCCACGCCCGTCCCGCAGTGTATTGAACTAAGACATGTTTGTGCGGCTCAAGATCGCACCGCAATACAGATCAATACATAGGAGAAGGAAACTGACAGGTTGGTAGTAATGATAGGTAGAACATTCAACACCATCCTGCAACACATTATAGAACCAGAAGCGGTTATACCTCGACTTTCAAACCGGCTAAATATCATACAGAAGGGAACAGTATTAATCATAGTGGTGCTGCCCACAAGGACCATGTGCCCTCTTTGAATTGAACAAGTGACCGCAGGATTGTATTCACGAGTAACTGTGGGAGCAAAAAAGGATCATACCTAGGAGGAGCATAGCCCTGCCGGATCCCACTGGGCACCACTGGAAAATCAGGTGCTGGAGCAGGTCTGCCGGGGCAACTCAAGACAATCCCACCATGTAGTCCGGAGGTAATCATCTGCGTCCCCTACGGGTCCCCACGGACCATGCTGAAGCAGACGGGGAGCCTCGGTTAGGTTCACCAGATGCACTTTGGGAGAGGCCAGCCCCCATGGAGGGGAGACCCAATAGATCGAGGCCTTCCTGCAAGTCAGTAATGTGGCGTCGTTTATTCTGGAATTCAAAGCTAAGCCCAAAGGTGTAGGTCCATCTATACTTGATCTTATCATCCCGCAGTTTAATGGTGACAGGTCGGAGCTGTTGCCTCCGCGCCAGTGTAGACGGTGCCACATCCTGGTAGATGGTGCAGCAGTGACCCTGAAATGAAACTGAGTCCTTCATCCTCGCTGCCTATAGCACCGCGTCCATGACTCTGTAAGAATGGAATTTTGCCAGGATGTCACGTGGTCTTTTCTTTTCGCCAGGTGAGAGGAATCCCACTCGATAAATTTGTCCAGTTTAATTTTAAGAGACTGTGGGGCCAAGATCTCCGAGAAGAGGCCCACCATGAAAGCCTCCAGGTCAGGCCCCTCCACGCCCTCCTCTAAATCCCGGACTCGTATGTTCTCGCGTCGCGCTCT
The DNA here is from genome assembly GCF_964204655.1 of Triturus cristatus. NCBI lineage: Eukaryota > Metazoa > Chordata > Amphibia > Caudata > Salamandridae > Triturus > Triturus cristatus. The sequence continues at coordinate 45,374,896 of NC_140583.1, read as the reverse complement.
GTTTTCGAGGTCTTCTGTCTTGAGCTGCGCTTGGGACAGTTGTTCCTTAAGTGTTCTCACATCGCCCCGCAGCTCGTTTTAAAGTTGTTCCCGTTCCTGGTGTTGTGTTTCAAGGTCAAGGACCCTCGTGCCAACCGAATCCACATCTTTCTGCAGAGACGTCAAGTGCTCCGACAGATCCGAACGCAGTTGCTCCATTGAAGATTTGATGTCTTGACTAATGTCACTGCGGAGTTCAGCTTTAAAATCCTTGAACATAATCAGGAGATCCGCTTTTGTGAGGGCCATTGCTGCCACTTCAGTGTTCCCTCGAAGCGCAGATCGCTTGTCAGAGGTCAAGAAGAAATCTAAGACCCTGTCCGGAGTCCTGGCCGTCGGCTTCTTAGGCGGCATAAGGATCAGGACCCCAGAATCATGCGGAACTAATATGATTAGTAGGAGTACGCAGAGTCCTGATTGAGGCGCCACAGTGTTAAGCTCTGGGCTGGGAAGCTCCGCGATGTGTGGACAAGGATGGATTTGCAATGCAACTGGTCAGATGTCTAGTGATCGGTAGCAGCCCCTGTCACCACTGGAGGCAAAGATGTCACAGTGCGCCCCTCAGAAGGCAAAGCGGAGGCAGGGGAGGTATGGCGTCAGTGTGGGCAGGGAGAAGAAAGACTGTGGCCCCCAGTTGCTGATGCTCAGTGCAGGTGTGGGCCTGTAGGCGCTGGGTCGTGTTGGCTGTTGAATCCAATGAGCAGGAGAGGTGCATCGGTGAGATAGCACTGAGGCAGCTGTGAGCCCCAGTGCCTCAGATGCCCAGACTAAGCAGGAGCAGGTGCCACTCTCGTAGGGATTCCCTCAAAGTATTCACTGCATGCACCATGAGATCTGGCATGAAGGCAGGGAATGTGGGTGAGACCACGCGGCAGCCCGCAAGTGCAGAATTCCAACGTCATTTAGAGAGGCATGGCCGCCATTTTAGGGTCAGGCACGCATGGAGGAAGGAGGCTCAGTTTGGTGCTAAAGCCTCATCAGTCGCCGTGGACGACCCCCCGCTGCCGCTCACCTCTAGTCCGCCACCACTCCACACACTCAGGCGCCTGCAGCGATGCATCCAGGGTGAAGTCATCAAGGACTCCCGCAGCTCCTGGGCTCACGCCGCCATTTTAGCCCCGGCTGTCGGCACACTCCGAGGGAGCGCTAAGCTAAACAGGGTGATCGCCGCAATGATCAGGTACGCAAATCGCACCCTCCTGCTCACCACATCTTCCGACACCACTGTGATCTGTTTGTGTTGTCCGTAAGCCGCCGTAGCCGCCCTTTTTCACTGTGGGAACAGTGCGTGGACCGGGAGCCGAGACGGTCTACGTCCGTTCGGCCATCTTGCCCGGCCCGCCCCCTTCAGCCCTACACTTTTTAATATTTATCTCACCCTGCTGATCCAGCTAGCAGAAAAATTAGGAGCAAAAGTGATCTCCTGCAAGGATGACACACAGTTGCTCTTCTCCTGGAATAAGGGAACAGATTTGGAGAGCTCTCATGTTAAAACCTGTCTTACTGCAGTCTGCCATTCGCTTGCAAAAGGCCAAATGAAATGTAATGAGCATAAAACTTAAATTCTCCTCTTCGGAGGGGGGGGCAAAGGGGGGTAGCAGGGCAGATGATGCACCCCCGCTTGATCACCTACAGTTCCAGTAAAAGATTTGGAGATTTGGTTTGATAATTCGCTGTCATTTGGTCCCCATATTAACAGGTTGGTTTGAACTTGCTTTGGGATCATGAGATCTCGTAAGAAATTTCTGACTCTCTTACCGTTCCATTCCAAGAAATCAGTCATTCAGGCATTGATCACATCCTTTATTGACGCATATCTACCTGTGTGCATCCCAGCGCTGTGACAGCAACAAGAGGACATTGCAGCACACTTGAGGGAAAGGCCAAGTCTTCAGTAATTTCCGGAGGACAAGATGGCTGGGTTCCTTCCATAGACAGAGGGGAAGGGAATTCCACAGCTTAGCAGCATTGTAAGCAAATAAGCGAGCGCCACTTCTGGCCCTCTTCATCCTGGGAACGGTGGCCAGGTATAGATCGGCTGAGCGCAGTCTTCTGTTTGCCGCATAAGGCTGGACCATGGAATTGTTGATAGAAGGGCCATTCCCTGTTAACCTCTTGTGGGCAATGCACATGGCATTAAAGTTAACTCACTCCCGAACAGGGAGCCAATGGAGGGACTTCAAGGCGAGCTTTGCAGATTGAGCTCCCCACAAGCATCCTCGCAGCGCAGCTTTGCACCGTTTGGAGTTTTTTAAAGGTTGAGACCGGAGCTCCGAAGTAGAGGGTATTCCCGTAATCCAGGAGGGAAAGAATGAGTGCCTGAACCATAAGCTTTCTGGCCTGGAAGGGAAGGAGAGGAAGGACTTTACGAAGTATCCTAAGGATGCCGTACCAGGAAGCCGTGACCTTCCTTGCCTGGACCATAAAGTTGAGAACTTGATCCAGCCAGATACCCATACTCTTCATCTGGGTCTTAGGGTCCGGGGGGGCCCACGCAGGCTGGCCATAGAACATCTGCATTGAATAGGGATGGATTGCCAAGGAGCATCAACTCGGTCTGGTCACCATTTAGTTTTAAGTATGATTGATTCATACATTTGACTACCTCCTCCAGGCAAGGATGAAGGCCGATAGAGGCATTACCAGCATTGTTTAGAGCTACGACCAGTTGGGTGTCATCTGCATAAGTCACTATATGAACCCCAAAACAGCCTTTGATAGGGTTGACTGGATGTTCTTATTCCACACCCTTACAGCATTCGGCTTTTCATCCAAATTTCTTAACATGATTAGGGCTAATTATCTCCTCCCTCGCTCTAAGGTGGTGGTTAACGGGGTACAATCCTCTCCCTTTGCCCACTCAAGAGGCACCCGTCAGGGATGCCCCCTTTCACCTTTACTTTTTGCTCTCAGTATAGAACCATTGGCGTTAGCGATCAGGGCCAACCCGGGGATCCGGGGACTACCATTCATGGGGGAGTAACATAAAATCTCCTTGTTTGCAGACAATGTGCTTATGTCCCTCTCCGAGCCTGCTACGTCCCTCCCGCATCTCCAAACTGAACTGGAACGCTTTGAAGCGGTGGTAGGGTTTAAAATCAACTTAGACAAATCATAAATACTCAATCTGACTCTCCCACCTTCAGAGGTTGTCAGACTTCAATCCCTTACCCCTCTACCTTGGGCCACTTCTTCCATTCAATATCTGGGGGTTCAAGTGATGCCGAAAATAGAGGGGCTTTACGCCGCCAACTTCCCTCCGAACCTTACACACGTGCAAGCAGAACTCTCAAAATGGAAACCTCTGCTTCTATCCTGGTTGGGCCACATCCATGCCATAAAAATGACACTTCTTCCTAAGCTCCTATATCTATTTGAGGCCCTACCCATAGAGCCGGAGGGAGATTTCTTTCGAAGAATAAAGACTAGGATAGTCTGCTTCATATGGCAAGGGGGACACGCCCGCTTCTCCTACTCCCTACTCTGCCGCTTCCGTAAGGAGGGGGGGTTGGACTTCCTGACATTATATTACAAAGCGGCCCAGTTGAGAGTCTTGGTGGAATTGTCTAAACCGGAATCCGATAAACACTGGTTACATATGGACCGCAGCGTGACAGGGAGGACTGTTTGGGACTTAGTTTGGTGCTCCAAACAGGACAGACCTAAAAATACATACATTAGCACCCCCACACGCACCACCTTAAGAGTCTGGGACTCAGTTATGCGAGACGATAGATGGACTTCTTTCCCCTTGCCATTTACGCCGCTCCACTTCAACCCAGCTTTCCCCCCGGCCTTATTTGAGGGACCCTTTGACGCCTGGCGGAGAGGTTGCCTAGCACTGACGCACTTAGTTAAGAATTTTGATCCCCTCATTTTGACGCCTGCAAGTGGGACTATGACGTAGGAAATACAGAAAGGTACCACTATACCCAATTGATGCACTGGGCCCTCACGCCTCAGGTATGGGAAACTGCTACCCGACCCCTTACAAAATGTGAAGCCTTCCTTGAAAGGGGTTTATTTCCTTTATATATAGCTTCCTACTCAAAACTACGCTATCCCCGCGACCACGCTATATGTCCATGTGGAAAAGTTTGATACAACGCCCTATCTCAGATGTAGAATGGTCACATCTGTGGTCTGATATTACGCGATTCAACCACTCCTCGGAGCTCAGGGAGGCACACTTGAAGACTATGATGGATTGGTACCTGCACCCGTCCAAGCTTACTCAGATCTTCTCCACCACTTCTGATAGATGCTGGAGAGGGTGCGGACTACTTGGGGATTTGCAACACATTTGGTGGGACTGCTCAACTATCCGTCCCTTCTGGGAAGAAATCCTGACACATATAAAAGACATGCTGGGCTATCCCATCCCCACCACCATGGCAGGGGTTCTTTTGGGGCTACGTGATGCCTTCCTGGAACATCAGACTCGGGCTGACAAAATGATCATGTGGCTTTGTATTGGAGCAGCTAAGATTACCCTGGCGGCCACTTGGAAGAGGAAGGAGGTGCCGGCTATCTCTCTCTGGCACTCTTGCCTCTGGCGACTGCTTAGTCTAGAGCGCATTGAATAGTTAATACCAGTGGTATTTATTTTAGGTAAAGGCTCCACAGAGAATATTCACATATATAGTTGACCAGAACTCAGTAATCGACGGTGCTAAAAGGTGAGAAGAACCACCCAACTTCCCAGAATCATGGGCCTTGACCCTGTACAATGTAATAGCAATCCTTAGCACACGTTATAATATTTCAATGTCCATGCATATAGCGTGTCTCCACATAAACTTCAAACAAATAGACAAGAGAAATGAATTTGTCTTTCTTCTTCTTGGTTGTTCTTTTATTAATTGCAAGTCTTCCTAATTATTCAAACAGCCACAAGCCAACACGTGTTTCGTCGCTACTGGGGAGTGACGTCCCGCGACTTTTTCAAGGCTATTTCCTGCTTGATTGTAGCATATTGTAGGCGGTGATAATTCCAAACCGCCAATGGTTTCTGGTGTGGCGGCGTCACAAGTGACCTCAAGAATCTGTAGTCCTGTTCTTGTATATGTAGTTTACCTTTCAGTACTTATTCGACTGGTACGGTAGTCCTTGCGTGACGCCTGTCAAAAATCAATGCCAAGTGCGCTCACTCTTTTGTCTATTTGTTTGAAGTTTATGTGGAGCCACGCTATATGCATGGACATTGAAATATTATAACGTGTGCTAAGGATTGCTATTACATAGTCTAGAGCGCATGTCTGATATTTTCAGGGATGATTACAAGAATTTTGAATTTAAATGGGGCCCCCTAGTTACCTTTATGTCACGATGCCTTCCTTCGGCTGTTTGTCCTTCCACCATTAGAACCCTGCATCTATTCCAATTTTGATCCGAATTCTAGTGTCATACGGGCCCTTATTTCGCAAATGCTGCTGTCACCACGAGGAGGGTGGAAGGTGGGTATAGGGTAGGGTTTATTTCATTTAAGTTGTCTATGGTTGGGGACACGATTGTAGGTAAAGTGTATTCATCCAATGCAACACCTTCCAGTTGGAAGGTGCAAGGAAATTGCCACCGCAGGAAGCAGAAACACCACCTTTAGACTTGCCTGCTCATATTCTCTGCTTATTGAACTTTGCTCCAGACTCCAATACTATCAGAAACTGTAATTTTCATTTGCGCTACCCGCTGAGAAAGGAGTTGGTTTCACATTGTTCACTGCACGCTAATCAGCGTTTATTCCTTGTTAAACTGTACTGCTCCCCTGCGTGGGATGCTATGGTGGTATTCTTCCAGGATGTATGTTGAAAAACTTCAATAAAAATACTTTTGACAAAAAAGTGTAGGGCTCGGGGGCGTGGCTAGGATGGCGACCGTGTAGGACGTGCCTACCAGTCGCTCCTGCCTCAGACCCAGGCCCGAGACCTTTAGCCTCGATGCACTTGCCCCCAAATCCCGGGGTGACATCCTGACGCATGCCCTACAACACCCCGAATCACTGGGACCCCTGAGCTTACCTCTGAGCTGCAGCGGAGGTCGGCAGTGCAGAGCGCCGCGTGGAGCGGGTGTCGCCAGCCGGAGGCTGCAGTGGGTGGCGGGCTGCGGCAGAGCAGGGGTCTCCGCTTCTGCAGCCTGGAAGACGCGTGAAACACCGGGCCCCTCCTGAAGGTGCGGTGGGAGTGCTGCGGAGTCTGGAGGAGCCGAGAGCTGGGCCGGGGAACCGCATCGGCAGAGAACTGGAGCGGGAGGCAGCGCCGCCGGAGGAGTGACGTCCGGACCGCCTCTGGGCCTGCCGCACACTATCACCACTGGTGCGGCATGAGAGCCGGACCCCACATGTGCGGCCCTGATTGGGTAAATGAGTGACCAGCCGCCGCCTTGGAGCACTGTGAGGCACTGGAGCTGCCTGGACCTTCCCATCACGCTACGGATTGAGCCTGTCCAGATTTCCCTGCCCCTCCCCCCGCGGCAGCTCGATTGGCGGCAGCTGGCCCATTTGGTGCAGCGGCGGGCCCAGTTGTTGGGGATCACCGGGGGTGCCCACCTCCCCCTGCCCTTGGCTACACTGGAGTGAACAACAGAGTGATGCAAGGAGCCTTAGTCGCATCTGCCACGGCTGGGACTGCCAACAGAGGTGAGCTGGACTGGCGCTACGCCGCGACGGAGGGGGCCTTAACCGCCACAAGGGTGGTGTGTTCACTATAGCCGTAGCTATCGCGCGCCCTTAAATCAGCGGAGGGCAGGGGTAGCTGAGAGATTGTGTGCCAGCAGTGCTGACTGTGATGTGACTGCGCAGACCTGAGGGCATACGGCGTGCACACTGACTGGCGGGCTCAGCAGGGGCCGTCAGCTGGGGCACACACATGCTCTCTGATACCCGGTGCGGGCCCCTTTCCCTCCTGTACACAAGACCTGTAAGCGTCGCCCGCTGTGAGGTGTAAAATCTACAAGCTCAAGACAAGATGGCGGCTGCCGCCAAGCAGCGTAAGGAGAGATCAGTGAAGGAGCTTCTGCTTAAACTGGGGTCGGAGGGACTGGAGATACCCAGGATGAAGGGGAGTTCCCCATCGGCGAAGGGTCAGACTGATGCTGATGGCCCAGTCACACGTGGCATCCTTGAATTGTTGTTTGCCACTCTCACTGGTGAATTCCACACAATGAAAAAGGAACTGTCAACAGAGATCCGTGAACTACGGAGGGACATTGACTCAGTTGGGGACCGTGTGGATGACCTGGAGACTAGTACGGCAGCTAGAGATGAGGAGGTGTCCCACCTTCAACAAGAAGTTCTCCGCCTACAGCAGCTAGATCTCCAGGCACACGCGGAAGATTTGGAGAATCGCTCCAGGCGGAACAACATCAGAATCCGGGCGATACCGCAGTGCTTGGAGGGAGACGACATTAAGGGCTTTGTTGAAAGCCTCTTCCGGCATATCCAGAGAGCCCCTGCAGACCAATGCATCAAGCTGGACCTGACACATCGTGTCGGGCCCAAAAGACCAGCCACAACCCTGCCTCCAGATATCCTGACCTGTGTTCATAACTTTCAGCTGAAGGAGCGTATCATGCGAGAGGCCCGAGCAAAACACCTGTTTGAGTATCGCTCCTGCCGGTCTCTTCTGTTCCAAGACTTGGCAACATCCACTCTGCAGAAGCGACGGGAGTTTCGACCCGTCACTGAATATATCCATTCCAATGCGGTCCCCTATGTGAGAAGTTGGCCTGATGTATGATGTCACTAGTTCTAGTCTACACCTTATATCAGTCCAAACAACCCTTATGGTGGTTGGTTGTAAAGTCAACCTTATAGACCAGCTATCCTAGTGGTAGCATGGACAAGAGCAGTCTTAGGCTAAACTCTGAATGGCATGTGAAGCCAGCTGTGATACCATATATAATCCCTTGAATACCAAATGAAAGGACACCACAACAGATATACATATAAAATAAAGTGTATTTTTTCTAGTCAAACCCTCAGCACTCTTTATGAGATTCGAGGTAAGTACAACACAGTCTTATTTAACCATACATTAAGTCACACAGGTAAGTAATACAGTTAGGCCCTAGGGGCCACGCAAACCATATACTAAAGAAGTGGTATAAGGACCACTGTCATGGAAATAGAATAGGCCTAGGCCTAGGGAATCGCTGGGGCTACACTACACTACCAACAGTTAGGAAGTGGGAGGCCCACGGGATTCAGGTGCAGAGTGGAAACACTCACGCGTAATGCGTATAATCGATAGAAATAGTACAGTTCTGAAATAAGCAGTTTAAGGACACTTCTGGAGTAGCTAGAAAGTTGAGACTCGGAAACTAGACCCTAGGATAGTCACTACTCTTGTGAGCACCGAAGTACCCAAGTTACCTAGCCCACGGGCTGCGGGTGCATAGGTGTGAACTTGCGTCGGGTTTCGTCGTGGACTTCTATGGATGCCTGAAGGAAAGTTGCTGACAGGCAGTCAGTGCAGAGTGTCCGGTGGATCCCAAGGCCGAGATCAAGAAGGAATGGTACCTGCAAGCAGAAGGGACAGAGTCAAGGTCACTAGCCAGTGACCACGTGGAACCAGGAAGGAACCAGGCGATGTCGTGAAGATTGCAGGTGAAGGGTGAAGCTTGTCGCAGCAGCCACGGGTACCAGGAGATGTTGAGGACGACCAGGACCAGGAGGCGAGCTGTCCCACGAAGGCTCTTGCTGTCGGCGGCGTCGAAGTTGAACTAGGACTCACCAAGCCTTGGCAAGCGGAACCCACGAAGAATGGAGGACTTGCTTCTGATGCAGACCAGGAAGGTCTGGGGTGCTTCTCTTTTGCAGAGGAGCGGGAGCCAGTCTGGAGGAGCCAAACCAGCAGTGAAGATTTACAGGTGTGTCGTCACGAAGGCCGCTAGCCAACGGGCAAGCAACCGGACAGACGCGGCAAGCAGGGAAATGCAGAAGGGCCCCCCGCAGGACTCGTGGAGTGTGGGGGGCTGATCTTCGGTGCAGATGGTGTTTGGGGTTGGGGCTTCTCAATCCCCGGTGCACAACTTCGAGGGTACCTCAGAAGCTGCGCTGGAAGATACTCGCCACTTTTCCCAGGTAGCCGGACCCACGTCTCTCGTCACCTCCACGGATCTCAGCTCGGCTGTGGATGTGGATCAGGGTCGGAGAAGTCTGGAAGTCAAGGCTCTGGTTGGGCTCAGCAGTCGGTCCCTCGTAGAACTTCAGCAAAGCAAAGGGTAGTCTCTTGATGGTGCCTGTTTGCACAGGGTAGCCACTCCTTGGCCACAAGGGAGATTCTTCAGTCTTCTTCTTTCGTCAAATGTCGAAGGTCCAGAGTTTCTGTTCAAGTTGCAGGTTCAGGATAATCTAATCTCCTGGGGCCCAGCTACCACTCTTGTACTAATCTGGGGGGCTGGGTTGCCTGCTAGGTCACGCCTTATGGGTGGGACCTGGGAGGGGGGTGGCTACACCCCCTTCCCTTTGTCCAGTTTCGCGCCAGGACTGGGGCTGGTGTGCCCCAGCACCGGTTTGAACTGGACTATGCATGGGACACCTTGTGTGCCCCAGGCAGTGTCTCGTTTCTTTCATCCCTCCCTGCCCCAATACACTAAGGCCTGTCTGGGGTGGTGCTCGCACCTCCCAAGGCAGGAAACCTATTGTCCAAGCCTCCCTTGCCGGGATCGCTCCCAGCAGCAGGAGGTCAGACTTGTGTCGTGGCAGCAGCATCCATTTTGTGATGCTGGGGCTCTGGTTAACTTTAACCGGGTAAGTAGGTTACAACATGTCTTCTCCCTCTAGAAGGGAGGGATAATATATTCATCCCCAGAAATGGGATGGGGGTATTATTCCAAAGTGTTAGACACCTTACACAACATGTTTTGATAAAGCCAAACCATAGTTACCATAACCGTTTAAGATTATAAGGCACTTTAAGAGTATATGGTAGGCTATATCATAGAACAGCTATAAGGACATGGTTCCGAAAGCTGCAGACAGGCTCAGCTCATGCTAGAGCACCATCTCACATGTTACCAAGCACTCTGCTTCCAGGATTGTTAAGGCCTGCCATAGGAGTGGCTGATAGGTACACATGTGTCTATATATAAGATAGGTATAGGAATACTACACCTAAGCAAGGGGTGATTACACGACCTTGCCCCAGCTGAGTGATCAGCCAGTTGTGTCATAATGGAAGGCTAGGCAAGGGGTGGCATAATACATGCTGCAGCCCCTGGTAGGCCTAGGATACACCTATGCCCTGGGTACCTAAGGTACACTGTACAGGGGCCAATAAGGTGATCCTATCCAAATGGGTTATGCACCTAAAGTACATAGTATCAATTTAGAGAGAGAACAGCAGGGCTGTGGGTCTGATTAGCAGGCCCACAGCCACATCTAAGTCGGAAACCAGTAAAGCAAAAGCAAAAAGTGGGGGTGAACATAGAAAGCAGACCCTACTCTCCTACACAACCCCCCCCCAAACTTAGGGACATTAAACTAACCTTGACCAGTTGAGTCTTCATGTTCTAAGTGGAAATATCTGGCGAGTCCATCTGCATTGGCATGGTCAGTCCCAGGTCTATGTTCCACTGTGAAGTCCATCCTCTGTAGGGAAATGGACCACCTAAGAAGTTTGGGATTTTCACCCTTCATCTGATTTAGCCACAAGAGGGGCTTATGGTCTGTCTGAATCTTGAAGTGAGTGCCAAACAAGTATGGCCTCAGCTTCTTCAGGGCCCAAGCCACAGCAAAGGCCTCCCTCTCAATAGCTGACCAACGTTTCTCTCTAGGGGTCAGCCTTCTACTTATAAAAGCAATGGGCTGGTCTTGACCATCTATATTAAGTTGTGAAAGAACAGCTCCCACACCCAACTCAGAAGCATCTGTCTGGACAATGAACTCTTTGGAGTAGTCTGGACTTTTCAGAATAGGTGCACTAAACATGGCCTGCTTCAGGTCATCAAATGCTTTTTGACAGCTTACTGTCCACTGAACTTTCTTTGGCATCTTCTTGGAGGTCAAGTCATTAAGTGGTGTCACAATGGACCCATAGTTCTTAACAAACTTTCTGTAGTACCCAGTCAGGCCCAAGAAAGCTCTGACCTGAGTCTGGGTAGTTGGAGGAGTCCAGTCCTTTATGGTCTGGATCTTGCTCTCCAGTGATTGAACCTGACCCCCACCAACTAGGTGGCCCAGGTATGCAACCTTGCTCTGCCCTATCTGGCACTTAGTGGCCTTGATAGTGAGGCCTGCCTTTTGCAGGGCCTCTAAAACATTCCTCAGGTGGACCAGGTGATCCTCCCAGGTGGAGCTAAAGACAGCAATATCATCAAGATAAGCTGCACAATAATCATTCAACCCAGTAAGGACTTGATTCACCAACCTTTGGAAAGTGGCAGGTGCATTCTTCAAACCAAAGGGCATTACCACAAATTTATAATGTCCTCCTGGGGTCGAGAAAGCAGTTTTGGCCTTTGCATTCTCAGCTAGTCTGATTTGCCAGTAGCCTGCTGTCAGGTCAAATGTGCTCAAAAACTTAGCAGCTGCCAGTCTGTCAATGAGCTCATCTGCCCTAGGTATTGGGTGGGCATCTGTCCTAGTGACAGCATTGAGACCTCTGTAATCCACGCAAAACCTCATCTCTCTCTTCCCATCTTGGGTGTGAGGTTTTGGCACAAGAACTACAGGACTAGCCCAAGGGCTCTCTGAAAGTTCAATGACTCCCAGCTCCAACATCTTTTGTACCTCAACTTTTATGCAGTCCCTGACATGGTCAGGTTGCCTGTAGATTTTACTCTTCACAGGCAGAATGTCACCAGTGTCCACCTCATGGGTGCACCAGTTTGTCTGACTTGGGGTCAGAGAGAACATATGTCTGTAGGATTGCAGAACTTGCCTGCAGTCCTGTTGCTGATGGACAGTGAGGCTGTCAGAAAAGACCACACCATCAACTGAGCCATCATCAGGGTTCTGAGTCAACAGGTCTGGGAGAGGGTCACTCTCTTCCTCCTGCCCCTCATCTGTAGCCATGAGTAATCCCATGTCTGCCCTGTCAACATATGCCTTCAATCTGTTGACATGAAGCACCCTGTGGGGGCTTCTGGGAGTCCCAAGGTCCACCAAGTAGGTGACTTCTCCCTTTTTCTCAACAATAGTGTGGGGTCCAGACCATTTGTCTTGGAGTGCTGCTGGGGCCACTGGCTCAAACACCCACACTTTCTGCCCTGGCTGGTAAACAGTCAGCACAGCCTTTTGGTCATGCCAAGCTTTTTGGAGTTCTTGGCTTGCCTCAAGGTTTTTAAAAGCCTTCTTCATATACTCTGCCATCCTGGAGCGGAGACCAAGTACATAATCCACTATATCAAGTTTGGGTTGTCTGAGAGGTCTCTCCCATCCTTCCCTTAGTAAACATAGGGGTCCTCTTACAGGATGCCCAAACAAAAGCTCAAAAGGGCTATAGCCAACCCCCTTTTGTGGGACCTCTCTGTAAGCAAACAGAAGGCAGGGTAAAAGGATGTCCCATCTTCGCCTAAGCTTGTCTGGTAAACCTTTTATCATTCCCTTTAGGGTCTTGTTAAATCTCTCAACAAGCCCATTGCACTGTGGGTGATAGGGTGTGGTGAACGTGTAGTTCACACCACACTCCTTCCACATTGCAGTCAAATATCCTGACATGAAGTTGGCACCTCTGTCAGAAATGACCTCCTTTGGAAAGCCCACTCTGGAGAATACTCCAAGCAGGGCCCTTGCCACAACAGGAGCTGTTGTGGTCCTCAGGGGAATAGCTTCTGGATACCTGGTGGCATGGTCCACTATCACCAGTATGAATCTGTGCCCAGATGCTGTTTGTGGGTCCATTGGTCCTACAATATCTATGCCCTCTCTCTCAAAGGGGACCCCCACCACAGGTAGTGGTATGAGGGGGGCCTTTGTGGTGCCACCTGATTTGCCACTGGCTTGGCAGGTGACACAGGAGCGACAAAACTCCTTGGTATCTTCTGACATATGGGGCAAGTGAAAGTGAGGGACAAGCCTGTCCCAAGTCTTGTTCTGTCCTAAGTGTCCTGCAAGGGGAATATCATGGGCCAAGGTAAAAAGGAAGCCTCTGAACTTCAGTGGTATGACCAACCTCCTGGACGCACCAGGCTTGAGGTCTCTAGCCTCTGAATACAGCAGCCCTTCATCCCAATACACTCTATGGGCACCATGAGCATTCCCTGCAGCCTCAGCAGCAGCCTGCTGTCTGAGGGGTTCAAGAGAGGGGCAGTCTAATTGTGCCTGCCTCAGATCTGCCCTTGAAGGTCCCCCTGTCCCAAGAAACTCAACCTGATCAAGTTCAAGTTCTTCTAGGACAGTTCCTTCAGGGCTCTCAGAATCATCCTCCTGTGAGGGCTGATCCAGTGCCTGAGGCAGGGGGGAAGGCACAGCCTTTACCCTACTGCTCTTTCTCTTGGTTTGTGACTGGTCTATAGTTTCAGGATACAGCACTTGTTCAGTGGTGCACTTTTTGGCCTGTGACCTGGTCACAGCAAGGACATGTGCATCTATCCCCAGCATTTCTGCATGGGTCCTATACTCCACTTCAGACCAAACTGAAGTTTCAAGATCATTTCCCAGTAAACACTCTACAGGAAGGTCTGAACTAACAACAACTTTCTTGAGGCCAGTTACCCCTCCCCAGGAGAAGTTAACAATTGCCACACTATGGGAGGTAGTGGCATTGCTAGCGTTGGTCACTAGGTAGTTCTCACCTAGTATGATCTGTCCAGGGTCCACAAAGGCAGGTGTCACCATTGTGACACTAGCCCCAATGTCCCTGTAGGCCTGAGCAATTCTTTGGTTGATAAAATGAGTCTGTCTGTACTTTCCTAGGTTACTGGGGCCTACAGTAGAGGACAAAGCTAAGTCCCCATCACAGATCAGAACAGCCTGAGTAGGTATTCTGACTAGGCCAGAATCCTCCTCAGTTCCCAGGGTTAACCCTACTACACCCTTTTGCTGGGAACCACCACTTACAGCTGAACTAGGGGGTACAGTTGCCTTAGGGGCAATGGTGGCTGGGGGCTAATCCTTTTTGGTGCACTCACTAAACCAATGTGAGTTGGACTTACAATAGTTGCACCATGGTTTCTTTTGGCCATCTTTCTTTTTATCCTTTTTGGGACCACCCTCCCCCTGAGCCTTTTGGGGGCCTGGTGAAGACTTCTGGGCTTTTTGTTTCTGATCATTACCCTTCTGGTCTGCCTTTTTCTGATCACCGCCCTGGTTCTGGTTTTTCTGCTTAACTCTAGTCCTGACCCATCTATCTGCCTTCTTTCCCAATTCTTGGGGAGAAGTCAGATCAGAATCAATCAGGTGTTGATGCAGTAGCTGGTTTTGACAGTTGTTAAGGATTTGTTCTCTCATGATCAAATTATACAATCCTGTATAGTCCTTAACCTTACTTCCCACCAGCCAGCCTTCCAGAGCCTTAGCGGCACAATCTACAAAGTCAGTCCAGTCCTGAGTCTGTGTCTTCTGGGTATCCCTGAACAACAACCTGTATTGTTCAGTGGTTAGGCCAAACCGATCAATTAGAGCACTCTTCAGGACAGTGTAATTGTCTGCATCCTCATCACTAACTGTGAGGAGCTTGTCTCTACCTTTCTCAGAGAAGGAGAGCCCCAAGATAGCTGCCCACTGACTTTGGGGTACCTGCTGTACTTTGCAAGCCCTCTCCAAAGCAGTTATCCATTTGTGGATGTCATCCCCACACTTGTAGGGAGGGACAATCTTGCTCAGGTTTCTATTATCATAGTGCCTGTCTCTATCCTTAGGGATATTGCTGCCACCAGTGGGTTCTAACCCACTTAACTTTTGCTCTCTAGCCAGAGCAAGCTTCTCCTTGGCAAGGGCAAGTTCTTCCCTCTCAATCCTTAGATTAGCTTCCCTCATTCTGGCTTCATGCTCTTTTCTCTGGGGGGAAGTCATTCCCCTTTGAGAAGAGGCATTAGAGATGCTAGAGACATGGGAGTGGATGGATTCCCTTGAAGGGGATCTGTCTCTCCCGCTTCTCTGGTTAAGCCCACTTGGGGGTCTGTATGGGGGGGCCCATGCAAACTCCCATGTAAGCTTAGGTTAGCCTGGCTAAGTCTTCCTACTTGGCCCTGGCTGTCTACCTCTTCATCAGAAGTCCCTTCTGACTCATCTGTAGCAGGTAGACCCTCCCTTGTACCTAGGGTACCAGCCTGTGAGGCCCTAAGAGCATCATATTCCTCTAGGATCTGCACTAGCTGAAGGAGGGTAGGGTTTGCACCCTGTTTTAACTTTCTGGAGGTACACAATTGTCTCATCTCCTGAAAAGTTAGGGTATCATATCTAGAGGGGATCTTTCTCAGATCTGCCCCTCCTGAGAGAGAATCTCCTTGATCTCCTCCCAGAGACATGATCTAGTGAGGGTGTGGTGTGTGCACCTACCTACACTAGTTGTTTCTACTAAACCTCTCTAGTAGTTGTAGTTAGGGTGTGTTAATCCCTTCAACCTACAACAACTAAGTCCAGTAGGACTTAAGTATCATAATCTATGTTATATGTACCTTAACAATATTTGTGTGATCTTTCAATTTAGTATCTCAAGATTACAATGGTATTACAACAGCAAGCTCAGATCCCAACCGCTGCTCACCAATGTGAGAAGTTGGCCTGATGTATGATGTCACTAGTTCTAGTGTACACCTTATATCAGTCCAAACAACCCTTATGGTGATTGGTTGTAAAGTCACCCTTATAGACCAGATATCCTAGTGGTAGCATGGACAAGAGCAGTCTTAGGCTAAACTCTGAATGGCATGTGAAGCCAGCTGTGATACCATATATAATCCCTTGAATACCAAATGAAAGCACACCACAACAGATATATATATAAAATAAAGTGTATTTATTCTAGTCAAACCCTCAGCACTCTTTATGAGATTCAAGGTAAGTACAAAACAGTCTTATTTAAGCATACATTAAGTCACACAGGTAAGTGATACAGTTAGGCCCTAGGGGCCACGCAAACCATATACTAAAGAAATGGTATAAGGACCACTGTCATGGAAATAGAATAGGCCTAGGCCTAGGGAATCGCTGGGGCTACACTACACTACCAACAGTTAGGAAGTGGGAGGCCCACGGGATTCAGGTGCAGAGTGGAAACACTCACGCGTAATGCGTATAATCGATAGAAATAGTACAGTTCTGAAATAAGCAGTTTAAGGACACTTCTGGAGTAGCTAGAAAGTCGAGACTCAGAAACTAGACCCTAGGATAGTCACTACCCTTGTGAGCACCGAAGTACCCAAGTTACCTAGCCCACGGGCTGCGGGTGCATAGGTGTGAACTTGCGTCGGGTTTAGTCGTGGACTTCTATGGATGCTTGAAGGAAAGTTGCTGACAGGCAGTCAGTGCAGTGTGTCCGGTGGATCCCAAGGCCGGGATCAAGAAGGAAGGGTACCTGCAAGCAGAAGGGACAGAGTCAAGGTCACTAGCCAGTGACCACGTGGAACCAGGAAGGAACCAGGCGATGTCGTGAAGATTGCAGGTGAAGGGTGAAGCTTGTCGCAGCAGCCATGGGTACCAGGAGACGTCGAGGAGGACCAGGACCAGGAGGCGAGCTGTCCCACGAAGGCTCTTGCTGTCGGCGGCGTCGAAGTTGAACTAGGACTCACCAAGCCTTGGCAAGCGGAACCCACGAAGAATGGAGGACTTGCTTCTGATGCAGACCATAAAGGTCTGGGGTGCTTCTCTTTTGCAGAGGAGCGGGAGCCAGTCTGGAGGAGCCAAACCAGCAGTGAAGATTTACAGGTGTGTCGTCACGAAGGCCGCTAGCCAACGGGCAAGCAACCGGACAGACGCGGCAAGCAGGGAAATGCAGAAGGGCCCCCCGCAGGACTCGTGGAGTGTGGGTTTGATCTTCGGTGCAGATGGTGCTTGGGGTTGGGGCTTCTCAATCCCCGGTGCACAACTTCGAGGGTACCTCAGAAGCTGCGCTGGAAGATACTCGCCACTTTTCCCAGGTAGCCGGTCCCACGTCTCTCGTCGCGTCCACAGATCTCAGCTTGGCTGTGGATGTGGATCAGGGTCGGAGAAGTCTGGAAGTCAAGGCTCTGGTCGGGCTCTGCAGTCGGTCCCTCGTAGAACTTCAGCAAAGCAATGGGTAGTCTCTTGATGGTGCCTGTTTGCACAGGGTAGCCACTCCTTGGCCACAAGGGAGATTCTTCAGTCTTCTTCTTTTGTCGAATGTCGAAGGTCCAGAGTTTCTGTTCAAGTTGCAGGTTCAGGATAATCTAATCTCCTGGGGCCCAGCTTCCACTCTTATACTAATCTGGGGGGCTGGGTTGCCTGCTAGGTCACGCCTTATGGGTGGGACCTGGGAGGGGGGTGGTTACACCCCCTTCCCTTTGTCCAGTTTCGCGCCAGGACTGGGGCTGGTGTGCCCCTGCACCGGTTTGAACTGGACTATGCATGGGACACCTTGTGTGCCCCAGGCAGTGTCTCGTTTCTTTCATCCCTCCCTGCCCCAATACACTAATGCCTGTCTGGGGTGGTGCTCGCACCTCCCAAGGCAGGAAACCTATTGTCTTGAGGAAAATAAAATATTATAAGGCCTATGTGTCCCCGTGTGTTCCCCACCACTCATGTGCACATACATGTAACCTATGTATTTCCCCTCCATGGCCTGTCTATCATGATGCTTATGTTATAACGTGGCCTGCCATAATCCAGTCTCCCATGAGAGAAACGACAAATCTGCTCTGAGGCCTACACGTTTTGCATCATGTTTTCCCGCATTTCCATTATTGTGGCTCAGCCAGAGCCGAAAAGAGGTTTCAGGCCTCAGAACGCTCTGAAAGCTGTAGCTGCGTATCCTTGGCCTTGCACACTTGGGCCTCAGCCAAAGGGGCCCTGTCCGAGACAGTATTGAGCACGGTTATCTGCTTACTCCTACCGAAACCACATTCCTGCCTGGAGAAGGAGGGATAAACATGACCCATCTGCAAAGGAGAAAGCCTAGCCTTCCTGTCTCTTTTTGTGCGATTACAAAGCTCACGTCAGTGAAAAGCCCATAGCCCCCATGTAAGACTTCAGCAGTAAACGAAGAAATAAATGCCACATTGGCCCTTGGTGATGGGCAACCTATGTCACGAATCAGTCCCTGCTCCAGACTTTAGATATCAGATAATACAAGATGTGCTGGTCGCCCTGACACTGAAGGCCTCATTATCAGACTACAGACTCCCCGGTTGCATAGCAACCCTTTCACACGTCAGTTACACGTCATGCTCGAGTTGAGCACAAGTAAGGCAAAGTTCCAGTAAAGTTCCAGCTGATCACGCAACCCCCTCCAGGCATCCACCCACCTATGACACTTACCTATTATCATCAAGTGGACGCCCACCTTCACGCCTACTTACACACCCACATGCTCTTATCTCATTCTCTCTTGCTCCGCCTGAAGCACTCTTGCTTACGTATATTATTCCAAACATATATATACTGTACTCTGTGAATAAAGTTGGAGAATATTGAGAATATCTTTTTGAGAATCCTGGTCCTGATCCCTTGTGGTGATGGAACTATTCTCCCTATAACTCGAGTTATTTGAATAAAGCCCTTTTTGAACCTGATACCACGGACTCAGCCTCTTGCTTCATGCATGATCATATTGATATATAGAAATTCCGAACGCGTAATATTTTATTTACGACATTAATGGCGCCCGAACAGGGACAAATCTCCTTCCCCATGCGCCGGAGATGAAGGTCCAGTCTTGCCCCCTTCCACAGCCGTGACGGACTTCGAGTGTACACGCCGCGGGTTTTCCCGCCAACTCCCTCAGGCCAACGAAGGAGACGGACTGCGACCAGGCATCCACACGAGGCGGTGAGGATTGCGGATCGTCCCGACCCAGAGCCCACCCTGCGAGAGAGCTGTGTCCGAGGTTTCTAGAGATCCACCTAAGATACGCCATTCCCTGCGCAGCGTCAAGTGTCCGAGGCCTTCAAGTTCAAGTTCAAGTTCTGCTTCCCGGTGAGTTTCTCATGGGGGTTGCAATAATGACGGGTTCATTTAATGAACACGGTAAAGACGTGTCTCACTTGTGAGACCGGTATGTTCAAGAGCATGCATTCAAGAATTAAAGTCCAAGTTTTCAGGTGCACCGATATAACTGTATGAATGTTATTGTCTTAGTAAGGTTCAGTTAGGTTTGAATGTGTCAGGTTTTTGTGTAAGTTTGTTTCATTGTGATTTTTGGGTTTTTTGTTCATTGTGATTTTTGTTTTCGGTTACATTCCAACATGCCGTTATTTACAAAACTGCGTGAGATATGTACCAGGAAAGGTGTACTAGAGGAACCAGTTAACATTCCGCCTAGGGACACACCTGGACATTTCATGTACTGTAAGCATGGTTTAGATGCCGTGTTGTTTTTAGAACTATGGGTGGATTACACGAAGGATATTGAAACAAAATATAAATGGCCCATTACGGGAACGTGGGATGCAGAATGCATTATGAAGGTAGAGGAAGAGATATGGAAGAGAAAATCTAGACCTGCTCAGAAGGATGCCATTGAGTTATGGCGCAAAGAGTCACATAGAAGAACAGAGAAAGAGTTCCACAAAGCAGAGAGAAGTAGACAGGAGTCCGAAAAAGCCAAAGAAGAGAAATTACAGGAGGAAGGGGAGCGGGTAAAAAGAGAGCAGGCTGAAAGAGAAAGAAATACTGCCGTTGCTGGTATTTATCCCGTCCTTTCAGAGGAACTAGCAAAAGTGGCCCCAATAGAAAGACCAGTTAGAGTGCCACCGCAAGTACCCCGAAAAATAAAACAAACAGCATCTGAAAGGTTCATTAACACCTACCTAGAGGAATCCCCACCATCATACGTGGACGGAATTTTCCCTGCACCCCCCAACGCAAGAACAACTCCAGGAGCTCGAGGACGGCGGGGAGGGAGGATCCGGGGCAACATCAGGAGGGGGGCCGACAGTAAAAGTAGACATCTCCGAATGTATATATGACCCAGATCCAGGAAAGGGCAGAATGCTCGTGTTTTCACTACGGCTTAGACGAGCAGTCGCAGATTTGGAAAAATTACCAGATATGGATAAACATCTAAAGAAAATGTACACATTCATAAGAACAGGGGAAGGTCCTGAGTGTATAGCAGAAGCTGTACAGAATAGAAAGTTAATTGTTAAGAACTATATCCTTCGCTTCCTAATTAATTGTCTGATCAGGGAAAAAGACGAAGGCGGCGGGGACGTAGACCGTTGTTATATTGGTTGGAGTGATCGCATAGATGCCGGTCAGCATGATAAATCAGGCCAGACAGACAACATGTTGACCAAAATCCGAAAGGCAATAATAGCGTCACACGAAGGAGGCCCGAACGAAACAGCTGAGTTATCGTCTGATGACGAAGCAGGGGACAAAGACAGAATACATTATGTGGGCCGTGCCCGGCGATTCGAAAGGCCCAAGGGCCTCAATCACCGTAAACAGGGAACTGCCATAAAAGAAAGATATTCCCTTGAAAGTTTGTTCCAGATCACCGAAAAAGCGATGAATAAATGGCTAGGTAACGATCAGCCCCTCACCCCGACCGAAAATGAATTAGCACGATCAGCCACCCTGTGGATATCCCAATATGATATATATAATAATGATATCGTAGCCCAAACGTTCTTGAGCCTCCCACCAAACGAACAGCGCATAGCTGGTGTTTACATGGTCCAACATTTGATCACGTTATATGAGAGTCAATATTCTGGTCCTGGTCTATTGTATAAGTTGCTGGACGACATAATACTAGACAGGTGGATGAACATGGGTACTGAACTGATTAATGTCATTCTGGATCAGCGACACAAGTATATAGTATACGTGACTAGATCCCTGCTTCCCGCTCCACCCCAGGTTAAGGAACAATCATACGACAAGCTGAACCCCCTACGAGAGGTTCATCCTGTAAAGGATGCAAACAATGACCTTCAACGGGTGTATGTCTACACCCCCTTGTCGAAATTAGAGATACTGGAAATGAAGAAAATGTTACCATCCCATGATAAAGACCCGGGGGGTTTTCACCGAGAACTAAAGGACATTCTTTGCTTAGGAGAATATACATATGCTGACATTCTAAAGTTATTAAAAGTCCTATTGCCTGCTGGTATTTACGAGAAGCTGAAAGGACAGGACTGGGAGGTGGGAGAGAAAAGGCTCAGCTGGGATCTGTTGGAAAGAGAGGAAGTGGGAAGAGGCCCGGGGGTTGGTCTGGGTCCCCGAGCTAAAGACCTACCTGAACTCCTTGTACAAGTCTTGCCCAGATTACTGATTACAAAGAAAGAAGACTGGGATGCTATTTCAGCCTGTAAACAGAAACCAGACGAGGACACTAGCGATTTTTACTCTAGGTTTGAGAAATGTTTCACTATCAATAGTGGTCTTAAGCCCGGTAGTGATTCATATCCCCATCTTTTCGTGAGCAAACTAGTAGAGAATTCCCTACCGGAGGTGAAGTATAGGGTACTGAAGGTTGAGAGTACTTGGCAAGCAAACAGCCCTTCACAAATGTTACAGATGTTACAATACCACCAGAATAGAATTAGAGAAGAACACGAACAGGACAAGAGACGCATGAGAGACACAAAGATGAAGATGCTGGTGGCCCAATCGACCCCGGCAAACACAAACACGAACAAGAATAGCACGAAACAAAATAATGGGACTTGTAATTATTGCAAGAAGCCAGGCCACTTCGTAAATGAATGTGCGGTCCTGAAACACAATATAGCGATAGGTAAAACAAAGCCACGATCTTATCCTCCTAAAGAAAATAACACACATCAGACATCAGATACATTTCCACCGCCGCCACCGCCTGTCCATGCACCTGCACCAGCCCACACCACAACACAAATGTATGAGCACGCTCAGACTAACTATCCAGAATACCAAGCATATTCGTGAAGAAGCCCAGAGAGGGAATTCGACTTGCCCCTTATTCCAGTTCCTGTGGACCAAGCGGGTCCCTATGTGCATGCACGTTTACTAGGAAAGAATAAAAAGTTTTTGATTGACACTGGGGCAAGTAGAACTACCATCAGTCATTCTGAGGTTCCAGGGGCACCCCTCTCGGGCTCAAAGAGTATATCCCTGGGCTTTTTAGGAAAGCCTATTATCAATGAGGTTTCAGAACCAGTCTCTTTAGGAGTTGGTCCGCTAATACATACAACAGATTACTGCTTACTAAATCATGTCCAGAAAACTTACTCGGCATAAAAACGTTAAAGGAACTGGGGGCAATTATCTGTTGCTCACCAGAAGGAGTGCGACTGTATTTACGTGATTTCAAGGGACATTTTGTTATGAAAGATATTGACATCAGGCTTCAAAATGTACCACAGCACCTATGGGCACAAGGCCCGACTGACGTTGGTTTCATGAACATTACACCATACCAGGTCACCCTCAAAGAAGGAGTGGTGCTGCCACGGATTAGACAATATAAAATTCCACCTGAAGCTGAAATAGGGTTGCTGAAAATTATCGATGAACTCATCGCACAAGGGGTGGTGATCGAGACAGATTCAAACATATGCAATTCACCTGTTCTTCCTATTCTTAAACGAACTGATCCCAATGCATCACCTGTCTATAGATTAGTTGTGGACCTGCGAGAATTAAACAAATGTGTGGTGCCACAGTACCCTGTGGTCCCGGACATTTCTTCATTATTGACTGCCATTGATGCGAAGGCTACGTTCTTTACAGTTATCGATCTGAAGAACGCCTTTTTCAGTATCCCAATACATCCGGACAGCCAATATCTTTTTGGTTTCAGTTTAAAAGGCCGCAGCTTCAGATTCACAAGAGCACCACAAGGCTTCACGGAAAGTCCTAGCATCTACAGTCAGGCACTCAAAAGACAACTAGACAGTATTCATATGCCTACCACTACAGCACTGATACAGTATGTAGATGACATTCTCATTACTGCACGATCGGAAACTGACTGTGAAAATGCATCACTCACCGTTTTACATTTCCTGGCTGACAAGGGGCATAAAGTGTCCCCTTCGAAGTTGCAATTCTGTGAACAGCAAGTGGCGTACCTTGGGCACTTGCTATCCAAGGAGGGTAGGCGACTGACACCAGAACATATTCAATTGATTTCTGGCCTTTCACAGCCCAAGACACAAAAGGAGGTACGTGCATTCATTGGCCTCACTTCATATTGCAGGCAGTGGATTCCCCAGTATGCTCACATAGCCAAGCCCCTAATACAGTTGACGACACAGGAGGTAGCTTCTACTAAAGTCCTCCCTTGGACACAAGAACACACTGTGGCATTTGAAGAATTAAAAAGAGCTTTATGTCAAGCACCAGTTTAAGCGATCCCTGATTACAACAAATCTTTTATGCTTTTTGTGACAGAGCGAGATGGAACAGCACTATCTGTCCTAACACAAGATCATGCAGGAAAACACAAGCCCTGTGCTTATTTTTCTAGTACATTGGACCCAGTAGCACAGGCTTTGCCTGCGTGCCTAAAATCTGTTGCAGCAACAGCCTTAGCCATAAGACAAAGTGACTCGATAGTGCTGGGCAACCCCCTGACAGTACAAGTACCACACGCAGTAGAGGTTCTCTTGAACCGAACACAAACACAACACCTGACTGTAGCGTGACTGACAGGGTATGAGCTGACGTTATTTCAACCACACATAGAGATCAGACGATGCAACATACTGAATCCTGCTACTCTTTTGCCCTCCAGTACAGAAAACGTTTCCCCACATGACTGTGTTGAAGTAATACATACCGTGACTAAACCAAGACAAGACTTGACAGATGTTGCACTCCCAGACCCTGACCTAACACTCTATGTTGACGGTTCATGTATGAGGACGGGGCGGGAGAATTAGTGGCAGCATATGCAGTGACCACTGCTACTGAAATCATAGAGACAAAAAGAATAGACATACTGTCAGCACAAGCAGCAGAGCTCATTGCTCTGACACAAGCGTGCATAAGAGCTAAGCACCTGAGAGTAAACATTTACACTGACTCACAATACGCATATGGGGTAGTTCATGACTTCGGCGTACTATGGAGGGAAAGAGGTTTCTTGACTTCTCACGGGGCCAAGATACAGCATGTCCCCCTTATCCAAGCCCTTCTAGATGCGATACATTTACCAACAGCCATAGCTATCCTGAAATGCAAAGCACATACTAAAGCCACAGATACCATTTCTCAAGGCAATGATCTGGCAGACCGAACAGCTAAACAGACAGCTCAGACCCCACTAGAAATGACGAAATCACAGGTACCATCAATGTCCAAAGCCATGACAGTCAGGGATCCTTCCAAGGACGTACAAGACATTCAGACACATGGTACTCTAGACGAATTAAAGACATGGTCGGAACAAGGAGGGGTACTGACTGATCAGGGTTGGATGACTAAGGGCAAAGAAACATGGTTTCTTCCTGATTCGATGGTACAAGTGATCATAAGTACTGCACATAGTCCTGCACACTTAGGAGAGAAAGCAATGCTAGACAGCTTACAGAATATATGGTTCAACAAGCACCTGCGTGCAGCAGCGAAACAAAAGGTCAGAACATGTATGATCTGTTGCCAATTCAATCCAGGTAAAGGCATTCCAATGGAACAAGGTGGATTCCATCCACCTGACCATCCTTTTGAACTCCTCCAAATGGATTATATCCAAATGGACAGATGCAGAGGTTACAAATATGTCCTGGTAGTAGTATGTTCCCTATCAAGATGGACAGAGGCCTATCCAGTCCCTGATTATACTGCTGTAACTACCGCCAGACAATTGGTGCGAGAGTTTTTCCCACGTTATGGATTACCGCGTGTCGTGTATTCCGACAACGGTCAGCCTTTCTCCTCTGAACTCATGAAACAGGTGTCCCTTCTGTTAGGATATACCTGGAAGTTCCATTGTGTACGACATCCTGAGGCAGCAGGCCTTGTAGAAAGACACAACCAGAACTTAAAGATAAAACTAGCAAAGATTTGCGCAGACAAAGGTGTAGATTGGATGGTAGCCCTGCCGGTTGCCCTCTTTTACATGCGAATGGTAGCCCATTCTAGAACAGGCTTATCTCCCTATGAAGTGGTCTTTGGTATACCACCGAATATGTGGGGCACTCCAATGCCTAAAAAGATCACTGATGTTGATAGTAACATGCTGACAGATTACCTGGCTTCCTTGATGTCTGCACTACTCTCTTGTCGTTCGCAGGTTGCTGCCGCCTTCCCTGACAACACCCAGGTCAAGGAACATTCCCTCGTTCCTGGGGATTATGTAGTCATACGGAACTTTGATAGAACGAGCCCTCTTGAGCCAAGGTGGAAGACGCCCAAGCTGGTATTATTGACCACGAGGACCGCTGTTAAAGTCGAAGGACGCAAAGGATGGGTTCATCTTCAACATTGTAAACGCTACTTTGGAAATAACGATTCGTTTAAAAAGGACATACACTCTCCAGACTTTGAGCACCCCCTTACTAGAGGAGACTCCCCAGCAGGAGTACAAAGCTAAACTTAGATCTAAAAAGTCAGAACCCGTTTGATCAATTAAGTCCACTAGGTGGTGAAGCGATTGAACATGTATTCTGGCTTGCATAAGATCTTGGATACTGCGGATGAGAAAAAGAGCAAGATGAAAAGCAAATACTGTAAAACATTACGTGGTAGATGTATAGTGACTTTGATTTTTTTATTTCTTCTGTGCATCACGATGATATGTATCAGCTTAATACTACATGCTATTTTTCCTCCTATTGCCTCACTCTTACACTCTAATGATACCATAAAGCACACATTTAGTGATCTGCCATCCCATGAGCTATCATATCGACTTGCCTTACGCAACAATACCTTTATTCAGATGCTGCACCATTCACATCAGACTAGCAATGCTACAGACTGCTGGGTCTGTGGCCGACTTCCCCCGTATCAGAAGGTGAAGGGAGTGGTGCCTCTTTTCCCATTTCCATTCTCCCATAATGGTTCTTGCGGAGCATGGTTTGACTTAATGACATCCATCAACGGTGATGCCAAAGAATGTCAAGACAAGGAGTGTAGGGGCGACTGGGTATGGGGTAACTTGAATAAAGTCATGAATAAAGCATGTTTCCCGGATGAAGAAGGTCTTCCCCAAAGGAAAGGTACAGATCTAGAAAATGAAGAGTATCTGCAAGGAAATGCGACCCTCGACTTTATAGTGTTGAATGTCAAGCCCATACACAATTTAGGTCCATCCTCAATCACAGTCCTACCGGTAAAAGGGAACTTGTGTGTCAGAAAAGAAGGCTCTGTACATTTGGGGCACAGCGAGTGTAACACTATACTGGTGTTTAAAGACAAAGGAAAGTCTTACTTCAGAGCCTCACGACACACCTACTTTATTTGTGGCCAGACAGCCTATGTGTAACTGCCCTTAGACTGGGGTGGGACGTGCTACATATCATTTCTTCTACCACCCGTTTTCTTGGCCCCATCTAACTATTATCAAAATCTCCAACTAGCACTTATCAGACACAGACGAGGGCTCGATGCCTCTGGCATTGACCAGACTGAAACAGCTTGGGAACAATATACAGATTTCAACAAAGGATTCTTTTTCTTCATAGGTCCCGTCCAGAATAGTAAACTTATCCGCAGACTAACACGGATTCTAGAAACAGTTGCTAATGAGACTGCATCAGCCCTGGGGAACTTGACCCAGGAACAGTCTGCTATGAGAATGGTCGTTCTTCAGAATTGTCTTGTTCTTGACGTCATCCTAGCGGATAGGGGTGGGGCCTGTAGGGTCATTGGTTCCAGCTGTTGCATTTTCATACCTAATAACGCACCGTCTGTATACAAAGCAATAACAAGACTCCACAAGATTGCCCAAAGCATACACCAAGACCCAGGCACGTGGACTTGGTCCAGTTGGCTCTGGGAAATAGTATCAGCATGGGGATGGAAAGTGTTGACAGTCTGTGGACTAATTCTACTGATGATATTCAGTTGTTGCCTATGTCTGCAGTGTGGCCCGGCCATTTGCGGCCTGTGTGCTACTGCATGTGTTCCACATCCCCATTTACAGCGCATTGAAAATGGTAAAATAATGCTGCAAGAACAGATTGACTGTCTCATGAGAATAGATATGACATGAGGGTCCACTAGGGGACAAGGAGGGAATGAGGAAAATAAAATATTATAAGGCCTATGTGTCCCTGTGTGTTCCCCACCACTCATGTGCACATACATGTAACCTATGTATTTCCCCTCCATGGCCTGTCTATCATGATGCTTATGTTATAACGTGGCCTGCCATAATCCAGTCTCCCATGAGAGAAACGACAAATCTGCTCTGAGGCCTACACGTTTTGCATCATGTTTTCCCGCATTTCCATTATTGTGGCTCAGCCAGAGCCGAAAAGAGGTTTCAGGCCTCAGAACGCTCTGAAAGCTGTAGCTGCGTATCCTTGGCCTTGCACACTTGGGCCTCAGCCAAAGGGGCCCTGTCCGAGACAGTATTGAGCACGGTTATCTGCTTACTCCTACCGAAACCACATTCCTGCCTGGAGAAGTAAGGATAAACATGACCCATCTGCAAAGGAGAAAGCCTAGCCTTCCTGTCTCTTTTTGTGCGATTACAAAGCTCACGTCAGTGAAAAGCCCATAGCCCCCATGTAAGACTTCAGCAGTAAACGAAGAAATAAATGCCACATTGGCCCTTGGTGATGGGCAACCTATGTCACGAATCAGTCCCTGCTCCAGACTTTAGATATCAGATAATACAAGATGTGCTGGTCGCCCTGACACTGAAGACCTCATTTTCAGACTACAGACTCCCCGGTTGCATAGCAACCCTTTCACACGTCAGTTACACGTCATGCTCGAGTTGAGCACAAGTAAGGCAAAGTTCCAGTAAAGTTCCAGCTGATCACGCAACCCCCTCCAGGCATCCACCCACCTATGACACTTACCTATTATCATCAAGTGGACGCCCACCTTCACGCCTACTTACACACCCACATGCTCTTATCTCATTCTCTCTTGCTCCGCCTGAAGCACTCTTGCTTACGTATATTATTACAAACATATATATACTGTACTCTGTGAATAAAGTTGGAGAATATTGAGAATATCTTTTTGAGAATCCTGGTCCTGATCCCTTGTGGTGATGGAACTATTCTCCCTATAACTCGAGTTATTTGAATAAAGCCCTTTTTGAACCTGATACCACGGACTCAGCCTCTTGCTTCATGCATGATCATATTGATATATAGAAATTCCGAACGCGTAATATTTTATTTACGACAGTCCAAGCCTCCCTTGCCGGGATCGCTCCCAGCAGCAGGAGGTCAGACTTGTGTCGTGGCAGCAGCATCCATTTTGTGATGCTGGGGCTCTGGTTAACTTTAACCGGGTAAGTAGGTTACAACATGTCTTCTCCCTCTAGAAGGGAGGGATAATATCCTCATCCCCAGAAATGGGATGGGGGTATTATTCCAAAGTGTTAGACACCTTACACGACATGTTTTGATAAAGCCAAACCATAGTTACCATAACCGTTTAAGATTATAAGGCACTTTAAGAGTATATGGTAGGCTATATCATAGAACAGCTATAAAGACATGGTTCCGAAAGCTGCAGACAGGCTCAGCTCATGCTAGAGCACCATCTCACATGTTACCAAGCACTCTGTCTCCAGGATTGTTAAGGCCTGCCATAGGAGTGGCTGATAGGTACACATGTGTCTATATATAAGATAGGTATAGGAATACTACACCTAAGCAAGGGGTGATTACACAACCTTGCCCCAGCTGAGTGATCAGCCAGTTGTGTCATAATGGAAGGCCAGGCCAGGGGTGGCATAATACATGCTGCAGCCCATGGTAGGCCTAGGATACACCTATGCCCTGGGTACCTAAGGTACACTGTACAGGGGCCAATAAGGTGATCCTATCCAAATGGGTTATGCACCTAAAGTACATAGTATCAATTTAGAGAGAGAACAGCAGGGCTGTGGGTCTGATTAGCAGGCCCACGGCCACATCTAAGTCGGAAACCAGTAAAGCAAAAGCAAAAAGTGGGGGTGAACATAGAAAGCAGACCCTACTCTCCTACACAACCCCCCCCCCAAAAGAAGGGACATTAAACTAACCTTGACCAGTTGAGTCTTCATGTTCTAAGTGGAAATATCTGGAGAGTCCATCTGCATTGGCATGGTCAGTCCCAGGTCTATGTTCCACTGTGAAGTCCATCCCCTGTAGGGAAATGGACCACCTAAGAAGTTTGGGATTTTCACCCTTCATCTGATTTAGCCACAAGAGGGGCTTATGGTCTGTCTGAATCTTGAAGTGAGTGCCAAACAAGTATGGCCTCAGCTTCTTCAGGGCCCAAACCACAGCAAAGGCCTCCCTCTCAATAGCTGACCAACGTTTTCAAATGGGACAGCAAACTGAGACAGGTGCGTTCTCTTCAGGAGGCGATGTCCATCCTTCATCTGCCGAGCACAGACAACACCCACAACATCCTAGCTCATGTGGTTCTAGAGATATTAATTTATATTTATGGAACACATTAAATAATGTTTAAATGGTTCCCCGATTTTTTTCAGCATGTTCCCGACGCGGTACGAGTATGCAAATGGGCACACACAAGCACACGTTCCTCCTCTACAACCTAAAAATTAAACTAGATTCGTAGCTCATGTGGTTCTGGAGATATGAATTTATATTTGTGGAACACATTAAAGATTTTGCTGCCAAAATGAAAATGTTTAAATGTTTCCCCTATTTTTTGCAGCATGCTCCCGACGCGCTACGAGCATGCAAATTGGCACGAGCGCACGATCCTCTTCTACAACTTGAAAGTTAAATGTGATTCCTAGCTCATGTGGTTCTAGAGATATGAATTTATGTTTGTGGAACACATTAAAGATTTTGCTGCCAAAATGAAAATGTTTAAATGATTCCACGATTTTTTGCAGCATGTTCCTGACGTGCTATGAGCATGCAAATGGGCACACACAAGCGCACTTTCCTCCTCTACAACCTGAGAATTAAATTAGATTCGTAGCTCATGTGGTTCTGGAGATATGAATTTATATTTGTGAAACACATTAAAGAATTTGCCGCTAAAATGAAAATGTTTAAATGATTCCCCTATTTTTTTCAACATGTTCCCGACAAGCTATGAGCATGCAAATTGGCACGAGCGCACGATCCTCTTTTACAACTTGAAAGTTAAATGCGATTCCTAGCTCATGTGGTTCTAGAGATATGAATTTATGTTTGTGGAACACATTAATGATTTTGCTGCCAAAATGAAAATGTTTAAATGATTCCCCGATTTTTTGCAGCATGTTCCTGACATTCTATGAGCATGCAAATTGGCACACACAAGCGCACCTTCCTCCTCTACAACCTGAAAGTTAAATCAGATTCCTAGCTCATGTGGTTCTAGAGATATGAATTTATATTTGTGGAACACATTAAAGATTATGCTGCCAAAATGAAAATGTTTAAATATTTCCCCGATTTTTTGCAGCATGCTCCCGACACGCTACGAGCATGCAAATTGGCACGAGCGCACAATCCTCTTCTACAACTTGAAAGTTAAATGAGATTCCTAGCTCATGTGGTTCTAGAGATATGATTTTATGTTTGTGGAACACATTAAAGATTTTGCTGCCAAAACGAAAATGTTTAAATATTTCCCCGATTTTTTGCAGCATGCTCCCGACACGCTACGAGCATGTAAATTGCCACTAGTGCACGATCCTCTTCTACAACTTGAAAGTTAAATGAGATTCTGTTCTGCTCGATTTTCCCGGCCTTCTTGTGAGGAAAAGATGATTAAATGTGACTTCAGTCTCTTACCATTCAAGTCTACGGGTTAGAGTAGTGAATGGAGCCTATTTACTAGGCACTTCGACATGATCCTGTGCCCTTCCCCATAGATCAGGGCTTGCACACATAGCCTAGGGGATAGATTCGTTAGTATTAGGGATAACCTGTCCTGTAGCGAGGGTATTTCATGGAGCTGTGCTGAATTCAGGCCTGGTAGGCCTCAAACGGGAGAGACTCCATCTTTCTTTCTGCTCCGGCAGCTTGGGATGCTTCTAGGTCAAATGTAATGTTTTAGTTATGAGGTGTTATTCGCTTGGAGAGAACCGGTTCAGGCCGGCCCTTATCGAAGGATTGTATTTTTCTTCATGCCGAAGACACTACATCAGGCCGGCCGGCTGGGAACGTGTCCTTGGTACGGGGAGGTACAAGAATTTGGTGGGCGGCAGGTTACAGGCCGGAATTTTCCATGAGGAAACGCACCTCTATATTAGTGAAAGTCTGAGGCAGTTACATGTTCAGTCCGTAGGCGGCATCTAGCCGTTAGCAGTAAAGCTACTACTTATTCCAGGGAAGACAGACGCCATCTTGAAGGCGGAGAAGAACCGAGAGACAGATGCCCTCCTAGTAGAATAGCCAGAGAGGAGAGAGTAGCCGATAAGGAAGAGGTCCCAGTGACTCGGAGAAGAGTGACTTCCAGGCGAGCCGAGGCACAGATGAGAAGGGAACCTAGATGACCACTGAGTGCAGGCTACATACTACTAAGGTGATGTCGACCCTTTCTTATTAGAGTGTACAACTTAATCTTTCACTTCTCTTTGCAGGTTATGTGTTATATCGTAATGTTATGTGGTTGTGTATGTAATGAGTAATAAAGTACCCAGTTTGTAGTGAACCAACATGTGCTGCGTGTTCTTGTATGAGAGGGTAGCCTCTTCTTCTAGTCAGCTGCGGCTACATGAACAGATGTTAACCCTGATCAGGTAAGTGGTAACTGAATAAGGGAAAGAGGAGCCCCTCAAACCTGAGAACAGGCTATGCTCGAACTGGCAATCCTTGTGTGATCTGATGAATAGTGAGACTGATTCCCTTTTTGTATGTTATGGTGATCATAGGATGAACTGTCGTATGAGACTGCCGTCTAGGTAGAGAGGTCTGGATTCGCATAGGATCGCGAGGCCGCCACTTGTGATACTGTCGTATGGGCAGAGAGGTCTGGATTCGTAGGGGATCGCGAGGCCGCCGATTGTGCTGAGACTGCCGTCTGGGTAGAGAGGTCTGGATTCGTAGGGGATCGCGAGGCCGCCACTTGTGCTGAGACTGCCGTCTGGGTAGAGAGGCCTGGATTCGTATGGAATCGCGAGGCCGCCACTTGTGATACTGTCGTATGGGCAGAGAGGTCTGGATTCGTAGGGGATCGCGAGGCCGCCGATTGTGCTGAGACTACCGTCTGGGTAGAGAGGTCTGGATCCGTATGGGATCGCGAGGCCGCCACTTGTGATACTGTCGTATGGGCAGAGAGGTCTGGATCCGTATGGGATCGCGAGGCCGCCGATTGTGCTGAGACTGCCGTCTGGGTAGAGAGGTCTGGATCCGTATGGGATCGCGAGGCCGCCACTTGTGATACTGTCGTATGGGCAGAGAGGTCTGGATCCGTATGGGATCGCGAGGCCGCCGATTGTGCTGAGACTGCCGTCTGGGTAGAGAGGTCTGGATCCGTATGGGATCGCGAGACCGCCACTTGTGATACTGTCGTCTGGGCAGAGAGGTCTGGATCCGTATGGGATCGCGAGGCCGCCGATTATAAGAGGTCTTGGTATGTATAGTAGGAATTCCCTGTCCTTAGGTGGTAGATATATGTGGTTGCACTATTGTAAATAGGCCCTAGGGAGGGGGTAGCGTTCTGTCTGGGTTAGTGAGGCTCTGATGAGCGGGTTCTATCTGATGCGAAAACCCAAGCAGAACATTTGGCGTCACGAACCGTTTACGAAACCTGTGTGCGTTGTGGTTGTATCGTGTTTGCTTTCGGCGCGTGCGTAGTTTCGTTTGTATATTATTTCTATATAATTGTGAGTGTTGTTTTTTTCTCTTTCTTCTTTCTTCTTTCTCTTTTTCTCTTTTTCTTTCTTTTCCGAGATGTTTTCTAGAAAGTCGAAATCTACTTTTAAGTTGCCCGTTGATATTCCCGGCTGGGATTCAACGCCTTATGAAGCCTTAGCCCGTGAGTGGGCTGATTCTACTGGTTTGAGTGAGAATTGGAATTCTTTTTTGGAGCTGGCGGAGCCAGCTAATGTGATTACTTGTTTACAGAAGGCGCCGGTATCTAAGGGTGATGAGCTTCCCGTTTTGGGGCGCAGAGGTTGGATTGTTCTGTCTGCGTACAGGATTCTGCATGAGAGGTTGTTGAAGTTGCAGAAATCGCATAACGATGTGGAAGCGAACTTTGTTGAGATTCAGAATGCTCATACTTTGTTGCGGTGTCAAAATAAGTTGCTTGCTGACAAACTTGAGACGTACCAAACTATTGCCGAGAGGGCGGCTGTGCGAATTGCTCATTATAAATATAAAAATCGGCGTGGTCGGATTTCGAAGCGAAAGGTGCGTCTGGTCGTGGCGAAAGCCGGACTGGATTGGAATCCTGATGAATGGGATGGTAATATCTGGAACTCGAGTGATTCTCCTTCCTCGGGTGAGGAGTCTGCCAAGCGCGAGTCCTCTCGCTCCGGCCGTGATTGTAAGTCTGCTTCTTGCGCCTCTGATGGTGCACCCCGTGATTGCGCTCGTCCTTCGAGCGGGGTCGATGCTTCCTCTACGTGTACTGGTCGAGCTCCTTGTGATGCTCGTCCCGCGGTCTCGGTGCATCCAGTTTTTCGGCGGAAATTGCAGCAGGCTCCCGGTGCTCCGAATGGTATTGCTTTAGACTCTTTGGAGGATTTTACTCAACAAGAAATTAGTGATATTTTGCAGCGATTTCGGCAGCGAGCTGGTGAGACCTTACTCACATGGATGGTGCGCCTTTATGAACTGGGCGCTGCTGGCATTATGTTGGATACTAGCGATTGTTTGAAGTTTTGTTCCTTGAGTTCGGATTCTACTGTACAGGATCATTTTCGTAACTTTAATGTTGGTGGTCAAATTTCTTTGCTTCAATTGGCGACTGAGGGTTGTAATCAAAAATATCCTACTGAGTCTGACTGGCCTGTGAATGACAAACCGTGGTATACTTTGCGCGATGCTGCGCAACGTCTCAAAGAGGAGGTGATGAAAACGGCAATTTTTCTAAATACTGCTGACAGGTTGCTTGATGGTTTCTTGACATCTTCTGTGCAGAATCGTATTATTCGTTCTTCCCCTGTTGCTTATAAGCAGGTTATGATGACTTTATTGATTAATCAGACTGGTAACATGTTATCTGTGGTGCTGGAATCGGTACGCCAACTCGGTGAGTTGGGTGAGTGGTTTAAACCTGAACGGCAATCCCGGCCTGACACTCGTACTCCTGGTGACAATAAACTTACTAGACGTGATATGTTTTTTGGTCTTATGGCCGATGGTGTGCGGAAGGAGGACATTGATGGTGAGACTACTTCTCGTTTGTGGGAAATGTTTCGCAAACGTGGCTTGGATCGAAAGGAGGGTGCCCGGCGTGTTCGGACAACTGAGTGTGATCGTGGTTTTTCTGACGGTAGCGGTGATGACGACCGCCGTGGGCGCTCTGATCGTCGTGATGATCGCCGTTATGTACGTGATTTGTCCCCCCATCATGAGAGAGACAGGGAGAGAGAGGGGGAAAGAGAGAGGGGGAGAGATGATTATGTTAACAGCAGACGTAGAGATGATAGGGATCAATCCCCTGAGTTGAGAAGGAGAGAGGATCGACACAGATTGGCCGATCGAAACCCGCAGTACAATGCAGAGAACAGGAATCCATTTCGTAATGGAGATGGATATGAACAGGAGGTATCGATACCTGGGAAACGTGAGAGTCTTTATCCTGATTTATCCTGGTACACAGAACGCAGTAAAGATGACTAGGAAATAGGTCAAGCTCCAGTACACAGATGGGCTCACAGAGATAATAGACCCTATGTAGATATTGATATTTATTGGAGACATCGTAATGTCCAAAGGGCCCGAGCATTGGTAGATACAGGAGCGGAGGCCACTCTTATTCATGGAAAATCAAAGAAGTTTAAAGGTCAGCCTTTTACAATTACCGGATTAGGTGGAAAGGAAACTCCCGCAGTTCAAACTTTACTTGAAATGAGAATAGGTAGAATTCCTAGAAAAGAATACTCTGTATTAGTGGTACCACTCTTAGAATTCATAATTGGAATTGATATTTTGAAAGGAATGACTTTGCACTTAGATGATGGATGTTACCAATTTGGAACTAAACATTATATATCGTCCAGGCCTGTACGGGTTAGTCGTTTAAGAATGCCCCCCATAAAAGTTCCCCAGGCGACAAAAGTGGTTCGTCAGAAGCAGTATCGTATTCCAGGTGGTCATGAAGAGATTAGTACCACTATTCAGGAGTTGGTGGATGCAGGAGTTATAACCCCAGTTACTTCTGCTTGGAATAATCCTGTTTGGCCTGTACGTAAGAGTGATAATTCTTGGCGCATGACTGTTGATTATCGAGAATTGAATAGACACACACCCCCTTTGACTGTTGCAGTACCGGATGTTATTACCCTAATTGAAAGAATCCAAAAACATCCAGGTACATGGTATGCGTCCATTGATATTGCTAATGCTTTCTTTTCGATTCCGATTGCCCCTGAGTGTCAGGAACAATTCAGTTTTACGTGGAACGGGCGTCAGATGACGTTTAGAAGTCTTCCCCAGGGCTATGTGCATAGTCCTACGATATGTCACCGGATGGTGGCAGAGCATTTGGCTGAGGTACCGGTTCATCCGCGAATTCAGATATGTCACTATATTGATGATATTTTGATCCAAGGTGAAACACAAGAGGAAGTTCAGACCCAATTGGACAGAGTCATTGAGTGCCTGCGTGAGAAAGGTTGGGAAATCAACCCGGATAAATTACAAGGTCCGTCCCAGGCTGTGAAATTTTTGGGTATTAATTGGCATGAGGGGCACCGAGAAGTGATCCCTCAGGTTAAACAGAAAATTCTTGATTTTGCAGTTCCGAGGAACAGGAAAGAAGTGTTATGATATAAAATAGATCCATTGATGCCGAGGTGAGTATAACAAATGAAGATAGTTTATTGATGAAGATTGTAGATGGTAAGATCAGTATGTAGATAATTGCGAGCCCCACCAGGAGCAGCTCCCTTGCTGCTCAGCCCATACTTCCAACTGACACTCATCCACCAGGCATCCCCAACATTCCATTACATCACATGCACCAGCATTCCACAACACATCCACTCACAACACATGCACTCTGGCTGAGCAGCAAGGCAGGGAAGTAGAAAAGATGCATGGCAACAAATACAAGATACAACACATCTTCCCTCTTTACAAATCAAAACAAGGAAAACATGCTGCTCAACAATATCATAAGCAGAACAGCAAAGAGCATGTAAATAGACGAAATCAATTATAGCAATGGAATGAAGTTGTACAATAAGGAAGAGAAGAGAATGAAAAGATAAATCAATAATGAATCAATAACAACATGACACACATCTTCCCCTTTAACGGAATAACAAATAATCAGAAAATACAGGATGCAAACCCTGATTTCAACGACTGAATACAATAATAGAATTGAAAACTGGGGAAAACACTAAAAGAAACGGAGACTGAAAATGCAGCAAAATTCTCACCAACACAGTAAACTAAACACAAGTGAAAAAACAAAAGACAAAACGTCCAGAATACACCATTACATACCAATTGACCAGACCAGCAAGTAAAGGAATAATCAGCGAACGCCAAAAATGAAAAATAAAGTGCAGCATCCAACAAGGTAAAAGCTACTTTCCCGAAGAGTAACCAGAAAGGACCCTCCTAAACACACAGCAAAATTAATAGTGAAAAATACACACCTACAAGAAGAAAGGTGAAAACTACACCCATCATAAGTACCTTAAATAAATGAGGATGTTACCAAACTTTGGAAAAATCCCAAAACTGAGACTATGCCAACACATACTATGAGGAAGAATAAGATGCAGTAAACAAGGTGTGACAAAAAAATGCACAAGGAAAAGTGCGACAAAAGTCACATAGCAACAGAGCTATCGCATCACATACCTCTGCCAGAGGTAAATTCCCAACCAAGGAGACTAGAAATAAGTGACTAATGCATCAACAATCATTTGAACAGATGCAAAGTCACATAGCATATGCTATATAATCACAAACCAAACACAAAGAAAAGGGGTCCCCTAAAGAAAAGTTTGCTAGCAAAACAAAGTTTAAAATTTAATACAAGCATCATGTAGGTAACCTAAGTGATAATTCCACGCAAAAATAAATTGCAACAGGTGGAAAGTCACATAGCTGGGGCTAAATAAAGCGTACCTCAATAAGCAAAAATGCATTTAACTAAGCTTGTAAAAACATACTGTAAAATAACATATCAAGTAAAGTAGGTGACACGGAAAGTCACATAGTCCAACAGACTATAACAAATCATACCTCAAACAGAAACAATTCCCTTAATAAACTTGTACAAAGTACATTAATTCAAAAATATGCAGGTAAAAGTAGGTGACATGTAGAGTCACATAGCCCAAAGACTATCATCGAATAAACTTAATTATACTGTAGTAAGTGACATATCCACACACAAGTATCTACGCCGAAGGTGGCAGGTTACATAAAGTCTAGGCATTTATGAAAATAGCAAAATAGAATGAACATTAAAGGAGAAAAACAAGAGTACAGTAAGGCAGTATACAGTATAAAAACATAGAACATTGGTAAAACAGTTTTAAAAAGGTGATAACTCACTCCACAATTTTAAACGTGCCATCTGTAGAGTCTCAAGATAGAAAAGACTTAACTGAGGTTGGCAGGACACGTAATGTTGCAAGAAAAAGCATAAGAACACATAGTAAATGCCAAACTTAAAATGGCAGCACGTTTTAGACGTTCCAGCTGGAAGGCTCCTTTATTAAAGGAGAAATATTAAGATGAGAGTGACACAAAACGCAATGATAAAGGAGAAGACATCGTAGAGAAGAAGCAAGTGAAAGTGACAGAAAACACACACCTCTTCCCTTTTTCAAGGCACCAAGACAATAATTAGAACAAACATATCTTCCCCTTTTTCAGGGCACAATGAAAAATAAGTATAAAGGATGCAAAGTGCATACACCAAAAGAAACGAACCAAAGAGACAACGTTCGGAGTCACCATCACACCAGTTGGCCGGACAAATATAAAGTTAAACTGAGAACAAAATATTAAAAAGGTGGAAACAACAGTCGAAACAGACAAGAGATACCGCCAACAATATAACACAAACAAAATGCATGGTGACGATTAAAGTCACATAACCAATAGGCTATAACATAATACAAATTTCAATTCAGATAAAGGATCTCTAAAAACTTTCAATCAAAGCAACTATATGCTAAGTAATGTAAAGTAAACAGAAACGAAGGTGACAATTAGCGTCACATGGTCACAAAACCATTAACATTCAGATGTCTCTGTAAAGCTTGGAGGCCAAGTACATTAAATAAAATAAAACTTAAAATGTAAGGTGACAATTAAAGTCACATAACCAACAGGCTATAACATAATACAAATTTCAATTCAGATAAAGGATCTCTAAAAACTTTCAATCAAAGCAACTATATGCTAAGTAATGTAAAGTAAACAGAAACGAAGGTGACAATTAACGTCACATGGTCACAAAACCATTAACATTCAGATGTCTCTGTAAAGCTTGGAGGCCAAGTACATTAAATAAAATAAAACTTAAAATGTAAGGTGACAATTAAAGTCACATAACCAATAGGCTATAACATCATACACACTTCAATTCAGAAAAAGGATCCCTAAAAACTTCCAAGCAAAACAACTATATGCTATAATGTTGTTATGATATAGAATAAATCCATTGATACAACAAATGTAAAATGAACAGAAACGAAGGTGACAATTAACGTCACATGGTCACAAAACCATTAACATTCAGATGTCTCTGTAAAACCTGGAGGCAAGGTACATTAATGATAATAAAAGAAAATGTAGGTAATAAAATACATCATGCAGCATAAAAATTAATTAACTCATTCAAACAGAGAAAAATTGGAACATGCCACTTGCATCAAAGAAATGTAAAAATACTGAAAACAGAAAGTGAAATGCGAATTGCTTAAAATACATGGCAAAGAAATGTCACTTGCAATAACGAGAATAATCTGCAGCACCGATCTCTTTCCATCACAGGAAACAGCATGTTTTCAGAGGATTGCACATAGGAAGAAGAGCGCTGAACAGCAGCAGAAAAGAAACAGTTCCTTGATATTCTCGGGACTGCTGACCTTCATTGGCATGGCAAAGTTGCAAATAACACAGGAGAACTGAAGAGCCACTAGATGGCGCTGTCATATCATTTTCAGTCACAGCGTGATGAAGATCCAAAACTTGTGACTATTTGCTGATAACGATCATCTTGACAGAGAGAAACTCGAACAACTTGAAGTGAACTTGCTGCAGGGAATAATAAATTAACATGCTCCTTTGACCTTAAATGTATCCATGCGTGGGCAGAACTGTTGAGGAAAGGACGGGACGTCTTCAACGAAAACTTTACTGACAACAACAATGAAGTGGCAGAATCACGAAAGCAGATGGGGAATACTAGAGGAGCTTGACTTTAATGTGCTCCGATGGTGCAAGACAAAATGGAGGCACGTGACTTGACGCCTTGCCGGATGGCTCCTGGCGCGTTGGTGCATGCAGATACAACACAGTAGCGGTGAGGGAAGAAGAAGCGAGGACGTCATGAGGAATTCCACGCGCAACACCAAGACGACAGTAAGTTGCTCAGGCAGAAATTTAAATAAGTTTGAATTGAAACCGTCACCACCAACTTGTAAAACCCAGCGCTGAAAGAGTAGTCCCAAAATCATGTAGAAATACGTGAACAAGTAGAACACACTTTCACACGACATCAGGAAAATGCAGGCGGAATTAACCCAGCAGACAAGGCAATTAAAGTACATGGCAGCAACGGCACAGCTCCGTTATGACAAACCTCAAAATACATCGTTTCATTCAACTCCCCCGAAGTGCAGCACATCTCTTCCAATTAAAGTCATAGGGAAGGGACGGGGAGAATCCCCACCACAAGAACATAATGTAGTTGAAGGAACCCTTCATGCTCTTCCTCACGCAGGGGTTGAATGCAGCATGCGAATGTAAAGACTGAAGAGATAGTCAGCAGAACAGTTTAAATTAGCAGATGGCAGGAACTGGCATGTAAACGTTGTGGGCGACCGGTGTAACAGCATGAAAATTAGTTTCCATACACCGGTTCCTGTCTTTTACACCCATTTAACTCTACATTGTAAATTAGCTCTTCCAAATAGAACTGGGAAATGCCAGGAAACAGGGCAAGTAGGCAGAAAAATAGGTAGAAGAAGGAAGAGTAAGGCAGAAACTGGCAGGAAAGCGTTGTGGGCGACCGATGGAAGGTCACTGGTGGGGCTCACAGGGTGCCAGTGTGCCTTTAAAGTGAAAATCGTACCTTTAAAATTAAGTTCATGCCTTGTAGTCACTTCAGAAATTTTCAGATTTCAATAGTCCTTCAGGAAGCACATGTAGGTTCTTTAAATCGTCGCCAAATGTTATGATATAAAATAGATCCATTGATGCCGAGGTGAGTATAACAAATGAAGATAGTTTATTGATGAAGATTGTAGATGGTAAGATCAGTATGTAGATAATT
The DNA here is from genome assembly GCF_964204655.1 of Triturus cristatus. Taxonomy (NCBI): domain Eukaryota; kingdom Metazoa; phylum Chordata; class Amphibia; order Caudata; family Salamandridae; genus Triturus; species Triturus cristatus. Next base: position 45,334,077 of record NC_140583.1, on the reverse strand, counting down.
GCGAGCCCCACCAGGAGCAGCTCCCTTGCTGCTCAGCCCATACTTCCAACTGACACTCATCCACCAGGCATCCCCAACATTCCATTACATCACATGCACCAGCATTCCACAACACATCCACTCACAACACATGCACTCTGGCTGAGCAGCAAGGCAGGGAAGTAGAAAAGATGCATGGCAACAAATACAAGATACAACAAGAAGCCCAAAGCTTCATTGGTTTGTTTGGTTTTTGGCGCCAGCATATTCCTCATTTGAGTCAAATATTGGCCCCTTTGTACCGTGTCACTCGTAAAAAGAATGCATTTGAATGGGATAAACCACAGCAAGATGCGTTCAGTCTGGCAAAAGAAGCAATTCAGCATGCTCTGGATTTATGGCCTGTATGTGATGGTGATGTGGATTTGAATGTGTCTGTACAAGGCCTTTATGCCAATTGGTGTTTGTGGCAGAAACAAGGCAAGAGTAGAGTACCGTTAGGTTTTTGGACCAAAAAGTTACCTGATGCTGGTGAGCGTTATACACCTTTTGAGAAACAGTTACTTGCATGTTATTGGGCTCTGGTTGATACCGAGCAATTGACTTTGGGACATGATATAGTTTTGCGACCTGAAATTCCTATCATGCAGTGGGTTATGAGTTCGCCGAAAACTCACCGAATTGGACACGCTCAAGAGGCGAGTGTGATTAAATGGAAATGGTATATACAAGACAGGGCACGAGTGGGACAAAAAGGAGTTGCATCTTTGCATGAGCAGGTGGCACGGGCGCCATCGACTGAGACTGAGAGTGAATGTTCCGTACCTTTAGTACAGGAGTCTCCTGTTAAGTGGGGTAGACCTTTTGATGATTTGTCGGCGGAGGACAGAAACCATGTCTGGTTTACGGATGGTTCAGCAAGGTTCATAGGGACGAAACGGCATTGGAAGGCAGTGTCCTATAATCCGATCACACAAAAATTGCTGAGTACAACTGGTGAGGGTAAGAGCAGTCAATTTGCTGAACTCTATGCTGTTTATCAAGTTCTGAAACAAGAGTTACCTGGCACATGTCATATTTTCACCGATTCTTGGTCTACTGCCAATGGACTGGCAGTTTGGTTACCGACTTGGCATTCCCATAGTTGGAAAATCCATTCAAAAGAACTGTGGGGAAAAGAATTATGGCAGGAGATTTGGGAAATGCTCCCACAGAGTACTGTTACAATCTTCCATGTGGATGCTCATACCCCGATAGACTCTCTTGACAAATTCTTTCATAACATTGCAGATGAGAAATCTAAAATTGCTGAGGCAGTGGTGGACAGGCAAGATTCTGATATTGCGGGATTGGCGAAATGGGCCCACCAGAAAGCAGGACACTTTGGAGAGAAAGCCACTAGCAGGTGGGCTGCTGATCGAGGAATTTATATTCCCCTAGATTTAATTAAAAATGTTATTCTACATTGTCCCATTTGTCAGCATATCAGGCAGCGCAAAGTGCCCCAAATTGTTAAAGGTCATTTACATCGCGGGAAATTACCCGCTCAAATTTAGCAGATTGATTACATTGGTCCACTTCCTATGAGTAGGAATTGTCAATATGTTTGCACTATTGTTGATACATACAGTGGCCTGTTGGTGGCCCTTCCCTGTAAGCAAGCTACCCAATTGAATACTATTAAAACAGTGGAATTGATTATGATGTATTATGGTGTGCCATTCCAAATTCAATCTGATAATGCATCCCATTTTCGTGGAAGATTGGTACAGGAATTCTGTGTGGAAAACAATATTGAATGGGTGTTTCATATACCATATTATCCACAGGCCTCGGGTCTTGTGGAGAGGTTGAATGGCCTGCTGAAAGACCAATTAGGTAAATTAACAGATGACAAGTATAAGAATTGGCGAGACTTTTTGCCTCAAGCGTTATTGATTTTGAATAACCGTCCTTTTCTAAATGCTGAATCCCCACTTATGCGTTTGTTTCCTCCGAATGTTGATGCTAAGCCCAATGAAATCAGAGAGACTGTGATGTACTGGGAAATTACTCCCGGAGCTTTGGCTCCATGTAGAGCGACCCCAGGGTCGGCAGGTTTAGACTTGCATGCCATGGATGACACCGTTATAAAAAGTAAGGATCGAGTCATCATTGAAACTGGTGTTGGTATTCATATACCAACTGGAAATTTCGGATTAATCGCCCCTAGATCGGGGCTGGCTGTAAAAGGCATTCAGGTGCTTGGAGGAATCATTGATAGTGATTATCAGGGAGAGATTAAGGTGCTCCTGCTGAATAGCAGTGAGGTTGACTTACTGATACATCAAACTGACCGAGTGGCTCAATTGCTAATAATGCCTGTTTTCAGTGGTGAGATCACAAAAGGCACTGCCCCAACGTTGCTAACTGTACGAGGCCAGAAAGGTTTTGGCTCCACAGATAATCCTGGGGCCAGAGTTTGGGTGCAGTCGCCTAAGAATCCCCCTGAGCAAGCAGAAGTCATTGCAACCGGTCAAGACAACACCATTTTAGTTATGAGACCAGGGAAAGATAGCTGGGAAGCAGTCCCGGCTGACAAATGTTACTTACGAGAATGAATAATGCTTGTATTTGATTCTCTTTCAGATCATTCTTTGGACTGTTGCTGCAGGATGTGTCGGCGTTGGACTCCTTTTGGGCTGGTACGACGAGAGAGGAGGGATCCCATCAACCCGGGCTGAGTTGGGAACCCGAGTGTCGCGTTCCTTCGCTGCGTGGGATTCGTCGTCGAACTTTTGGATTACATTAGCCAAACAAGTGACTAAAGCCCCTCATTTCTGCTTGACACCGATGAGATCGGTGACGGACATTCTAGCGACTTGTTTAGTTGCTGTCCCTGCTTCATTGGAGACTTTGACTCATATTTTTAATATATCAAATGCTCGCCCTAATGTTCTTCTGGGCGATTTTGCTGCCCATGAGTATTGCCCCTTGTGTACTGTACTGTCAGACCCGATACCCCCCATCCAGTCCCAAATAGTTACCTATAATATCACACAGGGAGATTTGTGTTTTTTCCTTACTTGTGATCCTAGTGCGATTTCTGAATGTATGCGTTTAAGATTGAAAGGTGCCACTTCATTCACCGCTCATGAACGAACTTTGTGCCTTCAAAGGACACCGAAAACATGTACTTCTGTTCGGAATAACATGACGTGCAAGAGTTTGGTAGTTACCCCCAGTCATTATCGCACGATGTTACTACCTGCCGGATGGCTTTTCTCATGTGGTAATACTTCCTGGCCATATATTCCCGCAAATATTTCTGGAGGCCCTTGTGCCATTACTAGACTGAGCTTGCTAATGTTTTCATCACATCCGAATGCCAACTCTCGTGTGATTCGAGATACAGTGAGGTTACAGGAGGATTGTGACTCATCTTTGCATTTATATTCCAAGTCTGAATACCTTAGCCTGGCTATTTCAATCGTTGGTGTTCCTGCTTTGGCAGTTTATAATGCCAAATCTATTGGGAAAATGGCCTGCTGGATGGTAAAATCCATCAATCATACTTCTACAGTCCTGTCTGACATGCTATTAGACGCCCAGGGTGAACGTAGGGCTATCTTGCAAAATCGAGCGGCCATTGATTATCTTTTGCTTAAACATGGACACGATTGTTCTGATTTTGAGGGTCTTTGTTGTTTTAACTTGTCGGATCATACAAAATCCATTCAAGCTCACATTGATAAACTACATGACTTGACAGAAGAAGTTAGAAAACACATTGACCAGGGCTGGTTTGACTGGCTCTTTAATTGGTTACCTGATTTGCATATGTTACGTCAGATATTAGGAGGTATTCTGATTACTATCGGCATTTTGATTTCTATCTGTTGCTTTATTCAGTGTATTCCTTCACTACTTCAATTCTGCACACCTGGTACTAGACATAGATCAGTTAGTCGTGTTTCATATTATTCTTCCACAGATATTAGTTCTGTTTAATGAATGTATAATAGACTGAAGTCAAGGGTGAAATGTTCTGCTCGATTTTCCCGGCCTTCTTGTGAGGAAAAGATGATTAAATGTGACTTTAGTCTCTTACCATTCAAGTCTAAGGGTTAGAGTAGTGAATGGAGCCTATTTACTAGGCACTTCGACATGATCCTGTGCCCTTCCCCATAGATCAGGGCTTGCACACATAGCCTAGGGGATAGATTCGTTAGTATTAGGGATAACCTGTCCTGTAGCGAGGGTATTTCATGGAGCTGTGCTGAATTCAGGCCTGGTAGGCCTCAAACGGGAGAGACTCCATCTTTCTTTCTGCTCCGGCAGCTTGGGATGCTTCTAGGTCAAATGTAATGTTTTAGTTATGAGGTGTTATTCGCTTGGAGAGAACCGGTTCAGGCCGGCCCTTATCGAAGGATTGTATTTTTCTTCATGCCGAAGACACTACATCAGGCCGGCCGGCTGGGAACGTGTCCTTGGTACGGGGAGGTACAAGAATTTGGTGGGCGGCAGGTTACAGGCCGGAATTTTCCATGAGGAAACGCACCTCTATATTAGTGAAAGTCTGAGGCAGTTACATGTTCAGTCCGTAGGCGGCATCTAGCCGTTAGCAGTAAAGCTACTACTTATTCCAGGGAAGACAGACGCCATCTTGAAGGCGGAGAAGAACCGAGAGACAGATGCCCTCCTAGCAGAATAGCCAGAGAGGAGAGAGTAGCCGATAAGGAAGAGGTCCCAGTGACTCGGAGAAGAGTGACTTCCAGGCGAGCCGAGGCACAGACGAGAAGGGAACCTAGATGACCACTGAGTGCAGGCTACATACTACTAAGGTGATGTCGACCCTTTCTTATTAGAGTGTACAACTTAATCTTTCACTTCTCTTTGCAGGTTATGTGTTATATCGTAATGTTATGTGGTTGTGTATGTAATGAGTAATAAAGTACCCAGTTTGTAGTGAACCAACATGTGCTGCGTGTTCTTGTATGAGAGGGTAGCCTATTCTTCTAGTCAGCTGCGGCTACATGAACAGATGTTAACCCTGATCAGGTAAGTGGTAACTGAATAAGGGAAAGAGGAGCCCCTCAAACCTGAGAACAGGCTATGCTCGAACTGGCAATCCTTGTGTGATCTGCCGTCTAGGTAGAGAGGTCTGGATTCGTATAGGATCGCGAGGCAGCCACTTGTGATACTGTCGTATGGACAGAGAGGTCTGGATTCGTAGGGGATCGCGAGGCCGCCGATTGTGCTGAGACTGCCGTCTGGGTAGAGAGGTCTGGATTCGTAGGGGATCGCGAGGCCGCCACTTGTGCTGAGACTGCCGTCTGGGTAGAGAGGTCTGGATTCGTATGGAATCGCGAGGCCGCCACTTGTGATACTGTCGTATGGGCAGAGAGGTCTGGATTCGTAGGGGATCGCGAGGCCGCCGATTGTGCTGAGACTACCGCCTGGGTAGAGAGGTCTGGATCCGTATGGGATCGCGAGGCCGCCACTTGTGATACTGTCGTATGGGCAGAGATGTCTGGATTCGTATGGGATCGCGAGGCCGCCGATTGTGCTGAGACTGCCGTCTGGGTAGAGAGGTCTGGATCCGTATGGGATCGCGAGGCCGCCACTTGTGATACTGTCATATGGGCAGAGAGGTCTGGATCCGTATGGGATCGCGAGGCCGCCGATTGTGCTGAGACTGCCGTCTGGGTAGAGAGGTCTGGATCCGTATGGGATCGCGAGACCGCCACTTGTGATACTGTCGTATGGGCAGAGAGGTCTGGATCCGTATGGGATCGCGAGGCCGCCGATTATAAGAGGTCTTGGTATGTATAGTAGGAATTCCCTGTCCTTAGGTGGTAGATATATGTGGTTGCACTATTGTAAATAGGCCCTAGGGAGGGGGTAGCGTTCTGTCTGGGTTAGTGAGGCTCTGATGAGCGGGTTCTATCTGATCCGAAAACCCAAGCAGAACAGATTCCTAGCTCATGTGGTTCTAGAGATATGAATTTATATTTGTGAAACACATTAAAGAATTTGCTGCTAAAATGAAAATGTTTAAATGATTTCCCGATTTTTTTCAGCATGTTCCCAACAAGCTACGAGCATGCAAATTGGCACGCACGATCATCTTCTACAACCTGAAAGTTAAATTAGATTCCTAATTTATGTGGTTCTAGAGATATGAATTTATATTTGTGAAACACATTAAAGAATTTGCTGCTAAAATGAAAATGTTTAAAAGTTTCCCCGATTTTTTAGCATGTTTCCGACATGCTACGAGCATGCAAATTAGCACGCACGAGCGCACGATAATCTTCTACAACCTGAAAGTTAAATGAGATTCCTAGCTCATGTGGTTCAAGAGATAAGAATTTATGTTTGTGGAACACATTAAAGATTTTGCTGCCAAAATGAAAATGTTTAAATGTTTCCCCGATTTTCTTTCAGCATGTTCCCGATGCGATACGAGCATGCAAATTGGCAAACAAGAGCGCACGATCATCCTCTACAACCTGTTAGTTAAATTAGATTCCTGGATTATGTGGTTTTAGAGATATTAATTTATATTTGTGGAACACATTGTTGCTGCCAAAATGAAAATGTTTAAATGGTTCCCCGATTTTTTTCAATATGTTCCCGATGCGCTATGAGCATGCAAAGTGGCCCACAAGAGCGCACGATCATCCTCTAGAACCTGTTACTTAAATTAGATTCCTAGCTTATGTGGTTTTAGAGATATTAGTTTATATTTCTGGAACACATTAAATACTTTGCTGCCAAAATGAAAATGTTTGAATGATTCCCCAAATTCCTTCTGCATGTTCTCGACATGCTAGAAGCATGCAAATTGGCACACAAGAGCGCACAATCATCCTCTACAACCTGTTTGTTAAATTAGATTCCTAGCTTATGTGGTTTCAGAGATATTAATTTATATTTGTGTAACATATTAAAGAATTTGCTGCTAAAATGAAAATATTTAAATGGTTCCCCGATTTCTTTCAGCATGTTTCTGATGTGCTACGAGCATGCAAATTTGCACACAAGAGCGCTCGATAGTCTTCTACAACCTGTTAGTTAAATTAGATTCCTAGAATATGTGGTTTTAGAGATATTAATTTATATTTGTGGAAACCATTAAATACTTTGCTGCCAAATGAAAATGTTTAAATGGTTCCCTGATTTTTTTCAACATGTTCCCGATGTGCTACGGGCATGCAAAGTGGCACACAAGAGCGCACGATCATCCTCTACAACCTGTTACTTAAATTAGATTCCTAGCTTATGTGGTTTCAGAGATATTAATTTATATTTGTGTAACATATTAAAGAATTTGCTGCTAAAATGAAAATGTTTAAATGATTCCCAAATTTTTTTCAGCATGTTCCCGACGTGCTACGAGCATGCAAATTGGCACACAAGAGCACACGATAGTCTTCTACAACCTGTTAGTTAAATTAGATTCCTATATTATGTGGCTTTAGAGATATGAATTTATATTTGTGAAACACATTAAAGAATTTGCCGCTAAAATGAAAATGTTTAAATAATTCCCCTATTTTTTCAGCATGTTCCCGACAAGCTATGAGCATGCAAATTGGCACACAAGAGTGCACGATCATCCTCTACAACCTGTTAGTTAAGTCAGATTCCTAGCTTATGTGGTTTTAGAGATATTAATTTATATTTGTGGAACTTATTAAATACTTTGCTGGCAAAATGAAGATGTTTAATGGTTCCCCGATTTGTTTCAGCATGTTCCCGACGCGCTACGAGCAATCAAATTTGCACGTTCGAGTGCACGATCATCTTCTACAACTTGAAAGTTAAATGAGATTCCTAGCTCATGTGGTTCTAGAGATATGAATTTATGTTTGTGGAACACATTAAAGATTTTGCTGACAAAATGAAAATGTTGAAATGTTTCCCCGATTTTTTGCAGCATGTTCCCGACGCGCTACGAGCATGCAAATTGGCACGCACGACATAGAGGCAGAGAGGCAGATAGAGGCAGAGAGGCAGATAGAGGCAGAGATCCAGATAGAGGCAGAGACAGAGGCAGGGACAGATAGAGACAGGGACAGATAGAGGCAGAAACAGGGACAGACTGACAGATAGAAGCAAAGACAGAGGTAGAGACAGACAGCGATAAAGACAGAGAGAGAGAGACAGAGAGAGAGGCAGGGACAGATAGAGGCAGAGATAGATAGAGGGAGAGACAGCGATAGAGACAGACAGAGAGAGAGACAGAAACAGGGACAGACAGAGACAGGGACAGACTGCCAGATAGAGGCAGAGACAGGGACAGACAGATAGAGGCAGAGACAGACAGAGACCGAGAAAGACCAAGAGGGAGAGAGACGGAGAGGGAGACAGAGGGCGACAGAGACAGGGACAGGTAGAGACAGAGACAGATAGAGGAAGAGACAGGGACAGACAGATAGAGGCAGAGACAGACAGAGGCAGAGAGCCAGGGAGACGGAGAGGGAGATGGAGGGAGAGAGAGGGAGAGAGAGGGAGGGAGAGAGAGGGAGGCAGAGGGAGACATAGGGAGGGAGTCAGGGGGAGACAGAGGGAGACAGACAGAGGGAGCTGGAGGGAGACAGATGGAAGGAGACAGAGGGAGGGAGACAGACAAAGGGAGACAGACAGGGAGGGAGACAGGGTGACAGAGGGGGGAGACAGAGGGAGGGAGCCAGAGAGAGAGGGGAGAGAGAGAGAGACAGAGAGGGAGACATAGGGGAGACAGAGAGGGAGACTGAGAGAGGGGAGACAGATAGAGGGAAAGGGAGACAGACAAAGGGGGACAGACAGGGAGGGAGACAGGGTGACAGAGGGGGGATACAGAGGGAGGGAGCCAGAGAGAAAGGGGAGAGAGAGAGAGACAGAGAGGGAGACATAGGGGAGACAGAGAGGGAGACTGAGAGAGGGGAGACAGATAGAGGGAGACAGAGGCAGACAGAGGGAAAGGGAGACAGCGGGAGGGAGACATAGGGAGACAGACAGAGGGAGACAGAGAGAGGGGGAGACAGAGAGAGACAGAGAGAGGGAGACAGAGAGAGGTGAGATAGATGGAGACAGATAGAGGGAGACAGACAGAGGGAGGCTGACAGAGGGAGGGAGGGTGACAGAGGGAGACAGACGGAAAGAGACATAGGGAGGGAGACAGAGACGGAGAGAGACAGAGATGGAGGGAGAGAGAGAGAGGGAGACGAAGGGAGGAAGATAGAGGGAGAGAGGGAGGGAGACAGAGAGAAGGAGGGAGACAGAAGGAGGGAGACAGAGAGAGGGAGGGAGACGAAGAGAGAGAGAGAGAGAGGGATGGAGACAGAAAGAGGGCGAGAGATGGAGACAGAGAGAGAGAGATGTGTGTAGGTCGGGTCGTGTATGCCGGGTCTGTTGGCTCAGTGGACGAATGCATCCGCTGCAGGGGCCTAACTTCAACCTCATGGACAAGTATTTTTTTACCCATCTAGTACCACCCCCCTCCCCTACTGACCCCGCCCCCACCGGTGCGGCCCTTGGCCACAAACCACACTGTAAATTTGGCCCCTAAGAGAAAGTTGGTGAGTACCCATGTTCTAGAGATATGAATTTATTTTCGAGGAGAACATTAAAGACTTTGCTGCCAAACATAAAATGTTTAAACATTTCCTTGATTCTTTTTAGCATGTTCCCAATGTGCTACAAGCATGATAATTTGCACACGAAAGCACACAAACCTCCTCTACGAAATGAACGTTTTTGCTGCCACAATGAACATTTTTAAATGTTTCCCTGATTTTTTGCAGCATGCTCCCGACGCGCTACGAGCATGCAAATTGGCACGAGCGCACGCTCCTCTTCTACAACTTGAGAGTTAAATGAGATTTCTAGCTCATGTGGTTCTAGAGATATGAATTTATGTTTGTGGAACACATTAAAGATTTTGCTGCCAAAATGAAAATGTTTAAATGTTTCCCCGATTTTTTGCAACATGTTCCTGACGTGCTATGAGCATGCAAAGTGGCACACACAAGCACACCTTCCTCCTCTACAACCTGAAAGTTAAATCAGATTCCTAGCTCATGTGGTTCTAGGGATATGAATTTATATTTGTGGAACACATTAAAGATTTTGCTGCCAAAACGAAAATGTTTAAATATTTCCCCGATTTTTTGCAGCATGCTCCCGACACGCTACGACCATGTCAATTGCCACTAGTGCACGATCCTCTTCTAAAACTTGAAAGTTAAATGAGATTCCTAGATCATGTGGTTCTAGAGATCTGAATTTATGTTTGTGGAACACATTAAAGAATTTGCTGCTAAAATGAAAATGTTTAAATGATTTCCCGATTTTTTTCAGCATGTTCCCGACAAGCTACGGGCATGCAAATCGGCACGCATGATCATCTTCTACAACCTGAAAGTTAAATTAGATTCCTAACTTATGTGGTTCTAGAGATATGAATTTATATTTGTGAAACACATTAAAGAATTTGCTGCTAAAATGAAAATGTTTAAATGATTCCCTGATTTTTTTCAGCATGTTCCCGACGCGCTACGAGCATGCAAATTGGTACGCACGATCATCTTCTACAACCTGAAAGTTAAATGAGATTCCTAACTTATGTGGTTCTAGAGAGATGAATTTATATTTGTGAAACACATTAAAGAATTTGCTTCTAAAATGAAAATATTTAAATAATTCCCGATTTTTTTCAGCATGTTCCCAACATACTACGAGCATGCAAATCGGCACGAGCACACGATCCTCTTCTACAACTTGAAAGTTAAATGAGATTCCTAGGTCATGGGGTTCTAGAGATATGAATTTATGTTTGTGGAACACATTAAAGATTTTGCTGCCAAAATGAAAATTATTAAATGTTTCCCGATTTTTTGCAGCATGTTCCTGATGTGGTACAAGCATGCAAATGGGCACACACAAGCACATGATCCTCCTCTAGAACCTGAATGTTAAATGAGATTCCTAGCTCATGTGGTTTTAGAGATATTAATTTATATTTATGGAACACATTAAATAATTTGCTGCCAAAATGAAAATGTTTAAATGGTTCCCCGATTTTTTTCAGCATGTTCCCGATGCGGTACGAGCATGCATGTGAGCACACACAAGCGCACATTCCTCCTCTACAACCTAAAAATTAAATTAGATTCGTAGCTCATGTGGTTCTGGAGATATGAATTTATATTTATTGAACACATTAAATAATTTGCTGCCAAAATGAAAATGTTTAAATGTTTCCCCTATTTTTTGCAGCATGCCCCCGACGCGCTACGAGCATGCAAATTGGCACGAGCGCATGATCCTCTTCTACAACTTGAAAGTTAAATGCGATTCCTAGCTCATGTGGTTCTAGAGATATGAATTTATGTTTGTGGAACACATTAAAGATTTTGCTGCCAAAACGAAAATGTTTAAATATTTCCCCGATTTTTTGCAGCATGCTCCAGACACGTTACGAGCATGTAAATTGCCACTAGTGCACGATCTTCTTCTACAACTTGAAAGTTAAATGAGATTCCTAGCTCATGTGGTTCTAGAGATATGAATTTATATTTGTGAAACACAAATTCTGAATTTGCTGCTAAAATGAAAATGTTTAAATGATTTCCCGATTTCTTTCAGCATGTTCCCGACAAGCTACGAGCATGCAAATTGGCACGCACGATCATCTTCTACTACCTGAAAGTTAAATTAGATTCCTAACTTATGTGGTTCTAAAGATATGAATTTATATTTGTGAAACACATTGTTGCTGCCAAAATGAAACTGTTTAAATAGTTCCCCGATTTTTTTCAACATGTTCCCGATGCGCTATGAGCATGTAAAGTGGCACACAAGAGCGCACGATCATCCTCTACAACCTGTTACTTAAATTAGATTCCTAGCTTATGTGGTTTTAGAGATATTAATTTATATTTGTGGAACACATTAAATACTTTGCTGCAAAAATGAAAATGTTTGAATGATTCCCCAAATCCTTTCTGCATGTTCCTGATGTGCTACAAGCATGCAAATTGGTACACACGAGCGCACGGTCATCCCCTACAACCTGTTTGTTAAATGAGATTCCTAGCTCATGGGGTTCTAGAGATATGAATTTATGTTTGTGGAACACATTAAAGAATTTGCTGCTAAAATGAAAATGTTTAAATGATTTCCCGATTTTTTTCAGCATGTTCCCGACAAGCTACGGGCATGCAAATCGGCACGCATGATCATCTTCTACAACCTGAAAGTTAACTTAGATTCCTAACCTATGTGGTTCTCTATATATGAATTTATATTTGTGAAACACATTAAAGAATTTGCTGCTAAAATGAAAATGTTTAAATGATTCCCCGATTTTTTTCAGCATGTTCCCGACACGCTACGAGAATGCAAATTGGCACACAAGAGCGCATGATGCTCCTCTAGAACTTGAACATTAAATGAGATTCCTAGCTCATGTGGTTTTAGAGATATTAATTTATATTTGTGAAACACATTAAATAATTTGCTGCCAAAATGAAAATGTTTAAATGGTTCCCCGATTTTTTTCAGCATGTTCCCGATGCGCTACGAGCATGCAAATTGGTACGCACGATCATCTTCTACAACCTGAAAGTTAAATGAGATTCCTAACTTATGTGGTTCTAGAGATATGAATTTATATTTGTGAAACACATTAAAGAATTTGCTTCTAAAATGAAAATGTTTAAATGATTCCCGATTTTTTTCAGCATGTTCCCGACGTACTACGAGCATGCAAATCGGCACGAGCGCACGATCCTCTTCTACAACTTGAAAGTTAAATGAGATTCCTAGGTCATGGGGTTCTAGAGATATGAATTTATGTTTGTGGAACACATTAAAGATTTTGCTGCCAAAATGAAAATTATTAAATGTTTCTCGATTTTTTGCAGCCTGTTCCCGATGTTGTACGAGCATGCAAATGGGCACACACAAGCGCACGTTCCTCCTCTACAACCTAAAAATTAAATTAGCTTCGTAGCTCATGTGGTTCTGGAGATATGAATTTATATTTGTGGAACACATTAAAGATTTTGCTGCCAAAATGACAATGTTTAAATGATTTCCCGATTTTTTGAATGAAAATTGGCACACAAGAGCGCATGATCCTCCTCTAGAACTTGAACATTAAATGAGATTCCTAGCTCATGTGGTTTTAGAGATATTAATTTATATTTATGGAACACATTAAATATTTTGCTGCCAAAATGAAAATGTTTAAATGGTTCCCTGATTTTTTTCAGCATGTTCCCGACATGGTACGAGCATGCACGTGGGCACACACAAGCGCATGTTCCTCCTCTACAACCTAAAAATTAAATTAGATTCGTAGCTCATGTGGTTCTGGAGATATGAATTTATATTTGTGGAACACATTAAAGATTTTGCTGCCAAAATGACAATGTTTAAATGATTTCCCGATTTTTTGAATGAAAATTGGCACACAAGAGCGCATGATCCTCCTCTAGAACTTGAACATTAAATGAGATTCCTAGCTCATGTGGTTTTAGAGATATTAATTTATATTTATGGAACACATTAAATATTTTGCTGCCAAAATGAAAATGTTTAAATGGTTCCCTGATTTTTTTCAGCATGTTCCCGACATGGTACGAGCATGCACGTGGGCACACACAAGCGCATGTTCCTCCTCTACAACCTAAAAATTAAATTAGATTCGTAGCTCAAGTGGTTCTGGAGATATGAATTTATATTTGTAGAACACATTAAAGATTTTGCTGCCAAAATGAAAATGTTTAAATGTTTCCCCTATTTTTTGCAGCATGCTCCCGACGCGCTGTGAGCATGCAAATTTGCACGAGCGCATGATCCTCTTCTACAACTTGAAAGTTAAATGCGATTCCTAGCTCATGTGGTTCTAGAGATATGAATTTATGTTTGTGGAACACATTAAAGATTTTGCTGCCAAAATGAAAATGTTTAAATGATTCCCCAATTTTTTGCAGCATGTTCCTGATGTGCTATGAGCATGCAAATTGGCACATGCAAGCGCACCTTCCTCCTCTACAACCTGAAAGTTAAATCAGATTCCTAGCTCATGTGGTACTAGAGATATGAATTTATATTTGTGGAATACATTAAAGATTATGCTGCCAAAATGAAAATTTTAAATATTTCCCCGATTTTTTGCAGCATGCTCCCAACACAACGACGAGCATGCACATTGGCACAAGCGCACAATCCTCTTCTACAACTTGAAAGTTAAATGAGATTCCTAGCTCATGTGGTTCTAGAGATATGAATTTATGTTTGTGGAACACATTAAAGGTTTTGCTGCCAAAATGAAAATGTTTAAATATTTCCCCGATGTTTTGCAGCATGCTCCTGACACGCTATGATCATGTAAATTGCCACTAGCGCACGATCCTCTTCTACAACTTGAAAGTGAAATGAGAATCCTAGCTCATGTGGTTCTAGAGATATGATTTTATGTTTGTGGAACACATTAAAGATTTTGCTGCCAAAACGAAAATGTTTAAATATTTCCCCAATTTTTTGCAGCATGCTCCCGACATGCTACGAGCATGTAAATTGCCACTAGTGCACGATCCTCTTCTACAACTTGAAAGTTAAATGAGATTCCTAGCTCATGTGGTTCTAGAGATATGAATTTATATTTGTGAAACACAAATTCTGAATTTGCTGCTAAAATGAAAATGTTTAAATGATTTCCCGATTTTTTTCAGCATGTTCCCGAAAAGCTACGAGCATGCAAATTGGCATGCACGATCATCTTCTACAACCTGAAAGTTAAATTAGATTCCTAATTTATGTGGTTCTAGAGATATGAATTTATATTTGTGAAACACATTAAAGAATTTGCTGCTAAAATGAAAATGTTTAAAGGTTTCCCCGATTTTTTCAGCATGTTTCCGACATGCTACGAGCATGCAAATTAGCACGCACGATCATCTTCTACAACCTGAAAGTTAAATTAGATTCCTAGATTATGTGGTTTTAGAGATATTAATTTATATTTGTGGAACACATTGTTGCTGCCAAAATGAAAATGTTTAAATGGTTCCCCGATTTTTTTCAACATGTTCCCGATGCGCTACGAGCATGCAAAGTGGCACACAAGAGCGCACGATCATCCTCTACAACCTGTTACTTAAATTAGATTCCTAGCTTATGTGGTTTTAGAGATATTAATTTATATTTGTGGAACACATTAAATACTTTGCTGCCAAAATGAAAATGTTTGAATGATTCCCCAAATTCTTTCTGCATGTTCCCGATGTGCTACAAGCATGCAAATTGGTACACATGAGTGCACGATCATCCTCTACAACCTGTTTGTTAATTGAGATTCCTAACTTATGTGGTTCTAGAGATATGAATTTATATTTGTGAAACACATTAAAGAATTTGCATCTAAAATGAAAATGTTTAAATGATTCCCCGATTTTTTTCAGCATGTTCCCGACGTACTACGAGCATGCAAATCGGCACGAGCGCACGATCCTCTTCTACAACTTGAAAGTTAAATTAGATTCGTAGCTCATGTGGTTCTGGAGATATGAATTTATATTTGTGGAACACATTAAAGATTTTGCTGCCAAAATGAAAATGTTTAAATGTTTCCCCTATTTTTTGCAGCATGCTCCCGACGCGCTACGAGCATGCAAATTGGCACGAGCGCATGATCCTCTTTTACAACTTGTAAGTTAAATGCAATTCCTAGCTCATGTGGTTCTAGAGATATGAATTTATGTTTGTGGAACACATTAAAGATTTTGATGCCAAAATGAAAATATTTAAATGATTCCCCGATTTTTTGCAGCATGTTCCTGACAAGCTATGAGCATGCAAATTGGCACATACAAGCGCACCTTCCTCCTCTACAACCTGAAAGTTAAATCAGATTCCTAGCTCATGGGGTTCTAGAGATATGAATTTATATTTGTGGAACACATTAAAGATTATGCTGCCAAAATAAAAAATTTAAATATTTCCCCGATTTTTTGCAGCATGCTCCCAACACGCTACGAGCATGCACATTGGCACGAGCGCACAATCCTCTTCTACAACTTGAAAGTTAAATGAGATTCCTAGCTCATGTGGTTCTAGAGATATGAATTTATGTTTGTGGAACACATTAAAGGTTTTGCTGCCAAAATGAAAATGTTTAAATATTTCCCCGATGTTTTGCAGCATGCTCCTGACACGCTATCATCATGTAAATTGCCTCTAGCGCACGATCCTCTTCTACAACTTGAAAGTTAAATGAGAATCCTAGCTCATGTGGTTCTAGAGATATGAATTTACGTTTGTGGAACACATTAAAGATTTTGCTGCCAAAACGAAAATGTTTAAATGTTTCCCCGATTTTTTGCAGCATGCTCCCGACACGCTACGAGCATGTAAATTTCCACTAGTGCACGATCCTCTTCTACAACTTGAAAGTTAAATAAGATTCCTAGCTCATGTGGTTCTAGAGATATGAATTTATATTTGTGAAACACAAATTCTGAATTTGCTGCTAAAATGAAAATGTTTAAATGATTTCCCGATTTTTTTCAGCATGTTCCCGACAAGCTACGAGCATGCAAATTGGCACGCACGATCATCTTCTACTACCTGAAAGTTAAATTAGATTCCTAACTTATGTGGTTCTAAAGATATGAATTTATATTTGTGAAACACATTGTTGCTGCCAAAATGAAACTGTTTAAATAGTTCCCCGATTTTTTTCAACATGTTCCCGATGCGCTATGAGCATGTAAAGTGGCACACAAGAGCGCACGATCATCCTCTACAACCTGTTACTTAAATTAGATTCCTAGCTTATGTGGTTTTAGAGATATTAATTTATATTTGTGGAACACATTAAATACTTTCCTGCAAAAATGAAAATGTTTGAATGATTCCCCAAATCCTTTCTGCATGTTCCTGATGTGCTACAAGCATGCAAATTGGTACACACGAGCGCACGGTCATCCCCTACAACCTGTTTGTTAAATGAGATTCCTAGCTCATGGGGTTCTAGAGATATGAATTTATGTTTGTGGAACACATTAAAGAATTTGCTGCTAAAATGAAAATGTTTAAATGATTTCCGGATTTTTTTCAGCATGTTCCCGACAAGCTACGGGCATGCAAATCGGCACGCATGATCATCTTCTACAACCTGAAAGTTAACTTAGATTCCTAACCTATGTGGTTCTATATATATGAATTTATATTTGTGAAACACATTAAAGAATTTGCTGCTAAAATGAAAATGTTTAAATGATTCCCCGATTTTTTTCAGCATGTTCCCGACACGCTACGAGAATGCAAATTGGCACACAAGAGCGCATGATGCTCCTCTAGAACTTGAACATTAAATGAGATTCCTAGCTCATGTGGTTTTAGAGATATTAATTTATATTTGTGAAACACATTAAATAATTTGCTGCCAAAATGAAAATGTTTAAATGGTTCCCCGATTTTTTTCAGCATGTTCCCGATGCACTACGAGCATGCAAATTGGTACGCATGATCATCTTCTACAACCTGAAAGTTAAATGAGATTCCTAACTTATGTGGTTCTAGAGATATGAATTTATATTTGTGAAACACATTAAAGAATTTGCTTCTAAAATGAAAATGTTTAAATGATTCCCGATTTTTTTCAGCATTTTCCCGATGTACTACGAGCATGCAAATCGGCACGAGCGCACGATCATCTTCTACAACTTGAAAGTTAAATGAGATTCCTAGGTCATGGGGTTCTAGAGATATGAATTTATGTTTGTGGAACACATTAAAGATTTTGCTGCCAAAATGAAAATTATTAAATGTTTCTCGATTTTTTGCAGCATGTTCCCGATGTTGTACGAGCATGCAAATGGGCACACACAAGCGCACGTTCCTCCTCTACAACCTAAAAATTAAATTAGATTCGTAGCTCATGTGGTTCTGGAGATATGAATTTATATTTGTGGAACACATTAAAGATTTTGCTGCCAAAATGACAATGTTTAAATGATTTCCCGATTTTTTGAATGAAAATTGGCACACAAGAGCGCATGATCCTCCTCTAGAACTTGAACATTAAATGAGATTCCTAGCTCATGTGGTTTTAGAGATATTAATTTATATTTATGGAACACATTAAATATTTTGCTGCCAAAATGAAAATGTTTAAATGGTTCCCTGATTTTTTTCAGCATGTTCCCGACATGGTACGAGCATGCACGTGGGCACACACAAGCGCATGTTCCTCCTCTACAACCTAAAAATTAAATTAGATTCGTAGCTCATGTGGTTCTGGAGATATGAATTTATATTTGTGGAACACATTAAAGATTTTGCTGCCAAAATGAAAATGTTTAAATGTTTCCCCTATTTTTTGCAGCATGCTCCCGACGCGCTCTGAGCATGCAAATTTGCACGAGCGCATGATCCTCTTCTACAACTTGAAAGTTAAATGCGATTCCTAGCTCATGTGGTTCTAGAGATATGAATTTATGTTTGTGGAACACATTAAAGATTTTGCTGCCAAAATGAAAATGTTTAAATGATTCCCCAATTTTTTGCAGCATGTTCCTGATGTGCTATGAGCATGCAAATTGGCACATGCAAGCGCACCTTCCTCCTCTACAACCTGGAAGTTAAATCAGATTCCTAGCTCATGTGGTACTAGAGATATGAATTTATATTTGTGGAATACATTAAAGATTATGCTGCCAAAATGAAAATTTTAAATATTTCCCCGATTTTTTGCAGCATGCTCCCAACACGCTACGAGCATGCACATTGGCACAAGCGCACAATCCTCTTCTACAACTTGAAAGTTAAATGAGATTCCTAGCTCATGTGGTTCTAGAGATATGAATTTATGTTTGTGGAACACATTAAAGGTTTTGCTGCCAAAATGAAAATGTTTAAATATTTCCCCGATGTTTTGCAGCATGCTCCTGACACGCTATGATCATGTAAATTGCCACTAGCGCACGATCCTCTTCTACAACTTGAAAGTGAAATGAGAATCCTAGCTCATGTGGTTCTAGAGATATGATTTTATGTTTGTGGAACACATTAAAGATTTTGCTGCCAAAACGAAAATGTTTAAATATTTCCCCGATTTTTTGCAGCATGCTCCCGACATGCTACGAGCATGTAAATTGCCACTAGTGCACGATCCTCTTCTACAACTTGAAAGTTAAATGAGATTCCTAGCTCATGTGGTTCTAGAGATATGAATTTATATTTGTGAAACACAAATTCTGAATTTGCTGCTAAAATGAAAATGTTTAAATGATTTCCCAATTTTTTTCAGCATGTTCCCGAAAAGCTACGAGCATGCAAATTGGCATGCACGATCATCTTCTACAACCTGAAAGTTAAATTAGATTCCTAATTTATGTGGTTCTAGAGATATGAATTTATATTTGTGAAACACATTAAAGAATTTGCTGCTAAAATGAAAATGTTTAAAGGTTTCCCCGATTTTTTCAGCATGTTTCCGACATGCTACGAGCATGCAAATTAGCACGCACGATCATCTTCTACAACCTGAAAGTTAAATTAGATTCCTAGATTATGTGGTTTTAGAGATATTAATTTAT
The DNA here is from genome assembly GCF_964204655.1 of Triturus cristatus. Classification (NCBI taxonomy): domain Eukaryota; kingdom Metazoa; phylum Chordata; class Amphibia; order Caudata; family Salamandridae; genus Triturus; species Triturus cristatus. Next base: position 45,314,518 of record NC_140583.1, on the reverse strand, counting down.
ATTTGTGGAACACATTGTTGCTGCCAAAATGAAAATGTTTAAATGGTTCCCCGATTTTTTTCAACATGTTCCCGATGCGCTACGAGCATGCAAAGTGGCACACAAGAGCGCACGATCATCCTCTACAACCTGTTACTTAAATTAGATTCCTAGCTTATGTGGTTTTAGAGATATTAATTTATATTTGTGGAACACATTAAATACTTTGCTGCCAAAATGAAAATGTTTGAATGATTCCCCAAATTCTTTCTGCATGTTCCCGATGTGCTACAAGCATGCAAATTGGTACACATGAGTGCACGATCATCCTCTACAACCTGTTTGTTAATTGAGATTCCTAACTTATGTGGTTCTAGAGATATGAATTTATATTTGTGAAACACATTAAAGAATTTGCATCTAAAATGAAAATGTTTAAATGATTCCCCGATTTTTTTCAGCATGTTCCCGACGTACTACGAGCATGCAAATCGGCACGAGCGCACGATCCTCTTCTACAACTTGAAAGTTAAATTAGATTCGTAGCTCATGTGGTTCTGGAGATATGAATTTATATTTGTGGAACACATTAAAGATTTTGCTGCCAAAATGAAAATGTTTAAATGTTTCCCCTATTTTTTGCAGCATGCTCCCGACGCGCTACGAGCATGCAAATTGGCACGAGCGCATGATCCTCTTTTACAACTTGTAAGTTAAATGCAATTCCTAGCTCATGTGGTTCTAGAGATATGAATTTATGTTTGTGGAACACATTAAAGATTTTGATGCCAAAATGAAAATATTTAAATGATTCCCCGATTTTTTGCAGCATGTTCCTGACAAGCTATGAGCATGCAAATTGGCACATACAAGCGCACCTTCCTCCTCTACAACCTGAAAGTTAAATCAGATTCCTAGCTCATGGGGTTCTAGAGATATGAATTTATATTTGTGGAACACATTAAAGATTATGCTGCCAAAATAAAAATTTTAAATATTTCCCCGATTTTTTGCAGCATGCTCCCAACACGCTACGAGCATGCACATTGACACGAGCGCACAATCCTCTTCTACAACTTGAAAGTTAAATGAGATTCCTAGCTCATGTGGTTCTAGAGATATGAATTTATGTTTGTGGAACACATTAAAGGTTTTGCTGCCAAAATGAAAATGTTTAAATATTTCCCCGATGTTTTGCAGCATGCTCCTGACACGCTATCATCATGTAAATTGCCTCTAGCGCATGATCCTCTTCTACAACTTGAAAGTTAAATGAGAATCCTAGCTCATGTGGTTCTAGAGATATGAATTTACGTTTGTGGAACACATTAAAGATTTTGCTGCCAAAATGAAAATGTTTAAATGTTTCCCCGATTTTTTGCAGCATGCTCCCGACACGCTACGAGCATGTAAATTTCCACTAGTGCACGATCCTCTTCTACAACTTGAAAGTTAAATAAGATTCCTAGCTCATGTGGTTTTAGAGATATGAATTTATGTTTGTGGTACACATTAAAGATTTTGCTGCCAAAATGAAAATGTTTAAATATTTCCCTGATTTTTTGCAGCATGTTCCTGATGTGCTACGAGCATGCAAATTGGCACACAAGAGCGCACGATCCTCCTCTACCACTTGAAATTAAATGAGATTCCTAGCTCATGGGGTTCTAGGGATTTGAATTTATATTTGTGAAACACAAATTAAGAATTTGCTGCTAAAATGAAAATGTTTAAATGATTCCCCGATTTTTTTTCAGCATGTTGCCGACAAGCTACGAGCATGCAAATTGGCACGCACGATCATCTTCTACAACCTGAAAGTTAAATGAGATTCCTTACTTATGAGGTTCTAGAGCTAAGAATTTATATTTGTGAAACACATTAAAGAATTTGCTGCTAAAATGAAAATGTTTAAATGATTCCCCGATTTTTTTCAGCATGTTCCCGACGTACTACGAGCATGCAAATCGGCACGAGCACACGATCCTCTTCTACAACTTGAAAGTTAAATGAGATTCCTAGGTGATGGGGTTCTAGAGTTATGAATTTATGTTTGTGGAACACATTAAAGATTTTGCTGCCAAAATAATTGTTTTTAAATGATTCCACGATTTTTTGCAGCATGTTCCCTTCCAGGTATGAGCATGCAAATGGGCACACACAAGCGCACGTTCCTCCTCTACAACCTGAAAATTAAATTAGATTCGTAGCTCATGTGGTTCTGGAGATATGAATTTATATTTGTGGAACACATTAAAGATTTTGCTGCCAAAATAAAAATGTTTAAATGTTTCCCCTATTTTTTGCAGCTTGCTCCCGACGCGCTACGAGCATGCAAATTGGCAGGAGCGCACGATTCTCTTCTACAACTTGAAAGTTAAATGAGATTCCTAGCTCATGTGGTTCTAGAGATATGAATTTATGTTTGTGGAACACATTAAAGATTTGGCTGCCAAAATGAAAATGTTTAAATGTTTCCCCGATTTTTTGCAGCATGTTCCCAACGCGCTACAATCATGCAAATTGGCACAAGCGCACGATCCACTTCTATAACTTGAAAGTTAAATGAGATTCCTAGCTCATGTGGTTCTAGAGATATGAATTTATATTCGTGAAACACATTAAAGAATTTGCTGCTAAAATGAAAATGTTTAAATGTTTCCCCGATTTTTTTCAGCATGTTCCTGATGCGCTACATGGATGCAATTTGGCACACAAGAGCGCACTCTCTGCTTCTATAACTTGAAAGTTAAATGAGATTCCTAGCTCATGGGGTTCTAGGGATATGAATTTATCTTTGTGAAACACAAATTAAAAATTTGCTGCTAAAATGAAAATGTTTAAATGATTCCCCGATTTTTTTTCAGCATGTTCCCGACAAGCTACGAGCATGCAAATTGGCACGCACGATCATCTTCTACAACCTGAAAGTTAAATTAGATTCCTAACTTATGTGGTTCTAGAGATATGAATTTATATTTGTGAAACACATTAAAGATTTTGCTGCCAAAATGAAAATGTTTAAATGTTTCCCTGATTTTTTGCAGCATGTTCCTGATTTGCTATGAGCATGCAAATTGGCACGCACAAACACAGGATCATCTTCTACAACCTGAAAGTTAAATTAGATTCCTACCTGATGTGGTTCTGGAGATACGAATTTATATCTGTGGAACACTTTAAAGATTTTGCTGCCAAAATGAAAATGTTTAAATGTTTCCCCGATTTTTTGCAGCATGCTCCTGACACGCTACGAGCATGCAAATTGGTACGAGCGCACGATCCTCCTAGCTCATGGGGTTCTAGAGATATGAATTTATGTTTGTGGCACACATTAAAGATTTTGCTGCCAAAATGAAAATGTTTAAATATTTCCCTGATTTTTTTCAGCATGTTCCCGACACGCTACGAGAATGCAAATTGGCACACAAGAGCGCATGATCCTCTTCTAGAACTTGAACTTAAATGATATTCCTAGCTCATGTGGTTTTAGAGATATTATTTATATTTATGGAACACATTAAAGATTTTGCTGCCAAAATGAAAATGTTTAAATATTTCCCCGATTTTTTGCAGCATGTTCCTGATGTGCTACGAGCATGCAAATTGGCACACAAGAGCGCACGATCCTCCTCTACCACTTGAAATTAAATGAGATTCCTAGCTCATGGGGTTCTAGGGATTTGAATTTATATTTGTGAAACACAAATTAAGAATTTGCTGTTAAAATGAAAATGTTTAAATGATTCCCAGATTTTTTTCAGCATGTTCCCGACGTACTACGAGCATGCAAATCGGCACGAGCACACGATCCTCTTCTACAACTTGAAAGTTAAATAAGATTCCTAGCTCATGTGGTTCTAGAGATATGAATTTTTGTTTGTGGTACACATTAAAGATTTTGCTGCCAAAATGAAAACGTTTAAATATTTCCCCGATTTATTGCAGCATGTTCCTGATGTGCTACGAGCATGCAAATTGGCACACAAAAAGCACAGGATCCTCCTCTACAACTTGAAATTAAATGAGATTCCTAACTCATGGGGTTCTAGGGGTATGAATTTATATTTGTGAAACACAAATTAAGAATTTGCTGCTAAAATGAAAATGTTTAAATGATTCCCCGATTTTTTTTCAGCATGTTGCCAACAAGCTACGAGCATGCAAATTGGCACGCACGATCATCTTCTACAACCTGAAAGTTAAATGAGATTCCTTACTTATGTGGTTCTAGAGATATGAATTTATATTTGTGAAACACATTAAAGAATTTGTTGCTAAAATGAAAATGTTTAAATGATTCCCCGATTTTTTTCAGCATGTTCCCGACGTACTACGAGCATGCAAATCGGCACGAGAACACGATCCTCTTCTACAACTTGAAAGTTAAATGAGATTCCTAGGTGATGGGGTTCTAGAGATATGAATTTATGTTTGTGGAACACGTTATAGATTTTGCTGTCAAAATGAAAATGATTCCCTGATTTCTTACAGCTTGTTCCCGACGTTCTACGAGCATGCAAATTGGCACACACGAACGCACGATCCTCTTCTACAACCTGAATGTTAAATTAGATTCCTAGATCATGTGGTTCGAGAGATATGAATTTATATTTGTGAAACACATTAAAGAATTTGCTGCTAAAATGAAAATGTTTAAATGATTCCCTGTTTTGTTTCAGCATGTTCCTGATTCGCTATGAGCATGCAAATTAGCACGCAAGAGCGCACAACAATCTTCTACAAACTGAAAGTTAAATTAGATTCCTAACTTATGTGGTTCCAGAGATATGAATTTATATTTTTGAAACACATTAAAGATTTTGCTGCCAAAATGAAAAAGTTTAAATGATTCCCTGATTTTTTGCAGCATGTTCCTGATTCGTTACGAGCATGCAAATTTGCACACAAGAGCGCAGGATCATCTTCCACAACCTGAAAGTTAAATTAGATTCCTACCTCATGTGGTTCTGGAGATACGAATTTATATCTGTGGAACACATTAAAGATTTTTCTGCCAAAATGAAAATGTTTAAATGATTCCCCGATTTTTTTCAGCATGTTCCCGATGTACTACGAGCATGCAAATTGGCATGAGCACACGATCCTCTTCTACAACTTGAAAGTTAAATGTGATTCCTAGGTGATGGGGTTCTAGAGATATGAATTTATGTTTGTGGAACACATTAAAGATTTTGCTGCCAAAATTAAAATTTTTAAATGATTCCCCGATTTTTTGCAGCATGTTACTGACCAGGTATGAGCAAGCAAATGGGCACACACAAGCGCATGTTCCTCCTCTACAACCTGAAAATTAAATTAGATTCGTAGCTCATGTGGTTCTGGAGATATGAATTTATATTTGTGAAACACATTAGAGATTTTGCTGCCAAAATGAAAATGTTTAAATGTTTCCCCTATTTTTTGCAGCATGCTCCCGATGCGCTACGAGCATGCAAATTGGCAGGAGCGCACGATTCTCTTCTACAACTTGAAAGTTAAATGAGATTCCTAGCTCATGTGGTTCTAGAGATATGAATTTATGTTTGTGGAACACATTAAAGATTTGGCTGCCAAAATGAAAATGTTTAAATGTTTCCCCGATTTTTTGCAGCATGTTCCCGACGCGCTACATTCATGCAAATTGGCACAAGCGCACGATCCACTTCTATAACTTGAAAGTTAAATGAGATTCCTAGATCATGTGGTTCTAGAGATATGAATTTATATTCGTGAACCACATTAAAGAATTTGCTGCTAAAATGAAAATGTTTAAATGTTTCCACGATTTTTTTCAGCATGTTCCTGATGCACTACATGCATTCAATTTGGCACACAAGAGCGCACTCTCCGCCTCTATAACTTGTCAGTTAAATGAGATTCCTAGCTCATGGGGTTCTAGGGATATGAATTTATGTTTGTGGAACACATTAAAGATTTTGCTGTCAAAATGAAAATGATTCCCTGATTTCTTACAGCTTGTTCCCGACGTGCTACGAGCATGCAAATTGGCACACACGAACGCACGATCCTCTTCTACAACTTGAAAGTTAAATGGGATTCCTAGCTCATGGGGTTCTAGAGATATGAATTTATGTTTGTGGAACACATTAAAGAGTTTGCTGTCAAAATGAAAATGTTTTCCTGATTTCTTACAGCATGTTGCCGATGCGCTACGAGCATGCAAATTGGCACACCCGAGCGCACAATCCTCTTCTACAACCTGAAACTTAAATTAGATTCCTACCTCATGTGGTTCTGGAGATACGAATTTATATCTGTGGAACACATTAAAGATTTTGCTGCTAAAATGAAAATGTTTAAATGTTTCCCCGATTTTTTGCAGCATGCTCCCGACACGCTACGAGCATGTAAATTTCCACTAGCGCACAATCCTCTTCTACAACTTGAAAGTTAAATAAGATTCCTACCTCATGTGGTTCTGGAGATACGAATTTATATCTGTGGAACACATTAAAGATTTTGCTGCCAAAATGAAAATGTTTAAATGTTTCCCCGATTTTTTGCAGCATGCTCCCGACACGCTACGAGCATGCAAATTGGCACAAGCGCACGATCCTCTTCTACAACTTGAAAGTTAAATGAGATTCCTAGCTCATGGGGTTCTAGAGATATGAATTTATGTTTGTGGAACACATTAAAGAGTTTGCTGTCAAAATGAAAATGTTTTCCTGATTTTTTGCAGCATGCTCCCGACACGCTACGAGCATGAAAATTGGCACGAGCGCACGATCCTGTTCTACAACTTGAAAGTTAAATGAGATTCCTAGCTCATGGGGTTCTAGAGATATGAATTTATGTTTGTGGAACACATTAAAGATTTTACTGCCAAAATGAAAATGTTTAAATGTTCCCCGATTTTTTGCAGCATGCTCCCGACACGCTACGAGCATGTAAATTTCCACTAGCGCACAATCCTCCTCTACAACTTGAAATTAAATGAGATTCCTAACTCATGGGGTTCTAGGGATATGAATTTATATTTGTGAAACACAAATTAAGATTTTGCTGCCAAAATAAAAATGTTTAAATGTTTCCCCGATTTTTTGCAGCATGTTTCTCATGTGCTATGAGCATGCAAATTAGCACACACAAGTGCAACTTCCTCTTCTACAACCTGAAAGTTAAATCAGATTCCTAGCTCATGTGGCTCTAGAGATATGAATTTATGTTTGTGGAACACATTAAAGATTTTGCTGCCAAAACGAAAATGTTTAAATATTTCCCCGATTTTTTGCAGCATGCTCCCGACACGCTATGAGCATGTAAATTGCCACTAGTGCACGATCCTCTTCTACAACTTGAAAGTTAAATGAGATTCCTAGCTCATGTGGTTCTAGAGATATGAATTTATGTTTGTGGAACACATTAAAGATTTGGCTGCCAAAATGAAAATGTTTAAATGTTTCCCCGATTTTTTGCAGCATGTTCCCGACGCGCTACGTTCATGCAAATTGGCACAAGCGCACGATCCACTTCTATAACTTGAAAGTTAAATGAGATTCCTAGATCATGTGGTTCTAGAGATATGAATTTATATTCGTGAACCACATTAAAGAATTTGCTGCTAAAATGAAAATGTTTAAATGTTTCCACGATTTTTTTCAGCATGTTCCTGATGCACTACATGCATTCAATTTGGCACACAAGAGCGCACTCTCCTCCTCTATAACTTGTCAGTTAAATGAGATTCCTAGCTCATGGGGTTCTAGGGATATGAATTTATGTTTGTGGAACACATTAAAGATTTTGCTGTCAAAATGAAAATGATTCCCTGATTTCTTACAGCTTGTTCCCGACGTGCTACGAGCATGCAAATTGGCACACACGAACGCACGGTCCTCTTCTACAACTTGAAAGTTAAATGGGATTCCTAGCTCATGGGGTTCTAGAGATATGAATTTATGTTTGTGGAACACATTAAAGAGTTTGCTGTCAAAATGAAAATGTTTTCCTGATTTCTTACAGCATGTTGCCGATGCGCTACGAGCATGCAAATTGGCACACCCGAGCGCACCATCCTCTTCTACAACCTGAAAGTTAAATTAGATTCCTACCTCATGTGGTTCTGGAGATACGAATTTATATCTGTGGAACACATTAAAGATTTTGCTGCTAAAATGAAAATGTTTAAATGTTTCCCCGATTTTTTGCAGCATGCTCCCGACACGCTACGAGCATGTAAATTTCCACTAGCGCACAATCCTCTTCTACAACTTGAAAGTTAAATAAGATTCCTACCTCATGTGGTTCTGGAGATACGAATTTATATCTGTGGAACACATTAAAGATTTTGCTGCCAAAATGAAAATGTTTAAATGTTTCCCCGATTTTTTGCAGCATGCTCCCGACACGCTACGAGCATGCAAATTGGCACGAGCGCACAATCCTCTTCTACAACTTGAAAGTTAAATGAGATTCCTAGCTCATGGGGTTCTAGAGATATGAATTTATGTTTGTGGAACACATTAAAGAGTTTGCTGTCAAAATGAAAATGTTTTCCTGATTTTTTGCAGCATGCTCCCGACACGCTACGAGCATGAAAATTGGCACGAGCGCACGATCCTGTTCTACAACTTGAAAGTTAAATGAGATTCCTAGCTCATGGGGTTCTAGAGATATGAATTTATGTTTGTGGAACACATTAAAGATTTTACTGCCAAAATGAAAATGTTTAAATGTTCCCCGATTTTTTGCAGCATGCTCCCGACACGCTACGAGCATGAAAATTGGCACGAGCGCACGATCCTGTTCTACAACCTGAAAATTAAATTAGATTCCTAGATCATGTGGTTCGAGAGATATGAATTTATATTTGTGAAACACATTAAAGAATTTGCTGCTAAAATGAAAATGTTTAAATGATTCCCTGTTTTGTTTCAGCATGTTCCTGATTCGCTATGAGCATGCAAATTAGCACGCAAGAGCGCACAACAATCTTCTACAAACTGAAAGTTAAATTAGATTCCTACCTCATGTGGTTCTGGAGATACGAATTTATATCTGTGGAACACATTAAAGATTTTTCTGCCAAAATGAAAATGTTTAAATGATTCCCCGATTTTTTTCAGCATGTTCCCGATGTACTACGAGCATGCAAATTGGCATGAGCACACGATCCTCTTCTACAACTTGAAAGTTAAATGTGATTCCTAGGTGATGGGGTTCTAGAGATATGAATTTATGTTTGTGGAACACATTAAAGATTTTGCTGCCAAAATTAAAATTTTTAAATGATTCCCCGATTTTTTGCAGCATGTTACTGACCAGGTATGAGCAAGCAAATGGGCACACACAAGCGCATGTTCCTCCTCTACAACCTGAAAATTAAATTAGATTCGTAGCTCATGTGGTTCTGGAGATATGAATTTATATTTGTGAAACACATTAGAGATTTTGCTGCCAAAATGAAAATGTTTAAATGTTTCCCCTATTTTTTGCAGCATGCTCCCGATGCGCTACGAGCATGTAAATTGCCACTAGTGCACGATCCTCTTCTACAACTTGAAAGTTAAATGAGATTCCTAGCTCATGTGGTTCTAGAGATATGAATTTATGTTTGTGGAACACATTAAAGATTTGGCTGCCAAAATGAAAATGTTTAAATGTTTCCCCGATTTTTTGCAGCATGTTCCCGACGCGCTACGTTCATGCAAATTGGCACAAGCGCACGATCCACTTCTATAACTTGAAAGTTAAATGAGATTCCTAGATCATGTGGTTCTAGAGATATGAATTTATATTCGTGAACCACATTAAAGAATTTGCTGCTAAAATGAAAATGTTTAAATGTTTCCACGATTTTTTTCAGCATGTTCCTGATGCACTACATGCATTCAATTTGGCACACAAGAGCGCACTCTCCTCCTCTATAACTTGTCAGTTAAATGAGATTCCTAGCTCATGGGGTTCTAGGGATATGAATTTATGTTTGTGGAACACATTAAAGATTTTGCTGTCAAAATGAAAATGATTCCCTGATTTCTTACAGCTTGTTCCCGACGTGCTACGAGCATGCAAATTGGCACACACGAACGCACGGTCCTCTTCTACAACTTGAAAGTTAAATGGGATTCCTAGCTCATGGGGTTCTAGAGATATGAATTTATGTTTGTGGAACACATTAAAGAGTTTGCTGTCAAAATGAAAATGTTTTCCTGATTTCTTACAGCATGTTGCCGATGCGCTACGAGCATGCAAATTGGCACACCCGAGCGCACCATCCTCTTCTACAACCTGAAAGTTAAATTAGATTCCTACCTCATGTGGTTCTGGAGATACGAATTTATATCTGTGGAACACATTAAAGATTTTGCTGCTAAAATGAAAATGTTTAAATGTTTCCCCGATTTTTTGCAGCATGCTCCCGACACGCTACGAGCATGTAAATTTCCACTAGCGCACAATCCTCTTCTACAACTTGAAAGTTAAATAAGATTCCTACCTCATGTGGTTCTGGAGATACGAATTTATATCTGTGGAACACATTAAAGATTTTGCTGCCAAAATGAAAATGTTTAAATGTTTCCCCGATTTTTTGCAGCATGCTCCCGACACGCTACGAGCATGCAAATTGGCACGAGCGCACAATCCTCTTCTACAACTTGAAAGTTAAATGAGATTCCTAGCTCATGGGGTTCTAGAGATATGAATTTATGTTTGTGGAACACATTAAAGAGTTTGCTGTCAAAATGAAAATGTTTTCCTGATTTTTTGCAGCATGCTCCCGACACGCTACGAGCATGAAAATTGGCACGAGCGCACGATCCTGTTCTACAACTTGAAAGTTAAATGAGATTCCTAGCTCATGGGGTTCTAGAGATATGAATTTATGTTTGTGGAACACATTAAAGATTTTACTGCCAAAATGAAAATGTTTAAATGTTCCCCGATTTTTTGCAGCATGCTCCCGACACGCTACGAGCATGAAAATTGGCACGAGCGCACGATCCTGTTCTACAACCTGAAAATTAAATTAGATTCCTAGATCATGTGGTTCGAGAGATATGAATTTATATTTGTGAAACACATTAAAGAATTTGCTGCTAAAATGAAAATGTTTAAATGATTCCCTGTTTTGTTTCAGCATGTTCCTGATTCGCTATGAGCATGCAAATTAGCACGCAAGAGCGCACAACAATCTTCTACAAACTGAAAGTTAAATTAGATTCCTACCTCATGTGGTTCTGGAGATACGAATTTATATCTGTGGAACACATTAAAGATTTTTCTGCCAAAATGAAAATGTTTAAATGATTCCCCGATTTTTTTCAGCATGTTCCCGATGTACTACGAGCATGCAAATTGGCATGAGCACACGATCCTCTTCTACAACTTGAAAGTTAAATGTGATTCCTAGGTGATGGGGTTCTAGAGATATGAATTTATGTTTGTGGAACACATTAAAGATTTTGCTGCCAAAATAAAAATTTTTAAATGATTCCCCGATTTTTTGCAGCATGTTACTGACCAGGTATGAGCAAGCAAATGGGCACACACAAGCGCATGTTCCTCCTCTACAACCTGAAAATTAAATTAGATTCGTAGCTCATGTGGTTCTGGAGATATGAATTTATATTTGTGAAACACATTAGAGATTTTGCTGCCAAAATGAAAATGTTTAAATGTTTCCCCTATTTTTTGCAGCATGCTCCCGATGCGCTACGAGCATGCAAATTGGCAGGAGCGCACGATTCTCTTCTACAACTTGAAAGTTAAATGAGATTCCTAGCTCATGTGGTTCTAGAGATATGAATTTATGTTTGTGGAACACATTAAAGAGTTTGCTGTCAAAATGAAAATGTTTTCCTGATTTTTTGCAGCATGCTCCCGACACGCTACGAGCATGAAAATTGGCACGAGCGCACGATCCTGTTCTACAACTTGAAAGTTAAATGAGATTCCTAGCTCATGGGGTTCTAGAGATATGAATTTATGTTTGTGGAACACATTAAAGATTTTACTGCCAAAATGAAAATGTTTAAATGTTCCCCGATTTTTTGCAGCATGCTCCCGACACGCTACGAGCATGTAAATTTCCACTAGCGCACAATCCTCCTCTACAACTTGAAATTAAATGAGATTCCTAACTCATGGGGTTCTAGGGATATGAATTTATATTTGTGAAACACAAATTAAGATTTTGCTGCCAAAATAAAAATGTTTAAATGTTTCCCCGATTTTTTGCAGCATGTTTCTCATGTGCTATGAGCATGCAAATTAGCACACACAAGTGCAACTTCCTCTTCTACAACCTGAAAGTTAAATCAGATTCCTAGCTCATGTGGCTCTAGAGATATGAATTTATGTTTGTGGAACACATTAAAGATTTTGCTGCCAAAACGAAAATGTTTAAATATTTCCCCGATTTTTTGCAGCATGCTCCCGACACGCTATGAGCATGTAAATTGCCACTAGTGCACGATCCTCTTCTACAACTTGAAAGTTAAATGAGATTCCTAGCTCATGTGGTTCTAGAGATATGAATTTATGTTTGTGGAACACATTAAAGATTTGGCTGCCAAAATGAAAATGTTTAAATGTTTCCCCGATTTTTTGCAGCATGTTCCCGACGCGCTACGTTCATGCAAATTGGCACAAGCGCACGATCCACTTCTATAACTTGAAAGTTAAATGAGATTCCTAGATCATGTGGTTCTAGAGATATGAATTTATATTCGTGAACCACATTAAAGAATTTGCTGCTAAAATGAAAATGTTTAAATGTTTCCACGATTTTTTTCAGCATGTTCCTGATGCACTACATGCATTCAATTTGGCACACAAGAGCGCACTCTCCTCCTCTATAACTTGTCAGTTAAATGAGATTCCTAGCTCATGGGGTTCTAGGGATATGAATTTATGTTTGTGGAACACATTAAAGATTTTGCTGTCAAAATGAAAATGATTCCCTGATTTCTTACAGCTTGTTCCCGACGTGCTACGAGCATGCAAATTGGCACACACGAACGCACGGTCCTCTTCTACAACTTGAAAGTTAAATGGGATTCCTAGCTCATGGGGTTCTAGAGATATGAATTTATGTTTGTGGAACACATTAAAGAGTTTGCTGTCAAAATGAAAATGTTTTCCTGATTTCTTACAGCATGTTGCCGATGCGCTACGAGCATGCAAATTGGCACACCCGAGCGCACCATCCTCTTCTACAACCTGAAAGTTAAATTAGATTCCTACCTCATGTGGTTCTGGAGATATGAATTTATATCTGTGGAACACATTAAAGATTTTGCTGCTAAAATGAAAATGTTTAAATGTTTCCCCGATTTTTTGCAGCATGCTCCCGACACGCTACGAGCATGTAAATTTCCACTAGCGCACAATCCTCTTCTACAACTTGAAAGTTAAATAAGATTCCTACCTCATGTGGTTCTGGAGATACGAATTTATATCTGTGGAACACATTAAAGATTTTGCTGCCAAAATGAAAATGTTTAAATGTTTCCCCGATTTTTTGCAGCATGCTCCCGACACGCTACGAGCATGCAAATTGGCACGAGCGCACAATCCTCTTCTACAACTTGAAAGTTAAATGAGATTCCTAGCTCATGGGGTTCTAGAGATATGAATTTATGTTTGTGGAACACATTAAAGAGTTTGCTGTCAAAATGAAAATGTTTTCCTGATTTTTTGCAGCATGCTCCCGACACGCTACGAGCATGAAAATTGGCACGAGCGCACGATCCTGTTCTACAACTTGAAAGTTAAATGAGATTCCTAGCTCATGGGGTTCTAGAGATATGAATTTATGTTTGTGGAACACATTAAAGATTTTACTGCCAAAATGAAAATGTTTAAATGTTCCCCGATTTTTTGCAGCATGCTCCCGACACGCTACGAGCATGTAAATTTCCACTAGCGCACAATCCTCCTCTACAACTTGAAATTAAATGAGATTCCTAACTCATGGGGTTCTAGGGATATGAATTTATATTTGTGAAACACAAATTAAGATTTTGCTGCCAAAATAAAAATGTTTAAATGTTTCCCCGATTTTTTGCAGCATGTTTCTGATGTGCTATGAGCATGCAAATTAGCACACACAAGTGCAACTTCCTCTTCTACAACCTGAAAGTTAAATCAGATTCCTAGCTCATGTGGCTCTAGAGATATGAATTTATGTTTGTGGAACACATTAAAGATTTTGCTGCCAAAACGAAAATGTTTAAATATTTCCCCGATTTTTTGCAGCATGCTCCCGACACGCTATGAGCATGTAAATTGCCACTAGTGCACGATCCTCTTCTACAACTTGAAAGTTAAATGAGATTCCTAGCTCATGTGGTTTTAGAGATATGAATTTATTTTTGTGATACACATTAAAGATTTTGCTGCCAAAATGAAAATGTTTAAATATTTCCCCGATTTTTTGCAGCATGTTCCTGATGTGCTGCGAGCATGCAAATTGGCACACAAGAGCGCACAATCCTCCTCTACCACTTGAAATTAAATGAGATTCCTAGCTCATGGGGTTCTAGGGATTTGAATTCATATTTGTGAAACACAAATTAAGAATTTGCTGCTAAAATGAAAATGTTTAAATGATTCCCCGATTTTTTTTCAGCATGTTGCCGACAAGCTACGAGCATGCAAATTGGCACGCACGATCATCTTCTACAACCTGAAAGTTAAATGAGATTCTTTATTAATGAGGTTCTAGAGATATGAATTTATATTTGTGAAACACATTAAAGAATTTGCTGCTAAAATGAAAATGTTTAAATGATTCCCCGATTTTTTTCAGCATGTTCCCGATGTACTACGAGCATGCAAATTGGCATGAGCACACGATCCTCTTCTACAACTTGAAAGTTAAATGTGATTCCTAGGTGATGGGGTTCTAGAGATATGAATTTATGTTTGTGGAACACATTAAAGATTTTGCTGCCAATATGAAAATTTTTAAATGATTCCCCGATTTTTTGCAGCATGCTACTGACCAGGTATGAGCAAGAAAATGGGCACACACAAGCGCATGTTCCTCCTCTACAACCTGAAAATTAAATTAGATTCGTAGCTCATGTGGTTCTGGAGATATGAATTTATATTTGTGAAACACATTAGAGATTTTGCTGCCAAAATGAAAATGTTTAAATGTTTCCCCTATTTTTTGCAGCATGCTCCCGATGCGCTACGAGCATGCAAATTGGCAGGAGCGCACAATTCTCTTCTACCACTTGAAAGTTAAATGAGATTCCTAGCTCATGTGGTTCTAGAGATATGAATTTATGTTTGTGGAACACATTAAAGATATGGCTGCCAAAATAAAAATGTTTAAATGTTTCCCCGATTTTTTGCAGCATGTTCCCGACACGCTACATTCATGCAAATTGGCACAAGCGCACGATCCACTTCTATAACTTGAAAGTTAAATGAGATTCCTAGATCATGTGGTTCTAGAGATATGAATTTATATTTGTGAACCACATTAAAGAATTTGCTGCTAAAATGAAAATGTTTAAATGTTTCCACGATTTTTTTCAGCATGTTCCTGATGCACTACATGCATTCAATTTGGCACACAAGAGCGCACTCTCCGCCTCTATAACTTGACAGTTAAATGAGATTCCTAGCTCATGGGGTTCTAGGGATATGAATTTATGTTTGTGGAACACATTAAAGATTTTGCTGTCAAAATGAAAATGATTCCCTGATTTCTTACAGCTTGTTCCCGACGTGCTACGAGCATGCAAATTGGCACACACGAACGCACGATCCTCTTCTACAACCTGAATGTTAAATTAGATTCCTAGATTATGTGGTTCTAGAGATATGAATTTATATTTGTGAAACACATTAAAGAATTTGCTGCTAAAATGAAAATGTTTAAATGATTCCTTGATTTGTTTCAGCATGTTCCTGATTCGCTACGAGCATGAAAATTGGCACACATGAGCGCACGATAATCTTCTACAACCTGAAAGTTAAATGAGATTCCTAGCTCATGGGGTTCTAAAGATATGAATTTATGTTTGTGGAACACATTAAAGATTTTTCTGCCAAAATGAAAATGTTTAAATGTTTCCCCGATTTTTTGCAGCATGCTCCCGACACACTACGAGCATGTAAATTGCCACTAGCGCACGATCCTCTTCTACAACTTGAAAGTTAAATAAGATTCCTAGCTCATGTGGTTCTAGAGATATGAATTTTTGTTTGTGGTACACATTAAAGATTTAGCTGCCAAAATGAAAACATTTAAATATTTCCCCGATTTATTCCAGCATGTTCCTTATGTGCTACGAGCATGCAAATTGGCACACAAAAGCACACGATCCTCCTCTACAACTTGAAATTAAATGAGATTCCTAACTCATGGGGTTCTAGGGGTATGAATTTATATTTGTGAAACACAAATTAAGAATTTGCTGCTAAAATGAAAATGTTTAAATGATTCCCCGATTTTTTTTCAGCATGTTGCCAACAAGCTACGAGCATGCAAATTGGCACGCACGATCATCTTCTACAACCTGAAAGTTAAATGAGATTCCTTACTTATGTGGTTCTAGAGATATGAATTTATATTTGTGAAACACATTAAAGAATTTGCTGCTAAAATGAAAATGTTTAAATGATTCCCTGATTTTTTTCAGCATGTTCCCGACGTACTACGAGCATGCAAATCGGCACGAGCACACGATCCTCTTCTACAACTTGAAAGTTAAATGAGATTCCTAGGTGATGGGGTTCTAGAGATATGAATTTATGTTTGTGGAACACATTATAGATTTTGCTGTCAAAATGAAAATGATTCCCTGATTTCTTACAGCTTGTTCCCGACGTGCTACGAGCATGCAAATTGGCACACACGAACGCACGATCCTCTTCTACAACCTGAATGTTAAATTAGATTCCTAGATCATGTGGTTCTAGAGATATGAATGTATATTTGTGAAACACATTAAAGAATTTGCTGCTAAAATGAAAATGTTTAAATGATTCCCCGATTTGTTTCAGCATGTTCCTGATTCGCTATGAGCATGCAAATTGGCACGCATGAGCGCACGATAATTGTCTAGTCTCTGAGGGTTAAATTAGATTCCTAACTTATGTGGTTCCAGAGATATGAATTTACATTTGTGAAACACATTAAAGAATTTGCTGCTAAAATGAAAATGTTTAAATGATTCCCCGATTTGTTTCAGCATGTTCCTGATTCGCTACGAGTGTGCAAATTGGCACACACGAGCGCACAACAATCTTCTACAACCTGAAAGTTAAATTAGATTCCTAACTTATGTGGTTCCAGAGATATGAATTTATATTTTTGAAACACAGTAAAGATTTTGCTGCCAAAATGAAAAAGTTTAAATGATTCCCCGATTTTTTGCAGCATGTTCCTGGTTCGTTATGAGCATGCAAATTGGCACAAAAAGAGCGCAGGATCATCTTCCACAACCTGAAAGTTAAATTAGATTTCTACCTCATGTGGTTCTGGAGATACGAATTTATATCTGTGGAACACATTAAAGATTTTGCTGCCAAAATGAAAATGTTTAAATGTTTCCCCGATTTTTTGCAGCATGCTCCCGACACGCTACGAGCATGCAAATTGGCACGAGCGCACGATCCTCTTCTACAACTTGAAAGTTAAATGAGATTCCTAGCTCATGGGGTTCTAGAGATATGAATTTATGTTTGTGGAACACATTAAAGAGTTTGCTGTCAAAATGAAAATGTTTTCCTGATTTCTTACAGCATGTTGCCGACGCGCTACGAGCATGCAAATTGGCACACCCGAGCGCACGATCCTCTTCTACAACCTGAAAGTTAAATTAGATTCCTACCTCATGTGGTTCTGGAGATACGAATTTATATCTGTAGAACACATTAAAGATTTTGCTGCTAAAATGAAAATGTTTAAATGTTTCCCCGATTTGTTGCAGCATGCTCCCGACACGCTACAAGCATGAAAATTGGCACGAGCGCACGATCCTGTTCTACAACTTGAAAGTTAAATGAGATTCCTAGCTCATGGGGTTCTAGAGATATGAATTTATGTTTGTGGAACACATTAAAGATTTTACTGCCAAAATGAAAATGTTTAAATGTTTCCCCGATTTTTTGCAGCATGCTCCCGACACGCTACGAGCATGTAAATTTCCACTAGCGCACAATCCTCTTCTACAACTTGAAAGTTAAATAAAATTCCTAGCTCATGTGGTTCTAGAGATATGAATTTATGTTTGTGGTACACATTAAAGGTTTTGCTGCCAAAATGAAAATGTTTAAATATTTCCCCGATTTATTGCAGCATGTTCCTGATGTGCTACGAGCATGCAAATTGGCACACAAAAGCACACGATCCTCCTCTACAACTTGAAATTAAATGAGATTCCTAACTCATGGGGTTCTAGGGATATGAATTTATATTTGTGAAACACAAATTAAGATTTTGCTGCCAAAATAAAAATGTTTAAATGTTTCCCCGATTTTTTGCAGCATGTTTCTGATGTGCTATGAGCATGCAAATTATCACACTCAAGTGCAACTTCCTCTTCTACAACCTGAAAGTTAAATGAGATTCCTAGCTCATGGGGTTCTAGAGATATGAATTTATGTTTGTGGAACACATTAAAGATTTTTCTGCCAAAATGAAAATGTTTAAATGTTTCCCCGATTTTTTGCAGCATGCTCCCGACACACTACGAGCATGTAAATTGCCACTAGCGCACGATCCTCTTCTACAACTTGAAAGTTAAATAAGATTCCTAGCTCATGTGGTTCTAGAGATATGAATTTTTGTTTGTGGTACACATTAAAGATTTAGCTGCCAAAATGAAAACGTTTAAATATTTCCCCGATTTATTCCAGCATGTTCCTGATGTGCTACGAGCATGCAAATTGGCACACAAAAGCACACGATCCTCCTCTACAACTTGAAATTAAATGAGATTCCTAACTCATGGGGTTCTAGGGGTATGAATTTATATTTGTGAAACACAAATTAGGAATTTGCTGCTAAAATGAAAATGTTTAAATGATTCCCCGATTTTTTTTCAGCATGTTGCCAACAAGCTACGAGCATGCAAATTGGCACGCACGATCATCTTCTACAACCTGAAAGTTAAATGAGATTCCTTACTTATGTGGTTCTAGAGATATGAATTTATATTTGTGAAACACATTAAAGAATTTGCTGCTAAAATGAAAATGTTTAAATGATTCCCCGATTTTTTTCAGCATGTTCCCGACGTACTACGAGCATGCAAATCGGCACGAGCACACGATCCTCTTCTACAACTTGAAAGTTAAATGAGATTCCTAGGTGATGGGGTTCTAGAGATATGAATTTATGTTTGTGGAACACATTATAGATTTTGCTGTCAAAATGAAAATGATTCCCTAATTTCTTACAGCTTGTTCCCGACGTGCTACGAGCATGCAAATTGGCACACACGAACGCACGATCCTCTTCTACAACCTGAATGTTAAATTAGATTCGTAGATCATGTGGTTCTAGAGATATGAATGTATATTTGTGAAACACATTAAAGAATTTGCTGCTAAAATGAAAATGTTTAAATGATTCCCCGATTTGTTTCAGCATGTTCCTGATTCGCTATGAGCATACAAATTGGCACGCATGAGCGCACGATAATTGTCTAGTCTCTGAAAGTTAAATTAGATTCCTAACTTATGTGGTTCTAGAGATATGAATTTACATTTGTGAAACACATTAAAGAATTTGCTGCTAAAATGAAAATGTTTGAATGATTCCCCGATTTGTTTCAGCATGTTCCTGATTCGCTACGAGTGTTTAAATTGGCACACACGAGCGCACAACAATCTTCTACAACCTGAAAGTTAAATTAGATTCCTAACTTATGTGGTTCCAGAGATATGAATTTATATTTTTGAAACACAGTAAAGATTTTGCTGCCAAAATGAAAAAGTTTAAATGATTCCCCGATTTTTTGCAGCATGTTCCTGGTTCGTTATGAGCATGCAAATTGGCACAAAAAGAGCGCAGGATCATCTTCCACAACCTGAAAGTTAAATTAGATTTCTACCTCATGTGGTTCTGGAGATACGAATTTATATCTGTGGAACACATTAAAGATTTTGCTGCCAAAATGAAAATGTTTAAATGTTTCCCCGATTTTTTGCAGCATGCTCCCGACACGCTACGAGCATGCAAATTGGCACGAGCGCACGATCCTCTTCTACAACTTGAAAGTTAAATGAGATTCCTAGCTCATGGGGTTCTAGAGATATGAATTTATGTTTGTGGAACACATTAAAGAGTTTGCTGTCAAAATGAAAATGTTTTCCTGATTTCTTACAGCATGTTGCCGACGCGCTACGAGCATGCAAATTGGCACACCTGAGCGCACGATCCTCTTCTACAACCTGAAAGTTAAATTAGATTCCTACCTCATGTGGTTCTGGAGATACGAATTTATATCTGTAGAACACATTAAAGATTTTGCTGCTAAAATGAAAATGTTTAAATGTTTCCCCGATTTGTTGCAGCATGCTGCCGACACGCTACAAGCATGAAAATTGGCACGAGCGCACGATCCTGTTCTACAACTTGAAAGTTAAATGAGATTCCTAGCTCATGGGGTTCTAGAGATATGAATTTATGTTTGTGGAACACATTAAAGATTTTACTGCCAAAATGAAAATGTTTAAATGTTTCCCCGATTTTTTGCAGCATGCTCCCGACACGCTACGAGCATGTAAATTTCCACTAGCGCACAATCCTCTTCTACAACTTGAAAGTTAAATAAAATTCCTAGCTCATGTGGTTCTAGAGATATGAATTTATGTTTGTGGTACACATTAAAGGTTTTGCTGCCAAAATGAAAATGTTTAAATATTTCCCCGATTTATTGCAGCATGTTCCTGATGTGCTACGAGCATGCAAATTGGCACACAAAAGCACACGATCCTCCTCTACAACTTGAAATTAAATGAGATTCCTAACTCATGGGGTTCTAGGGATATGAATTTATATTTGTGAAACACAAATTAAGATTTTGCTGCCAAAATAAAAATGTTTAAATGTTTCCCCGATTTTTTGCAGCATGTTTCTGATGTGCTATGAGCATGCAAATTATCACACTCAAGTGCAACTTCCTCTTCTACAACCTGAAAGTTAAATCAGATTCCTAGCTCATGTGGCTCTAGAGATATGAATTTATGTTTGTGGAACACATTAAAGATTTTGCTGCCAAAACAAAAATGTTTAAATATTTCCCCGATTTTTTTCAGCATGCTCCCGACACGCTATGAGCATGTAAATTGCCACTAGTGCACGATCCTCTTCTACAACTTGAAAGTTAAATTAGATTCCTACCTCATGTGGTTCTGGAGATACGAAATTATATCTGTAGAACACATTAAAGATTTTGCTGCTAAAATGAAAATGTTTAAATGTTTCCCCGATTTTTTGCAGCATGCTCCCGACACGCTACAAGCATGAAAATTGGCACGAGCGCACGATCCTGTTCTACAACTTGAAAGTTAAATGAGATTCCTAGCTCATGGGGTTCTAGAGATATGAATTTATGTTTGTGGAACACATTAAAGATTTTACTGCCAAAATGAAAATGTTTAAATGTTTCCCCGATTTTTTGCAGCATGCTCCCGACACGCTACGAGCATGTAAATTTCCACTAGCGCACAATCCTCTTCTACAACTTGAAAGTTAAATAAGATTCCTAGCTCATGTGGTTCTAGAGATATGAATTTATGTTTGTGGTACACATTAAAGGTTTTGCTGCCAAAATGAAAGTGTTTAAATATTTCCCCGATTTATTGCAGCATGTTCCTGATGTGCTACAAGCATGCAAATTGGCACACAAAAGCACACGATCCTCCTCTACAACTTGAAATTAAATGAGATTCCTAACTCATGGGGTTCTAGGGATATGAATTTATATTTGTGAAACACAAATTAAGATTTTGCTGCCAAAATAAAAATGTTTAAATGTTTCCCCGATTTTTTGCAGCATGTTTCTGATGTGCTATGAGCATGCAAATTATCACACTCAAGTGCAACTTCCTCTTCTACAACCTGAAAGTTAAATCAGATTCCTAGCTCATGTGGCTCTAGAGATATGAATTTATGTTTGTGGAACACATTAAAGATTTTGCTGCCAAAACAAAAATGTTTAAATATTTCCCCGATTTTTTGCAGCATGCTCCCGACACGCTATGAGCATGTAAATTGCCACTAGTGCACGATCCTCTTCTACAACTTGAAAGTTAAATTAGATTCCTACCTCATGTGGTTCTGGAGATACGAATTTATATCTGTAGAACACATTAAAGATTTTGCTGCTAAAATGAAAATGTTTAAATGTTTCCCCGATTTTTTGCAGCATGCTCCCGACACGCTACAAGCATGAAAATTGGCACGAGCGCACGATCCTGTTCTACAACTTGAAAGTTAAATGAGATTCCTAGCTCATGGGGTTCTAGAGATATGAATTTATGTTTGTGGAACACATTAAAGATTTTACTGCCAAAATGAAAATGTTTAAATGTTTCCCCGATTTTTTGCAGCATGCTCCCGACACGCTACGAGCATGTACATTTCCACTAGCGCACAATCCTCTTCTACAACTTGAAAGTTAAATAAGATTCCTAGCTCATGTGGTTCTAGAGATATGAATTTATGTTTGTGGTACACATTAAAGATTTTGCTGCCAAAATGAAAATGTTTAAATAATTCCCCGATTTATTGCAGCATGTTCCTGATGTACTACGAGCATGCAAATTGGCACACAAAAGCACACGATCCTCCTCTACAACTTGAAATTAAATGAGATTCCTAACTCATGGGGTTCTAGGGATATGAATTTATATTTGTGAAACACAAATTAAGATTTTGCTGCCAAAATAAAAATGTTTAAATGTTTCCCCGATTTTTTGCAGCATGTTTCTGATGTGCTATGAGCATGAAAATTATCACACACAAGTGCAACCTCCTCTTCTACAACCTGAAAGTTAAATCAGATTCCTAGCTCATGTGGCTCTAGAGATATGAATTTATGTTTGTGGAACACATTAAAGATTTTGCTGCCAAAACAAAAATGTTTAAATGTTTCCCCGATTTTTTGCAGCATGCTCCCGACACGCTATGAGCATGTAAATTGCCACTAGTGCACAATCCTCTTCTACAACTTGAAAGTTAAATGAGATTCCTAGCTCATGTGGTTTTAGAGATATGAATTTATTTTTGTGATACACATTAAAGATTTTGCTGCCAAAATGAAAATGTTTAAATATTTCCCCGATTTTTTGCAGCATGTTCCTGATGAGCTGCGAGCATGCAAATTGGCACACAAGAGCGCACGTTCCTCCACTACCACTTGAAATTAAATGATATTCCTAGCTCATGGGGTTCTAGGGATTTGAATTCATATTTGTGAAACACAAATTAAGAATTTGCTGCTAAAATGAAAATGTTTAAATGATTCCCCGATTTTTTTTCAGCATGTTGCCGACAAGCTACGAGCATGCAAATTGGCACGCACGATCATCTTCTACAACCTGAAAGTTAAATGAGATTCCTTATTTATGAGGTTCTAGAGATATGAATTTATATTTGTGAAACACATTAAAGAATTTGCTGCTAAAATGAAAATTTTTAAATGATTCCCCGATTTTTTGCAGCATGTTACTGACCAGGTATGAGCAAGCAAATGGGCACACACAAGCGCATGTTCCTCCTCTACAACCTGAAAATCAAATTAGATTCGTAGCTCATGTGGTTCTGGAGATATGAATTTATATTTGTGAAACACATTAGAGATTTTGCTGTCAAAATGAAAATGTTTAAATGTTTTCCCTATTTTTTGCAGCATGCTCCCGATGCGCTACGAGCATGCAAATTGGCAGGAGCGCACGATTCTCTTCTACAACTTGAAAGTTAAATGAGATTCCTAGCTCATGTGGTTCTAGAGATATGAATTTATGTTTGTGGAACACATTAAAGATTTGGCTGCCAAAATGAAAATGTTTAAATGTTTCCCCGATTTTTTGCAGCATGTTCCCGACGCGCTACGTTCATGCAAATTGGCACAAGCGCACGATCCACTTCTATAACTTGAAAGTTAAATGAGATTCCTAGATCATGTGGTTCTAGAGATATGAATTTATATTCGTGAACCACATTAAAGAATTTGCTGCTAAAATGAAAATGTTTAAATGTTTCCACGATTTTTTTCAGCATGTTCCTGATGCACTACATGCATTCAATTTGGCACACAAGAGCGCACTCTCCCCCTTTATAACTTGACAGTTAAATGAGATTCCTAGCTCATGGGGTTCTGGAGATACAAATTTATATCTTTGGAACACATTAAAGATTTTGCTGCCAAAATGAAAATGTTTAAATGTTTCCCTGATTTTTTGCAGCATGCCCCCGACACGCTACGAGCATGCAAATTGGCACGAGCACATGATCCTCTTCTACAACTTGAAAGTTAAATGAGATTCCTAGCTCATGGGGTTCTAGAGATATGAATTTATGTTTGTGGAACACATTAAAGATTTTTCTGCCAAAATGAAAATGTTTAAATGTTTCCCCGATTTTTTGCAGCATGCTCCCGACACGCTACGAGCATGTAAATTGCCACTAGCGCACGATCCTCTTCTACAACTTGAAAGTTAAATAAGATTCCTAGCTCATGTGGTTCTAGAGATATGAATTTTTGTTTGTGGTACACATTAAAGATTTTGCTGCCAAAATGAAAACGTTTAAATATTTCCCCGATTTATTGCAGCATGTTCCTGATGTGCTACGAGCATGCAAATTGGCACACAAAAGCACACGATCCTCCTCTACACCTTGAAATTAAATGAGATTCCTAACTCATGGGGTTCTAGGGGTATGAATTTATATTTGTGAAACACAAATTAAGAATTTGCTGCTAACATGAAAATGTTTAAATGATTCCCTGATTTTTTTTCAGCATGTTGCCAACAAGCTACGAGCATGCAAATTGGCACGCACGATCATCTTCTACAACCTGAAAGTTAAATGAGATTCCTTACTTATGTGGTTCTAGAGATATGAATTTATATTTGTGAAACACATTAAAGAATTTGCTGCTAAAATGAAACTGTTTAAATGATTCCCCGATTTTTTTCAGCATGTTCCCGACGTACTATGAGCATGCAAATCGGCACGAGCACACGATCCTCTTCTACAACTTGAAAGTTAAATGAGATTCCTAGGTGATGGGGTTCTAGAGATATGAATTTATGTTTGTGGAACACATTATAGATTTTGCTGTCAAAATGAAAATGATTCCCTGATTTCTTACAGCTTGTTCCCGACGTGTTACGAGCATGCAAATTGGCACACACGAACGCACAATCCTCTTCTACAACCTGAATGTTAAATTAGATTCCTAGATCATGTGGTTCTAGAGATATGAATGTATATTTGTGAAACACATTAAAAAATTTGCTGCTAAAATGAAAA
Source organism: Triturus cristatus (assembly GCF_964204655.1). Lineage (NCBI taxonomy): Eukaryota > Metazoa > Chordata > Amphibia > Caudata > Salamandridae > Triturus > Triturus cristatus. The sequence continues at coordinate 45,289,056 of NC_140583.1, read as the reverse complement.
TGTTTAAATGATTCCACGATTTGTTTCAGCATGTTCCTGATTCGCTATGAGCATGCAAATTGGCACGCATGAGCACACGATAATCTTCTAGTCTCTGAAAGTTAAATTAGATTCCTAACTTATTCGGTTCTAGAGATATGAATTTACATTTGTGAAACACATTAAAGAATTTGCTGCTAAAATGAAAAAGTTTAAATGATTCCCTGATTTTTTGCAGCATGTTCCTGATTGGCTACAAGCATGCAAATTAGCACACACGAGCGCAGGTTCATCTTCCACAACCTGAAAGTTAAATTAGATTCCTACCTCATGTGCTTCTGGAGATACGAATTTATATCTGTGGAACACATTAAAGATTTTGCTGCCAAAATGAAAATGTTTAAATGTTTCCCCGATTTTTTGCAGCATGCTCCCGACACGCTACGAGCATGCAAATTGGCACGAGCGCAGGATCCTCTTCTACAACTTGAAAGTTAAATGAGATTCCTAGCTCATGGGGTTCTAGAGATATGAATTTATGTTTGTGGAACACATTAAAGATTTTGCTGTCAAAATGAAAATGATTTCCTGATTTCTTACAGCATGTTGCCGACGCGCTACGAGCATGCAAATTGGCACACCCAAGTGCACGATTCTCTTCTACAACCTGAAAGTTAAATTAGATTCCTACCTCATGTGGTTCTGGAGATACGAAGTTATATCTGTGGAACACATTAAAGATTTTGCTGCTAAAATGAAAATGTTTAAATGTTTCCCCGATTTTTTGCAGCATGCTCCCGACACGCTACGAGGATGCAAATTGGCACGAGCGCACGATCCTGTTCTACAACTTGAAAGTTAAATGAGATTCCTAGCTCATGGGGTTCTAGAGATATGAATTTATGTTTGTGGAACACATTAAAGATTTTACTGCCAAAATGAAAATGTTTAAATGTTTCCCCTATTTTTTGCAGCATGCTCCCGACACGCTACGAGCATGTAAATTGCCACTAGCGCACAATCCTCTTCTACAACTTGAAAGTTAAATAAGATTCCTAGCTCATGTGGTTCTAGAGATATGAATTTATGTTTGTGGTACACATTAAAGATTTTGCTGCCAAAATGAAAATGTTTAAATATTTCCCCGATTTATTGCAGCATGTTCCTGATGTGCTACGAGCATGCAAATTGGCACACAAAAGCACACGATCCTCCTCTACAACTTGAAATTAAATGAGATTCCTAACTCATGGGGTTCTAGGGATATGAATTTATATTTGTGAAACACAAATTAAGATTTTGCTGCCAAAATAAAAATGTTTAAATGTTTCCCCGATTTTTTGCAGCATGTTTCTGATGTGCTATGAGCATGCAAATTAGCACACACAAGTGCAACTTCCTCTTCTACAACCTGAAAGTTAAATCAGATTCCTAGCTCATGTGGCTCTAGAGATATGAATTTATGTTTGTGGAACACATTAAAGATTTTGCTGCCAGAATGAAAATGTTTAAATATTTCCCTGATTTTTTGCAGCATGCTCCCGACAAGCTATGAGCATGCAAATTGGCACATGCACACGATCCTCTTCTACAACTTGAAAGTTAAATGAGATTCCTAGCTCATGGGGTTCTAGAGATATGAATTTATGTTTGTGGAACACATTAAAGATTTTTCTGCCAAAATGAAAATGTTTAAATGTTTTCCCGATTTTTTGCAGCATGCTCCCGACACGCTACGAGCATGTAAATTGCAACTAGCGCACGATCCTCTTCTACAACTTGAAAGTTAAATAAGATTCCTAGCTCATGTGGTTCTAGAGATATGAATTTTTGTTTGTGGTACACAAAGATTTTGCTGCCAAAATGAAAACGTTTAAATATTTCCCCGATTTATTGCAGCATGTTCCTGATGTGCTACGAGCATGCAAATTGGCACACAAAAGCGCACGATCCTCCTCTACCACTTGAAATTAAATGAGATTCCTAGCTCATGGGGTTCTAGGGATTTGAATTTATATTTGTGAAACACAAATTAAGAATTTGCTGCTAAAATGAAAATGTTTAAATGATTCCCCGATTTTTTTTCAGCATGTTGCCGACAAGCTACGAGCATGCAAATTGGCACGCACGATCATCTTCTACAACCTGAAAGTTAAATCAGATTCCTTATTTATGAGGTTCTAGAGATATGAATTTATATTTGTGAAACACATTAAAGAATTTGCTGCTAAAATGAAAATGTTTAAATGATTCCCCGATTTTTTTCAGTATGTTCCCGACGTACTACGAGCATGCAAATTGGCATGAGCACACGATCCTCTTCAACAACTTGAAAGTTAAATGAGATTCCTAGGTGATGGGGTTCTAGAGATATGAATTTATGTTTGTGGAACACATTAAAGATTTTGCTGCCAAAATGAAAATTTTTAAATGATTCCCCGATTTTTTGCAGCATGTTCCTGACCAGGTACGAGTGAGCAAATGGGCACACACAAGCGCATGTTCCTCCTCTACAACCTGAAAATTAAATTAGATTCGTAGCTCATGTGGTTCTGGAGATATGAATTTATATTTGTGAAACACATTAGAGATTTTGCTGCCAAAATGAAAATGTTTAAATGTTTCCCCTATTTTTTGCAGCATGCTCCTGATGCGCTACGAGCATGCAAATTGGCAGGAGCGCACGATTCTCTTCTACAACTTGAAAGTTAAATGAGATTCCTAGCTCATGTGGTTCTAGAGATATGAATTTATGTTTGTGGAACACATTAAAGATTTGGCTGCCAAAATGAAAATGTTTAAATGTTTCCCTGATTTTTTGCAGCATGTTCCCGACGTGCTACGATCATGCAAATTGGCACAAGCGCACGATCCACTTCTATAACTTGAAAGTTAAATGAGATTCCTAGCTCATGTGGTTCTAGAGATATGAATTTATATTCGTGAACCACATTAAAGAATTTGCTGCTGAAATGAAAATGTTTAAATGTTTCCACGATTTTTTTCAGCATGTTCCTGATGCACTACATGCATTCAATTTGGCACACAAGAGCGCACTCTCCGCCTCTATAACTTGACAGTTAAATTAGATTCCTAGATCATGTGGTTCTAGAGATATGAATTTATATTTGTGAAACACATTAAAGAATTTGCTGCTAAAATGAAAATGTTTAAATGATTCCTCGATTTGTTTCAGCATGTTCCTGATTCACTACGAGCATGCAAATTGGCACGCATGAGCGCACGATAATCTTCTACAACCTGAAATTTGAATTAGATTCCTACCTCATGTGGTTCTGGAGATACAAATTTATATCTGTGGAACACATTAAAGATTTTGCTGCCAAAATGAAAATGTTTAAATGATTCCCTGATTTTTTGCAGCATGCTCCTGACACGCTATGAGCATGCAAATTGGCACGAGCACACGATCCTCTTCTACAACTTGAAAGTTAAATGAGATTCCTAGCTCATGGGGTTCTAGAGATATGAATTTATGTTTGTGGAACACATTAAAGATTTTTCTGCCAAAATGAAAATGTTTAAATGTTTCCCCGATTTTTTGCAGCATGCTCCCGACACACTACGAGCATGTAAATTGCAACTAGCGCACGATCCTCTTCTACAACTTGAAAGTTAAATAAGATTCCTAGCTCATGTGGTTCTAGAGATATGAATTTTTGTTTGTGGTACACATTAAAGATTTTGCTGCCAAAATGAAAACGTTTAAATATTTCCCCGATTTATTGCAGCATGTTCCTGATGTGCTACGAGCATGCAAATTGGCACACAAAAGCACACGATCCTCCTCTACAACTTGAAATTAAATGAGATTCCTAACTCATGGGGTTCTAGGGGTATGATTTTATATTTGTGAAACACAAATTAAGAATTTGCTGCTAAAATGAAAATGTTTAAATGATTCAACAATTTTTTTTCAGCATGTTGCCAACAAGCTACGAGCATGCAAATTGGCACGCACGATCATCTTCTACAACCTGAAAGTTAAATGAGATTCCTTACTTATGTGGTTCTAGAGATATGAGTTTATATTTGTGAAACACATTAAAGAATTTGCTGCTAAAATGAAAATGTTTAAATGATTCCCTGATTTTTTTCAGCATGTTCCAGACGTACTACGAGCATGCACATCGGCACGAGCACACGATCCTCTTCTACAACTTGAAAGTCAAATGAGATTCCTAGGTGATGGGGTTCTAGAGATATGAATTTATGTTTGTGGAACACATTAAAGATTTTGCTGCCAAAATGAAAATTTTTAAATGATTTCACGATTTTTTGCAGCATGTTCCTGACCCGGTAAGAGCATGCAAATGGGCACACACAAGCGCACGTTCCTCCTCTACAACCTGAAAATTAAATTAGATTCGTAGCTCATGTGGTTCTGGAGATATGAATTTATATTTGTGGAACACATTAAAGATTTTGCTGCTAAAATGAAAATGTTTAAATGATTCCCTGATTTTTTTCAGCATGTTCCCGACGCGCTACGAGCATGCAAATTGGCAGGAGCGCACGATTCTCTTCTACAACTTGAAAGTTAAATGAGATTCCTAGCTCATGTGGTTCTAGAGATATGAATTTATGTTTGTGGAACACATTAAAGATTTTGCTACCAAAATGAAAATGTTTAAATGTTTCCCCGATTTTTTGCAGCATGTTCCCGACGCGCTACGATCATGCAAATTGGCTCAAGCGCACGATCCACTTCTATAACTTGAAAGTTAAATGAGATTCCTAGCTCTTGGGGTTCTAGGGATATGAATTTATATTTGTGAAACGCAAATTAAAAATTTGCTGCTAAAATGAAAATGTTTAAATGATTCCCCAAGTTTTTTTTCAGCATGTTCCCGACAAGCTACGAGCATGCAAATTGGCACGCACGATCATCTTCTACAACCTCAAAGTTTAATTAGATTCCTAACTTATGTGGTTCTAGAGATATGAATTTATACTTGTGAAACACATTAAAGAATTTGCTGCTAAAATGAAAATGTTTAAATGATTCCCCGATTGTTTTCAGCATGTTCCCGATGTGCTACGAGCGTGCAAATTGGTACACAAGAGCGCCCTCTCCGCCTCTATAACTTGAACGTTAAATGAGATTCCAACTCATGTGGTTCTAGAGATATGAATTTATGTTTGTGGAACACATTAAAGATTTTGCTGTCAAAATGAAAATGTTTTCCTGATTTCTTACAGCATGTTGCCGACGCGCTACGAGCATGCAAATTGGCACACACGAAAGCACGATCCTCTTCTACAACCTGAATGTTAAATTAGATTCCTAGATCATGTGGTTCTAGAGATATGAATTTATATTTGTGAAACACATTAAAGAATTTGCTGCTAAAATGAAAATGTTTAAATGATTCCTCGATTTGTTTCAGCATGTTCCTGATTCACTATGAGCATGCAAATTGGCACGCATGAGCGCACGATAATCTTCCACAACCTGAAAGTTGAATTAGATTCCTACCTCATGTGGTTCTGGAGATACAAATTTATATCTGTGGAACACATTAAAGATTTTGCTGCCAAAAAGAAAATGTTTAAATGATTCCCTGATTTTTTGCAGCATGCTCCCGACACGCTACGAGCATGCAAATTGGCACGAGCACACGATCCTCTTCTACAACTTGAAAGTTAAATGAGATTCCTAGCTCATGGGGTTCTAGAGATATGAATTTATATTTGTGAAACACAAATTAAGATTTTGCTGCCAAAATAAAAATGTTTAAATGTTTCCCCGATTTTTTGCAGCATGTTTCTGATGAGCTATGAGCATGCAAATTGGCACACCCAAGCGCACGATCCTCTTCTACAACCTGAAAGTTAAATTAGATTCCTAGCTCATGGGGTTCTAGAGATATGAATTTATGTTTGTGGAACACATTAAAGATTTTTCTGCCAAAATGAAAATGTTTAAATGTTTCCCCGATTTTTTGCAGCATGCTCCCGACTTGCTACGAGCATGTAAATTGCCACTAGCGCACGATCCTCTTCTACAACTTGAAAGTTAAATAAGATTCCTAGCTCATGTGGTTCTAGAGATATGAATTTTTGTTTGTGGTACACATTAAAGATTTTGCTGCCAAAATGAAAACGTTTAAATATTTCCCCGATTTATTACAGCATGTTCCTGATGTGCTACGAGCATGCAAATTGGCACACAAAAGCACACGATCCTCCTCTACAACTTGAAATTAAATGAGATTCCTAACACATGGGGTTCTAGGGGTATGAATTTATATTTGTGAAACACAAATTAAGAATTTGCTGCTAAAATGAAAATGTTTAAATGATTCAACAATTTTTTTTCAGCATGTTGCCAACAAGCTACGAGCATGCAAATTGGCACGCACGATCATCTTCTACAACCTGAAAGTTAAATGAGATTCCTTACTTATGTGGTTCTAGAGATATGAATTTATATTTGTGAAACACATTAAAGAATTTGCTGCTAAAATGAAAATGTTTAAATGATTCCCTGATTTTTTTCAGCATGTTCCCGACGTACTATGAGCATGCTAATTGGCACGAGCACACGATCCTCTTCTACAACTTGAAAGTTAAATGAGATTCCTAGCTCATGGGGTTCTAGAGATATGAATTTATATTTGTGAAACACAAATTAAGATTTTGCTGCCAAAATGAAAATTTTTAAATGATTCCACGATTTTTTGCAGCATGTTTCTGACCCGGTACGAGCATGCAAATGGGCACACACAAGCGCACGTTCCTGCTCTACAACCTGAAAATTAAATTAGATTTGTAGCTCATGTGGTTCTGGAGATATGAATTTATATTTGTGGAACACATTAAAGATTTTGCTGCCAAAATGAAAATGTTTAAATGTTTTCCCTATTTTTTTCCGCATGCTCCCGACGCGCTACGAGCATGCAAATTGGCAGGAGCGCACGATTCTCTTCTACAACTTGAAAGTTAAATGAGATTCCTAGCTCATGTGGTTCTAGAGATATGAATTTATGTTTGTGGAACACATTAAAGATTTTGCTACCAAAATGAAAATGTTTAAATGTTTCCCCGATTTTTTGCAGCATGTTCCCGACGCGCTACGATCATGCAAATTGGCTCAAGCGCACGATCCACTTCTATAACTTGAAAGTTAAATGAGATTCCTAGCTCTTGGGGTTCTAGGGATATGAATTTATATTTGTGAAACACAAATTAAAAATTTGCTGCTAAAATGAAAATGTTTAAATGATTCCCCGAGTTTTTTTTCAGCATGTTCCCGACAAGCTACGAGCATGCAAATTGGCACGCACGATCATCTTCTACAACCTGAAAGTTTAATTAGATTCCTAACTTATGTGGTTCTAGAGATATGAATTTATATTTGTGAAACACATTAAAGAATTTGCTGCTAAAATGAAAATGTTTAAATGATTCCCCGATTGTTTTCAGCATGTTCCTCATTCGCTACCAGCATGCAAATTGGCACGCATGAGCGCACGATAATCTTCTACAACCTGAAAGTTGAATTAGATTCCTACCTCATGTGGTTCTGGAGATACAAATTTATATCTTTGGAACACATTAAAGATTTTGCTGCCAAAATGAAAATGTTTAAATGTTTCCCTGATTTTTTGCAGCATGCTCCCGACACGCTATGAGCATGTAAATTGCCACTAGCGCACGATCCTCTTCTACAACTTGAAAGTTAAATAAGATTCCTAGCTCATGTGGTTCTAGAGATATGAATTTTTGTTTGTGGTACACATTAAAGATTTTGCTGCCAAAATGAAAACGTTTAAATATTTCCCCCGATTTATTGCAGCATGTTTCTGATGTGCTACGAGCATGTAAATTGGCACACAAAAGCACACGATCCTCCTCTACAACTTGAAATTAAATGAGATTCCTAACTCATGGGGTTCTAGGGGTATGAATTTATATTTGTGAAAACACAAATTAAGAATTTGCTGCTAAAATGAAAATGTTTAAATGATTCCCCGATTTTTTTTCAGCATGTTGCCAACAAGCTACGAGCATGCAAATTGGCACGAGCACACGATCCTCTTCTACAACTTAAAAGTTAAATGAGATTCCTAGGTGATGGGGTTCTAGAGATATGAATTTATGTTTGTGGAACACATTAAAGATTTTGCTGCCAAAATGAAAATTTTTAAATGATTCCACGATTTTTTGCAGCATGTTCCCGACCCGGTAAGAGCATGCAGATGGGCACACACAAGCGCACGTTCCTCCTCTACAACATGAAAATTAAATTAGATTCATAGCTCATGTGGTTCTGGAGATATGAATTTATATTTGTGGAACACATTAAAGATTTTGCTGCCAAAATGAAAATGTTTAAATGTTTCCCCTATTTTTTGCAGCATGCTCCCGACGCGCTACAAGCATGCAAATTGGCAGGAGCGCACAATTCTCTTCTACAACTTGAAAGTTAAATGAGATTCCTAGCTCATGTGGTTCTAGAGATATGAATTTATGTTTGTGGAACACATTAAAGATTTTGCTACCAAAATGAAAATGTTTAAATGTTTCCCCGATTTTTTGCAGCATGTTACCGACGCGCTACGATCATGCAAATTGGCTCAAGCGCACGATCCACTTCTATAACTTGAAAGTTAAATGAGATTCCTAGCTCTTGGGGTTCTAGGGATATGAATTTATATTTGTGAAACACAAATTAAAAATTTGCTGCTAAAATGAAAATGTTTAAATGATTCCCAGAGTTTTTTTTCAGCATGTTCCCGACAAGCTACGAGCATGCAAATTGGCACGCACGATCATCTTCTACAACCTGAAAGTTTAATTAGATTCCTAACTTATGTGGTTCTAGAGATATGAATTTATATTTGTGAAACACATTAAAGAATTTGTTGCTAAAATGAAAATGTTTAAATGATTCCCCGATTGTTTTCAGCATGTTCCCGATGTGCTACGAGCGTGCAAATTGGTACACAAGAGCGCCCTCTCCGCCTCTATAACTTGAACGTTAAATGAGATTCCAACTCATGTGGTTCTAGAGATATGAATTTATGTTTGTGGAACACATTAAAGATTTTGCTGTCAAAATGAAAATGTTTTCCTGATTTCTTACAGAATGTTGCCGATGCGCTACGAGCATGCAAATTGGCACACCGGAGCGCACGATCCTCTCCTACAACCTGAAAGTTAAATTAGATTCCTACCTCATGTGGTTCTGGAGATACGAATTTATATCTGTGGAACACATTAAAGATTTTGCTGCTAAAATGAAAATGTTTAAATATTTCCCCGATTTTTTGCAGCATGCTCCCGACACGCTACGAGCATGCAAATTGGCACGAGCGTACAATCCTGTTCTACAACTTGAAAGTTAAATGAGATTCCTAGCTCATGGGGTTCTAGAGATATGAATTTATGTTTGTGGAACACATTAAAGATTTTACTGCCAAAATGAAAATGTTTAAATGTTTCCCCGATTTTTTGCTGCATGCTCCCGACACGCTATGGGCATGTAAATTGCCACTAGCGCACGATCCTCTTCTACAACTTGAAAGTTAAATAAGATTCCTAGCTCATGTGGTTCTAGAGATATGAATTTATGTTTGTGGTACACATTAAAGATTTTGCTGCCAAAATGAAAATGTTTAAATATTTCCCCGATTTTTTGCAGCATGTTCCTGATGTGCTATGAGCATGCAAATTGGCACACAAGAGTGCACGATCCTCCTCTACAACATGAAATTAAATGAGATTCCTAGCTCATGGGGTTCTAGGGATATGAATTTATATTTGTGAAACACTAATTATGAATTTGCTGCTAAAATGAAAATGTTTAAATGATTCCCTGATTTTTTTTCAGCATGTTGCTGACAAGCTACGAGCATGCAAATTGGCACGCACGATCATCTTCTACAACCTGAAAGTTAAATGAGATTCCTTACTTATGTGGGTCGAGAGATATGAATTTATATTTGTAAAACCCATTAAAGAATTTGCTGCTAAAATGAAAATGTTTAAATGATTCCCTGATTTTTTTCAGCATGTTCCCGACGTACTACGAGCATGCAAATCAGCACGAGCACAGGATCCTCATCTACAACTTGAAAGTTAAATGAGATTCCTAGGTGATGGGGTTCTAGAGATATGTATTTATGTTTGTGGAACACATTAAAGATTTTGCTGCCAAAATGAAAAATTTTAAATGATTCTCGATTTTTTGCAGCATGTTCCCGATGCGCTACGAGCATGCAAATTGGCAGGAGCGCACGATTCTCTTCTACAACTTGAAAGTTAAATGAGATTCCTAGCTCATGTGGTTCTAGAGATATGAATTTATATTTGTGAAACACATTAAAGAATTTGCTGCTAAAATGAAAATGTTTAAATGTTTCCCCAATTTTTTCCAGCATGTTCCTGATGCGCTACAAGCATGCAATTTGGCACACAAGAGCGCACTCTCCGCCTCTATAACTTGAAAGTTAAATGAGATTCCTAACTTATGTGGTTCTAGAGATATGAATTTATATTTGTGAAACACATTAAAGAATTTGCTGCTAAAATGAAAATTTTTAAATGATTCCCCAATTTTTTTCAGCATGTTCCCGACAAGCTACGAGTTATGTTTACTGATTTTGCACCATGGTTTCTTTTGGCCTTTTCCCTTGTTAGACTGTGAATCCCCACCTGAAGAAGATTTTTGTGGGCCTTGTGAAGGCTTCTGGTCTTTATCCTTCTCCCTACCCTTGTCAGAGTTTTTAGGATCTTGCTTCTTGGGTTCACCACCTTGGTTCTGTACCTTCTGCCTCACCCTGGTTCTGATCCACTTGTCTGCCTTATTTTCTAATTCTTGGGGAGAGGTCAGATCTGAGTCTACCAGGTTCTAGTGCAACAGCTGATCCAATTATTAAGGATCTGCTCCCTCATAATAAAATTGTACAATCCTTTAAAGTCATGCAATTTGCTGCCAAGTAACCAACCTTCCAGAGCCTTAGTAGCACAATCTACAAAGTCTACCCAGTCTTGATTCTGTGCCTTTTGGGTATCCCTGAACTTGAACCTGTATTGCTCAGTGGTTAGGCCAAACCCATCAATTAAGGCACTCTTCAGACTGTTGTAATCATCTGCCTCCTCCTCTCTAACAGTGAGGAGCTTATCTCTACCTTTGTCTGCAAAGGAGAGCCATAAGATTACTGCCCACTGCTCCTGGGGGACCCTTTGTACTTTACAGGCTCTCCAGTGCAGTTATCCATTTGTGGATGTCATCCCTACTCTGGTAGGGAGGGACAATCTTATTCAGGTTTCTATGGTCATGAGACCTCTCCCTATCTCTAGGGATGTTGCTGCTACCATGGGACTCTAGTCCCATCTTTTTTCTAGTTCTGTTTACCTCTAGGGCCTCCTTATCTAGGGCTATCTGCTTTCTTCTGATTTCAAGCTGAGCTTCCTCATACTTGAGCAGTCTCTCCCTTCTCTCCTGAGAGGTTTCCCTCCTATGAGAGGAGATTGAGGTCCCTATAGATGAGTTAGAATGGTTAGACTCCACTGAGGGAGATCTTGACCTTCTAGGCCCACCGCCAACTCTCCCAGGAGTAACAAAGAGGGGTCCATTGTGATCCTCTCCATCACTGTCTAGGGGAATTGGATTTTCCAGGTCCAGACCATTGTCATCTGCCTGGCCAGCCTCAGAGGTCAGGTCATGGGGAGTTATACCCCTAGGCCTTTCCTCAGGTGCTGTCCCACCCACTCTGCCTACCCCTTCAGATCCTAAAGATCTGCTAAGGTCATTGAAGAACCGGGCTATTTAAGCCTGGCGGCGCAGGGTACGCCTGAAATCTTCTGAGTTCGCCTTCCAAATTACAAAGACACGGAACACTCTGTCTGGCATAGGAACTTCAATTTATTAGCTGCAGCTAGGTACAGTTGTCCTAGAAGTACATCATTGGTAGGTTCTCAGGAGACTGCCACTTCAATCCGTGGCTCACAGTCTTTTGTAGCGCTTGAATCCCCAAAAGCAACAACCCCCTCCATGTGCAATAAAAATACAAATCATCCACAAGAAAACATTCTTTGTACAAGATACAGGATAATGGGCAATAGAAATTCCTTCCCTAAGGTTGTGTTCTCTACCCGACCCTTTAGGTCAGGTGGCATTGCCATTCCTGGGTTAAATCAATTTACGACAGGACATGTTTGCGTGTTGAAGATGGTGATTCGTAAAACAACTGGAGAGGCCGAGAACAGTCACCAAAGGTCAATAGATGGTTATCTGGGAAATTAGTTGCTTCGAGCCGGGTCTCAGAATGGACTTAGTTCAGGGAAACAGGAAAGGTCGTGTAATATGTGCAACAGTACAGAACGTGAAAGAAACGCTATGGAGGTTGAAGGGGCCTGAGTGAGGGCAACAGCGTAATGGTGTTACAAGCAAAGATGGGGCCTTATTTGAATTTCCTCAGACCCTCCTTTTGCCATTACTCAGGCAAAGAAGCCAGAGGCTGTTGTTAATCTGAATCGACTTCAATAGCCATGAAATCTACAAGCTGTTGTTGCAACATTACTTTTGTGTCCGCTGCTTTCTATGCCACCGGATTTGGAACACACAGGGTGGCGCAGAGCCCGCATATAGCTGGACCACATTGTAGGCAAAGGCAAAATGAGAAGAGAATAGCCAAAGTCGCTCCGACAAAGGTAAGAATCTTCCATCCCCATGTAGACAGTAGTCCCCCAAACCATCCCATCAGAGGGCAATTCCCTTCATCCTGGTGAACGGACTCAGCAATCTTATGTAGCTTAGAGATGGCTTGGTATACTGTAGGGGCGTTGTCTGGAATAAAAATGCAGCAGCTAGATCCGATCAATCTGCATACGCCCCCACGGTCAGCAAGGATGATATCTAATACCATCCTGTTCTGAAGCGTGACAAGGCGGTCAGCAGCGAGTTCTGCAGTGATGTTACTCAAAGCTCCAGCTGTGTCATTGACAGTGGTTTCTACGACTCGAATTAGTTGTCTTATGTCTGTACTGTTGGCTATTGAGCCCCAGAATGGAAGGAGTCCTTTCAAGACATCCCCGACTTCTTGTCCCGACGTATCCTGGCCAGACGCCACCCCTCTTTTCTGTAAATGATGCTTGGCATCTGCTATATATGTACGGGGCAACAACCAAGGGATATAACAAGTGCCTCTCCAATTACCAGGTAGAGAAGTGTAAGCCTTATTTCCACACACGAAGTATGTATTACGTGAGGGAACCATGCGAGGCCAATCTGTCCCATTCAATGTCACAATATGTTGGCAATTGCTTTGCTTGTACCTTTATATTCTAACCCTCCTTTCCTAATACAGAATGGTGCTTGACCAGGTACCACTAGAAAAGTTTGTCCTTTTCGAGAGGTTCTATTAGAGGGCAGAAAATACAAATCCGTAGATTTGGTTTTGGCGATCAGCATATTATGACTTCTCACTATCCGTCCCATATATCCTTTTTCTGTCTCGCCAACATAAATGGTATAGATGTACTCCCAAGCTCCTTACTTCTCGAGTATCCCCATCTCCAGAAAATACCCAACTGGCGCTCAACTCCCACCATGCACTACAAGAGCTATTAAATGAAAAAGGAAGAGTAATGTATGGCAGTCCAGTATTCACCGAACTTGGCAGAAGACCACAAACCCAACAGTTTGTCGCATTCGTGGCCAATTGATGTTGGTGTAGCATGGAAACAAATGTGTTGTTGCGGAATTCTCTCCCTCTTGACTCAACATGAGGTGGTAGAGTGCCATGTATATGCATTTCAACCGTAACTTTGGGAGTAGGTTGTGAAAAAAACTATGTGTAGTCCCCATCCTATACAAGACAACATAATACATATCAAAATCAATATCATTACAACCACTATAAAACGATTATGCAATAATTTACAATGCTTTGTGCTCCTTGTTTGCATTTTGTCCATTCCCTTGTTGACAGTCATTTCCAGCTCTAAATATTGCCCGTGACGGGAGGTTGCTTCACTCAGCTGTGATTGTCTGTAGTTCTTTATACTTTCCTACAAGTCCCACAGGCCTAGAGCCACATCTTGGGTCACAAGTCTGAGACTTATGATCACAGCCCTGCAATCATGTGGAAATCGGGGTAAAGACAAAGTCAGTGAAGCACTATTGAGATATTTTGTTCAGTCTGGGCCTCAAATCGTACCTCCAGGAACCAGGTACAGTTTGCTCTTGGAAAAGGAGATGTTAGTGTCCAATTTCACTGCCGGTGGTATAGCTGTCTGGAGGACCTCGTCGTCGTCTTGTCCTGCTCCGGCAAAGTCTAGGCGCGCATCGCTGAATAGCCCAAATCTTGGTACTCTTCCGGTTTCAGAGTCACTAATTCGTTTATGAACCCATTGATCATAAGGCAATGGTAGGGGCACTTTCTTGCAATGTACCCCATGTACCCAGTTCTTTTTGCCGACCATCTTTACTGCAGTACGCGTCGTCAGTAGCACCTGACGAGGTTCTCGCCAGCGAGGTTCCAAGTTCTTTGACCTCTGGAAGTTTTTGACGCAGACCCAGTCTCCCGGCCGTATGTGTGACCAGGATCCGTTGAAGCCTGGGGCAAAGTATCTTGTACCTGTTGGTGAAGGACACATAACTTAGTGGTTAGATCATGTAAATAGGCAATTATTATTAAGGGAGGCTTATAAAGCGCTTGGTTACGCTAGGAAGGGTGTCCCTGTGCTAAAACTGAAAAACTGAGAGCAGTAGTGAGGAGTGAGCCCGATTATCTTGAAAATAGGTGTGTTTTTAAGTTCTTCCGGAAGCTGGATTCCGATGGGTCTCGGCGGAGATTAAGAGGCAGGGCGTTCCAGCGCTTCGCTGCCAAATGGCGAAAAGAGAGTCCACCCATGCGGGCCCATCTGACCCTAGGGACCACAAGTAGACCTCCGTGTGAAGAGCGCAGAGCGCGTGATGGTGCATACTTGGTAACTAGGTTCTGAAGTGGTGTAGGCGCTTTCCTAGCAAGAATACGATGACAGGTACAGAGGGCTTTAAATTCCACTCTGCTTCTCACTGGCAACCAGTGGAGAGTCTGTAGGGCAGCTTTAGGATCCGATCTTTTTGGGGTTTTTAGGATGAGGCGGGCTGCCGCATTCTGCAATACCTGGAGGCGGTTTATTGCCTTGCAGGTGGCTCCCAAGTACAATAGGTTGCCATAGTCTAGGCGCAATGTCACGAGGGCATGTACCAGCGTTCTCCGGGCGGACATAGGAAGGAGAGCAAGGACCTTCCGTAGGATTTTTAAAACGCTGAAACAGACACCCGCCACTCGGTCTATTTGGGGTCCAAAAGACAGGTCAGCATCGAGCCATACACCAAGGTTTTTGACTTCCTGACGGGGCATAGGTGCCTCACGTAGGCATGGAGGCCACCATGCCGACGACCAAACAGATGGACTCCCCCCCCACCACGAGCACCTCGGTCTTGTTGCCGTTTAATTTAAGGCAGTTGGTGGACATCCAGGTTGCAAGATCTTGCATGCAAGCCCTGAAACTGTCCATAGCAAGTCCGGGTGCACGTGAGAGGGAGATAACCAACTGCGTGTCATCGGCGTATGACACGATGTTCAATCCATGACTCACGGCAATCGAAGCCACTGGAGAGACATAAAGATTAAACAAAGTTGGGCTCAGGGACGATCCCTGTCCCAATCCTATGTCTCTAGAGGAGTGATCACCCTCGAGGACTTGGAAGCTTCTCCCAGTCAGGAAGGATTGGATCCATTGGAGTGCAGCTTCAGATATTCCTCCATTATTCATACACTGTAGCAAGTTGGCATGAGCTACAGTGTTGAATGCTGCACTCAGGTCCAATAGGATGAGGGCCATGGTGTGACCCTCATCCGCCCCCTGACGTAGGGTCTCCACCGCTGTTAGGAGTGCAGACTCTGTAGAATGACGGTAGAACCACCGCCTTTTTCCAGTCTTTAGGTACTGTCATGGTACTAAAAGACACATCTAATAGATGTCTGATGTAAGGTTCTAATACCACCAGACTATCTGCCAGACGTTTAGGTGTGGTAGGGTCCCGTGGAGAACCCGACCTCACGGATCTACAGATTTTTAGGAGATCTTCTGGGGGCGGGATAACAAAGTGGGTCAGTCTGTGTCTATCTCCCCATTCCCTAGGGCTTTCGACAAATTCTGTCCCAGTTATAGGCTGCGTTGGGAACGCCGAGTAGATTTTGGCTATTTGGCTATTTGTTAATTAACAATGGATGTTCTATCTCTGAATATTTCTTTGTCCTTGGGACTCCCCAAACATTTGCAGGGCGTCCAAAGACAACCTCATAAGGACTAAGCCCCATACAGGAATGGGTGGTTGTTCTGGTGGATAAGAGAGCCAAGGGCAAGGCATCAGGCCAGGCAAGACCCGTGCTGGCTTGTATTTTCGCCAGTTTAAGCTTAAGGGTGCCATTATAGCATTCCACCAAACCTGCTGACTGAGGATGGTTTGCTGCGTGGAATTTTTGCTGAATGCCAAGGCCTGTACATACTTTCTGCATGATCTGACCCACAAATTCACTCCCGTTGTCACTCCAAATAATTCTGGGTAACCCAAATCTTGGCAGAAACTCCTTCAAAAGGACTTTTGCCGTGGATAGAGCAGTATTATCTTTCAGGGGATAGGCCTCTACCCATCGAGAGAAGGCACATACCACAACAAGAACGTACTTCAGATTGTTACATCGTTCCATGTGGATTAGTAAAACCTCAAAAGGGTAAGTTGGGGGAGCAAAGTGTCCTGCTGGTGTTGGTGTTCCCTTCCCAGGGTTATGCATCAAGCATACAATACAATGCTTAACTAGATTGTCTGCACATTTAGGGATCCCATATTCTTCCATACCGGAGCCAGAAGCTTGCATATACCTTTAGCGCTAATATGGGCTGGACCATGTGCCATGGTAACTACTGGGAGTACATAAGCATCTGGTAACAACCAGCGTTGATGTTCTGACAAGTCTGTCCAGCACCCTGTCACATCCAATCTTCCTATACTTTCTTTCCACATACTCAATTCTTTCTCTGTGGCCTCTGCCTGGATCGTTTTCACACTGTCCACAGTATTCTCACACATCCCTCCTTGTGCAACCCATCTAGCAGAGCCCACAACATAGATGCGGCTTGTAGTGTCTCTAGCTGTCTCTTTCGCTATGTGGTCTGCGAAAGCATTTCCTTGACCTACATCATCAGTGATCTTCTTATGTGCACTACACTTCACAATCGCTATCTGAGTGGGCAAGGTGAGTGATCCAAGGAGGTCATTTACCAATTGGCCATGCTGTATCTTAGTGCCATGGGATGTGAGAAACCCTCTTTCCTTCCACAGGCGGCCAAAACTATGGGCCACTCCAAACGCATACTGACTATCAGTCAAGCCAAGTTACTGCAGTGCTAATGGAACTATCATGCTGTATTGCAGTTGTATTTGGGGTGGCATATCTGGCATCTAAAACATGTATAATATTTATTCTAGCCACACAGAACACCAGTGATGCCGGCTCCAGTGCTGCTGCAGGAGGAGACGGGTCAGTTGGAGGGGGAGAAGAAGCAGCAGGGACGGGCACTGGTAAGTCACATAATTTCTTGCAATTACAATACTCACAAGCTAGTACCAGGGCGTCGTCAACATATGACCATGAAGTGAACCCCCCAGCTTTGCCAGCTACAGCGGTGGTTGAGGTATTATGGCCTCTTCTATCTGCAACTCAGCAAAAGCTCACATAATGAGCGTTGATAGCTTGAGGGAAACATGAAAGAACGAAAGGTTAAAAGAAAGGAAATGGTATATGAGTGAAAGAATGGTGGGTGCAAGGGTACATGGGTGGATAAAGGGATGGATGTGCGAAAGGATGGTTTGAAGAATGGATGGAAATTGAATGGTTGAATAATGGATTGGAAAATTTGGTGAAAGACTGGATGAGAGAAAGTAAAGCTTAGGAAGAAAGGATGGATTAGTATTTGGATTGTTTGGATGAATAGCAAGGCAGCTCTTCTCACGAGGAGCATGCTGCTCACCTCCTTTGATTACTTGTTTATGTAGGGTTATCAAAGCTATGGTTCAAAGTGGGGGGTATTTAATTTTTGTCCTACTCCCTTGCTGTATTTGTTATGTGAGCCAGATGTATCCCACCCATCCTACGGCATTTTTTTATCACCTATGACCGAAGTGTAGAATGGGTCAATTTGTAACTGTGGTGTTTGCTGTGCAATGTGTGTCTACTCTGTTTCAGTTAAGGTTTCATTTACAATGTTTTCAAAGCATTGCAAACTGAACACACAAGTTGTGTTGTTTCACTTTGCCTACTCAGTCACCTATTAGTACTTCACTCCTTTATTTTTTCCTAAGTTCTTCCATCCCAGCCTACTAAATTGAAAAATCCATTTTAGCAATGTGCCACATTTCATTTTATAACCAGAAGTGAAGTCATTCCAGAATATATGCCATGCTTTCCCATAACAGATTTATTTTACACCTATTCAGATTTTTCCCTTTCAACTTGTACAGTGATTGAATTAGCCAACAATGATGAATCTATGATCAGTGTTAAGGCCCATCTATTCTATGTCAGAAAAGCTCTACCCTACCTGTCTAATCCCTCCACCCTAACCCCTGCAGTAGAGTTAATCAAGTTTCCTTTCCTCTCTTACTACCCAACAAATTATTTGTTGGAAATATGTGGTGGTGGGTGGGTCCACAGAGTAAAGTGGGAGTTAATACATGATTTGAAGTCAGGCTTGGTGTATGGGATACACAATGAAAATGTGCCAAATACAATCCATATAGCCCGTTCCTTTCCCTGTAGTGCAGTGCAGTCCATCAGATTAATTTTCCCCAATGTCCACTTATGATAGACAGGATAATATGAATATCTGCATTTCATATGTGAGATGTGTGATGTAGTATTTCATTTATTATTTATCTGTCTCTTTGGAGTCAGGGTAGAAAGAGATACGCATTTGGAGAAGAGCAGAGCCTTTGGAATTAAAAATAGATAATTGTCAACTACAGCTGCCCCAGCATCAGACAGTAGCAAACTACCTGACGGGGTTGCTTGCAATGAGCATGGCCTTCGTTATTTTAGCACAACACACAACATGTACTCCATGGTAATGCCGTTCTCATTAATGAGAGGTAATTTACTTTTCAACTCAAAGTTTCTATTTATAGTTACTTGAAAAGCCTTCAGAAGACAAAAATAAACAAATCACAGTTTTATTTAATCCGGTGTTATTCTGTCTTTTACTTTTCTGCCACACAGTCAGTGCTTTTATGCAAGGCATGTGTGGGTAAAACATAAAATTGGCCTTTCAACTCTCCTAAACATAATCACATCAAATCCCAATGACCTTAGGGGACCAACTATGTACTGCTACTGTGCCACCCAGTAATTTAAAACTATTGTTTGCACAGAGCATTATTTACAATTCGTCTTTTTTGTTTTTCTCAATATAGCTCCTCCTGCTGGTTCAGCCAGACCACCCAACAGGCAGGAGACAGCGTCCTGTTTGCAGCAGCAGAGGCTGCAGCGTATCCAGCAGAGTACCGGAGGCTGGTGATCCTGTAAGAGGAGGAGGAAATAAATACCCTAGTGCATATTATGGTCCCCCTCAGCCATCCCATCGCCGGCACCAGCATTCATCAACTGCTGCCACCCCATCCCACACTGACAACACCACCAGGCAATTGCTGCGCCGCATCTTGCAGTGGATGGACTCTATCGCAAGCCGGCTCACCGCAATGGACCAGAACCTGGACCAGCTTAGGACTGACATCCACAATGCCCTCTTCTTACACTTTAAAAAAAACCATTTTGGGTGGGAGGGACTTGTTTGTTGGGTACAGCAACCTAGGTAGACAATAGTAGCAGTTAGTAACTTACTTACTAAGTTAACTAGTTCAGTTTACACCAGTAGTTGTCTTACCTGAATATAGATGAAGCGATAACAGGGAAGGCATCACAACTTCACAAGTGAGGTCCTACTTCCAGTTCCACCCAGGTGGCCTCCAACTGTAGGATTAATCTGAATAATTGACTATCCATCATAGGCAACTAAATGGAAATACAATGAGCAAAGTATTGGGTTAAATTTTATCAAAGCTTTACAAAGAATTGACACCTGAGTACTACATGATGACACAACGAGAATGCCTGAAAGTGCTAAAATACAATAAAATATCAAATACTCATAGGTTTTGGCTATTGGGGAGCTAGTAGTATAGTTTGCAAAATCCTTGAGTTATTAAAAATGGATTCAAAGTCTTTAGTGGATAAACTATGGTTAGGCGTTTACTGATGTGCAACAAAAGGCCTGAATGAAGATGCTGACGACTGATGTTCTTCATTCTATATTTAAACTACGGATAACTTTTCATGCATGGGTGGGTAAATGGGGTCAGTGTGGGCTACTGCTTAGAACTTAGAGGTTCCTGCTGTAAGTATGTGTTGCTTTCACAACATCCGCCTCACCAAGTGTGTGATGCATTGCTGGTGTAAATTAAGCCACACCTCAATACATCACACAGCCCGGGAGAAGAGGGTTAGAGGTTTGATAAATAAATGGGAAGGGGGCTTTGGGGAAAGGTCTGACAAAGAAAAACACTACACAAGGACAACATTAATCTGGGTAATGAGCATTGAGCGAGACATCATTCGCCATCATTATGTTTGCCATCAATCTGATGTGGAAGGAAACAAAGGAATGAGTGTGACAGAGTACAGATAAATGCATTGCAAACAGTCCTCCTTCCCCCGAGACCCAAGTTATCAGCTATGTAAAAGTGCTGTTTCTAGGTTGGGGAGTGAACCCACCCACCCAGTTCTCCAAATATGATTGTTAAAAAAAATGACACTGTATTGCAAAATGAGGTGGTGCTTCTGCATTCTCCTTGGGAATGTCCACTCTTTGGTGCCTGTCTGGAGGGTAAGCAGGAGCGTTGTTGAGCTCAGCTTTCACCTTTCATTGGTGCAGGAGACTAGAAGATGGCCTGCAGATTGTAAAAGAAAAACTGTATTTTAGCGTCACGGAGAAGGACAGAAGGAAGGTAAGCTTCATAAGGAGCACATCAAAACAAAAGGGGGATTCAGAGTTTCACTTTTGCCACAAGTCCATCATACACACACAGTGGCAGCAGCATTTCACAAACGCACCTTTCTCTATTCCACATAGCTGAGTACTAGATCTCTGACTCTTGGTTTACCTTTGAACTGAAGTCGATAACATATAGCTGTTGATGAGGTAGTCACCAACTCTGGCCCTGAGTTCTTCCATCCTCCTCCTGGTTCTGACTCCAAGTAACTCTGTCTCAGACAGGTCATCATCATGACCTGAGCAAGATAAACGCGCAGAGCACTGCTGTTGAAGAACAAGTAGAAAAACAGAATTGCAGCATTTTGCATAGTTTTTGTTTGTTAACTAAAGTGACTGAAGAACCCAGCAGCAGCCCACCCATTAGGGCGGAGAAGCACCGCTCCCCCGTCACCACCCAAAAAATAAATCAATAATAAAACAGGCTATTATCATTTTATTTTAATCTTCCTAAATCCATCCACAAGAATCTAACGAGTCTTGGGGCGGGTCCAGGGGGATGACTCTGTGGTGGAGGAGTGGTATTGCACTCCCGTGTTGCTTCTCTGTGCATGGGGGTTTGGCCAGCAGTTTCAGGCCGGCTAAACCCTCATGTGCAGTGATGCTTTCTCCAGCCCCAGCTGCATTGCTGGGGCTGGCGAAAGCAGACACAGGCTCCCAGTCTGCCTGGGAGCGCAAATTCCCGGTGCTCAGGTTAATCCTGACACTGCTTCCATTCAGTGTCATGATTGGCTGCAGTGCATTCTGGGATCCCGGGCCCGGAAGAGTGCGATGCAATGGACACCAGCGGTGATCAGGTAGTAATTTTTTTAGTATTATTATTATTATTTTGTACACTGATCCCCCACCAGGACCCTGTAATTAAATCTGGCTAAGTGTGAAAGGGCCGATCACAGCAAGGGAAAAAAGTGATCGCCTATCACTGAGTCCCCAAACATTGCAAATAAAAATTAATCTCAAGAAATTTCCTGTATTTCAGTTTCAACACACCCTCCCTCACTGTTAGCCTCCACATCAATCATGACTCACAGTTTTTCGATAATCTGATCCCTTATTGGTGCAATGGTCACCTGTTCCAATCCAAGCACTGTGGTAGGTACAGTATCTCCCCTTTAATGCAAGCAAGAGATTGGAATTTGGCAGACTTGTAATTCAAACGAATGTTTGGGGCAGCCATTTTAGATGATGAGAAAAACAGAAGGATCATAGAAGTCGAACATACAGGTTAATTAATTTTCTCTAAGTAAGTTTGTGAAGGCCAATCACCTCCAGGGAAAAAATTACCACCCATCGTTCAGGCCACAAACATTGCAAATCAATCATCTCAGGCAAGTTCCCACATTTCAGTTCAACACCCTTCCCCACTGTCTGCTACCTCATGAATCATCACTCATCATCATCATCACTCACACAATCAGTCACTCACCATTGCAATAGTTGTAGTTACCACTTATAATCCAAGCAGGGGTAGTTTAGGTATTAGGTATTCATCTTTGATGCAGGCAACACATTGGAATTTGGTATTGGTAGGCAGTCTTGTAAATAATAAATGATCTTCTGGGGCAGACCTTCTAGTGCTAAGTGATGCAAAATGGGATAGGCAGTAGTGATGCGAGGAGGGCAGGCATTGTCTCCTTGGCTGCTTGGTTGGGGTCTGCTGTGCTGGCGGGAGGGTTCTGGTTCAGGGATGTGGTGAGCTGGTCGGTGGTGATCTTGCTCCAGTTCCTGCAGGGAACCTGTTGCTGGTGGTGGTGAGTCGTGGTTCTTCCAAAGCTGAAATGGACACAGCTGTGGTCTGTCCAGTGGAGTCCGGAGGAGTGGCTGAAGGAGATGTACTTGCTAGAGGAGAAGATAGGGTCCAGCGTGTGTCCGGCGTAGTGGGTGGGGGTGTTCACCAGTTGCTTGAGTCCGAGGTTGGCGAGGTTGTCCAGCAGGGTGTTGGTGTTGTTGTCGTTGTTGTTCTCCAGGTGGAAGTTTAAGTCCCCTAGGAGGATGTAGTCGGGGGAGGCGAGGGCGTGCGGGCTGATAAAGTCTGCGATGTCTTCGCTGAATTGTGCGCGGGGTCCTGGGGGTCTGTAGATGAGAGTGCCTCTGAGTGTGGTCTTGGGGTTGGTGTGTATCTGGAAGTGAAGATGTTCAGCTGCTGAGAGGGTGTCGTCGGAGTTGGTCGTGATGCGGATGGTGTTCTTGTCGATGATGGCGATGCCTCCTCCTGTCTGGTTGGCGCGGTCCTTCCGGGTGATCTTGTATCCATCCGGGATGGCGATGGCGATGTCGGGCGCTGAGGAGGCGTTCATCCATGTTTCCGTGAGGAAGGCGACGTCTGGAGATGTGGTGTTGAGCAGGTTCCAGAGTTCCACGGCGTGTCTGTGGACGGAGCGGGTGTTGAGTAGGATGCACTTCAGGTGGTTGCTGCTGGTGCTCGGCTTGGCGGGTGTGGTGCAGGTCCGGGTGCAGGAGAATTTGCAGGATTGGCAGGCGAAGGGTCCGTGGGTGCGTCCGGGGGTGGCTCGGTGGCAGCCGGGGGTCGGGCCGGTGTTGAGTGCGTTGAGTGTGGCGGAATCATAGGTGATGTTACTTAAGGCTCCTACAGTGATGTCTATTGTAGTCTCTACGACACGGACTAGTTGCCTAATATTTCTGCTGTTAGCCATGGGACCCCAGAAGGGAAGAAAACCTTTAAGGAAATCTCCTCCCTCTTGTCCTGCTGTGTCCTTTGAATCAATAATCCCTCTGCCGTATCGGGTTCGGTGATGATTTGCGGAAGCGGTGTAAGTAGGGGAAAGAAGAAAGGCTATATACCAAGTACCAGAGAAACCCGTTGGTAACCAAGTATAAGCTCTATTATAGCAGATGAAATAGGTGCCTTGAGACGGCACTAGAGGAGGCGAGTTCTGAGAGGAATAAACGTACGTGTAGGAGCAGTTATTCCTTTGTATGGTGTCAGAAGAGCGATCGTTTATCTGTAAGCAGAAGTTGCCCTGATGTGGTATAATCCAAATCGGTGAGGATTTTCCTTTTCCAACTTTGCTACTAAGACTAGACATATATTGGGTGACGTTCCAATTAGTGTATGCTTTTCTTTCGTCAATGGAGATTTTACTGTTTTCCATGATTTTCGCCATAGCTACCATACCTTTAATCAAAGAGCTATGACTAAAATCCGGATAAATAACATGTGAACTAACAGATCGTCTGAATTTGCTTTGATAAGCATTGGAGAAAATGACAAAATAAGCCCAAGCAGAACCCTCATAAGAAAAAGGGAGAAATAGATATGGCATTCCTTTCTCTGTGGTATGTGGCATAAGACCACACACCCAACAATCAGTTGTATTAACCACTAATTGGTGCTGATGTAATAGCTGGATAAAGGAATTATTATAATATTCGGTTCTTCTGACGAGTTCATGTGAAGGAAGAGTATGAAAGAGGTGTGGAGAGATAGTAGAAGAAGGCAAAGAGGAAGAAGGGGAGGCATCTTTTGGCTGCAAAGCATAAATTATCCAACTAATAAACACCAAAACAATACATAATGATATAATAACACATAAAGTTATGCTGAAACGACTGTACATTATTTCACAGGATGCTTTTTTCATTTCATCTTTTCTTTCTCTATTACCTAGTGTAGTTCCCATCTTACTAATGGACGCTCACGGCAATCTTCCTCAATCGCTAGGTCACGATGGTCTACCGTCCTATGACACTGAAGATCCTGCAGGCCTATTGCCACTACTCTGGTCGTGACTTAGACTCCTACCGTGACCCTGCAACCGGGACAGAATACTACACAAGAGAGAAGAGTCTTAAATGTTCTTTGGTCTAGGTCTTAAATTATATCGTTCCTTCCCCGGAACACTGTGGTCTTGGAACAATGTTCGTGGTTTAGTTGTATCCAAGCGACGATGTGATGGAATTGCTTCCTGTGAAATGTCGTCGTCCTCTTTCTCAGACAATGTCCCATTCAGGTGTGCATCGCTGAAGGGTACGAATCGTGGATCTCTTTCACTTTCACAGTCACCAACACCTCTGCGTACCCATTGATCGTATGGCAAAGGCACTTTCTTACAATGCACACCGTGAATCCAAGTTTTCTTTCCTTCGACTTTAACTGCTGTCTTTGTGGTGAGGAGGACCATTCGAGGCTCCCGCCATCTGGGTTCTAAGTTTCTGGACCTCTGAAAATTCTTTATACATACCCAGTCACCTGGTCGGATGGAGTGACCTGGGTCTGTGGAAGCCTCCGGCAGAGCACTCTGAACCTGTTGATGGAGAAAACGCAATTTAGTCGTAAGGTCATGCAGATAGTCAATCAACATTGGATATGGCAAGTCTGAGTATTTCTTAGGGCGAGGGATTTCCCATACGTTAGCCAGACGGCCAAACACCACTTCATACGGGCTAAGTCCCAAACTAGAGTGTACTGCAGTTCTGGTGGATAGCAGAGCTAACGGCAAAGCATCGGGCCAATTGAGTCCTGTACTTGCTTGAACCTTTGCTAACTTTAACTTCAAGGTTCCGTTGTAACATTCTACTAGACCCGCTAACTGTGGGTGATTTGCCGCGTGAAACTTTTGCTTGATACCAAGACCTGCACAAACTTTTTGCATGACTTGGCGAACAAATTCGCTCCCATTGTCACTCCAGACAATGCACGGCAGACCAAACCTGGGGAAGAATTATTTTAGAAGGATTTTAGCTGTGGATAAGGCTGTGTTATCCTTTAAAGGGTATGCTTCTATCCATCTTGAAAAGGCGCATACTACTACCAGAACATATTTGAGGTTGTTGCATTGCTCCATTTGAATGTAATCGATTTGCAACACCTCAAATGTATATGTCGGAGGAGCAAAGTGACCTGCTGGAGTTGGGGTTCCCTTTCCCGGGTTGTACATTAAACAAACAATACAGTGTTTTACTACATTGTCTGCACATTTTGGGATACCCTCATTCTGCCACACTGGAGCCAGAAGTTTACAAATGCCTTTTGCACTTAAGTGGGCTGGACCATGTGCCATAGTAACCACTGGGAGAACATAGGCATCTGGTAACAGCCAACGTTGATGTTCAGATAATTCCACCCAACAACCCATCTCATCTAACATTCCTGTACTTTCTTTCCACTTGCTCATCTCCCTCTCTGAAGCCTCTTTCTGAATCTCTTTTATACTTTCCACTGTATTTTCATACATTCCTCTCTCTCTGACCCAATTTGCAGGACCTGCCACATACATTCGACTCGTTGAATCTCTCGCTGTCTTCTTTGCTATTTCGTCTGCAAACGCATTTCCTCGACCAACATCATCCGTAATCTTTTTGTGTGCACTACACTTCACGATCGCTATTTGGGTGGGTAAGGCAAGTGAATCAAGGAGATCAGTCACTAACTGACCATGTTGTATTTTGGTGCCATGTGAAGTGAGAAAACCCCTTTCCTTCCAGGTACGCCCAAAGTTGAACGCTACACCAAAAGCGTATTGGCTGTCAGTGTATACAATGCTTTAGCTACAGGATCTAACGTAGCCGAAAAATAGGCACATGGCTGCTGTTTGTCTCCAAATTGTTGTGTTAAAACTGACAATGCACAACCTTCTCTCTCATGAACATAGAGAGTAAAAGGCTTAGTGTAATCTGGAGTGCCTCGTACAGGAGCAGAACAGAGAGCGGTACGTAAGTCAGTGAAACTCTTTTGACACTCATCAGTCCATGGAGGCGCTGAGGCGAGTGCCAACAAAGGTTTGGCTATTAGAGAGAAGTTAGGGATCCACTGTCTGCAATAAGAAGTAATACCCAGTAAGGCACGTACTTCCCTTTGTGTGGATGGTACAGATATTCGCGTAATCGCCTGAATTTGTTCTGATGTCAATCGTTGTCCCTCCTTTGATAGGATATGACCCAAATAGGTAACCTCTCGACAAACATATTGTAGTTTTGTGGAAATATGGATTTTCCTGGTCAGTTATGTCCCCTATCTTGGACCCCAACGGTTCTATGTGCATGTCGCAAGTACATGTATGTTCCCTCCAGTTCCAGTATTGATGACGCAAACACATGCGTGTCCACCGTCAACATGTCCTCTGCCAGATCCGCCATGAATAGGCCGGATATTCCATTCTTAAATATGAAAGGCCACCGGCTTTATATGGTTCACTTATGCCACTTTTCAGTCCAGGCAAGTAGGCCCTGATTCTGTCATCAAACTCTTCTTGCCTTCTGCCTCTAAAAGCTCCAGCCCGAGCCTGCATCTGTGACCATGAACTTTGTCTCATTCTCTGCGCTGCTCACGAAGCCTGACATCAGCTTACTCTCTGCCAAGAACTGTATTTCACCTTCGAATTATCTGCTTCCCCCTCAGCCGATGCATTCCTGCCTAGTAGTTTAAGTAAACATTCTTCCAGTTACCAAGCAAAAAGACCCATCTTCTCTGTCCTCATGCAAGTAATTCATAGCCTTGTTACCATGGAATATTCCTACCCCCTCGCATTCAGTGTAGACACTTAGACGCTTGTACACGCACAGTCAGTATAGAATAGATTCTGTCCGAGAGTCCTCCTTTTTGGATAACATAGTTCTTTAAACATAGGATGTTAGATATGATTTGGGATTAGGTTGACTTGACCTCCCAGACTTCTCGTCTCCACATATAGAGCTAAATGTCAAGTCCCCGTCACCCCCTAGTTACACGTCAATTACACGTCATACTGCTGCGCGCGCATTCATGCCAAGTATTATCTTATAGATCCACCTATACATGACATCACAACCAATCATGTTCCTTTTTACTCATTATTACACCCATTTTCGGTTACGCAAACCAAACGTCAATGTCCTTATCAATTGTTACGCCTACTGTATTCACTTCATTATAATGTATGTATTATAAAAGTTACTGCTTGTCAATAAAGTATGTACTTCACTTCCTGAACCCCCGTGGTGATGGAACTTGAGGCATCCGATTATAATCGCTTATTGGAATAAAGCCCATTCCGAAACTCTAATATCACGGATTCTGCCTCTCATTTTACTGAGCTATTTTATAATGTTTCTGTACCAAATTCAGTCCCGGTAAAGGAGAAATATTTACCACATGATGGCGCCCGAACAGGGACACTTTCTCATCTCACGCGCCGGCGGTGTGTTGCAGGCCCGGTCTCCTGCCACAGCTGGACGGACAATAACGCGTACCAGCAGGATTTCCTGTATCTCCCTCCGGTCAAGCGGGGGCGACTGAGACTGCAATCAACACCCAGACGAGGCGGTGAGAAGTGCGAAGTATCCCGACCAGAGCCTAGCTGAGAGAGCAAGATCCGAGGTATACAGAGACCCACCAGTCCGAAGTCAAGCCCAGTGTCCGACGAGTCGAGTCGAGTCGAGTCCGGTCCGGTTCAAGTTCAAGTTACTGAGGCCTTCCGTTTCCGAAGCTACCCGGTGAGTACCATTGCTGGGGAGGCATTTCTGACGTGCACATAGGTTGTGCCGGTCAAGACGGGTTTGGGTACACAAATCCGGTCTGCACTGTTTTAGCAGTGTATCTGTACTGTTTAGCAGTATATCAAGTATTCCGAAGTATTCCGAAGTGTCTAGTTATTGTCTAGTTATTGTCGAGAATTAAGCTTGGTGATTAGTTATGCAGACGATCATCATTGTTGTTTCAGTTAATGGTTTAATGTTAAATGTTTAAAGTGTTTAAGTATGTTCTGGATATCGTGGTATGAATGACTGTTCATTGTCGTGTTTATTGTATTAAGTCTGTTCAAATTCAAGTATCAGGTCAAAATCAAGTATAAGGTCAGTTCTCAATATGCCGCTCTTTTCGAAATTAAGACAGATCACTACCAGAAAAGGGGTTCTCGAAGAAGCCGTCCCTATTCCTCCTAGGGACACTCCAGGGCACTTTATGTATCACAAACATGGCTTAGACGCTATATTATTTCTTGATTTATGGGTAGACTATACCAAGGGATTACCAGAAAGTCAAAGGTGGCCCACAGCGGGGACCTGGGATGCAGAGTGCATCATGAAAGTCGAGGAAGAGTTATGGAAAAGAAAAGTCAGACAGTCACAGAAAGACGCCGTTGAATTATGGCGTAAAGAATCACATAGACGAACAGAAAAAGCACGTAGACAGGAGGAGAAGAGTAAAGAGAATTCCAATAAAGTTCGAGAGAATCTATTAATTGAGGAAGGTATCCGAGTAAAATCAGAACAAGTAGACAGACAAAGAAATGCCCTTATGAATGGTATGTATCCTCTCCTGGCCGAAGGATTACCTAAGGCTACTCCAGAGACACCAAAAGACTTGCCAACCCCATTGTTCCCAATAAAGGTACATCCTAAGGGGCATCCTAGAACCGCAGAAGATGTTTTTCTTTCCTCATATTTAGATGACGCAGCTCCCGAGTATGCTAACTCTGCCCTACATAGACCGCATACCAGGGAGGTTCAACGCCAAGATCCAGTACCCGTATCCCTGCAGCAACAAATCGAGTCACAAGTTCCGGCAAGCACATCTGTTTCTGTATCCGCTCCTACAGCTACTTCTATGGCTGTGTCCACACCTGTAGTTGCTGTGTCACGTTCGACGAATCCTTTTACACCCGACGCCCCAGATGGGGCCGCGGGAGGAGCTACCAATGTCTTTTCTACGCCACCCAGAATAAATAAACTTACTTTTCAAGAGTCAGCGCATTCACGTACACCCAAACTCCTTAGTACCCGTACGCTTAAGGAACTTCTTATAGACTGTAGATATGACCCGGTGCCTGGAAAGGAGGACGAAATGACCCTAGCATCATTGCGTATCAGACGAGCCGCAGTGTATTTAGCGAAGTTACCAGGAATGACTGCGCATCTAGATAATATATATCATTTTGTCCAAACAGGGCGAGATCCAGAATGTATTTACAGAGCTATGGAATACCAGAAAGTAGAGATACAGGGGGAACTGTTACGTTTCCTCATAAACTGTGTGATCAGAAATCAAGACCGACCGGGGGTAGACCCGGAAGCCATGAAAATTCTTACAAGATGGAGCCAGAATATATCGGAAGGGAGACATGATAAACAAAACTGTATAATAGCCATGTGCCGAAAGATCCGTAAAGAAATAGAACGCCTACACGAAGAGCGATTAGAGGTAGACGAGTTCGAACAAAACGAGGAAGAAGGGTCAGGACTGCCCACAGGACAGTCGGACACCATAGCCTATGTAGGTAGAGGAAGATCTTGTAATAGGAGTAAGACTAGATATCACACTGACTCAATACATCCGATATGTCCAGATAATAACAGAAATTTTCAAATACCTATAATTAACATAAGGTCTAACGAGCATTCGTTCCAAACCGCCGACAAACTACTACAAGAACGAAGGGGTTATCATTTCCTCGATTCTATGGATGAACAAGATTTAGCCAGGGCAGCTGTCCATTGGGTTGACAGTCCCGGAAAATATAGTGATGATACAGTAGTACGCACATTTTTTAATCTTACCCCAGATGAACAAAGGTTAGCTGGGATTTATATGATTCAACAACTCATTATACTATATCGGAGTCAGCATTCGGACCCTGGTCCCTTGCCTGACATACTGACTGAATTACTTATGAATAAATGGAGAGGTCCAGGTACTGAATTAATTAAAGAAATTCTAGAATCAAGAAAGCAGTATATTCTTTTTGTATGTTCAGAACATGTTCCATTGTCTGTCAAGGAAAGAACTACGTATCACATAGATAGACAGAATCCCTTACGAGAAGTGCACCCAATAAAGGGTGAGGACAACGAGTTTAAACGCGTATTTGTATATACGCCTATATCGAAAATAGAATTGTTAGAAATGAAGAAAGTAGTACCCAGTCATGACAAGGACCCAGCGGGGTTTCACCGAGAAATTAAAGACATGTTACTCATGGGAGAATATACCTACCCCGACATTATGACAATATTAAAGGTGTTGATGCCTGCTGGCATTTATGAGAAACTCAAGGAAAAAGAGTGGGAGGTAGGTGATCAAAAGATAGAATGGTCAGCATTAGAAGCAGAAGAAAGGGCCCGAGGTCCAGGTTCGGGGCTTGGGGACAAAACTAAGGCATTACCCGGACTACTAGTACAGGTACTGCCACGTTTATTAACTACGAAAAAGGAAGATTGGGGTACAATTTCAGCCTGTAAACAGAAGCAAGACGAAGACACTAGTGATTACTATGCCCGTTTTGAAAAATGTTTTGGTATAAATAGTGGCATAAAAGCAAATAGCGAATCATACCCACATCTGTTTGTAACAAAATTAGTAGAAAATGCTCTGCCCCCAGTAAAGAATAGAGTATTAAAATTCGAGAGTACCTGGCAAGGTAACACTCCAACACAAATGTTACAAATGTTACAGTACCACCACAATAGAATTAAAGAGGAACAAGAACATGAACACAGACGCATGAAAGACACGAAAATGAAAATGCTAGTTTCCCAGACAGTTCCAGCTGAAGGACATAAAAAGGGTATGACACATTCCGATTCAGCAGGACCTGTAAAGGGGACATGCAATTATTGTAAAAAGCCAGGCCATTACGTACACGATTGTCCAGTTTTAAAACATAATATCGCCATAGGTAAAACACAAGAAAGATCACGGCCACTAAGCCAAGATCAGAATGAACAAGGAGCTATGCAGCATGCCCAGGCCATGCCAGCCTCACAACAGCCAATACAGTTTGTGCCAGCTGCACCACCGTTGCCTGCTGCTGCCACACAGACGACAACACGACAAATGTATCAGACCGCACAGTATGAATATCCCGAGTATCAGCGTTACGCATGAACAAGCCTAGAGAGGGAAGTTGACTTACCCCTTATCGAGATTCCTGTAGATCAAGAAGGACCTTATGTACATAGTAAATTATTAGGTCAAGATAGAAAATTTTTACTCGATACAGGGGCAAGTCGAACAACTATAAAACGTAGTGAAGTTCCAGGGGCACCCCTCTCAGGCTCACAGAATATTTCCCTTGGTTTTTCAGGAAAACCTATTGTTAATGAAGTGTCACAGCCTTTGCCACTTACGATAGGACCTCTGACCCGAACTACAGATTTACTGCTTACTAAATCATGTCCAGAAAACTTGTTAGGAATAAAAACGTTGAAAGCCCTAGGAGCCATAATATGTTGTTCTCCGGAAGGAGTAAGGTTGTTTTTACGTGATTTTAAAGGTCACTATGTATCTAGAGACATGGATCCCCGACTGCAGACTTTACCTACACACCTATGGGCACAAGGCCCTACTGATGTTGGTTGCATGAATATTACACCATATCGAGTCACACTAAAGGCAGGAGTGGTGCTACCACGAATGCGACAATACAAGTTACCACCAGATGCTGTAGTGGCTTTACTACAAATCATTGACGAGCTCATTGCCCAAGGAGTAGTTGTGGAAACAGACTCCAATATATGTAATTCACCGATAATACCGATTCTTAAACGAACAGATCCTACAGCGCCGCCAGTATATCGATTGGTTATTGATCTGCGCGAATGCCACAATTCCCTGTGGTCCCAGATATCTCGTCATTACTGACAGCCATTGATTCCGAAGCGACATTCTTTACTGTAATTGATCTCAAAAACGCCTTTTTCAGCGTCCCAATAGATCAGGAAAGCCAATATTTGTTCGGATTTAGTTTAAATGGGCGTAGCTTTAAACTCACACGCGCACCTCAAGGATTTACAGAAAGCCCCAGCATCTATAGCCAAGCACTGAAACGAGAACTTGACAGTATCCACATGCCAGTCAACACTGCTTTGCTTCAATATGTCGATGATCTGCTGATTACCGCAAGAAGCGAACCTGAATGTGAGAAAGCATCACTGACAGTTTTACAATTTCTGGCCGAAAAAGGGCACAAGGTGTCCCCTTCTAAGCTGCAATTCTGTGTCCAGCAAGTTGTTTATCTTGGACACTCGCTAGACAAGGAGGGAAGGCAGCTTACACCCGACCGTATTCAGTTAATAGCTAACATGCCAATACCCAAGACACAAAAGGAGGTACGGGCTTTCATAGGCCTCACTTCATATTGTAGGCAGTGGATCCCTCAGTATGCATTTCTAGCAAAACCACTCATTCAATTGACAACACAGGAGGCAGCCACATCGACTGTTCTCCCTTGGACTCAGGAACACACACAAGCTTTTGAAAGCCTAAAGAAAGCTTTATGTCAAGCACCCGTTTTAGCAACGCCATGTTACAAAAAACAGTTTACACTCTTTGTTACAGAACGCGAAGGTACTGCTTTGTCAGTACTCACACAGGATCAAGCAGGAGCACACAAACCATGTGCCTATTTCTCTAGTACATTAGATCCCGTAGCTCAGGCTCTGCCTGCGTGCCTGAAATCAGTAGCAGCGACAGCTTTAGCAATCAGACAAAGCGATGCCATAGTGTTAGGACATCCATTGACAGTTCAAGTACCCCACGCAGTAGAGGTTCTTGTAAATAGAACGCAAACACAACACTTGACTATAGCGCGACTTACAGGATATGAACTTACATTGTTTCAGCCACATATAGAAATAAGACGCTGTAACACATTGAATCCGGCCACACTTTTGCCAGTAACCGGAACAGACCCACTAGCCCATGACTGTATTGAAGTTATTACTGTAACGACAAAACCCAGACAAGACTTGACCGATGTTCCATTGTCAGATCCTGACTTGACATTTTATGTCGATGGTTCATGCATGAGAACAAGTACAGGAGAGTTAGTAGCCGCTTATGCAGTCACAACAGATACTGAAGTCATTGAAACTAATCGTATAAATACTTTGTCAGCTCAAGCCGCAGAGCTCATCGCTCTGACGCAAGCCTGTATTCAAGCCACGAATAAAAAAGTCAACATATACACTGATTCACGTTATGCATTCGGAGTTGTACATGACTTCGGCGTGCTGTGGCGAGAGAGAGGTTATTTAACTTCCCACGGTGCCCACATTCAGCACGGACCCCTCATTCACGCATTATTAAATGCAATACATCTACCCACTGAAATATCAATTATGAAATGTAAGGCCCATACGAAGGTTACTGATATCATTTCCCAAGGCAATGATCTAGCCGACAGAACAGCTAAACTGACTGCTCAAGCTCAGACCCCCGACATGACAAAGACAAAAGTCCCGACACCGACACATTGTATGACCGTTAAAGATCCTACTCTTGACGTAATTGACATACAGACACATGCTACACCAGACGAAATAAAGAAATGGACCGAGTTAGGAGGGATCCAAACGGACCAAGGATGGATGATGAAGGAAAGGTCTGTATGGTTCCTTCCTGATTCAATGGTCCAAGTCGTAATTAACACTATACATAGTCCGGCACATCTAGGAGAAAAAGCTATGCTAGACAGCATTCAACACATTTGGTTCAATAAACATTTACGAGCAGCAGCAAAACAAAAGGTCCGTACCTGTATGATCTGTTGCCAGTTCAACCCAGGAAAAAGTGTTCCCGTAGAACAGGGTGGATTTCATCCTCCTGATCACCCTTTTGAAGTCCTACAGATGGATTATATCCAGATGGAACGATGTCGAGGATTCAAATATGTTCTCGTAGTTGTCTGCGCTCTGTCCCGTTGGACAGAGGCGTACCCGGTTTCAGATTACACTGCCCCGACTACTGCCAAACAGTTGGTTCGAGAATTCTTCCCACGATACGGTTTACCACGTGTTGTCTACTCAGATAACGGCCAGCCGTTCTCATCCGAATTAATGAAACACGTTTCACTTCTGCTAGGATATCAGTGGAAATTCCACTGTGTCCGACATCCCGAGGCAGCAGGTCTCGTAGAAAGACATAATCAGACACTGAAAATCAGACTGTCCAAAATATGCAGAGAGAAAGGGGTCGACTGGATAGTAGCATTACCAGTTGCACTTTTTTACATGAGAATGGTAGCACACTCTAGAACAGGGCTATCCCCGTATGAGGTGATCTTCGGTAGACCACCGAATATGTGGGGGACGCCTATACCACGCAAAATAACTGATATTGACTGTAATATGCTGACAGATTACTTGGCTTCCTTGATGTCTGCACTACAATCTTCTCGTTCACAGGTAGCTGCAGCCTTTCCCGACAACACTGAGGTGAAACCCCATGACGTGGTTCCGGGGGATCTTGTCTTTGTGAGAAATTTCGACCGAAAGACTCAACTGGAGCCCAGGTGGAAAGCACCCAAGTTGGTCCTGTTGACCACAAGAACAGCCGTGAAGATCGAGGGCCGCAAGGGCTGGATTCATTCAAGCCACATCAAGAAATTTCATGGACTATCTTCGGATATAGACATTGTGCCCTGCACTCCCTCACAGACTGATACAAAGCTTCCTTTTGTTGAACCGAACAAATCTGAAAAGTACAAACTAAAGCTTAGGCCCACCAAGTCGAGCAATTTGATTGTTTAAGTCCTCTCCAAGGTGAAGCGGTTGAATTGTCTATGACATGTATCCCTTGGACCTGAGTAGAGAAAATACCCGAAAAATGTTGAAACGACAGGCGTATTGTAAATCACTGCGTAGCCACTGCATAGTGACATTACTAATTTTGTTTTTATTGAGTCTTTTAATAATTATTACAAGTATGTTGTTGCACATATATTACCCTATTTCTAGACATGTTTATAATGTTGCTGCTGAACATTCTTTTAGTGACTTACCTCCGCATGAATTGTCTTATAGACTTGCGCTGCGCAATAACACTTTCATTAGTATGTTACATCATTCCCATCAGACTAGTAACGCCACCAATTGTTGGGTGTGTGGCCGACTCCCTCCCTACCAGAATTATGAAGGAGTCCTGCCTTTCTTTCCACATCCATTTACACATAATGGCTCCTGTGGAGCATGGTTTAGTTTAATTAATTCCATAGTCTCAGACACAGCAGTTTACCAAGACCATTGGATATGGGGAAACCTGAACCTAGTTTTATTCAAAGTCTGTTACCCTGACAAGGAGGGTCGCCCCAAAAGAACAGGAACTGATCTAGAAAATGAAGTATATGGATTAGGTAATTTTACACCTAATCTCATGATTCTAAATGTCGTATCCGAAGTTGAGCTAGTCTTACCCACCATGTCAGTATTCCCAGCAAAAGGTGAATTATGTGTAAGAAAGGTTGGTTCCATACATATGGGCCACAGTCAATGCACTACTACCGTAGAATTCAGTGACCAAGGCAAATCTTCATTCAGAGCTTCTCGCCACTCCTACTTTATATGTGGTCAGACTGCATATATGCGTCTACCCCTAGATTGGGATGGTACCTGCTACATTGCATTCCTTTTGCCACCTGTTTTCCTAGCTCCTCCTGATTATTACAGAAATATTCATTTAGTACACAACAGAAAACGGAGAGATCTCCCCATTGTCGATTACACTGAGACGGCATGGGACAAGTATGTAGATTTTAATAAAGGCATCTTTCCCTATATAGGTACTGTTACTAATAGTAAGCTGATACGTAGATTAACTAGAACCCTTGAAGCAGTAGTGAATGAGACTATTTCCGCCTTAGGCAATTTAACGGAAGAGCAGTCTGCTATGCGGATTGTTGTGCTTCAAAATCGTCTTGTCCTTGACGTCATCCTGGCTGATAGGGGCGGAGCTTGTAGGGTCATCGGATCAAGCTGTTGTGTATTCATACCAGAAAATTCGCCATCTGTATATAAAGCCATCACTCGCCTTCATAAGATTGTAAGCCAGATACACCAGAACCCAG
This sequence comes from Triturus cristatus, assembly GCF_964204655.1. Classification (NCBI taxonomy): domain Eukaryota; kingdom Metazoa; phylum Chordata; class Amphibia; order Caudata; family Salamandridae; genus Triturus; species Triturus cristatus. The sequence goes on along the minus strand of NC_140583.1, from coordinate 45,252,169 downwards.
GCACTTGGACTTGGTCCAGTTGGTTTTGGAATGCGGTATCAGCCTGGGGATGGAGAGTTCTATCCTTCCTAGGTATTGGCCTTCTCATACTATTCAGTTGCTGTCTATGTCTACAATGTGGACCAGCGATTTGTGGTCTGTGTGCCACATCGTGTATCCCACATCAAGATTTTCATTCAAGATCCCGGAAGAAGAAAGAAGAACAAATGATGCTATATGAACAGATCAATGGATTGATGAAGATTGATATCTCTTGAAGGGCAAGTAGGGGACAAGGAGGGAATGTGGAAATATGGATTTTCCTGGTCAGTTATGTCCCCTATCTTGGACCCCAACGGTTCTATGTGCATGTCGCAAGTACATGTATGTTCCCTCCAGTTCCAGTATTGATGACGCAAACACATGCGTGTCCACCGTCAACATGTCCTCTGCCAGATCCGCCATGAATAGGCCGGATATTCCATTCTTAAATATGAAAGGCCACCGGCTTTATATGGTTCACTTATGCCACTTTTCAGTCCAGGCAAGTAGGCCCTGATTCTGTCATCAAACTCTTCTTGCCTTCTGCCTCTAAAAGCTCCAGCCCGAGCCTGCATCTGTGACCATGAACTTTGTCTCATTCTCTGCGCTGCTCACGAAGCCTGACATCAGCTTACTCTCTGCCAAGAACTGTATTTCACCTTCGAATTATCTGCTTCCCCCTCAGCCGATGCATTCCTGCCTAGTAGTTTAAGTAAACATTCTTCCAGTTACCAAGCAAAAAGACCCATCTTCTCTGTCCTCATGCAAGTAATTCATAGCCTTGTTACCATGGAATATTCCTACCCCCTCGCATTCAGTGTAGACACTTAGACGCTTGTACACGCACAGTCAGTATAGAATAGATTCTGTCCGAGAGTCCTCCTTTTTGGATAACATAGTTCTTTAAACATAGGATGTTAGATATGATTTGGGATTAGGTTGACTTGACCTCCCAGACTTCTCGTCTCCACATATAGAGCTAAATGTCAAGTCCCCGTCACCCCCTAGTTACACGTCAATTACACGTCATACTGCTGCGCGCGCATTCATGCCAAGTATTATCTTATAGATCCACCTATACATGACATCACAACCAATCATGTTCCTTTTTACTCATTATTACACCCATTTTCGGTTACGCAAACCAAACGTCAATGTCCTTATCAATTGTTACGCCTACTGTATTCACTTCATTATAATGTATGTATTATAAAAGTTACTGCTTGTCAATAAAGTATGTACTTCACTTCCTGAACCCCCGTGGTGATGGAACTTGAGGCATCCGATTATAATCGCTTATTGGAATAAAGCCCATTCCGAAACTCTAATATCATGGATTCTGCCTCTCATTTTACTGAGCTATTTTATAATGTTTCTGTACCAAATTCAGTCCCGGTAAAGGAGAAATATTTACCACAGTTTGGAAGGTGAAACCTTGTGATTCAGTTTAAACAAGTGGTGTAACAATGCAACAGTGACATCTTTGCAGATATCTTTTGAATCGGCAGCGACTAATAAGTCATCCATATATTGGATAAGAGCAGCACCAGACGGCAAATGAAAAGTATCAAGATGACATTTTAAAGCTTGGCTGTAAATAGAGGGACTTTCACAAGAGCCCTGAGGTGCGCGCTTAAACCGGAAGCTTCGGCCTCCAAGAGAGAAACCAAAAATGTCCCTACTCTCTTCTGCAATGGGAATACTAAAGAATGCATTCTTTAGATCGATAACAGAAAACCAAGTTGCTGTGGAAGTTATGATTGTCAACAAAGCAGTGATATCTGGAACAACAGGAAATTGTGGGATCACAATTTTGTTTACTTCTCGCAGATCAATTACGAAACGGTACACAGGAGGCTGAGAAGGATCTGTGCGTTTAAGAACAGGAGGAATAGGACTATTGCATGTGTTACCTCTTGTTTCTTCAACCACACCCTTCTGAATCAAGTCATGAATGATTCCCAAAAGCGCTTTCTCACCTTCAGCAGAAATTTTATACTGTGGCATGCGCGGTAATTCAACATTGGGCTTGAGAGTGACAACATAAGGCGGAATCTCAAGACAACCCACATCATTCGGACCCGTGGCCCAAAGTGCTGTTGGAAGAGAAAGTAATTCAGGTGGAAACTGATCTTTGGACAAATACATTGGGGAGACCAATTTCTGTCCTAAAGTAAGATGTACGCCAAAAGGAGAACAATATATCGTAGCATGCATTATTTTCAATAGGTCTAGACCCAACAGATTCTCACCACAACCATTTGTTAACAGAAGTGGAGCTTCCAAATCATGAGGACCAACTGAAATGGGCAAAGGGCACGAAACTGGATTGCGAACAGGGGCACCAGAAAATCCTACAGAAGCATTCGTTAAGCCAGACAAAGGTGCCCCAGGGAGTTTAGAATGAATGATAGGACTTCTCATTGCTCCAGTATCCAGAAGAAATGGCTCTGAAACACCCATTGTAGTGACGTTAACATAAGGTCTATTTTGATCTACTGGGATTGGCACAACTCCCTTACTTTGTCCATGACTGTCCTAGTTAGCATGAAGACTTTCATTCTCGCCTTCAATATAATGGTCTTCATTGTAATACTGAGTAGACCTCACATTTTGCTGATCAAAGTAGTTCATGGAATTGGGAGAAAGAAGGGCACGCTGTTCTTGAGTCAACACACCCCGACCTCTACCTCTGTTTGCTGACTGGAGGCCAGCACGACCTCGCGGAGCAGGTAACGCTCCATTGCGCTGCAATAAAACCGGACAACTATTCTTAAAATTACCTTCCTCTCTACAATAGGCACATTGATTAGGACCTAATAAAGGTCGCAGATTGAATGGCTCAGGTTTTTGATACAACCTCTGAAACTGCGGAGGCTGCTGAATTTGAGGCTGAGCATAACGTGGCGGATAGGCTTGTTGCAAGAGAACCTTCGTTTTTAATTCTTTCGTCTTTTTCTCTTGCTTTTCTTTTTCTTCCTTGTCCCTATTCTCATAATATTGTGCAGTAGCCAATATCTGGGCAGAAGAAGAAACAGCCCATGAACTTTCTGAATTTTTTAATTTGTGTGACAGCTCGGGAAGCAAATTGAATACAAATTTGTCCACGAATAATCGCTGTCCACCCTCTGTAGCCATGTCTTGACCACTGTGGTTGATAAATGTCTCCTCGAAACGAGTAAAGAAGTCAGAGACACTTTCATCTTTCTTTTGTTTGCATGCTGCTAGTTTATCCCAATTAACTCTCAATGCAGGCATCATAGTTTTCATTAACGTAATGATTCTACCAGGGAGTTCCAAGATCAAAGCGTCAGGCTTTGCGCCACCCACTTGGTCTCTATCTGTATCGGTTATAACACCCCAAGTAGCACCTAGTTCCTGCGCGTGATCCTCTCTACGAATTTTAGCCCATATTGTCTGTGGGACTACATTTCCCATTAGCATGTCAATATCTACTAGGTTCGTAATACAAGCATCAACTGTCTGTGATAGTTCTTTGTAGTAACCTGCAGGGTTCTTACGAGGATCTGGTAGAGTCTGCTTAAGGGCCAAAACTTCAGATCTCTTCCAAGGGACATGTACCCATATACGTTGGAAATGAGCAGGAATAAGAGGGTTAGCACCTGCTGCTGGAACCTCTTCCTTCCATACTGGAGGAACCTCTCTCATAGGATCATTTTTCGACGTCAGTCTAACCGACGGATCGAAATCAAGGAAAATCTGAGAAAACAATAAGGATCTATAAGAGATAAGCGTCCCTACAGCTTCCTCAACCTTAGAACCCACAATAAGTCCTTTTTCAAAATCAGTCTGAACATTTAACAGATCTTGTGGGATCGGACTCGAACTCACATCTTCCCATTCTTTAATGAGAGTATCGCACATTACATTGAAAACATATCTTTGCGTAGGCGCATTCCATTGCAAAAAGGTAGGCATAATATCAAGCACACTGTATTGTGGACCCTTCTTGATCCATTTTCGTGCAAGAGAGTCTAACTTCTCTCGTTCCTCAAAATCTGGGAACTGACTACGAGATTGTCTTCGAACAAAAGCCGGAGACACATTTAAAGCTTCGAAGAAAGGAGATAGAATACTAGTGACAGAGTCTGTGAGATGCTTACGCACAGACGGAGAATTAGACATAAGAATTGAAGACAGAGTATTAGGGGAACTGACAGGAGAAGAATCGATAACTGCAGGAGGAGCAGAAGGCAAAGGAGTTCTAAGATCAGGAGATGAGGGCAGAGAAGTTGAGACTAACGGTAAAACCGGCAAGGGCGGTATTACTGGAGGAGGCAAATGCAGAAGAGCCGGAACAGGCGGAAGTACCGCTGGCAGCTGAACAGGCTGTAACGGCTGAGGTACATTGGCACTTTATGCATAGGGCGGAGGCAACCTTAATAAATGGGACATTAGGGGATCTTCTTCTATATCTTTCTTATTATCAGAAGGAGAAACAGGCAACACCGGATAGCATTTATCTATCACCATTTGATGCTGTCTTTCTGAAATTTCAGTCGCATTATTAATTTCATCGTCTTTGAATTGTTGGGCAGCCTGTATAATTGTCATACCCTGCGCTTTCCTATCTCGTTTTGCTTGTTTAATTTCTTTCTGTTAGGCTTCCTTACGCCAAAGGCAGAAAGAGTCAAACATTGCCGGCCGGGCTTTTCTTTTAAATAAAACTGCTTCCAAATTATCTAGCACATCAGGATCAAAACTACCATTTTCTGGTCATTTTAGAACACCATCTTTCTTCGTGTATCGGGTCCATGTCTCGTTAAAGGCAATGGGGCCGATACCATGTTTTGAATAGAGCTCATATGTGGGAGTTCCAACCGAAGGAATCGGACATGAGTCCTCAAGTCGGGAATCCCTATTACAACCAAGACAACAAATTCTTCCAAACTTAGTCAGACCAGGCATCTCGAGATGTCTCCGGACTGTTCACAAACTTCAAGGGAGTAAAACTCAGTTTACGCAGCACAAATGCACTTACCCTCGGCTTTATCTATTGCAAGAGATAAATCTAAGAACCCAAAGAAATCAATCAAAGAACCAAACTTGTGGGCGCGACCCACGAAAATACTTAACTAAGGACGTCTTCTTCCACCAACAGAGGCCCGTCTATCGTCTCGCCTTACCATACATCATCAAAGGAAGGGCGTCAGGGCAGCGGTCGTCAGTAGCCATCAGGAAGGAGTAACCGCGCTGCAAAAGACCTTCGGACCACTTTCGACATACAGGGGTCGCTTAGTGTGGCTCGCGAACCCTCCGGAATTTTCTAGCGGGGTTCCTCACGACCTTCGAGCAGAACCGGTACCACTGAAGCCGCCCTACGTTGGGCGCCAGTTGAAGAACCAGAACCTTTTGGGCCTGGCAGCGCAGGGTACGCCCAAAGTCTCCGGAGTTCACCTGCTTCGCTACACAGAGACATGGGACACTCTGTCGGCGTTAGAAGATCAGATTTATTTAGCTGCAGCTAATACAGTTATCCTAGAAGTACACAAAGTAGGTTCTCAGGAGACTGCCACTTCACTCTGTGGCGCACAGCGTTAAATACTATACAAGGTTCAGACATTCTAACCCAAGACCCTCCCAAAACATACAAGAAAGAGCCAATAAGGAAAGCTAGAAAACAGGATGGAACCAATGGGAAAAGTTGGAAAACAAAAGTGTCAGATGACTCAAAGAGACCTCTCCTCCAACTATGTTTGTCACCCCACCCTCTATCTAATTTATTAACAGACTCATAACTAACTTGCAGGTGGCGAGATACGTTTGTGTGTGTTGGAGGACAGTCGTGAAACAAGAGAATGCTAGCAGAAGACAGTGAAGGCCAGTTGATAAGATAAGGTCAGGAAAGAATAGTGTGAGCCAACAGATAGTTGAGACGCGGATTAGAAAAGCCAGACAGGGATTAGTGTACTCATCTAGTTCTAACACCAGCTTTGCAAATAGAGGCCGAAGGCGTATTTCGATACCAGGCTACAGAAAAAGCAGAATAGACTTTGTTTGCCGTGCTGCCTGAGTGATGGCAACACAAAATGGCGGCGGGCCACAAAATGGCGGGTCGCTTCGATCGTGATCGAAAATCGAAGTTCCTCAATATGTTTATCAATAAAGCGAATAACTTCATCTAGGTTATTTTTCCCATATTGTGGTGCATTTTTTATCCATAACAAAGCATGTATATGTGGCGAACCTCTTTGTTGAAATTCTACTCTGTAAAAGTAGTCTACTAATGGTCCAATAGGGTTACTACTATGCATTAAAATGTTAATAAAAAACTTGCGAACTTGATAGTCAAATTGTCTTGCACATGTAATGGGGTCTTCCTGTATTAATTTACACTTTGTTTCCCAAGGCATATTTTCAAACTCTTCTGGTGTGCATACATTAAGCTTTTGGATTCTTAATAGTATATTAATTAAATGGCACCATTTTGTTTCTGCTGCCGACAACGTTAGAAAACTTTTTGGTATTCCAAGTTGTCGTATCATAGCAAAAAGGTCTTTTTTGCAATGTTCCCAATATGGTGGGGAACTGCGAATCGTCTTTTTCAGTAATAGATCTTCCATCTGTAAAATGTTTACGCAGTGATGTGTTAATTTTTCCTTGTATTTGTTTTATATGTAATTTTTTTAGTTTAAAGAAAATATTAGTGAGAGATATGGCTACTCTTCTGTCACAACTCCTTAATTCCCATTGACAAATTGTACTGTAATGTACAGGTAACATTCTATCTTTGTTATTAGGTCTTCGTTGCCCACAGAAAATTGTTGGGAAATTCTGCTAGAAATTCTGAATCTTTGTCTTCATATAAACCTCTTGGTGTATTATGTTCTGCAGGTGCTAAACTTAAAACATTAATACTATTGTTTGTAATAGTTTCATTTGTTAACATAGTATCTAATTTTCATGCCGCTATATTTTCTGAATTATCTGATGAGTCATTTGTTTCTGAAGTTGCATCACAAATATTTATTTCTTGGGGCATATACTCCCAATTTGGATCAACAGTAATGCCATACTCTATGAACATGGGGCTATTCATTGCTAGCCATAAAGCTGCTAGTTTAACTTTATATTTGGTCTAACATTTTCAAAATGAGTATAAGATTTATAAGCTAACTTTCTCTTTAATTTAATCGGAATTGTCATATAATGACTAATTTTAGGGAAGTGCATACCATTTAAAAATAAACATGGTGGTATTTTGTTGCTATTAATGTGTGAATACCATGGTGCCGATTACGATCCTGTAAAAAAAATCCCCGTATGACTCGTATCCGGTCTTTTTACCGTACGAATCGTACAAGTGCCGTACAAACTGCCAAGTACGATTCGCATGGGAAAAAGTCCATACGAATCGCATTGGGAATAATTCCCCACACGTCCTCGGGTCGGAAAATGTGTCCGTCACATCCTCGGACGAGTTACCATACAAATGTGAAAAGTGAAGTCCGACCGCGCAAGTACAATCCATCCCATGCGTCCGATGTTACAACCAGATGGAAAACCCGTGTATGTACGAGACGTACCCCCACCCGTGAATGTACACCCGTGTATGTACACCCCCGTATGTACGGCCCGTACCCCCACCCGCGTATGTATGGAGCGTACCCTCACCCGTGTATGTATGGAGCGTACCCACACCCCAACCGTGTATGTACGACCCGTACCCTCACCCGTGTATGTATGAAGCATACCCCCACCCCAACCGTGTATGTACGACCCGTACCCTCACCCGCGTATGTATGGAGCGTACCCCCACCCCAACAGTGTATGTACGGCCCGTACCCCCACCCCAACCGTGTATGTACGACCCGTACCCTCACCCGCGTATGTATGGAGCGTACCCCCACCCCAACAGTGTATGTACGACCCGTACCCTCACCCGTGTATGTATGGAGCGTACCCCCACCCCAACCGTGTATGTACGACCTGTACCCTCACCCGCGTATGTATGGAGCATACCCCCACCCCAACCATGTATGTACGACCCGTACCCTCACCCGCGTATGTATGGAGCGTACCCCCACCCCAACAGTGTATGTGCGGCCCGTACCCCCACCCCAACCGTGTATGTACGACCCGTACCCTCACCCGCGTATGTATGGAGGGTCCCCCCACCATAACCGTGTATGTACGACCCGTACCCTCACCCGCGTATGTATGGAGCGTACCCCCACCCCAACCGTGTATGTACGACCCGTACCCTCACCCGTGTATGTATTGAGCATACCCCGACCCCAACAGTCTAAGTACGCAGCGCACCCCAGGCCCCAACACCAGCACCTTCACCCAACATCGCGCATGTACGAGTTGTACCAAGCCAGAGACAAGGACAGCACTGTACAACAAAATGGCCGATGTACACACCGTACACACGCTAAAAACACACGTACACAACCAGGACAAAGCAAAACAACACAAGAATACTCTATTTGAATCGCACAAAGCCACAAAACATGTCCACCAAGCACAAATACAACACATTCACTCACCTGCAACTGCCAAACTCCCAAACAGAGGCCCAAAACACAACCACTCCTTATAACACACCCACCCAAAGTTCAAACACAGCCACACCCACCAATGGACCAATAAAAAGGGCCCACAGACACAAACCATGAGCCTTTGCAACAGACTCACTGCTGCCAGACCCCACAGACAACCCACAGCACCATACTTGAACCTTTACTACACCTTACACTTGCACACCTTCACACACCCACCTTCACAAACACCCCCTCATCACATTCACACACACACCTGCACAACCACACCCACACACCCACAACCATCCACACCCACACCCCCCATAACCATCCACACCCACACCCCTCACCATGCCCACTAACAAGAATCCAAAGTTCTCTAGCCAAGAGTTGGAGGTCCTTGTCGACGAAATCCTCAGAGTCGAGCCACACCTCTTTGGAACATTGGTCAGACAGACCAGCATTTCCGAAAAAACAGCCATGTGGCAGACGATTGTCGATGCTGTGAATGCTGTTGCGTCCACCAGAAGGCTCAGGCATGAATGCCAAGCCAGGCGGTACGATCTGCGGAGGAGGGTCCGAGCCAAAATGACCGACGACCACAACCAGGCCAACATCACTGGAGGAGGGCCGCCCCGAAGACGTGTACAATACCATCCCTGGGAGGAGAGGGTAATGGCCATACTGCCGGTGGTGGCAGTGGACGGAGTAGATGGACTCTGAGAGCCGGGTGAGTACACAAACAACTCACCTCACATGGGGGGAACGTCATCCACAACCAAACTCACAATCATGCACGCAACCACCCCAAGCTATCGCATGACTCAACCGCACTCCATGAACACGCACATGCCACTAGCGCCACCAAGCCCCATGCACCCAGCTGGACAATGCCAAGTCACAGGCCACAGAAAACACCAACACAAGACACGGTAAGCCGGATGGCGGGAGTGTGGGCCCCAAAAATCACATAGTGCAACTCAGAAGCAGACAACAATGCCCTCTGCCCATATGGCCTAGGTCACAGCCATACAAACAGTGTGTCCCCACACAGGAAAGACTTGCCAGCAAATGGCGGACGCCTTGCATTAAGACATGGGGGTGAAGGCACGTTTTTGCACATGACAGCAACTAATGAACAGCCAACACTGTGAAAGAGTGGCAGCACACACCACCACAGCAGCAGCGCAGACACAGACACTACACCCAATGGGTGCCTGGAGATCAGAAACAAACTCACATGAAGAAGCCAAGGGCCATTCAAAGATCTGCAAAAAGTGTGTGCCTAGGAAGCTGGGCTGAGGTGACAGAGGGTGACACACAGAGGGAGGGAGAGGGGGAGAGAGAGGGAGGGAGACACAGGGAGATGGACAGAGGGAGGAGGCTGACACAGGGAGGGAGGGAGAGGGGGTCAGAGAGGGAGTGAGAAAGGGAGACACAGGGAGACCAATTCAGCCTTGGGGGGTGTGGGAATGTCTGCTCGTCAGCATGTGGACTGCGTGCATGTAGACAAGGGTGGCCAGTGCCTGAATCCCCCTCTCTTCTCCATGGCAAAACACTGGGCCATGTCTCAACCTGTGCATGAGCACTCCATGTGCCCACGTACAGTGCAACACGGAAGGCGCCAATGCATGGCTCGCCACACCTGCTCACTCCACTGCTGACTGCAGTCACAATTGACGCAGCAAGTAAGACTGTGCCACACATAGGTAAAGTCTCAAAAGCTGTGGCCAAGGGACATACCCATGCACAAGTGCACTGTGAGTGGAATGCAAGACATATCCAAATACCCAGAGAAAATGTGCCAACTTAGAAACTAATGAAACATGGATGTTGCATGGAACAAAATTAACATTGTCTCTCTCACACACAGGTCAACGTCGTGGATCACCCCCCAGTACTGGGGGGGAAGACTCACAGGACCCGGCTCTGCGGGATGACGATCCCACCGGCAGCGACGACTCTCACCACTCTGTGGACGACCCCGACCAACCTGGCCCCTCTGGTGTCCAACCACCTGCAGCACCTGCGTCAGGTACAACTGGGCCAACCACCACCCCCACTCCTGCCACATCCCAGGAGACACCCAGGATCCCTGCCCCACCACCACAATGCAGCCAGGCTGACCAGGAGGGACACGGTGTACCGGGCACCCAGGAGGGGGCAGGCGACAACGCTAATGCCACCCCTCAGGGGTCCCGGAGACCCGATGTGCCCACGAGGGCAGGCCAGGTGCAAGTGGGCAGGGGTGGTGGGAGTGGAGGACGGCGGAGGCGCAAGCCTGACCAGTTGGCTGCGGAACCGGTATATTCCCATGTCAGAAACATCCTGGACACATACCGGCAGGACACCACGGGCATGGCCCAGGTTGTGTCCACCCTCAACGAGATGAAGGGGACCCTCGAGGAGATCAAGACCCAGCAGGCCCAGCAACATGCGGAGCAACATGCCTGTCTACTGCGACACCAAGGGCGGATGGAGGACAGACAGGCTGAGCTCGTGATGGTGTTCACGGGAATTCACCGTACACTCCGTCGGATGGCCGACAACATGGGCAACCCTCCCTGTGCCACCAGGCAAAGAACATCACCACCCACAGGGAGGGATCAGGAGGAGACATCCGACGGAGCATCCCAAACATCGTCACGGCCTGCTTCTGAGGGTTCCCGCAGGAGGGCGGGTCGTCCACGGAAAAGACCGTGAGGGTCGGCGCAACAGCACCATCTCCCAGGACACCTGGCCTGGCACCTGGCCCACTGGACCAACAGCAGCACATCAGCAAAAGACATTCTCTGCCACATGGACTTGCTGGTCACTGTCTGACCAATGTTGACAAAGACTGTGGCATGGACTCTGATGATTTCCAATGGCAAGGACACCAACTCCCCCAGTGAACTTTGGATTCCACACACCCGGAAAGCCCCTCATGTCATACCCCCCCCCACGTACCCCAACACAAATAAAAAGTTACACGATAAAGAGATGATGCCTACATTTTGCATTATTACCTTACATGTGTCTTGTAAAGTCTAACCATGCCTGAGTTCTCATATGACTTCAACCATCCATACCCTGGGGCCTGAGTCTGGCACAGGACACACATGGGTCACAATGTATTAGGCAAGACAGACATGGAGCACCATACACCCCCGTGATGGGCCCAACCAGCTGAGGGGGTGGCCGCAAAACCGTGCCGACAGACATATTGAGTACAGCGACAGTCATGCGCAGAGGTCAGGGATCATGTGGAGTGTCCTGGGGGGCACCCAGGTATGTGTAGACAGGTGGCAGAACCATGTCCTGCAAGCTTGAGTCAGGTGGATGCAGAGAATGGTGGCCTGGCCAACGTTGGATGCATGGGGATGGCACATGTCACAATACCCACACAGTCATGGACATCATGCACAATACAGAGTCTAATCCCACACAAACATCTTGCATCTTGCTACTCTACACATAGACACATAGCCACTATCACGGAAAACCATGCCAGACATGCCATATGCACCGTGGCAACACACCAGCATTGACTGAGAAGAGGCACCTTGGAGGCATAGGGACACCTTTATTAGTCATGTATTCGGGAATGTAGAGGCAACTCGGAGTACACATACACAGGTCATGTGGAGTAACATGTGGGTCCAACACTGGAACCCCCCTTCTGCAGCACAAATGCGTGATGGCCATGGAACTGGCACACAAGTGTCGGGTAACAGCTAAACACCCCCTGCTGCTCACGGAGAGGCTGCCATACACCATTGATCCTCTGATGTGGAAGTCCCACACCATGTCAAGCCAATGCAAACCGTATGTGTCCGAGGGCAGTGTCACACACATTGATGCCATCATCAGAATCCACTATCCCATCACAGATGACTGTCAACAAGTCTGACCATCTATTCAGGTGTACCCAGCTACATGTAATGTGTCCCATGGTGATGCGACATGTCTGCAGAGGAACCAAACATCGACAGGGGCAGTGTGCGCACATCGTAAACAACTGCCACACCCAATACACCCCTGATGCATCCCTTACCCTAAGAAGACTTCCAAACTTGTCCGTGCGTGTAACGCTGAGTCAGCACACGATGACGTGTCCATGAGGAATAGCAGTGCCACAACAATGCAACCAGCAGACGGCATGCGCAAGTACCTCGGGATGAGAGACACACAAGAAGTCAGCCACAAAAAGCACAGCCACTTGCATGTGCATGTACTCGACACATGTAAGGATGACAACATGCTAGGTCACAATTATGACTGTGGAAATACACTCATCACTGGCACCATCACTCGAGTGACACATCCACACACACCTCTGACTCACGTGGCATACATGCAGATGGACACACACATCGCAACACATGCCACACGGGGACCAATGCGTGCACACTCAGACACTGGTACTCACCACTAAGCAAAGAAGTCGCGTATGAGCCGACTCCAAATGTCCTCTTGTGGAACCACATCCTCCACATCACTAGCCCCATTGCCAAGCCCTTCGTCCTCCACGGGTGGATGGTCCTGATCATCTTGATCCAGGATGAGTGGCACAGCTTTCTCAACTGCCATGTTGTGCAGCATCCAGCAGACCATGAAGATTTTGCAGATCTTCGCCGGGGCGTATGGGAGTGCGCCGCCGGTCTTGTGGAGGCATCTGAATCGGCTCTTCAGGAGGCCAAATGTCCTCTCTATCACTCGCCTTGTCCTGCCATGGGCGGTGTTGTAGCGGAGCTGGGCTGGCGTGCTGGGGTTGCAGAGAGGTGTGATCAGCCATGGCATGTTGGGATAGCCAGCGTCCCCTACATGGAAACCATATGGACATAAGTAGGACAGGAGAAGCCGTCGTGCTGGAAGTCTACGCAAAATACAGGACAGATAGAGTGTACCCACCAACAACACATGCTCGTTCGTTGCACAGCTGCGTCATCATTTCAGGCACCCTGCTACGCCTCATGATGTAGGCATCGTGTGCTGATCCTGGAAAACGAGCACAGACATGTGAAATCACCATGTTGGACAGACACACCACAAGGGCACTGATGGAGTGGTAGTGTTTGCGATTCCTGTACACTACCTCCTGTGCCTGTGGTGGTACCAAAGCCACATGTGTCCCATCTATGGACCCAATGACATGGGGCATCCCTCCCAGGGCATAGAATCCACGCTTGACCCCAGTCAACTGGTCAGGAGTTGAGAAATGGATGAACTCATCCAGGTGAAGCAACATGGCCTCTAAGAAATCATGCAGCACACGGCTGAACATGCTCTGGGACATGCCACCAACATGAGCTATGGTATATTGAAAGGTACCCGTGGCAAGAAAATGTAGGGCTGCCATTACCTTCAGCTTGGGTGTCAGTGCCGTAGGATACCTGTGCAGCGGTTGCAGGTGTGGTGCCAGCCTTGCCGTCAACTCCTCAATCAACGGTTGGGGGAAGCGGTAGCAGCGTATACAGTCATTCTCCCGCATGTCAGCCAAGTCCGGAATTGGTCGGGGAAGAGGCGGCGCTCTGCAGTAATTTGGAAGTGACAAGGAAGAGTGAGTGCACTACAACAACAATTTATATGTACTGAGCACATGTTAATCTGTCAATACACATATGCTACATACAGAGTCAGGTATGTGCTACATGCCCTGGACACGTATGGCTGCCAGGTGACACTCCTACCAAGACCCAGCTACACACGGAGATTGTGAACCTCCACATGCCATGGCATGGGACTAGCTGTGTCACAGTGTAAGTGAACAGCCAGACGCAACACAGGAGTGACAGACATCAACACATCAGCAGAAGTAGGATGTCGATTGCAGAGACAGGTAGTGGAACACTAGAGCCACAGGTCATATGACATTACACTAGGACAGCCCACACACCTTGCCATTAAGGTGTACATGTAATGACTCACCACACATACATTGAGAGGATGCAGACAGGTCCTTGTTACACTACTCCGTGTCCCATGCATACATACGCACCTCACATCCGATACCACATGTGGCCTGGTGTGCGTAACAGTGTGCCATGTCCATCTACACACAGACACATGTTGGTTGCTGCAACAGCTGATGCTTTTGAGGGAACACCAACATCAAGCTAATGGGAACACACCACACATACATGACATAGACACATCGTGCACCGTGGGTAGTCACATGTCTGGTGTGGTAACCCCAGTAGCGGGCATCAGGGGACACTTGCGTGTGTTATTGACTGTGCCATGCCAGTGACGCTCATCCCAAGTGTGCAGTACGACATGCACACATGTCAAAGGAGTTAAGGGCATGCCTGGCACATATTGCACCGTCACACATAACATCTGTACACATCTCATCATACATCTATTGCCTTCTCGACTCAGGAGTAATATGCCACATCACAGCCTTTCACACCTGTGCCCCACACATGTAGTACTGCCCAGACAATGCCTTGATGTCCATCCATGGACAAGTATGTCAGCTCTATTCCTTCCTGTGTGCTGCCTGTCACCACTGTGATGTGTGAAAGGCACCGTACATTCGCTCTGAGGGCCTATGTATGTTCCCTATCACTATGGGAGTGCTGCCGTAGGCCGACCCATAGTGATAGTGAGCATACGTGTGTGTGTACGGTCCGTATCACTATGGGTACGCATACGCGAGCACACCCATAGTGATAGTGAGCGTACGCACGTGTGTACAGTCCGTATCACTATGGGTATGCATACGCGAGCACACCCATAGTGATAGTGAGCGTACGCGCGTGTGTACGGTCCGTATCACTATGGGTACGCATACGCGAGCACACCCATAGTGATAGTGAGCGTACGCGCGTGTGTACGGTCCGTATCACTATGGGTACGCATACGCGAGCACACCCATAGTGATACGGACCGTACACACGCCTGTACGCTCACTATCACTATGGGTGTGCTCGCGTATGCGTACCCATAGTGATACGGACCGTACACACGCTTGTACGCTCACTATCACTATGGGTGTGCTCGCGTATGCGTACCCATAGTGATACGGACCGTACACACGCCTGTACGCTCACTATCACTATGGGTGTGCTCGCGTATGCGTACCCATAGTGATACGGACCGTACACACGCCTGTACGCTCACTATCACTATGGGTGTGCTCGCGTATGCGTACCCATAGTGATACGGACCGTACACACGCCTGTACGGGCCGTTGCTATGCATTTGGGGTGCCCTAGGGCCCCGGAACGCACCGTACCTGTGTGTGAATCTCCAAATTACATAGGGGACACATGAGGGACAAGTATAAAGGCCTACATGCATGCTGGTTGTCATGGAGACCAAGTTTAAAGTATGATTTTGTTTCTGCAGGTGCACAGCAAAAGTCAGTTTGAATGAATCTACTTTGTTGCAAAGTGGTTGTGGAGTTGATATCATGCTCACGAAAAAAACTATGAAAACCCACTGACTGTGCTAGGTTTAAAAGGATTGGAGGAAACATAGGATGCAAATGTGAGTGACCAATCACTCTGTACTACTGTGCATGAAACAGGCCAGCAAGGCAGATATAAGGCAGCCAGGTCCCATGAGAGAGACAAGGTACCTGCACAGCTGAGCTGCACTCGTGTTGCTACTAGCGCTTTACTATTTTAAAATACTCCTGTTTTGTATTTGCTTTCAACTTTGCTTGTTTGCCCCTGGTTTTATCTGGGACTACGCTAGGCACTTCCCTCCCTCATACCGCATTTAATTGTTGACATACACCGCCGTTTTGGTGGGTCCGGGTCACGGGGGTAGTCCGGGTTGGGCGCCATCTTGAATTGGGCAGTGCATCTTCCGGCGGGCGCCATTTTGAGTGTTACTGCGCTCGGTCAGCCTCGCGGGACGCCTACTTAAAGTCACTCTTTCCTGCGCAGCGTGATCACGCAGCGGGATGCTGTCGCTTAGCCGGAGTCGTGCCAGAGTCCTGCCCATCTGCGCCCGTCCGCGCTGGGGACGCGCTGGGCGCAGCGGGTCATCTCTCTTGCACTTTTCGTTCTGGTGCCGTGATGATCGCCTACTCCAATGAGACGTTACGGTCCATTGGACTGACCATCCCTAAGTGCGATCAGGTAAATATCCACCCTTTAAGCGGCCCATATTGTTGTGCCTGCAAAAGATGGGCTCTTGCCTCTCCCGTACATACCCGCCAGAAGCCTTTGGCTTTTGTTTCTCGGAGTAAGGGTATGGCGCGCGCTCTTCGAATATTTAGCCTGAATGTTAGGTCCTTGGTGCAACACCATCAAGTCATCTTGGACCTTATGCAGGATGAGACCCCAGATGTTTTTGCTATTACGGAAACTTGGTTGCAGGAGGACGATGCAGCTATTATCAATCTGGCTTTTCCCCCTGATTATTCCATCTTCACTATAAATCGTCCAACTAGAGGAGGGGGCATTGCCCTTGCTGTTAAATCTAGTTTCCCTTGTAGCTGGAATGTCTTAAATATCGCTGGGTGCGAAAGCGCCTCCTTCAAGATCTCGATCAGCCCCCAGTTTTCGATCTCAGGGATGGTGGTATATCGGCCTCCGGGTAACGATGTTGCGTTTAGAGATGCCTTCCCTGACGCCGTTAGTTCCCTGGCAGTTGGTTGTGCCAATTTTTCTAGTCTGGGACCCCTTAATCTCCATCTGGACAATCAGAGCACCCTGGCTGTCTTGAATTTTCAAGCGGATCTCGAGGCCCTTCAGTTGTTTTAAAAAGTTTTAGAACCCACCCATATAGGGGGGCATACATTGGATCCCTTTTTTACTAATTTAACGGAAGCCATAGTCTTTTCCATCTCACCCCTAGGATGGACTGACCATTATCTAGTGGATATTCGGGCCTCTCTGCCAATGACCCCCTCTACTCCTTCGGCTAGATCAGTCCCTAGAAGACACTGGAGTAAACTTAGGTTAGAGGACCTGCATCTTGTTTTGACTATTGATCCGTTAGGATCTTTGGATGACGTTGAAACGGGTTATGACCAGTTCTGTCAATGGATCACCAGGGCGCTTGACTCTTTGATCCCGATTATTACAAGTAAATTGAGCTCCAGAAAGTCGAACCCCTGGTATGACAGCGCTTTACGTGCTTTGAAAGGGAACTGTAGGTGGGCCGAGAGAGAATGGCGGAGGTCTTATGATGCGGCTAAGAAAGCGTCGTATCTGGCTTCCATTAAGACTTATCACCGTGCCATATGCAGAGCCCGTGCGGCGTTCTACTCTCTGGAATTCCGCAACAGCTCGAACCCGTCTAAAACCATATTCAAGGCCCTCAAAGATCTTCTGTCTAAACGAATTTCCTCTCCGGCTATGGCTTCTACCTCTCATTGTGAGGCTTTAGCTTCTTTCTTTCTGGAGAAAGTGCAGGGCATCTACCGGGCCTTTCCCTGTACAAGGCCACCCTTGGAGGTCGTGGACATTTTTTCTGCCCCTCCTACTTTGGACTCTTTTCCCCTGCTCCTACCTGAGGTTTTTGATAGACTGTCCCTGAAGATTAAATCGGGATCTCCTCTGGATCCGGTAAGACCTGCCCTCTTCAGGGATCAGTCTTTTTTGGGATGCTCCACTGTCTGTTCCCTGATCAACATCTCGCTGGCTACAGGCATGGTTCCAGCTAAATGGAAGCGTGCAGTGGTTTCTCCTATCCTGAAGAAACCATCTTTGGATCCGTTGAAGCCGGAGAGTTATCGGCCCATTTCTTTGCTTCCTTGGCCGGCAAAATTGGTGGAGGCTCACGTCAACCAGGTTCTCTCCGACCATCTCACCCGAGCTAACATCCTGGATGCTACCCAGAACGGGTTTCGTACTGGGCACAGCACGGAGACAGCCCTTCTCGCCATGGTTGAACATCTGCGTTCGGTGCTGGATGGGGGACAGACGGCGGCGCTAGTATTATTAGATCTGAGCGCCGCCTTCGATACTGTTTCACACCGCATCCTTCTACATCGCCTGGAGGAGATAGGCATTGGTGGGTTAGCCCTACAGTGGTTCCGTTCCTTTCTCGACGACCGGTCCTTTTGCGTTGCTATACCACCGTATCAGTCCAAATTCCATCCTCTGGGCCTGGGGGTGCCACAGGGATCCTCGCTGAGTCCCACGATATTCAATCTTTACGTGAGACCGCTGGCTAATGTCGTCAAGCAGTGGGGCATGAATATGGTCTCATATGCGGACGACACACAGCTGGCGGTTACCATCAGCGGGGACGCTGAATTGGATGCCCCTAGGTTCCAGAATGGACTGAGGGCAGTGGCGAGCTGGATGAATGCCAACTCTCTCCAGCTCAACGCTAAGAAGACTGAGGTCATGGTTGTCGGGAGGGGCAAGGAACTTTGGGGGGACAGATGGTGGCCTCCAGAACTGGGGCCGTCTCCAACTCCGGTTACTGCGTTGAGAAATTTGGGAGTGTGGTTGGACTCCACTCTGAGCTTTGTTGGGCACACCAAGAAAACCGCAGCTTGCTGCTTTGGGGTCCTTCGGGGCTTAAGATCTGTCCTGAAGTTTTTTGACCCTCCTACCAGGCAGCTGGTGGTTCAGGCAACAGTAATATCCCGTCTGGAGTATGCCAGCTCGCTCCTGATAGGGACAAATCAGGCAGAAATCATCCGCCTTCAACGTGTCCAAAATACCGCAGCTAGAGCCATAGTTGGCTTGCCTAGGTCCTGCTCTGTCTCAAGCACTCTTCGATCCTTACACTGGCTACCGATTAAGTCAAGAATTCATTTTAAAGTCTTATGTCTGGCTTTTAAGACCATGAAAGGATTAGCTCCCCAGATCCTTTCGAATCTCTTGTCTAGCTATGTTCCGACCCGCTCTTTAAGATCAATGGGCCAAGCACTCGCTGTGGTTCCGAGGTTTAAGCTCAGCCGAGTTGGTGGTCGGTCTTTTCGGGTAAAAGCAGCAGCGCTTTGGAACTCGCTTCCGTTTGAGATTCGCGCGATGGAAGATCTTCTCCTTTTTCGTAAAGCCATAAAAACCCTTCTGTTTTAATTTTTCCTTCCTAACTAGATGTGCCCCTCCTGTGTCTTCAATTTCAGTGTTAGTTGTGTTCTTAACGGTCATGCGCCAGGACGCCCCTTAGCTGGGGCAGCTGTGCACAATATAAATGCTCCTAACATAACATAACATAACATAACATAACATAACTTGCCTGCACATCTTTGGATTCTACGTCCCAGCTGCTGCTCGTGATTCCCCGGAACCATGTCAAGGTCTGTGGAGAGGGCGCAGCCTTTCACCCTGGAGGAGAACCTGGCATTGCTGGATGTGATCCTCCCACAGTACCCCCTGCTGTATGGGCGACCAGGGTATTAGGTGAGTGCAGAGTCCACTAGCACAGACTGTGTCCCTTTTTGTGACTGTGACTTCTGGCATTGTGTCCAGGTGTGACACACATGCAATGTACTGTAGGGGTGGGTCCCAGGGGGGGGAATGCCTGATGTCTCCCAGCCAGAGCATGCTGTGGTGCATGTCTGCCGTCCTCACTTGCATTGTGTTTACTGTGACAATCACTGCATGGTGCATGCCACATTCTGCCTGTCTTATCCTCCTGGGAATGTTGCCTCTACAGTCCTCATGTGATTATGTGGTCAGCCCAGTGTGACAGGTGACTGTACCCACAGATGTGTGTTAGTTCTGTGTACCTGTGCTGAGAGTGTCCACATGATGTGTTCGTACCCTGGACATCGGTGTGTGTGTAAGTCCCCTGTCATGTGGGTGGGTGCATATGTGGAGTGTAGCACCCAAGCTGCATGAGGGATGGATATACCCTGCCCATCTGATGTGAGCAGGGAGCAGTGCTGTGTGTCTGACGTGCAGAGCCAGCCCCACACCTGTGAGCCCCCCCCCGTCTAGTGGCACATGTGCAGAGTGAGGTTTGTAGCTGCATTTGGCAATGGCAGGTGAATGTCCTGTGCCTGTGTGTGTCTGTGTACTCTGCTGAGGTAGCGTCAGTGGCCTGTGGCATGTGACTGCTTTGAGGTGCTGCACATAATCCTGGTGTAGCTTGTGATGCACAGTGTGAGCCTGGATCCTTGATTGTGTCATTGCCCTCATTCCACCTGTGTACTTTCAATGGCACGTACTGCTTTTGCCCTTCCCCAGAGGATAATGTCCCTATGACAAAGGTGCAATGCGTTGGATGCATACTATGCCTTGTTGTAACCAGCAAATTTGTTCTAATATGTGTCTCTGTGACATGTGCCAGGTGTATTGATGTAGTGTCACTTGTTCATCCTCACAGGTAGGCACCTCTGCCAAGAAGCAGATCTGGATGAACGCCGTCAGTGCCGTGAGGAGGACGGATGGTCGCAAGCGGCGCCTGGCCCAGGTGAGAAAACGCTGGCAGGATATCCGGTGCTGGACGCGGAGGATCGCACGGGTCCTGCTGGGGGACTCACCTGAGACCCATAAGAAACGTGGGCGCCGCCGTCTGACCCACATCCACAAGCGTGTGCTGGTGGTGGTCTTTCCAGACTTGGACAGGTGCTTACAGGAGAAGCAGCAGCAGGAAGGGGGTAGGTACATGTGTGTTTGTTGTGTGTCACCAGCATTTGTAAGTGCGCAGTTGCATGGATACACTGCCAGGGTCTAAAGGTGCTGTGCAGATCCTGTTACCCACAGTATAGCGGTGCTCTCCTGCCTCCCTTCCCCTCCTTGCAATGTGTTCCCTGGTCTGTGTGTAGTCACTCCTTCACAAGGTTATCTAGGCTGGCAGTTTATCCACGTAAACAATGCCTGTAGCATCATGTGTGGGGGTGGTGTGTGACAGGTTTTGGGACCTTGCCTGTGCCCTGTCCAGTTCAGTACTTGTGGGTTCCATGTTAGTTGGCACTGATGCTGAGTCCAGACATGGGAGTTAGTCTCTCAAGAGTCATGCCTTACAGCACGCATGTCCTATGTTGTGGCCTGTTACATGATGTGCATGAGTGTGCGATACGCATAGTGCAGGGATGGTGGCGTGTGTTGCAGTCATTCCCATTCAGGACCATGGAGTTGTGTGGCCACTACTGTCCCCTGGGGCATATTTTCCTAGGTGTCATGTGTGTCATCACAAAATGTGGACACTCTCAGTGTCTACAGCATAGGTTGTGCTCTGTGACATTGTCCTCTGGCACCATGTACATTGACGTAATATGTAGTACAAGTGTCCACTGTACAGCATGACCTGATTTTCCTTGTTCATACTCACGGTGGCCAGTGCCTGTGTGTCTTGTTACAATCATCTGATGATGCCCATTTGTACATGATTATTTGGACAGGCGCACCTTGGGTATTTTGTGTCCAATCTAGCATTTTTCCAGCCCATGTGTATTTCACCCAGACTAAGAGATGTAAGTGCTTCCTGTGTCTCAACAAATTGTCTCATATAGGGGGTGGTTGGTGCGGGCAAAGCCTACATGTCAAAACCTGAAATCTCCTTGCTAGGTCTGGCCAGTGTGTGATGTTTGTCTGGACATACACTCAAGGTGCAGTGAGCCAGTCATGGTGGGCATGTTTTCAGTATTACCTATGCAGCATGTGCCTAAAGTTCATGGATATGGTCCCTGCTCATCCCTATTTTCGGCAACGCTGTGTGGTGCAGATGCAGTGCTGGATTGTCCCCAGGGCCTGGCTCCTCTGTCAAAATCCATTTCATGTCATTTGCTATTGTGTCATGCTCTCCATAGTTTTTCAGTGGCATGGTGGGTCAACCAACTGTGTGTTGCAGGGCCTACATATGTACCTTGTTTTGTAGATATTACTCATCTTTCTTTTCAGGCTATGCACTGTAACCTATGTAGATTGGACTCATGTGACATATGTATACAGGTGTATGATAAATTCCTGTCTCTTCACCTTGCCCACAGCATCGTCCGGGGACACGGAGGGAGACATCAGCACAGACCGAGCGAAGGGACCGAGCACCAGTGCCAGCGGTGACATCTTGGCTGGCACATCGAGTGGAACTGAGGCGGAGGGGAGTAAGGCGGAGGACCTGTCCACTGCCACCACAGAATATGAAGCTGACGGGTCCGAGGCTGAGCTCTCCGAGTGGGCGGAGGCTGCACCACCAGCTGACAGCGGCACAACATCTCTCCCCGCCCCCTCCATTGCCATCAGCCGCCTCCCACTTGCTTGTGTCCCTTCCCAGTGTGCCCAGACACCACATGTCTCCTTCCTGCCAGGCACCGCACCCCCTGCCCCTGTCTCTACTGCTGCCGCCAATGCCGAGTCTGTGGACATCCAGCGGCAGTTGCAGGTTGGTCAGGCTGTGATGCTTAATGTCCTCCATGGCCACAGCCAAGTGCTGAACAACATGGAGGCATACTTGGAGGGCATTTTCTCATCGCAGGTTGACCAACGCAACTTGCTGAGGTCCATTGACTCGACACTGACTGCAGCAGTGGGTCTCCTGCAGCGCTTCGTCCAACCCCCTACCCCTGACCCATCCACACTTCCCACTCCCATGCCTGTCCCACGTACACCCAGACATCAGCATGCACCCACCACAACAGACACAGGCACCACACCAGCAGGGAAGGTCAAACGCACACCTCCTGGCACGCACACACAGGGTGAAGTAGGCACACCCACTGGGTCGGGGGGCAAACGTAAGACACGCAGCCAGAGTGGGAGTCCGCATTCCACAAAATCCACTCCCTCCAAATCCCCTCCCCTCAGCTCTCCTGGCCACAAATCCAGCAAAGACTCCTTCATGGCCGCTCTGTCCCTGAGCCCCACAGTGTCACCACCCCGCAAGCGGTCAAAGGAGTCCCCGGTCAGGGTGGTTGAGTCCCCCCCTGTCCACACCCTCCCCCAGTGGCGCTGCGACCCATCCCTCCGACCCCCCCCTCCTTGGGGCCTGTGGTTCCTTCGGGTACAGGGGAGTCGCTGGAGGACCTTGCTAAGGTGTGCAGCGCCATCCTGACCTCCGCCTTTGGCGCTGCCCCACCCCCTGTGGTGGAGTCCTCCGTCCCTGCACCCACGACGCCTACCCTTCGCCCTCATGTCCCTGCGGTGCCTGGTCCTTCCCCCCCACATGATGCCCCCCCCCCTCTGGAAGACAAAGGAGTCTGACTGTGCAGGCAAGCTAGGGGACACGCATCCCACTGTGTCCCCCACCTGGATTTGAACTTTGGATTGCCCTATGGGCATTGTACATTTTGAACTTTCAAGGGACAAACAGATTTTTGTATGCTGAATAAAGCAATTTCTTTTTCCTTTGTACACTACTGTCTATCTGGTATTGCTGTTGGTGGACCTGCTCCATTATTTTGGGTGGTGATAATGTGTTGGGTGTGTGGGAATTGTAGTCTTGTGCTGGTCATAGGGTGGACCCTGGTATCTGTGTGCCATCACAAGCTGTTGGCTACATAACTTTGTTCATGTAAGCAGTTACTGCATGGTGACATCGTCGCAAGGTGTGTTCCTTCCTCTGTGTAACCTGACATCTTCCCTGCAGGGTCATTCCAATATGTGGTGCTGAGCTGTGTCTACATTGGCTGGGTGTGTGACGGACTCGTTAGACTTTGGCCATGCATGCTGAGCGATGTCTCCACCTGCATCATTCGTGGCATCCTTGGTGGTCACTGTACTTGTGTATGTAGACTGTTGTCATGACTTCATGTGGACATGTTTTCTTTTCGGCGCTATGCATCTGTATACTCCCAGCCTCGCACACATGTGGTACATGTACTGCAGGATCTTTGTGCACCTGACTGACATTTGTGGGCATTGGATCTGTGGGTACTCCACCGTTTTCTTTGCAGGGGCACTGCTGTGAGTGTTAGGCACCCACCCCTCCTGTGTCTGGGCACTGCTGAGAGGACTCTGCACACACCCCTCTTATGACTGGGCACTGCTGGGAGGACTCTGCACACACCCCTCCTGTGTCTGGGCACTGCTGTGAGTGTTAGGCACCCACCCCTCCTGTGTCTGGGCACTGCTGTGAGTGTTAGGCACCCACCCCTCCTGTGTCTGGGCACTGCTGGGAGGACTCTGCACACACCCCTCTTATGACTGTGCACTGCTGGGAGGACTCTGCACACACCCCTCTTATGACTGGGCACTGCTGGGAGGACTCTGCACACACCCCTCTTATGACTGGGCACTGCTGGGAGGACTCTGCACACACCCCTCCTGTGTCTGGGCACTGCTGGGAGGACTCTGCACACACCCCTCTTATGACTGTGCACTGCTGGGAGGATTCTGCACACACCCCTCTTATGACTGGGCACTGCTGGGAGGACTCTGCACACACCCCTCTTATGACTGGGCACTGCTGGGAGGACTCTGCACACACCCCTCCTGTGTCTGGGCACTGGTGGGAGGACTCTGCACACACCCCTCTTATGACTGGGCACTGCTGGGAGGACTCTGCACACACCCCTCTTATGACTGGGCACTGCTGGCAGGACTCTGCACACACCCCTCCTGTGTCTGGGCACTGCTGGGAGGACTCTGCACACACCCCTTATGACTGGGCACTGCTGGGAGGACTCTGCACACACCCCTCCTGTGTCTGGGCACTGCTGGGAGGACTCTGCACACACCCCTCTTATGACTGGGCACTGCTGGGAGGACTCTGCACACACCCCTCTTATGACTGGGCACTGCTGGGAGGACTCTGCACCCAACCCTCCTATTTCAGGATATGTACGCTTAGAACATACACGGGTGTGGGTTCACTCCATGCATACGCGGGTGGGGGTACGGTCCGTACGTACACTGTTGGGGTGGGGGTACGCTCCATACATACGCGGGTGTGGGTACAGGCCGGACATGCACGGCTGGGGTGGGGGTACGCTCCATACATACGCGGCTGAGGGTACGGGTTGTACATACACGGTTGGGGTGGGGGTACGCTCCATACATACGCGGGTGAGGGTACGGGTCATACATACACTGTTGGGGTGGGGTTACGCTCCATACATACGCAGGTGGGGGTACGGTCCGTACATACACTGTTGGGGTGGGGGTACGCTCCATACATACGCGGGTGAGGGTACGGGTCGTACATACACGGTTGGGGTGGGGGTACGCTCCATACATACGCGGGTGAGGGTACGGGTCGTACATACACGGTTGGGGTGGGGGTATGCTCCATACATACGCGGGTGAGGGTACGGGTCGTACATACATACGCGGGTGAGGGTACGGGTCGTACATACACGGTTGGGGTGGGGGTACGGGCCGTACATACGCGGGTGAGGGTACAGGCCGGACATGCACGGTTGGGGTGGGGGTACGCTCCATACATACGCGGGTGAGGGTACGGGTCGTACATACACGGTTGGGGTGGGGGTATGCTCCATACATACACGGGTGAGGGTACGGGTCGTACATACACTGTTGGGGTGGGGGTACACTCCATACATACGCGATGGGGGTACGGTCCGTACATACACTGTTGGGGTGGGGGTATGCTCCATACATACGCGGGTGAGGGTATGGGTCGTACATACACGGTTGGGGTGGGGGTACGCTCCATACATACGTGGGTGAGGGTACGGGTCGTACGTACACTGTTGGCATGGGGGGTACGCTCCATGCATATGGGGGTGGGGGTACGGTCCGTATGTACACTGTTGGGATGGGGGTACGCTCCATGCATACGGGGGTGGGGATACGGTCCGTACATATCCGTACCCACGCTGTGTAATGCTTGTGCGGGCCATACCCAGGTCTTTGCCACGTAGGTACAAGCTGTCCCGCCATTGTTGGGGTGACGTAGGGGTGGGCGTGGTACGACTCGTACCCACGCTATTAAGGCATGGGTACGGGACGTACCTGTATTGTTGTGTTACCGGTTCACGTCGTCAACCACTTCCGTTGTGGCGGACACTGGCTTTGCTGGACACACCCCCACCCCCTCGTAGTGACCAGGGCCTGGGGGTCAAGTATGTCCCTGGCATGTGTGCTGTGTGACTTGGGTGGGGGTTTTGTGGCCTGCCCCTGCCCCCCCCCTTTCCCCCTCCCTTTGTTGTGCTGACCTTCTGCGGCGTCTGCGTCGGAACCTGTAGAGGAGGTCGACTGCTATGAGGGCCGGGATGACACGTAGGTTCGGGTCCATGTCTGTCCGTCGCTTGCAGGTACTCCTTGTTCGTGTCGTCCTGATTTCCCGGCAGTTTTTGGCTGTTGGAAAATATTCTCCGTGCGGGATGACGTCGGTGCGAATCGTACTTCCTGGTTCGTGAATGGCAGGCTGCGTGCGTCCCGACGTCACGTCGGCGCTTTCCCGGATCACATTTGTATGTATATTCTCGTCGGTCGGTGTTTTGTACGAATCGTATGGAAATAGTATTTCCGTGCGAATCGTACTTCCATGTTTGTATGTTGTTCCGACCGGGTACGCGTCGGACGGAGAATATGCTCCGTCCGACGGTTCGTACCCGGTTTTTACAGGATCGTAATCGGCACCCATGTGTTGCATATGTAGTCAGTTGAGTTTGGTGTTATATTACAGTTTATAAATGTGGCATTTGTGCAAATGTTGTTAATTTTTCTCATGGATTGTTTATGCCACAATTGATTGCAAATAGTACAAATGTATTCTGGACCATAAGATATTTCTTTGTGGTAATTTGTAATCAATGTATTTGTGCCGTGTGAATTCATCTGGATATCTGACTGAATATTTGTTGTGTTGTATTGCTGGCTATTCTCTATATGTGATGTTTTTGGGTATTTTAAAATTTCCGCTGGTGAACTACTTCTTTTTCTTTTTAATGGAATTGGTGATGTGTTTGTTTCTGAATTAGTAAATGTAAGTGTTGTCTGATTTTGTTGTATTATAGAGATAGGTGTTGCTGTTGTGTTTATATCTGTAGAAGTAGTAAAGGAAATGTTGGTTGTTGTAGTATTTCCGGTGTGTGTATTGTGAGCAGCTGAATTGCTAATTGTATCTATATATGTTTGTGTGTTTGTTGATAATGTGTTTGTATTTGTAATATGTGTAGGTGTTGCAGCTGTATGTCCACTTACATTTGTATATGTTTCTGTATTATGTGTAAATAATGTGGTTGTAGTATTGTGTTGACATTTTCTATTGTATATTAGTTGTGCAGGTTGAAGTGTTTGTTTTATAATTGTATTTATATTAATGGGAGTTAATTCAAATGCTACTGAATTTTCATTTGCGACTTTAATTCTATTAGCAAGTTCACAAATATATTGCACTAACCCCTCAAAGCTTATAAATTGAATAGTAATACATGTTCCATTTGGATGAGGCATTCCTTTGTTATCTCTGCTATGTGAATCACAAACGGAAACTAAGTGACTATTTTTTAAAACTGCAATAGTATATGCATTCATGCATAGTATTATGCCGGAATGTAAATGTATTGTTATGAAATTTAAGGCACTTTTAAAATCAGGATATAATGAATTAATACGATGAAGTATGTCACCATATTAAGAGGTTCCAAATCTAATAGAATATATCACGTTATTGTGTTGTATATATTTAGGTAATTCATCTGGGTGCCTATACATTTGTTTAGTGAGTGGATAAATGTTATTATATAAATTATCTCCTAATCCCATTATGTAATGTAAATCATTGTGATTCCAAGTGCGTGCTGGTTTATAGCAGTTATGCAAAATAGCAAATAGACTATTTGGTAGGCATTGTTTACTTCTTGAAAGAATGTTAAAAGTATCATTACCTTGATGATAATGTGCTTGTATTATTGTATTCATCTTCAATAATGTATTGAGATGTTGGAAAAGTTTTATAAAGTAGTATTAACTAGAAGTCTTTCTTATTGAATTACGCAAAATCTTGCTACAAGTAGAAAATATATGTTTTTGTAGTTAACAAATTAGCTAAAGTATTTTGTAATGTATTATTAGTCTGTTATACCTGTGTTGTTTCCAAGTGTAATCATGTAAGTAAAAATGTTAAACAAAGAATGTCATTACAAATTATTTCTAGTAGTTAGTCAATATGTACACTAGTAAAATAATCAGTCACTAATCAATACCCTTATGTAAGTATTTTCTCAATCAATCATACATAAATGTATTTCGCTTAGCTTGATTTGAAAGAAAGAATAACTAGCTTAATAGGCAGATTTCCAAATGTTAATATTTCCCTGGAGTAGTAGTTTAATATGTAATCTGTAGAGGGTAGAAAATGACAAATAAAAGAAATGTAATAATATGTAATGCAAGTATTGTGTAACTGTTTTTTTTAAAGTTTAATAAACGTAGCATTATAAACTATTCATTGCGGAATAGATATTTTCTTTGTTTCACAAACTATATACTGATTACAACTAAGGAAAAATGTGGCATGTTTTTATATTCAGAAAATAGTCACAGTAAATAGAAATATGCATGACAACATATACATTTTCCATACTAAGATATAAATATACAAAAATAATTTCTTAGTGGAAACCGTTTGAACAGTTTTTTTGGGGGGTTTATTTTCTAGGTTGATTTTTTTTAAAACAAATCACTAATAATAAATAATTTACTTTAACTTTGATCACTCAGACTTATACTGTATATTGTTGGCCAGCTAGGAACACAAAACAGAACATATATTAGTAGTGTAATACAGAAAATGTTATAAGTTGTTAGCTGTTTTGAGCTTTGGTAGTATCGAATATATTAAGTAAGCAATATTAAATAAAGTAATGTAAGTAACACCTACCGTGCAATATTTATTGTTTCTAGAAATCCACAGGAATTGTTTGGCTCAAAATGAAGCAGTATTGTGGCGGTGTTTTCAAAAGCAAATGTTCTGTAGAGAAACAAAATGTGCTTCAAATACAGTACGTATGCAAAAAACTTTTTTATTTATAGATGCAATCAAATTACAGCAAAGACATTTTGTAGTAACACCCTAATTAGAAATTTTGCACAATGTTACTGTTTGTTCACAAGTCACAGTTACAGTTTAAAATTCTAAGATATTTAGAAAGCTAACAAAGCAAGCAGCATGCATGTTTACAGTTATAAACAGAAAATAACTTGCATAAGCATGTTTTCTATGACTAACACATTTTGTTTAGCAATTAGCTCCAATTGGATCGTAAAATAGTATTTATCTACCTAAAAATGTTTTGAGAAGATTTCTGCACCATTCTTGTTACAAATTAAACATCTAAAATGTGGTTATAATAATATCAGTCAAAAACTATAGGGTGTATGCAGAAGTGTAGTTGCCTGTAAAAACATGTGGTGTATAGAAATTTTCATTTATAAATATTGTATTTAAGAGCAACACTTTTGTTTAGCTTTTGAAGGCAGGTATGCATATTATAGGAAATACATTTGTAATAGCGATTTTTCTGAAAACATTTATGAAAGGAATAATGGATAAAAAAAGGGTGAGTTAACGCAAATGAAAAAGTGTGCCCAACCAACTTACGTATGAGAACTGGTGTGTGATGACTGCCCCGGCACAAGTTTTCTTTTTTTAAAATTTTTATTGAACAGGCTGGTGAGTAAAACATACATTAATACATGCATTTGCTTACAAAAAGAGAGGAGGGAAAAAGAAAAAAAGAAAGAGCCGACCCAGTAAGCAAAATTAAACACAAAGGGGGAGCAACACTATTCCATAAATGATCCCCAGTTCTTTTCGTGTTTCATCAAAGACCGAGTCCCCCTGAGATTAGCTAGTGCAGCCTCCATTGAGTAAGTCTCAGTTACCAGTGTCCACCAATCCCAGAATGATGGCGGATCAGAGCAAGTCCAGGCTCTGGCCAAAGTTAGTTTAGCACAGGACATAAGAATTGAAGCCAGAGCAGCCTGGGGAAAAAGGGTGGGATGAATATCTAGCAAAACATAGGAGGCAGTGAATGGAGGGAGCTGGGTTAGCCTGATTTCTAGAACCTTGCGAATTACAGACCAATAATCCTTGAGGATAGGACAAGTAAACAGCATGTGTGTCAGATCGGCTGCGTGGACGGAGCATTTGGGGCATTTAGTGTAATCGTTGATAGAGTTGTTGAGAGACCATCTAGAGATGATTTCCGGTGTATAATATAGCATACAGGTCGTTCTAAATTGCTGTAGCCTCAGGCTGGAAGAATGAACGCTATTATTGATATTCGATAGAGAGTGTTCTATATCTTTCGATGTAACGTTTGTGCCTAATAGCCTGCCCCATTTGACAGCTAGTTTAGAACAATCGTTTGGTTTAGAGTTAATTAAAAAGCTATAAATGTTACTAATTGCAGATTTAATTGTTGAAGAGTAGAAATGTATCCAGATGTCGCAATCAGTAATCTCAAATAGTCTTTTTTTATTCACTAGATAGTCATGTATCTGTCGGTGTTTAAATCTCATAGCTTCAGGGAGGTCATGGAGCAGTTTAAGTGTATTAAAGTCTAAAAAGCCTTGCGTGCCATATAAGTCCCCTAGCTGACTAATACCCCGTCTTGTCCAGATATGAGAGTTGTGTTCGTTAAAGATTCCCGGAAGACCCGGGTTGCCCCACAGCGGTAGTTTATGGTGAAAAAAAGTCGTTTTGCAAAAAGTGAGTATGTTATCCCAAATCTTTACTATATCTTAAATTTTACTCTTTTAAAGTAGTTGGGGTCGTTGACTCGTAGTAAGAACTTATTGGAAAAATGTTTTAACATAAAAAAATGGAAAAAAAATGCTCCACCCTGGTTTAATAAAGAACGAATACAAAATACAAAAGCAGACCAAAAATATAATTTAAAATCAGGAAAATTAAGCCCTCCCAAGTTTGTATTGTTTTTCAGAGAATTCAGTGACCTCCTCGCTTTTTTGTAGCCCCAAATAAAGCTACTAAATGCGCCGTCTAGGTGTTTGAAAAACAAGTTGTTTAAAGCCAGTGGAATGGAACGGAATAAGTACAAGAATTTAGGTAGAACCTTCATCTTGATTAAGTTGATTCTGCCGATGATATTTAGTGGTAGTCGGTGCCATTTTTTTAAAAGTAAGATAGTGGATTTAACTAATGGATTATAGTTTATGTTATTGATTTCTTGAATTTGAGCCGTTAATTTGACTCCTAAATAAGTAGCGCTTTTACATATCTCAGGAACTGTAACGGTAGGAGTATAATTGGCTATGATTTGGGTCTTCTGTATGTTAAGCTTATAGCCGGAAACAATTCCGAATTTTTCAGCCTCAAAGACAATGCCTTGAAGAGCCGTCACAACATCATGTGAGTAAACCGCGATATCGTCGGCATATGCAGTTATTTTTAATGTTTGAGTGCCTGATCTGAAAGGAGCAATTTGAGTTTGTAGTTGGAGAGCGTGCAAGAATGGTTCCAGTGAAAGGGCGAATAAAAGAGGAGAGAGAGGGCAACCCTGGCGGGTACCCCGTAAGATTGAGAACTCTTGAGAGGACAGACCCCCATAGGATGTATAGGCTGTTGGATTGTCATACAGTGCCTGTATAGCTCGTAAGAATTGTCCCCCAAAGCCCAACTTAGAGAGGACACACCAGAGGTAGTCCCAGCCCACTCGGTCAAAAGCCTTCTCGGCATCTAATAGGATCATGCCGAGTGGGGTGGATTCTATCTCTGCTACATCAAATGCCGTAATGGCCATATTTACGTGTGCTGTTGTGTCCCTCCCTATTATGAACCCGTGTTGCTGAGGGTTAACAATTAAAGGCAAGAAGGGGGACAATCTTATAGCTAGTATTTTAGCAAATATTTTGGCATCGGTATTAATCAATGAAATAGGTCGGTATGATCCTCTTTCCTCCTTTGGTTTGTTCTTTTTCAAAAAGAATATTATTTTTGCCCTATTCCATGATTTTGGGGCCTTTCCATAACAGCCAACAGCTTGCATAACCTCCAGTAACAAGGGTCCCAGTTCGACCAAGCAGATTTTATAAATCTCCAAAGGAATTGTGTCCTCCCCTGCAGCTTTCCTGCTGGTAATAGTTCTATTGCCTGTTGTAGTTCGTCTCCTGTAATAATATCTGACATCGATTCTTGTATTGTATTGGACTGTGGTTTAATTAAGAGCTTGTCGACGTAGTCTTGGATTGCTTCTGAGTTGGAGATACTTTCTGGGGTATATAGTGTACTGTAATAATCCGCAAATTGTTCTATTATTTCTTTCTGCTGATTATATATTTTGCCATCGCTACCTCGGATACTTGTTATCAGTGTGTGGGCTCTGTCTTCAGCAACCTTATAGGCAAGGATTTTGCCAATTTTGTCTCCACTGTCATATTGTGAGATCTTATATTTATGAATATTTGCGCTGCTCTTTTGGATAAATTTGTTTTTAGCCTCATTCTTAAGTGAACAAATTTTAAGGCCGATCTCTGTGATCCCAGGTAAGTTTGATCGGAGTGCAGAAGCCAGAATTTCTTCTTGGATTGCAATTTTAGAGATAATCTGTGCCTTATGCTTTCTAAGTTCAGTATTTTTTCTGATTACATATGCTTGGGTAAAACCCCTAATGCCCGCTTTGCAAGCGTCCCAGACCGTAAGACATGAAGCAGAATTGACGTTAGTATACAAAAATTCGGTCAAGTGTGATTTGAGCTGTTTCACAAATTGTGCATCTGAGAGTAAGTGTCTAGGGAAGGAAAATGGTCTGGGAGGAGTCCTAATATGTAATGTAGTGATTGCTAAAATTATGGCATTGTGATCCGATGAGATTCGAGGGCATA
The DNA here is from genome assembly GCF_964204655.1 of Triturus cristatus. Classification (NCBI taxonomy): domain Eukaryota; kingdom Metazoa; phylum Chordata; class Amphibia; order Caudata; family Salamandridae; genus Triturus; species Triturus cristatus. Next base: position 45,219,042 of record NC_140583.1, on the reverse strand, counting down.
GAGTCATTGTGCTATGTTTTAATAGATTGTCGCTAATTAGTGCCATATCTAACCTAGAGCATGATCTGTGTGGTGCCGAATAATATGTATAACCTGGTGTGTTCGGATGTAAGTGTCGCCAAGCATCCTTAATGTTGTGAATACGACAGATGTCGGATATGGCTGACCTGGTTTTGCGCATCCTGTGAGAGCTTCCTGGATGAGTTGAATCTATTTTGTGGTCCATTATACAATTGAAGTCCCCCATAATAATGGGTTCTCCATCCCAATCCAGGAGTTTTATGTTCAGTTGATCAAAGATACTTGGATCATCTGTATTGGAGCCGTATACTACACACAGGACATATGTATGATTTTCTAAGCGGAGTTGGACCAACGCCCATCTTCCGTCTTGACTATGAAAAGTCTGCAAAATTTCAGATTTGAATCTTTTATCTATGAGTATAGCTACCCCTCTTATAGAGAGCCCAAGAGTGGAACAAACCAAAATGTGATAACCCAGTTGTTTGAGTAGTTCTTTGTCCTTGCCGGCGATATGCGTTTCTGAAAGAAGGACGAGATGTGGATTGTGAAGTTTCAGTTCTTCTGAAATCAGCATTCTCTTATTCTTGCTATTGAGCCCTGCTACGTTCCAAGCCAAGATCTTTATTTCATGCATTTGTGGGTATTTAGATTTTTTTGCCTAGGGACTAGTATCTTAGAGTGTTCGTTGTTACTTATATATGAGGTCATACATGTGGGCCAAAAGGCCACGACTGATTTACAATCAAAACATTCTTCCTCAACAGCCTGAAACTTGTTTTTATTGATTTTAACCCACCCAACACCCCCCACTCCCTCCCCCCACCCTGATTCTCGCCCCGAATGGGGAAGAACCACCCTTGAGTAACAGCTGCCGCTGGAAGGGCAGCGTGCAAGACAGAACACCTAGGAGTGCCCCCCCCCCCCCCCAGGACTCTCTCCAAAAAAAGAAAAAAAAAAAAAAAAGCGGAACATAGAAAATGTTTCCCAGTGCTGTGCCGGATAGCCTGTAATGTCTCTATACAAAGCAGAACACACCTGATGCCGACAAATTTACTAAGGCAGTGTGAGATCTAGGTGGTGCCCAATCTAGAGACATATGCTTCAGCTTCTTTGACATCGCTGAAGAAGTGAGTGTGACCATTTTTAATAACCTTGAGGCGAGCTGGCTCCTGTAGGAATGCCTGGCCCCCACAGGATTTAATGGGATCTATCATTTTGCGTAACATCCAACGCCTGTCCATTGTTTCTTTGCATACGTCTGAGCGGACAAAGAATGAGAGCGCCCCTACAGTTACAGGGGCATTAGGACGGGCTCTCTGCCAGACAGCTTGGCGCAATAGGAAGTTGCCAAAGAAGATTATAAGGGGTCGGGGGAACTGATTTTCTCTATTTCTGTTTCTCATAGCCAGAGGAAGACGGTGAGCACGTTGGATTTGTGTGTCCCAGTCCCAGTCTGCTAGATCTGGAAAGGCCTTTTGAAACACCCCCACTAAATAAGACCTCGGGTCAGACCCCTCAGAGCCCTCCGGAATGCCAAAAAGTCTCAGGTTGGACCGTCTTTGTCGATTCTCCAAGTCTTCAACTTTTGATTGTAGCGCCAACAGCTGGGTGTCATGTTTCTCTGTTGCGGCAGTTGTGTTTAGGTTGGCCTCCTCAATCTCAACTACACGTTGCTGGAGACCCTCGATATCTTGGGTGATCCCGCCTAGCTTGGAAGCAAGTTCTTGTAGTGAAGTATGCATTTTGCTGTTGTCCTCCCTCAATTGAATATAGTGTTCTTTAGCTTCAGCGCGTTGATCTCTCAATATTTGTAATATGGTATCTACTGAAGCAGAGTCTGTTGACGTTTGCCCTGGCCCTTGCCCAGGTCTATTTTGGGAGAGGCACTTGGGTATTCCGTTTTGATGAAGTAGAGGAGGGACGGTGGTGATGGTAGCAGAAGGGCTCTCGGTGAGAGAAGGCAGAGTACAATGTATTAACGTAGAGTTTGAAGCTGAGTTAGATGTTGTATCTGTACTCGCTAGAGAGCCGCCCCCGGGTGTTTGAGTCAGAATTGATTCTTGATGAGTTAGCCCACCTGATGACAGCTTAGGTGGGGCAGTTAAGGCGTTGTCCTCTGCTGAAGCAAGAGTATCCGGGGAGGGATTTGTTGCTAATTAGGAAGAAGAGTCTGGGGGCTCTAAAGCTTCGATTGAGCTGGCCCCTGATAGTCTCTGTGACAAGTTCTTAACCAAGCCTTTTGCTACGATCCATTTCTTAAAGGGCTTTTGTCCACAAAAGCCTTCTTTTGGTCCAAAATGCTATTGATGAGAGGTCGGGTTGATAAAGTTGGTTTGCGACCTCTTTTGGCTCGAGACTTGTTTTTATTTTTAAATTTGTTGCTTTTTCCTACTCGGGATTTTGTCTTGGAGTCACAGGGCTCGTTAGATGATTTTTCCCCCCCTAGATTGTCTTCAGACCCAGCCTCGCCCTCTGTACTGGTCTCAGCATCGGAGTTCTCAGAAAGATCTTGTACATTGATTTCGATGTGTTCTGTGTGCAGTGTTATCTCTGAAGAGACCACAGGTTTGCTGAGACTTGAGCTTTTGATGGGACATGCCTTAGTTACAAGTGGTTTTGGGCCTCCGGATGTGGTGATGGCGTTTGTAGTAGCAGGCAGAGAGCCCGTAGGGGGTGACGCTGAATCCGAGCCAAGTATGGCTATCACAGTTTCTAGTGTAGCCCCGATCTCGGTTTCATGCATGGGCTGCATAGGCAGCAAAGATGAGTTAGTCAGGGAATTAATGGGTATCATATTGTAATCATATTGTAATCCGTGGAAGTATCACAGGTTAAGGACTGTCGGTGTTTCAGTTGTTCAGTCCCCTGCGTGTTGCCGGTTTGTTTGCTGCTAGAGGATATCTCCTTAGGAGCGGTAGAAGTGTTCTGGGCGGTGTGTTCTGAAGCTGAGGCTGACGGGGGTGAACGGCTATTTTTGCCTAAAACAACCGCCCCGCTTTTGCCCGGGGGCTTAACCAAATTTACAACGAGCTCTCCACTGGACCCCTTAGAGCAAGAATCAACAGACAGAATCGAAGGTCTCAGTACCTGTTTGCTCGCGCTCTCTCTGTCTGTCGTTGCGTGCTCCCAGTTGGGACAGCCGCTGCTTGTAGATCCATCAATGTCAGCGTTGGTCACGGTAGCCGGAGGGAGCCCAGATATCATTGCTCCTGTCTCCCGAACAGCTCCGGCCCCGACTCCAGCTGGAAGGACTCCTGTCGGATGTTTGCTGTGGCGAGTTGTGCGAGATTTGTTTCTCAGAGGCATCTTGTTCGTCAGAGAGGTCGGGGAAAAAGAACAAGAGGCAGTCCGGAAGTACAGGCTTAACCAGTTGAGCCCCGAGCTCCGTAACAATCCTTGTGTGATCCGCCGAAAGATTTGCGTCGTCCTTAGGAGCTCTAGCATGAAGAACAACTTCTGTTTTTTCCCCCGTAGCTATGTAACAGTGTTGCAGAGTCCACGGATACAATGTATGAAAGTCTGCGTTTAGTTTCTGAATTTTGTATGCGCTAAACCGAGTAGAGGCATATTCGGTTAAGAGCTACAGGCATTTCGATAAAGGAGAGAGAGAGAAGGGGAGAGCCTCCTGGTGCGCTGCTCAGCACGGATCCTCACTCCGCCATCTTGGATTGGCACAAGTTTTCATGTAAGGGTAACGTGTGAAAGGTGGTGATTGTAACGAAAGCAGTACCCCTGAAATGAAAAATTTAATATGTGCAAATTGTTGTTGCAATATGTAATGTTATATACTGATTTATGCATGTAGACTAAAGCTGATATTTTACATGTAAACAAATGCTAAACCAAGAAAATGCAACTTTGAAATACAAGTATTTGAAGAGTAAATGCTGATTAAATGCAAGTGATAAGCTATGTTTAATAAACATACCTATAAAAAGTACTTTCGGTTGCAGTGGAGTAGTTTCCAAATGAAAAATGTGCACCAAAGTAAAGTGTGAAGAAAAGAGAGCACCGGTGCACATAATTGAAAAGGGGACCTTAATGGCTGTAATGTGAATTGCCTCTTTTTAAAACATTACCAGCTAGCAAGCAGGGGTCCTTGTGATATTACAGCATGCCTTGGTTCTAGTATCAGATGGATAATAGTGTGCCTCTGGAATCTGCCTATAAACAGTACATGAAACACTGGAAAAATCTTTTTTAATCCCGGATATAGTAGTGATACTGACATAGGGTTGAAGTCCCTGTAAAATATTTCAAGTGACTTGGCTAAGACTCTCTGGGAATAAGTGATATTTTATGTGGGCACTTACTGTTATCAAAGTATTATATACACCTTAGTGATAATGCTTAAGTTTTAAATAAAACAAGCCTCATTATCAAGTGAATGGTGTTTTTGAAGACATGTCAAGTTGTTTGTGTGCCTGTGTATGTGCCGGGGACGCTGGGTGACCCCGGGCTGCCACACAGGACATGTGGGGTGGAGGGGTGAATAATTTTCAGCGTAATGGCATTGCACGACTGGCTATCAGTAAAGGCTGGTTTTTTTTAAGCCTGGGAATATAATTTAAAAGTAAAATCACATCTATAAGCAGCCATGCATATGTAGCAGCCATGAACATTGGTTTTGGTAATGGTTGCCCTTGCAAAAGTAACTTAAACAAAATAAGTTTTGGCTGTATAAATAGTAATGTTGGGTTATCTATTATTGGCAAACTTGTAGTCAAACCTTCCTGACTTTATAGTTTGTGCAAAGCAGCTTCCAGTCCTCTCCAAAAATGTAAAGGTTGCGCAGGTGGGCAGCGTGCAGGATTCCAGCTTGCCATTGTTTTACCAGAAAATCTGTATTTGAATTACTAACTGAAAACCACAAAAGGTACTCAAGGTACATATAAAAGTCAAGCTTAGTATCAATAAGTTCTACTGAACTTAGAGCTGTTTGTGACGGGATAGCATACCCTTGCTACAGCTCATGCTATGATCAGTAGGCCACAAAGTAGTGTAGGTAGTACAACACTGCACAACACTAGAATGTCCTTAAGGGATGGAGCCAGTGGGTCCACCCAGCCTCAGTATAAGGACATGACCTTCTTTGACTTGAAGGCCATGTGTGTTGCAAGACACCTAAAGCTAGGACAGAGTCCCTCCACACTTCATTTGATAGATCTGTTGACCCCAGATGACCTTGGAGCTAGGGAGTCTGAATCAAGGGGTGGATCAGCCATAGTCTCTGTGTCAGATGATGAAAATCAAGATGACCTGGACTCTGTGATTGAAGGGCCAGACCCACATGGGTCTGAAAAGGACAGAGGAATTCTCCCTAAGCGACCTGACAGAGTGGAAGAGAGGCCTAGGTCCCCTTCAAGGGAATCTGATCATTCATATCACTTGTGCAGAGAATCTGTCCAGCAGAGGAACTCACACTTTAATAGAAGAGAGAACTCCTCTGAAAGAATGTACAAACTGCTGCAGTATGAGGAAGCAAGAGATTAGTAGAGTGTGTCTAGAACTAAATACATATATATTTGATATATATACCTGTGTGGTGTCCTTTTATTTGTCAATTCAAGAGATTATAAGGTGAAACAAGCTGCTTTACATTCCTCTGAGACTTACCCTGAAGGCTGTCTCCAACGGTGCAATACATTAGGGCTGAGTTTGCACATACAATTTGCCCTAATCTAAATGATTTTTAAATTCTGACGTGCTGTACAGTTAAAATCCATTTTTCCAATTGGAGTGACATTAAAAACGCAGATCCCGACTGTCACCTGTTGCAGCAGCTACTTGGATCATGGCCACTTGAAGCCGGCTAAGTAAAGTGTAGTGCTGATAATGGTTAGTGCAGGTGTGGGTGGCTGAATCTCTTGCAGGCTAATGGTGCCTGGTTAGCAGCAAGTGTTTGTAATTTTTTTGGGCTGTGCTTGAACAAAAGCAAAAATTGAAATGACACCTAAAAGCAGCCCTACATATGTTACATAAGTGAAATGACATCTACAATCAGCCATGACTATTGGCTTTGCCAATGGTTGATGTTGCATAAATAATCCCCAAATGTTGAGGCTTTGCTGTCCCAAAAAAAAAAACTTTACTTTTTAAAGGGCAAAGTTGTAGCATAAGGCAAAATTTGCAGAATTTAAAGTTTACAGTGAGCCTGCTATAAGTATAGCACTGCCTCACGAAAAAACACTTAAACAATTGGCTATAGTGGCTATGTAGAATGCAGAAAAACATTTAGACTGAGTTTGCACTATATCCAATTTCTGAAAGCTAAATGATATTTACATTAGGCCTGGGCTAAAAATTCGTTCCGTTCACGGAAATTGCGATAATTTGACATTTTCGCGTTCCGCGGAGAGCGCGAAAATGTCAAAATTTCTGCATTCCACAGCTTGGCAATAATTTGTTTCTTGCTCGCGCTGTAAAATAATACATTCTCGCGCGCGATCGCCTTACCTGAATCCCTGCGTTCGCCGACAAGTTTTATTGATCCGGTCGCGTTCTCCATGAGATGTTGTATTGTTTTTAGCCATTTGCGCTGTCTCACGACAGTTCGCGGCCGCAGTGACGTCATGCGTCGCGCGATCACGTCTTTCTTCTCGCGATCATGCACCGCGAGACAACTCAAAACAAGATGGCTGCGCCCGCGTGCAACCAGATTGGTAAGTTGGCGACCCGCAACCATGCAGAAAATCTCGCGAACATGCGGGAAAAAAACTTCCGCATCTTCGCGATATTTCCGCTTGTTTGCGATAATTTTTAACATTTTCGCAATAATTTGCGAAAGTGGATTTCGCAAATTCCGCCCACCCCTAAATTACATCCTGCCCAGCTGTAACTGTAAAATCTAGTTTCCACCCTAGGGTGACCTTAAAAACCTTATGGTACACTTTCTATTCATGGGTGGAAATGATTCCATGGTATCTCGTCATTGAGTCCCAGGATGTGTGTTCCAAGACGGAACACCCACCGTTCAAATCACAAAATGTGCACACGTTAAATTCTGTGTAATACGCGTAATAGCATTTGTTTCAAGACAGATCCATACAAATAAGCATCTGAAGAAAATGAGGGACCACAAGGTAAAGATGTATATTCAGTCCCTCTGTTTATGACGAGTTCAGATATTCCAGCCAACCCACCGTTGTTCCTTCTCAAAGAGGCCATTTTCTCCATCTAGTCGTTCAATCACCGTCCACTGCAAGTCCTCCACTCCGTGTGTATTGGTTAGGTAGTGATTGGACATTTTCGTGGTACTCCTACCACATCTGATATTGCTTCTGTGTTCGCCAATACGTATTTTAACTGGTCTGGTAGTCATGCCCACATATTCTAACCCACAAGGGCAAGTGATCAAGTACAAGTATTTCTTATCTCACTTTTCCATTCACCCCAGACCCTTCCTCTCACACCCCTAAACAACACATAGTTGTCTCATAACAACAGTGCTCCCACGCAACCGTAGGTCGTAGCACGCCCCGTCCCGTAGAGGGGTGGGAAGACCCCTATGATGAAGCATGACACCAAGGGCCCTTTTGGTGTGTGAGGGGTATTTTAACAACTAGTGTGTATTCTCCACCATTGTGGGGATATATACTTCTTTTTGGGAGATTCTGACATACACATTTACTTGTGGGTGGTTCACTATGTTTATCGATCTAAGCCTGGGAGGATGTATCCACCTCCACTACTCATTTTGAGTGGTACCTCTCTACTCCCCATTGTGTTCTTTTTCATATGTTTAAACATTGCAATACATTATGGCTGATTTTGCGCTATATACTATTGCACGAAAACCAAATGAAATGTTGAACTGTAAACTGCTGCAAATGTCAAAGTAACTGGTGTTTTTAAAGACCTGTTAAGTACTAGGTGCAGTTGTGTGTGTGCCTGGGAAGCTGCATGAGGCTGTGTTGCCTGATAGGCCGGTGTGCGAGGGTGCGTGGGGGTAGGGTGGGGTTTCGAATACCTTTCAGCATAATGGCGTTGCACGCCTGCTTATCAGCAAAGTGTTAGTATATTTTTCGGCAGCACTTGAACCCCCATATAAATTGAAGTAACCCATAAAAACTGCCATGCATATGTAACACAAGTGAAAAGACACATACAAGCAGGTATGAATATTGCCTTTGTCAACGGTTGTTGCTGCATAAATAATTTCTAACATCTCACGTTTAGCTGTACTCTAACTACACTTGTTTATGTTTAAGGACAAAGTTGTAGGATAATGCAAAAGTTCCAGTATTTAAATTTTACAGGGAGCCTGTCTGAGGTTTAGCGCTGCCTCACCAAAAAGCACACAAAGTGACTATGTACAACAGTGCAATACATTACGGCTGAGTTTTCGATAGATACAATTTCCCAAAACGCAAATGATATTTAAATCCTGACCTGTTTTAAAGTTCAATTCTCGTTTTTCACCTCAAGTGACGGTAAAAACGGAGAGTCCTATTGGCACCTGTTGCAGTGCCCGCTTGGATCCGGCCCAGTTAAAGCCGGTTAACTATAGAGTAGTGCTGATAATCTTTATTGCGGGTGGAAGGTGGTGGTGCTGACTTCCTTGCAGCCTTATGGCGTTACGCACCTGGTTTGCCGCAAGTGTTTGTATATTTTTTGGCAGCGTATGAACAAAAGGAGAAAGTGTGAAATGAAACTTAAAAGCAGCTATGCATATGTACCCCAAGTGAAATGACATATACTAGCAGCCATGACTATTGCCTTTGTAAATGGTTGTTGTTGCACCACTAAGTTGAAAGATTCAATTTTTCCTGTACCAAATTTTTTTTAAAAAAATTGTACGGCACAATTGTAGCATAAGGCCAACATTGCTGAATTGAAATTTTACAGGGAGACTGTTAGAGGTATAGCACAGCCTCACGAAAAAGCACAGAAACGACTGTCTATAGCGGCTATGTAGAATTTAGTCAGACTTTTGGACTGAGTTTGCGCTATATACAATTCCCCATAAGCCAAATGATATTTAAATCCTGCACTGCTCTAAAGTTAAAATCTAGTTTCCCCACTAGGGTGACTGTAAAAACGGAGAGGCTGTTTGGCACCCATTGCAGCACACGCTTAGACCTTGTTCATTTAAAGCCGTTTGAGTAAAGTGTTTGGCTACTAATGTTTAGGAGGGGTTTAATTTTTTGAGGGGGGGTGCTTAATCCTTTGCAGCGTAAACTGTTGTGCTCCTGGTAATCAGCAAGTCTTTTTTAATGTTTGTGCTGCGCTTGAACAACATCAAGAATTGAAATGACAACAAAAAGCAGACATAGCGTTGTCTCTTGAAAAAGTACATAAACGAGTGGCTATGTCAAACGTTGTAATACATTAGGGTTGAGTTTGCGCTGTATAGAATTGTTCGAAAACCAAAATTAATGTAGAACCGCTAACTGCTGCGGGTCTAACAAATGTTGTTTCCCCTACAGTGAAGTAAAAATAGAGAGCCAGATTGGCACCTAGCACAGTTAAAGTTAAAGTATAGTGTAGTGCTAACAATGATTATATATGCATGACTTAAATTAATGCCACATTGAAGAGGTACGTTTCCCACAGAGAAAAGAAAAATGCTTTCCCTGAGGAAATAAAGCAAGTTGGTTCCGTGCAGAGTCGCAACTAGAGCGGATGAATTGTTTTGTTTTTATTTTTGAAGGGGGTTAATTTTTGTTACCACGTAAATTGTCTTTTTAAAGACCTGTAAAGTACTAGGTGCGTTTGTGTATATGCCTGGGAAGCTGCGTAAGGCAGTGTTGCCTGTCAGGCCGGGGGTTGGGTTGGTGGGGAGGTGTGGGGGTCTAAATACCTTCCAGGCTAATGGCGTTGCGTGCCTGGTCAGTAGCAAAGTGTTTGTTCATTTTTCGAGAGCGCTCGAACACACATGAAACTTTGTAATAACACCTAAAAGCATCCATGCATATGTAACACACGTGAAATGACACCTAAAAGCATCCATGCATATGTAACACACGTGAAATGACACCTAAAAGCATCCATGCATATGTAACACACGTGAAATGACACCTAAAAGCATCCATGCATATGTAACACACGTGAAATGACACCTACAAGCATCCATGCATATGTAACACACGTGAAATGACACCTACAAGCATCCATGAGTATTGGCTTTGTCAATGGTTATTGTTGCACAACTACGTGCAAAAAGATAATGCTTTGCTGAATCAAAATTAAAAGCGTGCATTTTGTACGGACATAGTTGTAGGAAAAGGCAAAATTTGCCAAATTTCAATTTTACAGGGAGGCTGCTTGAGGTATAGCGCTGCCTCACGTAAAAATACCCAAACGAGTGGCTATGTACAACGGTGCAATACATTAGGGCTGAGTTCGCGCTATATACAATAGCACGAAAGCTAACTGAATTTTGGAACTGTTAACTGTTGCAAATTTAAAAATGCGAGTTTCCCTTAGGGTGATGGTAGAAACGGAGAGTCAGATTGGCACACGATGCAACACCTGTTTGTACCCAGCCCACTTAAAGGCCGAAGTGCAGTGTAGTACTAATAATGATAAAATATGTCAAAGACATACGCCATTAGAGGGCGCAAATGCAAACAACAAGTTCAAGATTTAGTTTGTAGCCTAGTGTGCTGCCAAGCGGCATGTTTGTACTCATGCCAATGTATCCACATATGTAACAATTGTACATTTATACCTGCAAGCAGACAAGATAGCGCTTGGACGCCTTCGGGCAACAACTGCGCTCTATAAATCCCCAAGTTTACAAGTTTACAAGCAGCAATGACTCTTGTCTATGTTAATAGGTGTTCTCACACAAAGCAGTAACACAAAACTAAGGCTTTGCTGTAAAAAGACTAACAACGTAGTAGAACTTACTGACACAATTGTAGCAACATTGAAACTAGTGTTTAGCATAGTGTACCGCACAACTTGCATTTTGCCACTGCTGTTAGACGCATATACATAATACATTTAGCAATACATTTACAGTGGCAAAACTATTGGCTTTGTGAAGGTTAAAGCCCACAAAGTATCAGTAGTAAAAACATGATAAATAGTAACAACAAAGTAATGTAGTTTCATCATGTTAATAATGGATACCATATTGCAGTATGCACTGTAAGGGCAATGGTATAAAATCTCAGTTTTCCACTTGGGTGACTGTAAAAACGGAGAGCCCGATTGGCACCCGTTGCAGCACCCGGATGGACCCGTTCCACTGAAATCCGTAATTAAAGTGTAGCGCTAATAATGTTTGAACATGCCCATAACATCCATAATTACTACAGGGCGCAAATTGAGTCACGCGGTGAAAACGGAGAGCCGAATTGGCACCAGTTGCAGCACCCGGTTGGACCCGGCCCGCAGAAAGCCGTAATGAAAGTGTAGCGCTAATAATGTTCGAACATGCCCATAACATCCCTAATTAGTACAGGGCGCAGATTGAAAGAGTCACGCTGAAAATTAGGTAGTAGCATGGTGTGCCGCCGAACTATTATTTTCTACTGTAGTGATAGACTCCAAATATGTTACACAATATAAATTACATCTACAAGCAGGCATAACTATTGGCTTTGCCAATTGTTGTTCCTGCATAAATAAGTAAAATAAATGAAGGCTTTGCTGTAGAAAGCGTAAAAATGGTGTAGTTCTTACAGAGAATGCTTGTAGCATAAAGGACAATTTCCCGAGTTTTGAGTTTGCGTGAAGCAGGTTCGAGTCACAGCGTCGCTTCCCCATTCAGTGATTGTGGACGAGCTCCTAATTCCAGTGCCTACGGGAAAAAAACAAAAAAAATGTGTGTGTAATATAAGTAGTGGCTATGTTAAATGCTTTAATCTATTAGGACTCAGTGAGCGCTATATTAAATCCCCAAAATTAAAAAAACTGTTTGAATACTGAACTGCTGGCAATATTAAACTGTTTGGTGGCCGAAGGGTGAAGGTCAAAATGGAGACCCCGTTCGGACCCGTAGTAGCACCTGCTTGGTTCCGGGTTATTTAAAAGCCTGGGTGTAGTGTAGTGCTGACAATCGAAAAAAGTAACGGTTTAAGGAAGAAATGAAGGGTTTAGCATAAACGTCTTAAACCTAAAATTAGTGTATAGTATAGTGTACTGCACAAGTGTAATTTTGCTACCATATATTGTGAACATTCTAACCTAAAGAGGACCTATTGCAATAGTTTTCTAAATAGTTACAATAAAAAGTAAAATGCCGTGTTGGCCCTGTACGAATTGATACAATATTGCCCACTCTATATAAATCCCAATATTATGTACTTACCTAACTTTAAGATAATCAAACAAAGTTGTATTCTGTAGGTTCCGTAGATCCAATTGCAGCAGGTAACACCCACAAAGCAAAGTTGTTTTTGGCTTTCCAGCGACGTAACCACAGTTTAAATATGGCGGTAGGTAATAAAACTTTTACAATGCCAAGACAAAAGCAACGAATAAAAAACGAGCTGTTAAAAAAGCTGCCTCTCAATTGGCTGAAAGGGAACTGTTGCATTCAAGCTATAGTCTACGTTGCAGTGCTTTGAAATGCCAAGGTAAAAACTGTGTTGGATGTTTCAGTTTTGTGAAGAGGAAGGGTGTGTTGTAAGAAAGGTTTCTGTAAGTCTGCGGCAAAGCGAAACATCAAAAACAGTTGGTGTTAAGCTGCGCATAACAAAAGCACCGGCCTGTTTCTTTTTACATATTAAGCACTGCTCACGCGACTGTAGGTAAGGATCAAACAATATAGGAACTGCATTTTTTGGGGCAAATTGACCTCGTGTGCCAACTAAAACGTGTTTTTGGAGAGGGAATGTAAAAGTGCATAATAAACAGGTATGTCAATTGGGTGTACATATGGATACATGTAAAAGGCATGTATGGAAGTAGCTGGATATGTGGGTTGTGTTAAAAAGAGTAAAAGGAGGCTGCAAAAGACACGTTTTGAATCGAAAAGCCAGCCCACTGGAGTGATGTTACTAGCGAACACAAAAATATATGTCAGGGTTGACGTAATAATGCACTCCAAAATTCACAGTGGCTCGGTTGTATGCAACGAATTGCGCTGCATATTGTTGATACATATCTTATTTTGCAAGTAGAGCTTCTGCTTAAACTAAAGGCACTATTGCCACTTGAACACTAAACAGCATAGATTAAAACGCTTAAGCCAAAATGTAATGTTCACTATAGTATAACGCATAACTAGCATTGTGCTCCTCCGATTAGTGCACACAAATAGGTTTCAGTCATAGCTTGTGTAAAAAAAGCGATGTAAACGTTTTGTTTGGGTAATGTAACTAGTGGCTATGTAAAACGATGCAATACTTTATGGATAAGTTACCGCCATATACAATCGTCTAATAATTAATTGAAATTTAATAGCATGAGATGCAGCAAAGGTAACGTATATTTTTCACCCCTATGATGGTGTTAAAAATGGACAGCCCGATTGTCAGCCGTTGCAGCACCAGCTTGAACCCAGGACACTTAAAGTCCGAACTAAAGTTTATTTCTAATAATAATTTAACCTATACAAAACATACGCAACTAATAAAAACACTCTCAAGAACCAAATATTCCAAAATTTTAGTTGTAGCATAGTATGCCGCCAAAGGGGGCCTGTTTCTACTCCTGCCAGCGCATCCATATATATAAAACAAATTAAAATACACCTACAGGCAGACACGACAATCAGCTTTGTCAATAGTTGTCCTAAACTACATAATTAGGGTCCCGACTTTGTTTAAATGTGGCACTTTTTACTGCTCTATGCTGTGAAATGTACATATTGATCCAAATGGCAATATCTTCTCAAAGCATAATGGCATATATGCACAAAAAGGAAGCAGAGAACACGGCGGATCATTGAAAATAAAATGGAAACTATGGGGCATATCAACAAGGGCTTTATCTCTGCTTTTTTGGCTTTAAAAGCCAAAAAAGCAGAGATAAAACTAGCGCCCTATCAACAACAGGGAGCTAACATGCAAATTTGCATGTTAGCACCCTTTTACTCTACGCTACCCCTTGCATCTCTAATGAGATGCAAAGGTGGCGTTCCAGAGTAAAATAATAGGAGAAATGTCGCTAAGCGACATTTCTCCTATTATCAAGAATGTCGCTAACCCTGTTAGAGACAAAAAAAGCAGCGCTAACCGCGGTTAACGCTGCTTTTTTACGTCTGGTATTTTTCAGACTTAGCCATGATATCCTATGGAAGGAGGATATCATGGCTAAGTTTGCCTGTCCCTATCAACAAGGTAACGTGAGATTATCGCTGGGTTTCCAGCGATAATCTCACGTTAGCCTGTTAGCATGAGGATTTTTATCGCTATTGAGATAAGCGTTGCTAATAGCACGCTATCTCAGTGATAAAAATTCACGCTAGCCGGCGATAATTATCCTAGCGCTAAGTGCGCTTAGAGATAATTATCGCCGGCTGTTGTTGATATGCCCCTATGTAGTCTGATGACAGCATAGCAAATTTTACAAACGGCTTGTATGGAAATGTATCTAGTAAGCCACAGAAAGTATGTGTTTTGTAAGCACGTACTGGGTAAACATTTGAACATTAAAAAAACCCAGTATCTCTTCGGCACAAATGAAGCGGTACAATACCGAGGCGTGGCTTGATGCCGATGTAAGCGGCGGTGGACCTCGGAGCTCCTAATCCTGATGCTATAAGGGGGCCTCTGATCGCCCATCCTGTATCGGAACACCTGGTGCCCCGGTGGGTGATCCGCCAGCAGCTCGGGAAGCTGTAACACGGAGGAAACAGCGATTGCTTGCACTGCTCGCATTTTGACCGCGGCAGCCCAAGATGGCGGCCGCGACCGGACGGGAGTATTGCCATGGGCCACATTGACCCGAGCTCTGCAGGCAGCATCAGTGTGACGGTGAGGGGCTCGAGAGGGAAGCCTGCGGTCGCTCAAGAGTGGGGACGCTGTGCAGCGGAAGAGGACTGTCCGAGCTGAGCACTGAGCGCTGATCCTAAGGTGGCGGCCCGAGCACTGATTGAGCTGCCTAATGAGAGTGGGGCGGGCAGCAGCCGCAAAGTTATGCTGCAGAACACCGGTCCTGAAGTGGTGAACTTGTGGTTCTGGGGTGTTCTCTGGCCCTGTTGGGTTCTCGCAGACGGCGAGGTGTGGTGGATGTCAGCGCCGGAGTATTGAGATTGGCTCCGGCTGATTTCCTGCAGACCAGTGAGCGGACTTGAACGCGGGGGTGTGGAGCACAGGTGAGACGGAGTTTGGGCAACAGGCAGTGCTTGAAACTTACCTGCGCCGCTGAGACGGTGGAGGCTGGCGGCGGAGGTCCTGGCGCCCACTTGGGGGCAATTTCAGAGTGCTGGGGTGCCGGGGCACACAGAAATCCGCACTTTTGTTACTGGCTCGCAATCGGGCGGAACAGCAGACAAGATGGCGGCCGCACCTCGCCACTGTGATCGGAGCGGCTAGAGATGCCCCGCTGAGCTGAGGGAGCCCATTGAGTGCAGCCTGTTTTTCTTGAGGACAGCGAGCGGTGGCAAGTGAGAGCAGACGCAATCACTTTTAAGGAGCGGTGCGATTTGCAAAGCGTGCAGCGGAGGCTGCCTGACCTTAAAATGGCGGTGCGCGATGCTTCAGGCGGGCCAAGAGGCTGAATCTAACCGCCGAGAGAGAGCAGCACTTAAGGTCTCCTGCGTAGGCAATCACCCTCTGGTCCTGGCGCCTGGTCTTGGATGGGACTCTTGGTGCTGGGGAGAGGAGCAGGTGAGGAGCCTGCATATTGGTGAGAGCATGTGACTGTGGTGAATGCTCCGGGGAAAGAACACGTGGAGACCAGGGGTCATTGTGGAGGACGGAAGTCTGCACTTTAAACGGGGGCCGAGAACCACATCGGCACAACTATAGCATCCACTGCATGCCCTGAGTGGGAGTTGGAGCTGTACTGTTGCCCTACTTGGAGATGTGAGGGCTCTGCGGATCTACTGGTTGGTCCTATGTGTTGGGGGCGACTGCCTGCATGAGGGTGTGACGGTCAGGAGGAGAGAGACCAGGGAACCGGAGGATCATGGGTGTGCGCACCCTAAAAGCTGGGGGGGGGATGTACACCCGGTTCCCCTTCTGAGCTGGCAAACCTCAATAGAACGCTCTGCTGTGTAGCCCCAAGGAAACGACTGGGTGCACCGGGGTAGGTCTACTGCTGTTGTCAGTGCACACTGCCTTTACTGAGTTCTACTGACCCCCCTGTGCTCCACAACTAGAGGCCCAGTGTGCCCCACCGCAACCAGTTCGAATGGGCCGCACATCTCTCCGGAAGGGCTTCAGGGCCTTGCATGTAGAACCTATGGGGCGACAATCAGATGAAGAGGAGGACATGGCGGAACAGCAGAGAGATGACGCAGCAGAGGGCCCCACGTTGGTGGACATCATGCATGCCATCACCTCCTTGAGGACAGCTTTGGAGACCAAGATGGACACCATAGGGGTAGACCTCAACCACCTGAAGGATGACCACCACAAGCTTAAGGAGCGGGTGAAAGTTACTGAGACGACTCTGGCAGAGGTTCCAGACGCAATCTCTACCCTGCAGCACTCTCTGAAAGTGGTGGAAGAGAGGGTCCGGATCTTGGAGGCAAGAGCAGAGGACAGCGAGGGGCGCTCTCGTAGGAACAATCTGTGCATAGTGGGGGTCCTGGAACGAGAGGAAGGTGATGACGCTGTTCGGTATCTGGAGAATTGGCTTTGGACCGAGGTGGCCCCAGAGGGGCTCTCTCCCTTCTTTGCCCAGGAACACGTGCACAGGGTACCAGCCAGACACCCCCGCGTCCGTTGGTCGTGCGATTACTCCACTACCGCGACAGAGACCACATCTTGCAACAGGCGTGAGGAAAGCAGAACCTCCAAATCGCGAATGCTAGGGTGATGATTTTCCCGGATTTCACCAGGGAGGTGCAGAGACAGCGCGCTTGCTTTCTCGCCTTGATGCGGAAACTCCAACAGTTGCGATTGCCATACGCCATGTTGTTCCCCGCGTGCCTCAGGGTAGTGGATGGGGTGACCACTCATTTTTTCACCACACCACAAGATGCATGGCAGTGGCTGGAGGCATGAAAACCGGGATCGGGGGGGGGGGGGGCTTCTCCGGCAGACACAGTGGAACGCAGATCACCTGAGCCTTTGAGGTCACAGAGATCCATGACCCCGCCGGGACTCCAACTTGAAAGGGATAGGGCGGTGTGTTACACGCTCGTCCACTTGTGCATTGAACACAATCCCTAACATACACTACAACTCCAATAATGCCTCTCTATAGATAGAAAGTGATGTACCTTCCCAAACCCTCCCCTAACGATGCTCATTAGTCCCTGAGGACGTTTAAACCAAGCCCCTCCTTGAAGTCATTGCTTGGCTTCCGAAGCTCTTGTTACACCTGTGGAACTCGCCTAGCTCTTTCCTTGATTTTGCTGAACTCTGCTGCACGGAAAGGTTTCCCGCCGTCACAAAAAGGAGGCTTCCTGATCGACTACCTTTCCTTTGGAACTTTATTTGCTTTCCCTAAGCCGCGGACCGGTGAAGACACATTGTATCCTTTTTTTGGAACCCCGAGCGTATCACAGCATCTCGCTCCGCTTAATAGTGAATGTTTATCACTACCTCGTCCCCGCTCTTCTGCCCGCGTTGCGGGATTCATTGGAGCGTTGCTGCCTGTAAAACGCCTTCGCCTGGAGGAATCATCGGCGGAGGAAATTCCCGCCGCACTTTTGGACATTGCCGTTATTGGCGTTTCTAGTGTTTAGCTCACGTTGCTCGTGAGTCGTTTTTTTTGGGGGTTTGAGTTTATTTCATGTTGGAGCGTTTCAAGAGGCATAACGACCAGACTGTTAACCATCATACGAACACCCCATCATTTCCAGATAGCCTGGTGGATTTCTTGTGGGAGTTTTCTAGACTCGTACTGAATGGTTTTTATTTTTCTTCAACAAAAACTTTATTGCTGCTTAAACGTCTCGCCACCAAGAATCAACCTTTAATTGGAGAATAGCGAGATTGGGGAATCCCTTGCTTTTGACTACCCTTCAGACTCTCACGCTCCATACAACTAACCTCCACTTCATATAAAGAAGGATTTTGCGAAGGTACTCACTCTTTATTTATTCCACAGAATACACATACCTAGGGGGAAGGCGATTGTTACTCACCACAGTACAGAGGTAGAATTAATCCTTCTCTTATCTTGTTTCCCTGTTTATTATTTTCTTTTACTGCAGTCCTCAGTCCCCTACCGTGCTGCTGTCATCCCCCCGAGACTTTGTCGCCTCCCTGGTGGGCTATCTGGAATTCCTTTATTGGTCCCGGCTCTTCTCTGTGGTATACATCGTTGTTTAGTGCACTTGTGCTCCTGACAAAGAATATACCCTAGGGGAGAGTGGTGATCTTGGTCTTCGCTCACGTGGATGTTGGTGGTCACCCTAGGCTTTACCAAGTAAGTTCGGTTACAAGAGTGACAGAAAGCCAAGCCCACGAACAATTACTTCCCCTGAGCGAAGATGGATCGTGTACTTCCAGACGCTACCCAGTCCGGTGATACACAAGAAACCACCATGCAGGAATTAGCCGCCGCTGTAGTTAATTTACAGTCAGAATACAGTTTAGTACGCGCAGAGAACCAAAGACTGGTTACAGAACTAGATAACTTTAAGAAACACGGAAGGGAAGGGGCTAGTGTAGAGGAGGTAGTTACAAGACCCAAGAAAACTTATATCCGTCCCGCTCTCTTCCATGGTCCTGCTCATACACCTCCCTTTACAGCTACACCTATCAGGGATAGTGAGACTCCACCTGTTAATGTCACGGTAGTAACCCCTTCCCCAACACCCTTAGCCATGCCAGAACGGTTTAACGGCGATAGTAGCAAATATGGGGTGTTCATAAACCAGTGCCATCTCCAATTTCTTTGTCGAGCCACGTCATTTCCTGATGACGCATCGAAAGTGGCATTCATCATCTCATATTTGACAGGTAATGCAGCCTTATGGGCAGTGCCATTGGTTGAAAATGACGACCCCGTCTTATATAATTTAACCCTCTTTAACGACAAGATGCGAAACCTTTTTGCGCGTCATTCGTATATGCAAGCCAGTGACAATGAATTGCTGGGTTTGAAACAGGGTTCTAAAGACCTCTTAACATACATCACCACATTCAATAGACTGGTAGCGGAAACCCAGTGGCCTGAAGAGAAAAGGACATCATTGTTTTATAGAGGTCTTAAAGACGAATTGAAAGACATCCTCTCTCAGATAGTAGATCCCCCTGAGGACTGTCCCTCGTTCATAGATCTGGTAGTAAAATTGGATCACCGAATCTCTGAAAGACGAGGCGAAAAGACTAAGATTGACTATCCTCGCTTCATATTGGGTCGAACGGAAAAGAAAGAAAACAAAGATCTGGGGGAACCCATGCAAATTGGGGGTATCAGAGGTCTGTTATCCAGTACTGAGAGAGAGAAAAGAAGAAAACTCAATTTATGTTTATATTGTGGGAAGGGAGGTCATTATGCGAGAGAGTGTCCCAATAAACCTAAGACGATTGCCAGACCATCTCCTGTTCTGACCAGTCATGCTACTGCTCCGGAAAACTAAGTGACTTGGGGGACCGAGGGGTCGCTCCTTCAAGTCGTTCGGTAAGACAGACCTCACACTTATTGGCCAACTCAGTTCCCCTGATACCCAAGCATTTCATCTTAATGGTAGTCTTAATTTTACCATCTCAATATCGTAAGACAATGCCCATACTTCTGGATTCTGGAGCCACGGGGAACTTTCTGGACATATCCTTAGCCAAATCTTTAGGTATAGAATTTGTGCCTAAAACTCACCGTGAGACCATTAGAGCCGTAGATGGGACTGAGTTGTCCTCAGGTCCCCTTGCTTTTCAAACGCCCAGTCTGACTATGGTATGTGACAACGGGCACTTGGAAAATATCCAGTTTGATTTAATAGATACACCCAATTTCGGCGCCATTTTAGGGGTACCATGGTTACAGGTACATAACCCTCAGATAGATTGGGTCGCCAGAACAGTTACACTAAGATCTCATTATTGTCTACTACATTGTTATCAAGAGTCACCCACATGGCATAAATCTTTATGCTGTGCTATGGAGTCTTCTAGTACTACGGAACTTCCAGCTGAATATGCGTCATACAAGGACGTGTTTGACGATGTAAAGGCAGTAGCCTTGCCGCCACATAGGGCATATGATTGCCGGATTGATTTGATCCCTGGAGCAGTACTGCCAGTAAGCCGAGTATATGCTCTCACTGAGCCCGAAAATAAGTATCTGTATGATTATTTACAGGATATGCTAAAAAAGGGTTTTATAAGGCATTCTACCTCACCTGTCTCTTCTCCCATTTTTTTCATCCCCAAGAAGGAAGGGGGATTGAGAGCCTGTCTGGATTATAGAGCCCTCAATAAAGTTACAATTAAGAACAAATACCCTCTTCCCCTCATCTCCAATCTTCTAGATCAGGTTCGTAATGCAAAAATCTTCACTAAGTTAGACCTGAGGGGTGCTTATCATTTAATTCGTGTCAGGCAAGGAGATGAGTGGAAGACGGCTTTTCGTACAAAATTTGGACTGTTCGAGTATTGCGTAATGCCATTTGGGTTATGCAATGCCCCAGCTGCGTTCCAGTTTTTAGGTCTCGCGAGCCAAAGGCTCGAAGAGACATTTTATATATGGGCTTTACAAAGTGCTGCCGTGGCCTAAAGCTACAGTGCACGTGAACGTGCACGCGCGCAGCGCCATGTGTCTTTCCTCCGTAGCGATCGTCGTAATCACGATCACTTTCACTTTCGCGGGCTCCTCTGTTGCTGGCATTCCCCCCTCCCTTCTCGCCCAGCCCTTCTTGTCCCACTTACTAACGAATGTTGTTCGCCCCAAGTCACTCTGGCTGAATTAATATAAGCGAGTCCCCACTCCACGGCAGCATTTGTTGCTTTATGCCTACGTCCTGATTTACGTCAGCCTTTTTATGTCAGAGCTGTAGATGCCAGGTTACACAGCCCTCGGAGGTCAGCAAACTGAATGCAGCCAAAACTAGGCATTACACTTACAGTCTAATCAAGATAGCGCCAAGACAACCGGCTCCTGAGTAACGGTGCGCTATGGAAATACTAAAGCAATTCACATCAATACTGACGTCTGTTTGATGTCGTCTCACTGGCTTAAAGATCTGGTTTGCATCTTGTCTCTTTGCCTCCTTCGCCCTTTCCCCTCCTCGTGCCCTCTGTTGCTCGTCGGCTCTGTTTATTCCTAGGGCATGCTTCTCTCTTTGTTACTCTTCCCTGTGTCTCTCATTTGTCACCACAGTCTGCCAGCCGCTTTGTCACACTTGTCTGTCTTCGTCTATCTTCTGAACGCTTTCTTGACACCTCTCGTTGTCTCTATCTCGGTGTTGTCACTTCTCTTGACATTGCTCGCTGTCTCTTTCTTTCCCTGCTCTCTTGACATAGTTCATTTTTTTTCATCTCCATACATCAAACGCTGTCTCTACCCGCGCTCTGCCCTAGTTTCCTCCTAGCGTCTTTCACTCCCTAGCGCTGTGTCTGTTGGAACATCTATCTGGCTGTCTCTATCACGTTCGCTCTTTCTCGCTATCCTAACTTACTGAGTGCCTGTCATTGATTTCATCACTCCCTCGGCGGTCTCTATCTCTTCTCTTTTAATGAGTTTCAGTCTCCAAACTTTGATATATAGCATGCTAATTCAGTATTGGAAGAGAACTCTGCAACACACCCCTTACATACTGAGTTTGTATCCATTCGCAATCCCATTTTATGAGTCAGAAAAACTTTGCTGATGCCTAAAGTGAGATTAGCACACCTGAAAAATAATTTCTACTGTTATTACTGCCAAATCGGAGAGTTTGTGACTATAAAAATGCTTAGTACATCTTGACCTAAATTTGCCAAGTTTGACTCATCATGGTACTTGGTAACTTGATGTTGCTTCACTTTCCAAAAAGTAAAGCACAGAACAGTCAATCAAAATCTAGAACCAGGGTATTTTCACATGCAAATGACTCAATGGGGGACCCGTGCAACAGCAGTGCCTCTGTGTGCATTTGCACCCCTCGAGCCTATGTCAGGCGTGCCAGAAGGCATGACTCTATGGGTTCCAAAGCACAGCTTGTTTGTCTAGTTTGCATGGTACTGACAATCATGTAATGATGATGGAAACTCAATGAATGCCATCTTTTCTTCAATTTTGAAAATATGTTTACAAAAGAAAACAATGACTCAATGTGTGTTGTGTGCTGTCTTTGCACTGTCCTTTGTTCCGACTCCCATCTCGTCACTGCACGTATTGTTTCCCAAACTTTAAGTACAAAACATGCTTGAATTGCAAGATTTATTCGTTATTTCCTCTGCCTTGACATTAAATTACTAATGATTTATCAGTCCATATGCTCATATTGATTCATTCCGTTTTAAACAGCGGCCTCTTCTGTCATTGTATCCTCTACAGTGCGTGCAATTAGAGTACATTCCAACTCTTTCAAATCTTTGCAAATGCATACTTTAAAGGCTTCTTGAATGGTTTTGGGTGAATTACAACTGACAGGTGTCGCTGTCCACTTGTCATTTGTACCTGAACGTGAAATAGAGCAATACGGGCACCTAGAAAGGGAAGGCGATGACCTGAATGCTGATTTTCATACTAATGAAACATAATGCCAATCTGTACCTTTTATCTCCCTTGACCCACATGCCTTATATAGCTTAGGTAGAAATGCATGTAAGTTAGATTGCGTTGACGGACTGTCTCTATCACGTTCGCTCTTTCTCGCTATCCTAACTTACTGAGTGCCTGTCATTGATTTCATCACTCCCTCGGCGGTCTCTATCTCTTCTCTTTTCTCCTTCTTCGTTTCCATCCTATCTGAAGGGGGTGGTGGTCTAGCGCCTAGAGCTGCCTGCCATGGAACAGGCAACATCCTGAGATTTAGGGCAAACCACTCAATCTCCCCGTGCCTACAAGGGGGGAAAAGATACATACTCCGGTCCTATTGGAAATTGCTCTAAAGCCCTCGAGCTAAGTTGGCGCTATGAAAACAAGCATTGACATAGCCAATAGGTCTCGCCTTTGGGACCTTATAAGTGTTTAGTTATCCAGCACAATATCCTTGGTGCAACAACATTAACTGTTGCATGGCTAAACACTTATAAGGTCCCAAAGGCGAGACCTATTGGCTATGCCAATGCTTGTTTATTAATGACATACTAAGAGAGTATTTAGATGTGTTTGTGATTGTCTATATAGACGACATCCTAGTGTTCTCCCAAGCAGAAGCAGAACACGTGCAACATGTCCGTTTGATTCTGCAAAAGCTGCAAGAGAATCATCTCTTTGCCAAACTAGATAAATGTCTGTTTCATACTACCAAGGTGGATTTTCTTGGCTTTGTCATATCACCTGAAGGAATACATATGGGTTCTTGAAAGGTTGAAGCCATAACTAAGTGGTCAAGTCCGCCTTCTGTAAAAGAGATACAGTCCTTTCTAGGATTCGCCAATTTTTACAGAAGGTTCATCGAACATTTTTCAGAACTCATCACACCCATCACCCGACTTCTGAAAAAAGGAGTGGTATTTCAATGGGATGACAAAGCTGAACAAGCCTTCCAAACACTCAAACAAAGATTCATAACAGCGCCTGTCATTAGTCATCCAGATACTTCGCAACCTTTTTACCTGGAAGCCGATGCATCCCAATATGCGGTGGGGGGAGTACTGTCCCAAAGACACCCTCATAACGGGACCATGCACCCTGTGGCTTATTTTTCCAAAACTCTCTCTATGGCTGAACAAAATTACACCATAGGCGAGAGGGAGTTGTTGGCCATTAAGCTTGCATTTCAAGAGTGGAGACATTATCTCCTGGGGTCTCCTCATACCATTACCATACTCTCTGACCATCGTAATTTACAGTTTTTTAAAACAGCAAAGGCCCTTACTCCCAGAC
Organism: Triturus cristatus; assembly: GCF_964204655.1. Taxonomy (NCBI): domain Eukaryota; kingdom Metazoa; phylum Chordata; class Amphibia; order Caudata; family Salamandridae; genus Triturus; species Triturus cristatus. The sequence goes on along the minus strand of NC_140583.1, from coordinate 45,195,024 downwards.
AGATGCGGTGGGTGTCTTTCTTTAGCGAATATGACTTTGTCATACACTTCCAACCAGGCGCTAAACATGGCAAGGCCGATGCTTTATCAAGACTCGGTAAAGAGCACAAACACACAGATGAAAGTCCCCCACGCATCATACCTGAACACAAAATCGTGGCCATAGGCGAGACACAGGGCGAGTGCACCTTTGTGAAAAGACTCGTCTCTGAATATTCCTCTCTTAAGACAGAAGACTGGTTAGTTGATCCCAAGAATTCTATTCTCAATGGCTTATTCTATTGTAAGGGACGTTTGTTTGTCCCCTCTCCAGAGTTAAGAGTTCTGATTATGGACTGGTGTCATTCTTCCCCTTTGGCAGGTCATCCTGGAAGTGAGAAAACTATCAATGTCTGCCAACGATGGTTTTGGTGGAAAGGAATGACGCAGGACATATATGAACATGTAAAGTCTTGTCCCACTTGTGCGAGACAAAAAGCTCTTCATTGTGCTCCAGCAGGGTTGTTACAACCCATGCCCATTCCTCACACTCCCTGGGCTTCCATTAGCATGGATTTCATTACGGACTTACCTATTAGCAGAGGATATTGTGTCATCTTAGTAGTAGTGGATATGTTGTCCAAGATAGCTCACTTCATACCTCTATCCAAACTACCATCGGCCAAAGAGTTGACCAACATCTTCATACAACATATTGTCCGTGCACATGGTTTACCCTCTATCATTATCTCAGACAGGGGCCCTCAGTTCATTTCCAAATTCTGGCAAGGGCTATGTACAGCCCTACATATCGATCACCGGCTGTCTTCCGCCTATCACCCCCAAATAGATGGGCAGACAGAAAGGACCAATCAAACATTGGAGCAGTTTTTACGATGTTTGTTAGGGACAGTCACCAGTGATTGGGTACAAGCTCTCCCTTTAGCGGAGTTCGCTTACAACAACTCCTGTCACTCAGCCACTCAGGTTTCCCCTTTTTATTTTTTACATGGATATCATCCCCTATTTCTACCTGTACAATTTCCTCCCTCCTTGGCAGACATACCTGCAGTAGCAGAACACCAAGCACATCTGTCTTCCATTTGGGCCTTGGCTAAACAAAAACTACAAGAAGCCAAGACCCATATAGAAGAACAAGCTGATAAACATAGACGTCCTGCACCCACTTATCTTGTAGGAGAGCTAGTATGGTTGGCTACAAAAAACCTTAGGTTAACAGGTCCTAGGAAGCTCCAACCTCGATATATAGGACCATTTCCTGTCTCCCGCATTATCAACCCTGTAGCCCTGCAACTCGAGTTACCCCCTGAGTACCAAATACATCCTGTGTTTCATATTTCTTTACTGAAGAAATACGAACAACCTTCTCATCCTGAAAAGCCCCCTCCTCACCATTATTGTGGAAGGTCAGTTGGAGTATGAAGTCAGGAGAATTGTCGACTCCCGAAGAGAACAAGGTCGACTGCAGTACCTGGTGGGATACGCTCCAGAAGACAGGTCATGGGAACCCGCAGAAAACGTTCATGCCCCCCATCTGGTACGACGATTCCATGCGTTGCATCCTGATAAACCTCGACCTGTAAATAGGCCATTAGGGTGGAGAACTGTTACACGCTCGTCCACTTGTGCATTGAACACAATCCCTAACATACACTACAACTCCCATAATGCCTCTCTATAGATAGAAAGTGATGTACCTTCCCAAACCCTCCCCTAACGATGCTCATTGGTCCCTGAGGACGTTTAAACCAAGCCCCTCCTTGAAGTCATTGCTTGGCTTCCGAAGCTCTTGTTACACCTGTGGAACTCGCCTAGCTCTTTCCTTGATTTTGCTGAACTCTGCTGCACGGAAAGGTTTCCCGCCGTCACAAAAAGGAGGCTTCCTGATCGACTACCTTTCCTTTGGAACTTTATTTGCTTTCCCTAAGCCGCGGACCGGTGAAGACACATTGTATCCTTTTTTTGGAACCCCGAGCGTATCACAGCATCTCGCTCCGCTTAATAGTGAATGTTTATCACTACCTCGTCCCCGCTCTTCTGCCCGCGTTGCGGGATTCATTGGAGCGTTGCTGCCTGTAAAACGCCTTCGCCTGGAGGAATCATCGGCGGAGGAAATTCCCGCCGCACTTTTGGACATTGCCGTTATTGGCGTTTCTAGTGTTTAGCTCACGTTGCTCGTGAGTCGTTTTTTTTTTTGGTTTGAGTTTATTTCATGTTGGAGCGTTTCAAGAGGCATAACGACCAGACTGTTAACCATCATACGAACACCCCATCATTTCCAGATAGCCTGGTGGATTTCTTGTGGGAGTTTTCTAGACTCGTACTGAATGGTTTTTATTTTTCTTCAACAAAAACTTTATTGCTGCTTAAACGTCTCGCCACCAAGAATCAACCTTTAATTGGAGAATAGCGAGATTGGGGAATCCCTTGCTTTTGACTACCCTTCAGACTCTCACGCTCCATACAACGAACCTCCACTTCGTATAAAGAAGGATTTTGCGAAGGTACTCACTCTTTATTTATTCCACAGAATACACATACCTAGGGGGAAGGCGATTGTTACTCACCACAGTACAGAGGTAGAATTAATCCTTCTCTTATCTTGTTTCCCTGTTTATTATTTTCTTTTACTGCAGTCCTCAGTCCCCTACCGTGCTGTTGTCATCCCCCCGAGACTTTGTCGCCTCCCTGGTGGGCTATCTGGAATTCCTTTATTGGTCCCGGCTCTTCTCTGTGGTATACATCGTTGTTTAGTGCACTTGTGCTCCTGACAAAGAATATACCCTAGGGGAGAGTGGTGATCCTGGTCTTCCCTCCCGTGGATGTTGGTGGTCACCCTAGGCTTTACCAAGTAAGTTCGGTTACAAGAGTGACACGGTGAGGGCGGTTGCGGAGATCAGCCGTGGTGCAAATAGCCCTTGCTCTATGGTTGCTAGCCATGATGTAGGTGGGCTTGGGACTTCTCTTACCGGCAGAACAAGCGGGGACTCTGAACCTGAACTCCCTGTTGTTACACCCCAGACGGCAGACCTCCTCCTGTGACATGGCTCCATGATGTTGGGTGCGAGCAGACCGAGCTGCCGCTAGGGAACAGCTACTGGTCGGACTGAACTCTGGGGGCGGAAGAGGGGTGCCTCCTGTCCAGACCGATACCTAGGTCCCTTTCTGTCTGCTATAGATAGGGGGGGGTGCCTGGAGGGGCTCTGGGTCCTATTGGGTCAGCACAAGCCTCACACCGTTCAGTGACTGGTTGATCGTTGCATTCGTTTGGATGGGAGCTAGTTGGAATGTACCTGTCCTGGGGAGTGGGAGTTGGGAAGTTTCTTGGGGTTGGGGGGGTTCTACAGGGGGTTGGCATGTCGCTGAGATGGGGCAGGAGGGAAGACCACTGCGATTCCAGATATGGGTTCCACCGTAGGTCTTAAATGTATGTCATGGAATGTCAGGGGCATGCAAACTATGGTACGCCGGCACAAGATTCATGCATATTTGGTGAGGAGGGGAGTACAGATTGCCATGCTGCAGGAAACGCATTTAACACAGGTGGAGGTTTGCGGTGTTGCAGTGTAGATGGAGGGGGCAGTTGTTTCACACCTCATACTCGGCCTTTTCCAGGGGCACATTGATTTGGATATGAGCGGGGGTCCCGTTTCAGAGCGTTAGGCAGCTGATTGACCCGGAAGGTAGATATGTAGTGGTGGCGGGGAGGCTGGACGGTAGGGATATAGTGTTGGGGAGCCTCTATACCCCCAACATAGCTCAAGCTGGCTTCTTCCAGTGCCTCTCCGGGAGGCTAGCTCCCCTATTGACGGGTTCGGTGCTGTTGGGGGGGGACTTTAATTGTATTGCTGATGTGGACCTGGATTTATCTCACCCACCTCTTCCAGATGCTCCCATGCACAGGCTTGCAGTGACTAGGCGGGCGTGGCAGTGCCAGTGGGGACTGATAGATACTTGGAGGGCCCATCACCCGGGGGATAGGGACTACTCCTTCTTCTCTGGGCTGCATGAGTTGCATGTTCGTCTGGACTCGTTCCTCTCTCCGGAGGTACACGGAGGGATCACCCATAGTGAATATTTGAACAGAACGATCTCTGATCATAACCCCGTTGCTAATATTGCTGGATTGGATATGGGCAAAGCCTGCCATTCCTACTTGGCGGTTGAGACCGGAGGCACTAGACGATCCGGTGTTTAAGGCCTCGATTGGATCGATGACTATTTCCTAGATAATGCGGGATCTGCATCGAGCCTGCTTATTGAATGGGACGCGTTCAAAACAGTAATCCGAGGGCATTGTATTGGGGAGGTGGTGGGAGTCCGAAAGGTGCTGATACGGGAGGTGCTCAGGGCAGAGGAAAGGCTCCGAGACCTGGAAAAGGAGAGACCGGAACGACCAGATAGGCAGGGGGACCTGCTTGTGGCACGTGAGGAGGTGGCAACACAGGTGGAAAGGCTGCGCTCCTTTGATCATAAGACTTACGCCACTCAGGCCCAAGCGGAACGGGACAAATCAGGGGCGCTGCTGGCATGGTTGGCAAATCCGGCATGTAGAGGCACGCCGATTCTGGATATTAGGGACCAGAAGGGTGTGGCGTATTACACTCAACAAGCCATCAACGTGCATTTTCTGGACTATTATACCACCCTCTATCAGAGTAAGCTTGCTCCTGGGGCTGCTAATGGCGTGGGGATATTAGAGGGGATAGAACTCCCCCAGCTGGAGAGGCGGCGGAAGAGCTTGGTAAAGATGTTGAGGTGGGAGAAGTGCGCAGCGCCATCAAACATATGGCTCGGAACAAGATGCCGGGGACGGATGGCCTTCCGGTGGAATTTTATTCTGCATTTGTAGATGCCCTGGCCCCGAAGTTAGTCGTAGTATATAACAAAGCGCGGCGGGAGGGTTACCTTCCAGCTTCCACGTGGGAGGCAATTATTGTGCCTCTCCTTAAACCGGGTACGCCGCCCTGGGACCAGACTGCATACAGACCGCTTGCCCTGCTTAACCTGGACTATAAGATACTCAGCCAAATCCTCGCTAGTCGGCTAATGACCCACATGTCAACGTTGGTCCATGTGGACCAAGCGGGTTTTATCCCGGCAAGGAACACGGCGATGAACATAAGGAGATTGCTGCTTGTCCTGCGGGCGGACACCTATTGTGGGGAAGAGGCTTGTATCTTTGCAGTTGATATCGAGAAGGCCTTCGATAGCTTGGAATAGCCATATCTTTTTGCGGTCCTGAGGGCGTTCGGCCTAGGTGAGCGCTTTGTGGAATGGACAGCAATCTTGTATACTAACTCCACTGCCAGGGTCCGAACGGGAGGGCTGATCTCTGTGGCTTGCACTGTAGGTAGGGGGACGCGGCAGGGTTGCCCGCTGTCACCCCTGCTCTTTGCTCTGGCAATGGAGCTAATGGCTGTTCGGGCCCGATCGGGACGTCACTAACAGGGGTTAGTAGTGAAGGGACACCTGCAACACATAGCGCTGTCTGCTGACGATCTACTACTCTTTCTGGCCGACTCGGAGCAGGCCCTCCGGGGAGCCAAGGGACTGTTGCATTCTTTGGGAGAGACTGCAGGGCTTCGTGTGAACTGGTCCAAGTCCTGTCTTTTCCCGACTCGCCCAGGCAGGGATGATGCGCAGCTGGCGGAGGGGGTCCTGTGGGAGACTAGCTGCTTGCCTTACCTTGGAGTCCAGATCTACCACAACCCTAGTGACATGCTGGAGGGTAATATAGGGCGGGGCATACGTAAGGCCAAGGCCTGTTTTGAGTTTTGGGGACAGCTCCCGCTATCGGTAGCGGGCAGGGTTGCCTTGGTAAAAATGGTCACACTACCCAGGTTCCTCTATTTTTTTGGGACGCTTCCGATTTGGATCCCAGCCCAGGTGTTCGCGCAGCTCAACACATTGCTCACAGGATTCTTGTGGGGGGCAAGCATCGGAGGGTGGCCCTGATCACCATGCAGCGTCCCAGGACGGAGGGAGGATTAGCCTTGCCGTATCTAGAGGCATATTACCATGCAGCGCAGTTACAATGGTTCACTAAGTGGGTGGCTGGCCGACTTAGGCAACGAGAGGAGCCTGGTGGGCCGGACCCTCCCTTGGTGCTACTATCCCAGGTGCTGTTGTGCTTACCCATAAGGAATAGGGAGCTCCCGACTGATTTACAGATGGTGCGCAAGTGCTGGAACCGTTTGGCCAGGCGCGCGGGCATGCGTACCCCCTATGCTCCGGAGATCCCGCTGGGGATATGTGAGGCCCTACCGCACGGAGGTGATTGGGGTAGACTACGGGACTGGGAGGAGATGGGGATTCTTACAGTAGGGGACCTATTTGAAGACGGCAACCTCCTTCCTTTTAATGACCTGGTGGAGCGCCATGACTTACTGCGCAGGGATTTCCTGCTTCATGCCGCACTGACGGCAGCCATTAGGAAACACTGGCGGGAGGGGATGGCGGAGCCTCGGACCTCGCTGGCCTGCCAAAATGTCGCAATGGCGGCCGGAATGTTCAAGGCGGTCACGTGTCTTTACAGGCGGATTACCCACAGCTTGCGAAAGCCATAGGTGGCCCTAAGTATCAAGTGGGAAGAGGACTTGAGGGAGCTCATTGGGGTAAAGCCATGGGAGGAACTGGTAGAACGGGCATGGAAGTGTTCCAGGAACGCCCGTTTCCAGCTAATCCACTTTTACGTGCTACATAGGGCTTACCTTACCCCGGGCAAGGTGAATAAATACTTCAGGGTTTCGGCAGCGTGCCCGTGGTGCAACCTGGAGGGGGCGGGGTTCCTCCACATGCTTTGGGATTGCCCGCTTCTGGGAGAGTTCTGGCGGGGAGTGACATCTGAGTTGGCAGCCGCAACAGAAAGGGGGATAGCGCTGACACCGGGTTGCTGTTTGCTGCACTGGTTTCCACATACTGCCAAGACCAAAATCAGAAGCAAGTTTATTGACCTGGGGCTGGTCTTGGCCCAGAGGGAGATCACCAGCCACTAGAAGTCAAGGATGGGCCCCAACTTAGCGCGTTGGACTAGGGAGTTAGGGGAATGGGCAGAGGCAGAGGGGAGCTGCAGGTTGCACATGGCCGCCCGCACTGGGAGTGACAAATCTCTGGAGATGGCGCAAGCGTGGGTTGCATTGGTGGAACTGGTAAAACATCTGCCTGGAGATACTGAAGGCTCTCCTGGCCGAGGGGACTCAGCAGCGGATACTTAAGGTTGGTTGGCACTGATGGTGCACAGAGCAGGGAGTAGATACGGCGGGATGATCTTGGGTGCATACTTGTCCCCCACACTGACATTTGCGCTTTGGAATGCATGAACTGTGGAATATCACTGTCCTGCCCACAGATTCAGCACTGAACCTTTTCTTAACTCAGCGGCAGGCCGAGGGAGGAGTGGGAGGGGGGTTAGTTGGGATTGGGGGGAGGGGGGTTGATTGACTTGCAAGCTACAGATGTTGACCGAAGAGATATCAACTAATGGATCTCGCTGGCGTCTACTACAAGACAGAGTAAGGGGTGCTAGGGATTATCCCCCACTTAGATCACACTTCCCCATGTCAGGAGGGGGTTCCTTTCTCCTTTGCCTGCAGTTGATTGTTGATGCACTATGGACCTGTAATATCCTGCTCAGTACTAAGTGTGTATTCAATCTGTCCACTTGCAGCCTTCATTGAGTACGTGGTTTTGTCTATGTCTTTTGGATAACTCAATAAAATTTGTTTAAAAAAAAAAATGAAGCAGTACAATAACATTCAATGCTTAAAATCCTCAACGCCCCCAGCACCACCAGCTTGTGATGTAGTAGGCTGTGAAATAAACATGACGAGCCTTATTGGCATATGTCTTGCTGGCAGAAGTCCCTGTGTGCACCTAAATAAAGCACTAAGGTTTGAACGCGTGAGACATATGTAAAAAAGAAATAGTAATAATTAAAGCGCTTAAGCTAAAATTCTATGTTCACCATAGTATACCGCCTAAGTAGCATTTTGCTAGTCCGATTAGTGCACCGAAGCAGTTTTGAGTCACAGCCTGTCTTTAAAAAAAAAACGTGAACGTTTGGTTTGTGTAATGTAAGTAGTGGCTAGGTAAAATGGTGCAATACTTAAGGGCTGAGTTAGGGGCATATCAACAAGGGCTTTATCTCTGCTTTTTTGGCTTTAAAAGCCAAAAAAGCAGAGATAAAACTAGCGCCCTATCAACAACAGGGTGCTAACATGCAAATTTGCATGTTAGCACCCTTTTACTCTACGCTTCCCCTTGCATCTCTAATGAGATGCAAAGGGGGCGTTTCAGAGTAAAATAATAGCAGAAATGTCGCTAAGCGACATTTCTCCTATTATCAAGAATGTCGCTAACCCTGTTAGAGACAAAAAAAGCAGCGCTAACCGCGGTTAACGCTGCTTTTTTACATCTGGTATTTTTCTGTCTTAGCCATGATATCCTATGGAAGGAGGATATCATGGCTAAATTTGCCTGTCCCTATCAACAAGGTAGCGTGAGATTATCGCTGGGTTTCCAGCGATAATCTCACGTTAGCCACTTAGCGTGAGGGTTTTTATCGCTATTGAGATAAGCGTTGCTAATAGCACGCTATCTCAGCGATAAAAATCCACGCTAGCCGGCGATAATTATCCTAGCGCTAAGTGCGCTTAGAGATAATTATCGCCGGTTGTTGTTGATATGCCCCTAGTGCGCTATACAATGGCCCAAAAATGATCTCAAATTTAAAACCAGGAAATGCTGCAATGGTAACATATATTTATTCCCCTATGATGACGGAAATAAAGGAGAGCCCGACTGGCACCGTTTGCAGCACCTGCTTCGATCCGTTCCAATTGAAGCCCTATGGAAACTGTAGTGCTAATAATAATTAATAACATCTAAAGCATACACAAATAATAAAATAGAAACACCAAGAAAGAAAATTTTAGATGGTAGCCTACAGTTCTGCCAAACTGGCATGTTTCTCCGCTGCTCCCCGCGGCTATATATATGTAACAGAAATGAAAACATACCTACACACAGCCATGACAATTGGCTTTGTCAAGAGTTGTTCCTATACAAATAGGGGTTAACTAATGGAACTTTTCTTCGAAAAATAGTGAAAACGCTTTTGCTCTTGCTTGTAAACTTGTAGCAATAAGCAAATGTTCCCAAGTTTGGACTTTGCGTGAAGCAACTTCGAGTCAGAGGGCTGACTCACCATTCATTAATTGTGTACAAATTTGTGATCACTGTGGCTACAGAAATAAACATAAACATTGTTTTGGTAACCGAAGCACTAAGGTTTAAACAGGTGTCAGGCTTACGCAATAAATAATCGTTATAGATGAAAGCGCTTAAGCTAAAAATTAATGTTCACCATAGTATCCCGCCTAACTGCAATTTTGCGAATCCTGCTAGTGCACATAAATGGGTTCGACTGATAGCCTGTCTCCCAACAAAGATGTAAACATGGGGGCAGATTTATGAGCTCCTTGCGCCTCATTTACGCCGCCGTTGTGTCACTTTTGTGACGCAGCAGCGGCGCAAATCCTGCGCCACGCTGCGGGGTATTTACAACGTGATGCATCTGGCAGATGCGTCACGTTGTAAAGCCCTGCGCCACATGTAGGCGTTCTGGAGCAGGGAGGGGGGCGTTCCGGCGCAGGAACGCCTCCTACAAGATTTCACTCAGTCACTTTTAAGGCCATGCTGCGTCAAAACCCTGCACCTGCTTGAAGCAGGCGTAAGGATTGACGTAGCATGTAAGGGATAGGGCACCCCGGAGCCTTGCTGGAGCTGCGTCGCGCTTGCGATGCAACTCCAGCAATGCAGCGCCTTTCTGACAGGAGATGCGTCACGCATCTGCCCATCCGAGTGCCACGGAGCGCCGCATTGTAAATGCGGCGCATCAATGGTGGCGCACGGGTGGGCAGATGCGTCGCAACTCTTCCGGCGCATCTCTGCTGATTAGCAGAGATGCGCCAGACGTCATAAATCTGCCCCTTTGTTTCTATACTGTAACTAGTGGCCATAGAAAAAAATGCAATACTTTAGGCCTAATTTAGCGCTATATGAAATGGCCCAAAAAGCAAATACATTTTGTAACCATGAAAGGTTGCTAAGATAACATCACTTTGTCCCTACTACTACGGTACAAAGGGTGAGCACGATCGGCACCCGTTACTGCACCTGCTTGAACCCGTCCGACTTAAACTTCAAACTAAAGTGTAGTGGTAATATTAGTTTAGCATATATAAAGCATACAACAACTATTGATTTTACCCAAGTAACCACTGCTTAAAGTTCCCCCTTCTGTGTGATTTTAAATGTGAGGAGCTTACTCGCCCTCTTGGAGCACATTCTGACTCCAGCTGCCTCTTAGTGAAACACTGAACTGCTACAAAGAGTAGATATGTCTGTGTCCCAACTTGGGCAAAAATCAAAATGTAGATACACATCGGCCCTCGTAGCAGCACCTGTTTGGACACGGCTTATGTACAGCACTGGGTAAAGTGTTGTAGTAATAATATTTGGACATGACGAGGGCTTATGTCAAAAACAAAGGGCATAGCTTAAAAGGCGTAAGCGCAAAAGCAGTGTTTAGCATAGTGTAGCGCACCAGTGCTTTTTTGCTGCTACTCTTAGTTAGACATATAACCAAACTAACATTACATCGCCCAAAAGCCATAACTAGTGGCTTTATGACCGTTAAAGACCCAAAACCTCAATAGGAACACTTCTGAGCATCTGCTTGCACCCGGCCCTGGTAATGCCAAAAGTAAACTGTAGTGCTACAAATGTTTAAACATATATTGTGAAATAAAAGTAAAAGCAAACGTTGGATTTACTGTAAACAAGTAGTTGTATTAAACTTCTATTTTACTGTACACGTGTAAGTTTGGAAATACAATGCCCCAACTAGAGTTATATTTGGTGAACGAAACGCAGACAGAAAGTCTGCTGTAGTGTGATGTTCAAGTGGCAAATCATGCACTTAAGGAAGGAAACGCGGAGACGGTAACTAGCGAAACAGATCGCAATCTCCTTTCGGGCTGCATCTGTAGGATGCTAATTAACCACAGAAGGATGCTAAACTGGTGCTCACGCGTAGGCAGGAAAATGATTTAAAAAAAAATCTCGGCAACATTCATATCGTAAAAGGCATGGAACCTGTTTTGTTGCTAATCGTTATATCCTGTTAAAAAATCACTATGTAAAGTGTTTGCATCAACAAAGAAACGGCATTTATTGTACTCAAATAACGCAGCAAAACAGTATTACGTGCTCACAAACTCCACCTCCCCGTCCAAAACCGACTTGTAGTGCACTACACTTTTAAAAAGACGTATATTAGTTTGATTCCAGTTACCCCAAAACACACGAGTATGTCATTTGCTATACTCAGCGGAAAGCTCCGCTCTCAGCTCGCCTTACAGACTTTGCGCATACAGGCCCTTATCAAGGTGGCCCCCGCACTGAACACTTGCCACCTTACTACTCCGATCCAACAAGAATGCTCACTCATGCCCTGAAGAAGTTTAATTCTTGAAAGAAACGCGTTGGCTGGCAAACTATTTCTTGGAAAATAAAAAAGATTTACTATACATCAAGACTCATTGACTATTTGACCACCACTGTCGCAATAACGAGCAGTGCACCACTCCACCAATCCCATTCTCTCAGTATCAACAAAGTAATGTAGTTTCATCATTTTAATAATGGATACCACATTGCAGTATGCACTTTAAGGGCAACGGTAAAACATTACATTTTTCCGCTAGGGTGACTGTAAAAACGGACAGCCCGATTGGCACCCTTTGCAGCACCCGGTTGTACCCGGCCCACTGAAATTCGTAATGAATGTGTAGCGCTAATAATGTTTGAACATGCGAATAACATCCATAATTAATAAAGGGCGCAGATTGAAAGAGTCACGCAAAATTAGGTTGTAGCATAGTGTACTATTAATTTGTACTGTAGTGAGAGGCTCCAAATATGTTACACAATGTAAATTACATCTACAAGCAGGCATAACTATTGGTTTTGCCAATTGTTGTTCCTGCACAAATAAGTAAAATAAATTAAGGCTTTGCTGTAGAAAGCGTTAAAATGGTGTAGTTGTTACAGGGAATGTTTGTAGCATAAAGGACAATTTCCCGAGTTTGGAGTTTGCGTGAAGCAGGTTCGAGTCAGAGCGCTGATTCCCCATTCATTAATGTCCTATGGAAATAAATATATTCTATCGATTCTGAGTCCAGCTGCCTCTTAGTGAGACAAGCGTGGCAGTTCCGGGAACACTCATGTTCCTAATGAAATTAAGTCCTCCCGATACAGTGTTGATAATTTAAGGATTTAAAAAAAAATCTCGGCAAGTATCACATGGTAAAACACATGGAACCTGTTTTGTTGCTAATCGTTATATCCTGTTAAAAAAACACTTTGTAATGTGTTTGCATCAACAAAGAAACAGCATTTATTGTACTCAAATAAAGCAGCAAAACAGTATTACGTGCTCACAAACTCCACCTCCCCGTCCAAAACCGAGTTGTAGTGCCCTACACTTTTAAAAAGACGTAAATTAGTTTGATTCCAGTTACCCCAAAACAGACGAGTACTGGCTTCATAATAAATGTAATGCCTGCACAAAAATACGTTAAAAATACAATCCTTCGTTGTAAAAATAATGAAAATATTTGAGTTCTTAGGGTCAAATTTGCATCCTAAGACCAAAGATGACAACTTTAAATTTGGAAGGGAGCAGGCTCAAGTCACAGCAGTACCTCACCATGCTATAATTGTAGACAACATTTGAACCCCCGCTAAAGGCTAAAGCCTAAAGTGATCCATCTGAAGACGTGGTTTTCGGGGACTAAAAGCAGACAGAAAGTCTGCTATAGTGTGATGTTTTCACAGTAAAAATCTACACTTGAGAAAGGAAACAATATCAGGCTAATGAAGCGCTAAGAAGCAGAGCCAGACAGATCGCAATCTAGTCGTAGACAGTATCTGTGGGATGTCGAACCAGCACAGCAAGATGGTAAATTTGTGTTCACACCATGGGCAGTCCGGCAACTATCTAAAATAAAAGCATTCGATATACAGCTCGCAAAAGGTAATCAAACCTTTTTAGCAAGAATTCGTTTATAAATGTTCTACAATAGTCCTCCCGATACAGTGTTGCAATAACAGTTGAGAGCCCGCGTGCTCAAAAGACTCTATAACAGCTGAGAGCCCGCGTGCTCAAAAGACTCTGTTGGATTTTAGCTCGCTCGTTAAAACGAAACTAAATAGCTAGCATGCTCGAAGGGATCCAATTACAAAGGCTGGAGACACAGTGCTAACCACCAGTTACCACACTGCACTTCAATGAAAACAATGAAAAGAAGTGCAAGCAGAGTGAAAGAACACTGTAGTTAGGCCCCGCTGTATCGGGACTACACGGAAGTTAAAAAATCAGTAAGAGCCAACAGAAAAGGACATTACAACAACAGTGCCACCAATGAGCCAATAGCAAGATGAAAGACAAATAACATGAAATTTCACCCAACATACAGATTACTTTAGGTCTCGCTGAGACAGCGCATGCGCTGCCAACGCGAGACCTAAAAATGGGACAACTAATTATATGCTTTTATTTCCCTTCCCTGTTTACTTACTTTTGTTACAATAGGGCACCCGCGTGTGTGCCGCCATTACCACAAAAAAAATAAAGAAAGGAAGCTTACACAGTTTTTTACCTACCTGTACCGGTCCTCTATAGAAAGAAAGCTTGCACTGTTTCTGCCCTACCTGTACCGGTCCTCTAAAGGAAGGAATCTTTCACTCTCTCTTTTGCTCTTTCATGCTCTCTGACAGCCTCTGTCATATTGGTTTACTTCAGGTCTTCAAGCACAGTTTCTTTTTCCGTTCCCGTTTAAAAATTTCCATCCCTTAAACTTACGCTCTCCTCCTCTTCTATGGGTGTCTTCTGCATACACAGGGGCTCCTTTATGCGGCTGTGGTCTGCTCTCCCCTTCTTTCTCACACACTCTTTCTGCTCCTCTGTCTGGAGTTCATTCACCACTTCCTGCACAAACTACCTCTCTATCTTCCTTTTTGCCTATTATGTGCAGCTCTCACTCCTATCCGTTCACCATACCACATAATTCCACTACACAAATACACAACTGTTGGACTTGGCCCTTCTGGCCGGTTCACCCCCGAGACTTTTTGCTTTTCATTGATGACTTGGTTTAGTGATTTTTGGGTTTCTGCGCACTTTACCGCTGTGTCCCAGGGTAAAGTGCGTGCGTGTGTTGAGGTTGGCCTGCCCTCCCATAGGAATGCATGGGGGAATGTATGTGTCCTGGTAGTTCCTGATGCGTGGGGTGTGCAGGCCCGAGTTTGGTATGTGCGGACTCGTGTGAGTGAATGCTGCGCTATGATGTGTGCGGCGTGCATGTACCTAGTGTGGAAGTGCCACTTCTAGAAGTGGGCACTTCAGTGTGCAGTATGAAATGTGTGGCTTGTCTGGCGATTGGCTGGTGGAGGTCATGTGACGGGCTAGGGATTCCCCAGAGTCAGGAGGAGTCACCCAGTGGTGAATGGGGAGTTAGCATGCTGATGGCTGGGGAGGAGTATACCTGGGTCCTGAATAGGACAGGGCTTCCCCCACACAATGCTGGCGCCGGCCCCTGTGGTGCGTCTAATGACCCTAGCCCTGCCAGTGAATAGGGAGAGGGGCTGAGCAAAACAAAGTGCTCAGGAACCAGATGTAACTGGTTCGCCCCTTCCCAGCACCTTAGACAAAGCCTTGTACTGTATAAAAAGGGGCTGTGTCCCCTTACATGGTGTTCTCTTGCAGGATCCACTTAAGGGGGGGCCTGCTGCTGCTGGGCGCCAAGAGAGACCGCCACTGGGGACTGCCTCCCTGCTGGAGGGCCCTGTGAGCTGGCTCTGGGCCCAGCCTTTGCCCCCCTGCTCTCTGAAGGAACTTTTGGGTTACTGGACGTTGCTTATAGCGCCTGGGAGCGCCTGTTGGGCTTTCTAGCGCTGGGAGCGCTGTGCGTGACTCTATAGCGCTGTGTGCGCTGTGACTCTGCTAGCGGGTGCCCACCCCGCTGATTTTCGTGCCTCTGGCCGTGAGGACGACCGCGGGTGCCCACCCCGCCTGGTGTGATCGTTGGCGGGTGCCCACCCTGCTTATTTACTTGTTCCTACGGCGGGTGCCCACCCCGCCGTATACCGCATCTACGAGGGAGCCCACCCCTCCTGTGACGAGGAAGATCACCGCTGCAGCCCGGTCCGGGGAAGCCCGGAAGTCAGGCAGCCTTCGTTGGGACAGGGGCGGGACTGGCAAGCAGGAAGCGGACGGGAGCCTACCCCGCGCTCCTGCACCGAAGCCGGAAACCGGTGGTGACTGACGCGGGGCTCCCGTGAGGTCGAGGGAAGCCCCGCGCCGAGAAAGAGGAACCGCGTCGTGACCGCCCCAGCACCAGAGCGGAGAGAGAAAAGCCGCCGCGGGAGTCCCCAGAGCAGCCCGGTGAGTACAAAGGGCTGGGGGACTCCGCGCCTGTGCTGGGGGGGGTGCGGGGGCAGTGTGTCGAGCCCCGTGAGGCTCCACCAGAGGGGGCATGAGTAGCTAGAGCGCTAGACGCTCCAACGTGCGGGGCATTGCTTCTCGAGCCCCGTGAGGCTCCTACGTCCAGGGCAGTGGTTGCTCAGAGTCCAGGGGGACTCCAACGACGGGGCATTGTAGTTCCGAGCCACGAGGGCTCTAGGGGACATTTTTGAATGAACAGAGCCCAGAGAGGGCTCCCGAGGCACGCAGAGTGCCTGAAGTTCGTTCCACAGCTGCCCAGCACTTAGTGGGCAGCTGCCACGTTTAGGTGGGGGACCATTTTCGTTTTAGTCTGCGCAGCTGGCGCAGCTTGACTGAACACAGGGCGTCCTAGCCCCTACCAGGCCAGTTGGCCCAGGGACTGCCACAGGTGGTGGCTCATGTGGAGTTTTGCGCTGTTGTCCCTACCTGCACCTCTGAATGTGTGTTGATGCATCATGTGTGTTCCTTCCTTGCACCTCTGAATGTGTTCTTATGCGTCATGTGCCATTGCTTTACACCTCTGAATGTTTTTAGGCATCATGTGTTTTCCTTCCCTGCACCTCTGAATGTGATGCATCATGTGTAACGTTCTATTACCCCTACAGGTATTGTGATACTTAGGTGGTTGTTTGCTTTCTCCTAGTACAGGTGGTGCTAGTGAGGTTCTAGTTCCCTGCGTGACAGTCTCCTAAGGTAGTTAGGGTTACGTAGGTGGTACTTCCCTGATACCAGTAAGTACTGGTTGTGTGCTATACATATTACTTTTGTGCTACAGTGATCTTATATATTTTTGTGCTACGTTCTAAAAAGTGCTAATTCCTGACAGTGGTCCAGGTGGCCCTGTCTTGTACATAATCCCTTGTAAATTCTGCCCGTGCCTGTTGGCACATTGTAAAGTGTGTGTTTTTATCTAATGTGTTGTGTATAATACAAAGGTTATTTTTATAGAATACCTTGTGTGGAGTTTCCTTTGTGGTGGGCCTTGGGTGTTGTTGCTGGGTGCGCGCGCAAACGCTTTACACATCGCCTCAGAGATAAGCCTGACTGCTCGTGCCAAGCTACCAAGGGGGTGAGCAGGGGTTATCTTTGGCGTGTAACTTCCTTGCCCTGACTAGAGTGGTGGTTTCTGCCTGACTTTGGCGCCAGCCTTAGCCAACCAGAAATCGCCAGTTCTAACATTGGTGATCAGCGGTGGGATTTGGACTTGTGTTTGCGCTGTACCGCAGCAGCGACTGGCTACACCACAAAACTCTGCATTAGATAAATCACATTTTAGGGATTATTGTTTTTGAAGTTCCTTTATTTCTTCTCCTGAAGGTATCATTGTGTAATTGTGTCCAGTACATTTGTCCCCCGCCCTGCGCCCAGAGTTGGTACCTGTGTCACGTGGTGGTCAGGTTGAGGGATCAGGGGTGGTAGAAACTGCCTTACCAGTCCGAGGGGAGGGTTGTGTGTGGATGGTGTGTGTGGCACTAGACAGTGAGGGTGAGTTCTCCAGGATAGAGAGCTCACTGAAACCTTTTGTGAATTGTGTACTCCTGTGTAGCTCCGACCCCCAGGTTCCTTGTGTTAAACTCTTCTCAGGAACGTCCACCAAAATGGAGCCTGCTTTTAACTTCTGTAGTCTGTTTAGGTACAGTAGGTTGGAGCTGGTAAGGTTCTGTGAGGAGAGGGACATAGAGGTGGGTGAGTCAGATACCCAGTCCAAACTGAGGGACAACCTGATCCTATGGCAAAAGGATGAGTGGGAGCGAGAGCGCAGTGAGGAAGATAGGGCCCGGGCTGCACACCGAGAGGGTGGTGGGTCTGAGGGAGCCCTGAGGAATCTGAAGAGGAGGAGGATTACCTGACAGGGACGCCAGTAAAGAGCGAAGACCCCATAGATAGGGAGTCCCTTGCTGGGTCCAGTGTCAGGAGCAGCACCCCATCCCTTTCCCTGTCCCCAGAGGAGTGGAGAGATGGGAGGGAAGAGAGGGAGCATCAGCTGGCCATGGAGAAGCTCCGGTTAGAGCATGCCCGGGGGATGGCGCAGCTGACTATAGAAGAGAAAAAGCTGGAGACCGAGAGGGTCTTAGCGCAGGAGAGGATGGCGGAGGCTGAGAGGGCCTTCGCCAGGGAGAGATTAGCTCTGGAGGGTAAGTTGTCCCCAGAGCGCAGTGGTAGTTTTCTGGGCTCCCCAGGGAGGGTAGAGTCCAGTGGTGGCAGCAATAGAGAGACCAGTGCAGAGAGTCCCATTCCCAGATCCCCCAGTATGGTACCTGTTTCCCAAGAGGAGGAATGTAGGTTGAAATTCAGGGGCAGGAAGAAGCTGCCTCACCAGTCTTGGGAGAAGTTTGTGGAGGAATGCGATGATGCACTGTTTGATTGGGTAATGGTTAGCACGAAGGAGGATTTTGAAAAACTGTATGATCTGCTCATCAGAGAGCAGCTATCCAGTAGTTTTTATCCCGAGTTGCGCCAACACCTGTTAGCATGGGGGTGCACTGATCCATGGAAACTTGCAACGGAAGCAGACCGATGGGAAAGGGCCCCAAGTTATGATGAGGAATGGGATAGTTCTTCCCACACTAGTGACTCAAGTAGTGGTTCAGGTATCTTCCAGCCCAGCGTGGTGGAAGAGGCTCCGTGTAGCCCAGCTAGGTCCCAGGATAGCGAAGAGGGTGTAGGGCCTTACGGCCTGGCTCAGTGGAGCGGGAGTAAGTGGGTGACCGAGGGTCCCCAGACGTACGAAACCCTGCCTCAGGACTTGGGTGGTTTCATGAGGGAACACCAAGTTGGGGACCTAGGGCGTCCTGTTAGCCCATTTGAGGAGGATCACCTAGTGAGTAGAGGACCTGGAGCGCCTGTAAGCAGGGCTCCTGTGGATCTAGAGTCTGGCAGTACCGCTCCGGTAGGGAGGGTACAGGAGTCCAGCGTGAGGAGTGGTTGGGGGATGAGTTTCCCAGTGGATGCACCAGTGGACCAGGGACTAGCCAGTTGGGCTGGATCTTCTTGGGGGGACCCGGGTGGCGCCACTTCTGTTCTGGGGGATCTTTGCGCACTGTCAGGTGGACAGGGGACGGGAGATCTGCGCCAGACAGACAGTCACACGACACATGGGTCATGTGTCAACCTCAGGGGGATGGTGTGTAAGGCCCCAGAAGTCCTGGAGTGCCAGGCAAGTATTCCACCGAAGGTTGTAGACCAGAGGTTGGGAGGCCAGGTTCAGGAGCAGCCTGACCTGAAGGGTGGGACTACTGTAACAAGTGTCCTGACCGGTTCTTCTTCCAGAGGTACCGCCCCAGTTGGTAGGGAGCAGGACTCTGGAAGGGGGTGCAGAGGGTGGGAGAGCCCACCTCTGACCCCGGAGCAACCTGAGGGGTTAAACCCTAGGTTGGGAGACCAGTTCTCAGGGAGGGGTCCTGAGCTGGTTGGTGAGTTATGTTCCGGGGTCGCCTCTCAGAGGAAGAGAGGGCGGAACCCTAGGAGAAGAGGTAGGGGGAGGAGAGCCTCACCCGTGACTCTTGGTCAGCCTGAGGGTACGGACCCTAGGCTGGAGGATCAGTGGCAGTTTAGAACTGCCCTGATGAGGGGTAGAGTGGAGAATGGCTGCTATGTGCCAGGGGTTACTACCCCCCACTCTGTGGTTAGGCAAGGACCAGTGGCACCTGGGTGGCCTAGGGCCTGGTCTTGGCCGCGGACAGCTTGGGAGTACCAGTGGGGTAGCCCAGTTGGTCCGGAGAGTGGTTTGAGAAGAAACCCCATGGGTTCACCGTGGCGTAGAACAGGAGGGTGTCCCGGCAGTTGCGGGCCCGCGTCCGTGTTCTATCGCCCCAAGCAGGGAAGTCCATCACAGTGGTGATTGGTCTACCCTGCGTTTTGGCTGGAAGGGGGTTGTGTTGGACTTGGCCCTTCTGGCCGGTTCACCCCCGAGACTTTTTGCTTTTCATTGATGACTTGGTTTAGTGATTTTTGGGTTTCTGCGCACTTTACCGCTGTGTCCCAGGGTAAAGTGCGTGCGTGTGTTGAGGTTGGCCTGCCCTCCCATAGGAATGCATGGGGGAATGTATGTGTCCTGGTAGTTCCTGATGCATGGGGTGTGCAGGCCCGAGTTTGGTATGTGCGGACTCGTGTGAGTGAATGCTGCGCTATGATGTGTGTGGCGTGCATGTACCTAGTGTGGAAGTGCCACTTCTAGAAGTGGGCACTTCAGTGTGCAGTATGAAATGTGTGGCTTGTCTGGCGATTGGCTGGTGGAGGTCATGTGACGGGCTAGGGATTCCCCAGAGTCAGGAGGAGTCACCCAGTGGTGAATGGGGAGTTAGCATGCTGATGGCTGGGGAGGAGTATACCTGGGTCCTGAATAGGACAGGGCTTCCCCCACACAATGCTGGCGCCGGCCCCTGTGGTGCGTCTAATGACCCTAGCCCTGCCAGTGAATAGGGAGAGGGGCTGAGCAAAACAAAGTGCTCAGGAACCAGATGTAACTGGTTCGCCCCTTCCCAGCACCTTAGACAAAGCCTTGTACTGTATAAAAAGGGGCTGTGTCCCCTTACATGGTGTTCTCTTGCAGGATCCACTTGAGGGGGGGCCTGCTGCTGCTGGGCGCCAGGAGAGACCGCCACTGGGGACTGCCTCCCTGCTGGAGGGCCCTGTGAGCTGGCTCTGGGCCCAGCCTTTGCCCCCCTGCTCTCTGAAGGAACTTTTGGGTTACTGGACGTTGCTTATAGCGCCTGGGAGCGCCTGTTGGGCTTTCTAGCGCTGGGAGCGCTGTGCGTGACTCTATAGCGCTGTGTGCGCTGTGACTCTGCTAGCGGGTGCCCACCCTGCTGATTTTCATGCCTCTGGCCATGAGGACGACCGCGGGTGCCCACCCCGCCTGGTGTGATCGTTGGCGGGTGCCCACCCCGCTTATTTACTTGTTCCTACGGCGGGTGCCCACCCCGCCGTATACCGCATCTACGAGGGAGCCCACCCCTCCTGTGACGAGGAAGATCACCGCTGCAGCCCGGTCCGGGGAAGCCCGGAAGTCAGGCAGCCTTCGTTGGGACAGGGGCGGGACTGGCAAGCAGGAAGCGGACGGGAGCCTACCCCGCGCTCCTGCACCGAAGCCGGAAACCGGTGGTGACTGACGCGGGGCTCCCGTGAGGTCGAGGGAAGCCCCGCGCCGAGAAAGAGGAACCGCGTCGTGACCGCCCCAGCACCAGAGCGGAGAGAGAAAAGCCGCCGCGGGAGTCCCCAGAGCAGCCCGGTGAGTACAAAGGGCTGGGGGACTCCGCGCCTGTGCTGGGGGGGTGCGGGGGCAGTGTGTCGAGCCCCGTGAGGCTCCACCAGAGGGGGCATGAGTAGCTAGAGCGCTAGACGCTCCAACGTGCGGGGCATTGCTTCTCGAGCCCCGTGAGGCTCCTACGTCCAGGGCAGTGGTTGCTCAGAGTCCAGGGGGACTCCAACGACGGGGCATTGTAGTTCCGAGCCACGAGGGCTCTAGGGGACATTTTTGAATGAACAGAGCCCAGAGAGGGCTCCCGAGGCACGCAGAGTGCCTGAAGTTCGTTCCACAGCTGCCCAGCACTTAGTGGGCAGCTGCCACGTTTAGGTGGGGGACCATTTTCGTTTTAGTCTGCGCAGCTGGCGCAGCTTGACTGAACACAGGGCGTCCTAGCCCCTACCAGGCCAGTTGGCCCAGGGACTGCCACAGGTGGTGGCTCATGTGGAGTTTTGCGCTGTTGTCCCTACCTGCACCTCTGAATGTGTGTTGATGCATCATGTGTGTTCCTTCCTTGCACCTCTGAATGTGTTCTTATGCGTCATGTGCCATTGCTTTACACCTCTGAATGTTTTTAGGCATCATGTGTTTTCCTTCCCTGCACCTCTGAATGTGATGCATCATGTGTAACGTTCTATTACCCCTACAGGTATTGTGATACTTAGGTGGTTGTTTGCTTTCTCCTAGTACAGGTGGTGCTAGTGAGGTTCTAGTTCCCTGCGTGACAGTCTCCTAAGGTAGTTAGGGTTACGTAGGTGGTACTTCCCTGATACCAGTAAGTACTGGTTGTGTGCTATACATATTACTTTTGTGCTACAGTGATCTTATATATTTTTGTGCTACGTTCTAAAAAGTGCTAATTCCTGACAGTGGTCCAGGTGGCCCTGTCTTGTACATAATCCCTTGTAAATTCTGCCCGTGCCTGTTGGCACATTGTAAAGTGTGTGTTTTTATCTAATGTGTTGTGTATAATACAAAGGTTATTTTTATAGAATACCTTGTGTGGAGTTTCCTTTGTGGTGGGCCTTGGGTGTTGTTGCTGGGTGCGCGCGCAAACGCTTTACACATCGCCTCAGAGATAAGCCTGACTGCTCGTGCCAAGCTACCAAGGGGGTGAGCAGGGGTTATCTTTGGCGTGTAACTTCCTTGCCCTGACTAGAGTGGTGGTTTCTGCCTGACTTTGGCGCCAGCCTTAGCCAACCAGAAATCGCCAGTTCTAACAACAACACACCACACAATTCCAACCCACACAATTTCACAGCTAACAATTCCAGTTCAACCCACAAAAATCCACTCTAATCCACATGCATCCACTGCACTCCACAGGAAAACACATTGGTAAAAAGCATTGTCATTTACAATGCCAATAGCTCTAAATCTGACAAATGCGAGACCGATGCATTGCAAATGCTTGTTTTAAATGGTGTAAATCCGTTCAGTAGTTTTCAAGATATTAAAGGAAAAAAATCTTTATATATCTGAGGGGGACCTAACTACACAAGCACGAGCTTGGCTCTAATTGGATGCCAACACTGCAATCCAGGAAGTGTTGGCAGCTATCTTGGTGCAATGCTTTTTAGGTCTCGCCTAGCGATGCAGCGCATGCGCTGACACTACACAAACACCACGGTACTGCCCTAAATCCTAAAACACTACCCCAAAACGACCACCTACACTGCACGAACACCACTGCACTACCCTAAACCCCAAAACACTACCACAGCACGACCCCCTACACTGCCCAAACACCAATGCACTGCCCTAAACCCTGAAACACCACCCCCGCACGGCCCCCTACACTGCCCGATCACCACTGCACTGCCCTAAACCCTGAAACACCACCCCCGCATGACCCCCTACACTGCCTGAACACCACTGCACTGCCCTAAACCCTGAAACACTAGCCCAAGCACGACCCCTACACTGCCCAAACACCACTGCACTGCCCTAAACCCTGAAACTCCACCCCCAGCACGACCCCCTACACTGACCGAACACAACTTTACTGCTCAAAACCCTGAAACAAAAACCCCAGCACGACCCCCTACACTGCCCGAACGCCACTGCACTGCCCTAAACCCTGAATAATCACCCCCAGCATGACCACCTACACTGCCTGAACACCACTGCACTGCCCTAAACCCCAAAACACTACCTCAGCATGACCCCCTACACTGCCTGAACACCACTGCACTGCCCTAAACCCTGAAACACCACCCCCCCACGACCCCCTACAATGCCCGAACATCACTGCACTGCCCTAAACCCTGAAACACCACACCCAGAATGAACCCCTACACTGCCCGAATACCACTGCTCTGCCCAAAACCCCGAAACACCAGCCCCAGCACGACCCCTACACTGCCTGAACACCACGGCTCTGCCCAAAACCCTGAAACACCAGCCCCAGCATGACCCCCTACAGTGCCCGAACACCACTGCACTGCCCTAAACCCTGAAACTCCACCCCCAGCATGACCCCCTACACTGACCGAACACCACTTCACTGCTCAAAACCCTGAAACAACAACCCCAGCATGACCCCCTACACTGCCAAACACCACTGCACTGCCCTAAACCCTGAAACACCACCCCCAGCATGACCCCCTGAACTGCCCGAATACCACTGCACTGCCCTTAATCCTGAAACACCACCCCCAGCAAGACACCCTACACTGCCCAAACACAACTGCACTGCCCTAAACCCTGAAACACCACACCCAGAACGAACCCCTACACTGCCCGAATACCACTGCTCTGCCCAAAACCCTGAAACACCAGCCCCAGCACGACCCCCTACACTGCCCGAACACCACTGCTCTGCCCAAAACCCTGAAACACCAGCCCCAGCACGACCCCCTACAGTGCCCGAACACCACTGCACTGCCCTAAACCCTGAAACACTAGCCCCAGAACAACCCCCTACACTGCCCGAACACCATGGCACTGGCCTAAACCTTGAAACACCAGCCCCAGCACAATCCCCTACACTGCCTGAACACCACTGCACTGCCCTAGCCCCAGCATGACCCCCTACACTGCCTGAACACCACTGAACTGCCCTAAACCCTGAAACACCATCCCCAGCACGACCCCCTACACTGCCCGAACACCACTGCCCTAAACCTTGAAACACCATCCCCAGCACAACCCTCTACACTGCCTGAACACCACTACACTGCCCTACACCCTGAAACCCCAGCCCCAGCAGGATACACTGCCCGAACACCACTGCAATGCCCTAAACCCTGAAACACCAGCCCCAGCACAACCCCCTTCACTGCCCGAACACCACTGCACTGCCCTAAAACCTGAAACACCACCTCCAGCAAGACCCCCTACACTGCCCAAACACCACTGCCCTAAACTCTGAAACACCACCCCAGCAAAACCCCCTACACTGCCCGAACACCACTGCCCTAAACCCTGAAACACCACCCCCAGCAAGACCCCCTACACTGCCCAAACACCACAGCACTGCCCTAAACCCTGAAACACCAACCGCTGCATGACCTTCTACACTGCCCGAACAACCACTGCACTGCCCTAAACCCTGAAACACCACCCCCCGCACGACCCCCTACACTGCCCGAAAAAAAATGCACTGCCCTTAACCCTGAAACACCACCCCCGCACGACCCCCCATACTGCCTGAACACCACTGCACTGCCCTAAACCCTGAAACACCACCCCGCACGACCCCCTACACTGCCCGAAGACCACTGCACTGCCCTAAACTCTGAAACACTAGCCCCAGCACGAGCCCCTATACTGTCCGAACACCACTGCACTGCCCTAAACCCTGAAACACGACCACCAACACGACCCCCTACTCTGCCCGAACACCAATGCTCTGCCCTAAACTCTGAAAGACTAGCCCCAGCACGAGCCCCTACTCTGCCCGAACACCAATGCTCTGCCCTAAACTCTGAAAGACTAGCCCCAGCCCGAGCCCCTATACTGTCCGAACACCACTGCACTGCCCTAAACCCTGAAACACTAGCCCCAGCACGACTCCCTACACTGCCCGAACACCACTGCACTGCCCTAAGCCCTGAAACACTAGCCCCAGCACGACCCCTTACACTGCCCGAACACCACTGCACTGCCCAAAACCCTGAAACACCACCCCCAGCATGACCCCTTACACTGCCCGAACACCACTGCTCTTCCTTAGACCCTAAAACACCACCCCCAGCACGACCCCCTACACTTCCCGAACACCACTGCACTGCCCTAAACCCTGAAACACCACCATTGCACGACCCTCTACACTGCCCGAACACCACTGCACTGCCCTAAAGCCTGAAACACCACCCCCGCACAACCCCTACACTGCCCGAACACCACTGCACTGCCCTAAATCCTGAAACACCACCCCCAGCACGACCCCATACACTGTCCAAAGACCACTGCACTGCCCAAAACCCTGAAACACCACCCCCAGCATGACCCCTTACACTGCCCGAACACCACTGCTCTTCCTTAGACCCTAAAACACCACCCCCAGCACGACCCCCTACACTTCCCGAACACCACTGCACTGCCCTAAACCCTGAAACACCACCATTGCACAACCCTCTACACTGCCCGAACACCACTGCACTGCCCTAAAGCCTGAAACACCACCCCCGCACAACCCCTACACTGCCCGAACACCACTGCACTGCCCTAAACCCTGAAACACCACCCCTTGCTCGACCCCTACACAGCCCGAACACCACTGCACTACCCTAAACCCTGAAACACCACCCCCTGCACGACCCCCTACACTGCCCGAACACCACTGCACTGGCCTAAACCCTGAAATACCACCCCCATCAAGCCCCCCTACACTACCCAAACACCACTGCACTACCCTAAACCCTAAAAAACTACCCCAGCACGACCCCTACACTACACAAACACCACTGCACTACCCTAAACCCTAAATCTACCCAAGCACGACCCCCTACACTATACAAACATCACTTTACTACCCTAAACCCTAAAACACTACCACCAGCACGATCCCCTACACTACACAAACACCACTGCACTACCCTAAACCCTAAAATACTACCCCCAACACGACCCCCTACACTACACAAACTCCACTGCACTACCCTAAACCCTAAAACACTACCCTCAGCACGACCCCCTACACTACCCAAACACCACTGCGCTACCCTAAACCCTAGAAAGTTACCACCACCCCATGCCTAATCCCCCTTACCTCTCACTCCTCATGGTTCCTCTCTTCTCGTGGTTCCTGCTTCATGTCGTCTCTGAGGGGTGTGCACGTTGTTGTGAGGAAACAGAACAGCCTCTGTTTCCTTACAACGACATGGATCGTCTACATTGTTTTAGAACTCATGGTCATTTACCATACATACCTTTACAACAAAATTCGTTCTAAAGGCATGCGTGGTAAATGACCATGCATTCTAAAAAAATGACTACGCGATGTACAACACATGCGTGGTAATGCATGCGTTGTAATGGTATCGCAAAGTAAAAAAGTCGTTTGAACGGCTGTTTACCGATCGAAGCTGGCCCCTTTTCTTCAGTGAGTCGTTTATTTGATAAATTTCGAGGAAGGAATGTGTTTTTTTTACCGAAAAAGTGCATTGCCGGCTGTTGTATTGTGAAAGTGTCTGCGAGGCCTGGTTTCACTTCCGGTGAGAGAGTGGAAGAGTCTGTTTGGATCTAAAGGGGTTCTGCTGTTGGACGGGGCCAGCACGGCACGTCATCAGAAAACACAGCTAATGGAAAGCGTTGTCCCCGAAGTGTGGAGCAGTGCCATGAGAGGTCAACGAGTGTGCGTTCCACCGCAGTATGACCGTACTGCGTGACCCATGTGCCGCCTCCAGCATACGGAAGGCAGAAGCGGCATCCATCGCAGGTCCTCTTGAAGACCGCTGTAGCACTAATTCTCTACTAGGGCATTTTAACCTTGTTGTTCCTGCCAGATACAAAGAGAAGATCCTTTGTTATTCAGTGCCCTTGTTACCTTTTCTGTGGGTAGTGGTGCTTGTCACTTCACTGCTCCCCACCTCGTGTGCCATCTGCAGGGCCTCTGCCCTCGGATCACTGGTTTTGGTTTCTGGAGTGGCAACAAAAACAGTTGCTCCCAAAGGACTTTTCAGAAAAACACACATTCACTGGATGATGTCATCAGTGATGTCATCAGTGATGTCATTTTGAGATGTCATAAGTGATGTCATCAGTGATGTCCCTGACCATGTCATGAGTGATGTAATATGTGACGTTATCAGCAGTGCATTGCGGGGGCGCGAGTTATAGTTAGCTGAACTAACTATAACAGGGGAATTTCTAGGATTTTGTACGAGGGAAATGTCCAGCTAACTATAACGCCCCTGAAACCTATGTTTTTTTGTGTGAATTTCTAAGGTTTTTTAAATGCCAATTTCTAACTATAACACCCCTGAAACCTTTGGTTTTTTCAGTGAATTTCAAAGGTTTTTTAAATGCCAATTCCTAACTATAACGTGCATGAAACCTATGGTTTTTTCAGTGAATTTCAAAGGTTTTTTAAATGCTAATTCCTATCTATAACTTATCTCTAAAGATATCATGTTTAATGATTTTCATTGGATTCCTATATTTTTCAATTTCAGTGTGTCAATTTCATTAATTATGTTTTTTTAAATTCTTTTTTATCACCATTTTTAAAATTTATTTATTTAATTAATTCTTTTAAAAAATAAAAAATATTATTTGTTTTTATTGGGTTTTTCAAACATATTTTTTATATTTTTAAAAATATTTCTTTAACTATATGTTCAAAACATTATTTTACATATTTCTTTTCAATGTTTTTGGATCCGTGCACCCTATGTTCTCGATCCCTACGTGGTAGCATCCGCGCACATTATGCGTTGGGTACGTGTTTAGTGCGCGATCGCAATGCGACAGGTACGCAACTCCCAGCCTATACGCGACACGTTCGATGTACGTAACGCGATGTTTACGCGCTTCCGTGATGCGTCATCTGCGTCTATGACGTGGTAGGTGCGCGGATCCCGCGAAATATTTAACATTTTAAAAAAACATATATATATGTATTTCATGTGAATATTAATTGAAGACAAACTCTAAACTAGTCTTAAATCTGATATATTTTCACATCTAATCCTATAATTTTTTTTAATTTAATTTCGCGGATGCGTGCTGGGTGCGTACTGCGTAAGCGCAGGGTGCGCGGATCCCATGTGACCTGCAAAAAAAGAGATTTGATTGGTTCATTACACTTCCTGTTCTAACTATTGAAAGACCCCACCCAATTCAATCATTCTTCTTTGACCTTCTTTGGAGGAGCATCTCTTTGGAGAGAAGAAGATTTTTTAGACTAAGTTTACACTTAGCTCTAACTTTTTTCAACTAAAAATGGCTTCAGGGCAGCAGGCATCACCTGCATCTCCTCATACATCTGAGGATGAATTTTTGGAGGAGACACCACGCACACCATGTTTTTCTTCAGTGGTGTGGAATTTTTTTAACTTTTCCCGAGGGGCAAACGAAGACCAATGCCACCTTGGTCACGTGCAAGATTTAAAAAAGAGTGCTGTCTCGAGGGGATCCTAAGAAGAAATACTCTTGCGGGACGGCTAGTATGATGAAGCACCTAAGGACCCTTCATCCTAACAATCTTGCACAAGAAGAATGCAGACGGATGAGAGACACTCCTGCTCCTGCGCCTTCCACCTCATCTCAGCCGAGCACTTAAGAGTGCATCCATCAGCCCAAAATTTGGACATCCGTCCTCAATTTCAATTTTTAAAAGTGCTCTGCACTAAGTGCAATGCGACTTTGTGCTACAGTGAGCAGTCGATCGATCTGATCTGCCGCCGGCAAGAAAGTCACAATTGCTAGGTTTTTTTTGTTCCCTGAAGTTCATTGTTTGGTTCCTCCTGGTTTTTTTTTCCAGAAAAATCAAAAAAATCACAAAATTGTTGGAAAAACCAAAAAAAAAATATAAAAGAAGAAAGAAGAAAAAAGAAAAGTTCTTCTAAGAACTAACTTTCCTGGTTTAAAAAAAGAGCTACATTTCTTTGTTAGTGTGTGAAAGTTTAGATGAATGTATGTGTAGTACGTAATGGACTGAATGAATACATTAGTAGCATTTGGTGAATGTATAAGTGCAGAACTATGGGGAAGTGCTGCAGCATCACACAGTAACCTCTTTAACTGCAGTGTGCTGTAGTACTTCCGAAGCACAGGGATGCAACATATGAACATAAATATGTTGCAAATCTATGCTTCTCTCTGCACGGCTGCTTAAACTGCAGCCATGTGGTGACACAGGCACTCTTGCACCATAGTGCAAGGATATCTGTTTCATGTGCTGTTTGTTATTCTGCAGGAAGACACACCTTCCTGCCCAAAAACAATGAGAAAATGCGTTTTTCTCCTTCAATGTATGCTGAACATTTTAGCATGCATTGAAGATGTAAAAATGTGGAGAAATGAAAATAATTCTCCTTGTTGTGCTTTCCTATACCAATTTTAGACTGGTGCTGCATTCACACACATATTGAGATTTATGATTTCTGATCAATCTAGAGATATGTCTTGTTCTATGAGTATTCAGTGCAATCATGCACAACAACACTTATAGAACACCCTTTCAACGCAAAGTGGTGTGCATGATGACGTTGTATTTACATGGAGTAGAAAAAGTGCACAGAGTGCTTTTTCCTCTCTTTGTAAATATGAAAGAGTGTCTTGCCCAATAACTATGTTACAAAAAGTGACATATTTCTGTTTTTAAATTTGCTTGCGAATGATAGAAGGTAAGCACCGAGTTTTGTCTGCAAAGATGTTCAAAGAAGAATGATTGAAATGATTGCGGTCCTTTAACAGGTACAATGGGAAATATTATGAACCCCTCAAATCTCTTTTTTTGCAGGTCACATGATATCTGATTATGGTCAGATTTTAAAACTACATAGGTATAAACAGAGTGTTTTTAGAAACATATTTCAACTTTGTAGCTTCTTGCAGACCTCCTCAGTCTGCATATTGAGACTTAGTTAAACTTACCTTCACAGTAATAGGAATAAAAAATGGTATACATTTTTTCCAGATTTTCATTGCAATCTAAATTGATATAAATTGCTTATTTTAAAATTTGGATCTGTGAAAGAAAAGATAAAAAAAATTATAACATGTAATAATACATTTTTTACAAACACAGCATAATTTCCACAAAGTAATTTGTTTGCCTTTTTTGCTGTTCTCAGAATATATTGAATTTCACTAGAAATAGTGATTTCAATCGTACGCATCACTTAACAGCGGGCAAAAAAAAAAAAACAATCAGAAAGATTGTTTAAAATAACCCAACATGCTATTCTCAGTAAAATACCAGAAAATACAAATCACACATATATGAAATGCTTACGGCTAACAAAATTTTATAAGTTTAACTTATAAAAACTGTATATATAGCCGCTTTAAAATATTCACCGAATCAATGACCACCAAAAAGTCAAAAATTCAAAAATATACCTTTCCTTGAGGCCAAATGGTATTTTTGCACTTCTTCTTTATGTAAATTGTCCAATGGTAGTCCTATTACATTATAATAATAAACTCCTCAGAGAATGAATTATCTTCCTAAAACTTTGACTTTAAAAATATTAGGTAGGAATTTTGTAATTCCCTAGGCAAACGTTGTTTAAAAACCAACTGGGAATCATTACAAAGTGTCCAGCCTTTGTCACATTTTAGATAGGCAGTGTAATGTCCAGATGTTGTGGAAGGACCATCATGGAAAATTATAGCAATTGCTACAAAAGTCCTTCCTGATATTGATAGTTGTGCTGCTACAAATTGCTTTATTAAAGTATCCAATTTTCTTCCGTCAGCTGTACAATGTTGCATCATTAAAATGATATATTTTCCATATTTTGTTAAGAATAATGTGGATAACATTTCTGATTTACATTGGCTACACTCCATGTTTTGATTTGCACCTTTAACTAATTTATTGAAAGACACTGAATTACAGTCTGGTAATGTTAAATACAGAAATCTCTCAGTGTCTACATTGGTGCTACATGTATACATGCAATTTTCACAATCATGTTCCTATTTGTAAGAAAGGCCAAAAATATTTTCTATTTCTACACCTTCATTTTCAAAAAATGGTAAGCATATACATTAAAAATTCCTGAGCATCTTGTTGGATATTTTGTGAAAATTGTGTAGAACCAGAACACACATCCAAAACACTACGAACATCTGAAACTGATTGTATTTTACTTGTATCTGTTGTCAATTTTTCATAAACAGAATGCAACAGAGAACAAAATCTTTTTTGCCGATTCTGCATAATTTGTTCTCGCAAACCTTCCAGATAAAAAACAACATTGACCACTACATTAGCATAGCAGTTGACACCTGAACTATTTTCAAACTGATAACCAACAATCTCTTCAACAGTGTCCAATTTATTTTTACCTGCAATCACAACATTATCTTGTTCTTTTCCCTTCTTGATATCTTCAGTACAGATATTCTCAAACCTTCTTTTTCGACCAACCACACGCTTTTCAAATACAGGATATTGACCTAAATTGGAAGCATACACCCTTCTTAACCTATTATACTCTTTTACACAGTTTGCATCTGCAGTAACCTTCGTCTCATCAAAATCAATCAAAAACAAACCAGATAATGTTCTGACTCATGACAAAGCAACATATGCCATACCCTCTTTAAATAAGGTAGATCCAATGTTTACCAATGCACTGTCTACACTTAATCCTTGAGATTTATGAATAGTCACTGCATATGCCAAAGAAAATGGAAATTGTTTCCTGCGGACATATAAATCTTTAACTAGCAAAAAACGAACTGAAAAACGACCAATTTCTTTAACTTAATCAATCTGATCAAATTTAATTTTTAAAAATTCAATTCCTTCTTTTTTCTGATAATTCACAAAATCCACCACTTTACCCATTGCACCATTAACTAAACCTTTCTCCACATCCAAATTACGCCTTAAAATTACCCGACAGTTTACACACACATATAGGTGCCGATTCCGATCCTGTAAAACCCGGGTACGAATGGTCGTACGGAGCGTATTCTCCGTACGACTCGTACCCGGGAAATCCTCCTTACAAACCAGCAAGTACGAATCGTACAGAAAAACCATTTCCGTACGATTCGTAAAAAACTATGTGCGGCTAAAAAATACCCACAATTCTGATCCGGACATCACGTACGTGACGTCCGGACGGAGTCAGGCAGCGTTTTACGGACCAGCAAGTACGATTCGTGCCTACGTCACTCCGCACGGCTCATTTTTTACGGCAGCCAAAAACTCCCGGGAAATTGAGGATGACGCGAAGAAGGAGCACCGGTACGTGACGGACAGCAATGGACCCCATCTTACGTGTCATCCCGGCCCTCCTAGCCTACGACCTGGTGCACCGAAACCGTTGCGCACGCCGCAGAAGGTCAGAACAACACCCAGGGGCAAAGGGGGGCCGTACCCATGCTCTGAGGACGTGGGTACTGCGCGTACCCCTACATCACCACTACAATGGTGGTACGGGCCGTACCCACGCCCTCAGAGCTCTGAGAGTGTGGGTACGGTGCGTACCCCTACATCACTACTACAATGGTGGTACGGGCTGTACCCACGCTCTGAGGGCATGGGTACGGCCCGTACCACCATTGTAGGGGTGATGTAGGGGTACACGTGGTACGGGCCGTACCCACGCTCTGAGGGCGTGGGTACGGCGCGTACCCCTACATCACTACTACAATGGTGGTATGGGCCGTACCCACTCTCTGAGGGCGTGGGTACGGTCCGTACCACCATTGTAGTGGTGATGTAGGGGTATGTGTGGTACGGGCCGTACCCACGCTCTGAGGGCGTGGGTATGGCGCGTACCCCTACATCACCACTACAATGGTGGTACGGGCCGTACCCACACCCTCAGAGCGTGGGTACGGCCCGTACCACCATTGTAGTGGTGATGTAGGGGTACACGTGGTACGGGCCATACCCAACCTATGAATGCGGGGGTACGGACCGCATCACCCGTACCCATAGGGCACCAGCACATTTGTGATACAAGGCGTACACACGCCACAAATGTTGGCTTAGGGCCTGGTACAGCATATAACCAGTATATTGGGGTGTGTTCATGGCCAGGACAGCAGTGTACTGCACCAAGGGTGCGGGTGGGTGGGTGGGTGTCTGCCTAGGATTCCCAGCAGTGGACAAAGACATGTGAGGTTTGGGGGCAGAGGAATGCCAGCAGTGGACAGAGACATGTGAGGTATGGGTGCAGAGGAATACCAGCAGTAGACAGAGACATGTGAGTGGTTGGTGCAGAGGAATACCAGCAGTGGACAGAGACATGGGGGTGGGTGTCTATCACTCCCAGCAGTGGACAGAGACATGTGAGGGGTGGGTGCCTATCACTCCCAGCAATGGACAGAGACATGTGAGGGGTGGGTGCCAGTCACTCCCAGCAGTGGACAGAGACATGTGAGGGGTGGGTGCCTGTTGGACCCGGCCTCGTGGCGTGGTTCTGAACCCCCCTACCAGACCCAACGGGGGCCACCCCAACCCTTCGGGCCCCCCTGGATTGTACCCCGCTACCCGCACCAACCTTCACGACGTGACCCGCCCCGGCCGCAGTCCCCGCGAGGCCCCGACATCGAGGCACCAAGATCCGCCCAGGGGGGGTCGAGTGGCCACTCCACAGATCCCGGAGGAGGAGAGTTTCGATGGGGCCTCCAGCCGTCCCCCAACGACTGGTTTCGATCGCCCTCCAGCCTCCCTGCGCGCCCCCCTCCCGCTGGGTGTCTGGACTCTCTCACCCCGGCCCCTCCGACCCCCCAGGCGCGAGGGTCGGGACATCAAAGGGCTCCAGACCTATATCTGGGGCAGCCCGAAACCAGGACAGTAGTTGTATCCTGGAGTCAAGAGCCCTGCTGATCGGATCGCGGCTGACCCTACGGAGAGAGACTCATTGCCAGGACCTCGGGACTCGAGCCCTGCTGACTACGTCGCGGCTCCCCCCTTGCTGAGAAAAAGACCCTCACGGAACATCGGAGCCCTGCTGACTATGTCGCGGCTCCCCCCTTGCTAAGAAAAGGACCCTCACGGATCCTCGGAGCCCTGCTGACGTAGTTGCGGCCCACCCTCGCTGAACTAACCATCGGAGCCCTGCTGACCTCGTCGTGGCTCCCGGAACCTCCCCAGCTCGAGGATTGAGAACTGGCCGCCGAGTATCCCCGTACCAGGCCGGTACTGAGACTGTCCCGCTACCCGTCCCTAAAGAGACCCTGAGACTCTTTTGGATCCCTCGATCCGCCTGTAAATATTACCTCTGAACCCTGCCGTTAATGCTGATAAAGATTTGTGCGAAGCGATACCTTGTTGAGTCCTGTGTGGTGGTGGGGTTGCTTGGCTGTTACGATTATAGGGGAAGGACCTCGCCTAGGAGGCTTCTCAGCGGCGCTCGGCTACTTCCCTACGGAAAGGAGGCTCTTGGGGGCTCCCCGGGAGTCGCCCTTCCAACATTTGGTGGCCAGTGGCGGGATCCGAGCTGGATGCGAATCGTACAGCGAGTAACTCACCCACCACCTACCCAGACACAGAGTAACCATGAGCAACCAAGAGACCACCCCAACCGCGGAGTTCCAACAAGAACGGTTGGAAGAATATACCCATAAGGAACTAAAACAGTTTTGTAAAGACAAAGGCATTTCGACCACCGGATTAAACTCAAAAGAGGACATGCAAAAAGCCCTAAAGGCCTGGGTGGAGTCTGAAGCAGCTTCACCCCAAACCGAAGAAAACCCGGTACCAAACGTGCCCCTACAACCAACCGCAGCCCCAGCAAATGGGGGAAGAACCAGCATGGAGACCGGCATCTCCCCGGAAGAGATACGAGAACGGAAGAGGGTCCGGACCCATGAGTTGGAGCTCGCCCGACTCCGCCTGGACGGCGAACTCCTACTGGCCAAAAAGAAACTGGCCCTAGAACAACTGCGGTTACAAGAAGAAATAGAGGAGAAAAAGCGGCACAGAGAACTGGAAGAGAGGAGGCTAACCCTCGAGCATGAGCGGAGCCTTAAAGAACTGGAACTTAAGTCCAAAAACGGAGAGACCGGCACCCTCGGAAACAGGGACACCCATCCGCCGGCCGAGGCGAAAGTACATATCCCCAAGGATGTCGTCAAAGAGTACTACAAGAACGACGACATCCAACAATGGTTCAAGGCCTACGAGGTCGCCATGACCGCCCATCGGGTACCCCGAAAAGATTGGGGTGCCGGCCTATGGGGACGGTTCCTCAGCGAAGGCCGGGACACCCTGCTGCAGCTCCCGGACGAGGTGATGACCTCGTATGATCATATGAAGGAGGCCCTGCTCACCCGCTATGGTCTAACTGCAGAGATGTACCGCCAGCGCTTCCGGGACTGTAAGAAGCTCCCCGGTACCACCTAGGTGAAATACGTAGACTTTTTCAGCAGAGCCCTGGAAGGGTGGATCAAGGGCAGCAAAGTCACCTCCTACGGACAGCTGTTCGAACTCATTGTATGGGAACACCTCTCCAACAACTGTTTCATTGAGCTGAGACAACACCTCCTCGACAGTAAGTTGACCGAGCCACGGAAGCTCGCCACTGAAGCCGATTAATGGGTGAACACCCGGGTCCCTCGGAACTTGATGGGGGAGTACCAACGGAACACCCCAGGGCCCCCCCGCCAGCGCGGCGGAGGAGGAGGATCGAACAGGAACAGAGACTTTCCAGCAGGGCCGCTCCGGAGTCCTTCTCGGGGACCGGCCCCGAACCACACGTCCCCGTCCCTCGCCCGAAGAGGGGCCCCCCTAGCCTGACCAGGGCCTCGACCAACGGTAAACTGCTACAACTGCCAACAGCCAGGGCACTATGCCAGTGACCCAACCTGCCCCGTGAACCGATGAGCCAGGACCACCGGGCCACCCCCCCGACAGTTGGCGGCCGCAGCCCTGGGGGAAGGGGAGAAGAGGAAGAGAACCACGGCATCGGGCCAACCGAGTGGGAACCCGCCGCCGAAGTACCAACAGTGGGTCACCATTAATGGACGCCGGGCCGAAGCCCTCCGCGACACCGGCACCAGCATGACAGCCGTCCGCTGCCACTTGGTGACCCCCGAACAGATCCTGCCTAATGTACTGTGCCCTGTCCGGTCGGCCGACAACACGGAGAGCCTGTGTCAGATGGCCCGGATTCCCTTCGAGTTGGGGGGAGTGTCGGGCATGCTGAAGGTGACCGTCCACGACGACGCCCCCGTAGACAGCCTCCTTGGTAACGACCTGGAAAGTTCCCCCTGGGCCCAGGTCGAGCGCCGAGAACATCTGGGATTGCTGGGACTGCCCAAGTGGGCCTGCGCAACCACCCGGTCCATGACCGCCCAGGCCACCCGGCAACATGAAGCTGCTCCCCCCGGAGAGCCGGAGGGGCCCGAACCACCACCTCCCTCCGTCGTGGAAGGAGCCGACGCGGACTCCGGGCCGCACAAACTCACCCCGGACGAGGTTGCGTCGCTCAGCGACCTCCCCTAACTCGCACAGTGGCGCCAAGGAACAGAAGACCTGCCCCTCCCTCGAAGGGGTCAGACAGCAAGCAGCCGCCCAGGTCACCGGAGACCAAACAGGGACTCACTGGGTCTACTGGGATAATGACCTCCTCTACAGCGAGCAGAAGACCGCAGAACTGGGGGCCAGCCGAGAACTAGTGGTCCCCCTTTGATTCCGAGACTTTCTCCTCAATCTGGCACATGATGTGTCCCTCGCCGGGCACCTGGGGCAAGACAAAACCTACAGCCGCCTGGTGACCCACTTCTACTGGCCCCGAATGCGGAAGGACGTGGACAATCATTGCCGAACCTGCCCGGCCTGCCAAGCCAGCGGGAAGACTGGGGGAAGGGTCAAAGCCCCTCTCCAGCCCTTTCCAATAGTAACCACCCCGTTCGAGCGAGTGGGGATCGACATCATGGGGCCCCTGGACCCTCGAACCTCCCAAGGGCATCGCTTCATCCTCGTGCTCGTCGATCATGCCACCCGATACCCTGAAGCCATCCCTCTCCGAACCATAACGGCCCCCGTAGTGGGCCGGGCCTTGATGGGAATCTTCTCCAGAGTGGGGTTTCCCCGGGAGGTCGTGAGCGACCGAGGCACGAACTTTATCTCAAAGTATATGCGGTCCCTGTGGCAACAATGCGGGGTCACCTACAAGTTCACCACCCCGTACCACCCTCAGGGGAACGGACTAGTCAAACGATTTAACCGGACCTTGAAAGGGATGATCAAAGGCCTGGAGGAGCCCCTGAGGCGTAAATGGGACGTCCTGCTGCCCTGCCTCCTGTTCGCCTATCGGGAGGTCCCGCAGAAGTCTCTGGGGTTCAGCCACTTCGAACTCTTGTACGAACACCCTGTCCAAGGCCCCCTCAGCCTGGTCAAAGAAGGCGGGGAGACTACCATCCACAGTGCTCCTCCCGACGTCTACCGGTACCTCCTGACCCTGCGGAATCAAACTCGGAAATTCCGGGAACTAGCCGAAGCCAACCTCGAAGCCAATCAGGAAGAAATGAAACGCTGGTATGACCAGAACGCCTCCTCCATCGAGTTCGAGCCCGGCCAGCAGGTCTGGGTCATGTCACCCATGGACCCCTGTGCTCTCCAGGACAAATGGACCGGGCCCTTCAAGGTGGTAGAGAAGAAGAGCCCCGTCACCTACCTAGTCGACATGGAGTCCCCCAGGAACCCCCTCCGGGTCCTCCACGCCAACAGACTCAAGCCCCACTTTGCCCGAACAGAACTTAGCCTACTGATGGCTACAGACGATGGGGCCGAAGACGACTCCGAACCATTACCCGACCTCCTGAGGACCTCCGAAAAGGATGGCTCCGTAGAGTCAAAGGCTGCTGCATCACTTCGCTGCTCTCTTCTCCCTCACTCCCGGGGTCACCCAATGGTGCGTCCATGACATCGACACCGGAGACAGCCCCCCCGTGCGACACCGTGCCTACCGAGTCCCTGAACGGGTGCGGGCCTGCATCCACGCCGAAGTCTCTAAGATGTTGGCCCTGGGGGTCGTCGAACCCTCCGACAGTCCATGGGCCAGCCTGTGGTCCTGGTACCGAAAGCTGCCGCCCCAGGCGCCACCCCGGAACTCCGGTTTTGCGTGGACTATCGGGGATTGAATGCCGTCACCAAAACCGATGCCCATCCCATTCCTCGGGCAGATGAACTGATCGACCGCCTAGGAGCAGCCCGCTACCTTAGCACCTTTGACCTCACCGCCGGATACTGGCAGATCGGGCTCACCCCAGGCGCCCAGGAGCGTTCTGCTTTCTCCACCCCCGATGGCCACTACCACTTCCGAGTGATGCCCTTCGGCATGAAGAATGCCCCGGCGACCTTCCAAAGACTGGTGAATAAGGTACTGGCCGGGCTAGAAGCGTTCAGTGCCGCCTACCTGGACGATATTGCGGTGTTCAGCAGCCACTGGGCCGAGCACCTGAGGCACCTCTGGGAGGTCCTGACCGCCCTCCAAACGGCCGGACTCACCGTAAAAGCCAGCAAGTGCCAGATAGGCCAAGGAACCGTAACCTATCTGGGTCATCAAGTGGGGAGCATCCAGGTGGCTCCCCTCCAGCCAAAGATCGACGCCATCATGGCCTGGGAGCCCCCAGCCACCCAAACCGCTGTGAGGGCCTTCCTGGGTGTCACGGGCTATTACAGGTGGTTCATTCAGAACTATGGAAGCATTGCCGGCCCCCTCACGGAGCTCACATCCAAGAAGCAACCAAAGAAGGTGCACTGGACGCCCTGCTGTCAGGCAGCCTTCGAGACCCTCAAAACAGCGATGTGTACCGCCCCCGTGCTGCAAGCCCCCGACTACAGCAAAGAGTTCGTGGTGCAGACTGATGCCTCGGAGTACGAAGTCGGGGCTGTCTTGTCCCAAGTGAACGCTGAAGGAATTGACCAACCGGTGGCCTTCATCAGCCGGCGCCTGCTGCCCCGGGAACAGAGATGGAGCACCATTGTGAGGAAATATGAATTTTGTGATCAGTTATGTCCCCTATCGTAGACCCCAACGGCTCCATGTACATGCTATACGTACATGTATGTTCCCTCCTGCTCCAGTTTTGAAGACGCAAATATATGTGCGTCCACCGTCAACATGTCCTCTTTCAGATCCACCATGAATGGGTCAGATATTCCTTTCCTAAGTATGAAAGGCCACCGACTTTATGTGGTTCACTTTCCACATTTTTACAGATTCAGGCGAGTAGGCCCGAATCCTGTCATCAAGCCTTTTCCTGCCTTCTGCCTCTGAAAGCTCCAGTCTGAGCCTGCATCTGTGACCATGAACTTTGTCTTACTCCCTGCGCGGCTCACGGTGCCTGATCCAGCCCGTAGCCTGCCAAAAAACTGTATTTCACCTTCAAGATTATCTCCTCCGCCCCTCATCCGATGCATTCCTGTCTAGCAGTTTAGGTAAACATTCCTCCAGCTACCGTGCAAAGGGGCCAGGCCTCGCTGTCCTCATGCAAGTAATTCATAGGCCTGTTACCATGGAATATTCCTACCCCCTCGCATCTAGTGTAGACACTTAGACGCTTGTACACGCACTAGTCAGTATAGTCAGTATAGAATAAGATTCTATCCTAAAAGACCTCTCTTTTTGGATAACGCAGTTCTTTAAACATAGGATATTAGATATGATTTGGGATTAGGTTGACATAACCCCAGACTTCTGTCTCCACATGTAGAGCTAAATGTCAAGTCCCATTCTCCCTCTAGTTGCACGTCAATCACACGTCATGCGGCTGCGCACGCATC
Source organism: Triturus cristatus (assembly GCF_964204655.1). NCBI lineage: Eukaryota > Metazoa > Chordata > Amphibia > Caudata > Salamandridae > Triturus > Triturus cristatus. Next base: position 45,155,335 of record NC_140583.1, on the reverse strand, counting down.
TCTGCCAAATATTTCTGCTGACATTGCAGGATTCTCTTATGGATCCACCCACTAATGACATCATGTATGATGACGTTGTCTAGTTACGCCTATTCTAGTTACGCATGCATAGTTTATTTTTCTTATCAGTTGATACGCCTACTACATCTGTTTTACTGTAATGCCTTTTCTATAAAAATGATTACCTGTCAATAATATATGCCCTTCCTTCCTGAACTTTCGTGGTGATGGAATAGAACGCCTACAATTTAAATTGTATTCCTTTGTATAGGAATAAAAGCCTTTTTAAATCTCTAATACCACGGATTCTGCCTCTCATTTTACTGAGTTATTTTTAGTAGACTTTACCGCATAAAAAATAGTACCGGTAACGAAATATTTACCACATAAATTGGCGCCCGAACAGGGACACTTTCTCATCTCACGCGCCGGCGGTGCGTTGCAGGCCCGGTCTCCTGCCACAGCTGAACGGACAAAAACACGTACCCGCAGGATTTCCTGTATCTCCCTCCGGCCAAGCGGGGACGACTGAGGCTGCGATCAACACCCTGACGAGGCGGTGAGAAGTGCGAAGTATCCCGACCAGAGCCTAGCTGAGAGAGCAAGATCCGAGGTATACAGAGACCCGCCAGGTTCCGAAGTTCCGAGTCCAGTCCGGTCCAGTCCATTTTCAGTTCCGTTCCGAGGCCTTCCGTTCCGAGCTACCCGGTGAGTACCATTACCGGGGAGGCATTTAACGTGCACATAGTCTGTGCCGGTCAAGACGGGTTTGGGTACACAAATCCGGTCTGCACTGTTTTAGCAGTGTATCTGTACTGTTTAGCAGTATATATAGTATGTTGTGCATATAAATAAATATAAATAAGTATTATCTAGTGTCAGTATAATGTCAGTAACTAGTTTTCTATTAGTTATCATTGTTCGTAAAACTGTTAAGTGTTAAATGTTTTAAATACGTTCTATATACTGTGGTGTGAATGACTGTTCATTATTGTGTTTTTGTAAAGTGTGTTCTAGTAATAAGGTCTAAAAATGCCGCTCTTTTCGAAACTAAGACAGATCAAAACTAGAAAAGGTGTACTCGAAGAAGCCGTTCCTATCCCACCTAGGGACACTCCAGGGTACTTTATGTATCATAAACATGGCCTAGATGCCGTATTATTTCTTGATTTATGGGTGGACTACACCAAAGAATTACCAGAGAGTCAGAGATGGCCCGCAGCGGGGACCTGGGATGCAGATTGCATCATGAGAGTAGAAGAAGAATTATGGAAAAAGAAAGCCAGACAGTCACAGAAAGATGCCATTGAATTATGGCGTAAAGAATCATATAGACGTACAGAAAAAGCGCTCAGACAGGAAGAGAAAGGCAGAGAGAATTCAAATAAAACCCGAGAAAATCTATTACTTGAGGAAGGTACCCGAGTAAAATCAGAACAAGTAGACAGACAAAGAAACGCTCTTATGAATGGTATGTATCCACTTCTGGCTGAAGGGTTACCTAAGGCTACTCCGGAAATACCAAAAGACTTGCCACCTCCATTGTTTCCGATAAAAGCACATCCCAAGGGGCATCCTAGAACCGCAGAAGATGTTTTCCTTTCCTCCTATTTAGATGACGCAGCTCCCGAGTATGCTAATACCGCACCACATAGACCGCTTGCCGATGATGCTCATCGCCAAGACTCTCCGTCTGTACCTCCACAACAACAAGCTTCGACACACATTCCGACAAACACATCTGTTTCTACAGTTTTTCCCGCAACGACGGTTGCTGTCTCACCTTCAACAAATCCTTTTACGTCCAGCACCCCAGACGGTGCTATAGGAGGTACGACAGACATTCTTTCTACGCCACCCAGAGGGAATAAATTTTCCCTTAGAGAATTAGCACACCAACGTACGCCCAAACTAGCAACCCCCGACATGCTCAAGGAACTTCTAGTAGATTGTAGATATGATCCTGTACCCGGTAAACGGGACGAAATGCTGCTGTCATCATTACGTATTCGACGAGCCGCGATATATTTAACGAAGCTACCAGGAATGGCTACACATTTAGAAAATATATATCACTTTGTCCAGTCAGGACGAGGTCCTGAAAGTATTACCAGAGCCATGGAGTACCAGAAAGTGGAGGTACAGGGACAACTGTTACGTTTCCTCATAAACTGTGTAATCAGAAATCAAGACCGGCCAGGGGTAAATCCGGAAGAAATGCAAAAACTTGTCACTTGGGGTAAGAATATATCAGAAGGAAGACATGATAAACTGTTATGTATAGTAGTTATGTACCGAAAGATCCGCAAAGAAGTAGAACGAATACACGAAGAAAGATTAGAGGTAGACCCCACTGACCTAAACAGAGAGGAGGGGGAGCAAGAATCAGACCAAGCAGATACAATAGCTTATGTAGGTAGAGGAAGATCCCATAATAATACCAGAGGTTTTAACGACCCAATACGTCCAATACGTCCAGAATGTAATAGACATCTTCCAAACCCTATGCTAAATACAAAATCCCCTGAATACTTATTCCAAGCCGCTGATAAATTACTCCGAGATCGAAGGGGGTACCACGTGCTCGATTCCATGGACGAACAAGAATTAGCCAGGTCAGCAGTACAATGGGCTGACAGTCCCGGCGAATACAATGACGATGTACTTGCACACTCGTTTCTGAATCTAGACCCCTATGAACAACGTTTAGCTAGTATATACATGATTCAACACCTCCTTATATTATATAAAAACCAACACTCCGATCCAGGACCCTTACCTGACATATTGACAGAACTACTCACGAACATATGGAGAGGGTCAGGTACTGATTTGATTAAGGAAATTCTAGAATCCCGAAACCAATATTTCAATTTTGTATGCCCAGAACACGTTCCAGTTCCCATCATGGGGAGAAAAATGTATCACATAGATAGACAGAATCCGTTACGCGAAGTACACCCAATTAGAGGTGCCGATGATAATTTTACACGCGTGTTTGTATACACGCCTATAACTAAACTGGAATTATTAGAAATGAAGAAAGTAGTACCTAGTCATGACAAGGACCCAGCAGGTTTCCACCGTGAGATAAAAGACATGTTACTCATGGGAGAGTATACCTACCCCGATATTATGAAAATATTAAAGGTCCTATTACCCGCCGGTGTCTATGAGAAACTCAAAGAAAAGGAATGGGAGGTGGGAGACCAAAAGATAGATTGGACAGCATTAGAAAACGAAGAGAGGGCCCGAGCTGCAGGAGCAGGGCTTGGGGATAAGACTACAGCATTAGCAGGATTACTAATACAGGTACTGCCACGTTTATTAACTACGAAAAAGGAAGACTGGGGTGCAATCTCAGCCTGTAAACAAAAACCAGATGAAGACACTAGTGATTTCTATTCCCGATTTGAAAAATGTTTTAGTATAAATAGTGGTATAAAAGCCAGTAGTGAGTCATATCCACATCTGTTTGTGACAAAATTAGTTGAAAATTCTCTGCTACAAGTCAAGAATAGAGTATTGAAATTCGAAAGTACCTGGCAAGGTAATACCCCATCACAGATGCTACAGATGTTACAATATCACCACAATAGAATTAGAGAAGAACAAGAACACGAACAAAGACGTATGAAAGATACGAAAATGAAAATGCTTGTTGCACAATCAGTTCCAGCCGATAGTCACCAAAAGGGTGATTCCGCAGGTCCTACGAAAGGGACATGCAACTATTGTAAACAACCAGGTCATTATATACACGATTGTCCAGTCCTGAAACATAATATTGTCACAGGTAGAACACATGAGAGACCACGTCCACCTAGACAGGATCAGAATAAACAACTAATACCTCAGCAGGCACAACCTAGGTTAGCTCCGCAACAATTAGCTCCGCAACAAGCAGCTCCACAACAGATCGTAGCACCACCACAAGCGCAGCCTGTCGCTGCAACACAAGCAACAACACAACAGATGTATCAGTATGCACAAACAGATTATCCCGATTATCAACGATACTCATGAGATAGCCTAGAGAGGGAAGTTGGCTTACCCCTTATAGAGGTTCCTGTAGACCAAGAGGGACCTTATGTACATAGTGAACTATTAGGGGAAGACAGAAAATTTTTACTTGATACAGGGGCAAGCAGAACAACTATAAGACGCAGTGAAGTTCCAGGGGCACCCCTCTCAGGCTCCCAAAATATTTCCCTTGGATTTTCAGGAAAACCTATAATTAATGATGTAACACAACCTCTTCCGCTTACAGTCGGTCCATTAACACGTACTACAGATTTATTGCTTACTAAATCATGTCCAGAAAACTTGTTAGGTATAAAAACATTGAAAGCTCTAGGAGCCATAATATGTTGCTCTCCGGAAGGAGTACGACTATTTTTACGTGACTTTAAAGGTCACTACGTATCCAGAGACATGGATCACCGACTGCAGAATTTACCTACACATTTATGGGCACAAGGCCCCACTGATGTTGGTTGCATGAACATTACACCATATCGAGTTACACTGAAAGCAGGAGTGGTACTACCACGAATGCGACAATACAAGTTACCACCAGATGCTGTAGTGGCTTTACTGCAAATCATTGACGAGCTTATTGCCCAAGGAGTGGTTGTCGAAACAGACTCCAATGTATGCAATTCCCCGATAATTCCGATTCTTAAAAGAACGGATCCAAAAGCACCACCAGTATACCGATTGGTTATTGATCTGCGCGAATTAAATAAATGCATTGTACCACAATACCCTGTGGTCCCAGATATCTCCTCATTACTCACAGCTATTGACTCAGAAGCAACGTTTTTTACTGTAATTGATCTCAAGAATGCTTTCTTTAGTGTCCCAATTGATCCAGAAAGTCAATACTTATTCGGTTTTAGTTTAAATGGACGAAGTTTTAAATTCACACGCGCACCTCAAGGATTTACAGAAAGCCCCAGCATCTATAGCCAAGCACTGAAACGAGAACTTGACAGTATCCACATGCCAGTTAACACTGCCTTGCTTCAATATGTCGATGATCTGCTGATCACGGCCCGAAGCGAACAAGAATGTGAAAAAGCGTCACTGACGGTTTTAAAATTTCTGGCCGACAAGGGGCACAAGGTGTCCCCTTCCAAGCTGCAATTCTGTGTCCAGCGAGTTGTTTATCTTGGGCACTCGCTGTCCAAGGAGGGAAGGCAGCTTACACCCGACCGCATTCAGTTAATTGCTAACATGCCACCACCCAAGACACAAAAGGAGGTGCGGCCTTTTATAGGCCTCACTTCATACTGTAGGCAGTGGATCCCTCAATATGCATTTCTAGCAAAACCACTCATCCAGTTGACAACACAGGAGGCAGCCACATCGACTGTCCTCCCTTGGACTCAGGAACATACACATGCCTTTGAAAGCTTAAAGAAAGCTTTATGTCAAGCACCTGTCCTAGCAACACCATGTTACAGTAAACAGTTTACACTCTTTGTTACAGAACGCAAAGGTACTGCTTTGTCAGTACTCACTCAGGAACAAGCAGGATCACACAAACCATGTGCTTATTTCTCTAGTACATTAGATCCAGTAGCGCAGGCACTTCCAGCGTGCCTAAAATCAGTGGCAGCAACAGCTTTAGCAATCCGACAAAGCGATGCCATAGTGTTAGGACATCAACTGACAGTACAAGTACCACATGCAGTAGAGGTTCTCTTGAACCGCACACAAACACAACACTTGACTATAGCAAGACTCACCGGTTACGAATTAACATTGTTTCAGCCACACATAGAAATCAGACGTTGTAATACGTTAAATCCTGCCACACTGTTACCAGTAGGCGGAACAGATCCATTGGCACATGATTGTGTCGAAGTCATTACTATCACGACGAAACCCAGACAAGACTTGACAGATATCCCTTTGACAGATCCAGACTTGACATTATATGTAGATGGGTCATGTATGAGAACAAGTACAGGAGAGTTAGTGGCCGCTTACGCAGTCACAACAGACACTGAAGTCATTGAAACAAATTGTATTAACACTTTGTCAGCTCAAGCAGCAGAGCTCATCGCTCTGACACAAGCCTGTATTCAAGCCACAAATAAAAAAGTCAACATATACACAGATTCACGTTATGCATTCGGAGTCGTCCATGACTTCGGCGTACTGTGGCGAGAGAGAGGTTATTTAACTTCTCACGGTGCCCACATCCAACACGGACCCCTCATTCAAGCCCTATTAGACGCGATTCATCTACCTACTGCAATATCGATTATGAAATGCAAAGCCCACACAAAAGTTACCGATATTATTTCCCAGGGTAATGACCTAGCTGACAGAACAGCTAAACAGACTGCTCAGAATCAGACTCACACAACTGACATAACAAAGACAATAGTCCCGACACCAACACATTGCATGACAGTTAAGGATCCCGCCCTTGATGTAATTGACATACAGACACATGCTACACCAGAAGAAATAAAGAAATGGACTGAATTAGGAGGGATCCAAACAGATCAAGGATGGATGACGAAGGAAAAATCTATATGGTTTCTTCCCGACTCAATGGTCCAAGTCATCATTAACACTATACATAGTCCAGCGCACCTAGGAGAAAAAGCTATGCTAGACAGCATTCAACACATTTGGTTTAACAAACACTTGCGAGCCGCAGCGAAACAAAAAGTTCGTACCTGTATGATATGTTGTCAGTTTAATCCAGGTAAAAGCATCCCCGTAGAGCAGGGTGGATTCCAAACTCCCGATCACCCTTTTGAAGTCCTCCAGATGGATTATATCCAGATGGAACGATGTCGAGGATTCAAATATGTTCTCGTAGTTGTCTGTGCTCTTTCCCGTTGGACAGAAGCATACCCGGTTTCAGATTACACTGCCCCGACTACTGCCAAACAGTTAGTTCGAGAATTCTTCCCACGGTACGGTTTACCACATGTTGTCTACTCAGATAACGGCCAGCCGTTCTCATCCGAACTAATGAAACACGTTTCCCTTCTATTAGGTTATCAATGGAAATTCCACTGTGTCCGACATCCCGAGGCGGCAGGTCTTGTGGAACGCCATAATCAAACTCTGAAAATTAGATTGTCCAAAATATGTAGAGAGAAAGGAGTCGATTGGATAGTAGCCTTACCAGTTGCACTCTTTTACATGAGAATGGTAGCACATTCTCGAACAGGGCTATCCCCGTATGAGGTGATCTTCGGTAGACCACCAAATATGTGGGGGACGCCTATACCTCGTAAAATAACTGACGTTGACTGTAATATGCTGACAGATTATCTGGCTTCCTTGATGTCTGCACTACAATCTTGTCGTTCACAGGTATCCGCAGCTTTTCCCGACAATACTGAGGTGAAACCCCATGACGTGGTTCCTGGAGATCTGGTTTTAGTCAGGAATTTCGACCGGAAGACCCAACTGGATCCTAGGTGGAAGTCACCGAAGTTGGTTTTACTTACCACAAGGACAGCTGTGAAAATCGAAGGAAGAAAAGGGTGGCTGCACTCGAGCCATATCAAGAAATTTTATGGACTACCATCCAGCGTAGAGACTCAACCCTGTATTCCCTCACAAACAGACTCAAAGCTCCCCTTGGTTGAGCAATCGAACTCAGAACTGTATAAACTAAAATTGAGGTCCAGTAAGTCAGACAATTTGATTGTTTAAGTCCTCTCCAAGGTGAATCGGTTGAATTTGTCTCTGACATGTATCCTCTGGACCGGAATAGAGAAAGAAATAATCAAATGTTGCTCAAGAAGCATGCGTATTGTAAATCATTTCGTAGTCATTGTACAGTAACATTATTAATTTTGTTTTTTCTAAGTCTTTTGATCATCATTGTCAGCATCCTATTACATATGTATTACCCTATTCCTAAGCATGCTTATAATATAACTGCAGAACATTCTTTTAGTGAATTACCTCCACATGAATTGTCTTATAGATTTGCGCTGCGCAATAACACTTTCATTAGTATGCTACATCATTCCCATCAAACCAGCAATGTCACAAATTGTTGGATATGTGGCCGACTCCCTCCCTATCAGAACTATAAGGGAGTTTTGCCCCTCTTTCCCTATCCGTTCACACACAATGGCTCCTGTGGAGCATGGTTTAGTTTGATTAATTCCCTAGATTCGAATTCCGCAGTTTATCAAGACAACTGGGTATGGGGAAACCTGAACTTAGTTTTGCTTAAAGTCTGCTACCCTAACAAGGAGGGACTTCCCAAAAGAACAGGAACTGATCTAGAAAATGAAGTATATGGATTAGGTAATTTTACACTTAACCTCATGATCCTGAACGTTGAATCTGAAGCTACACCAATCTTGCCCGCCATGTCCGTATTCCCAGTAAAAGGGGAATTATGTATAAGAAAGAATGGCTCCATACACATGGGCCATAGTAAATGCACCACTGTAATAAAATTCAGTGATCAAGGCAAGTCTACATTTAGAGCTTCTCGTCATTCCTACTTTATATGTGGCCAGACCGCATATATACGCCTACCTCTAGATTGGGATGGTACCTGTTACATAGCATTCCTTCTACCACCTGTTTTCCTAGCTCCTCCTGATTATCATAGAAATACTCATTTAGTACACAATAGACAGCAGAGAGATCTCCCAATTGTCGATTACACTGAAACAGCATGGGAAAAATACACAGATTTCAATAAAGGTTTCTTCCCCTATATAGGTACAGTTACTAATAGTAAGCTAATACGTAGATTAACCAGAACCCTTGAAGCAGTAGTGAACGAAACTATTTCCGCCTTAGGCAATTTAACAGAAGAGCAGTCTGCTATGCGGATTGTTGTGCTTCAAAATCGTCTTGTCCTTGACGTCATCCTAGCTGATAGGGGCGGAGCTTGTAGGGTCATCGGATCAAGTTGTTGCATTTTCATACCAGAAAATTCGCCGTCAGTATATAAAGCCATAACTCGCCTTCATAAGATTGTAAGCCAGATACACCAGAGTCCAGGCACCTGGACTTGGTCCGGTTGGTTCTGGGGCGTGTTGTCAGCCTGGGGATGGAGAATGCTCTCCTTCCTAGGTATTGGCTTTCTCATACTATTCAGTTGCTGCTTATGTCTACAATGTGGGCCAGCGATTTGTGGTCTGTGTGCCACCTCGTGTATCCCACATCCAAGTTTTCGTTCGAGATCCCGGAAGAAGAAAGAAGAACAAATGATGCTATATGAACAGATCGATGGATTGATGAAGATCGATATCTCCTAAGGGTCCGAAGGGGACAAGGAGGGAATGAGGAAATATGAATTTTGTGATCAGTTATGTCCCCTATCGTAGACCCCAACGGCTCCATGTACATGCTATACGTACATGTATGTTCCCTCCTGCTCCAGTTTTGAAGACGCAAATATATGTGCGTCCACCGTCAACATGTCCTCTTTCAGATCCACCATGAATGGGTCAGATATTCCTTTCCTAAGTATGAAAGGCCACCGACTTTATGTGGTTCACTTTCCACATTTTTACAGATTCAGGCGAGTAGGCCCGAATCCTGTCATCAAGCCTTTTCCTGCCTTCTGCCTCTGAAAGCTCCAGTCTGAGCCTGCATCTGTGACCATGAACTTTGTCTTACTCCCTGCGCGGCTCACGGTGCCTGATCCAGCCCGTAGCCTGCCAAAAAACTGTATTTCACCTTCAAGATTATCTCCTCCGCCCCTCATCCGATGCATTCCTGTCTAGCAGTTTAGGTAAACATTCCTCCAGCTACCGTGCAAAGGGGCCAGGCCTCGCTGTCCTCATGCAAGTAATTCATAGCCCTGTTACCATGGAATATTCCTACCCCCTCGCATCTAGTGTAGACACTTAGACGCTTGTACACGCACTAGTCAGTATAGTCAGTATAGAATAAGATTCTATCCTAAAAGACCTCTCTTTTTGGATAACGCAGTTCTTTAAACATAGGATATTAGATATGATTTGGGATTAGGTTGACATAACCCCAGACTTCTGTCTCCACATGTAGAGCTAAATGTCAAGTCCCATTCTCCCTCTAGTTGCACGTCAATCACACGTCATGCGGCTGCGCACGCATCTCTGCCAAATATTTCTGCTGACATTGCAGGATTCTCTTATGGATCCACCCACTAATGACATCATGTATGATGACGTTGTCTAGTTACGCCTATTCTAGTTACGCATGCATAGTTTATTTTTCTTATCAGTTGATACGCCTACTACATCTGTTTTACTGTAATGCCTTTTCTATAAAAATGATTACCTGTCAATAATATATGCCCTTCCTTCCTGAACTTTCGTGGTGATGGAATAGAACGCCTACAATTTAAATTGTATTCCTTTGTATAGGAATAAAAGCCTTTTTAAATCTCTAATACCACGGATTCTGCCTCTCATTTTACTGAGTTATTTTTAGTAGACTTTACCGCATAAAAAATAGTACCGGTAACGAAATATTTACCACAATTGAACGAGAAGCCTTCGCCGTGGTGTGGGCCCTCAAGAAGCTCCGGCCCTACCTCTTCGGCACCCACTTTCGGGTCCAAACCGACCACCGGCCCTTGCGGTGGTTAATGCAGATGAGAGGCGAGAACCCGAAGCTGTTGCGATGGTCCATCTCTCTGCAGGGGATGGACTTCACTGTAGACCATCGGCCCGGCAACGACCACGCCAATGCCGACGGCCTGTCCCGCTTCTTCCGCCTCAGCGAGGAGAACCCCCACGGAGATGGGTGACTCTCCCTGCCTTCAGCTGGGGGGGCGCCTGTTGGACCCGGCCTCGTGACAGAGACATGTGAGGGGTGGGTGCCAGTCACTCCCAGCAGTGGACAGAGACATGTGAGGGGTGGGTGCCTGTTGGACCCGGCCTCGTGGCGTGGTCCTGAACCCCCCTACCAGACCCAATGGGGGCCACCCCAACCCTTCGGGGCCCCCCTGGATTGTACCCCGCTACCCGCACCAACCTTCACGACGCGACCCGCCCCGGCCGCGGTCCCCGCGAAGCCCCGACATCGAGGCACCAAGATCTGCCCATGGGGGGGTCGAGTGGCCACTCCACAGATCCCGGAGGAGGAGAGTTTCGATGGGGCCTCCAGCCGTGCCCCAACGCCTGGTTTCGATCGCCCTCCGGCCTCCCTGGGCGCTGGCGCCCCCCTCCCGCTGGGTGTCTGGACTCTCTCATCCCGGCCCCTCCGACCCCCCAGGTGCGAGGGTCCGGACATCAAAGGGCTCCAGACCTATGTCTTGGGCAGCCCGAAACCAGGACAGTAGTTGTATCCTGGAGTCAAGAGCCCTTCTCAGCGGCGCTCGGCTACTTCCCTACGGAAAGGAGGCTCTTGGGGGCTCCCCAGGAGTCGCCCTTCCAACAGTGCCTATCACTGCAAGCAGTGGACAGAGACATGTGAGGGGTGGGTGCAGAGGACTCCCAGCAGTGGACAGAGACATGGGGGTGGGTGCCTATCACTCCCAGCAGTGGACAGAGACATGTGAGGGGTGGGTGCAGAGGACTCCCAGCAGTGGACAGAGACATGTGAGGGGTGGGTGCCTATCACTCCCAGCAGTGGACAGAGACATGTGAGGGGTGGGTGCCTATCACTCCCAGCAGTCGCCAGAGACATGGGGGTGGGTGCCTATCACTCCCAGCAGTGGACAGAGACATGTGAGGGGTGGGTGCAGAGGACTCCCAGCAGTGGACAGAGACATGGGGTGGATGCCTATCACTCCCAGCAGTGGACAGAGACATGTGAGGGGTGGGTGCCTATCACTCCCAGCAGTGGACAGAGATATGTGAGGGGTGGGTGCAGAGGACTCCCAGCAGTGGACAGAGACATGTGATGGCTGGGTGCCTATCACTCCCAGCAGTGGACAGAGACATGGGGGTGTGTACATCATGAGCGGATGACCACAACTCCATGGGTGTATGTACGCATCCCTAATTTTCGACTATGTTGATAGTGCCATAACAACACATCGCTGACAGCAGTGTCCCACTCCCATGAGGATGGATGACTTTCCCCCACAGCATGACACACCACATGTGGGTGTGAGGACAAATGACACATGCATACCCACCCCTGGCGGATAAAGCACAATACACACACAGAAATCATGCCACAAGACTGTTGAGTCATGTCAATGCCTACTAATCTAAGAGAGCGAAAGGGAACACACACTGTCACGCACATCCCAGGACTGATAGGAATGTACAGGTGCTGGGACAGCCACCAAGATGTTTTCTCTCATGGAAGGAATAGGGTGGATTTCCCACAGATACAATGCCCACAATTGTGAGTCAGGTGCCAAAATACCCTGCAGAACTAGTACCATATGTGTGCTAGGCTGGGATTACACACATGCATAGTACGGAAAAGGGACAATTTCTCCATGAAGGCATGGCAACATACTCAATGCACAAGAACAGTGACTAGCAAGGATGGCACAGACGATGCAGCCGGAGACATTGCTGAGCAGGCATGGCCATAGTTGAAGGGATCCGTCACCAACAAAGGAAATGTAGACACAGGTCAGCACGACAATTGTGCAACTCCCTGCAGGGAAGATGTCAGGTGCCACAGAGGAAGGAACACTCCTTGGGACAATGTCTCCAAACTAGGGGTGGGCGGAATTTGCAAAAGTGACTTTCGCAAATTATCGCGAAAATGTTAAAAATCTCCGCAAACACGCAGAAATATCGCGAAGATGCAGAAGTTTTTTTCCCGCCCGTTCGCGGTATTTTCTGCGTGGTCGCGGCTCGCCAACTTAACCATGCGGTTGTTCGCGGGCGCGGCCATCTTGTTTTCACTCTTCTCGCGGTGCATGATCGCGAGAAGAAAGACGTGATCGCGCAACCAATGACATTACTGCGGGTGCGAACTGTCGCGAGACAGCGCAAATGGCTACCAACAATCCAACATCTCGTGGAGAACGCGACCGGATCGGGAAAACTTGTCGGCGAATGCGGGGATTCAGGTAAGGCGATCGCGCACGCGAGAATGTATTATTTTACAGCGCGAGCAAGAAACAAATTATCGCTAAGCTGCGGAATGCGAAAATTTTGACATTTTCGCGCTCTCCGCGGAACGCGAAAATGTCAAATTATTGCAATTTCCACGAGCGGAACGGAAATTTAGCCCAGGCCTACTCCAAACACAAATAGCACACACGACCAAAGATTCTTTGCAGAGACCTTGTGATGGAACGCAGATACCATGGTCCACCCCATGAGCATCAGACTACAACATTTCCCTGAAACATAACACATTACCACAACCCCAACTCCTGGAGCATCAGCACCAACATCAATACCTGAAATGCAATAGTGTTCAAAGTAAAAAGAAAATGCTTTATTCAGCATTAAATGAAAAATAATTAAAGGACACCATTTACAAAGGCCAATGGCCAGTCCAGATCAGAAGTCCTTGGGGGGACACATGGCCACGTGTCTCCCCTAGCTTGCCTGCACATTAGGACCCTCAGGTTCGTTGACTGGGGGGGGGCATCATGTGGGGAAGGACCAGGCACTGCAGGGACAGGAGGTGTAAGGGTAGGTGTGGTGGGTGCAGGGCTGGACGCCTCCACCACAGGGGGTGGGGCAGCGCCAAAGGTGGAGGAGAGCTCGGCGCTGCACACTTCTGCCAGGGCGTCCAGAGTATCCCCTGCACCCGAAGAAACCACAGGCACAAAAGAGGAGGGGTCGGAGGGATGGGGTGCAGCGCCACTGTGGGAGGGGGTGGACAGGGGGGGACTCAAATCCCCTACCCGTGGAGTGCCTGGCCCGTTTGCGGTCTGGTGAGCCAGTGGGGCTGAGGCCCAGCACAGCCAAGTAGCTCTCTTTGTCAGACTGTGTGGCAGGGGAGCCGAGGGGAGTGCCTTTGTAGGGACTGGGTAGTGAGGCATGCGGACTCAGACTGTGGCTGTGTGGATGCCTGTGTGCCCCAGACCCAGTGGGTGTGCCTTTATCCCCCTGAGTATGCGTGCCAGGAGGTGTGCGCCTGCCCTTCCGTGTTTATGTGCTGCCTGTGTCTGGTGGGGTGTGTGCTTGGGAATGTCTGGGTGTGCATGGGAGTGGGAAGTGTGGATGGTGCAGGGGTAGGGGGGACGAAGCACTGCAGGAGACTCACTGCTGCCGTCAGTGTAGAGTCCATGGACCTCAGCAACATCCGTTGGTCAGACATCGCTGCTGACATGCCCTCCATGAACGACACCATCTGTGTCAGCAGTGTGGTGTGGCCATGGAGGACATTCAGCATCGATGTCTGGCCAACCTGAAACTGCTGCTGAATGTCCACAGACTCTGCAGTGAGGGCAGCAGGGGGGACAGGTGCAGGGGGTGTGGTGCCTGGCACGAAGTAGACATGGCGGTGTTCTGCACGGACAGAAGGGACCGGAGCAACTGGGAGGGCGGTGATGGGAATGGAGGGGGCGGTGACAGATGTTGTGCTGCTGCCAGGTGTTGTAGCAGCCTCTGCCCCCTCGAGGAGTTCAGCCTCGGACCTGTCAGCGTCGTAGTCGGTGTCGCCACCAGACAGGTCCTCCGCCTGACTCCCCTCGCCCTCCGTGCCACTTGCTCCCGCAGACTCGCAGCAGTGGTGGCACCGGTGCTGGATCCCTCCTCCAGGTCCGTGCAGGTGTCTCCCTCGGTGTCCTCCGATGATGCTGTGGGCAAGGTGAAGATACAGAAAATAATCAGTCACCTGTATATATCTGACACCTGAGTCCAAACAAAATATGTCACAGTGCATATCAGGAAATGCATCATAAGTAACATCTAGAATACTCCGCACATATGTAAGCCCTGCACTCCCCAGTTGGTTGACCCACCATGCCACTTGGAAACAAGGAAAATTAGAACACAACAGCAAATAACTTGATATCGAATTAAACTGAGAAGCTAGTGTCTGGGAACAGTTGAGCACAGCAAGACTTTGAAGGCATGCCACCTCTTATTCACTGTGAACAAAACAGTATTGGTGCACCCAAGGCCAAATACCAGACCTCAATGCTGAAGGTGTCCCCACACCAAGAGACCTGTGAGTACTTTGGAAACCCAAACGAAATACATTGTGATCCCTTGGGAATAACAACACTTTACACAATCTCCATGTTTAGAATGTGTGAATGTGCCACTTTGTGAACAGAACACACATGTGCCTGTATAAAAGAAGTCACACAATGAGGTGCACACAAAACTACATTTACACAGTCATTGTATGAGCTGCCAGCCTTATTCAAATAAGCCACTGTTAGGAAGAAATGGGGTTTCAGTAAGTACATATACATGGCACCACGGCGGTCTGGATGCATTGACACTCGTAAGTTGGTATCAGCAACAACCAAGGACTTACCCAAATGCAACCACACTGTGGGAACATGTATATGTATAATCTGAAAACAAGTGTTATTCGAACTGTGCCTTCCTTTAAAATGTGCCAGCGTGTCCCCGGAAAGTGTAAAGGTGGTTTCTTGTGCACTTCCTTGGGAGACATCCGTCATGCAGGCACATTATTGTCCTTCACAACAAAACATCAAAGTCAAGCATTGAAAAAATTGAGACATGTTGACAAGTGTAGTGAGTGCCAAGGTACAAGACTTCTTGACTAACAACTTGAATCATGCCACCTGTCACATGGCCAACCGTACCATGATGACACAGTTGGCAACACATCTGACCCACTGCCTGTCATGTGGAGTGGCACACATGTCCAAACACAGGACAATGCATAAGCTAATGGGCCTGCAATTGTGTCGGAATAAGGAGCACCTGCACTGAGGAGACACCCTCATGGGATCCAAGAATGTCCACACAGATGTCAGCACACAAAGACCAAACTACGTAGCATCTGGACAACACACTGGTGCCAAAAATGGATGAGCAGTAACCATGCATTTTAACTTTTGACACATGCTGCAAAGCACAAACATTAAAACCTGCACAACATGACTGGGTCACTGCATGTTGAGTGTCTGTCCAGACAATTATCACACACAAGTCAGACCTGGCAAGGAGACAATGTGATTGAGACAGATCAAGAAGTTACATCTCTTAATCTGGGTTTACTAAAATTGGCATCAAGATCTCCTAAATGTACTCCACATCTCCTCGTGAGGCTGCCAACACATATTTGTGACAAACAACCATCAACAGATAGTTATACATAGACACACAGTCACTACCCAGTGTGAGGATGCACAAGTCAAATGGGGTCACCCTGTACAGTGGACACATGTAGCACACTTTACATAAATACAAATGAGGCCAGGGAACAATGCCACAGAGGCCAACCTATGCTGAACACACAGAGAATGGGCACAGTGTTGGATGACACACATTATTCCGAGGCAAGGGTGTCTCAGGGGACTGTAGTGGGCACACTGCTCCATGGTCCTGGAATGATCTGACTGTAACATGAGCAACCGTCCCGGCACTATGCATATCTCCCACTCATGCACATCATGTCTGAGGCCACAGCATCGGTCATGCATGCTGCAAGTCTGTAAATTTGAATCCTCACACTCCTATGTTGAGACTCAGCATCAGCGCCAACAAATATGGACCCCAAATAACTGAACAGGACAGGGCACAGGCAAGGTACCAACACATGTCACAGACCACCCCCACACATGATGCAGAAAGCAATGTGCACATGGATTAACTGGCAGCCTAGATTACCATGTGGAATAGTGTTTACACACAGACCAGGGAACACATGTCAAGGAGGAGAAGAGAGGAAGAACAGCACCGGTTGACTTGGGGGAAAAGGATATTCACTGCACGTATAAACCCTGGCAGTGTATCCAGGCGACTGAGCACTTCCAAAAGCTGGTGACACACAACAAACACACATGTACCTACCCCCTTCCCGCTGCTGCATCTCCTGTAACCGCCTATCCATGTCAGGGAAGACCACTGCCAGGACAAGCTTCATCTGGTGGGTCAGGCGTTGGCGCCCGCCGTGGGGGCGTGGAGGTGAGTCCTTCAGCAGGACCCGGGCGATCCTCCGGGTCCAGCACCGGATGTCCTGCCACCGTTTTCTCCCTTGTGCTAGGCGCCGACAGCGACCCTCCACCGATCTCACAGCCCTGACGGCCTGCTTCCAGATCTCCCCCTTGGCGTAGGCAGTTACCTGAGGGGATGACAAAGTGAGACAACATCACTACACCTGCTTCATGTCAGAGAGACACACATTTGAAAATCTTTGAAATGTTGAACAGGGCATAGGATGCTGCCAAGGAATTGCATCTTAGTCATATGGACATTGGCCTCTGTGGAAGCCCCAATGCACTATATGGCATGTAAAGTACACAGGTGGCATGAGGGGTGCGACACACTCCATGAACATGGCACACACTGTGCATCACAAGAGACACCAGGCTGATGGACAGCACCTCCAAGCAGTTACATGCCCCAGGCCACTGACACAACCTCAGCAGAGTACACAGACACACACAGGCACAGATCAATCACATGCCATTGGCAACAGCGGATACAAACCTCACTCTGCACAAGTGCCACTTGCCTGTGGGATGACAGGTGTGGGGCTAGCTCAGCAAGTCAGACACACAGCACGGCTTACTTCTCACATCAGATGGGTAGAGCTGTTGCCTCCTCCATGCAGCTGTGGTGCAACACTTCACATAGACACTCACCAACATGACAAGGAACATTCACACACATCAATGTCCAGGGGGCGTACACATCACTTGGACACTCTCACCACAGCTCCACTCAACTCAGATATATCTGTGGGAACAGTCACCTGTCACACCAGGGGGACCACTGAATCACCTCAGGAAAATAGACAAAAAATGCCACAAAGGATTAGCCAGGCTGAATGTGTCATGCACTATGCAGTGAATGTCACAGTAAGCACAATGCAAGTGAGGAGTGCACACATGAACTACATCATGCTCTGCATGGGAGACATAAGCCATTCCCCCCCTGGGACCCACTCTAAACAACATTGCATGTCTGTCACACCTGGACACAATGCCAGAAGTAACAGTCACAAAAAAAGTGCACAGTCAAAGCTAGTAGAGTCAGCACTCACCTGCTCCCCTGGTCTCCCATACAGGATGGGGTACTGTGGGAGGATGACATCCAGCAATGCCTCCTCCTGGGTGAATGGCTGGGCCCTCTCCACAGACCTTGACATGGTGCCAGAGGAAGCACAGACAGCAGACTGAAAGGTTGTGCAGGCAAGTGCCCTCTCATGGGTTCTGCCTGACTTATATCTGCCTTGCTGGGGTCTTTTATTTACAGGAGTACAGAGTGATTGGTCAGACTCATTTGCATCCTACGTTTCCTCCAATCCCTTTAAACATACACCAGTGACAGCATTGCATGGTTCAAATTAGCAGCATCAGGTCAAGTCAACAACCACTTTGCAACAATGTATTTTGTGGCCAACTGACTTTTCAAGGCCACCTGAAGGAAAGATTTGAACAGAAAACTCGGTATCCATGACAACCAGCATGCATTTATGGGCTAAAACTTGTCCCTTATGTGTCCCCTATGTAATTTTCAAATCCCCACACAGGTACGGTGCGTTTCACAAGTAACCGTAGGCACTGGGAGTACACATAGGTGTACTGAGGTAGTACACGTATGTGTACTACAAGTGCCTACACGTACGTGTACACGTACGTGTACGCACTAGTTGTACACATATGTGTACTGAGGTAGTACACGTACGTGTACTACCAGTGCCTACACGTACGTGTACACGTATGTGTAGGCACTGGTAGTACATGTACGTGTACTACCTCAGTACACGTACGTGTACAACTAGTGCGTACACGTACGTGTACTACCTCAGTACACGTACTTGTACTCCCAGTGCCTACGCGTACGTGTACTGAGGTAGTACACGTATGTGTACTACCAGTGCCTACACGTTCATGTAAATGTACGTGTAGGCACTGGTAGTACATGTACGTGTACTACCGTACATGTACTCCCAGTGCCTACGCGTACGTGTACTGAGGTAGTGCACGTACGTGTACTACCAGTGCCTACACGTAGTATGTGTACTACCTCAGTACACGTACGTGTACAACTAGTGCGTACATGTACTACCTCAGTACACGTACATGTTCAACTAGTGCGTACACGTACGTGTACACGTATGTGTACTACCTCAGTACACGTACGTGTACAACTAGTGCCTACACGTACGTGTACTGAGGTAGTACATGTACGTGTACGCACTAGTTGTACACATATGTGTACTAAGGCAGTACACGTACATGTGTACGTCCCGTAACACACGTGCTCCTACAGCAACACTACTATGGTGATACGGACCGTGCACATGCCCTCAGGGCGTGTGTACAGTGCGTTTCACACGCTTACACTGGTGATAGGGGGCGCACACGAAATCCATGGATGTCTCAGACTCGCACAAGGCTGTACATCAAGTCATTGTCATTTATGTCCTTCATGTGCAGGGCCTAGGTGTGTCAGGCAGTGATATTGCACATGTCTCCTCATGTTTGAGCACAATAGATGTGTGATGACCTGTGTACACATGTCATGTGTGATGTGGCACTATGTGGCACACTTCCCCTTCACACTTTTCACATGTGTGCATGTAGTCCAAACGTGTCAAGCACAGCATCACTGGTATGGCACAGTCACCAACACCCGCAACTGTCGCATGATGCCAGGGACAGGGACACTAATAACTGACATAGAACGACCAGCGTGCCACGATGTGACTATGTCATGTGTGTGTCATGTGTTCCCATGAGCTGGCAGTTGGTGTCCCGTCAACTGCATCTGTTGTTGCTGCATCCAACATGCGACGGTGTGTAGATGGGCATGACACACATCTGCACACACCATGCCACATGTGGAATCCCACGTACCATGTGTCTGTATGCATTGAACATGGGATTTTGACATGAGGACATATATCTGCGTTGTCTCAATGTCTGCGTTTTCAGTTTTCCCGTGTACCCCTTCATCGCAATGTGTGTGATCTGTACATTTGACCTTCCATGTGATCTGTGCGTCTAGCTTGCCGTCAGCTGTCTAAATGAGATGACATCCTTCAAATGCAGATATGTGGATGTATGTCACTCCTGTGATGTCTATGGCTGTTCACTTACACTGGTCCACAGCTCGTTTCAGGGCATGTCATGTAGACTTGCCAATCAATGGTTGTATCTGGCTTTTCGTAGGAGTATCACCTGGCTGGCATACGTGTCTTGGATGTATTGCACAGACCAGACTCTGTATTAAGCGGATGTGTATTAGCAGTTGAGCATGTGCTCACTTCATTGACATTGATGTTGTTATGTTCTCACTCTTCGTTATTCATTCCAATTTTCTGCAGGGCACCGCCTCTCCCCCGACCAATGCCAGACTTGGCTGCCATGAGGGAACGTGACTGCATAAGACGTTACCGATTCTCTGAACAGTTGATTGAGGACTTGACCACCAAGCTGGCACCACACCTCCAATCGCGACACAGGTATCCTACAGCGCTGACCCCCAAGATGAAGGTGATGGCAGCCCTACATTTTTTTGCCACCGGTACGTTTCAATTCACCATAGCTGATGTCGGTGGCATGTCTCAGACGATGTTCAGCCGTGTTCTGCATGATGTTTTAGAAGCCATGTTGGAGCACCTGGATGAATTCATCCATTTTCCGACTCCTGAGCAGTTGACAGGTGGCAAGGGTGATTTCTATGCCCTGGGAGGGATGCCCCATGTAATTAGGTCCATTGATGAGCATACATGTGGCTTTGGTACCACCACAGGCACAGGAGATAGCCTATCACAACCGTAAACATTACCACTCTATTAATGCCCTTGTGGTGTGTCTTGCTAACATGCTGATTTCCCATGTCTGTGCACGTTTTCCAGGGTCAGCACACGATGCCTACATCATGAGGTGTAGCAGGGTGCCACAAATGATGCTGCGGCTGCACAACGAACGAGCATGTCTTGTTGGTGGGTATACTCTGTTTGTCCTGTGTGTTGCGTATCTTTGTATCTTACGGCATCTCCAGACCCACTTCTTCACATGATGTTTCCATGTAGGGGACTCTGGCTACCCCAACATGCCATGGCTGATGACGCCTCTCCACAACCCAAGATCAGCTGCAGATCACCGTTATAATAATGCACACAGGCAGACCAGGCGAGTGATTGAGAGGACGTTTGGCCTCCTAAAGAGCCAATTCTGGTGCCTTCACAAGACAGGCGGGTCCCTACCATATGCACCGGCATAGGTCTGCAACATCTTCCTCGTGTGCTGCATGCTGCACAACATGGCAGTGGAGAAGGCAGTGCCACTCATCCTGGATCCGGATGAGCTGGAACGTCCACCCGTGGAGGATGAAGGGCTTGGTCACGAGGCAAGTGAGGAGGAGGGGGAGGAGTACATCCAGAGTCAGCTCATACGCAACTTCTCATGATGGTGAGTCACTGGGTCTGAGTGTGCATGCTTGGAGCCTTGTGTGGCAGGTGTTGCAATGTGTGTGTCCAGCTGACTGTAAGCTAAGTGACTTAGAGGTGTGTTCTGATGTGTCACTCGAGTGATGATGTAATTCCACACATTTTAGCTGAGACACACCATACGCTTGTGTATTCGGGACGCCAGTACGGATCGGACTTGAGCGCTCGGACTTCAGTTTTACGACTCATACGTAATATTGTCCGGGGACGTCTCGTAGACTTTTCTCGATACGATTCGTATGTATTTTTACAGTACGAATTGTACTTCGCCGTATGTATGGGACTTGTACGACTCGTACGTAAAAAAATACGGATACGAGTCGTACGGTAATTTTTTTTACCGGATCGGAATCGGCACCATAGTGTCTTTTCTAAACCAGCAGCTTTAGATATTTTTTTTTCTAAACAATCCAGTTTTGATCTCAACTTTCCCGTCAAAATAATAGTGATTCCTTCATGCTGTATTTTATCGATGGCTTCCATTTTCACAATTTCCTCATTTTCCAGTTTCAATAGTTCTTCGTTGAATATGGAACACTCGCGCAGTGTTGGCATTAAGCAAATCACTGAATTATTTTTAGCAATTTCCACGTACACTTTTGCAGGAACTGCATTTTCATTTGGAAAGACATTGCAAAATAATCGACTCTCCAAAGCTTGTTTGCCTTGTTTTGAAAGAATTCCAATTCTTATATCTTGAAGAATACTTCCATATTCAGCATCATTTGCCTGTCGCATATTTGTTGTCAGTTCTTTGTATTCAAAATGAGTCCAAATGTTCATATTACCAACACTGCCAAGAGACTTTCTGGTATCTTCATGGGCTAGTGTTTTAAATACCGGTTGTCCTTTTACCGGAGTTAGTTGCAGTAGATCTCCAAAAACTATGACGTTTTTTCCTCCAAATAACACGTCATACTCTGTTTTAAGAATTTGCTGCATTCTTAAATGCACAAAGGCAAGCATCAAGTTTGAGACCATGCTCACCTCATCAATAATGAGAAGTTTCATTTTCTTCAGGACTCTTGAAACTTCACAACAAGCTTCTCCAGATAGCTTGTGGTATTCCAATTTGTTCTCATGCTCTACTGGCAGCATTAGTAAACGATGTAAAGTAATTCCTTTAATATTATGTGCTTTCAACCCAGTTGGAACAGTGACAACACAAGACAAATGCGAATCAGTTGTTTTCTGCAGATAACTTGTAATTACTTTAATTAAGAAACTTTTTCCTGTTCCAGCTTGACCACTCACATACATTCGGATAGGTTGAAATGATGTACATGAGCACCCTCTCTTTTCATGAAGTAATCGATGGTCAATCTGCTCTTTCACTTGCTGATATATTTAGTTGTTCTTCCAAGTTTCCTAACTGTATTGCATCCTCTTGAGCTTGATACATTGCTGTTTCCACCTCATTCATTGCAAGTGCTGCTTCATTTTCAATAATTGGTTGTCCTAGTGGATCTTGACTCAGTGCAGCAGAACTTTGACTGTCATGACCACTGTCTCTAGCAATCTCAGCTGCAATTGTAGCTTCTTGATCAATTTCATCATTCAACATTTTGACATAATTTTCGAAAGCACTGCATGGTATGCTATCTTTAGAAGCATTAAATGAATCTTCATAGCTGGAAAAGTAATTCCAGTTCTGGACGCATGGTTTGAACATTTGCAAAAGGGCTAAATAGTAAAATTCCCTTTTGTCAGCAGTGTTGCAACTCAGTTTTCCGTGATTAATTAAATTTCCTTTCCTTTGTTTCACCAGACATCCTTCAGAACCAATCACTGCATGTTTTCCATTGTTGATATTCTCTGTAGTATTCCGTTTAAAAGTGTAGTTTTGCAGCACTTCATAGAGACACATGTTCTCAAGATGATGACTTCTATTTGGGTAGTATGTGTCCAACATATTAGTTTTCAAAATATCTGTACTTTCTGGTTAATTTTCTGCTAAATATTCAATTTCTTGAACAGATTTCAGTACCCGATTTCGCATTCCTGCAAGACCTAGACTCACCCAAATGATTCTTCTACTTTTGGAATATAGACTTGCATCTCATGGGACTTCCTGTTGCTTTTTTCATTTGAAACAACCCAATTGTATTCCCCATCACCTCTTTGGAATGAAGTGGATGTACACTGTAATGGTCATAGATTTCTTCACATCTGGACATGTCCACTTTTTCTATTTGTCCACTTAATGTTTCAGTATCTTCTGCTAAATCTATTTCTTCTTCTCCTACAAACACATTTCTATAGTACTCATTATTTTTTAACAGATACAATGATGCCTTTTGCACTTTTCTAACATCCACTAACTCTTGCCAAATGTTCTTATTCTTAGTAGGAACACCATTAACTAGAATGACTAGTGGCTCATTTTCTGCATGGTCTACACCAATAGCTTCAATATTTTTCCTTAAATCTAACGGTAAATACACAACTCTTCCGTTCAATCCTCTTTGCAACTCTGATGGAGGTAATTTACCTGTTTTGGGCTCCATACAAACAATAGCCTGAAACAGGTGAACACCTTGTATGAGAATAGACTCATACGTATTTAAATCTATCAGCTCTGGAGGAATAGCAACCAACTCTAGATTATTATGAACAGCTCTAACAGGCATTTTATTCTCATCTAATTTGTTATAACAATATTTGCAAATACGCTACTCAGATCCCAAATCAAAACAGTCCTCTACCAACAAATAAGTTGCAAATTCCATCCACTTATCATTATCTTCTATTTCACTTTTTAAATACAGATTGACACCCCTAGTCTGATTTTTAGAGTGACTTCGCCGACAACAAATACAAGAAACATTTGGTCTTTCACCTGAAATTACCTTAAACTTTGTGATTTCATCCTCAAATGTTTCTGTAATTACGGGTTGTACATTGTCTTCAACACTTTATTCTACTAATGTGTCAGTTTCTTCACTCTCTTGCTGAGGACTAAAGTAACACAACTCAATATCATCACAGACCTGCTTCACATCTGATACTGTCCCTCACAAAAGAGCACTGTTCAACTCACTTAACTTTAGTGCTGGACTTTTTGCATAATACAACCTTCTCACTAACTTCCGCATTTGAGTATGATGTACTGCCAGCATTCTGAAATGGTGAAAAACACTTTGACAAACTTTCCTAGAAAGACAAGCCAGAGAATGACCTTGCAAATCAGTATGTTTTCTCACTCTGCAAGGGTCTAGTCCTTGCAACAGCTTAATCTTTTGTTTTACACTTTTTTTAGTATAGGCTCGTAAAAAACTACATGATTTTTCAATAGATTCCTGTCGTACACTGCAAATACTACTGCAATCCCAAGTGTACACAGGGTTTTTAGCACGTCTCCATAAAACTTCATCAGCTATCACTTCTTCTGCATTTCTTTCAACCATTTTCTCTTTCTCAATTGGACAACCGTCACTAACCTCATAACCTCTACCACTGGTGTCAAACGGAATACAATAATTTTTCGCTCAGTGAATAACTCTCTTCGTTAAAAAAAGGCTCTGAACTGGAACTGTGTTTCCATTCTCCCAAAAAAACATCACAATTTTTTTTTTATTAATAACTCTTTTCCTCCTACTTTTGGCCTTCATTACATGGATTGGTTTATCTAGTGATCGAATAATGTTTAATACTAAAACAAGCAGTTTTCTTTTTACTTCAAAAGCCTTTTCCACAATGTTTTCAATATGCTTCTTCTTTTTATAAAATAAAGCTCTCTTTTTATATTTCTTCACATCTTTCAGCAAATTATGCATTACTCTCTTGTAAAATATTTTTTTGTGTAATTCCTTATACTGATTTTGCCTTCTTTTACCATACTTTATCTCCTTTGACTGACCATTTGCTTTTTTACTTTTCCTCTTATTTTGAATTTTTTTCTTACTTGAAGAATTCTCAGTAGTTCCAGCATTATGTACATTCTGTTTGCTCCTACAAACATTTTTAATGAATTGCTTTGTGATCTTACCAGAAGATTTTTCCTTTTAGCCACATTATCTTGTACATTCAATACTTGTGGTTGATGTTTCTTCAAATAATCCTCCTGTCTCTGTTCTTTTCTTTTTCTTTATTTTCTGGCATGATTTCTCTATTTTAACGTTGAAAAGCAGTATCTGTAAAAAAGAAACACAAATAAATGTACATTAATAACTTTCAAATTTATACTATTCCATTACTGTACAAACAAATTGTATATAAAAACTGACTAAGAAACTATAGTCCTGAAACAAAAGTGTGACAATGGTTAAAACACTACATGCATTGTGTATACTACTTTGAAGCAGTTCATGCCCTAAAGCCTACCTCACTAAAAGACTACATGCTAACTGACTGAATGATTACAGTACTATAAGGAGACACACTGGGTGAGTAACAGGGTGTTTGCTAGAAGTGTATGAATACTGACTGGGGAATTGAAGGTGTGAAAGACAACTGTGTAGGTGGTTAGCGGACTATATGCATACTGGATAGGCATTGAAGCAGTCCATGTGCTAAGGCCTGGCTCACTGCATGAGTACTTGGGTACTGACTGAATGATTAGAGTACAGCAAGGAGAGTGCCTGGGTGAATTTATAAGTGGTTGGCTTTTGGCGCAGTGAATGGATTAGTACTTGGTACTGAATGGGTCACTAGAGGAGTGCAAAGGGAGTGACAGGATGTTTGCTGGACTGTATGGATACTGACTAGGGAATTGAAGGTGTGAAAGACAAGTGTGTAGGTGGTTAGAAGACTGCATGCATAGTGGATAGGGGTTTGAAGCAGTCTATGTGCTAAGGCCTGGGTCGCTGAATGAGTACTTGGGTACTGACTGAATGATTACAGTACTGCAATGAGAGTGCATAGGTGAATTTATAAGTGTTTGGGTTTTGGCGCAGTGAATGGATTAGTACATGGTACTGAATGGGTCACTAGAGAAGTGCAAGGCGAGTGACAGGGTGTTTGCTGGAGTGTATATATACTGACTGGGGAATTGAAGGTATGAAAAACAAGTATGTAGGTGGTTAGAGGACTGCATGCATAGTGGATAGGCGTTTGAAGCAGTCCATGTCCTAACGCCTGGGTTGCTGAATGAGTACTTGGGTACTGACTGAATGATTACAGTACTGCAAGGAGAGTGCATGGGTGAATTTAGAAGTGTTTGGGTTTTGGCGCAGTGAATGGATTAGTACATGGTACTGAATGGGTCACTAGAGAAGTGCAAGGGGAGTGACAGGGTGTTTGCTGGAGTGTATATATACTGACTGGGGAATTGAAGGTATGAAAAACAAGTATGTAGGTGGTAAGAGGACTGCATGCATAGTGGATAGGCGTTTGAAGCAGTCCATGTGCTAAGGCCTGGCTCAGTGCATGAATACTTGGGCACTGACTGAATGATTAGAGTACTGCAAGGAGAGTGCCTTGCTGAATTTTTAAGTGTTTGGGTTTTGGCACAGTGAATGGATTAGTACATGGTGCTTAATGGGTCACTAGAGGAGTACAAAAGGAGTGACAGGGTGTTTGCTGGAAGTGAATGAATACTGACTGGGGAATTGAAGGTGTGAAAGACAAGTGTGTAGGTGGTTAGAGGGCTGCATGCATAGTGAATAGGCGTTTGAAGCAGTCTATGTGCTAAGGCCTGTGTCACTGCATGAGTACTTGGATACTGACTGAATGATTAGAGTACAGCAAGAAGAGTGCCTGGGTGAATTTATAAGTGGTTGGCTTTTGGCACAATGAATGGATTAGTACTTGGTACTGAATAGGTCACTAGAGGAGTGCAAAGGGAGTGACAGGATGTTTGCTGGACTGTATGGATACTGACTAGGAAATTGAAGGTGTAAAAGACAAGTGTGTAAGTGGTTAAAGGACTGCATGCATAGTGGATAGGGGTTTGAAGCAGTCCATGTGCTAATACCTGGGTCGCTGAATGATTACAGTACTGCAAGGAGAGTGCATGGGTGAATTTATGTGTTTGGGTTTTTGCGCAGTGAATGGATTAGTACATGGTTCTGAATGGGTCACTAGAGGAGTACCTGGGGAGTGACAGGGTGAATTGTATGGATACTGACTGTGGAAATAAAGGTATGAAAGAGAACTATGTAGATGGTTAGAGAACTGCATGCATAGTAGATTAGCATTTGCATCAATGCATGTGCAAAGGCCTGCCTCACTCCATTACTACTTGAATATTACCTGAATGTTTACAGTATTGCAAGGACAGTTCCTCAGTGAATACATAAGGAATGACTACCGTTTAATTCTACCTAAACTTGACAACGGGAATTTTTTTAAGCAGTTATGCATATTCAAAGAAATGAACTACTCAAATGCTTCTCTCACAGTGGTTACACAAATGCACACAGACTCACAGTGTGATTCTAGACAACAACCACTATCCCTAGGAGTTTACCAAAACTCATTCACTACTGTGGAAGTGGTAAGGGAACTGCACACATTCTACATATTTCAGGACTGCACTTTTGTGTCAAAGCGTGACTCATTTAATCAAAGCATAAACCAAGTCTGCCTTCTAATGCTACTAAAACTTGATCCCAAAACAGGTTTTAAAACAGTTATCTGTCAGCAAATACACGATGTTACCAAATGCTTCTCTCACAGTGGTTCCCAAATGCACACAGACTCACAGTGTGATTCTAGACAACAACCACTATCCCTAGGAGTTTACCAAAACACATTAACTACTGAGGAAGTTGTAAGGGAACTTCACACAATCTACATATTTCAGGACTGCACTTTTGTGTCAAAGCCTGACTCATTTAATCAATGCATAAGCAAAGACTGGCTTCTAATGCTACTAAAACCTGACAACATGACAGGTTTTAAAAGAGTTATCTGTCAGAAAATACATGATGTTACCAAATGCTTCTCTCACAGTGGTTCCCAAAAGCACACACACTCACAGTGTGATTCTAGACAAGCAAGCACCACTATCCCTAGGAGTTTACCAAAACTCATTCACTACTGTGCAAGGGGTAAGAGGACTACACACAATCTACATTTTAAAGTGCAGCACATTAGTGTCAAAACATGACTCATTTTATCAATGCATAAGCAAAGACGTTTTTCTAATGCTACTAAAACTTGACAACATGACAGGTTTTAAAAGAGTTATCTGTCAGAAAATACATGATGTTACCAAATGCTTCTCTCACAGTGGTTCCCAAAAGCACACACACTCACAGTGTAATTCTAGACAAGCACCACTATCCCTAGGAGTTTACCAAAACTCATTCACTACAGTGGAAGAGGTAAGGGAACTGCACACAAACTACATATTTCAGAACTGCACTTTAGAGTCAAAGCCTGACTCATTTAATCAAAGCATAAGCAAAAACTGCCTTCTAATGCTACTGAAACTTGACAACAAGACAGGTTTTAAAACAGTTATCTGTCAGCAAATACACGATATTACCAAATGCTTCTCTCATAGTGGTTCTCAAATGCAGACAGACTCACAGTGAATACACAATGTTACCAAATGCTTCTCTCACAGTGGTTCCCAAATGCACACAGACTCACAGTGTGATTCTAGACAAGTAACACTATCCCTAGCAGCTTACCAAAACTCATTCACTACTGTGCAAGGGGTAAGGGTACTACACACAATCTACATATTAAAGTACAGCGCATTAGTGTCAAAGCATTACTCATTTTATCAATGCATAAGCAAAGACTGGCTTCTAATGCTACTAAAACTTGACAACATGACAGGTTCTAAAAGAGTTATCTGTTAGAAAATACATGATGTTACCAAATGCTTCTCTCACAGTGGTTTCCAAAAGCACACACACTCACAGTGTAATTCTAGACAAGCACCACTATCCCTAGGAGTTTACCAAAACTCATTCACTACAGTGGAAGAGGTAAGGGGAATGCACACAAACTACATATTTCAGAACTGTACTTTAGAGTCAAAGCCTGACTCATTTAATCAAAGCATAAGCAAAAACTGCCTTCTAATGCTACTATAACTTGACAACAAGACAGGTTTTAAAACAGTTATCTGTCAGCAAATACACATTGTTACCAAATGCTTCTCTCACAGTGGTTCCCAAATGCACACAGACTCACTGTGTGATTCTAGACAAACAACACAATCCCTTGCACTATACCAAAACACATTTCTTCATCTAGAAGGAGTACTACATTTTAGTGTAGAAACATAACTTATTTCACAAATTCATAAACAATGACTGGTTTCTAATTCTACCAAAATATAAACCCAGCACAGATATATGTCTGCAAACACATGAAAAACACAAATGTTTATCACAGAATTGTTTCTACATGAACACACACTGTCAATAAGATTGTAGACCAAAAAAGTACTCTCTACACTTTAGCAGGAGAAATACATTAGTCTGATTAAAATCAAAATAGTCTACATACATCCTTCACAATTAAATAACTCACCTTTCAAGTTGTTTTGTAGATTAAGAAGTATATCAGTCACACACCGTATTTTCTTATACAGAATCTTTACACTGTGCACCTCTCAGCAAAACCAAAGAATGGCAAAGTTTC
The DNA here is from genome assembly GCF_964204655.1 of Triturus cristatus. NCBI lineage: Eukaryota > Metazoa > Chordata > Amphibia > Caudata > Salamandridae > Triturus > Triturus cristatus. The sequence goes on along the minus strand of NC_140583.1, from coordinate 45,125,317 downwards.
CCTCTCATTATCCACACATATACATGTAAACATCAAATCACATTCCTTCCCACATAAATTCAAAAGCAAACACACATTTCTATTGGTTAAACATTTCAACCCTTTCCAAATGACATAAATTTCAACCCTTCACCCAATCTGCCTTCTGCCTTGTTACCATAGAAACAGGTCATGGAACACTGTATTGAGCACACAGGTCACAAGTTCAGCACACAATGTTGCTAATCAAGACAGCAAGTGCGCTTGACTTTTCAACATATCAGCTTATCATATATAATGTTCCTTACAATCAGTTTTTGTTAACCAATAAGAATCATGCGTTTAAAAAACTGAAATATACACCCTACCTTTCAGTGTAGAAGGTTGTGAAACAACCAATGATTTCTTGTCTTTTTTCAAAACTGCATCTTAGCCACCATTTTAGAAACATCTTACTTTCCAAATTGCCATTTCATTTACAGAGACCATCTGAGTGCATCCAGGCCTCCTTTCAAGATGCTTAGAGTGTGGATTGTGGGACACAACTATATTTTCTGGAGCCAAAGGTATGCAGAAAACAAAGGCATTCACAAAGACCTAGGTTTGCCAACGGTAGACATTAAATGTATTGGACAGAGAGGGTTAAAGTGGCACCAATTAATGCCATTGGTGAAATCCTTCATGCATATCCAACACCCTGACCTCATAATAGTGCACTGTGGTGGCAATGACCTAGGCACTTTGACTGGGGTAGGTCTGGGAATGCTTATGAAGACACCTTTGCAGAACTGATTTCACTTTTCCCCAAAACTGTCTTTGTGTATTCTAACATATGCCGAAGGCAGAAATGGAACTGGTCCGATCATTTTTGTCCACAAATTGAGAAAGCTAGGAAACATGTGAATAAATCTGTTTCTGCTTTTCTCCGAGACTATAGAATGGGGTCCATTTACAATAACAATCTGCGCTTTCATATGCAAGAGATGTATAGGAGAGATGGAGTACACTTTACTGATGAAGGAAACAGAGTATTCCTCAACAACTTTAGACCCTGTATAGGTACTTACTTATAAGTACCAAAACCTCTCAATGAACACGACGGCTCTTTTTAGTGCCACTCAAGAACAAAACACTTAAGCTTGATCTTTATCTCCCAAAAATGTCATTTATTTTTTCCTTGGATCCGCGCACCCAATGCAAGAGAATCCGTGCACCCAACGCGATAGGATGCTCGCACCCTGCGCGCATTTCGGCGTTTTTTAACAAAAATAATGGGGGCCCCAGGGGGTCCTTCTGGGACCCCCTAAGCAGATCTAGAGAGTCAGAGTATTTCCACTCTGCCCCCTTTATATGTTTTACACACTTATTCCCCTTGCTTCTTCAGCCTCGCTTCTACCGAGGCAGAAAATGGCCGGTGACAGTTCCTAGTTTCGAATGTAGACAGACACTCGACAGCCAATTAGCATTCAGCATGTGAACGTCAGGGTGCACGCTCGGTTCGGGGAGGGTGCGCTTACGGTGCGGGTAGTGTGCATGGATCCTCCCCGGCCATAGATATCACTAACTTTTTTACCCTAATTTTCTCAGGAACTTCTGAACAGATTCACACCATTTATGCAAAAGGCATGAGTCTGAACTGAGGACTACCTCTTTGCCAAATTTGGTGTCATTCCGTTCAGCATTTCGGGTTGTAGCTGCGACAACAGATCCTATGGGAAATTGCATGGGGAAAACGTGTTTTGGGACCCCTTTTTTCTCGGCCTCCGCTTGACGAATCACCACGAAACTTTCAGGATAGGAGCGGTGATTGGTGGTTAATAACCTTGGATATCACATCATTATACACATGTATTCATCATTCACAAGGTTTAGCTGCTGTAAAATACTTCCTTAATAGCAGTAACATTGGCTTACATGCACATAACAACATGTTACTCCAGATGATATAGCTATGTTCACACAATTTCTTTTTGTTCAATAAAATTCCTCATAAACAACTTAGGGGAGTTGCGATGGGGGCGTGTTTTTCCCCCACATATTCCTGTCTTTTGGTAGGGTGGTGGGAGGAGCACGTCCTCAAAGTGAAACATAAACAGGCCTGGGATGATCATGTGAAATACTATGGCAGATATATCGATGATATATTTGTCATATGGGATGGTACAGAAAATCAAGCGAATCAGTTCATCTCATCCATCAATGACAACTCCATGAACCTCCAGTTTACAGCCAGCATCAATAAGGAAAAGGTTGAATTTTTGGATGTAGAGGTATACATTGTTGATAATCATATACAAACTCGGCTACATAGAAAGAACACTGCTGGCAATTCCACCTTGCATGCCAGCAGTGCTCATCCACGTCATTTAATACACAGCATTCCATACGGAGAATTTCTCCATATACAACGTATTTTTAGTCTAGAGTCGGATCTAGAAAGATGCCAAAGGGAGGCTTTTTCACGGTTTTTGGTCCATGGGTATGCACATTCTAATTTACTAAAAGCTTTGGATAAAGCCAACTCTCGACCACAGGACCATTGTTTGCAAACTAGGGAAAGCCTCAATGCTATAACCCTCAATGAACCCACATCTGAACCGGTTCAGACAATTCGTCTCATTACGACTTTTAGTAAACAAGAAAAATGCATTAGACACGTTGTATACAAACATTGGCCTATTGTTTTGACGGATTTAACACTCAGATTCCTGTTACCAGCATTGCCTAATATAACTTTCAGGCGAGCTCCTTCTATGAGGGATACCTTAGTCAAAACATGCCCGGAAGTTACAACGAAAACTAATTGGCTATTCAAATCTGTTTTTTTCAAATGCTCGTTGTGTCGAGCATGCAAGTTCGGCTTAAACATGTCCGAATATTGCACAGACTTCAGTGAAACTCCAAGACGTATAAAATAACATTATACTTGTAGAACTGATTTTGCTATATATATCTACTACAGTGCACATGCCAGTTGAAATAGATAGGCAGTACGAAGCTTCCAGTTTTCAATCGGATTCTACAGCACTTGCACGCCATTGTGAATTCAGATGAGAACTATCCAGTAGCGCGACATTTCAAAACAGTTCACAATAATAGATTGAGCGATCTGACATATTCTGTAATTGGGGCTGTTCCCCCTTATTTTCGAGAAGGCAACAGGGAGAAATAGTTAAGACAGATGGAGTCCTCCTTTATACTCATGTTAGATACAAGCATACCGCATGCGTTAAACACCGGTGAAGACCTACATCATTTTTTATAATAAATTTGATAAATTCTGTCTTATATTTACAACACTTATCCATACTTATCTCTATAGGGATACAATTTTATGAATGTATCTAAGATCCAGTTACTTATAGAGATTAAATAATTAGCAACAAAGTGTCAGGCATTTGGTTTGTCTTGTGTGGGACACCATCGCCTTTTCCTTTTTTGGTGCTCATATGCTTGATATACACTTCAAACAACCTAGGGAACAGATCTGGTATCCGCTCGCTAGCCATGTCATTTTGAAAGGCCACACATGACATGAGCAGTATTCACTATTGATGCCCTTTGCTGCACTACCATTTTTTTAATTGTTTTTTTTATTGTTAAAGCAAACATCTTTGCACAATTTCAGCACTTTGCACAAATTGATTGCACAGGACCCACTAAGACATGGATCATGTAGGACTGCAATGAAAATATATTTTTTATCTATTTTAAACAAGTTTTTGGCATGCCTTAGTTCTATACTATGACTGTTATTAGATTAGATATATTAGTAACAAATAGCAATATATTTATAGTCCATCAGTATACATTGATGAATAATCAACTTGAATCAGTAGGCACTTGCCTTGTATTTAAGAAACATTAGCATAGACATGTACTATTTGAGATATGAATTAATGGGCATTAGCCGTATTATTCTTTTGTTAATTTTATCATTTATAGTTGAATGACTGCAATTTATTGTATATTCTCATTAGTGCGGTTCTTTAAAATGTATATGGTAATGAAATAAGATGAGCATGATTGTAATCATATAACAGTCATTGTTTTTAGGAGTTGATAGTAAAGGCACTTGCTTATAGAATGAATTGGCCTATTATTGAGTTTATAATGTATGACGTATTTAAATTTAAAAACCCGATTCATTGACAATAAGTTGTCCAAAAGGCACTAGGCAGATAAAACAAAACTTACTGATCAAGCATGAGACTTATACAAGTCGGTCTTCTCATTATTTGTTCCAGTCTGTGGGGGTGTGTGTCTTTTTAAATATATGTTGGCTTAATTACATTCACGTATTGATTGGTTGTATCGTATTTAAAAATGGGAACCCGTCACCGGCGCGTCAGGTGATCAAGATCGCTTATGCGATCGAAACGTGTAACGGGGCGGACACTTGTCTGCACTTACTTGAGGTTAATAAACTGGCATTAAGAAGTAACCACCATTTCTTGGATTGATTTATTATTTTGAAGACTTTTGTGGTCCGTACCTGTTTTGGAAACCAGCAACTCAGGCATAAATGCTATATATATATATTATTATATATAAAGCCTACTAAAGGAAAGCCCACTAGAGACGCAAAGTGCCAGAATGCAACACGATGTTGATACTGGGTGGTGGCGAAATAAAAGACGTACTTCCATAATGCATTTTTTTTGTATTCTTGTGCTCGTCATGAACGCCTGTGATCAAGGAGCGCTACGGCTCTGAAACGCGTAAGGCAGAATACAATTGCCCGAGGGAAGGGAAGCCGCTGAGCAGTTAATGTGACTGGATTTGAGAGTGCACTTCAAGCGCTTGTCCTTTGTAATACAAATGGTAAGCGGCAGTCCATTGTCGCAAAGTTGCACCACCCGGATTGGGGGACCACGGAGACACTTGGGCTGCATTAAGTCTCCGGTTGGAGTATCCAGTTAGCATCATTGTCAGAAGCCCTTTGCCCTGGGGGGCCTACTGGAGGACCAATTTAATTTTAATCATTTCATGAGGATGCGCTGGACCCACTATGGTGAAGAAATGACAAAGAGGGCACAAAGCCTACTATAGGAAAGCCCACTAGAGACACAAAGTACCAGAATGCAACACGATGTTGATACTGGGTGGTGGCGAAATAAAAAACGTACTTCCATAATGCCTTCTTTGTATTCTTGTGCTCGTTATGAACGCCTGTGATCAAGGAGCGCTACGGCTCTGAAACGCGTAAGGCAGAATACAATTGCGGGAGGGAAGGGAAGCCGCTGAGCAGTTAATGTGACTGGATTTGAGAGTGCACTTCAAGAGCTGGTCCTTTGTAATATATATATATATGGTGGCAAAGGTGGCCTCAAAACACGTTCAACCTTCTGCCCACAACTCCCTCCAGGAAACAAAATAGACCTTTTCCAAGAAATTATGGTGGAGGAAATCAACAAAATGTCAATTAATCATCCAATGTCATATTCAAAGAAAAAAATCAAAAGGAAAAAGACATGGAATCTTACACCTGACGAATACATGGCATTACAAGAATTACGAGAAGATTCAAGTATAATCATTAAAGCCTCAGACAAAGGCGGTAACATAGTCATCCAATCCTGTGAAGACTATATTAAAGAAGCCTACAGACAATTGAATGTTGAGGAACACTATGAGAAGCTCACTATAAACCTGATTAAGAACTGGACTGAGGAATACCACAGAAAACTTTTGGCTTGGAAAGAAAGAGACCTCATTGATTCAGAAGAATACCTATATTTGAAAACGAGCCACCCTATTACGGCAACTATTTATTTCCTCCCAAAGATCCATAAATCCACCATCAATCCACCAGGCAGGCCCATTGTGAGCTCCATTGGTTCCCTACTGGAATCCACATCCCGTTTTATTGACATCTTCCTGATGAATTATGTCACAGCCTTACCATCCTATTTGAAGGACACAATGGATTTCTTACAAAAAATTGACAAACTGGATTGGAAAGAAAATTTCATCATGGCTTCCATCGACGTATCATCCCTGTACACCTCTATTCATCATTCAGACGGAATAGCAGCAGTGAAACAGTTCCTGGACACCAGACCAATTCGCTTTTTAGAACATTCGGATATGTTAGTACAAATGCTCACATTCTGCTTGACACACAATATTTTCCTTTTCAGAGGAGACTTGTTCTTGCAAAGACAAGGGACCGCGATGGGGACTTCGTTTGCTCCAACGTACGCCAATCTCCTCATGGCTGTATGGGAGACGGAGGTCTTAAAAGAAGAGAAAGCGAGGAACATAAGATCTTGGTCTAGATATATCGATGACCTTTTCATCATATGGGAAGGCGATAATGACGGCCTCACGAACTTCCTTGACTCTCTCAATACCAACAAATATAAACTAACCTTCACCTCTACTACAAGTACCACCAACATTGTATTTTTGGATGTCGAAGTTTATATATCAAATGGCAAGATCTGCACCAAAATGCATAGGAAACCGACTGCCAGCAACAGTATTCTCCATGCTAATAGCGGACATCCAAAAAATCTCAAATGGAGCATCCCCTACGGGGAAATGCTAAGAGCAAAAATTAATTGTTCTGAGCTCTCTGACCTTAACCTACAACTTCAAGAAATGAGTCAACGTTTCCTACAACGAGGATATCCAATGGAAGTCATCAGCACAGCAAAGAATAGAGTCAATACAAAGAACCGATCTGATCTTCTTCAAACTAAGCTGGTGAAAGAAGTTGAAACAACTTCCAGGTTAATTGTTGATTTCAACAATCAAAGTGATGACCTACGTAAAATTGTACGGAAACATTGGGAAATACTGTTACTGGATGAAACTGTCAAAAAAATCTTATCGCTGAGACCCAAGATCACCTATAGGAAAACCGCATCTCTGGGTGATTTATTGACACACAGTCACTTTGAGATTAAGCCAACAACAACAACATCCTGGTTGAACACTCCGGGTTTTTGGAAGTGCTCAAAGTGCAAAGCATGTGAACATGGAAAAAACACAACTTCATATCAACTACAAAACGGTCATGATGAACAAATCAAAGATCACATAACTTGTGAGTCTAAATTTGCAATTTACATCTTGGAATGTCCATGCAAAAAACTATATGTAGGAAGCACGATTAACAAACTCAAACTCCGCATCCTTCAACATCTCCGTGCCACTAAAAACAGAGATTTCTCCTACCCCATGGCCAAACACTTTTCTGAATTCCACTCTGGTGACAGCAATCTCTTAAAATATTTTGGTATCAAAATCATCAAACAGAAAGAGAGGGGTGGAAACAGAATCCTTGAGCTAAGAAGAGCGGAGTCAAAAACAATATTGTCAATTGGCACCGAGAAACCATGGGGCCACAATCTGGATGCTGAACTACATGTACAGCTATAAATCATGGGAATTCTGAATTAAAAGAAGGACATGGACACTCCTCAAAATGATACAGCCAACTTAGCTCCAAATTAAATTCATTGGTTGATCTTTGATTTTTGTTACATACAACATTTGATTGATTTGATTTGATTTGTCTATTTATAAAGCGCACGAATACCCATGGGTGTCTTGGCGCTAGGAATTGTCCGGTTCCGGTGCAGGTCTGGCATTAGTGTATTTTATGCGGTGAAAAGCCAAGTCTTGATTTTCTTTCTAAATATCTCCAGGGTTGGGCTGTTTTTTACATCAAACGGTAATAAATTCCATGTCCGTGCTGTGTGGACGAAGAAACTTCTCCCTCCCCAGTTTGATCGTATGAACTTGGGTATTGCTATCAGTTTCTTTTGACTAGATCTAAGAAGCCTTGAAGGTTGGTAATGTTTCAGGTGTGTTTTCAGGAAGTGGGGGCCTTTGTCCTGCAGTGCCTTGTAGGTTAAGCACAGTGATTTAAACTTGATTCTCTTGGCCACAGGTAGCCAATGGAGTGAACTTAGTTTGTGGCTAATAGGCTGGAACTTTGGAATTTCCAGTATCAGTCGTGCCGCTGCATTCTGGAGTCGCTGCATTTTTTCTATAATTTTTATTCTGGCTCCCGCATATAATGCGTTACCGTAGTCCAGTCGAGACAGTGCAAGGGCTGTCACTACCGTTTTACGTGTGTCTTGAGGTAGATATGGGAGTATTTTTCTTATCATTTTCAATATCAGCCAGAAAGACGAGGCTAGTTTATTTACTTGGGCTTCATAAGTTAATTTGGTATCTATCATGAATCCCAAGTTTTTGGCTTTCTCTGAGGGTTCTGGTCTGGTTCCCAGTTCAGGAGACCACCACTCTGGGGACCAGATATCAGCATTGCCTCCCAGAATTAATACCTCACTCTTTTCTCCATTGAGTTTAAGGCAATTTTGTTGCATCCATTGACTGACTTTTAGCATGCATGATTGGAATTTTTTGGCTATTACTTTATTGTCTTTACCTATGGAGATGACAATCTGTGTATCGTCGGCATACAGAAGACTGTACACTGCTGTACTCCTATCACTCCCTCTGTTACAGATCAGATTGACAAAAACTTTTTTGCAAATGGTTTTTTAGTAGGTGGGAACGTATTGAATGAGGTGACTCCCATTTTTTAACATCTTATTGTGCCGATTTTGACCAAGTAGTACTTCACTTATACACTATTCAAACATACATCTCTCTCTAAACAAGAATTACCATTTAAAAATATGATATCACATGTAGATATAATTAGAGAAATTTGTTGTAAACACTTTACGTATGTATTGTTTTCTCATAGGGTCGTGGCCAGTATCAATTGGATTTACTTCTTCTACAATTATGTTTCACACTTTTTCCCTCTTCTTTCTTCTTTTCCTTGAAAAGATCAAAAATTTAAAAAACTCTAAAAAACAAAAATCATTGCTGGTACTTTACCATGATCTTTTGTTACCTAAGAAACCATTTGCAATTTATAAACATTTGTTCACTTCACAAACTGTTTGAAACTATGGATAAATTGTAGCAGCAAATAGAATAATTAATTGTTTACTTTAAAACGTTTTGTCGACCATGCCCAGTATGTCTTCACTGTCTACTCGTTAATTTGTATCAACACCTTAAATTGACACTCTGGGCCTCGAGACTCTATGGTCCAGTCGAAGGCCGAGTGCCGAAACGCGTAGACCGTCTTTTGCGTATGCCCTGTTCCATCTAAAATAAATACTACTGGAATGTGCTTTGTGGTGCTGTGATTCTTATCGACGACGTACCTTCAACACTTGGAGGAGAAGCGAGAGGAGCTTTTATCGATATATATATATATATATATATATATATATATATATATATATATATATATCAAAGGTAACCACCTTCACCAGCTACACACTCCTTTTGCCGCTTGCGAAGTAGCACACGAACCAAATTAAGGTGCAATATATCCGTTTATTCACCCAGAGCAACGGCAATAACGTTTCGGCTCTCCTAGAGCCTTGATCACATATATATATATAAAACCTATTGGCAGTCGCGAGTAGGTAGTTATAGTTATGACCAAGATTCCATAGGAAAAACATTTTATGTTTTGCTTATAACTTTGGCATAGTTTGATGAATCTTCATGAAAAAAAATTTCCCAACTAATTCTTTGTTCATATCAGCTCCTATGTGGGAAGTTTGGGGGTGATTCGTCAAGGGGGGGCCGAGAGAAAGGGGGAGTCCCAAAATGTGCTTTCTCCATGTTAATTTCCATAGAAAACTTTAGACAAGGCTACAGGTCGAACGGGTGAACGGAATTGCCCCAAATTTGGCAGGGAGAAGGGTATTGGTCTAGAAAGCACGCTTTTGTTTATTTGGTGTAAATCCGTTCAGTAGTTTTGGAGAAATATCAAAATTTACAGATATCGATATTTGGGAATTCTGCCATCTGATTGGCTGAGGCGTTGCGATCACGAGCTTGCTCCTTATTGGTTATGAGCGCTGCGAGCGGTTGAAACTAGGAAGTGTTGGCTGCCATTTTGTGATTCCGTTGAAGCGAGTAAGGGGGAATAAGGGCAAAAAGAGTAGGAAACAGGAGGATAGGAGTACTGTAACCTCTGTGGGGGAGTGCGATTCGAAGTAGTAACACCTACTAGTCTGAAAGTGCGGTGTTGCTCACAGTGACATGGTGGTGAGATGAGATGCTGCTAACGTCGGGTATGAAACCTAGAGCCTAAACCGGAAGGTCATTCCTGTAAAGTGATGTGCTCTGGTGTTTGTAGGATACCTGTGGAAGTAGTGTTAGTAGACGTTTATACCATACAGGGAGTGGGAAGCGAACTACTGAGCTCTACCGTGTGTTTATACTATGCCGGAAGTGGGAAGCGAAGTACTACGCCTACCGGTGTGAAGACTCGGGGATCAAACCAAGCTGATTGTTGTAAAGTGATGGGCTGTGGGCGCTGTCACATACTGCCCGCTGTAGTATAACTGTAAGTAGTGTTAGTAAGCGGTTATACTATACAGGGAGTGGGAAGCGAACTACTCACCCTACTGGTCTGAAGACTCGGGGATTAAACCGTGAGCTCATTGCTGTAAAGTGATGTGCTCTGTGTACTATTTCAATTTAAGTCATAGTACAATGTTAGTATGTAATTATACTATAATGTAAGTATGTAATGTTAAAATGTAGGGCTGTCATGAGGGGAATCATGGGGAGTTTGCACACGGTGCTGGAGAAGATGGATGCCTTGGTGTCTGGTCCTGTTGGTGGCTGTTTAAGCTGTCTTCTTTTCCTGCAATAAATCTATTTATCGGATCCACTGCTGTCTTCCTGTTCACTACATAAATTTGGTGACGAGTAGAAGAAGGTGAAAAGAAGGCAGCACTCATCAAGATTTTGCGCTTGCTTGCGTTGTGCTGAAGACCCGTTTTCTTGGTGAATCTGTTTCTACTCATCCCACGGTCGTGTGCTGAAGACCCGTTTTCTTGGTGAATCTGTTTCTACTCATCCCAGGGTCGTCGACTGATCGAACTATGTGATCTTACCTCTGGTAGGATTTATATTTTTTGATTTTGGGCTTCCTCTGCCTCTTCACTACACTCTGGTTGCTGTACTACACATGTGGAAGTAGTGTTAGTATGCGTTTATACTAATTCTATAGTTATGCATTAAACAAAGCATCATGGTCCCATGGAGGGCCAACTCCCAGGCGCAGGTCATACAATGTCCCGGGGTGTGCAAGCGCAGGACATTTATGTTTGCCATTAAATGGCGGGAGCATTGCTTGCACCCTGTGATAGTAAATTCTTGTTTGCCTCGTTGATGCGAGAGGAGGAAAACCTTGTATCGTTTCAATAAAGCGGAACCGGATGGTAAAATGGAGAAAGAAAAAAAATGAAGCGAGGTCTCAGCCATTCATTTAAATGAGCCCACTGGTGGGTAATGTTCTGGGTCCAATCCAATTATTATATTGCGGGGTCTCTGCAGCGCTGGGGATCCTAATCTCACATGTAAATCAGGTGCGGGAGGGCACAGAGACGTTTCGCAGACTAGGGGATCGACACCTCCCCGGGTTTTGTTTACAAATTGTTCGGGGGGCTTCGAGGCCAACTCAAGACCGGGGATCGGCAACCTCCGGGGCTTTATTTAAATATGCAGGGTGGGCCTCGCCAGTCCTTGAAGCCTCGGTGGCCCTAGGCAGAATGTCATTGGTTCTGAAATCACACAGGCAGTACTCATGGTGTTATAAAGTGATACACTCATAGAACTCTTGCCGTTGTACAATTACCCAGACTTCATTTATGTAATAGTCTGTTGGTTTATATTTGGTAGGTGCACCGGAAAATTAAATAAAATTTCCCTTATAACTTACTATCAACTGCCTATTTTCACAATAAACTACAGACAAGCGTTGTTGGAAACGGCCCTTTTTGCAGGGTTATCCTCAAACTTTTTGCTTCTTCCTCCTTTATTTTTTCTGACCCGTGGTTGTTGGCAAAAGGACTCTAGGCACTTTACCACTGCTGATCAGTGCTAAAGTGCATATGCTCTCTGTATAAATTGTTATATTAATTGGTTATCCATGATTGGCATATTTGTTTCACCTGTTAGCCCCTAGTAAAGTGCACTGGGTGTGCCAGGGCTGGTGATTCAAATGCTACTAGTGGGCTGCAGCACTGATTGTGCCACCCACAGGAGTAGCCCTAAAAATGATGTCTTAGGCCTGTTTGCAGTGCCTATGTACAGTCCAGGACTGCCATGTCGACCTGGCCAGTGCACCCACTGACCAGGCCTTATCCTTCCCTTTCTGTACATGTCAGGCATCCCTATGGTGGCCCTAGGTACCCCCCTGGGCTGGGTGCAGTGTATCTGAAAGGTAGGGCATGTAATGAGGTGTGTAACATGCCCTGGTAGTGAATTACAGCCATTTTCGTTTTTCACTGCTGAGAGGCTATCTTGCCCATAGGATAGAATGGGGAAGGCTGTTTACATGCCTATCTTCCCATAAGGGCAAGATAGAAAATCCAAGTTTGGTATCTTAGTGTTCAGAATTTAATTATACATCTTTTTAGCAAGATGGTTTTTAAATTCACTGTGTGAGAATAGCACTTTTTAGAAAGTAGCTATTCTCCTGTTTAACCTTCCTGTGTGCCTGTGTGCTGGTTGGCTGACTGGTGTCATGTGATGGGCTAGGTGGCTCCAGGAGCCTGGATGAGTCAGCAGCAGGGTGAATAGGGAGATCTGCTTTAGATGGGTGGGAGGAGTAGTCCCTGGGTTTGAATATGGCTGCCCCGGACAAACACAAAGCTGGCTCCACCCCCTGCTGGCCAGGCTGAGGACTCTGCCTCTGCTGGCACAAAGAAGGCTCCACCTCCTGCTGAGCGTCTAACGACCCTGCCCCTCACTCTGAAAGGAACCAGGTGCTCCAGAGCAGAGCACACCCAGGAACCGGTTTGAGCAGGGGAATCCCCCCACTGGAACAAAGAGAGACAAAGACTTGGAGGGGTATAAGAAGAGGACCCCAGACACCTAAAACTTTAGATCACTTTGGAACTAAGAAGAAACCTCTGCCAAGGAGAAAGCTGAAAAGGACTGAAGAGGAGAAGACTGCCTGCTTGCTGTTTTGCTTTGCTGCCAAGGAGAGGGGAAGCGACGCACACCCTACGAACTTTTGAAGGGGGCCAGGCAGGGGATAATGTTCCTTTGTTATTGGCGCTGCAGGTCATTTAAATCAGCAGGCAGAATCTTATTCGGGGGCTCAATGTGGGCTGAAAACAGTCCCTGAAAACATGTTTTTGAATCGGACCCACTGGAGGGAGAAAAAAGTGCAGTAAGAAACCACATCTACCAGCGTGCAACAGTTAAACAAGACATTGAAGGCACACCTGAGGTCAATTTTTCTAATGATTTAAATGCGCAAGGGAAGATGTTGGAAATGCACATCAAGCTCCGGTTCACTGCACAAGCTTCTGACGAAGAGGAAATGAATCCTTGAAACGCGTTAAGCTGGGGGACAGAAACACGGAATGAGAAGCTGCCTGTTCAATGCAAATAAAGGTCATGTCCTTACCTGTGGTCGGAGTGTTGCTTCGTCTTGCTGGTGCAAGTTTGGGAAATATTTTACCACGGCGTGCTCCAGGCCGTGGAAGCGACGCACACTCTACGAACTTTTGAAGGGGGCCAGGCAGGGGATAATGTTCCTTTGTTATTGGCGCTGCAGGTCATTTAAATCAGCAGGCAGAATCTTATTCGGGGGCTCAATGTGGGCTGAAAACAGTCCCTGAAAACATGTTTTTGAATCGGACCCACTGGAGGGAGAAAAAAGTGCAGTAAGAAACCACATCTACCAGCGTGCAACAGTTAAACAAGACATTGAAGGCACACCTGAGGCCAATTTTTCTAATGATTTAAATGCGCAAGGGACGATGTTGGAAATGCACATCAAGCTCCGGTTCACTGCACAAGCTTCTGACGAAGAGGAAATGAATCCTTGAAACGCGTTAAGCTGGGGGACAGAAACACGGAATGAGAAGCTGCCTGTTCAATGCAAATAAAGGTCGTGTCCTTACCTGTGGTCGGAGTGTTGCTTCGTCTTGCTGGTGCAAGTTTGGGAAATATTTTACCACGGCGTGCTCCAGGCCGTGGAAGCGACGCACACCCTACGAACTTTTGAAGGGGGCCAGGCAGGGGATAATGTTCCTTTGTTATTGGCGCTGCAGGTCATTTAAATCAGCAGGCAGAATCTTATTCGGGGGCTCAATGTGGGCTGAAAACAGTCCCTGAAAACATGTTTTTGAATCGGACCCACTGGAGGGAGAAAAAAGTGCAGTAAGAAACCACATCTACCAGCGTGCAACAGTCAAACAAGACATTGAAGGCACACCTGAGGCCAATTTTTCTAATGATTTAAATGCGCAAGGGAAGATGTTGGAAATGCACATCAAGCTCCGGTTCACTGCACAAGCTTCTGACGAAGAGGAAATGAATCCTTGAAACGCAATAAGCTGGGGGACAGAAACACGGAATGAGAAGCTGCCTGTTCAATGCAAATAAAGGTCGTGTCCTTACCTGTAGTCGGAGTGTTGCTTCGTCTTGCTGGTGCAAGTTTGGGAAATATTTTACCACGGCGTGCTCCAGGCCGTGGAAGCGACTCACACCCTACGAACTTTTGAAGGGGGCCAGGCAGGGGATAATGTTCCTTTGTTATTGGCGCTGCAGGTCATTTAAATCAGCAGGCAGAATCTTATTCGGGGGCTCAATGTGGGCTGAAAACAGTCCCTGAAAACAGTTTTGGTTCAGTACATTGATGACCTATTGGTGGCATTAAAAACAAGAGAGGCATGTGTAACTGAAACCGTTGTCTTACTGAACCATTTAGCAGAAGGAGAACATAAAGTGTCCAGTACTTAGGACGCAAAATAGGAAAAGGAGTTACGAAAGTGACACCAGAAAGAATCAATGTGATTAAGCAAATGAAAACCCCCACGACTCAAAAGCAAGTACGAATGTTTTTAGGAATGGTTGGATACTGCCGGCAATGGATAAGTGGCTTTTCACTGATTGCAAAACCTCTACAGAGGTTAACATGAAAGGATGTGAAAGATCCATTTGTTTTGGATGATGAAGGACTTGAAGCATTTATAAAACTGAGAAACAGCCTTTGCAGAGCACCAGCTTTGGGAATGCCTGATTATGGAAAGGAATTTGCATTGTACTGCAGTGAGAGAGATGGGTGTGCACTCTCAGTACTAACACAGAAGCATTGGAATGGCACGACACCCTGCTGCATATTTTTCTGCTACCCTGGATTCAGTGGATGCGGAATTACCAGGCTGTTTAAAAGCAGTAGCTGCTACTTGTGTGAGTCTGGAACAAAGTGAGGCGATTGTGATGGGATATCCAGTAAAAGTGTATGTGCCAAATTCATTTGAGATCCCTTTGACCCGAGCGAGAACGCAATACTTGACTTCTAGTCGGCTGACTAAGTATGAAAGAACAATTTTGGGTGCTGAAAATGTGACAGTGGTGAGGTGCACAACATTAAATCCTTCCACTTTACTACCAAATTCCCAGTGTGAGGAAGTGAAAAATGAAGATGATCATGATTGTTTGGATGTGACAGAACTCTGTACGAAACCTAGGCCAGACATAGAGGACGTACCACTGGAAAAATCAGACTGCAAGATATTTGTGGATGGGTCATGTTTAAGAAACGAGGGAGGTGAACTATGTGCTGCCTATGCCGTATGCACCATAGCAGGAGTTCTGGAAGCATCTTGTTTAAAAGGAGTAAATTCGGCCCAAAATGCTGAGTTGATAGCTCTGATTAGAGCATGTAAAATTACCAAAAGCCTAAAAGTAACCATATTTACTGATAGTAGATATGGGTTTGGGATTGTACACGACTTTGGTCAGCTATGTATGCAGTTAGTTAGTTGGGGTAAATTGGAAAGGCAGGGGGACTATTTACCAGACTGCAATTGGATTTTGTGGAACTCCCTCCATGTAACGGGCTGAAATACGTGCTAGTCATTGTTTGTCTGTTCTCTCGCTGAGTGGAAGCCTATCCCACCAGGTGGAATGACAGTTTGACTGCAGCTAAGCTGCTTTTGAGAGAACGGATTCCTAGGTTTGGAGTTCCAGTCATTTTGGAGTCTGATAGGGTAACGCACTTTAATAATGAAGTCATTCTAATAAATTGTGCAGCATTTAACACTGAGCAGAAGCTGCATTGTGCCTATTGACCTGAAGCATCTGGGCATCTGGAGTGGTCGAACAGATAAATGGCACCATCAAATCTAGGTTAGGAAAAGTGTGTGCATACACATCACTGAAAAGGCCACCTGTGGTCCTAATGGGAAGAGCAATGAGACAAGCATTTGTACCAGCGTAAAAACTGATGAATATATCTGATGATTTGGTACTTGACTATTGCAAGGAATTGGCTGACCTGGTGAGTTCTGTGTCTCACCAGGTCAGAGAAGAAGCCACAACAACACAGTGAAATCAAACTCATGATTTGAGTCCTGGTGAGTGGTATCTTGTCAAGTAACACGAGCGGGAAACGTGTCTGGAATCCAGGTGGAATAGCCCCTATCAAATCATTCTAGTACCGACGACAGCAGTAAAGTGTTTTGGTTTGCCAAACTGGATTCATGCGAGCCACACCAGAGGAGTCCCAAGTCCACTTAAAGAACCAAAAGGAGCCGCAACTGTTAATCAAAGTCAAAGACCAGTGGCTAAATTGTCTGTGAAGCTGAAGAATCTAAAATAACAGATTCTGACGAACAAAGAAAAGATGAACCACAGAGCACAAGTCAAGTGAAGTGGGCACCAGATACTGGGACTCGAGAAATTGCTGTTGATCCAGAAAGAAGTGACAATTTTGACAAAAAGGAAGAAAGTGAATTCCCTGTTAAGCCAAGTGACGGCGAGATCACTGTCGGGCCGGAACAAGGTAGAGATACAGATGAGCCTGAAGTGGATGAAGTCACTGTTGAAACAACTGAGCAAGAAGTTCCTGAAAGTCAAGGAGAAGAACTCATAAAAGCAGGGCCAAGTGAAAGAATCTATGAAAAAGACAAAGAAGGAGAAAGGGTAGTTGCCAAGAAAAGGTGATAATTGGCCAAGGGGAGCTAAAAGACTAAAATACAGACTAGTAAGAAGAAGCTCAATGAAAAGACCAGAACAAATTAATGAGGTCTCAAGTCAAACTGAACAAGAAGAGTCAGGAGAAGTGTCAGTGCAAAAACAAATAGACTATGAATTTCAAACAGAATATACAATGCACGTGAGTGGACCTATATCATCCTTGAAGAAATCGAGAATTCAGACTCAAGTGAAAACATAGACAGGGCCCAATTCACAGAACTAACTTAAGACACAATCCTAAACTTACTACCATTTACTCATCTTGGTATTCACAGAAGGCATTTACTCACTCATTTTTGAATACCAAAATGAGTAAGTGCACTTACTCATTTTGGTATTCACAGAAGGCACTTACTCATCAATGAGTAAGTGCCTTCTGTGAATACCAAAATGAGTAAGTGCCTTCTGTGAATACAAAAATGGTAGTAAGTTTAGGATTTTGTATTAAGTTAGTTCTATGAATCGGGCCCACAGTTCTGAGCCGATTGATGAAAGCAATTTGAGACCACCCTAAAAGAAATGAAGAGAAAATTAAAGAGATAAGTTTGACAGAAAAAGAAGAATGCCAAGATTCAGAAAAGCCAAAGAAAAGAAGAGAAAAAAAAGGGGGTAAAGAAGAAAGCCGGCAAGTGTAGGATTACACTACTATTTTTGTAATTTTTTTGGGTTAGATTTAGAGAAATAAGACATAGAAATTAGTAGATTTTATTTTTTATACAGAATATAAAATGCCTGAAGTAGAGGTAACAGAACATCCAAAACATAGTCTAAAACGTAGGTGCATTAAAGCTTGCTTATGTAGTATATTATTTCTAATGTTCATATGGCTATTATGAACAATAATAGTACATACTCTAATAATAACTAATAATGGAAATATTACTAGTAATGTCACAAGAAGACGGACAAATGATGTCACTAAAGGAACACTGATTACTAATGAAGGAAAATTGGATGGAAATAGTTTTCATCATGATAAATCAATTAATGATTTTTCGTTACTAACTTGCTGTACTAGTATACTAACACCATGAATGTGAGTGATTGTTATGTATGCATGCAATTACTTTCATCTGTCTCAAAGGGGGTGACTTATCACTACCTTCCTTTAACATATGGTGTGTCATTTGTGTACTAACAAGCCTGTTCTATGTAACAGGTAAAATAGAGTCTCAGTACTCTAATATAGATTTGCTATTTTCAGAAATACCAGTAATAAAAGAGTGAAATGAAGTTTTAAGTGCTAAAAATGCATGTTATTTGGGAGAGTTTTTCCACATTACTAAAGCCTTAGATATAGAAAATGCCTATAGGAATAACCTGGCCTGTAGTTTGCAGATTAAAGAAAAAGTATTTATTGAGATGGTGGAAATTAGAAGGGAACATGTTCAAAAGAAAGCAGCTGAACAGAAGTCCCGAGTACCACCATGGGCTTTTAGGGAAGACAATTATGAAAAGGCCAAGACATAAGCTGCAATGTCCCTGGACTGGCAACAAAAGGGGAAAAAATGCTTGAACTAAGACTAACTACAATAACTGTTTAATCGGTAGTAGCAAATGTGAACATACCTTTCAGATTACTGGAGGTTGGGGATTGAAAGGTGGAACTGATCCTGTTTTCCCAGGAATTTATTTTGTGTGTGGAAAAAAAGCCTAGTATACACTGCCTGCACATTTGTATGGTAGCTGTTATTTTGCCATTGTGTTTTCAAAGGTCTATCATATAGACCGAAACAAAAGAAAATTGAACGAAGTAAAGCAAGGACTAATACGTAACAAAAGAACTAGTTTTTCAGAAATTGTAGGTGATATTTTTAGTACACTGATACCCTCAGTGGGAGTTGTTCTAAATTCACTAAAAATTCTAAAATTGTCAACAATTGTTGATCGAATATCAACAGATACTTCTGGTGGGTTTTTAATGATAGATACTGAAATGGTTGCCATCAGATCGATGGTTTTACAAAATCGACTTGCCCTTGACCTCCTATTGGTAAAAGAGGGTGGAGTAGTGGTATGCTAAAGGTCCAACATTGTTGCACATATGTTCCGGACAAAAGTCAGGGAATAGAGGGATATATTAAGAATATTACAGAGTTACATAACGATCTGACCCATTGGTGGTTGACGGTGTTTGGGAGAGACTGGTAAGAGTTTATCCTCAGTAGACAAATGGTTTTCAGCCTTTGAAAATAGCTTATTAGGGAAATTAATAATACTATTTGTTTCCATAGCAATGATAGATCTAATAATATTAACATCTTATAAATGTTGTAAGAGTAAGAGAGGAAGGAATGAAGTGACAGAAACACGTAATAAAAGAGGGGTGAAAAAGAGAAAGAGAGAAGAAATAGAATTAGAAGAAATGAAAGGAGAATACTATAACATGATGAAAAGTTTAGAAAATGCTGTAAAAAGAGCGAAGAACACCGAGTTTTAAAATAAAGATGGAACAAGGTATGGTAGGTATTTTTATGATGGCTCTAGGTAGCCATCAAAGGGGGGATTGATGGAGCAGGATTTCATAAACGAAACCTGCTCGAAGCAACACCCCCATAATATGTACTAACAGTAAGTAGAAATAGAAATTAATATGCACCTTACACGCACACACGTGGGAAAAAGCATTGCACAAATTTCCACTAATGAGAAAGGACTAAAACCTATAATTCGCTAAGCTTGAGAATGATGCATGTTTAGGCCGCATACGCAATTCGTAGTTGCATGTTGCATTCTGCTTCAGAATACCAATTGACGCCTCTTTTCCGCTTAAAGCTTATGCTAGGTAATATTAACTGGGAATAAAATACGTGCGGGGGGTACACAGTGAAAACTACATTGTCATATAATTAAAAAACTTTATTTACATTTTACTGTTGAATGCGGGACTCGAACCCCATTTGCCTAGAGCCTATCTGGTTGGGAGGCGGAATAAGGAAAGAGCGCTTCAGAGCTGACAGAAGTGAGCAGATGTGCTGTGCTCAGCAAAAGTGTGCCCGAGGTGAAGGACATGGGACCTGAACAATTGTTAGTTTGCCAAGAATCATGGTCAACCGTGGGATCGGATGTCTCTTCCTCAGAAGATGCTCAAAAGTTTAATTAAATTTATCAAATTGTAACATTTGCCTGTAGTATGAATTGAGAATTGGAAAACCGGTGGGAACAGAAAGTTTGGCAAAGAAATGTCTAATGTTTGGATGAAGTCACCGTAGAATGACAGAACCACCTACTGGGATAGCCAATCAGCTGTTAGAAAATGCATCTTGTTGCAATTTAGGTGGGATGGATATGGAAATTTTGGGGTATAATTGGGGTGCTTTTAGGGGTGTGGTTTAAACTTGCAGGGAGGAAGAAAAGAAGGGTGGCTGCGTCGCTGATCGATGGTTTGCAGAGAGGCCTAGCTGTTCCTGTCTCTTACCTGTCTATGGTTCCTGTCTTCTTTGTTCCCTGATCCTATCTTGGAGGACCCTAACCATTCCCTAGGACAGGGGGTGGTTTTCCTACATACCCACTAGGTTTGTATTGTCGCACATTCAAATATATGATTCTGAAACTTTTGTGTCTCCACCTATCCACTCCATCATAATATTGTTTCTTGCATGGTATTTGCTGAACCTGCTGGCTCTTAATCTATCCCCTCTGTTAAATAGTTATCGTTCTTATTGATGTGAGAAAAGAATGTGTGTCAGTTGCATTTTTACGACAACTTCTCTCCTCTGATAAATTGATTGTTTGTAATTGTTCCACTTTGCATATGAGCATTATAGAATTAAGAAATAACTTTTGATAAACTTTATTAATCAATACCATGAGTCTGTGATTTATTTAAATAACTGATTGGATAAGTTAGAAATGTCATATAATTGCTATCAACTCTTCAACTAATTGGGCCATCGACCAAGTCGAGGGAAAGTTGAATGTATAAGGTAGATATATCTATCGATGAGATGTTGACTATGAAATAATGACGACATTGACTTCTGAGATCATTGAAACAAAATTGAACCAGGCGCATAAGGGATATGGGTGAATGTGTATGTGGCAAATTTGAGATATTATGAGTATTAATCCCTGATCAGAAATGAGGTTCCCCTGGATCAGCCATATCAATGCAATCTCCTCCACCTGCTTTCTCACTCTTCGCATGCACCATAAGAATTTCAAATGGCTCCCCGTCAACACCAGGCTAACCATCATTCACGCCCTACCCACCAGCCAAATGAATGGCGCTTCACTCTACGTAGTAATCAGCTTGCACCTCCTGGAGAGACAGCAGACCATACAAAATTCAACGACCAGACTCCTCCTCCACATCACCAAGTTGACCCACATAACCCCCACCTCAAGAAGCTCCACTGGCTCTCCATTCAGAAGAGATGTCAATTCAAGATACTGATCCTAACCTACAAAGCCCTACACAACCAAGGACCAGCATACATCAACCACTGCCTGAACTTCCACTAACCCTTCAAACACCTGTGCTCCACCACCCTCTCCCTCACTCACACCCCTCGCATCCACCAAAGCAGAAGTGGAGGACACTTGTTCTCCTACCTCGCTGCTTGGTACTGGAACGACCTCCCTGTTCACGTCCAAACCTCATCGTCTCTGTTGCTGGAATTCAGGAAAGGACTCAAAACCAAGCTGTGGAACTGAACCCTCTCTTTGCTGCAGGGTTCGCGGTGCCTGGATACCGTCACAAGTGATTATTTGCACTTTACAAGTCCTGTTTTATTGTAATGTTATATGTAACATATACAAACAATGCTTCAAGGCACAAGGGACAGGCTTTACACACACAGGAGTAAATGGTCAGAAAAATAATTGCAGTGTTACACTCCCGCTGCCATTTTATTCACAATAAAAGGCAGAAACAGGAGGTAAAACATAGCTTTCCTTTTGACCTCAAGCTTTATTTTGTGATTTAGAGTTCACCAGAAAGTAGGCGAGTGATGTTTACTAGTTCTAGTCAGCTCTGCGGGGGAGGGTGGTTCAGTTTTTCAGGAGGAGGCAATACCTGGAATAACACAATCCTGTTACAGCATAATTCTGATTGTACAATCGGGTTTTCCTGGCCTGCATGGGCTGGATACATTTGGGTGCTTTGGAAATTGTAAAGTATTACATGATTTCTTAAGATTAAGTCAAGAACTATCTTTTTACCAAGTTTTTTTTATAATTTTTGGATGTGCTGCAGAGGGACCAGATAGAGAGACTGTTGTAATCTACTGTCCTTGGTCCATTACATTCCCCCCTCCTTTCCCTTCCCCTTGGAATGTTCTGCACTCAACTGTTATGTGAAGATTCCACAGCTGACTCTGGCTGACTGGATCCTGTAATATTGTAATAGTGTATAACGGCTGACAGGAACCTGTGACGGTGTATGACGGCTGACTGGAACCTGTGACGATGTATGACGGCTGACTGGAACTTGTAACGGTGTATGACGGCTGCCTGGAATCTGTGTTGGTGTATGATGGCTGAATGGAACCTGTGACGGGGTATGAAGGCTGACTAGAACTTGTCACAGAGTATAATGGCTGACTTGAACCTGTGACAGTGTATGACGGCTGACTGGAACCTGTGACGGGGTATGACGGCTGACTGAAACCATTGATGGTGTATGACATGGCTCTTCACTTTATAACTGAGGCCTGAGAAGCATTTCATCACTAGCAACAACATTATGCAAATCCTGTTCCCTCAATGACGGTGGCAAAAGCATGTGGGTTGTCTACTTTTTATCAAACTTAAGCTTAAAAACACTTGGAAACAGATGGATGCCTGTGCAAGGGAGCGAGAGATGAAAAGAGGGAACTCTGTCACCCCCCCAGGACCCTGCAGCCTCGACTCTAAGACACCAGAACTTCACTTTTAAATGTGCCAAGGTTTTTTGTGATGAGTGCAATAAAACCTAAGCAGTCAAAGGACACAAAGACTAGTGGTGGTTGGCACAGGACCTGTGTATCTGGAGACCGAAGTCTGCAGGGCTGTGTCAGTCTGAGTTATAACACCACAGCTCCACAGTTCTGCCTTTTCAAGACACTATTGTAAGTTGTAAAAAGAAAGTTAATCTGAAATATTTTCAAATCATAACTGAGTTTGCAGTGGTTTAGTTACACAAAGGGACGGTTTTGATGAAGAATGTGTTCTCTAAAAATAAAATACTGTCATACTTCACCCGCATATATGCAATATGTGCTTCAACATACACCGCTGGCCCCCATTACACCCCCCCAACCTCTTGGTGAATGTTCTTGGCTCATTTGGGGCACGTTTACTTTAAACAGCGCTTCATTTTTTTACAATCTATAATATATTCATAATATGTAATTGAGGGCCAGTACCTCAACCTTTAAAATCGTTCCAGAAACACCATTCCACGCGCAGCATCTTGCCACACCCTCATATTCCCCTACCCCATTAGCGACCCTCTCGACTCCCCCCTTACAAGCCTCTTACTGAGGCCACATTGCAGAGCCGTCAGACCGCAGGCTGTAGAAAACAAGCATTGGCATATTCAATAGGTCTTGCCTTTGGGACCTTGTAAGTGTTTAGCCATGCAACAGTTGATGTTGTTGCACCAAGGATATTGTGCTGCATAACAAAATACTTATAAGGCCCCAAAGGCGAGACCTATTTGCTATGCCAATGCTTGTTTTATGCTACTCATCGGTGTCATAGTGCATTTACAGAAGAACAATAACATTGAGTGATGCCACTTACATATGTAAATAGGTCATTTGGGCAGCACCTTTACATTACCCGGTTATATGAGTAATTAGCTCCTCCATTGCATCCAAACATTGATATTCTGCTCAGAGCGAAACACTCACACAGGAAAATCCCATATGTTATTTAGAAAGAGATTTCATTTTGACCATAGTCTATATGCAATGAGATGGCAGTCAATGACATTGGCCATCATACACTCAAGGGTTCGTCAAGCAAAATAATAAATTGTCAAGACCTCTTAGTCTTACAGTACCAAAGTTCTACCTCTGAAAATAGATGCAGAACGGATTAACACCATCATTTTAGGGAGCTTAAGGTCACACCCCATTAACTAGTGTGTAAGGATTAAGAGAGATAATAGATTCACCAAGAACCGACGTCATTATATAATTCTAAAACTATAACCCACCGTGGTAGGGCTGGCTAGTCCTCGCAAGTGATATGTTTCTTCTGCCGTGCAGTGTTCCACATAGGGGTGGTTCAAATCTAGAAATTATGCATGTTACTTCATCATGGACAACTGTGCCTCCAAGTATAAAGAGTAATTACAAGTAAAATCAAACAAGACAACCTATTGTCTCAATGTGTTCTATCAGTCCTGTAAAGAGTGTCCAATTTGGGAAGTGTCATATAAACATAGTGCATAGATCTCAAGAAAGTGCAAAAAAACACCACCATTCCAGCCGCTAATGCATTCCACCAAACGTAATACAGCATATATCGGAGCACCCTAAGTGAATACACCAACCCACATGCTAGTGTAGGAACCCATGCATTGGGCACCTAATCATATCCCGATGCATCTCACCAAACATTAGATAAATGCCTAGGCTGCGTGTTTGACGTGCCCTTGTGAAAACACACAGTAATTTCAAAACCCGCTCGTACCTTGACTAATTGTTCATGTCGGGTACAAAGGCTCCACTCTATATTCCAGCTCTGATAGGCAACTGTGTTATGCCTCGCATCTGAGGCTAAAATAAGACAAACAACAGTCTTTTCAAATCTGGAGCCCATTTTCTAAAACATGAACATGTGGAGTAACTCATATCTACAAAAGCATGCATGCCATAATCTGGCGTGTATGTCCACCATAATTGTTTCCCGGTAGTGGTGTTACAAATGATCAAGAACCATGGTAGTTTCTCCATACCGAGTGCATAAGGTCATCCAATCCTCCAAACAATGCAAACATTCCCCCTTTCATTACAAACAATAACTTGCGTGCAAGCATAGTCACAGCAGGTAGACTCATGCCATCAAACTCTCTACGGAAGCCTTAAAAGTGCCCGTAATACCACTCATACAACATGACTAGATCAAGGTAAAAATACAGTATGGTCTAAACTAACGTATAGTGTATCCCACAGAATTACAAAATTAAACTACAATAGCCAACAGCATATTCAGACCGACTCAGCCACTTACCCGTGTACGGCCATGGCGGACGCTAAGAGTTTAGCTTGCTACCCAATTCTGTCACGCTGCCATATTCGATAAATACAGGGCATGAACTCACTTCTTTGAAAAAAGACTAGAGCGAGTCTTTGAACACTGTGACACACAGACAAGCGTAACGTCAGGCACTTCATTCCTCAAGAGTTTTACGATTCTACAAACGTGCACTTGTCATTACCATTTGATTCCATAATCCAGAATGCAAACAATCAGTTACGGCCGAGTACACAAGTGGCCACAGTTTGGTGGACATTTTGAATTCCCATCAATTATTGATTAAAGGCCAATCGGTCGAAAAGCACACAAACTCATGTGTCATATTCTGCAACAAAAACGGGCGTAATATTTTGACACGTTAAGCGCATATAACCTGAACTAGACACAGCACGCACTTCCAACTAGCACATAAACTAGAGTGTTGTTATATTTTTCATTCCTAAAGGATGCAATATTTGGATATATGAAGCGGTGTAACCTGAACCATCAACATCGCGTGCAAACCTACTAAGTTGAGCACATGCATCTATCTGTCCTGCAACCATTAGGCTGAGTTGTGTGCAGTTGTACATCAGCAGTATGGATCAGTCTAACATGTGACACAGAGAAGCTAGTGGCCATCTCTAGCTCACTTTGTATATTCTAACTAGACACAAAGTTCAATAGAGTAGAAGTGTCAGCAACACATGATGTCAAAAAAAGGTGGTAAGACAAGACATTTAACATATCGAAGAGCCATCTCATCTAGATTTAACAAGCGTGCGTGCCTCGCGCAAGTAGGGGGTGGGGGGAGTGCAGTGGAGAGCAGGCAGTGTTTCCCTTGCGGGAGCGAGCGCAATAATTGCTACCATTAGGTGCCACTCGCTCCCGCAAGGGAATCGCCAGACGTGCACACATTGCCATTGGAAGCAAAGCAACGCGTGCATGTTTTTGCCTGCAAAGCTGTGCCGATGACTAAAGGTCTCTCCTTTGCAGCGCATGCACACTGCATAGGCGAGACCTAAAAAGCGCTACCTTGTAAAATTCATTTAATCTTCAGCTGTACACATGTTTATTTATCATTTTAAGAAGACAAAGCAAACAAAACAAGAGAGTTTAATCACTGGAATAATCAAATAGAACACAATCAATTGGTTGAAATACATTTCACACCTCACTACATATTAAACAATATATTCATGCATATATGTAATTCTCTCTTGGTGGGGTAGGGCAGAGTCACTCAAAATGATGATTACCCCCTTAGTTAATTATCTAGCCAGCATGAGTCGGATGTCCTTAACTGAAGCATTTATAGCAAAATTCGATGCCAGCTTCAACTGTGTCTTGTGGCAAAACAAAAACACTAGAATTTTTCTTTTATTTAAATATTTTATTTATTACATTAATCACAGACCCAAAATGCAAAAAGAAGCGAAATCTCAACAATCAATAATTCTGGAGCAATAAATAGTAATATACAGTAATAATTCATAGATACTATAAAAAGACATCTTTATCTTCACAAAATGCTTAAGGAAGGCAGAATGTAATAGCCTATAATCCGGCTCTTTATGCTAATATTAATTTATATGGATCTATTTCTCCCCCTCTTCGCTACAGTCCTTAAAACATTTAGTCTTCTCCTCAAATTTGTATAATTTTTGGGATTATCCCTATTCTACGGGAAAATAATTCTTCAGTTTGTCTAATTTTGTGGCTATCCATTGAGAACAACTTGGTGAATCCGTAATCTCCAGTTTTGTAAAATCAAAGATTTGGCTACCAAAAATTTCTCTTAAAAATACTAAAACTCTCTAAAGAAAGAGGACAAATAAACCTCCCAAATTTGAGGGATTATCAGACAGCGTGCCTCTTTAAACAAGGCACTATCTGGTTCCTAGAAGAATCAGACCACAAACCAATATGATTTAATATAGAGAAATCTCTTTTAGGTAGGAAACCCATAAGTGCCTTTCCGACAAAGCATAATTTTCCTTAGCCCCACTCCAAGTATATAATGAACACTTAAAAAAATATTTAAAAATAGACTACCGTTCCGAAAATAAGCTTAGCAATTCTAATATGGCGTCCTCATGGCTCAACCCCAAACGCAAAATTGATGGCAACTCAATTCTTTGGCCCGAATGGTCGGGAAGGGGGATTAACATGATCAAACATGTTTTTGAAGACAATCTACCTTTACCCTTCTCCACGTTACAAGCCCAAATCGGACTAGAAAATATGGATTTTTACTAGTATTTAGCTCTCTAAACACTCACTACTGAAGAACAGCCCTACAAACACTACATTGATTAACGGCCTATACAGAACAGGGCATAGTGAATCCAGAATTTATAAATTACTTCTCCCTAAACCCCGCAAGATGCAGACCTGGAACGCACAAAAATGGGAAGTGGAACCAATATATGATACGATTGGAAGCGTATCTATAAATCATCTTTCACAAACAAAACATCCCCTACCAGGTCCCAGACCAAATACATGATTATTAACAGAACATACTGGGTCCCAGTTAAACCCCATAAACTCAAACTCAGACCAGATCCCAAATGCTGGGACTGTAGGCTACATGATGGAGATTTACCCCACATGCTCTTCTACTGCCCCATCCTTAAGGAATACTGGGATGATACATTTCAATTCATTACAGAGGCCCTGAACATTACCCCCACCTGAGAGTTCTCCTATACAACACTTGGCCAACTAGACCCGCAACCACAGTCCGCAGCCGACGGTCCGCTGCTTGATCGAATGCGAATACTTGCATGCAAACTAATACTTAATAATCAGAAAGATTTGAATATAGTCTCATTGTATGTGTGGCAGGAATGGCTCACTCTCCTCAGAGGAGCTGATAACTTTCCCATTGGCGCCCACCACACATACATGGGGGACTCACGTGACGCCGCCTCATCACACTTTGCGCCTCTAATTCATGCACCCATACTGTATGTAGTAATTATCGGCATCAAGAATCATTAGACACAGATCACCTTCCAGTGTTGCTGCTCGTAACTATACTAAGCGCTATGAAGTAAACATACTAGTCAACCATCGATATATTGTAACTCAGACTCATGCGATGACAATTCATTCCGGTGCACACGCAGATCATAGATGAAATGTGTACGGAACATGTACTTTCTGAACTCACCAATAATTGGAAGAATGATCAGAAGGAAAAAGATGTATTACTAAAAATGTGACTCAGTATAAATGTATGTGGTGACCTGTGCACACCCTTTATCCTAATACTTATTTTCTACCCCGCCTCATGGATGTATGCTTCTGTACCTCGAATATGCTATGAGGATCTTTGATTTATTTAAGCTTCTTTGTTTTCCTTGTTTCTCATCTGCTATCCTTGTGTTATTGCCTGCTCTAAAAAACTGAATAAAGATTATTTGAACAAAAAAAGAACAGATGTAAACATGTAAACATTGGAGGGAGGGATGTGAAGATGAGCTCTGAGCCTAGGCGTACACCGGGAGCCTGTCATCTCTGCGGCGAGCAGCTCACACCTTTGAGTGTCTTTATCCTGAGTCTACCATGGAATATTTAAAGATGGGATTCAGCAGCTTGCGTTGAGTTTACAGAGCTATCATAACTCCGATTCTAGAGTCCTGATGAGAGATGGTTTCTTCATCAAAGTTCATTGACTCTGGGAGCACCGTTTCCACCTTCCCTGTGGCTCTCCATCCAGTAGACTTCAGTCTGATTTCACTAAGAGACAAAAACCGTACAGAATGTTTCTTAACAAATTCTTCACTATGTTTTCCTTCTATTGCTTTTGATTTTATGTTTTCACCTCTATGTTTCTTTCATCATTTCAACAATTTCTATGTATTTAACACATAATTGAGATTTTCTCTGACTATTCATATATATGCATCCCTCTTTGTTATTCTTTCTTGGCCTGTGGGTATATATAAATAAACATATGTATACACATAGATATTTGCACACATGTCCATAAATATAGTGCTGCCGCACACTGTAAGTCCATGTTTGAAACATTCACACTGAAGAGAGCTTGTGACTCTTATGAGAGTAAATTCTCTGAGCAAGTTATTTGAAAAATGCAGTCTCTGACACAATACACAGTGTTTTTCCAATGACATTTGTGCGGTACAGTGGTAATAAACTAAGGAACATATTTCCGAAAAAAAATTACAGGAAACCTTCCTGCACAAAAAATCTTCACTGCATTTTCCTCTTTTTATGTGTAAAGCAGAATTCAAAGCAGTCCCCCCTAAAGCAGAGGTTAGCCTGTGGGTGTTGCAGTTGTTTCAAAGAGCTCTGCTTGGCCAACCCTGGCCTGTTGTCCAACTAATGCATCCACACAGGAGTGCTTTGTGAAGGTATGTGGTGTAGATCAATTAGCTTATGTGCATATTTCAGCTATTGGAATGTTTCCTATGAAGGCCATTGATGTTCCTTCTTGTGAGTGGAGTCAGCTTTTGGTGGAACTGTTAAGGTTTTCTTTGCTTTGGTATAGCAGGTTTGCGTGCTTTGAGATTCCACTTGGCAATACCTGAGACAGGCTTCCCATCACGTGGTTTTGAAAAAGCAACAAAAAACTGTTGTGTCTTTCTAAATGATTTTATACTATATAGTATATCTATATAATACTATCTATATAATACTCTAGTGCTCTTTTGGCATGCAGTACATGCAGTGTTCTTTCTGCAACTGGCAGTGGGGTAAAAAATTGGATATTGTATAGGGAGAGGTGTGGTGCAGCGGCCAGGGTAGCGGCCTCCGGAGTGCAAGGCTCACAGTTTGATCCCTGCACCGGCATCAGCTCAGCACCATGCGACTCTGGACAATAGCTCACATAATCTCCCAGACGGCCCCCAGCGCCTTGACACCCTTAGGGGTGAGTAGTTCACGCTTTACAAATACCGGATTAAGATTTGGATTTAGATTTTAGATTGATTCAGGTGGAATAGCACACCACCTTTGGTGGAAATCTAGAGATGGTACGAAGGACTACTTTGTCTTTATGTACCTGAAAGAAAGGTTCTTCCAATGTCTAGAGTTTGCTAACATATCTTAAGGAAGTAATGACACCTATAAAAGCCACTTTTCAAGAAAGTTATTGGAGTGGACATGAATGAAGGGGCTCAAAAGGGGCCCCACCAGTCTACTTGAGTACGATGTTATGGTTCCAAGATGGTCCTGGGAGGTTATGGGGTGGAATCGCCCTTTTGAGGACTTCCATAAAGGCTTTGTTTACTTGAATCTTGAAAAGAGACATATGTTGTCTATTTTGTAGGTATGCAGCCACTGCAGCTAGGTGAAATCTGATAGAGATAAATGCCAATCCACAGCTTTGTAGATGTAGCAGGCAATATCCTGTAGTGCTGGTATGAGAGGGTCAGTTTGTTTTGAATGACAATAGTGAACAAATCGTTTGCACTTTGTCACATAACAAGCCCTCATTGTAGGTCGCCGTGTGTCTTCGAGAATGGCCATATATTCAGGTGGTAGTTTAAGGTAGCCAAATTCTAAGACCTCAGGAACCAAATCCCAAGGTTGAGAGGATTCTCACCCGATGGTTCCCTGCCCGCACACACCGCCTTACATTCAGGAGCCTGCATGGCTGAGATGGGACTCCGTCCACCAGTCCAAAATGGGCCCAAAAGTGGCGAACCAACCAACGATGCGCTGAAATAGCCTGAAGCTGCCTGCAGTGTGGAAAACTCAGCCTGCACGGCTGAGGTGGGACTCAGACCCCCAGTCCAACTTGCACCCAAAGGGAGCAGAGCCGCCAACATTAGGCTATAAATGACTGAAACTGCCTGCAGCCCGGGACGCACCTAGGTGTGTGCCCAGGAAAAGCCAGGGTGGGCCATGTTGGGACACCCTTCTTCAGGGATAGTTCCTGGTGGCTGGGTGTGGGCACTTAAATTATTGCGAGTGTGAAGGCTTTTGTTATTTGTGCCAAAAGTGACAAAGGAATGAAAATGGAATCTTTCCATTTACAGCCCTGTACTTTACTGAAGGAGCCATGTTTGAAATTAGCAATAGATTTTATTGACCCATTGAATCGTTTACATCGTAAATGTAAGTTTACTATGGTAGTGGTTGACTATTACAGTAAATGGTGGAAGGCAGATTTAATGGAGAAGCCCAGAAGTGCCAAGATAATAAAAATTCAGAAAAAATAGTTTTTGAGAGAGGGAGTGCCTAAAGAAATTGTATTTGACAATGGGGCACAATTTGTGTAAAAATAAATTAAGGAACTCTTGGAAAGCAAAACGATAAAACACACTTTGGTGGAGTGTATTCAGTGGGCCACCCAAAATAAAACTGAGTTGGGTGACGCAGTTGAAAGTATGCTGTGGTCTCATCGCATTAGTCCAAGCGTGGTCACTGGTTTGTGTCCTTTTGAAATCATGAGGGGACGTATTATACATCTAAATTCTGTTCTGCATGGTTGAGAGAAATTCAGAAAAAATCTGACTGGGCACATTATGTGGCCAAGATTATGTGACCCCAAGTTGAGGTGTTTCAGAATAAAATGAAAGAAGGGTAGGATGCTAGACATAAGATCAAGGATTTCAGGTGTGATATTAAGGTGGGTGATACACTGTGTTACACACCTGCACCTTACACAGACTAAAGTGAGCCCTTTCTAGGGGTAAATCTTAAACTCCCATTTGAGCTGGTGGAATTTGCACTTAGATATTTCTCCACGAAAACTGATCCTCACACGGCAAACACAATCACTTCCTTAGCAAAATATTTCCCCTAAGCAGACAATCGAAACATGGTGGATTTTCTCCTGCCCCCTAGGTAGAAATAGTTAAGTAAACCAATTTATCGGATGGAAAATCTCCCACCCATATCAAAATGTATCTCATTAGCTTTGACCTAATGAAATGTCATCCAAAGGTCTTTTCCACATGCTTTATGTTTTAATGATCAGCTAAAGTTTCAGGGACTTATTTGCAAAGAATTAATGCAGTTCGGTGCCGCAAGCCAGCTGGCTGCGTGCGCTGAGTTAATTCCACAGCAAAGGGATGCGTCATATCTGCTTCGATATGGCAGATCCATTTGCTCTCCCCCGTGCTGGCACATAATTAGCTGCCATGCGCTGGCACAGGTGCCTCGCACCATGGTGCAAGGGCCTGCATTATGGGGATGATTGTTTTTGTGCAGGAAGACACACCTTCCTGCACAAAAACAATCACAAGAGGTGATTTCCTCTTCTTATGTGTGCTGCAGAATGCAGCATACATAGAAAAAGAAAAGAAAAACGAGGAGAAATTAAAACACTTCCCCATGTTGCGCCTCTCGCATCCTGAAGCATTTCCAGGTTTGCAATTTCTCGTAAATCTGGAAATGTGGCAGAACCCATTGGTATTGCATGGGACTACCAAGAGCAACACCCATGGCACGCCGCTTTCATGTAAAGTGTTGCATGTAGAAGGGCCATATTTACAAGGACATGAAAAGCCACGTAGGGTGGCTTTACGTGTCCTTGTAAATATGGCGCAGCAAGCTGCGCTGCGGGTGGATCACAAAAAGTGACGCACCGGTGGCGCAAGTGTGCTTGTAAATAAGCCCCTCATTTCTCAATTCTAACTTTTACCCTCAAGCTTACCGAAGGAGTATTCCGCTTTGAAGCCAGCTGCGGTCACCCAGCTGTCACTGTGGAACTGCAGCAGCAGTGCGTTTCCGGTGGAGACCAGATGTGGGACTTGGGTTTTGCCACAGTATTTGCCTATTGGCTTTGATGTGGTGCGGGCACCATCATTGATAATCAGGTAATCAGAGCCACATCCGGGGAAGTTCTCAAGATCGAACTGGGTGAAGGTCAATGAGATCTGTAAGATAGAGAATCACTGTGAGTGCAGCCCCTCCAGCTCACAGCACTTTCAACACCAGAGAGAGCGCTCCCTGCACAAACCACTTCATTTCACCACCACCCAACCCCCACACCCACCTCGGTTTCACCCTCAAACACAGCAGAGCCCAATTATTAGAGCACTTGTCAGACTATTGGCAGAAGGAGGGTACCGGCTGCAGGCCAACGACGTGTTATTTACACTAGCGCCATGCTGCTCACAACCGCAAGCGCCTTCATATTTCCAACTACCAGGACCCTGAACGCACTCACAAATGCACTCACACTTACACCCCCTTTTACACCTCTCGCTCTAAGAACGAGTCCCATGGTCCTCTTCAAACTAGTGCATTAATCATACTAACAACTAACACACTCCTTTCAACCACTGACGTACTCCTTTCAACTACCACCTCAGTCTTTTTATACCAATGCTAGTATTATATTATTATATACGGGGGTGTCCCGGCGCTGTGGACAGCGACAGTAGAGGACAGGGAGACTAGCAGCTTGCAAATAATCAGGTCTTCAGTTTACGTCTGAACTGAGACTCAGAGTCGATCATACAGATGTTGAGTGGGAGAGCATTCCATAGTTTTGCAGTGATCACTGCAAATGCTCTGCCACCTTTTCTAGATCTGTAGTATCTGAGGGGGGCGCAGAAGGCGGAGGTGATTAGATCTGAGCGTGCGGCAGGAATGGACTTGCTTCAGCCTTTGTCTGAGATAGCCTGGCCCCTTGCCATTGAAGGCCCTTACTGTCAGGATCAGGGCTTTAAACTGAATGTGGGTACGCGCCCCGAGGGTTTTGAGCGTCAATGGCGATTCCCTGGGAGAGCGCTGCTGGACGACTTATTTGTCCACGAGATTTCCGAGGCGATTGAGGACTATTTCACGATTAATACAGGATCTGTAGACTCTCGGGCCATGCTTTGGGAGGGGTTTAAGGCCTATATCAGGGGGATTTGCATAGCTAAACATGCTGGGGTCCTAAAGGCGCTGCGCACGACCATTAAGCAACTGGAGACACAGCTAGAGTCGATTGATGCTGAAGCACAGCGTGAGCCTGCTGGTGACGTGTCCGCTAGGCGGCTCAGCCTCCTGACTGACTTTCGGGAGGCAGCGGACAGAGAGATTCTGTATCTGGGGAAGCACCAGACGGCGCGTAGATATGGGGAGGGGGACAGGCCGGGACGCACGCTGGCTCAAGCTTTGAGGCCTCCGTATGGTAAGTCCTTAATAGTTGAGGTGCGGGGCGTGGATGGTTCGCTCCGCACAACACCCGCCGAGATCAGAGACGAATTCCTGACCTACTTCTCCGAATTATACACGACCAAGCTGGGGGAATCCCCAGTCTCTCGTGCGGCCTACTTGTCGGAGATCGTGCTTGTGTTCCTGGACAAGGGCATGCAGGAGTTCATGGCGGAGCCTATCACTGTGGCGGAGGTGCGCGGGGCGATTAAGGTGCTTAATCGCCGGGGATTTTTATAAGGCCTTTTCTGATCTGTTGGCTCCACAGCTGATAGAGGTGTATGCGGAGGCGCTGGAGCTCGGATCTCTTCCGGCGACCCTTAACGAAGCGGTAATAGTTCTGCTCCCAAAACCAAACAAGGACCCGACGTTGTGTGGCTGGTATAGGCCCCTCTCCCTTTTAAACTTTGATTACAAGATCCTGGCCAAGATAGTGGCCAACAGACTCTCCCAATTGATGGAATTCATCATTTCGCCCGTCCAATCGGGCTTCGTCCCGCGTCGCTCTACGTCTTTGAATCTGCGGACGCTTTTCACGGTTCTGTATAGAATTAATCCGGCCACGCCTGCTGCGGCGGTCCTCCTGGATACCGAGAAGGCCTTCGACTCCCTAGAATGGCCGTTCTTCCTTTCCGTCATGCAACGTATGGGCATGCCGGAGAACTTCCTTGCTACCACGCGGCTTTTGTATAGCCGCCCCACGGCCCGTTTGCGTATCAATGGTACGCTGTCTGGTCCCTTCTCTCTAACGCGCGGTACGCGGCAGGGCTGTCCACTTTCACCGCTACTGTTCATTTTGGCCATGGACCCCTTGATCCGGCATTTCCAAGAGCGCCATCTCCACAGGGGTCTCCAGTTCCGGACGGGTCCCTTGCTTGCTTCCCTCTACGCAGATGACACTATACTGTATGTAAGAGAACCGCAGGTCAACCTAGCTCCCCTGATACGGGAGATCCTTCGTTTCGGCGCCCACTCCGGACTGTGCATCAACTGGCACAAGTCCGTAATTTTCCCATTGACCAGCAGCACCTCCCCATGGCAGTGCGAGTTCCCGTTGGAGTGGTGCTCTGACTCGGTTCGATACCTGGGCATACAGATCCATCTGAACACTGACGAACTCATCCGCCTCAACTATGGCCGCGCTCTGGACAGGCTGGAGACACAGGTGAAGGGATGGTTGAGGCTCCCGCTCTCCATGTCGGCCAGAATTGCAATCATAAAAATGATAGTTCTCCCTAGGTTTTTATATCTCTTCAATAATATCCCTGTTCCTCTCACCCGGGCCTTTTTCTCCACACTGCGGTCCCAGCTGATCAGGCTGGTGTGGGGCGGGAAGCACCCCCGGATCGGTTGGAGGACTCTTACGCTCCCCCATGATAGGGGCGGCTTCGGAGTACCTGATCTGTATTTATACTATCTGGTTGCTCAGTGTGCGCACGCCTATGCCTGGTACCACCCTGACGCGCGTATTCCGTTCCTTCGTCCCGAGGCGGATTTCGTTCTCCCGGGCCGTTTGGCGGCTGTGTTGCCCAAGGGGGTTGCCCGGGACTCAGTAGATATTCAAACGGTGTCCACCACCAGCTGGGCGTGGCATCGCCTTACTCGCTATCTAGCCCAGCCTCTCCTCTACTCCTCTTCTCTTCCACTCCCCAACCCCGGGTTGCTGTCTGGCACGGGGGAGACACTTGTGCAGCGTACTTTAACTAAGTTTCATCTCACTAGGATCGGGGACCTATACCCTGGGGGCCACATATTTTCTCTCTCGGAGGAGGCGCGCTTCAGTGAGGCCACGTTCATGGACAAATTTGTCTTATGCCGGCTTTATTGTGCGGCTCGTTCGGACATTGCGGGATTCCCTCTCGAGCCTCCATCCTTCGAGCCCCTAACTCTCCTCATTGACAAAGACACAGGTGCCCATATGGTTTCTAAGCTTTATAAGGCATGTGCAGCTCTGGTTCCATGTGTGGATGGCCGATTGCGAGCGGCCTGGGAGGCAGACTTGGGTAGGCCGATTACGGATGAACAATGGACCGCTTGTTGCAAAGTCACTAACGCGATATCACTCAATAGTCGACATAAGCTCCTCCATTATAAATTTCTTCGCTGCTGCTACATAACCCCTGACAGGCTCCACACCATTGATCCCGCGCGCCCACACACATGCTGGAAATGCTCTGTACTACACGCTGACTTTGCGCACCTGTCCTGGACATGCCCCAAACTGCAATCATATTGGACGCAGATACATGGATCCTTGGCGTTATGTTGGGGCTCACACTGGTTCCCACTCCTGAGGTTGCGTTATTGGGCTACACAGTAAATTTCCCTAAGAATGTTCGCAGGCTTGCCTCCCTGGGCCTGCTACTCGCCAAGCGGGAGGTGGCAAAACATTGGGGCGGTAGAACGGTCCCCACGGCCGGGACATGGCTCACCTCTATGGCTTATTGCAGCACAAATAGCGAGATCTACGCCAGTCTCCTCCCCACAGTGGCGCGTCCCAAAGATATCTGGGGCCCCTACAAGACCTATATCGCTACCCTTCCGAGCTCTTCCCCAGCGCGATCCAGTTCCGGAATAGTGCCTACGGGAGTAGGGTAGTCTGTTCGGCGCCGGCGCTGCACCTCTGGGGTGGGTGTGAGAAGGCCGTGAGGCTCTGGTCTTCCTCCCTATTGGGCGTTAGGAGGCTGTATTCTATAGGTGTGGGCTGGATTGGGGGATATGGACCGAAGATAGGGGTGACCACTGAGCTTGAATGTGGGTCCTGAGTGCGTACTTTTCATTTACGAGTTCCGGCGGATGAGGGTGGTGGGCTCTTGGTAGGGGTCTTTCTATGGTCCGATGCCTTGATAATGTGCTGTTTTTTGTATACGAGAGGGGAGTGTCATGTTGTATCTCCGTACTGGCTATTAACTGACTGCACAGCCGATATTTTTATATTGTTATGCTCTTCAAAACTAAATAAAGCTTTAAAAAAAAAAAAACTGAATGTGGGAAGAAATAGGAAGCCAGTGAAGGTTTTTCAAATGGGGGAAGATCGAATGGCGGTAGGGGATGTTACAGATCAGCCTGGCCGCTGCGTTTTGTACCATTTGAAGTCGATGAAGGAGATATGCAGGTGTTCCTACGTAGAGGCTATTGCAATAGTCCAGATGGGACGTGATGAGAGCATGTACAATAGTTTTTAAGGAATCGGTGGGCAGATAGGGGGAGATCTTTTTTATCATGCGCAGTTTGCCAAAACAGGCAGAAGTGACTTTAAGAATTTGGGTTTTACCTAGCAGTTCATTGTCAATTTGGATACCCAAATTACGGGCCGTCTTGATCGGTACGGGGGGGGGTTGAGTTCCGACGGCCACCAAGATGATGGAGGTAAAGGAGTTTTTTGGTTAAAAAAAAGCACCTCGGTTTTGTCGGTGTTTAGCTTCAGGGTGTTGGAGGTCATCCAGGATACGATGTTGGAGAGGCAGGTTTTAAAGTTTGAGAGTCCTTTGTCAGAGTGGTCTTTAAAGGAGACGATAAGCTGAGTATCATCAGCATACAAGACCACTCTGGCACCAGAAGCCTCCACCACCCTAGCCAATGGTTACAGATAGACGTTAAAAAAGAGGGGGCTGAGCGCTGATCCCTGAGGGACTCCGCAACTGAGACTTTTTTTGTCTTTGGACATAAAGGGGTGACACCACACCTGTTGCGTTCTGTCCGTGAGAAAGGATTTGATCCAGGCCAGAGGCGTGTCCCGAATCCCTATTTTGTAGAGTCTGTCTAACAGTATGGAGTGAGACACGGTGTCGAAAGCAGCGGACAGATCGAGGAGTACCAACATGGCAACCTCGCCTCTGTCCACGCTTTCCTTAATAGTTTCAAAGACCTCCAAAAGTGCTGTCTCAGTGCTGTAGCCGGATCTAAAACCGGATTGTGAGTCATGGAGGAGATTATGGGTCTCTAAATAGTCGGCCAGTTGCTCTTATACAAATTTTTCTAGTATTTTGGCTGGTTTGGGGAGAAGTGATATCGGACGATAGTTAAAGTAGACTGCTGGATCCGCTTCTGCCTTTTTTTAAAATAGGGATCAGCATGACCTTTTTCCAAGTTATGGGGAATTGGCCGGAGGAGAGAGAGGAATTCCAGATAGAAATAAGAGGTTGAGCAATGACAGGGGCAAGGGTCGTGAACACTTGGGCCGGGACCGGGTCGAGAGGTGAGCCTGATTTGCACTGTTGTATTTTTCCTAAGGCAGTGTCAAGTGTGATTTCTTTAAAGGCATGAAAGAATATCGCATTAGAAGGTATGGGATCGTGAGGGTAAGTAGCCTCAGCTTCCCTATCCGAAGGAGTGAAGGCGAAGAATATATCAATGATTTTATTATGAAAGAAGTCGGAAAGACCATCACAGAGATCTTGGCTGGGTTTTGTAGGGTAGGTCAGGGCAGAAGGTTTAGTAAAGCTTTTTACAATTTGATATAATGTCTTGGTCGAGTTTTTTGCAGTAGTAATTTTATCAGCAAAATAATCTTTCACAGTGGACTTTTTTAGCAAGTGGAATTTCTTCACCGCCGCTCTATAGATAACCTTGGCAGAGGGGTCATAGGTTCGACACCAACGGCGTTCAAGCATTTTGCATTTACTTTTTTCCTCACGAAGCTTTGGGGAGATCCAAGGGGCAGAGGGTGAGGACCGAGCCGAGGAGAGGGGTTGTAGAGGGGCGATAGTGTCCACTGCTGCGGAGAGGTAACGATTAAACTTCTCAATATCGGAGTTAGGATCCGCTGAGGTACACCATTTCTGGTTGTCTAGTAAGGGCTTGATTTTGTTACATGTGACTTTAAACCATTTTCTTCCCAAGGCCTCCTTTATACTGTTGTTGGACGGCTGGGGGTTGGGGGACATATAAAAAGGGATAAGAAAGTGGTCTGACCAAGTCACGGGAAGTGGCTGCAGGGTTACGAGGGCCGGTAGGTTCGTAAATAGAAGGTCTAGGGTGTGACCTGCTTTATGCGTGGGACCATGGATTCTCTGGTCTAGGTTTATACCCTCAAGGGTTTCTAATAGGGATCTCGCTTTCTGGCAGGATATATCGTCAACATGTATGTTGAAATCGCCTAAAACAGTAAAGTGGGGTTGTTTCAGGGATAGGTCGGCTAGGGTCGCTAGAAGCTCCGAAAGATGAGATGGTTGTGTGTCAGGGGGGTTGTAGATCAAGGCTCCTGCCAGGATCAGATTTATATCGTCTGAAATGCTAAAGTATATGGCTTCAATGGGGCCAGAAGTAGCTAGTTTCCTAGATGTAACATTCCACTCTTTACGCAGTATTATGGCGATCACCCACCTACTTTGGTACCTGGCCTACTGAGTCCTGTAAAGTGATAGTCCGGTGGAATTGCTAGGGTGATATCAGGGTTGGAAGTATCTTTGAGCCAGGTCTCAGTTAGAAACATCAGGTCCCAACAGTGAGAAGTAAGGGATAACCAAATATCGCTTGCGTGTTTTGGGAGCAAACGGCAGTACATGTCTCAGCTTTGTCCTAGTGAACATTCATACTCATTTTCTATGCTAAAACTTAGTAGACTTCACATTCAGAGCTTGATTAACAGAAATGGATCCCAGAATCTGGCAGAGGGCATCAGCCATGTTTGTCCGCCCTCACAAATCTTGTCGCTGCACATGTCATGCACCCTGCTGTATAGTGAGGGGGGAGAACTTCACCCCCGTAATTTAGGAGATGAAATGCAATCATTCATTTGCTTAATGTAATATATGTGAAATAGCTCAGAGTAGGCGCTCATTCACTGACATGGGTGTTTTGAAAACACAAAATAGAGAGCCTGAAAAGGCTTCTGAACTATAATATTTAATAAAGACATTCTGAAGGGGATCTAAAGCTTAGAGACTGGAAGACAGACACTGTATGATTTGCATATTTCCAAAATAGTGAAATTTCCTAGTTCTAGATGCTGTTGCTATTTGCACAGCACTTTTGTTTTTCTGATCTCTGGAAGCTTTCAAATTAATTAATGTGAAAAATGACAGAAGAGAGATGTAGTTTATCGAAAGGGATACATGTCGAATAAATGACTTGTCTACAAAAAAGGTGCAATCCTGGCAAATTGATATTTTGTCTCTAAAATGTTATTTGTATATAAAAAGAACGCTTCTCCGTCCTTTTGTTGTTACTTGGTGCCACCACTGCTGCATTACCTCCTCCTCCAGTTCAGGGTCTAAGTGTGTGCAGGACATGAGTATGCACAGAGATATGTCACTCAGCCTTAAGCAAGTGATTAAGATGCCTAAAGACTTCCTTCCAGACTGTGCTGCACATACCTTGTATCCTGCTGGAGCTAGAATGACCATCACACAGTCCATGCCATTGGGGTACTCCAGGGGGTACCCAGGTGAGGTGACAATACCATTGTCCTCAGTGGAGGCGCTGTCACATGTCGCTGCAAGAAGATGGGACAATAACAAAATGTTTACATTGGTTTACCAAGGAAACGACAGACTGCAGAGAGGAAAGATAACTCCAAAGAACAGAACTAAGAAGCATCCAAAAGAAATGTGGCAGCAGGGAGGTCTGCTCTCACAGGGTGACTTGAAATACAATTCCTGAGGTACAACAGGCTTACCTGTCCTGTAGGAGGCTTGGAAACCGCGGGCTGAGGCAGCACCATTACTGACAAACTCCACCAGCATTGTGCTTCCGGAAGACACAAGGGCCGGGAGATCCAAGTTCCCACAGGCCTTCTTCAGTACAACTGGGGATGAAGTATTGACGCCGTCGTAAACATTGATGAAGTCAGCAGAGCAACCGGGGGTGAGCTGGACATCAAAGTCATCAAACTGCAAAAAAATCTGGCATGACAGAAACAAAAACAGGCATGGCCATAAATGTTATGGAGACAAGAAAAGCACATTGAATAATGCCAATAACCTATACTTGACCAGAAGCGGGGTGATGCGCAGAAGGACGCAGACTTCATTGAAATAAGCATTCTGGTTCCCAGAAGGAATATTACAGGGTTTAAGGCTTGCCGAAGGCT
The DNA here is from genome assembly GCF_964204655.1 of Triturus cristatus. Taxonomy (NCBI): domain Eukaryota; kingdom Metazoa; phylum Chordata; class Amphibia; order Caudata; family Salamandridae; genus Triturus; species Triturus cristatus. Next base: position 45,083,943 of record NC_140583.1, on the reverse strand, counting down.
TGGCACAGGCCACGTGAGGAATGGTCCCTTCTATGACTGGGACGGAGTTTTATCAAGCTGAGTTTGCATTCACAATGATTAGGGATTCAATTGCTTTGGTGAGGACTAATTTAGATCCGCAATAGCAGTGACCAAACGGTGCCCCTCTCAATTATTGAGCCTTAATCAAATGGACCAACTATGTGTTCCAGGAGCCATCAGGAGCTCTGCATTGCTGCCACCTTCTACCACTGAACCCTTTCTGGCCCTAATGTACTGTGGAGCCCAAGGATGAGCATGACACTACCAGCAAAACTAAATGTCCCAGCACCCGCTGAGACAGTCCAACTGGGGCCTCTAATCTCTTCCACCACCATAGAGAGCATACAGACGTAGGTACCTGTGTCCCCACTAATGGAACTACATGTCCCAAGGAGCATTGGGACAGTGCTGAGCTACTGCCTGCTGTGAACCATAATCCCTTGCTCCACGGAAGCCTGCTGCAAGGTAGTGCATTCAGTGGGGGGCTACAGAACCAGCAAATGAAAAGTCAGTTCAAACAAATCCACAAAACACCGTTGAAACTTCAGTCATGGAAGACGGCTCTATTATTTGCACTAACCTCTGCAAGAAGAGTTAGCGAACCTGCCGGCATTCACTATCAGGCAACCGTTCATGCAATTAAAAAAAGACACAGTAATATTAAGGACTAACCCTAAATTCATACCAAAAGTCCCTTCGGATTTTCATCTCAACGAGCCTATTAATCTGAGATTTTTTTTTCCAAATCCTCAGACAACGGCTGAGAAATCCCTACATACTTTGCATGTTAAGAGGGGCATTAAATTCTATTTACATAGAACAAAACAATTTTGGAAGTCTGATCAATTGTTCATTGCTGATGGCAACATGAATAAAACACTACCAGTCTCTAAATTTTCCATTGCGAGATGGATTGCCACAGCCATTCAGTTCTGCCAAAACGCTGTAGGGCGACCGTTATCTGCTAGAGTCAAGGCTCATTCAACAAGAGTTGTTTCTACGTCCACTGCATTATTCACTGGGCTTCTGATCCAGCAAATCTGCAGAGCCGCCACATGGTCCGCCAGGCATACCTTTAGCCAGAATTATTGCCTGGATGCTACGGATAAAGCTGATACAGCAGTGGGACAGGCGGTGTTGCGGCATCTGTTTCAGTAAGGTTATCCTCTTTGCTTTTATGCTTTCCTATCCCATCATCCTTTATGGTTAAGTCATTACTGTCATTATTTGGTGTTGGACTATTTGCTAAGTTTCCAAAATGAAGATATAATAATAGGTATTCATATTACTGCTAACTATTCTGATTCAAGCATGTGAATCTATGAAAGGTCCAATCCTGGAGAAGAAAATAAGTAACTTACCTGTAACTGTAGTTCTCCAGTATTGGTATCTTTCATGGATTATCATGCAACCCACCCTCCTCCACTAGAGGCTATCCCATTACTTTTGAGACTATATTTGTTCTCACTTGTCCTTGAAAATCAGCTGGAACTAGCCTCTCTAGGGAAGGTTCTAGAGGGTGCAGTTGCCTAAGTGGTTAGTGTCTAAATTTGGTCCTTTTTTTAAAAAAGGTAATTGATAGGCTAATACGTTCATGGCCTAGTGCCATTGTGGCCTCTGCTGCTAATGTGAATGCTTTGATATAATACTATGGGATTCCCACTATGATGACAGGGAATGATTTGAGCATGTGAATCTATGAAAGACCCAATACTGGAGAAAACAACAAAGTCACCATGGCACCCTGACTGGGTGCCAAGCCAGCTAGCACTGCCTGACAGTTTAGGTTAGTCACCCCTATGGCAGGTCTCACAGCCCTAAGACAGGGTGCACTATACTCCAGGTGAAGGCATATCTGCATGAGCAGATTTACCCCTACAATGTTGGGCACCATTTCCCAATGTAAGTACCAGGGAATCCAAAGAGAGTACATGGGCTAGGAACTCAACAACTCGAGTTCCACAGCACCATGATGGCTTTACTGACTATAGTAGTGTTTGGTACCAAACTACTGATCTCATAAATCCACACTAATGCCAGAGTGGGATTTATTGTACCATGTACCCGGGGGGCCCATCAGAGTTGCCCGCTAAATCTCTCCCAACCCTGGTCTGGTCTCTGACTGGCGGTAGGCAGCCTGCCACCACCAGACATGTTTCTTGACCCTGGGTAGTAAGCCCCTACTCTCTGGGACCAGAAGCAATGCACATTCTCCTCCACCAGGATGGGCCAGTGCTCAAAGAGGGAAGCTTCAAATGCCTGATGCCTCTGTAGTGCGACCCACAGCCTCTGCTGCTACCAGCAGATGGCAGCCCCTGGTTTACACACTCACTTTGGGTGGGAAAACTGGTGAGAAAATAAAAAAGATAAAGAGGTGTGCCCACCTCTGCTAACCCCACCCCTAAGGTGGGGAAAAGCGAGGTGAAGCACAACTTTCAGTCCCTGCCATCTTGAAGATGGGGTATCCCTCCAATTAGGGCTAGGTCTATGCCACTTCCCATAGAAGGGTGGCATAATAGAGGGTGTAGCCACCCCAGGTAAGCAGTGCATTGGCCCCACCTGCTACTCCCTTAAAAAGCCTTCTAAATTTAGTATTTTGGGAGCTCCCCCAGACCTGATCCTCATATCTGCCACGACCTAAGCGAGAAGACAACCATGCAGAAAAGGCTGCTCGACCATGCTACCACAAATAGAGCAATTTGGGTTTTTCATTGAGCCCTATACACTTTTGGGGAACCCCTAGACTCTGTGCACAGTATTGTCACCTAGTGGCAGTATCATATTCAGAGCCAGCTTCTAAAAACTACACATTAAAGGGTCCCTCTCCGAACAACTTACAGTAATTAGAAATTGACTGAACCATGGCAAGAAGGCACAATGCACAGCACTAAACATAAATAATTATATCAATCGTGCAGGTAAGGAATATACACATCTGCAGAACCTAAACTGGACAGACACCATACTGCGTCAAGCTGCCAGTCCTGTGACCACCTGTGGCTGGGGAAGGCTTCAACGACATTCAGTCAGTGGCTGCTTCACCTCTAAATCTTCGTTTGAAGGTTCAGGAGCCCCAGTTTATAATGGGCCTTCTACTCTGCAAACTCTGAAGGAGGGACCAAAACATGAAGGAATCCAAACTTTTATTATGCAACTGTTTTATAGTTTTAGAATGTTTTATGGACAATCATCCCAGTAAACTTATTTTGTACTTGTTCTTGAAAGAATGCAACATTCTGAAATCACCTTCTTTGATGTAAGACGGATCAGCCAACGGCAGTTTATTCCGGCTTGGTACGCGCCTGGAAAGTTGGGTGTTGAAAAGGATCCCCGTGGGTCAGACAGAAGGGAGCTGCAGCGATCTAATGAAAGACAACAACCAATCAACAGCTGACAGACATATTATGAGAAAGGTTTAAGAAGACATCCTGGAAAGGCACTTCCACCTCAACATGGTCACCGCTGGAAAACACATGGAGCGTTATATCAAAACAAAGGTACTTTAGCTAGAACTTGCCAGACTTGGACTTTGACAACTGGTTTGAAACAAGCTTTGGCAAAGTCAATAGGTTTGGCTTTACTATGTTAACATATGGAAACACCATTTGTGCATGGTTGTATTTACATGTGTTAGCACATTAAAGCAAGACCTATAGGCTTTTGCAAAGTTTTTTTTAAAATTTGAAAGCAAAAGTAAAACAATTGATAAGAGACAGATGGAGAACACAAATAAAAAACCCATAAGTGAATACACAATGGGAATGAACATTAATGGAAACCCAATAGGAAAAAAGAACAATGTAAAAAATGAAGCAGGTCAAAAACACAATGGATATAAAGATAAGAAAAACAAATAGGGGAGTCCTCACTAAAACAATAATAAAAAGCCAGCTATAGTGAAAATAACAAAAAACGGATTGCTTGCTGTGCAATGTATGTTTGAGATAAATAACGTGATGTGTGATGATATGCTGTACCTTTGAGTTGTAATATAGATCTTCATGCATGTGCGTGGTCTGACCACCCAAGATTATAAACTCTCTGTGAAGAGCTTCGTGCCCGATCCATGCATCCAGATTCATCCTACTGCAAGCTTGACTCTGCTTGATGTGATCGAACCCACAGGACTCCTGGCCATAGGCTGCACCTTCCGGAGCTGCCCCTTGCCTGTGGATGTGCCTGATCTGGGCGGGCCAGCTCTCCATCTTCCTAGCCAAGATGGCAGAAGCCTACAGTTGCTGACTGGGTGTCCCCAGCTGCTCCAGTGCTACGCGTGTTCGGGAAGGTTGTGGAGTGCTTGGCTGGCCGTGTCACTCTCAATCAGCCTGCTGACTGGGCTGACACCTGCTGAGGAGACTCCCTGCATGATATGAACTGCCCGCGCTCAGCACGCAGCTCTTGCCTGGCACTGGTGGGGCCTGATTCAACTGGCCTGGGGCCTCCTAGGATACCCCCATTAGTAAGTGGGGTGCGCCAAGCTGGCCGTGGCCTCGCCCTAATCACAGTGTGCACTTGGGTACTTGGGAACCCAGTGCCCTTCTTCACCTCCCCCTCTTGCTACTTCTTAGTGCCTCGGTGGCTTGGGGCTCTGCACATGCCCCTGCCAACCTCCGGACCTACAGGGCTAACTGCTTGTTATGCTCACACCAGCCTAGAACTTGTGGTGGAAGTGGGTTTCCCTCATTCATGTGGGAGTTTTGGCCAGACTCTTGTAATTGACAACCGTCATAGGCAGGGATCAACCGCACTCTTCACTGGTCTGAACGACGATTAAAAGGTACAACACTTCCTTGCAGGGGATCCCTACATCTGCTGGGGAGGCCCGGTCCTCTGGAGATGGTGAGCACCAACTCTATACTGCAAGCCATACAAGCCTCCCGTGCAACGCTGGAAACTAAGATCTGTGAGGTCTGGCTGGATGATGCCCTCCTGCACCAAGAATTGTGTAATGTTGTGGAAAGGTTTCTGAGGCTGAGTCTGAGGACTGTATTACAGAACTTGAGGATGCGGTATATGAATTGAAGACCACAGCCTGAAGCCTCTCTACTTCCGCTAAGCTATTGGAGAAGCAAGCAGAAGATGCAGAAAACCGGATCTGCCGAAATAACCTGAGCCTACTTGGTTGTCCTGTAGGTGTTGAGGCATCCTCACACGAACAATTCCTGGAGGCATGGATTACGTCCTGGCTCCCTGTGAAACAACCTTTACCTATTTTCTGCTGGAACATGCCCATTGCTCCCTAATGCACAGGCCCCAATATGGGGCCCCTCCCAGACTGTTCGTGGTGAAGTTCCTCAACTACAAGGACAGAGGCAGAATCCGCAAAAGAAGCATAAACGATTCTCTACCAGTCCACCAGTATTCTCATCTTTACCAACTACGACTATACTCATTTGCTTCAGAAACAATGGAAACATTTGATTCTATAAAACAAAGGCTTTAAGCAATGCACCTCTCTTATATACACTTTTCCAGCCAAGCTGAATGTTATTTACGAATCCCACTCCTTCTTTTTTGGCACACCAGAGGTGTCCTGGGACTGGGCCATAGAGTGGAAAGAACTCAGATGACGCACATGCCCCCTCTTTGGGAGTCCGATGCCTCTACCCTCCCAGAGCCCAAGGCAGAACCCGGGGAGGAGGCAGTCGAAGGCATCAGCATTCCAGACAGATGGGATATGGTCAGTGAAACACCAGACTCCTCTGATGAGGAAGGGTTCTGCTGAGGAAGTACTGGAGGGGAAAATGTTCCGTCCCTATGGGACACCGGCACCCCCAGTCTACGTGCCCTGAAAAGGCTCGGCCAAAGACACAAGCTGAAGACATCTTTCCAATCTTCAATACTGTTATATTCTGTATGCTCATGGACATGTTTGTCACTGTTAGACCTCACGTTAGATTTTGACTTTTATACATTATTAGCCAGAAGTACAACATCCTGCTTAATACACAATGCATGAGCGGGGTGGCACTGTCCTAGCATGCGACTTTATGTTATTGTTCCTCAGGGGGAGTTTGGATGACAGACGAGTTGGAGGTGTGGGGTGGAGTGGAAATAGGCAGTCCCTTAGGGTTTTGTAACTTTTGATTGCTCTGCTGTTACTCTTGCTTGATGGCTTTACTCACACAGTGTGTATGCTCTCACTATCTTGAGCATTTATCCTGAGACTGGTTTCAGTGTATCAGCCCTCATCAGCCAGACTAGCTTGAATCTGGTGGTATAGCATAAATGTGATCCACTTTTGGGCATGCCCTTCCCACTCAGGGTGACAAATGTAAAAAGAACAGATGATGGACAGAATGCTGAACAAATCAAACATTTACCCTGTCACAACAGATCTGGGTTAGATCCAATGTTTTTTTGCTCACCACGCCATTCCAGTTAGAACACAGCCATATGCAAATCAGTCTAGAACCTGCTCTCTGTGGGTATAGTCCAGCACAAACTGCAAGGCAAGGCTCTCCCTAGACTGGAAACAAGCATCCTGTGACATGTTTCGGGGTATTGCTCCTACATCAGCCAGGCTATCTTGAATCTGGTGGTATAGCAAGCACAGGTCCCACATCTGGGCATACCCTTCCCATTTAGGGCTACAAATGTGAAAAGAGCAGATGATGGACGGAATGTTGAACAAATCAAACATATAAACCACTAGGTGTACTGTTCTTAGCAGTGGGAGAGAAGAAGGGGGGAATAGCTCCTCTAAAGAGCAAGGTCCCTCACACACCATGAAAGATGTCATGCTTCATCATAGGGCAGCTCCTTGTTGGGCTGGCTCTGCAATCCCCAACAGGCCTGCAGGGGGGCTCTATGTCAGAGATCATTTTGTCCATGGTCTAGGCCGTCAATGAAGAGGGTGTGTGTGGCATGTGTGGTGTATATAGAAAGGTGAGTAGGGTGTGGGAAATGTATGGATTAAAAAAAACTATGAGAGTCCGCTAAACCAACTTTAATTTGTGGGTTCCATGTACAGTAGTACTTGAACGTAGAGATCCTAGTAGTCTTGTCAAGTTTTTAAGTGAGGAGAACAGTAAACATGTTTCATGCCATTGGATGTCAAAATGATCGTGGCATTTCTTCAGGACCTAGAAACCCTACTTGCTACTCAAAAAGGGGTGGTTAACATCCATATAAAGATATAGGTAACCATACCCTCACCAACTGCAGCCAGGTTCCTCTTCAGTACGGACCCACAGCAGTAGAGAGAAGGAGTCAGAAAGATATGGAGTCCCGGGACGCTTAGTGGCGTCACGTCCGACTCGTCCGTTCGGTACGCTGAGTGCGACCGACATATCCTCTGTGATTCTGGAGAGGTGTTGATTGAGCCAAACGGAATCACCTAGGAGGAAAGACACGATGTGGCCTTTGGAGTATGTGAGAATATAAAGGGGCATATTTATAATAACTGACGCATCCCTGCATATCAGCAGGGATGCGCCAGTTATTTTGCGCCCCAGCTCCGCCACCATGGATGCGCCGCATTTATAATGCGGAGCACCATGGGGCAAAAACGGCACAGATGAGTCACACATCTGTGCCGTAAAAGTGGCGCATTGCTGGAGTTGCGTCGCAAGCGCGACGCAGCTCCAGCATTGCTCTGGGGGGCCCTATCTTCACAATGCTGCGTCAATCCTTACGCCTGCTTCAAGCAGGCGCAGGGTTTTGACGCAGCATGGGCTCAAAAGTGACTGAGTGAAATCTCCTAGATTTCACTCAGCCACTTTTAGGAGGCGTTCCTGCGCCGGAACGCCCCCACCTGCCCTGGAACGCCTACATGTGGCGCAGGGCTTTACAACGCGACGCATCTCCCAGATGCGTCACGTTGTAAATACCCCACACCATGGCGCAGGTATTGCGCCGCTGCTGCGTCACAAAAGTGACGCAACGGTGGCGTAAATGAGGCGCAAGTCAAACATAAATCTGCCTCAACGGACATAGCTCCCCTCCTTGACCAGGAAGCCAGTATTCCCTATGATCTAGGGTCAATAGATCTACATCTTAGCTCAGGTGTGTTTGTGTCGTCTTTTAGCATTAAAACATTTGCCAACTTTGCCGTTTGAAGGTATTTAGGGATCCTTGGCCCTGATGAATGCCCCAGACCCATTTAGGCTAAACAGCAGGACAGAAACATGTTGGCCTAAAAGAGACGGTTTGAGCCATTGTCCTCAACAAACCATCTCACCTTGGTTTTTAGACATACCTGTGGTCCCGATTTAATAAAGGTGACACACCAGAGTACTGCAAGGTATTTTTAATACATTGATCTGGATCTCGTCTCTGTCCAGTAGCTTTGTATCTAAGAACTTACTCCTAGTCTGAGTCCATCAGGAGGACGAGTCTGCCCTGGTGGCACTGTCCTACCAGGATGGGGGAGATTGCCGATGATATGAACCAAGACTCAAATATGTGTGTGAGGCTTCCTCTTCCATAAGAACGGTCTTACCTTCCCCTGCAATTCGGACAGTAATTCTGTCACTGTGACATCCAAATCGGAAGTTCATTTGTGTTCCTAAATAGGGAAACAGTCAATCCTCTTTTGCTTATAGCTATTGTACTTATTTGTGGTTGATATCTGTCTCAGGAGGACGTACGGTGGCCTGGCCTCCCCCTCTCAACTTGTGTTTTAAGAGAATATGTGCCTGTTCCAGCAGTAAAAACCCTAAATTGTTGTTTAAACTGTGGATTGGCTCGTAGCCGAATTGGCAAGTGTAGGGTAACAGGCTATCACCCCAGCCCTGCTAACTTCTGTATATGGACTACAAAGGATGGCACTGTTTATTATCAAAAGAATCAGTGCTTTACATTGGATTTAATGGTGAAATCGAATTGAATGCCACTGGTAAGCATTCCTCTAATTCCTTTAGATACCGTGTCTGGATTCGGAGATACAAGTTCCCAGTGCATGTTCAGTTGCTCAAGTTTTCCAGGGCCCAGTTACTGATGTACACTGTCCTCCAGACAGCATTCTACCCTCCTGGGCAGATGTGCTATAAGGAAAGGACAAAAAGGGGCCTGCATTGGGAGAGAGATGTTACATCCCCTCTGCAGGAACCCATACGAGTGTTAGCCCAGAAGGTGAGCTTCAAAGACGAAGACGCGTTTGAAGGGCAAATGGGTAACTCTGGGGAGAGGTGCTGCTCTGTTGTTTAGAAAGATAGGCTGGCACTGGGGACAGTAGAGGAGAAACTGTTTTTTTCAGGGGAGTTTTGCCCCTTGGAAGCCTCACCTCTCTGGGTGATCTAGGGAGCTCTGAGTGTCTGGAGAGGGGTCTCGCCATGTTGAGAGAGGGCAGAATTGTTCATCATGCGATATACAGATGCCATACTTCCCAGTAGGTAGTAATGAGGAGGGAGTGAACCTGGTAACCCATTGGCTAACAATTGCATCCTACTCTGAGGGCATTTTCTGACGATAAATAGGGCACCCTTGCACCCAGATCATGACCGACTTGGAAGAAGGGCTGAAGAAGGACTGACCTGCTGCACCGTGGGACCAGCAAAGAGAGGATGCACTGTTGAAGACTGCACCTGCTGCACCAGGAGGCCAGCAAAGAGAGGAACATGCCTGCCGTGCTCTGCTCAAGGAGAAGTCGCCTCCAAGAGCCCAGTCAAGCCAGGAGAACTCAAAGGGCCAACTGATTGGCCTCCTGTTTGCAGCACAGGGTCATAACAGCTGACAAAGCCTGCTAGGGAAAGTTGGTAGCACCAAGTCTTTAAGCTGCACCACTGCGGCCGTGCTGCACCAAGGACCGAGACCCAATGCTGGAGTGCTATTGGAGGGTTGCTGGAACCCTGGAGAGATGAGGTATCGATCCAGAACATATTGGCCTTTGACTACAGCAATTAGCAACTGGTAGTCCAGTGGCAACTGCACTTCAGCTAGACCAGAGAGGACTTTGTGGGACATCGACTAAGCAACCAGGACCCCCTTACCATCTTCATGGATCAAGGAATCCCTGAAGAAAAACCCCTGTCGACCGCATTCCATCAACAGCATCCTTATAGGATCTTCAGCATCCTTCATCTCTTGCATCAGGACCACTCCATAGGCAACACGGATACAGAGCCTGGACCTGCTTATGGACTGCTTCTCCTGTGGAGGTAACTGTTATTGAGGACCTTGCTGGTCCTCTTGACTAGCTCCCGGCCAGAGGTGGTCACCCCAAGTACTTCGAACCAGCCACATTGATACCTAAGTTTTCCTTGATGTGTTTCTAAGTGTCCGATTTGTTGATTACTTGTAAAATATGCATCTCCATCAAAACCTACGGTTGACTTTTTTCATTTTAGTGTCTAAATTCTTATAAAAATACAATCTGTTTTTATAAAATGGTGTTGGATTTCTTGAGTGCCATGTCGATTTCTTCCCCACCTGTTTTGGTGCTGTTTAAAGGTTTTAAACTTGTTCCCCTGTATAAGCCTAGCTGTTCAGTGCCATAGCTACCAAGGGTTGAGCTGAGGGTTTTACAGATTAAAGCTATTTGGCTTAAAGGGGTTGGTCAGTGTATTACAAGGCGAGGGCACCCAACCACAACATTTAATACAGTCCATTTCCTCACCATGCTTCTGGGAGCATAATTAATATCATTTAATATAGCACAATACTGTTGTAATGTTTTATGCGAGTAGACTGATTTAGGAGTATAAATTCACATTTTAGAGAATTACAAAATGAATGTGCTCTCTTAAATCATGTACTTGGATATTTTAAATAGATCATTGGTGGAAAAATGTCTTTCTCCATGTGTATTCTGTGTCTGCCTATGCCTCAAACTGCATATATGTATAATGTAAATATTTAATAAATATGATGATGTTATTGGGTTGACAGCTAAAAATATGTGTCATCATGTCCAGGTTTTTGTAAACCTGTGCCCACCAAGCACTACACACCATAACATTCGATGTACAGCACCTCATGTTTGAGATACTGCTGCCAGTGATCAATGTTTTCTGTAAAGCCATTGACTCTATATCATATACCACAAACATATGTAAAGGAGTACTTCACACACATGATCTAGCATTTGTTCACACTTTTACACCTCAACACTGTTTCTGTGTGATCCATACTGGTTCAATTTTGTACCTCTTTTGATGGACATGTTAAAGGTTTCATTTCATTCAGAAACAGTTTATCGTGGCATGTGAGATGATAGAGGCCACACTTATTTGATGAATTCCATGAGTCTACTATACTCCAGTAGCTGGAAGCAGCTGGACATTCAACGCACATTATACTAGACTTCTTCAAGAGCCAATCACAGTGCGCCGTGAAGGGTATAGGTACCTGGTTGGGAGCGTGCTTGACGTGGCCAGAATTGTAGGTAGTAAGCAGCGGCCCAGAGGAGGCTTTCTCACCTCTTCTCCTGTGTATGCCACCTGGGACCACCTGTCTTATCGCCCTCTATGTTTGCACCTCACCATCCATAGTTCTCCTTTCCCCTGCTGCTAACGCACCCCCCATGCCACCATTGAGTAGATGTCCCATTGGCATTATGAAATAGATTTACATTCACAAAGACACAGTCACACCTTGCAGCGGATTTTGAAAGTTCTGTTAGAATTTGCCACGTATAAATATTGATTGCCATCGGCTATTGCTGCTGCGAGCCCCAACGCATACACATATTGCAAGCTCTTTATGTGTCACACGAGAAAGGTGGCACCAACAGGGGCATCTTCCCTCCTGGCAACTCATACCGCAATGGACAAAACCTTTGTGACCTCTCCTGGACTTGGAAGGGCTGCCTGAAACTACCAATGTTTACTGCTTCACCAGAACAGCCGGTAACCATTCACCAACTGAAAGCTACCCTTTTTGTACAACTTTCACTGCGCATGTGCAAACGTCTGGCTCTGGCTGAAGCAGATTGCCATCCCAAGGTACGAAGGGCACCTGCAGGCTCCCACCCGCCACTGATGTTGCTTTCAATTTGCTGCACTCAGCTGCTACAAGCGTCATTATTATTGATGAGGGAGGCCATGTTTGTGTCCGTGTACGCCGCAATTTTGTCTTGAGCCCAATTCATAGATCAGGAGTGGTGGAGAGGGCTGGTTGTAATGCAGCCCAGCGCTATGATAAGTTAGCACAACAACAAAGACTCGCTCCTACATGTGTCTGCTATGTTTAATTATGAGAGGATAGCACTTACTGCAGTTGTACAGCTTGTTGACTTTAGCCACGTCCAAGTTACTGAGTCCATCCCGCTGTCCAATTGCTACTGTGGGGTTTGGTTTTGGAATCATGCTTGGTTGCCCAGATGTATTTGAAAAGACATATCTGTAGGAATCAATCAAAAGCTTGCATCACAAATTTAAATCTGTTTTATCTGGAAAGAGGTCAAGAGAAATGCTAGATGGGAAAGGTTGTGGTTTTAGGGTCAGAACTGCTGACTTCGGAACTGGGGAATCAAGTTTCAGTGTCTGCTCAACATCCTGTGATTCTGGGCAAATCAATGAATCTCCCCTTGTGAGCGTAATGTAACTGGAGCTCATGAAAAGCGCACCAATGCCTTGGGGTAGTGCTTGCGCTATAAAAAACTGTAAAAACAAATGCTAGACATTGAATCACCTCATGGTTTAAACACAGTGGAGAAAACAAGCTTCATCAAGTTAGGTGTAGCTTAAATACAAGGAGGCTAGACCTGGGGCTAGATAGTCAAATACCTTGCAGGATAAACAGTTTAAAGGAAACAGGCTTACTCTAGCAGGGCTGTGGCTTAAGTAGGCAGGGTTATGATATGGTACTGATAAATGCACGGAACAACCTTCCAGCAACAATGACATTTTTGTTATTTACTTATTTCATTCATGACTTTACTGAGCAAGAGACAGCTAAGGGTGAAACTCCAGAAGGCCAGCTACGAGTGTAGTCTGCTGTGGTTTACTGCGTCCATTAGTGGAACATAGGTTTTGGACAGTGAAACAGCGATACAGAATATTGCAGCTCGTCATAGTTATAGTTTAGAACTTGCAATTAGTGTCCAATGGCATCTATTGACTTAACTGGTATTTTTAACTGCTAGAATTCCACACTTATTTCTTTGGAACATATATAAACCAATATACACAACGGTATGGGTTATGACTGGACCCAAAGAAAACCATTTGCAGCTGGTCAACTGGAATTTTGATCAGGGACACACGCTGAATGGTCAGAACATTGGTACAATAGTTCTATCTGGAACACAACAGCGTTGTATATTTCTATGTAATTCATGCAAAGTTTAAAACCACTATATAAACATACCAGACACACATCTCATTGTATTTTTCAGATATGATTTAACAACGTACAGATGTGACACGCGTATTCATAGACCAGTGCTGGCAGTGTTCTATGCAAGACTCTCGGTAAACAGAAGTTCCCAGTTACCATCACAGCTCTTGATGGGAATAAATAAGATACAAAACTAGACAAAATTGTTCCAAAGGAGTCTATGTGGAGAGGCTTAAAAACTCATTCATATGAGACTCAAACAAAATATTCCACATTAATGTGCCAACGAGCAGCCCTTTAGCAGTGCACACCTTAGTTAAAATAGTTACAGAGCAGCTCTGAAGAACCTTTGTTATAATCGAGTAATTTAACTTTGTCTAGCTTTACTGTGACCATAAATATATACATTTACTCATCCGTTTTCTGTAGTCACTTGGGCCCCACACAGCAATGTCCATTAAACTAGAATTTTTAGAATGCGTCAATGTTGGTCTTTTGCAGATAAACCATTTTTATATTAGCTGAATACAAGTATAGCTACTCCAGAGGAAGGTCGCACCTAAGCCTAGGCAGAATTTCAATTACACCGGAATAATCTTAGTAATTACATGTTACTCTTCGACACACAATTAAAGTAATCAGGAGATTACCCCTTGCATAATTAAGAGTAATTCAAGGGGAAAAATCCTACCACAACAGTAAATTTATCCTCACGCCCACTTTGACTGCAAGTGTGCATTTTGCGCTAGGAAAATAGTGATAAACACTGGTAGGTTGTTGGAGGAAAATCCTACCCCAACAGCATTTTTAGCGAGCGCGAGCGGCCTGACTTATAGTCCGTAAAGACCGACTCCATCTTATGTAGGCCCTGACTCCATCTTAGCTCATGGAAGCTGCCATCTTCCCTAGCTTAGACAATGGTAGTCACCATGTTCCCTGATTTATGCACAATCATTGTCATGTCTGCTTTTAAATGCAGATGTTACCAGACCTTATCTTTCTAGGACCTGTGATATTGTCAAGTTCTTCGATTAATTACATAGATACAACATCTAATGGAACATTCGTCTGGGTCGAATGTCAACTGCTCACAATGTCAAGGACAAATAGGAACACATAGAGACATATAACCAAAATAATAATATTGTATGAATTGACATGCTTTTACCTTATATTTTCATAAGGAAACATCTAGGATACTTACTTTGGTGCACATAATCTATATCAGACATTCCCAAACTTATGTCAGAAATCCCAATTTCTAATAAGATTTAGTTTAGAAGGACTGCTACTTCGCCACTTGTCAGTAGAGGTCCTTCATCCAGATTTTAAATGGAAATTGTGCCTGAGACTGTCTCACCAGCTGCCAGCACGCTTCACACTTCACAAATGATACATCTCACCTGAAGACTAAAGCCGATAAAGGCAAGTCCTGGAGAAAAACCGTCTGACTTCTACCGCAGTGGGTGTTTGACCTTCGCTGGGAACACTGTCTTTGCGACTCCGCTGGCAAAGGCAGCCTTTGCTGGCAACAAGGTATGCAGTATCCTTTTTCTCGCTAAGATACTCGAGACTGCAAGTTGCTCGGCCTTCCATGCTCTCATAGTATGGTGCATAGAAGTAGACGTTTGGGCGTGAGGTTCTTAGTCACAGTTTGAATGGCATTTAAACAATGCTGGAAATGGTAATTATATTCTCGTTATTTATAATGTGTCTTATTGCTGTTGTTATAATCTGTGTAGTTGCTTTAGATGTACTGAGAAGCAGATTGAGAATAATGAAATATGGTTTGTTGCTGTTTCCACGGTGCCCCTGATCCCCTTTTGGTATTGGTATTAACCCAAAAGCAATACTTCTATGTCAATTACACATTGAACAGTATCTTACGGAGCTACAAGAACTTCTCTTTCCCATTCATCGCTGGTGCACTGATCCAAGTTCACTGGTGTCACCTGTGGGTGGAGAAGCACACCTTGTAGAGTTACGCCAAAGTCGTAACTTACACAATAGGCCGCTCACTATTCATGTTCTTTTGCATTTAGCACTATTTCTTAGTACAAAATGCATCCTTATGGCCATTTCGTGCATGAGGGGGCATTTGGGTGCTAAAAAATAGCACTAAATGCAGAATTAATATTCTCGCATAATAAACGCGTAATCTCTGAATTCTTAGGTAATTACATTTGATTACGCTACACAGAATTGTGCGATTTAAGCTAACCCCTATTCACAACGTTGTTGCCATATTGGACAGTACTCAGATCCAAGAGCACAGGATACAATACAAAATCCCACCTTAATCCTGTAACAACTTTGGCCTTACCTTGCCCCGGTGCTTAATTTGTAAAGTGCTGGTGCACAAATATTTGTTTAGAACCCCTGGACGGGTGTTATGAAGGTCAGGGTGGTCAATAGCAAGGCTATGAAGTTTTGATTCCACTTCATGCCTCTTCTATCTACTTTAGACACTCCTTTCCCCTTTATCTCACTCTTTTGGGTTCCTTTTTTATCTCAGCTTTCTCCCTCTGTCTCAGGTTTTTCGTTGTCTCTTCCACCGTTTTTTTTTTCTCTTGCTCTGGAGCAAAGTTTGCTCAGGAAAACTACTTGCTGGTCCCCAAAAATGGGCCCCACCTGCAAGCACCGGCTCAAATTAAACACCGCCTTGCCCATTCAAGTCTCTTCTCACAATTGTTGATTTGTCAAGGTAATAATCACTAATGCTAACACAAGCTTTCTAAGGGCTCCTTGGTGAATCTGTTTATTGCAGACTATTGACACTTCATCACCATCAAGATAAGCATGGCGGCAATGAACATCATTGTTGGCCTTACTGGACTGGTTGTCCAAGGGATGTATCAGCTACATCCCACGCCGCTCTTCAGAATACCTTCTGGGTCAGTGTTATTGAAGCCCCGTTCTGGAGCATCTCGTTCTTCATCTTGAGAGTGCTCGAGAGGTTTGCGCCATCTTTAATCCCTTCGAACGATGGATTAGATGACACTTGGAACTCTCAATGCAGCTCTGAAGAATCATGGAGGACAGGTTGAACGTAAGACCTCCCACTGATGGACAGTTGGTATTCTGGGCCGCCTCCACTATCCGAGACAGGGAATCTGACGTCACCATCTTCTACTTAAGTGACTTCCCTCACAGTGTATCACGGCTCGGGACATGAGGCGTTCCGCACTCAGATCCAGTGTCCAAACCTGTACCTTCAGCGATTCTGCAGACTCTAAAGGAATTTATTATCTTTGCTTCATTACTCTGACGTGTACAATGATTGCAATATTTGCTACACTCTAGGATAGTTCATACCTTTTTCTTTTTTAGCCAAAGGGATTATTTAAGTGACACATGATAAAACTGTAAAGTGGTGTAAAGGGGCTGCGACGGAAGATGAGCCCTCCTCACTAGCCAGTCGTTAATGTGGATGCCCTGGGTGGGTACCACTGGGAGCACACACGCTGGATTCACCTGCCCTTTGCAGGACTGGCGCAAGGCTCTCAGTGAGTAGTAGCCCTGGAGCTACTGCTCATTGCACTATATGATAAGGTATATCATTCACAAGCATGGCTAGGACACAGATCAGAAACCATATCATGACTGCAAACCCTGGACTAGACAACAGATACAATCAATGCTCCTTCACCAGGCGGGCACAGGCAGAGGGGGTGGGCGCCTGACCTAAGCGGCTGATAATATTGACGTCAGCGCCTCATGGGTAATAAGAGTGCTCTACACATCCACCGTACAATACATTACATGACTGTGATTTGTAGCAAATTAAATACAAATGTCTTTGCTTATTTCTTCAAAATGTCCCTTTCAATAATATCTCCTCCACATAGCAGCGATGCTAGAGTCTATTTGAAGATGCGAGTGCAGGATGGAGGGGCCGGGGACAAATCACACAACCTACATTTTCAATGCTAAGCGCATGTTCTTCGCCTCAGAAGAGAACCGTCTGAGGTGAGTAGATTTATTAAATATGTGGGTCGTGCTTTGGTTACTAAGAGTTTGATAGCTCAGTCGAAATGACCTGGAATATCAGAACCAACAGCTATTAACAAAGGGACTTTATGGGCCCCTTTGCCACAGCGGGAGCTGAACTGGCCTTGGGGCAGATGAGGTGGCCCCCTCCTCTGAGAGGCCTGCTGGGTGGAACTGAGCCATAGAAGGTGGGCACCAAGTGTGTTTCCACCTGTCTCTGCATGGCAAGTGTAGGCAGGTGAAGGCCACGGGCAATGCCTACGCTCACTCTCTCCCTACAATGACCAGCAAATACACCGACCCAAACAACCATTGGTCTGTCCAAGAAGATTTGTATGGAAAGGGGGTGAAGGTTGTTTGTCAAAGGTCCTCCTGGGCAAGTAGGGGGATAGTCCCCACATTTCTTTCGATTCGGGTCATGGGGATGGCACTGGCTTGAGAGGCTGTGATATTTCTACACGTGGGCACTCCCCGGACATCACCACAGACAAACATACATGTGGAAAACAGTTCAGGTACAAATAAGAGGCTGGGGAGCAGTCATCCTGCTTGCCTCCCATCGGGGAGGTGGGGGTGGATGAAGTGAAACTGACAATGAGGCCAACTGCGGAAGTTTGGCTGTGGGGGCTGAAGTCATCGGGCCCGATTCACAGAACAAACTTAAGACAAAATCCTAAACTTAGTACCATTTTGGTATTCACAGAATGCACTTACTACTTCTGGTATTCACAGAATGAACTTACTACTTTTGCGATTCACAGAATAAACTTACTACTTTTGCTATTCACAGAATGGATTTAAGACTACTAACTTTACGTCCGCACTCGGGCTGGAAATTCCGGCCCGGAGGCGGAGCTTCCAGTCCGGAGGCGGGGCTTCCGGGCCGGAGGCGGGGCTTCCGGGCCGGAGGCGGAGCTTCAGGCCCGGAGGTGGGGATTCTGGCCAGTGGCGGAGATTTAAAATCTCCACCTCTGGGCCGGAAGCTCCGCCTCCGGCACGGAAGCCCCGCCTCCGGCCCGGAAGCCCCGCCTCCGGACTGGAAGCTCCGCCTCCGGGCCGGAAGCTCCACCTCCGGGCCGGAATTTCCGTCTTTACTAATATCCTGTCTTTACTAATCTTGAAGATGATTTTTATTTATTAGATCGCTCTCCGCCCCCTTATGTTGGCGCGTCCGCCCCGAGATCGCAGGATTCTGGATCGGTTTCGGATAAGGTAGACACGCGGTCCATGTTATCAACTGACCGTATGGGTGAGCTTCGGAAAATTTCTTTTCGTGCGCTTAAGGGCAAGCTATCTCTTTCTGAATTATTGGAATCTTTGGAACATTGGCGGGATAAAGAGCAGCTGTATTTCCTTGAAACCTTTTCTCATGACGTGATTACTGCCTTTCGGAAGTATTCTGATGTTTTTGAGCCTGATGCTGTAGTTTTAGATGCTAAAGCATTACGTAACGGTACTTTTTCTCCCTCTAAGGTACCCGATGCGGTCCGACGGCTGTTTACATTGCGGGATGCGGCGTCTGAACTTAAAGAGAAAGCGCGCCTAAAGGCAGGGGAGACGGAGAAATCGGATTCACGTACCGGCGGCGACCAGTCATCTATCTCCCAATCAGATAAGAGTGAACTAGTGCATGCTAAACCGATGCGAGAGGCGGCACCTTTGTATGTTCCTCCTAAAGGAGCAGGAAATAGTTCAGATATATCTTCCCCCGATGTTAGGGGATATTTTGTGTATAATTGGGTTTATACTCCCTGGCATAGGGCTGATGTTATGGCATTAAAGAATGCATTACCTGACCCCCGCAAGAATCCAGCGGCCTTTTACGAAGAGGTCGAAGGGGCCTTGAATTCTTGTACGATGACTTTAGCAGATATAGATTTGTTTTTTGGGCTCATTTTACCACCGGATATGTGGCGATCTGTGCGGAAGGTGGATGATGTTACCGCTTTTAAGGCTAGGTGGTCTGAGATTGAGGATGAGGATAGGGAGAGAAAACCCGCGAAAAAACCACCCCAGCTTATTTTAGATCTTCCTGCTGCTATCTTGACTAAATTGAAAACAAGATTGATTGGAATATGTTAGCATCATGTAAACAGAAGGTTGACGAATCTGTTTCAGACTTTTTTACACGTTTTGAGGAAACGTTTCATGATTTCAGCGGTCAGTCACTTACGGATGATACGGGTCGACATCTTTTTGTCGATAAATATGTGGCGAATTTATTACCGGGGATAGCAGCTCGCTTAAAAGCGAGTGAAAGTTCCTGGTCCACGTCGTCTCCGGCATCCCTCCTGACTATGGCTCAGTATTATGAGTGTCAGGAACAAGAAGCGAAGGGGCATGAGGAGAAGAAATCAAAAGATTTGAAAACTAAGGTGATGTTAGCACAAGTATATGGCCCGCCTCGTCGGGGTGTCGACAGAGGTAGAGGAGGATCTTATGGTCCCCCTTCCGGTCGATCAGATGTTAATAGAAATCAATGTGCGTATTGTAAACAGTCGGGTCATTGGGCTAGAGAATGTCCGGTATTATATGCATCTCGTCAGGGACGTGGCCAGGGACCACCGCGAGGTAGAGGGGGCTTTTCGAACTCCAGAGGGCATTCCAGTGATCGTGCTCGCTTTGAGCCTAACGTGCAGCAACGAGATAGACCTAACGTGTTTGATCGGCAAAATCAGTATCAAATGACTGGGAATGACCGCCCTGGGTACTATGATTCGCAGCATGCATAGGATTGCGTTGGATGGGGGTTGAAATCAGTTGAAGTACCGATTGATCAGCAGGGTCCTTATGTTTCAGCAAGTGTTTTGGGGTCTACTGATCGGTTCCTAGTTGATACCGGAGCTACTCGCAGTGCACTGTCCAAACAATTGGTTCCGAGGGCTCCCCCGTCTGGCTTAATGGTTACATAGGTAGGGTTTGATGGTACGCTCTCTCACAGCCCTCTTTCTCGACCCCTTCCCTTTCATGTTGATCACTTTTCTGCACCCTGTCCATTTTTGCTCGCTCCGAACACGCCCGACAACATTATGGGTCTTAATATGCTCAAGCACTTCAGAGCTACGATCCGCTGCTCCCCTACTGGAGTACGTGTGATATTAAATGATAATCACCCCCTGACAGACCGGATGTGTGTGGTTGCGGAAGATACTGCATTAGCCTCCCTTCCTCATTCTTTGTGGGCCATTTCGGATACTGATGTAGGACAGATGGTGATCCCGCCTGTCCACGTTAGTGTCCAGGAGGGTGCGGTGTTACCGCGCCTTCCACAGTATCGTATTTCCCAAGAGGGGGAGGAGGCACTCATACAGATTGTGCAGGATTTGATTAAGGTGGGAGTGGTGGAGGAAGTTCCCTATAATGTTTTCAACAGTCCTATTCTACCCATTTTGAAGAAAGATACTGACACCAGGGTTTATCGTTTTATCATTGACTTAAGAGAGGTGAATAAGATAGTGATACCTCAGTATCCAGTGGTTTCTGATATCACGACGTTACTCACTTTGGTCCCGCCAACGGCGACTATGTTTTCAGTCATAGATTTGAAAAATGCCTTCTTTTCGATCCCTATTCACCCTGATAGCCGATATCTTTTCGGTTTCACGTTGAATAATAGATCTTATAGGTTTTGCAGAGTCCCTCAGGGCTATACAGAGAGTCCCAGTATTTACAGTCAAGCATTGAAAAGGCAATTGGATTCTTTTGTTCTGCCTGACGGTGTCGCCCTCATACAATATGTCGATGACATCTTGTTGGCGGCTGACACTCCTGAGCTGTGTGAGCAGACTACGTTATCCTTGCTTTCCTTTTTGGCATCTCACAATCACAAAGTGTCGAGGAAGAAATTGCAGTTCTGTAGACCAAAGGTGACTTATTTGGGTCACCTTTTGTCTAAGGAGGGGCGTGCACTTACACCAGATCGTATTCAAGCAATTTTGGACACGCCTGTACCTTCCACACAGAAGGATGTGCGTGCATTCTTGGGTTTGGCCTCTTTCTGTAGGCAATGGATATTGGGGTTCTCTCACATAGCTAAGCCATTGTTAGCACTTTTGACAAAAGATACACTGATTCCCCTTCCCTGGTCCAATGAGTGTGAAATTGCCTTTCAGCAATTACGACAAGCCCTTTGTTCAGCACCAGTGTTAGGTACCCCTGATTATACGAAGCCCTTTTCACTGTATGTGCATGAGAAAGATGGATGTGCATTATCAGTTCTAGTGCAGATGCACGGCGACAAGCAGTGCCCGTGTGCATATTTTTCGGCTGTACTTGATCCAGTTGCCCGAGCATTACCAGGGTGTTTTCGCTCGGTTGCGGCGACAGCTGTGTCAATACGCCAAAGTGAGGGAATTGTGTTATCTCACAAGCTGCTGGTATTAGTTCCCCATGCTGTGGATGCCCTGCTTAATCAGACAAAGACGCAGCATCTGACCAGTGCCCGTTTAACGGGATATGAGTTGACGCTTTTGGCTCCTCATATTACGTTAAAGAGGTGTGTAACGTTAAATCCAGCCACATTGTTGCCATTTCCGGAAAATCAGCCTGAAGCACGAAAAACACATGACTGTATTCTCGTGACTGAGGAACAGACAAAGGGTCGTATTGATCTCCAGGATACGCCCTTTACAGATGTAGATGGAGAACTGTGGGTGGACGGATCATGCCTGAAGCTACCAGATGGTACGACTTCAGCAGCGTATGCAATTACCACATTACAAACAATAGTGGAGACAGCACGCATACCACAGAAAGCAGCTCAAGCAGCGGAACTGATAGCATTAACACGAGCGTGTGAGCTCAGTGCAGGATTGCGTGTGAATGTTTATACAGATAGCCGCTATGCCTTCGGAGTAGCGCACGATTTCGGACTACTCTGGAAGGAGAGAGGGTTTCTAACGTCACATGGAACCCAAATAATGTATGGGGAGTTAGTTCACAACCTCTTGACTGCACTAACATATCCAAAGAAGATTGCTATAGTTAAATGCAGTGTCCATAAGAAGGTGGTTGATAAAGTTGGAGAAGGGAATGCTTTAGCAGACCGGGTGGCGCGAGAGACTGCGATGCAGCCTGGTGCTACTGCAATGTATGTTGTGAAGTCGCAGACAGAAAGATGGCACGATGCCAGGAGAGAAGTGCTGGAGATACAGAGGACCGCTTCTGATAAGGAACGGGAGCAATGGTCCAATGATGGAGAATTAGATGATGAAGGGTGTTGGAGAAGTAAGCAGATGGATAAATGGAAGTTACCCACAGCTTTCGTACAACCTATGGTCCAGATGGCACATGGACTAGCGCATTTCGGAGCTTCCGCAATTGTCAAATTACTCACACGAGTTTGGGAGCATCCGGAGATCGCTAGTACGGCAAAAAGGGTAGTGCAGACCTGTATGATTTGCCTGAGGTATAACCCAGGGAAGGGTACACGAACTCCAGCAGGAGGGTTCGTGACACCCACTGCACCCTTTGAGGTTCTGCAGATGGATTACATTCAGCTTGAGCGCTGTAACAATCTGAAGTATGTTCTAGTAGTGGTTTGTGCCTTCAGTAAATGGGTGGAGGCCTACCCTACGAAAGACAATACTGCAATGACTACAGCAAAGATGCTATTGAAGGAGTTTTTCCCTCGATATGGGGTTTGCAGATTGCTGTGGAGTGATAACGGACCTCATTTTGTAGCAGATGTTATTAAGTATGTCCTGAAAGGTCTAGGCATAACGCAGAAGTTTCATGCGGTGTTTCACCCGCAGTCTGCGGGACTGGTTGAGAAATATAACGGTACTCTGAAGCTAAAAATTGCTAAGATTCAAGCTTCAACTTCTTTGACTTGGCCATATGCTTTACCGCTGGCATTATTGTCAATTAGATCGATACCGCATTCTCGGACCGGTCTCACACCCTATGAGACTGTGTTTGGGCGCCCAATGAATATTTGGGGCCCACCAAAACCTCAGTCAATGTATGATGTACCTTGTGTAATGATGAGTGATTATCTGGCACAGTTAACGGATAATTTGGTTTCCATTCATCAACAGGTTCGAGAAGCGCTCCCTGATCGGTCCACAGGTGAAGGCCATAACATCCGACCTGGTGATTTGGTGATGGTAAAGGCTTTCCAAAGGACGAACAGTCTGGAACCGAGATGGGTTGGCCCTGAGCAAGTTCTACTCGCAACAAGGACAGCTGTGCGAGTTTCCAATCGGAAGAACTGGATCCACTCCTTGCACTGTCGTAAAGTGCCGTCTGGATTGGTGGATCCTGCTGTGTTGACCGACCATCGATAAATCCTGACTGCGGAGAAAGGCCGTGCCGTGGAACCAAACGACACTGCGGAGCTCTTCCCGGACCAAGTGATCCCCGGAGGAGGGAGATATCATCTTCGACCGAGGAAGTGATTTCTCTTTTCTGTACCCAGATACGTTGTCAGAACGGCCCTTAGGTTAGTGAAACGGAGAGCCAATGAGGCAAGGGGGGGGGATCAGCCCTGCATTAGTGTAGCGACACCCGTCTTGGCCCGCTGGTGAAGAAATCAACGGCTGCCTAAGGGGAAGAGTTCTGACAACCTTTTAGTTTCAGGAAGATATTGACTTTTTACTGCAAGATGGAAAAGAAGAAGATTCTTTGTGCAACAGGCTTTATTATTACTGTAGCTATCGTTGGTATAGCTACATGGTTTGTTGAGGATGTGACTCCTGCCCGGGAGTTGCTTGTTTTGACTACTCCGGTGCCTGAGGAGCACTACTTTTATACACTTCCGTATCAAGAACTGAAGCATCGTCAGTCTTATTTGAATAACACTTTCATCCAGATGTTGCATCATACCCACATTGCTACGAATGCTACGAACTGTTGGATATGTGGTATGATGCCAGCTCATCAGAAGAAAGGAGGAACGCCATTCATACCTCTTCCTTTTTCTCATAATGGCTCTTGTAGAGCATGGTACACTTTGCTTTTTGCCACACGGAAACCTACAGTGGGACGATTACTTTTCAGACTTAATAGGGAATGTCATTAAGATAGAGATGGCTATCCACAAGCGAATGGAACAATATGGGAATGGGAAGAATATCGACCAGACAATGAATCGATTCCCTACATCTTCACGAACACCAGAGACACTACAGGACAAGAGCGCTTTGTGATTCAAGTGGCACAAGCTTAAGCGGACCTGTGTGTCCAGAGTGTGGGTCATATTCCTGTTGGTGTTAGTGATTGTATTATTGTTTTGAATATAGATGGGCTAAATAATAGTACTTTCTTAGCCTCCCATAATACATACTTTGTATGTGGGAATAAGGGTTATTACCGCTTACCGGCCGGCTGGTCCGGAGTATGTTATGTAGCGTTTTTATTACCTCCTGTATTCTTAGCACCTGCATCCTATCATAAAGATTTGAAGCTGCTGAACAATGTAACTGTAAATAGGTATAAACACACTCTATCTATTGATGATGTTGATCAAACTGATACGAGTTTGCAACAGTATATTGATTTTAACTTAGGATTGTTTTTCTTTGTTGGAGCTGCCCTAAATAGTAGGAAGGTTCGAAGATTGACAAGAGTCGTAGAGGCTGTGACGAATCAAACCGCTGCTGCTCTTGGGAATCTTACGGAAGAATTACAAATTACTAGAATTGTTGCATTACAGAATCGTATGGTACTAGATGTTATGTTAGCTGATAGAGGTGGAGCATGTAAAATTATCGGAAGTAGTTGTTGTGTGTTCATTCCTGATCATACGCCATCAGTGTATAATGCTATCAATAAATTGCATATAATTGCGGCTGAGATCCATACAGAAAATGGCACTTGGTCCTTTTCTGGATGGTTTTGGGCATTGATCACTACATGGGGATGGAAGGTTTTAACTGGTCTCTGTATTATTGTAGCAGTTCTGTTTTCCTGTTGTATCTGTGTCCAATGCGGTCCTTTACTCTGTTCTTTATGTGTGTCATTTTGTATTCCTGATAAGAAAGCTATCGCCAATGTCACCCATCAGAAATATTTAACCAAAGAAGTGGAAGAGATGATGAAAATTGACATATTAGATGATTATCCTAATAGGCCGAATGTCTTCAGTGAATGCTGAAAGGGTCGTCTGTTGAAAACTAAAACAGCGATATGATTAAGCATTCACTAAAGACATTAACTCTCCTTCCTTAGAAAATGTTTGTTGTCTTATGTTGACTAATGTCTGGACTCCATTTTGTATTGTCATGTCTCCACGTGCTGTGCACGAGAAGAGTCCTTCCTTCTCGCTAGTTGCTCTTGTAATCTGCCTAGTAACAGTCTATAAATAGCTCATTTGTCCATCTGGCGCACGCCCAGACTTGACCACATCTGTTATCAGTTAGTCCTTGCTTGACCATGTTTTCGCGGGCTCAGGACATTGCTTACTCCGCCCACATATTGGTTCTGTATCGAAAATGTCCATAAAAGGTAATATTCTTTGCTTCATGTTGTATCCACCCACTTATGAGCCCCTCTGTTGTGTATAAAAGGGGACCGCGTACGCAAGTTCTTTGTGCTACTCTGTGCAATACTGAAGAGTATTGTATAGGTTGTAGGACCACCCTTAAGGGTTAATAAACTTTGTCTTTGTATTTGCAGATTCCGTGCCAACTTCCTTCTAACTTTTGTTACAGGAGAGCGAACCCTTGTATTCTGCAGGCCTAGCTGGGGCCTGTATTCTTCAGGTCTCCCTGGAAGTGGTGAACAAACGGGAGAGAACAGCCGGCGCCTGTGAGTGTGGGTTGAAATGTGTAGGGTGAGAGGTTCTTCAGTTATAATTATCTAAGGCAGAGTGGATTATAGATTTAACTTTGCAAGGAACTGGGGAGAGTTAGCTTTTGAGCTCCTCTAATAAACACAAGTTTTCATATCCTGATATCTCTTCTCAGGCCCCCCTCACCCCAACCCGATGAGCAGCGCCTTACCTGTTATAGTGCATCACTGACACATAGTCATATGGAACGCCCAAGGTATCGCCGTCATCTTTCGCAAAATTGCTCCAGTCACCTGCATTGGGTAAAACAAACAAATTAGCTGTTGGTAAAATAAAACTTTTATTTTGACACTGCCCAATGAACAGAAAGCTCCCTTCTAACTAAAGGCTCCCCGTCTGTCAGAGGGTGGGGGACGGTATGAACTAAAACGCATATTTTTTAACCCAATGAGTCTTGGAGCAGGATTGGCTTGTCTTGTTTCCTGCACCATTGCTCGTGTTTGTGAACACTCGTGTTTGCAAACTGACGTCAGAGGCCACTGAAGCCACCACAGGTCAGTGCTGGGTTCACTTGGTGCTTTGCCGGCCTCTTCTTACCATTTCATCACAAAAAACCTAATAGCACCACAATTAGGGGTGCACTCTGTAATGATGGGCACTAGGCCCTCATGCTGCACTGCAAAGACTCACGCAGGACACATAGTTAGGGGTAGTGGGAATGGCCACGAGCACGTGTGCTCGGCCTTTTTATTAACCGCGTCACCTGACACAGTGACGTCGGTGGTGGGTGGGTGTATAGTGTATTAATGGAAGTTAGAACACTAGAACGTGTCCATGCACGGACACTACATCCTTCCCAATTTTTAATGACGAAAACCCAAAGTCAAAATTCAACCTGTGGGAGAAAGAAAGATATACACAGACGTGATACAGTGACCAAACTTCTGCAGAGTCTCTTACGCCTCAGCTGCTTGGAGTCACAGACGACGTTCTTCCTGCCACGGAGACCAACAGTTCACTGTGGCACCAGCCATGGGTGCTCAATGGATCCTGTCTGTTGACGGCTCTGCCTTGAAGTTGTCCTCACAGTCTTTTCTTCAATTTACTTCCATGGTGACAAATGCAGTTGGAGTTCTTGCGGTTCATCTTTCAGTCCTGTTCTTTTCTTCATCGGTAGCGTGTGTTCTGCTTGGCACAAGACGGGTTGTTTGCAAGACACCCCTCTCACCATGATGCCCCTCTCGCGGGTGTTCCCCTGCCACGGGATATCCCTGGGCTGGGTGTACTGTATCGTATTATTCGCACGCCGATCAGTGTGGGCGCAGAGGAGACGACAAGTCTCACCTCAGGTTCCGCAGTGGCACCTGGAGGGTAGATGTTGGCTCCTGTCTTCGCGCGCGGTGTCTTCATCCTCCCGGGACCTTTGCTGAAGGGCGGCTGATGACCATCTCTCGTCGCGGGGACGCTCTCTCACTGGCATCCCTGAGGCCTCTGCCCCTGAGTCACCACGGCTGGCGTTGTCCAGTGTCCGTGTGACCCCAAAGGTGGATGTTCCGAATGGTCCAGCCTGCTCACCTCTGCAGATCCCAGGTATGCTGAAAGCATCGTAAAGCAGATGGTCTTCTCTCCGTGCCACGGGTGTTCTCAGGACTTGCGCTCCATGTTCTGGCACTTGTCGCCTTCCTTATCTTCGAGGTGTGAGACACTCCTCTCTCTTTCCTCGGTTCTTTTCTCCGTGAGGGTGTTGAGTCACTCTGACTTCTTCTCCTCCCACTCTTAACAGTGGCCAACGTGCCACGGATCTATTTCCTTCTTCTCGCCTTCTTGCAGTGGCAAACGTGCCACTCCGATCTCTTCTTTCTTCTTTTCTTGTAGTGGCAGTCGTGCCACTCTGATATCTTCATCCGTTCGCTTCACGACGTAATCTGGACCGTTTCTGTTCTCCTCTGGTCTGGCCAGGCTTCTCCATGCAGCGCGCGCACTCTGCACGTGTTCCCCCTGGTCTTGTCCTCGTCCGAGGACACTCTCTCCATCTTCCTCAGCATCTAGAGTTAGCGTTGTGACCTTCTCTTCGTCTTCTCCTTCCCCGGCTACTTTGGTTGTCGAAGTTCGTGGGGCCATGCTCTTGGTCCTGTTCGTTCTTGAACTTCTTGGACCACTTGACGGTCCACTCTGCCGATCTCTGGCAGGATACCTTCGGTCTTTTCATCAGACCTCTTGTTCCGTAGTTTCACTGACCCTTGCGTTGGTCACCTCCTTTCGCAACCCCTGGTGGGTTGACTTCTGTGTGTTGACCACCTGGCTGGTCACTTGTTGGTGTGCTGTCCACTCTGACCCTTGCGTCGGTCACCTCCTTTTGCAACCCCTGGTGGGTTGGCTTCTGTGGTGCGACCATTTGGCTGGTCGGCTTGTTTGTGCGATGTTCACACTGACCCTTGCGTCGGTCACCTCCTTTCGCAACCCCTGGTGGGTTGGCTTTCTGTGGTGCGACCATTTGGCTGGTCAGCTTCAAGAGGCGTGTCACTCCGTGTGGCTACCTGTGTCTTCTGACTTGTCGGGCGCTGGGGCGTGCTTCTCTTTGTACCGTCGCGGTACATTTTCAGTGTAGCGTTGCTGCTTGCGCCGTGTGATCACTGGCTGTGGTGGCTTCTTGGCGCCACTGGGTGTGCCCTCTGCATCCTTACCCTTCAGTGTCGTTGGATACTTGCTGCGCACATCTTCTTCCGTGAGTTCCTCTTTTGTAGGCGCTGCCGTGTACTTTCCGCGTCCGGGGTACATCTGCGCTGAGTCCTTTGGCTCTCTCGAGGGTTCACTCCACTTGATGCGGCGACAGCGCAATCCTCACTGGGGTGGACGTGGCTTGACCCTTCTACTTCCTCCTTGTCGCTGTGGGATGGCACTGCATCCCCCTGGCACTCTGTCGTCTGCCTCCATGGCTTCCCCTTGTTTGCAGACTTGACATGCAGTTCACCTTCCTTCCAGTGCAGTTGCTGGAACCGGCCACTAGACGGGGAGCGCAGGGCTTTCAATTTCAGTCCGGACAGTTTTATTTTTCCCATCCTGGAACCTCCACCGGTTCCGTTGTGCTGCAGATTGTCCGATATTCACAGGCTTCGACAGGGCAGAGAAGTGGAGGGCAAACAAACTCGTGGCGGATGCAGTTTTCCCACACAGCCCGATGAGCTGCAGACACTAATGGGCTTTCCCTTTTCTTCCTCCTTCTCTTGCTGCAGGTTTGTTTATTCCTGCATTGCTGCAGTACCCCAGGTGTCCACCAGATGGCAGGGGCGCGCCTTTCCAGGCACCGGTAGTCTTTCCCCTCAGCTGCCTCTATTGCCGAGTGCTTCGTGCTGGGGGACAGCGTTGCCTGCATTAACCGTGCAGGTGCTCTCCTGGGCCACATGGCTGCCCCTTCACCTCTGCTGCAGCTGGGCTGGCCCCGCAGGACACACACTTGCACCCGGACCTCGCGGGCCGACCGCTCCTTTCCCGCGGTGAGTACTCAACGTTTCCTTTCTGGGGGGGAAACCCTTGTGTGTGCACTTTTATGTTCGTCCCACCCCCGCAGCAGGTCTCATCGCTTCACGGACCGCGTGGGGAGGGCTGCTGGTGCCGCTTCTGTTTTCCTGCCATCGCGGCGGGGTGGGCTCCCGTCCGCTTCTCGTGCAAGGAGCTCCTCTTCACGGCCGGATGCGGGGTGGGCTCCCGCGGACCTCACCACTCTCCAGGCTGTCTACGCTTGGTCGCGGGGATAAAGGAGTGGGGTGGGCACCCGCTGTCTTCCGTTTAGGCTTCTCCCTCGCGCCGCTCATCACCTTCCTCCGGTGGGCCTCTTCTTCCACGCGGGTGGGCTCCGCGGGGTTCGCTGCCACTTGCCGGGTCGCAGCCGATGCGGGTGGGCTCCGATCGGTCCGCTCTTTCTCTCCAGTCACAGCGGCAGGGTCGACGGGGTCGGGGTGGGCACCCGACCTCCTCCTGCATGTCACGGTGTCGTGGCCGATGCGGGTGGGCTCTGCTCGGCTTGCAACTCCCCACGGGCACAGCAGCAGGCTTGACGGGGTCGGGGTGGGCACCCGACTTCCTCCGGCAGGGTCACAGCCTCACGGCGGATGCGGGTGGGCTCCGCTGCGATGATCGCCGTTCTCTCTCTGGCGCTGCTGGCTCTGTAGGTGCGGGGTGGGCTCCTGGTCACCACAGGACATGCCGCGGGCTCTGCCTCGCCCCGCAGGCTTCTCGGCGCGTCGCACCTTCATACAGAGGGATGGGGGGTGTCCTCACTGCGGGCAGCTCTCTCTCTCTCTCTCTCACCCTCAATTTTTTTTTTCCTTGCGCAGATCGGAGGCTGCACACGCAGGGTGGAGTACCCGCCTCGTCGCCAGTGTAATGATGGGCACTAGGCCCTCATACTGCGCTGCAAAGACTCACGTAGGACTAGGCCTGGGCGGTAAATTGCGCTCCGTTCGCGGAATTTGCGGAATTTGGGTAATTTCGCGTTCCGCGGAGAACGCGAAATTGCCCAAAAATCTGCGTTCCGCGACTTCGCGAAATTTTTTGCTTGTTCGCGTTCTCAATATGCGTGTTCGCGAGATATTTCACCCCGAGCACGCAAACAGCGATCGCGAACAGGAAAAAGTATCGCGAACAAGCAATTCCGCGTGTTCGCGGAATTTCTGCGTGTTCGCGGAGATTTTTTACCGTTTCGCGGAGATTTGCGTAACGCGATTACGCAAATTCCGCCCACCCCTACGTAGGACACATAGTTAGGGGTAGTGGAAATGGCCACGAACACGTGCGCTTGGCCTTTTTATTAACCACGTCACCTGACACAGTGACGTCGGTGGTGGGTGGGTGTATAGTGTATTACTGGAAGTTAGAACACTAGAACGTGTCCATGCACTGACACTACACACTCTAAGCAAATGTTGAGCCATTCATAAAACACGCAAACATGGGTTAACGATTACCAATCAGGGCCGTCGCCGCGATGACGTCAACGCAGTGCAATCCTGGCTTGAAAATGAAAGCTGAAGTGGTAAAGACCAGGTTTAAAGACGGGCACCGAACTTAAATGCTCACTTAACATTAGCATACCCAGGCCAGAGCTTCAAAGCCTCAACCACCTTTGATATTAATCCTGGCTTCCTCCAGACCTGGAGAAGACCACCCTCTGCCCTGGGGCCCATTTAGCACCAGAGCAGGTGGAGAAATTAGCTAGCCAGTAGGTGTGTCGCACAATCAGGCCAGGCACACTCCTAAGGTGGGCCACCCGAAGTGGACACTCAAAAAAGGGTTTCACCATCTTGTTTTTGGTGAAAGTAGGGACTCTGAGTAAGGCTTATGCCCACTCCCCGCAGAAAGTGGTCATATAGGGGGTGTAGTAACCCCAGGGGTAACTAGCTCATTGGCTACTACCTTACACCAGTGAGAAGGCTGGTTCAATTTCAATTACCGGAGCACCTGATTTTTCCATGTCAGATTCCTCACGCTCTCCAAAGATGTCTTCCACTTCTTGTCTGTGTGCCATGTTGACCGAGGTGAGGCGACAAGTATTCAGTAACATTGAGTCTTCTTACTACGAAGCGCAAGACACACCAAATGGGAGTCTTCTCGGTGGCCGGGAGACAAGCAGAAATTGAAAACTTTGTGAAGGCCGGACCTCAGGTACTTGCCGTGGCAAGTAAGATCCAATTGGAAAGTAGTCCTTTCCCTTCCAAATACATTCTCGCACAAGATGGTGGAAGTCAAGAGGTATGCATCAGGCATGGAGTTGAAATGAAGCATGATGATTGAAAACCTGTGAAAGCAATATTGTTTTGTAGAACCGACAATGGGACGGATCCAAGGGCCTGGTGAGAACACAGCACACTGTCGAACTGGAGCTCACGATGACACAGCTGAACTCAACGATGGAGAAAAAACAATCTAATAATGGAGACAATGCCCATGTGCAATACCACCAACAGATGGAGTCACTAGACTCCGCAGAGTTAGCCTTCTTGGCTTAATGCTGCACTCCTCCACTTCGATTAATGCATAATGATAGCCTCCGTGTCTTTAATGAAATCCAGATTCTCTGGTCATGTTAATAGGAGAATCGCAATTGTATGGTCAGCTGGTATGATATCTTTAATGGAGTGCTTTAAGAATATCTAATGAAATGAACATAATCTATATTCCCCTGAAGGCCATTTCCAAAGACACAAAATCAACCAACAGCACATCTACAGGTCCTGCAAATTCAGGTGACGTTGGCCATAGAATGGTCTTGCAGGAATTTCACAAACACACTTTGACCATCACGAGGTGTCACCAATGAGGACCTCCTCATTGGTGACACCGAGTGATGGTCAAAGTATGTTTTTGTTTATAACCACTGAATGGAATGGCCCTCCACACCACAGTCACAACAAATGTCCAAGTGCTTTGAAGTCCTATCCTGACGCTTTCTTCTTCTAATAGCCAAGCTGACTTGCACACACCACCTGATCTACTGACCACCTAGTCAGATCCTAAAAGTTAGTGCAGAAATATTCAAACTTGTCATGGCTGCCTGCACCTGGCTTTAAAAAATCTTCTCTTTTAACTACAACCTTCAAGACAATATGTTTATGTCGACCCTAAATAAAGCTCTTTTTGTGCTGCTGTCCACCACCTTTAGCTCAGAGCTAGTCAACGAGCCAATCCACAGTGAAAGAAGTATCCTGGACCTCGACCACACATTTCTCTCAAGCATAATCTTCCTTCCCTCCAGAAACGTTTCTAGAGCAACCACGCCATTGTTATTTTTTATTGGTTTTTTTTGTTACATAAGAGCTACATTTAATTTTCCTACACGATTAAGTACAGACAATAGAAAATACCATGCCGCTCATTGATGTTTCCCTGGTCTTCCTGGCTGTAGTCTACAAGGTAGACTGCTGATCCCCTGCCGCCACCCATAGTCTACACTCTGTGTGTATATGTCTCATTCTTCCCTGTGTGATTGCCAACATCCCCATATTTTGATCTATTTCGTGGGACAGCCCCATTCTTCATATATTGTCCTCTCAGCCAACATGCACCTATCCATGTCTCTTTTCCATTTGTTCAATTGCAGTGGATCAGGAGCCCCCTATTCTCAGGTGATATTTCTTTTGGCGGGTATTGGTCCAAGGGTGATTAGCAGTCTGG
Organism: Triturus cristatus; assembly: GCF_964204655.1. Taxonomy (NCBI): domain Eukaryota; kingdom Metazoa; phylum Chordata; class Amphibia; order Caudata; family Salamandridae; genus Triturus; species Triturus cristatus. Next base: position 45,050,810 of record NC_140583.1, on the reverse strand, counting down.
GTCATTTCGGTGAGGCCTCTGACCACCAAATGTTCAGCAAATCCACCTTGGGCCAATCTGGTAGTGCCTGCCCATAGCTCTGTCCAGACAGGCTCTGCTATCCCCCTAAAAGGGTCCCAGTGCCAGGCACTCCCACAACAGGGGAAGAAAAGTGTCCCGTTGTTCATATTCTTTTATACATGTTCCATCTCACTCCTCCCCTTTGCAGCCAATGTTGGAGAGAAGACAGTCAACAGAGAACTGACATGATTCATAGAAGAGAACGCCATCCTCGACCCTTCCCAATCCGGATTCTGAAGCAACCACAGCACCGAGACTGCCCTACTCGCCGCAGAGACGACATCCACACCCTCCTGGACCAGGGCCACTCTGCAGCACTCATCCTACTTGACCTATCAGCAGCCTTTGACACCGCCTCCCACCGCACACTAATCGCCAGACTACACGACGCCGGCATACAGGGACCAGCGCTGGAATGAATCCGACCGTTCCTCACCGAAAGAAGCCAAAAGATCAGACTACCACCCTTCCTCTCTGATCCCATGAAAATCACCTGCGGAGTCCCACAAGGGTCGTCTCTGAGCCCAACCTTTTTCAACATCTATATGGCCCCCCTCGCTGCCATCGTCCGACAACACAGCCTCAACATTGCATCCTACGACGATGATACCCAGCTCATGCTTTCCCTCACCAAAGACCCCACCACCGCCAAACTCAACTTCCAGACTGAAATGCAAGACGTTGCATTCTGGATGACCAACATCTGCCTGAAATCCAAGGCCGAGAAGACAGATGTCCTCGTCCTTGGAACCACCCCCTTGGCATGGGACCACACTTGGTGGCCGAATGCCCTAGGAAGCCCACCTGCCCCCACAGACCACGCCAAGAACCTCAGCATCGTACTCAACGCATCACTCACCATGAACTGACAGGTCAACGCCGTCACCTGCAGCTGCTTCAACACATTCCAAATCCTCTGCAAGACCTGCAAATGGATCCCCCGCAAGTCAAGAAAAATGGTCACCCACTAATTCATCACCAGCAGGTTGGACTATGAAAATGCACTCTACGCCAGCATCAACAAGTCCCTATCCTGCAGACTCCAGACAATACAGAACGCCGCCCCCAGACTCGTCCTAGACATCCCCAAGCAAAAACACATAAGCCAGCACCTACGAAGACTCCACTGGCTCCCCTTGGAGAAAAGAGTCACCTTCAAGATCCTCACCTACGCCTACAAATGCCTACAAAACAACTGGCCAAAATACCTCAAAGACAGAATCAACTTCCACGTACCCAAGAGAAACCTCCGATCTACCAACCTGGCCGAAACACCGCACAACCACAGAGCCAGAGCAGGCAGAAGATCCTTCTCCCACATCGCAGGCAAGACCTGGAATGAGCTACAGGTGGACATCAGACTCGCCCCTTCCCTGAACACCTTCAAGAAGACCCTCATGACCTGACTCTTCGGCTAAGCAGATCTGCTGACCCCCTTCAACTCTCCCCAGTGCCTTGAGACCCTCGCGGGTGAGTAGAGCGCTTATATTCTCCTGATTGATTGATGTATCCTATGGCGCTCTCCCCATTTTAAACGGCACAACGAGAAGTGGTGGCCCGCATAGGATTTTATCAAGTGCAACTGTGGAAAACAACCTTTACCAAGCAGTCATAACTATGCTTTACCATAGCCACACAGTCATTACCACACAATGCCTTTACCACTCATTGCCTTTACCACCCAAGTCTTTACCATGCAAATGCCTTTACAACCCATGCCTTTACAACGAAAATGTAAGTATATCACAGGTAAATGAAACCGCTTTATAAGTTTTGGTCTTAAGTTTAACTGAGACCAAAAGTTTGGTTTCAGTTAAAATTAAGACCACAATTTAAGTTTAACTGGGACAAAAGTCTAGCTTTAATACTTTTAAATGCCCTATGTGAATACTGATAGTTGTAAAGCTAGACATTTGTCTCAGTTTACCTGTGTCAATCAGGCCCTTGGTGTAGAATACACACTGGACATTTATCCAGTGAGGGAGCACTTACTAATTAAGCCATAGAAAGTACTACAGTTGGGTAGATATATTTTGTCAAAACTGTGAAATTTTGTCGGATAAAGTGCCAGGTGAGGTTTTGTTCTGGCCCAGTCACTTGCACAGCTACTGACACACTCACACATACACACAGAAACACACTCACACACCCATTCAACCACTCTGACATACACTCACAGACCCACACAGGCATTCAAACACTCACTCACACACCCATAAAGCCAATCACACACCCACAAAACGACTAACATACCCACTCACAAACCCATACAGCCACTCACACATCCAGTCACACAACCAAATAACCACTAAAAGACCCATACAGTCACTCACCCATCCATTCACACACTCAGAAAACTATTCAAACATCCACTCATAAACCCATGCAGCCACTCACAGACCCACTTACAAATATCTACAGCCACTCACATGCCTGCTTACAAAACCATACACCCACTCACACACCAATTCACAGACCCATGCAGCCAATCACATACCCACTCACAGACCCATACAGCAACTCACAAACCCAGTCACTGACCCATACAACCACTAACCCACCCACACAGCCAATCACACACCCACTCACTGAGCCATATAGCCACTCACACACCCACTCACACACCTACAAAACGACTCACACACCCACTGCCAGACGGATAGAGCCACTAACACACCCACTCTCAAAGGTTACAGTTAGGAAATAAAACATTTTACAAAACCACTCAGGACTTTCACTTATCTGTGATATACTAACATTTTTGTTGTAAAGGTATGCGTAGTAAAGGCGTATGCGTGGTAATAACTTGTTTAGTAAAGGTGATACATGGTAAAGCTACATGGTAATGTCATGCTAAAGGCATGCACAGCAATGGCATGCATGGTTCCATCATACATCCACAACTGCACATACTACAGAGATCCTATCTCACCATCATAACTACCGACCTAAACTTCCACTATGAACATCCACTCCAAGCCGTAGATGTAAATTTCCATCCCTATTTTCTTTTTCTATATTTCCTCTATTGTAATAGTTTTGTTTCCGAAGGTTACTTAGGGGTTTTGATGTGTTATTCTTCTTCTTATTATTATTACTATTATTAATATTATTATTATTATTATTATTATTATTATTATCATTAATATTATCAATAAAAGCCTTTGTATTCATATGTAGCCAATGACATCCAAAGCTACCAAAGCATAGATACATGTGACGTTTGCAGCAACTGCATCAGAAGAGTTTGCTGTTTTGTGTTGGATGGTAAGAAACATATGAACTGCGATATACTGTACTCCTTCCCATCATTGCTTCCAGTATCCCCTTCATACTTTGACAAGCAGAGAATTATCTGTGTAACACATGCATAATCTACAATGTTACAGAACACAACAGTGGATAAGATCCATACCCTCAGCTATGTTGTGCCACAGGATGTCCAGATATTGGTCGCGGTCCGGTCTTGTGTGCTCGTGGCGAAACCCCAAGGAGTGTTTCATCTCATGCTGTATGGTGCCTTTCGACATGCAACCCAATTCATCCAACGAGACATACTGAATCCCGCCAATCTTCCCAATGTAGGACCAGCAGCTGAAGAAAGACAATAAACGTGAGGATTGCAGTCCTGCAGAAGTGCAACTGATCTCTTCTCCACAGGACACAAACTCACAGCCTCATTTACAATGATTTGGGGTAGGGCATTACCGCAAGTCTTTTTGATGTGCTGCCCTGCGCCAAATTTGAAAAGGCATGAATGCACCATACTTAAGAGATACCGTACATTCCTGTCCTGTCAGCCAGCCCCAGCACGCAGTTTGGTGCCTAGCCCAATGCGGGCACCTTTGCACCATGTGTTGTTGGCAGGATTGTTTTTGTGCCAGAAGGAACACCTTCCTGCACAAAAACATTCCATTGAGGCGTTTTCCTCTGTCTATGCAGCACACCCAGAGAGATGCAACAATGAATAGAAATAAACATATGCCTCCTCGTTACGTCTGTCCTGGGGATGCATACAGTTTTGACACATTCCCAGGTTTACAGATCCTCGTAAATCTGGGACTGTGTCAAAACCTACGGGTTTTGTGTGGAAAACCTGCTGCAACGCCCATGGAACGCCTCCCTGATGCAGTGTAAGGCAACTCAGTGACTTACGATGCATCGCCTTACACCATATCTACGAGGCCATGAAAAGCCACACAAAATGGCTTTGCGTGGCCTCATAGAAATGGGTCAGCACTCTGCGCTGCTGGAGTGTCATAAAAAGTGACACACCAACAGTACAAGGGGCTTGTAAATAAGATCCACAATGTGGTGGTATTTGCTTTTCTTTATTATTGGTGAATTGTATTGCATGTGTGGGCTGTTCAAAGCATGTAGTAGTATGGGGAGTAGGATCAGGGATAGGAGGATATGTATGTAAAGCTCGCAAATTAGACATAAACCATGATAACGAGGAGAGAGATTTTGGGGCAACTGATTATTTTATTGTGGAAAAGCACAAATTGTGGAAAGGATTTTGATTTTTTTAAGTGTACTTAGGTTCTGAAACTAAATTTCCTTTAGTTTGTTTTTAAAAACAAAATTTGCCAGGAAAACCTCTGCAAAAACATGTGCCTGAAGAAGTCCATAACATAAAAAGTAGAAGAAAGTGTGCTTGTTAAAGCTGGAAAACTTTACAAACTGTGTAAATTGAGAAGAGGGTAAAGTTTGATTATTAAGAATACCTTTAAAACTCTGCCTGCCACTAGATTATCTCTGACCTTAGGAAAATCAGATTGGTCCTGAAGAGATGGCAAGAAAGAATACATGGAACACTGCAGAGGAACTAGGCTCAAACTGTCTCTCCTGGCATGACCTAGGGAGCTGCTGGTGAGTGGTGTTAGGACTAGTGTTGTTTAGGCAAGTGTGGTTGATGATCTGTTAATTGCCCAGATCAGGGGTACTAGTTTTTTAAGTACAGAAAGATAAAGCGTTGTGTTGAATCTTTTGGGCTTCAAACTCATGGTCTGCAGGCTTCATGTGTCACTTCAGCAGGCACTCTACCCAACCATCCACCAGAGTGAGATTAAAGCAAACGAGCAATGAGATATTTATGAGGGCCAGCGTCATGTCATGTCTGAGCTGTGTGATGGGTTTGCCATTATAATTATAATGCAGTGAAGAGGACCTGCCAGCTTTAGTATTGAGACCATATTGACGCTGACAAAAAGCATGTTTGACTCTCCATTAACCAACATGCATTCTTAAGAAACCAAAACTCTGCATATTCAAGCCCAAAAATGTGCTCTCCTACAGAGGAGAACTTGTCGGTGCAGGCATTTTATGGCCAGCCCTCTATGTGAATGCCAGGGTTCTTGTCAGGAGGCGACTGCAGCTTGCACCACACATTGCCTCTGCCATGCTTCTAATGTCATTAATAACACAACTACTAACCATCACACTCTTACAAGTGTGAAAGATCGGACTGTTTCAGGCCCCCAAAGCTAAAAGAGTGGCTTGGGCGGCAGGTAATAATCATTTTTAATATCTATTGAATTAATAATTAACTGCTGTTGTGGTCATAAAGTATGCATGGTGTGGTAGCGTACTACCACTACAGCCAACACATCTTCAATTAAAATGACCTTTACATTTGCAAAGAAATTCAGCTTCACTGATAAAAGTATACAATGCACAAACAATAGTGTGTGGAAATGTCATCACCGAGTGCATTAGTTTGTTTTGATCATATTAAAATATTTGTTTACACCATACTTCAGAATTACCAAAGAATGCGATTCATTTGTGCTTTTCTAATTCTGATATATTTTAAACAATATGCGCTGTTCATTTGTAGAAATTTAAATTGTGTTCTGTTTTAGAAAAAAAACCAACATTGAACAGCCTTCGTCGAGTGCACCGCCAGTAGCCAGCATGATTGTCACATAAACCCTCTCCCTTTGAAGCCAGAGGAAGAAAATTAAACACCAAGCTCCCTGGAAGACAGTGCCTGAAATTTGACCTCTGTCTTTGAACGCACAGCAACTGTGACAAGATAAGAACAAGATTAAAAGGCCTGTTTACAGAAATTGAGCACTAGTGGAAAAATACAGTAAAGAAATGTTACGTACTCAGCATCTATTTCTGGCATGTTGTGCTGTAGAATCACATGTTTAGCATAAGTCGGCCATTTAGTGTTAGGCATGTTGTTTTTCCTTGAAGAAGTCTTTTGAGTCACGAGGTGCAGTGACTCCTCCTCTTGCTTGCAATGCACATGGTCCTGTAGTTTATTCTTAGATTGTTTTCTGCTTGGCGGGTGAGAATGGAGTGTAAAGGATGATGCCTAATGAGATGACCAAGCGTGAATAATGTAATATTTAATATGGATAACCAGAACCAACACAGGTTTCCATGGAGGAGGGTGGGTGCATGTGGATCAAAGCACTACATGCCACAAACAGATGTTTTCTGGGTAAGTAGCATTTTCTGTTTGAGGCATAAGTGGCTATAGATACACATGCTTGGCATATACTGTAATGCAGTATTCCTCCCTAACCTGTGTGGGTTGCAATTAATGCAAATATTGTACGTAGGACTGCTTGCCACACATTAGCGTGTTGACGGGCCATGACATCTGCACAGTAATGTTTTGTAAATGTGTGCAGTATAGACAATGTAGATGCTTTACATATGCTTTACATATGTGAGCTATAGGTATGTTTCCTAAAAAGTCAATTGAAGCTCCTTTTTTACAAGTAGAGGGAATTTTTGGTGGGACAGATAGAATTTGTTTAGCTTTAGAGTAACATGTTTGGATACATTTAATGATCCATAATCTTACAAAACAGGGAGGGGGTGGGAACCTTGTATAGGTCCAGCATATGAGCTCCTATGGAATCCAATATATAACAGGAGTATTGAGCTCCTTCCAAGAAATAGAATAAAAAAGGGGTCAAACAGATCCTAGGGGAGTGGATAGGGTCCCATTCCTTAGGAGAAGGAGCCCTAATACACCCAGATAGGTGTGGCCCCCGGACCCTGCCCTGTGTAATGCGAGCCCACATTGCCCCTGCTGTGCCCCGATAAGTAGCGGTGCCCCGGGGGCCGCACCCTACTCATCATCATTGTGGTGCCTTGATGTGAGTCAAGGGGGGCAAAAAGACACTGGACGCTTTGCTGGCTTTATGGCTGACGCTAACTTCCACCTTGAAGCTTTTATTTCCCTCACCCACGTGATGCAGGCCATACCATGATCTGGCAGCACTGTTGATGTGAGCTCCTCAGAGCCACCTGGGCCAGCGGACTCACAGCATTACAGAATGAATGTACAATTCTACAGCACACTGGCGCATGGGATGCTGCAGTGGGCCTTCGGGAGCATGTCGACGATGGGACGGTCACTGCAGTGCCTGGACGTCAGCCCTTTCAGCGGCGACACACAAAGATGAGCTGTGAAGATGTAGGGGCCGGGCCTTTTGTGAGGTGAGGGCATGCCCTGTGCTCTTCACACCTGAGGGTGTCCGTGTCCGAAATGTGATCTCTGCGCCTGGCATCCTTTACAAAGCTTGGCGCTCCCGTCAGATGACGGCGAGTGATAAAAGCAGCCAAAATGCCAGTCCCACTCAGCTGGGCCCCTGAGGGCTGCTGCTGCGACTGAGTCGCGAGACAAGGGTCTCACTGGGCCTGAATGGAGGGTAGGCCTGAGCGGGTGCCGCCAGCCACAGGTGGCACAGCCAGGCAAGTGCCTCGAGGTACGCGGACTGGCACTGTGCCAGGTCTGCGACTACTCCTCTGACCTCACGGTGTAGGAGCGCTCTCGCTCTCAGGGAAACAGTTCTGCGACGTTTAGGGCAAACTAGGCCTTCTCAGGGTTAATGTACTTATTTTAATTTTTAATAGTACTTGACCTGCCCGGACCCCATCCCCGACTAGCCCTCAGCAGGAAGACAGCAGGCCTTCACTTTGCCCAACTTGTTTTCATTGTGTATATAGTACCAACCTGACTATGTAATTGAAGATAAGGGCCGGGGGGGCAGGGCAGGCATTGACAGAGCAGGACAGGAGGAGGCCTCTGCAAACTCAGCATAATAAGATAACTCTAACACAACACAAATTAGGAGAAAATGTGGCCCGGGCCGCCCGACTCTTACTTCCCTCAGGATCTGGTGAGTTCAGTCCACTAGAAGACGTGTCGGACAGTACTTAGTACCAGTGTACGGTGTCTCAGCCAATCCTGGCGCTGCAAGGGCACAGTTACTCTCCGCCCATTATGAGACCCGGGAGCTGCTGCCTGGCTGCTGTATGAAGCAGCACCCTTCCTTGGGTCCCTCGCCACCACCAGTCGCTAAGTAAGGAGAAGGGAGTGCGCACTACTGCTGCAGCTGTGTCTGTCACTCAAGCTGCCGCAGCCCAGCCCCACTCCCTGGCTTCAGCGCAGTCCGATTGAGTCGGGCGTGTCCCGGTAGCGACCGCATACATTCAGTGAGACATTTGCAAGACAAGGCATTGGCAATTAAATTTATTTAGCGTGCTGCGTGACGGTCGACTAGTAAATGGGTCCATGTGGCTTAGTGGGGCTACGCCCCAACGCCCCAATGGACGCACCGCGCCTGGCTGCTAGGTGTAGACTTATAGAAGTAAACGCTGACCCAGCTGTATGTCAATGGAATAGGTAGAAAACAATATCTTGAGCCTTTGCCAATCCGGATTCTGCAGCACCAATCCGAATTCCACAGCAACCACAGCACCGAGACAGCCCTACTCGCTTCCACAAACTACATCGGCACACTCCTTGACCAAGGCCACACCGCAGCCCTGATACTACTCGAGCTGTCAGCAGTATTCAACACCGTCTCCCACCACACACTCGCCGCCAGACTACACAACGCCGTTATACAAGGAACCGCCCTCAACTGGATCCGCTCGTTCCTCCCCGGCAGAAGCCACAGAATCAGACTTTTTCCCTTCCTCTCCAAACCCAAGGAAATCAACTGCGGAGTACCCCAGGGATCATCACTTAGCTCAACCCTCTTCAACATTTACATGGCCTCCCTCGCTGCCATCGTCAGACAGCACGGCCTCAGCATAGTATCCTATGCCGACGACACCTTGCTCATCCTCTCCCTCACCAAGGACCCCACCACCACCAGGCTCAACTTCCAGGAAGGTATGCAGGATGTCGCAACCTGGATGAGCATCAGCTGCCTTAAGCTCAACTCGGAGAAGACAGAAGTCCTCGTACTCGGAACCAGCCCATCAGGATGGAACAACACCTGGTGGCCCACCACACTCGGCAGCCCTCCAACCCCCAGGGACCATGCCAGAAACCTCAGCATCGTACTCAACTCCTCCCTCTCCATGAACAAGCAGGTCAAAGCTGTTGCATCCAGCTGCTTCCACACACTCCGCATACTCTGAAAGGCCTTCAAATGGATCACACCGAGTCAAGAAAGATAGTCACCCACGCACTCATAACCAGCAGATTGGACAACAGAAACGCCCTCTATGCCGGCATCAACAAGTCTCTATTCCGCAAGCTCCAGTCGATACAGAACACCACAGCCAGACTCAAGCTCGGCATCCCCCAACATGAGCATATCAGCCAACACCTACAGAAGCTCCACTGGCTCCCCGTTAAGAAGAGATTCACTTTAAAGATACTCACCCACCCCTACAAATGCCTCCACAATATGAGACCCCAATACCTCAACAAGAGAATCGCCTTTCACATACCCAAAAGAAACCTCTGTTTCACCAACCTCACCTTCGCCGAAACCCCGCGCATCTGCAAAGCCAGAACAGGGGGAAGAGCCTTCTCCTACATCGCATCCAAGACCTGGAATGAGCTCCCAATCGACATCAGACGCGCCCCCTCCCTGAGCAACTTCTGGAAGGCCCCCAAGATCTGGCTCTTCAACTGAACGGAACTGCTGTCCTCCCCATCCCCCAACACCTTGAGACCCTCACGGGTGAGTAGTGCGCTTAAAACCCCCTGATTGATTGATTGATTGATTGATTGATTGATTGATTGAATGCTTTTTGAATGACAATAGTGGACAAATCATTTCCACTTTGCTACAAAGCAGGCTCTAGCAGCAGTGGAAGTGCATTACAAAAAGTAAGAGATCTGTGATGCTCTGTAGAACGGGAACAGGCAAGTAAATGTGGGTTGGGGTCAAAGGTGTTGCTAAGCAAACAAAATATCCTGTAATTTATTTCGGTCTTTCATCTTCAGGTATGTACATATAAAATAACACATAGCTTAGATGTAAAATAAATGCAAGTTAAGTTAATCATTGGGAAATACACTATCGTACTTTTTAAAACCTCTATTAGTTAATGCACTGCAGACGTCTGTATCTGTAACAAGAGAGCCACAGAATTGAATCCTGGTTGAAGGAGTGGAGAATAGTTCGGTCTAACACAGGCCCCTGCAGCCCTTTAAAAAGCACACACTTCACAGCTCAGCTGGTAACTCCTTTCCAATACCACTAAAAAAGTATAAATCTGTGTCATCAGGATACGTCAAGTGATTTCGTTAATTTAAGCCAGTATCAGCTTCGGAGCTCCCTTTCCATTTGCAAACTGACCCCTTCATTGTGCAGATTTACATTTCTTTCAGGTAAGTAGGCACCCTGGCTAGAAGGCTTGCCTATCTGTCTGCCCCTCGCTTAGTTTCACAGCACAGGAGACTCCCTGCCTTATGCTGCAGCTGAAGCATTTCAGTTCTCGGAATTAACCGTTCCGTGGCGGTTATCTTTTGACAGAAAGTAGAGGAACTGTTTTCCTTAAATTTAAAAAGTATGGGCATGTTGTGCCCCTCCAATACCACCCACTTCAACCACTGGGCTCAGGCAATGGCCCTTCTTGCCTATTTAAGAATGTCCATACAATGTTGAGGTAGATTTAGGTTTCCAAACTCTAAGACCTCAGGGGCCAGTTCAAGATTAAGAGATCTGGGGTTGGGGAGTCCTACTTCTCCCTGGTTTTGAGTTAGAAGGTTCTGCCAGTTGGGGAGTACCTGGCGTGGAACTACTGAGAGTTCTGGTAGTGTGGCGAACCATGGTTGGTGTGCTCATGTGAGAGCCACTAGGATGAGGGTGAGAGACATATGCCGAAGTTTGTGAATCACAAACAGAAACAGTTGGAGAGCATGAGAAATTTAAGAAAATGTCCCTGACCAACTCATCCATAGTGATATGCCTTTGGACTGTGGGTTTGGGAACCTAGAGGTAAAGTTTGGGCATTGGCGTATTTTGCTGTGCCGAAAAGGTCTATGTATGGGTGACCCTATTGCTGGAAGAATAGGAGGCGGACTTGCGGGTAAAGCTACCACTCATGGACTGGTTGGTGCCTTCTGCTGAGGAGATCTGCAAAGTCGCTGTCCTCTCCCGGTAGGTACTCCGCTAAGCAGTGAATTTTGTGTCGGACAGCCTACTTCCAGATGTTTTGGGCTTGATGATATAGCTGAGAGGACCTGGTGGCCCCCTGGTTTTGCAGATAATGGATCGTAGTCATATTGTCTGTTCTGATGAGGATTACTTTGCCAATGAGGCGAGGGAAGGAATGCTTGGAGAGATAGATGAACAGCTAGAAGCTCTAGGTGATTGATATGGATATGTGTTTGACTGACAGTTCAGTGTCCCTGTACAGTTAATTCCTGTGAATGCGCCCCCCAACCCATGAGGGAGGCATCCGTTGTTATGTATCTCTGCGTAACTAGGTCTAGGAAAGGCAAATCCTTTAAAACATTGTTGGTATTCCACTAATGCCGAGTGGCAAGCTTAATGACTCGCCAACACTAGATCTTCCAGTGGACCTTCCGCTTGAGCCTTTTGATGAACTAAGCTTTCATGCAACTGACGCATATTGAGTCTGGCGTGAGATACTATGGCTGCGCATGATGCCAAGCAGCCAGCTACTCATAAGGGTGACAGTGTTGCTCTTTACAAATGTTGTTTGATTGATTGATTAATGCCATGGTGCTTAGGAGGCGCATAACTGTTCTCACTGTTTTTTGATGATAAGGGTGAAACTGTGAAACTGTAGAATGAGTGTTAGGAAGTATTAAATCCTTGCATCATTTGGGTAAGCCATCCCGATGTGTGAGTTGAGGATGTATTTGAAGAGGTTGGAGGTGGACTTGATTGCATTGACTGTAAAACCTAGATGGTAAAGTAGGTTTATGGGAGTTTAAGTGAGGTGAAAACACTTGTGATTGTTTGTGCCTTTGTTGAGCCAGTCGTCTAGTAAGTGAGCTGCTGCTACCACTACATATATGGTTAGCAGTCTGGAGACTGTGCTGACCCCAAATAGAACCACCTTGAACTGAAAGGGCTGTCTGTTTAACACAAATCTGAGGTATCGACGATGTGCTCGGTGAATTTGAATGTAGAAGTAGGTGTCCTTTAGGTCCAAGGTGGCCATGAAGTCACCTTGTAGTAACAGAATGACGTCTTAAAGACTGACTATGTAGAAGTGCGTTGACAGGATGGACCTGTTTAGGGATATGAGGTCTAGGATTGGCCTAAGATATCTGGCCCTTTTGTGAATGAAGAAGTATAATGAACAGACCCTTGTGGCTTGTGGGGTAAAGGCACAAGTTATATTGCCCCCTTTTGTAGATGAGCTTGGACTTCCTCTTTGAGCAGCTGCTGATGGTCAGTTGAGTGTCTGTGGATGTGAGGTGGAATGTTTGGAGGTCTGGAAGTGAGGAATAACCATGTTAGATAATATCCAACACCCACTAATTGGAGGTGATGTACTGCCATGCAGGAAATAACTGTTGAAGTCTTACACAACAGGTGTGTTATGATCGGGGGTAATGGTAGGTAAGTCAAGACTTGGTGGTGGAAGGTTTAATAAAAACCTCCTTTACCTCTGCCTCTGGATATTTTTCCCCTATATGAACCCTGTTGAAAAGTAGGATCTTTCTGGCATATTTACCCCCACCTTGTGCTTGGTGTCAGTGTGTTTTGACTTTAATATACTGGGATCCTGCTAAGGGCCCCAGTCTCTGTCCTCTCTGTCGTCAATTAACTAGTAAGTACTTTGTATGCTCCACAATTGGCATACAGATGAAACGCTGTGAGTTCGTAGTATATGGTACTGAGGTACCTAGGGTATTGGTACACCAGGGTCTCCAATGGGCTGCAGCATGTATTGTACCACCCATGCAGACTGTGTCTGCTGGTCTGCCACTGCAGCATGCATGACTTGGTGCATTCCCCTTTCACTTGAGAAATAAGGTATCCCTTATATCCCGTTCACTGGACTTAAAACCTATGTCACCCCTAAGGTAGGCCTTACAGCCCACAGGCAGTGCATGGTTCTAAGTGTGAGGGTGTCACTGCACAAGCAGAGACACCCCTACAAACTGCAGAGTCCATTCTCTGCCTTTGTAAGTGCAGGGAAGCCATTTTAAGGTATGTGGTGGATACTGTCCAATTTGATATGTCCTACTACATAATGGCTTCATCGAACCCGGTCATGTTTGGTATTAAATATATTGCAATCATCAAACAAAACCGAATCCAGTGTTAGTTGCATGATACCATGTACTGGAGGGTTCCTTAGAGGATCCCACATGTCTACCTGTGTAGCTTTGACGGGTCTGCGTGCAAGCTGATGCTGCCTCTAACCCCAGACACTATTCTGCCCACCTGCTGCTGAGCTTAACTCAGGCAGAGGAAGGCAGAGCAAAGGATTTCCTGCAGAGGAGAGGTGTAGCCACCTGTCCTTTAGAATTAGGTATCTTAGGCTAGGGTGGGGGTCCATCCGAGCGCCTCCACACTGATTTGAAGGGCACATTTGTTGCCCTCCTTGCATAAAAATGTTTTGCCCAGTTCAGGAGCCCTTGGCTCCCACTCTGATGCAAGACTCCCCCCCCCCTCGTCCAGCTCCTTCCCTGGGAGGTGCCCTGAGCTCCTCTAGGTGGTCACTTGCTTCTTCCATCTTGACTCTTAGATGGTCAGAGAACCCTGGGAATATCTGACTGGTTAGGCTACCAGAGTAGCGTCCCTGACACCTCCTGATAGGTGGGTTACAGTAGAAGAAGGGTTACTTAAAGGCTCTCCTGAGGGTGGATCCTTAGGGCCAGATGCATCAAAGGGTTTTGCCCATTCTGTGTCTATGGTAAAATGTGTTCATGCATATGGCCCTTAGATTCATCCGGACTTTGTCTAAATGAACTGACTTACTTCCTGTGAAGATTTGTCTCTCTTCTGCTGTTGGGCAGCAAACTCTGCTGCTGGACCGAGCCAGAACCAAGAAAAAGAGTTCTTCTGGTAGGAAGACTCCTACTGCAACGAAGACTCCTACTGCAACTTCTGCTCCATGCTCTTCCAACTTCTGTGACTTCTGTGGCTGCGCATGCTCTTAAGTCTCCTCTGTCTTTGCCTGCATGAAAATAACAAGAAGGAATCTCCTTTGGAGTGAAGGAATCACTCCCCTGCATCTGCAGGCACCTTAATGACGAAAACAGACTTGTGGATCGTGCTGTCCCACAGACACCTTCCGGCTCTGCAACATAGGTGGTGGTTTGTTGGCTCTCCAGAGGTTGAAACAGTCTTCTCTGCAGCTTGGGAGACTGTAATCCTTCTCGAGCCAACTGGAACCGCATCCGTGTGCACTGTGGCTGTTACCAAGGCTTTTTGGCTCTCCTCACTGAAGATCATCAAGCTACAAGAATCCCCAGCCTTCAGCATCAGGCAGTTTCAAGAGTGATGTGCTCCCTGCATCTCCAGCCACGTGGGCATTCAACTTCTGTGTGCTGATGAGGTCTTCCTGCGACTCCCTGTGCCTGCTACCAGAAGGTCCTCCCGGGGTCTCCATCGATTCCTGCTAGCTCTCCTGTTTGCTGAGATCTGGGCCTGACTTAACATGACTGGGTGAGTCCCAAGGACCTCGCTGGTCTGCAACTAAGCATTGTTTCCTGGAACATGTGTGTTGCCTTTGCCAAGGCCACTGCGCCTCCTGCATTCTTCAATCACCATGGGACAGCTCGTGGATGGCCCTTTTACTCCTGCATCATTGCCTGGGCTCCACAGCTGCATCTTCAAGACCTTCGTACGACACAAAAGTAACTCCTACAAGGGCTGGCATTGTGCTCCTGATTCTCCTGGACACCTCCAGGTGATTTGGACTCTGTACCCTCCCTTTGCAGGCATGTCTCGACCAGAATCTGGAGGACCTCGGCTGTCTGTAGCCGCCAGACAGCAGAGGTCCTCCATTAACTTCAACGGGCGGTTCCAACACCACATTGCACCTATGCACCTGGGCTCCCTGGTGTAGATATCCTGGTTCTCTTGGTATCAAAGGGTGGGAATGTCCTCTAACCTCTCTGATTGCAACACATTTCCTTGGGGTCCACTGGGAAGGGTCCTGAATCCGTAAAACTCCAACCGCGATTTCCCCATGTTATCCAATGGACACTGACCCCGCATATCACTTCTGCACGCAGGCGCCTTGGTGATTCTAGCTCCTTACCTCTAGTGGTTTCTTACTTCTCCTGGTGCACAGATTCTTGGATGGCTATCCTGTTTGGGTACTCACCTCACAAACCATTTTCTTAGTATATGGTATGGCCCCCCAAAGGGGTCCATGGGTTTTATATGCTTTACTTACCTGTTTTGAAGTGTATTCTGTTGTGTATTGATATCTCCAGGTAGGAGATATACCAGGGTAGTTTTAGGGTTTGTATATATTAAATGCTAGGTATTTTTCCAACACTGGTGTGGTTCTTTCTTGTGTGTAAGAAAGACTGACTGAGTGGTATGGTACCCGTTTTACACCCTCCTGAATGAGCCTTAGCTGCTCTCCACAGCTACCCCTTGAGAGCTTTGGTTATCAGGTACCAATACAACTATCACTAAAGATTATCTGGACTTAGTGCAGAGTGCCTCAACAATAGGTAATCACCATATACTTAGCCAGCCTCCTACAAACCCCTACAGTAACCTCTTGTGGGTGATGTTTGGGTGTAGGTTTTATGATAGGAGGGAGATGTCAGGGGAGGTTGTCCTGGACCCTCCGCAATGGGATGAGCGGTGAAAGGAGCCATGTTGCGATGATCTTTGCAACACTCCCATTGCTTTTGCTGTCTCATTATCTTTTTTAATTTTTTCTAGATGATGCCTCTCATCAAAGGAGAAAGCTAATAAGTTATGTTGAACTTCAGCTTAAAGCCTGATACTCTTAGTCAGGCACATTTCCTAAGTAGCAGACTTCAATTAATGCCCCTAGCTGCTGTGTCAGCTGCATCCAGGGCACAGTGTATTCTTGTATTTGATATAAGAGTACCCTCTGAGGCAATCTGATATGCCCTTTTTTGTGTGCTTTAAGACGATGCTGGAGAATCTCCTCCATCTCGTCCCACTGGGCCCTGTAAGGGACGGATGGAGTTTGCAATCCTCATATGGTTAGCAGAATGTGCAGCCACTCTCTTACTCTCAGTGTATATTTTCTTACTCTCTTTGTCTGGTGGGGGTGCATCACCAGATGTCTGAGACATTGCCCTTATATGGGCTGTGGCCACAAATAGAGAGGGCTTGTATTTTTTATCAACACAAGGAGTGATACCTCTAGCCCTAACGGGGTCATTGAAAATGTCTTGAATATGCCTGAGCATTTTCCTAAGCATTGGTAGATATTGTGCCGAACACCGATTGTAGGAGAGGGTTTCAAATAAAACATTGGCCTCTACAGGCTCAAATTGTAGAGGTACTTTATGAAATGTAGCCGCCCTACTGATCAGGTCATGATACATTGTTGTATCATCAGAGGGAGAAGGTCTGGGTGGATATAGATCCAGACAGTATTATCAGGTAGATCTGTGTCATATAAATCATGGATTGTCTTGCGGTGAGATTAAGTATTGGTCTCCGTCCCCCCATTTCCTGTGTAGGAGTCTAGTGAACCCTCAGATGACTCTGTAATACGGTAAACAGGCGAGAGTGGTGGTGATGGTGAGCACAGCAGGCTGTGATGGTGGTGAGCTGCTGTGCAGTGGGCTGGTAGCCTTAGCCTCCTTTTTATTCTCCAGTGGAGGAAGTGGAATGTCTCCAAAGCCTTCTCAAAGACAGCTATCTTTTTGCAGGTTGTGCCCCTGAGCTACAGGGTCTGGTGACAATATGTCCATATCTGGGTGAATCACTGGGTGCTTTTGCCTTCAATCCATCTACTGGTGTAGTCTGTCAAGCACCAGTTTTGCTGTTTCCACTGAGTCTTTGGAAACTGAGAGTTTTCAGCTCCGAAGTAGGTTTAGCCAATGTTATTTTAGGTGCAGATGCTTTGGGCTCCCAAGCCGAGTTTCTCGGTGGTAAGGTTGTCTCAAATCCGATGTGGTGGGCTTGGGGTTGACGATCTGCTGTTTAGGTAATTTTGTAAGTGCCAAGCCAAGTTTGGACATGGTCAAAGCAGCCAGTCTGTGCCAACCATGCCCAAAAGCCAGTGGTTGCTCAACAACAATCTTGTTTTCTTGATACTGAGGCAGTTGAGTTTTCGTCACCCTTTGCTGTGGCCTGGGAGGAGGTGGCAGGGGTACAGTACTGATGGTTTGCCCTGAAGTGATGTTGTGCATTTCCATGTGAGACCCGGAGCTCTCATCAGGAGGAAGGGTGTCTTCGTTGCAGCCAATGGATGGGCCTCTACCTCGAGCTCTGGGTCTTCCGAACCAAATAGGTCTGGTTTGTCATCAGCGCTGCGTGAATACATTTTGAGTCGTCGAGCCCTTAGATCTCTGAAAGTCTTTTTAGAGCAGGTTGGCTCCTCATGTTCGGGGGAGAGGAGCAAGTTACACACCTGATGTAGGTCAATGTGTGGAAACAGCATGGTGAGATTGGGCAAAAACGAAAAGGCGTCTGTTCCATCACCAAGTGGACGTCTCTTGGACAGAACACTGAAGTAAAATTCCCCCCCAAAGGGCAAAGGCCCAACGGGGCCATGGCCCAATGGAATCTCTTGGACGAATTCGACGTCAACAGTATAACTAGGTAGATAGGGATCAAACTACAACCTAAAACAATACCGACAGTATCAGAGAAATGACTAGGCCTGGGCAAAAATTTCGTTCCGTTCGCGGAAATTGCGATAATTTGACATTTTTGCGTTCCGCGGAGAGCGCGAAAATGTCAAAAATTCCGGTTTCCGCAGCTTGGCGATAATTTGTTTCTTGCTCGCGCTGTAAAATGATACATTCTCGCGCGCGCGCGATCGCCTTACCTGAATCCCTGCGTTCGCCGACAAGTTTTCTTGATCCGGTCGCGTTCTCCATGAGATGTTGTATTGTTTTTAGCCATTTGCGCTGTCTCGCGACAGTTCGCGCCCGCAGTGACGTCATGCGTCGCGCGATCACGTCTTTCTTCTCGCGATCATGCACCGCGAGAACAACTCAAAACAAGATGGCCGCGCCCGCAAGCAACCACATGGGTAAGTTGGCGACCCGCAACCATGCAGAAAATCTCGCGAACATGCCGGAAAAAAACTTCCGCATCTTCGCGATATTTCTGCTTGTTTGCGATAATTTTAAACATTCTCGCGATAATTTGCGAAGGTTAATTCCGCAAATTCCGCCCACCCCTAGAAATGACCTATGACAATGTCAAACCAGGACACATCTGAACCTGGCGGCGGAAAAACATAATCTAACAATGGAGTTGAGGACCATGCACATTGCAAGCAAGAGGAGGAGTCACTGTACTGTGTGACACAAAAGCAAGTAAATGTGAGTCACAAACTACAATGCCAATAGTAAGGCATTGGCAGAATGTCTTGCCATGGAAACCTTTCAAATGTCTCCAAGTAGCCATTAGCAAACCGGCCTCAGCCGGCAAATAGGGTAAAATTCTAGACTAGTGTTTTGTGCAATGTTGCCTACATTTCTGGGCATTGTTCCTAATTTCCTTTGAGGATAGTACTCAAAGTTCAGCAATAGACAATGTCAGCACATGGAAGGCAAGGAAAGAAGGAAACTACCCACTACTCAGAACTTTTATTTTTAGCTATTTCACCCAGATGTGGTCCTAGGATACACTTATGCTATGAACAGGGAAGCCTGAGCTCTCACTTTTGCTGTGCCCTACATTTAAATTTTATATAATCAAAGTAACCAGCAGCATGTGGAACAGCATCAAGAAATAGACTTGAAGCCCTTTGTAGAGCACCGTGCCAATTAGAAAGCTATCTCTATAATGAGGAAAACAGGTCCCAGGAGTTTCTCTGCGTACAGAGTAGAAGGTGTCACTCCTTGTCCCACCACGATGCAAACAGTGACCAATGTACATATATAAATCTGGCATACCATCTTGTGTGTCACTTTGTGACAGTATTCAAGTAAGCTTTCATGGCCACTATTGTGGGGCTGAAACTACAAGGGTTTTTCAAATATATGAGGTAATAGGTAAAACCTAGCCCTGGCATTATGACCAGGAGGGATTGTGTTTGTGTTTGTAGGGTCTGAAAAGACATACCCTCCCCCAGAGCCGATGTTCAAGTAGTCGGTCTCCATTTTGCGGTCAATGAACTGGACACAGGTCAGCGTGTTGAACTCCTGTAGTGCCGCCCGGATCAGATCCTTGGAGCTATCGCCTGGGTGAGGGTGAGACAAAAGGGATTGAAAGCAGAGTTAGGATGGAAGTAGGAAGACACTATCGCTGGTGGATCAACACCAGGACTTCCGTGAGGTCACAGAACACATACTTAGCAGCTGTACTGACAACCAGCATGGTCGTCAGTGCCAGATCGATTTATGGAAAAATCAGATAACTCTTGTGGAATGTATGACATTGCAACGCAAACTATTACAACACACACCTTTACATTGCATTGTAAAGGCATTGCGTTGTAATGTCTGCGTTGTAATGGATGTTTACCTCTCCAGGTGGTAGTTAGCCTGGCCTGCGATTGATTCCCCCAGTGGTCTTCATAGTCATCAGGCATCTATACCACCCCATATTAGCCAATACTGTGGAGGTGTTCTCCATCTCCTGACACTGCAAAGACACCTTCACGAGCATTTGGAAGGAACCCAGGTGTTCCATCAAGAGCAATCAATAACCACTGTGTCGAGTAGACCCTCTTCCCCACTGAGCTTGCACTCTATGTGATGACCTCATCCAATCCCCACTGTTTGATAGAGAACCCATACCTCTAGTAGTCTGCAGAGTGAATGAGGACCCTCTCCAATGGTGTAAAGGAGACCTCATATCTCTAACAACATGCAAGGTGAATGAAGACCTCCTCCAGTAGCCCATGCTATGAATTAAGACATCCTTATTCTATCAGGATGGCCTGTGCTTCAAGTACTTCTGCATGCTGTTTTGTTATTTGAGAAACCCTAGCTCCCATCAGCCTGTATTGTGAAGGTGAACCACCAGCCTGTATTATGAAGGCGAGCCCCCAATGTCCCATAACCCTGAATTGTGAAGAAGAGCCCCTAGCTCCCATCAACCTACACTGTGAAGGAGAACCATCTGCCTGTATTGTGAAGGAGAGCTCATAAGCCCTTTCAGCTTGTGTTGTGAAGGAGAATCCCTAAATCCCATCAGCTAGTCTAGTAAAGGTCTTAACATGCACCTGAGATAATACAGTAACATGCCCTCTTATTACACACATCAAGCAGTATATGCAGGAGTACTCGCTCCTGATGTCACCAAGTGAGAGGCCTCCCAACCAGTCAGTTTTACTTGAGCACTTTATAAAAGACAGTGCTAAGTAGAAAGCCTCAGATGCCACTGCTGCATACACTCCGTAGAGATGATATGGTTAAGGGCTTATCTCACTCCACCAGGTGCCCAGCCATAAGTCACAGTGCTGTAACCACCCAGTGTATGGAAGAACAATACAGATATCTCACTATATTCAGCAGCTAGAACAAAGGGCACTGTGACGGTCCCATCCGTGGAGCTTGGCCAGATGCATTGGTTACACTTCACAGCACTGCGGGTCAGCTGCCTCCTGATGTCCCCCTGGAACAAAGGGATCGAGCTTCCTGAAACAAAAGAGGAAATTACGTCTTAAGGGCAGATAGTCGCTTGCAAGCAGTAACATCTTGGTTTGTAAAACACTCTTGCTGCACACACAGATATTCTGAGGATTAAGTCACAGCATTCTTTATCAAACATCAGAATCACGGATGTATGATGAAACTACGCGTTACAACGGGGCTGTTACAATGCAAATGCTATTACCACCCATTTTATAGGTCTCGCCTGTGAATGCAGGGCATGCACTGCTTCGCCTCGGCAAGATCTTTTGATGTTGCTTCTGTGTCTGGGGCCTGTGGGAGCGGGGTTGGTGTCCGCCCTGTCGGCATTAGGCCCTGCCCACCCTGCTCAGACTTGCTTGCGCTTTTCAGGAAGCAATCTACCCGTCCTTGCACCCGTTCCTGCAACCCTGTACACACACTGCTTCATGCCCTAAGATCAAAGATACTGGAATTATACGTGCAGAATAATCCGCTAGTGGTGCGCAGAACCCCTTCAGTAGTGATATCTCGCGCATCCTGTGCTGTGCAGAAAACACATCAGGTGATGGCACAAATAATTATGCGTCTCTTTAAGAAGACGGGACGGGACGGGGAAGCGAGGTATGAGGGGTGTTGGTAATTGAAAGTGTGCGCAGAGAGCAGAATACTGACTTCACTTTTATTCTGTGTGAAGAGCTAAATGTGCTGTGATGTGCCTCAGGTCACACAGAGCATCGGAAGCCTCGGGGTAGAGCATTAGGATGATCCCAACCCTGGGTTAACAGAGGGAGATTGTGCCGAGGTCACCCTGGTCTCGCGGAACCTGGACATGGTGAAAAGGTAGTGAGCTTTTACAAAAGCATATCATTTTCAGTTTAGGAGAGGATGTGGCCTCAGGGCGAGAGCTGCCGACTTTGGAGCAGGGGTACCAGGTTCTATCCTCGGCGTCCGCTCAGCATCCTGTGATTCTGGGCAAATCACTTAATTTCTCCATGCCTACCAAAAAACAAGCATGTGCAATGCAATAGGTCTCGCATTTGCGCCAGTTTGAGCTATTGGTATTGTAAATGGTAACGCCTTTTATTTACATTTTAAAAACCAAAACATAAAAAAAGACATTGTCATTTACAATGTCAATAGCTAAAACTCATGTAAATACAAGACCTATTGCAATGCAAATGCTTGTTTACAACGCACATGCTTTTACCACGCATGCATTTACAATGTATTTAATTGCAAATGTATGAATTTTAAAGGTATTACCAGTAAATATAAGTATTTTACAGGTAAGTATAAACCCATTATATATATATATATATATATATATATATATATATATATATATATATATATATATATATATTACCTACTGGCGATAGCCAGTAGGTAGTTATAGTTAGGACCACGTTTCCATAGGAAAACCTCAACATTCTATTTTGAATAACTTTGGCGCCGGTCGACGAATCCTCGCAAATTTTTCAAAATAGGTGGGGCGCTACGCTCCGCTCCTACCCTGAAAGTCTCGGGGGGATCCGTCAAGCGGGGGCTGAGATAAAAGGGGGGTCCCAAAACGCGTTTTTCCCATGCATTTTTCCATAGGACCTTTAGAACGAGCTACAGCCCGAACGGCTGAACAGAATTACTCAAAATTTGGCAGAGAGGTAGTCCCTAGGTCAAGGAAGTGCCTTTTGTAGGTTTGGTGTAAATCTGTTCAGTAGATTCTGAGAAAATAGCCTTTAAATCAATATATATATCTGAGCCAGCTTACGGTACGCTTACCGTACGCTTACGGTAAGCGTACGGTGGCGTGCGCGAGCGCGATTCTGATTGGCTCTTAGATCTTAGTAAACATTCGAATCGGCCGAAACCAGGAAGCGGCGGCCGCCATTTTGTCTCTCGCACTGAGAGTGATTTTTAAAATATCAAGCCCAAAAACATGTAAAGGGGCTGTTTTGACAACTCCCTCCCACATAGTCATGTTGAGGGAGTCCCCAAACATCCCCCAAGTGCAAAAACGGTTTTATTTTTTTTTCGGCAATTTCGCGGGGTACGCTTACCGTACGCTTACCGTAAGCGTACGGTAAAAAAATAAAAATAAAAAAAACGCTATCCACACTTACCCCACCCCCTGTGCTTTTGGTGGCCGAAGGCCACCAAATGTACAGGGCTTATGTTAAGGGCAAAAAACACTATCCACACTTACCCCACCCCCTGTGCTTTTGGTGGCCGAAGGCCACCAAATGTACAGGGCTTATTATAAGGGAAAAAAACTTAGCATTTAAAAAACCGTACTAATTCACTGAAAAAACCATAGGTTTCACACACGTTATAGTTAGGAATTAGCATTTAAAAAACCTTGCAAATTCACTGAAAAAACCATAGGTTTCACACATGTTATAGTTAGCGGAAATTTTACTGATAAAAAACCAGTGAAATTCCCCCGTTATAGTTAGCGCAGGCAACTATAACTCACGCGACTGCAATCTTCTGCTGATGACATATGTGTCTTTATGAAAAAAAAATATTTGTAATATATGTATAGCTAAAAATGTATGGAAGAAGACATGGGCAAATAAGTGTCTAAATACAGTATTAGCATCAGCAGAGGATTGCGGTCGCGTGAGTTATAGTTGCCTGCGCTAACTATAACGGGGGAATTTCACTGGTTTTTTATCAGTAAAATTTCCGCTAACTATAACATGTGTGAAACCTATGGTTTTTTCAGTGAATATATATATATATATATATATATATATATATGTATATATATATATGTATATATATGTTATCAAGGTTCGGACGAGCCGAAACTTTATGGCGACATTGCAATAAAATAACTCTGCATGTGGCCTTTCGTGTACCGTTGCGGCAACATTGGGATGTCATTGTGCATATTGGTGAAAATATATTTAAAAATATATATTTGTACACACTCCCTGGTCACTGTCACACACTCATGTGTTTTCACTCACAAACTCACTCAGATACCTATACACCCATTCACATAACATCTCATACTCTTACACATTCTGTCACCTACCCCCTCAGATACTCATGCACCCACTCACATACCCATTCAGGTACTCTTGCGCCCACTTACAGATTCACTCAAAGAGTGATGCACCCATTTACAGACCCACTCAGAAACTCATGCACCTACTTTGAGACCCACTCATAGACTCTTGCATACAGTCTCATACCCACTTACAGACTTAAACCCACTCACAGACCCACTCAGATACTCATATATCCACTTACAGACCCACTCACACACTTACGTATGCCCTTAAAGAACCACTGAGTCACTCATACACCTACTCACAGATAAACTCTAACACTAATACACCTATTCACACACCCATACAGTCACTCACACACTCAATCACATACCCTCTAAGAGACGTATGGACTCAGTCACTCACTCACTAACTCATGCACTCAGAAACTCCCATTCCAACTCACAAACTCACTCAGATATACATGCACCCACTCACTCACCCAGTCAAGGCTTATGCATCCCCTCATAGAGCCACCCAGACTCTTATCCTCTCAGTCACAGACTCACTCAGACACTCATGCATGCACCCATTTACTCACCCACTCAGAAAGTTACACTCTCACTGACAGACACATTGAGAGACTCTTACACCCACCCACAGATCCACTTATACACTCATACATCCACTCATGGACCCACTTTGCAACAGTGACAGCATGCCGCACTTTATCTTCAGATGTTTAAAGCTAAGGCGCGGTGTGTTGCATTTGGTCTAAAATAAATGAATGGAAAAGAAATGCTGTGGACTCACAACTTTTTGTGTATTGTTTTACTTTTGTAGCAATCGCAGTATGCTGCACATTAGCTTCAGATGTGTAAAGCTAAGGCGCAGCATGCAGCGATTGCTACAAAATTAAATATGGCGTCCACCTGCCTTTTTTATCTGATGCCCCTGCAATGCACTGCTTATGTCCTCACATATTACATCACTCATGACATAATCAGTGGCATCACTGATAACATCACTGATGACATTCCAAATGGCATCCCAGATGACCACTGATGACATCATCCATAGAAGTCCTCACACCCCCCCGTTCCCCTTATACAACCTCTCATACACACACACACCAACACAACCACCCACATACTTGTTCACACACCCATACAAGTACTCACACAACCACTCACTCATCCATAGACCCACTCATACACCCATTCACTCATACAGCCACTCACACAACTACTTACTCACTCATACAGCTACTCATACAACCAGTAACTTACCCATAAAGCAACTCATATAGCCACACACTAACTCATATAGCTACTCACACAGCTACTCACACACCTACTTATTTACCTAAACAGCTACTCACACACCCACTCACTCACCTATACAGCCTCTTAAAATAGCCACTCACCCATACCGGCACTCACACACTCACTCCCACGCCTACACAACCACTTACTTACCCATTCACACATCTATTTAAGCCCTCACACAACAACTCACTCACCTATACAACCATTTACACAGACACTTACTCTACAATACAGACACTCACACACCAACTCACTTAACCAAACACCCACTCAAACAGCCAGTCACTCACCTATTCAGCTACTTATACAGCTACTCACTTGCCCATACAGCCACTGACACACTCACTCACTCACTCACTCACTCACCAATACAGTCACTCACACAATCACTAAGCCATCCACACAACTACTCACACCTGCATATACACCCATAGAGCACTCCAACACCCACTTACCCACTCGTTACGGGTTTCTGCTTCCCACGACCCCAGAAAGAGACAATATGTGTTGCAATTTTGGACTTAAACCATAACAGTATCTACCATATAGCATTACGTCCTTCCAATTATTTAGAGACCTACCTAATCTTCGTATGACCTGATGTATTGGCCCATCCATCGTACATAAGGGACACAAAAGACTTCCTGAGCAAACTGAATGAAGTTAAATGGGAAGATGAATTTATGTTAATCACTATGGATGTGAATTCACTCTACACCATTATTGACCACAGTCTTGGTATTAGATGCTGCCAACGCTTCCTAGAGGAAAGACTCATCCAATGCCGTGAACACACAAATATGATAGTGGAGATGATGAGATTCTGCCTCCACATCAATCTTTTTATGTTCAAGTAGACCATGTATTAACAGCTACTGGAGACAGCAATGGGTGCATGTTTCACCCCCAGCTTTGCTAATCTCTTTATGGGGGCATGGAAAGAAGAAATCCATAATGATCAGACCATTTCCCACATGTTGGATCGAGCCATTATATGGCTTCTTTAAATTGATGATTTATTTGTCATATGGAAGGGAAGTGAGGAAAGTGCAGCTAACCTCATTGAGAAACTCACAAATAATCATTTCAACCTGAAATTGACATACACAACAAGTAGACACTCTATTGAATTCCTAGATGTTTATTGGAGGTCAGTGGCAACTGCCTTAACACCAAATAACACTGCAAAACCATTGCAGGAAACAGCTTGCTTCATGCTCTCAGCAGCCACCCAGATACCCTGCAATTGAGTATCCCATATGGGGAGCTGCTGAGAGCAAGAAGAAACGGTAGCACAGAAGAAGCATACCTCGTTGAATGTAAAGGCATGATTGAGAGTTTCAGGGAACGAGGTTACACTAACTGGATCTTGAAAAGAGCCATGAATAAAGCAAAGAGAATCCCAAGAGAGAAGACACTGACCGACAAACTGAAAAACAAGGACCAGAGAGTAGAATCTAATACCCATAGAATCATTTTGATGCATAACATGGAATCCAACAAGATTTGTAATATAGTGACCAAGACCTGGAACATATTAACTAGTGACCCTGTCATAGGACACAGTTTACCTACACATAGTATGGTTATAGGAAAGGGAGAAGTCTCAGAGACATTTTGGTCAAAAGTGACATCAAGAACAAAACCATAGGACCACAACAACACCTTCAGGCATTCTTTCTGTGCGGCCACTGCAGGGTTTGCAAGTTCAGCTTTATTTATAAAGCATATGAAACACTCAGCATGACCAAAACTATCAGCCAATTTCTAACATGCAGTATTACCTTTGTAGTCTATGTTCTGGAATGCCCCTGCAAGCTGAGCTATGTAGGAAGTGCTACTTTTGCAGCCAAGAAGAGAATACTTGAACACTTAAGGGCCATTAACAACAAGGATATGCACTATCCGGTGGCCAGACATTTCGAGGAATACCATTTGTCGAACATTTCCCGACTTAGATACTATGCAATGGAAAAGGTAAAAAAGAGCCCATGGGGGGTAAAGGGTGCACTGTTTCAGACAGAGGGAATCGTGGTGCATTGTAGACCTCCAAACGAAAAGTCTGTGGACCTCAACCAGGATGAGGAACTAGGAATGCATCTACATGAAGAATAGGCTCCTAGATGCAAGGGACCCCATAGGGGGGTTGGTTACACTTCTTCCCAAACACAGTCATGTAGAATTTGTATACTGCATGGAGTAGTTTAGTCATCATATGTGTAGACATTACCTGTGTCAGTGTGTAGATATTACCTGGGTGTAGTTATTGATTTCCAATGTTTTTAATCATGTGATTGATTTTAGGTTTTTGATTTTTCACTTTTAGGAAGAAAGGAAGGGGCCTACTCCTGGGAGTAGATGCTGACAGAGGTCACCTACCCTTTTCTTCGTGATCACTTCTCTGTGATATAGAGCACCATGAAGATAAGACTTCCCTATTTTTCTGACATTTTCTTTAAAAGATCTTTTTTTCAACATTTACATGATTAATTTGTTAGTATTATAGAATTTGGTTTCCACAAGGTGAGAGTTTAACTATAGGTTTAAAAACTAGCTTCTGCTGGCCACATACACAAAGAGGATAAACAGAGTAGCCGAGACACCCTTCTCAGACACAACATGTAGTGGGCACTACGAGTAACAGCCACTAGGCGAATAGATGGTTCCCTCGTAGAAGTCCCCAGATATGTACAGGCAACAACACTTTGGGGGCACTATTCTTTTGTATTATGCATATATAGCAAGATGGTAGTAGTAACATGTGCCCCGCCAGTATACAATGAATCCTGTCACCAGCGTGAATACATGGATCGTATTATTAAATAGAGTACTCTGCACAGAGGGACTATAGAGAGCTCAATAAGAGGAAGACCCCATTCCTGTAGCTAATTATTACACAGCAGACTACAAAGGGAACCGAGACACATTCTACTTTGGTTTACCTAGAATATGTGATAGTCACCTCTCCAAAATGGCCGCTATGCCCAGCCAAGTTCTGCATGTTATCCATGAAGCACAAGTTCTACCGTAGGGATGTTTACAAAAATACACACATAACCGATAAAGATTAGGCAGGTCTCTTAATAATTGAAGGGACGTAATGCTATATGGTAGATACTGTCATAGGTTAAGTCATAAATGACAACACATATACTGTAAATAGCTACTACAAGATGGAGGCCAATGAGGAAAGTTTCAAGATTGGTGTAACAAAAATTGTTTCTCTTCTATGTTGTATTTCCGGTATGTAATGATGTGGTTTGCCATGAATCTAATGTGTGAACAAGGAGACTTGGTTCAACGAATCGCATAACTGGTATTAAATCTCAGCTCAACAAACTGATCCCCAGAGTGAGTGCTTACTTGGTTGCTGTAAGTAAGATTTCGTCCAGTAAGCTTCGCTTGCATCGTGCTCCAACTACCACAGGCATGGGAGGGCGGAAGAAGCAAAGAAACTTTGGATATATACATATACATTTTACCTACTGGCATTTGCTAGTAGGTAGTTATTGTTAGGACCTTGTTTCTATTCAAAGAGCGTTTTATCTTTTGCCAATATCTTTGGCGCCGATTGACAAATCGTCACTAAATTTTCAAAACTAATGGCCCGCTCTCTTAGCTGCTGTGTTGAAAG
Organism: Triturus cristatus; assembly: GCF_964204655.1. NCBI lineage: Eukaryota > Metazoa > Chordata > Amphibia > Caudata > Salamandridae > Triturus > Triturus cristatus. The sequence continues at coordinate 45,021,848 of NC_140583.1, read as the reverse complement.
TTTTGGGGTGATTTATCAAGCGGGGCCGGAGTAAAAGAGGGGTCCCAAAATGCATTTTCTCCATGTTAATTTTTATTGGAAACTTCAGACACAGCTACAGCCCGAACCGCTGAACCTAATTACACAAAATTTGCCAAAAAGGTGGCTCTTGGTTCAGAAAGGACTCTTTTTGTTAAATGGTGTAAATCCGTTCAGTAGATCTTGAGAAACTTAAACATCTCTCAAATATACAAATATCTCCTCAGAGGTTCCACAAACCCTCCCGATCTCGAGCCTAAAATTTGATTGGTTGCCAACAGTTCCAACCAGGAAGAGTTGTCAGCCATCTTGTGACTCGGTTGACACATGGACCCCCCCCGCAGCCAACTCCTTGGGCTATTTTTAAAAATGAAGTGTGGGTGGGCTTGAGCCCCCCTACACAGCCTCAGGGACCACCACCTTCCCGGGGCACCAATTAAGACAATGCATGTGTTTGTTGTAGACCTTCCGCCTTGGAGACCACCACCTCCCCGCGCGGACCCCCTCCAGGAGCCTTTTGTTGCCCTGGGGACTGCCACCCTCCAAAGCTGAATCCAACAATGTTCCGGGGTGCCCACCAGCGGAACATTGCAGTTTGCTATGGCATGGTGTGTGCACTGCTCCCGCCATGCTTTAGCAGACACTGCTTCGCTTTGTGGAAGCGAGAGCATTCAAAATGCTCTTGCTTCCAGGAAGCGAAGCAGAATTGCTTTTGAGCAAAGAGAGCTGCATGTTAGCTGCACCCTTTGTCCAAAAGCAATGCCGGCTCCCGTAGAAGGCTGGGAGCTGGTAGGGGCCGTGGGGGCCTTGGGGCTCCCCCTATGGTCCCCATTGATGTGGCCATGCCGCAGGGGATGGGGTACAAGGGGCCGAAAGTGGCCCGGGAGGCGGGCCTCTCGGCCACCCTCCCTTTTTTTTATTTAAAATAAAAAATTGCCGGGTCACAAGGATGGGGTTCATGGGGCCAAAATCGACCTGGGGAGGGAGGGCCGTTCGACCCCCTCCTTTACAAAAAATAAAATAAATGACCACGCTCTGGGGGGTGGGGTCCTCTGGGCTGAAAATGGCTGGGGGAGGGGAGACGCTCAGCCCCCCTCCCTTAAAAAAAAGATGTAAACAGAAATGGCCAGGCCTCAGGGAATGGGATCCCCAGGGCATACATCGGCCATGGGAGGGGGCCATGCTGCCTCCCTCCCTTTGTATTTAATGAAAAACAAAAAAAAGGTTGGACCCTGGGGGTTGGGGTTCCCGTGGGCCAAAAGTGCCAAGGACACTTTCCTATAATTAAAAAAAATACAGGAACCGGCAACTCACTGGAGGCCCTGCCCCCTTTCACCACTCCTCTGCAAACGTGCCTTCTGGCGTACTCTTGGTTGGGGGATATAGGTCTCATCGCTACTAAGAGTCATTAGGGGCCAACTATCCCACCAGTACCTCCAGGAAGACACACAGAGGGGGATTGCTGAGAGGTGGTCTGAGGCCATGCCCCTTTTTACAACACTCTGCAGATGCAACTCTTGGCGCACTGTTGGTGGGGGGATAAGGTCCCTTTGTGTCCTGAGGACCTCAGGACTAAAGTTGACTTCATCCTCCAAGCAGAAAATGTTTGGGTGAAAAATGTCAAAAGAAAAAGTAAAAAGAGACAAACCTTCCTTTGAGACTTTCTTTCAATATTTTGCTTCCTGAAAAATGCAATCATAATAACAAGTACAAGAGGGCCTTGCACTCCCACTGAAGAGCATAGAACTTTAGCTAGGGGTGCTTGAAAAACATATGGTAAGAATTCCTGGGGTCATGGATTTAATGATTTTTTTGATAGTGCTGGGGGGGCTGCTGAACGCCTTACAGACCCAACAACATTAAAACAAGCATTTACAATGCAACAGGTCTTGCATAATTCTGAGTTACAGATATTGGTGTTGTAATGTAAATGGTTTTTAATTATGAGTTTTGGAGTGAAGAGGATATATAGGATTGCTATTATGTGTGTTACAATGCATCTAAAAGGAAGGGATCTGGGAATTGAATGTGGCAAGATGTCCCAGACGCAGATTGCAGCAATTAAAAACGAATGACTGAGTAATCTACAGCAACACGATTCTCCATTCCTGTAAAATCCAAAAGGCTGCTGGTTCCTGAAGCTCCTCAGCACTCGTCGCCAATATTGAAATGATAAACTGAATCCTCTAATTTAGCAAAAGGGTTTATTGGCTGAGGAGCACAAAAGAACACAGCTACCATCTCCAGGGTCCTTCCTTCAACTGCCCAAAGAACATCTACCAGTTGAACACAAACATTCCAGGAATGCTTGCTAGTCAAGGCATTCCTGGTGGCCAAGCACCACAAAAAAAACAAAATAGGCTGGTTGTCACTACCAGGACATGCCACACAGAAAGGCACATGTCCTACCTTTTAGTTACACAGTACCATGGTCATAGGGCTATCTAGGACCTACCCTAGGCGTGACGTATGTGTAATAAAAGGGGAGTTTAAGACTTGGCAAGCAGTTTTTTTAAATGCCAAGTTTAAGTGGCAGTTAACTGCACACAGAGGCTCTGGGGAGGCAGGCATGAGGCAGGTTTGAAAGGCTACTTCTGTGGGTGGCACAATTAGTGCTGTAGGTCAACTATTAGAATTTTAATTTATAGGCCTTGCGTATATTGGATGCTGCTTTACAAGAGACTTAGAGGTATATCAAATATCCCAAACAGGTGTAAACCAATCATACCATGTTTTAGGGGAGAGTGCACATGCACTTCAGAACTGATAAGCAGTGGTAAAATGCCCAGAGTTGTGAACCCAACAAAAAGACGGTCAGAAAAATTTGCAGATGGAGGCAGAAATTTGGGATAACACTGCAAAAAGGCCAGGTCCAACAATGGGTCATCTCTGTCAGGATGAGGGGGGGGAAGCTGTCACTTACCAAACATCACATAGGCTCTGCTTCAGCACACTCATAAAGGGTTTCATACTAGTCTTTCGTGCCTCCAAACAAGCTGCGGCCAGGGCAGGGAGGCAGGACATTCCAGACACGGGGAGGGGGATGCTCTAGAAGCTTATCCGATTTCAAATGGGCATCAGGTATAAATAGTGGACTCCAATACCCAAATTTTCAGTACACTTCTGGGTTTGTGGAAGACTAAGGACTGCTGTGCTCCTCTCTCCCAGAAGGACTGGTCTGCTATCTGAGTAGGAGGGGCTGGACCTGCATGTTGAACCCAGGACTATCAAAGTGACCCCAAATGCTAGTTAGTTGGGCTCTGATTAGAGTCTCAAGTACAGAAAAGGCTCCCACCATCTTGAGCCCAAACCTGAACTCTGCCTGCTGAGAGTGGTGCCCGTGAAGTGCGTGGCCCTTGAAAGTGGGGCTAAAGGTGCTCTGTCCACTCAGCTGCGGTCTCACCAGAACCAACACAGCAGGATGTAAACCTGACACAGCTCTTCACAGTGCCTCATTGGAACCGAAGCAGTCTCGATGCAAACCTGCATCACAGCCTGCCCAGCACCTCGGAACCGATGCAGAATGATGCAGCCTCGAACCAAGCCTGTCTCACAGCTCTCATAGATCATCGGAACCGCCACTGGGAGACGCATCCTTGACACTTCATTGATGCAGACATCACCGCTTCCCGGGACTGTTGCTGCAACGGTATACGCTCTGCAACCAGGATTTAAAGTACATTGCTCAGAGGGACTAACATGGTCCCTGTATCTGGCCTGCACTCCATCATAGCCAGCACAAACTTGTGACATTGTCCCAGTCCAGCACGACCAGATAACCACAGTTGATGCTTTGTGCTTTTAAACAGTACTTTTACCTAGATCTTCAAAATTGCATCACTCCAGTTCTACTAATTGGACAGATGTCAAATAATTTATTTGAGTTTACTGTACTTTTCTGTAGTAGTGTGTTGTGTTCTATTTTCACTTTATTACTGTTTGAAGTTCTGCATAAATACTTTACACATTGTCTCTAAATCAAGCCTAACTAATTTGTACCAGGTTGCCAGAGGATTAAGAAAAAGTTAATGTGAGGTTTGCTTGTGTTTCTCTCTGACAAGAATTGTGGTTGCTGCTTGAGTAGGGTTTCACCTCCCTCAACCAGTAACCCAATGTCCTACAGTGTGTAATAGTCTCTACCAATCACTCAGAATGTTCATGTTTTGGGCTCTTCTTTTTATGCAGTGTTGTCTCTTACGTTTGTTGGATTCCAGGATTTGACTGGAGGTGTATTTTACGCTGCTTGTTGCTGCTCTCTTCTCCTCTGCCAGTCTCTGGAGTGATAAGACAGCTTCCTTTAATTTTGTAGAACCTACAAACATATAAAGCAATACTCAATCTCTGTCATTTGTGTAGGACTAAAGAGAGCTGGATGTGAATGGAGATGTTCATCTTTCTGTGCATTTCCACGTGTAGATGACTGATATATGAAAGAAATGTTTTGGGTTTACTTTTTGAATTAATAATGTGCTGTGTGTGTCTTCCTGGCCTACAATAGTAGTGCGTAGAAGTAATCTCAAAGGAGATTCATGTTAAAATATGTTGTACTGGTGAGCACATGACATTTACTACATAGAGGTCATCACTTTACGAGTGTATAAAACACAATGTAGGTGCATTTGCACAATAGATATTATCACTAGTGCGAACCTCTCTCTAACAGCTGACTGTTTATCTTTCTGATCTGTGACATCACTAGGACCAATGTAAAGTGAAAGGTCAGCCGTGAAAGGTTAGAGGTCAGCCCACACCTCTCTCTGGTGAAAGGTTACATGAGGTTCAAGCTTCCATCTGAAACTTAAAACAGGTGCATGTTTGAGGTTGAATCACCTGGTGGTGGAAGCTTGGTCAATTTAAATGTGGATTTCTTCTGGGTGCAGCAACCGGTCAAGGGTTCGACCAAATGCACGTGGCATGTGGCATGCTGCTGGTGCAGAAATATTTCATTTGGATGCAATAAAATCTCAATGTCTTTTTCCCAGAATGTAACCCAATAATTACACAATAGTGAATTGATACTGCTAGAATCGCTCTCTGTCCCTCTCCGTTCACCCTCAATCCCTGCTTCTCTACCCATAGCTCTCTCTCGTTCTCCCACCAGCCTCTCTTTCTGTATATCTCACTCTCTCTTGCAGTTTCCCTCTCGCTTTCTATTCCTCCTTTCTCCCACAATCTCTTTGCCTATTCTTCTTTCTATCTCACTCCATCTCATTTCTCTATCTATCCCCTCGCTCTTTCTTTTCTCTGCTTCTGGCTTTCTCTCTCCCCTTTTCTCTGTAACTTTCTCAAACTTCCTCTCTTTCTTTTTTATGTCACAATATCTCTCTCTCTCCCTCTTCGTCTCTGAAAGAGATCATCAGTGGAGTACCCCAGGGTTCTTCCGTGAACCCCAGCCTCTTCGTCTAAATGGTCCACCTCGCACAATCATCAGAAGTCACAGACTCAACATCGTCTCATATGCTGACGACACCCAGCTGATCATTTCTTTCCCCAATGAACCCACAACTGCTAGAACCAACTTCAACAATGGAATGAAGGCCGTTGCTACCTGGATGAAAGACAGCTCCCTCAATCTTCACTTGGACAAGACCGAAGTACTCATCCTGGGACCCACCCGTTCAGCTTGGTACGACTGCTGGTGGCCAGCCACTCTGGGATCTCCCCCCTCACACCGACGGACCACCCACGCAACCTCAGCATCATACTGAACCCATTGCTCACTATGAACCACCAAATCAATGCAGTTTCCTCAGTCTGCCTCCACACGCTCCGTCTGCTTTAAAAGACATTCAGATGGATCCCCACAAAATCCAGATAAACGGTCTCTAACGCACTCATTACCAGCAGACTCGACTATGGGAATGCACACTATGCCAGCGTCACTGAGAAACAGTTCAAGAAACTACAGAACGTCCAAAACGCCGCAGCCAGACTGGTACTCGACATACCCCACCGCAGCCATATCACGCAATACCTCCGACAACTCCACTGGCTCTCAGTCAACAAGAGAATCACTTCAAGCTCTTCACTCACGCCTACAAAGCTCTACACGACGAAGGACCAACATACCTGAACCACCGCCACGCATTCCACGTATCCAACAGACAAAGCTCATCCTTCTAACTCGCCCTCCTCTCCATCCCCAGGATCCACAAAACCAGAACCTGAGGAAGGTTGTTCTCCTACCTCGTTGCCAAAACCTGGCACACCCTGCCCCTCCACCTCAGGCTATCATGTCACTGACCCAATTCAGGAAGCACCTTGAGAACTGGCTCTTCGAATTATCTTCCACCCAGTCCAACCAGCAGCCCCCCTTCCCCAGTGCCTGAGACCCTCATGGGTGAGTAGCTGCGCTATACAAGACCCTGATTGATTGATTGTTTCTCTCTTCTTGTCACTCCCTCTATGTCTCTGTGTCTCTTTCCCATCTTCCTGTCTCTGTATTTATCTTTCGCCTCATTCTTCCTCACTCTATCTTTCTCACTTGCTCTCTTCTCTCTCTCGCTCTTGTCTGCTAGCTTCTGTTTCTCTCTGTTTGTAGTCTCCAGTTTTGTTTATTCTCTCTTTCAAGGCTTGGTTTTTCTTGGCTCAAATCTAGAGACGTGGATGCTGTCTCGGTCTGGATCTGCCTGTCCCCTGTCCTGATGACCACCCTTGTGTCCTCTCTTTGAAGAGATACCCCTTGGCGAGCTCTGGGTCTCTCCTTGGCGATCCCTGATTCACTGCTGCTTATGCTCATGTGGTTTTACTTTTCCTAATTGTGTGTCAAACTTTCTCCCTGTGTAACACACATTTCACAGAACCTATTTAAGAGTTGTGTGATTGTCAGAACTGTAGATCAGACATTTGATTTAGCTAAGCATTTGAAATGGTTTATTGTGAATGGAAACAAAAATAATTTTCTAGAATTTGTCATGCCATCAAACAGCATCATCGCGTCATCTTCCGTTTGGAAAATCTGGTAAAATGTGGCGGCTCCTCTGCTAAGGCGAAGGAGCATCGTCCCACTACTCAAAAGGAAAACAAAAATGATAATGTATAGTTATTATCATCTTAGTTTTCAGTGGCTCTCGGGCGGGGCTGGCCAGAGCAGGGAGATGGGCGGTTTGCACTTCTTAAGTGCTCAGGACTGCTTGACAAACAGTCTGCACACTTTGCATCTTCCCCACCTGCTGCATCACACAGCCATGTGAGGAACATGCAAAGGCTCCCTGTCCCGATCCACGGTGCTCATCTTGTATCTTCTCTGCTCTTCTACTCCACTCTTCTCTTGTCTATTCTCCTTTCCTCTCCCTTTTCCCTCTTGTCCCCTCTTGTGTCTTCCTTGCTTTCCTTACCACTTCTGCCCTTGCATACTCCCCTCTTTCCTCTCCTGTCTTTTTATCCGTAGTCTTTTCCTCCCACCCACAGTTCTCTTCTCTTCCTCCACTCTTTCTTATTACTTCTCTAGCCCTTCCCTCCCTTATCCCCTCACCTTCTCTTCACCTGCTCCCCTCCCTTCTTACTCTGTTCTTCTGAGCCTTTCCTCCCCTTACTCTTCATCAGTACAGACGACTGCTCTTAGTCACTCACCATTCTGTGCCTTTATGATTGTCCTAAGAATGTCCTGGGCCTCCTTGCAGTCTTCTGGGATAGACTTGAGGGCTTGTAGGACCTGCCCCAGCACCATGGAATCTAGGGAGAAAGTGACATGTGACAAGTGTTGTAAACTTGATGTGAGAACATGCTAGAGAATGTGGCACCCTTACATCAACTCAGGGCTCATAGTGACCGTAATGTGTTCACAAAGGCACCAGAATCACACATAGATTCTGAGAAGGGAATCCACATCCATACAGCCTCACTCTTCACTGACACAAGTAGTAACTCCTTCACGTCAACCGCACCTTATTGCTTGACTGCTGTTAAAGCTCTGTGGAGCACAGGACTGCGTTTGTGGGCCAATGTGAACACAATCTGGCACTGTAATTACAATAGACTCAATGTCTAGAAAGCCTTTTGAAAAGTGCTGGTAATGATCACACATATGGCTGGAGGCTCTCTTGAGAAGTTATGTAACTGTCTGTTAAAAAGGCCCAGAATGCTTGACTAGATGTGTTGGTACTGTGCAGAAACCCTGATGAGAAACCACATTATGAAGGATTGAGACTGTCCATTTAACAATTCAGAAGACATGATGAGAAATGATCATACTGGCCATGTAAAGATATTGAAGCTCAAGAGTGTTGGACAAGTTCACCTCACCCGAAGCCCTGATGTAAAATGTTGGAAGTGTCCACTTAACACTATAGATGCCTCCTTCTGAAGCATTGGTACTGCCCACTTACAGTTACAGGAAGCTCATATGCAAAGTTGCTACTGTCCACTGAAGGGTATAGAAGGCCTGATCAGATGTGTTGGTTCTGCCCATTTCAGGAACCTAACTGAAAACTGTTTGGTACTTTCCTTTTAAATGTACAGAAGGCCTAATGCAATGTGTCTGTACTTTTCACTTAAAGTATTAAAGCCTTCATATAAAATATTTCTACTGCCCAGTTAAAGGTACAAAAGCTCCAATGAGAATTGTTGGTACTGTTTCCTTAAAAAAATAGAGCCCAGCTGAGAAGCCCTGATAAGAGGTGCTTCCTCATGTATTATTGTAGACATGGTTTCTGATAATGTGCTTTCTGGTGGATGGATCGGCTCCTACGGATTCCTTACACAAACCTCCAGGAGGCAGACTGGATCCTGAAAGTTAGAGGAGGAAAACTTGCCCGAGGTAGACTCTGTAGAGTTGCCCTGAAGAGGAAGATGAAGAAGAACTCTTGGATCTCTCATGCTTCATATGATGGCTAAAGGCAGACTTCATGAATGGGTGTGACAATGTTCCTGACCCCTAGACCTCCACGCGGACCTCAACTTAGATTTCCCGATTGATGCCTCCAGGACTTCGCCTCAATTTCCATTATAGCCTTTGAATGCACAGGCGCAGTCCACTCACACGACTTGCCAGCATCTGATTGACCCAAACCCCAAAGCACTCCATGTGCAGGTCAGTGGCTTCCCACAAATACTGCAATGCTTAAATTCTTACACCACAGAGGAGGACATGCTCCCAAAAGTCCAAATTTCCAATGAAAAACAGTGAATCAAAAACAAAATAACATATCAGCACCCAAGGATGGTGTCAATGTCAGGGACCACGTGGTTCCACTCCATAATATTGTATAGCACCACCTGGTGATGATGAGTGACTTTGCAGATCCAGTCTGTCAACTGGAGAGGGTTCACGTAAGGAGTCTGCAGGATCACCAACCATTTGTATATGTTTTGGGATTTAGGGTGGCACACGAGAATCCTTGCTCTCCACTACATTAGGGTGGAAGAAGGTTTGGCGGTACTGCCCAAGGGGAGGGGGGCTGTTGGGTCTGATCAAGTTGTACTTGTTTTGTGAGGGTTCAGGGTGTTTCCAATGTCTCTGGATTCTCATGTGTGCATTGCTGAAGGAGTCCCAATGGGTGGTGGGATGCAAAAGGTGGGATGGGAGGAGATGCAAGTGCTTTATGATGTATGGCTTCCTGCATAACAAAGCTGCTCACGTAGAATGTCCGGGGTATAACAGCATTTGAGAAACGCAGGCAGGGGTTTGCATATCTGAAGTGCTATAAGGTGGCGATCATGCTTGCAGGATACGCATGTGTGGGGAGAATTACTGTCATGTATACCGCGGAGGTGGAGAGCACAGCTCTATGCTAACTATTCAGGCTTTGCACAGGGGTCCTCATATGGGTAGCTCCAGCGGTTCTGTTTCAGCACCTATATCATGTGTCAGACCCCGAGGGAAGGTATGTGTTATAACTTTGCCACTTGGTATATTCCCTACCCCCCTCCCTTATTCTCACAATGGTATAGTTCTAGAACCCTGCCATGAAGGCAGCCTTGGAATGTTCACTTCAGTATGTTATTCTACATGGTAAGCTGGTGGGAGAGGAAATATGCATCCTTAATGCATGTGCCCCTAATATTGACTGCCCTGACTTCTTCCTGGCTATACTGGTGCAGCAATAATCATGGCAGGTCACATTAACTACATGCTGGATGGGCTATAACACAGTGAACCCCCGGGTACATACTGAACATCGAATGACAAGGGCACTGAGGGACATCTAGCAAGGCATGATGTGTTATGTCTCGAGGGTTCCGACCCTACCAAGACATTGTTTTCATGCCATACCCCAGTGGCCAGCACTTACAGCAGTTTGATTATTGTTTCCTTTCATCCGAGCTTTCTCCTGAAGTGGAGGGATACCTTATCTCCCCAGGTACCTCTCTGACCATTCACCTGTTTTTCTGTCTTTTTGGAGAGCCCGCGAATGACCTGCAATACCCTTATGGTGTCTTAGGGCAGAGGCGTTGTCGGACCACCCCTTTGCAGATACGGTTTAGGATAACTTGTCTTGCTACTTCGAGAAGGAATGGGGGTCTTCTTGATGCCAGGCACTTGAGTGGGAGGCCATGAAGGTCATCCTTCGAAGGGTCTGTATAAAAACAATGTATTGCGTAAGCCGACCGTTGGAACAAGATATACGACTGCAGGAACAAATTAGAGGCGGAGCTTCCTACAGCCCCCCATGTTATGGGGGAGTGATGCGCTGCCTGAGAAGCTTTACTGGAGAACTAGCAGCAACTAGAAAAATTCACATATATTGTGTATCAACAACGCTTGCCTATGGAAGGTGATAAAACAAGGGTTCTGCTTGCCTGACTTGTGAAACGCGAGTCACCTGTGATGCCTATACTGCACAGTCAAAGCAACAGCGGGGAAATAGTGTATAACGAGCAGGCGATCCTTGAGGGCATGCCTACGCATCTGGCCACGGTGTATGGGAAACAAATTTTCCCCCCACAGGAAGTTGTCAGGGACTTCCTATCTTCTATGGCACTGCCAAGGTTGGAACCAGAGTCAGAGGCTGCGCTGGGGACCTGATGACTAGGGAGGACCTGTTAGCAGACATACAGTGTCTCAAACTGGCAAAGAGCCCTGGGAGTGATAGTCTCCCGGCAGGGTTTTACCAAGGGTCTGTTCCTCTTAGAGGTCTATAATTAGGCATTGAAATTTCAGTCCTTACTGGCCTCCATGCAGGAAACAGTGGTGGCTATGATACCAAAACCTGGTAGAGACCCCTTGCTGCCTTGTTCTTATAGACTGATCTCTCTTTAGAATCTGGATGTGAAAATCCTGAGTGGAATTCTGGCAGCCCGACTCCTTCCGCATATGCCTAACTTTATATACAAAGATCAGGCCGGATTCCTCCAGAGAAGCAGCACCACTCATAATTTACGGCACTTAGCGCATGTCTGGCATGCTCCATGCCTCATGGAAGATGATTATGCCCTGGCACTCCGCGACATAGAGCAAGGCTTTGATGCTCTGGAATTGTTGTGTATCTGGTTGGTTATGCAGCAGATTGGGGTGGGCTCGGTTTCCTCAAATGAGTTCAACTGCTCTATACTGCCCCGGTAGCCCAAATACGGGCTGAGGGAATAGTCTCTAAATCATTTGCACTAGGCTGTGGCACCTGTCAGGGTTTCCCTTTATCAACACTGCTGTAGAACACTTTATAACGCAGGGGAGGCAGAGGCCTCCTTCGCTCTGGGAACGGGGCAGTTCTTGCAATATGAGAAGATCTCACACATGGCTCAGGAGATTTGGCGTCCTTCCTAATATACTGAAACTAATGCTCTCTATGGCCGTTGGTAGACAACTGGTGTCTCATCTATGCTAGACCCTCTGTGATGACCTTACAGGAGGGACTCTTCCTGTGCAAGCGAAGTGGGATGCTATAGTTGGGAAACCTCTAACGAAGCGCAAATGGATAAGAGTCCATGAGGGGGTCCGGGTGTAATCTCTAATGCTCGATTGAAACTCGTTTAATGCAATTTATACATCAGGCATACCTTACCCCGCGGATCCTAAGTAGAATCTACCCGGACCACTCCAGTGTGTGCCTCCGTTGTGGAACAATTGAGGCTGAATTTCTAAATAAAGCATGGACCTGTCCAAACCTGACACCCTACGGGAGACTATACTTGCATGTTTAGAAGGAGCTACAGGTTGGGTGGTGCCCAGAGAGGTTTGAACGGTGTTACAGGGGCTGCTTTCTGCCCCAAAAATAAAAATTCAAGCCAAAGATTTGTACTGTTGGGATTGGTAACAGCAAAAAAAAAGCATTGTAATAGTGTGAATGCACCTCACGCCCCCGTGGGCTGAGGCATGGCTGAAAGACATGTGTGAGTGGGCGACTGCGGAAGTGGTCTGAATGGAGCATGTCCGAAAGGATAAAAAACTTGAAGACAATCTTAGAGCATGGGCATCTATTCTGGCAGACTTGCAAAACTCGCAGACCACAGGTGAACCAGAGTATACGAATGCGTCGGTGGCATGAATGCTGGCAATGTCTGGATTGCCGGATGGATGATGATAGGAAGACATTTGAGCCACCCTGTGATATCTAAGATGCTCATAAACAATACAACCAATGGAAACATGGGAGATTTTGACACAGAGACTGAGGGAATGGGGGGAGCTACATGGTTGTATGTTGGCATGAGAGTCTATGGACAGAGCTAAGGGAGAGAATATGTTGTTTACAACCTGAGCCACTAGAGTACAATTTAGGTTTCAAAGGTAAAATAAAAACTTTTTATCAGCAACGACATTCAATGTACATTTCTTGTGTAAAGGTATTCTTGTTTGCTTACCAGTTATTTGCTCACTGATGGTCAACTGTATAGGAAACAAGAGAGATGTATTACAATCTGTACCTACATAATTCAATAGTTTTTAGTTTAAGCTCAACCAGACAGTATTTTAAGCCGGCAGCTCTCAAGGCAAAAAACAGGCCAGAACGTTCCCTGCATAAGATGGGATATTATGCTGAAAGCTCTTCTGCCCATATGGCAGGAGCACTTTTTCTGAATTTACACAAAGCCAAAGTAGCGGGCTAGCAACTCTGACCACGAGGCTCTGAGGCACACATCAGTCCTCTAACTCACCACAGGGAATTGAGGTTCACATAGGTACAAGAGATAGGAGGAGACATACTACCAGATGACAACCCTCATTACCTCAGGGAGGGGAGGTCTTTGCCATGTACAGGCTCAGGAGGGAGTCCATTGTCTGCCTTCTGCACCAGATTACACCAAGGCTGCATCCAACATCCCCAGCGGTGCACCAACATCTCTCTGCAGGCCAAGCTACTGGCTGTCCTATACATGCTGGCATCTGGAACTTTCCGACCACAGCAAGAGTGGCAGGAATATCCCAGGCATCCGTCTCTAGGTTTCTCTGCTCCATCCTGGATGCCATTATAAGCCTCACACCCCAATACCTCTACTTCCCCAACACAAAGCAGAACTAACAGGAAAAAAAAGCAAGGCTTTTATGCCATTGCAAGATTTCCATGTGTGTTGGGGGCAATGGACTGCGCCCATGTGCGACTTGTGCCTCCAGCAGCTACATCACACCTGTACTGCAATAGGAAACACATGCATTCTATAAACGTGCATGCAATCATGGACCATCTGGGCCTCTTCATCAATGTCCTCACAAAGTACCCGGGTAGTGTTCATGATTCCTTCATCTTCTGGTATTCCACTATCAAAGAGCGCTTCCAGAATGAGACATATGGGAATGGCCTACTGGTTGGTAAGTACTTCTCAAGCACAAGACAGACCACATGGCAGTCAACTACTTTGGAATGCATTGTCATATTATTGTTGGGTTGAATGAGACAGTGCAGATGTAGAAGGTGTGGGCCTAGATACTTGTACCATACTTCATGGCATATGTGCAACAAAATCCTTTAAGTAACACATGTTGAAACCACCTACTCCACTGTGGGCCACATGTACAAGTGAATTGCACTGCTGTAGCATCACTGTTCATGATGCTCCGGTGAAGCAGGATTCCAACTCATATCAACAAGGCAATGCAAAGTCAGCCTAACTCCAACTCATATCAACAAGGCAATGCAAAGTCAGCCTGACTCCAACTCATATCAACAAGGCAATGCAAAGTCAGTCTGACTCCAAGTCATATCAACAAGGCAATGCAAAGTCAGCCTGACTCCAACTCATATCAACAAGGCAATGTAAAGTCAGCCTGACTCCAACTCATATCAACAAGGCAATGCAAAGTCAGCCTGACTCCAACTCATATCAACAAGGCAATGCAAAGTCAGCCTGACTCCAACTCATATCAACAAGGCAATGTAAAGTCAGCCTGACTCCAACTCATATCAACAAGGCAATGCAAAGTCAGCCTGACTCCAACTCATATCAACAAGGCAATGCAAAGTCAGCCTGACTCCAACTCATATCAACAAGGCAATGCAAAGTCAGCCTGCGTGCCCTTGCCTGGCCTCATAAATAAGAAGTAAGGCAAGCCAGAGCAAAGTGCAGCATTCATTCACCCTACGTTAAGGATGTGTTTCATGGGCCTTGCAGTGTCTTTTCCCATGCAGATCTCACACATTTCCACATATCCAAAGTTCAGGGACTCTAGGACTGGTTGTAAATAGTTTGCATCTGAAGGGGACATGAATTGAGGATACATAACCATGTCTCTTGGTCATGTCCAAATATGATGTGTCCTGCATTCCGCAGGACATATAGAAGGAGGAAAAAGCATAGATGTTTTGCATTTGGTACAGGATTATCCCCCTCAAAGCCTTAAGTTATTTGAGGACACAATGCTTACTCATGCACTATGGTGCAATGGGGGATGTTATGCTAGTCACTACTATGTGATAGTGCAGCTGTAGACAAAGCATGGATGTGATGTATGTTAGGAATATGGCTCATTCCAGCCCTTTACTTTGGATGCAAGTCAGTGTAGCCAGATAACATCCAGTGCTGCCCAGCAGCAATAACTGCTATATGAGGCCGTGTGTGTTCATTCAATAGCGTGAAAGAGCCTCACCAATGCAGCACTATGTGAAAAGCTGCGTCCAAACACTGTGTTGAAGGAAGGGATTCCCTGGCTTTAGTCTGTGTGTCCACAGGTAAATCCATGGTCACGAGGCATGTGAAGTATCCCAGACCTATGAAGCTGAGAACTGTAGTCATATTATAACCTCACAAGATCGTGTCTACCATGCTACATAACATCACTCATTTCATACATACATCACATCCGATGTGCACATGGTTTAGCAGTGCACAAACCACTCTACCAGTCCTCTGGAGCAATGCTGCTGATTTTTTGCCAGAGCAGCCAATGAACCCTGGACGCAGAATGATGAGGAAAGTATATCCTACGCTGTCCCCAAGCACTGTGGCACTGGGGTGTAGTCAGTCTACCGGTTGCACGGTACAGTGCAAGATTCCCACATATCTCAAACCCTTTGTGTACTTTCAACATAGTGGACACTGAGCACTGCCATGTGTACACTGTCATGTCCCATTGATATCCACTCACTATCCTTCACATGGCAGTACACATTGAACAACATTGACTCCAACTCTCACTACCAAATATGTGTGACTGAAGTACGCCACATCACCTGCTACAGCTACAGGTTGCAAAATCAGACAGGTGTCAGTTCAGGAATGGCAATGGGAGACAATAACAGACACAATAGATTACTGTGAGAAATGTGTCTACTCAATGGCTAATTTACTCCCCTTACTGGTGACAAATCATCACTGTCGTGGCTTTGGCACTCACAAGTATGACAAATGGTAAGTGAATCACAGAGGACAGCACACCTGTATGTGTAACACAGTGCTGGTATTATCCAATTCCTACTTGCATCATAGCACGTCTCTTACAGACACCAAGGTGTATGAATCATTGAGGACACATAACCGACTGGACATGAATGTGGGGCCTTCCCCTGTCATGACTCTTAACCCCTTTTACCCCTCCTGTCGTTGCAGCTGACCAAGGATATGCTCTGGAGCCATGGGTGATGACTCCTCTTAAAAGAAACAGACAGAACCCCAGCAGAGATACAATCACGCTCTAAGCAGAACCCAGTTGACAGTTGAGCCGACATTCGGCACACTAAAATCCCGCTTCAGGAGCCTGGATATGTCTGGGGGCCGATTGCTGTACTTGCACAAATAGTGTGCAAGATGATTCTTGTTTGCTGCATATTGCACAATATTTGTATCAGGACAAATGTACCATGGGCAGATGGCAATGAGGAGAAGGAACCGCTGGACGATGAGAATGAGGTAGAATATGAGCCACATCGAACCGTTTCATCAGTGGCCACAACACGACGGAGAAAGCATATTATTAACAATTATTTCATTGATGCATAAGTGACTTATTTGACATCACAAAATAATGGCAGGTAACTGTGTACATATATTTGTAAATTAATATATGAGCACGACCGCTGTGTATGCATGTATGCATTTTTATTCCATAGTCAGAGTAAACATCCAAACTTTTAAATAACATCTGCTACTAATTGTCAAACAGAAAATGTATATACCTATGTGTAACAAACAGCATTGAACAACATCTAGTACATACAAAAGGATGTATGTCGTTACAACGCACACTTTTACAACGCATGCACTTACAACGCATTTTTTACAACGCACAATCCATTACAACGCATGACATTACAACGCAGGACACTACAACGCATTTTTAAAAACTACCTTTACAACGCATTTCCATTACAACGCATACTACCTTTACAACGCATACCATTACAACGCATAATATTAAATTGCATTTAAGGTAAGTATTAGATAGTATAGGGGTAAAAATTACTATTCTAACTCCAGGGGGTGCAACAGTAGGGTAAGTGTTGGATAGTATAGGGTTAAAAATTACTATTCTAACTCCAGGGGGTGCAACAGTAGGGTAAATGTTGGCTAGTATAGGGGTAAAAGTTACTATTCTAACTCCAGGGGGTGCAACAGTAGGGTAAGTGTTGGATAGTATAGGGGTAAAGATTACTATTCTAACTCCAGGGGGTGCAACAGTAGGGTAAGTGTTGGATAGTATAGGGTTAAAAATTACTATTCTAACTCCAGGGGGTGCAACAGTAGGGTAAATGTTGGCTAGTATAGGGGTAAAAGTTACTATTCTAACTCCAGGGGGTGCAACAGTAGGGTAAGTGTTCGATAGTATAGGGGTAAAAATTACTATTCTAACTCCAGGGGGTGCAACAGTAGGGTAAGTGTTGGATAGTATAGGGGTAAAAATTACTATTCTAACTCCAGGGGGTGCAACAGTAGAGTAAGTGTTGGATAGTATAGGGGTAAAAATTACTATTCTAACTCCAGGGGGTGCAACAGTAGGGTAAGTGTTGGATAGTATAGGGGTAAAAATTACTATTCTAACTCCAGTGGGTGCAACAGTAGAGTAAGTGTTGGATAGTATAGGGGTAAAAATTACTATTCTAACTCCAGGGGGTGCAACAGTAGGGTAAGTGTTGGATAGTATAGGGGTAAAAATTACTATTCTAACTCCAGGGGGTGCAACAGTAGAGTAAGTGTTGGATAGTATTGGGGTAAAAATTACTATTCTAACTCCAGGGGGTGCAACAGTAGGGTAAGTGTTGGATAGTATAGGGGTAAAAATTACTATATTATGCGTTGTAATGGTATGCGTTGTAATGGTAGTATGCGTTGTAATGGAATGCGTTGTAAAGGTAGTTTTTAAAAATGCGTTGTAGTGTCCTGCGTTGTAATGTCATGCGTTGTAATGGATTGTGCGTTGTAAAAAATGCGTTGTAAGTGTAGTGCGTTGTAAAAGTTGCGTTGTAAAGGTTGTTCCCCCATACAAAACAGTGTGAATGCCAACTACCTGTAGCAAATAGTCCTCCTTTACCAGCAACAACTAACATGGTGTGGAAACATAGACTGTGCTATGACTGTGTTTGTGTCTCTCTCCTACAGCTAGCCAATTGTACAGCCTCATACATGTGGACTATAGTAGAGTCCACTCATTGTATGATGACCGTGAAGTGAGCCACATAGTATGTGCATGGGAACACAGTCCTAAACCTACAGTCTACGTAAGCTACATGAAAAACAGTGGGGCTTATTTACAAGAAAATGCTGCAGTGCGGCACTGCGAGACCTTTGGCAGGGCCGCGCTGCGGCACTTTCAAAACACAGGGATATGTCATATTTACAACAATATGACGCATCCCTGTGCATTCCCCTGCTCCAGCGTACAATCGACTGCCATGCGTTATGCAGGCACCCTTGCGTCATGGTGCAAGGATGCCTGTTGGGGGGGAGATTGTTTCTGTGCAGGAAGGTATACCTTCCTGCACAAAAAAAATTAACAAAAAGATAGAAAGAGGTGATTTCCTCTTCCTATGTGTGCTGCAATATGTAGGTCACGCCAAGGCATGCATGGTGATCTAGCAGAGCACCATCAGCATGAGTGAGAATCATGTTGCCCACAAATGCTGACACTGTCGCTGTAACAGGGTATGACCCTTGAAAATAAATGGCCTCACCTGTGCTGATGCGAGCGAGGGGGAGGAGCCCCACTTGCAGACAAGAACCACGGCAGCCTCCCGCAGCGCGGGACGCCACAGAAGTTGCTTTTGCTGCTGCTGGGGTGGGATTCGGTCCCCCAGCCCTCACCTGTGCTGACGCGAGCAGACAAGAACCGCGGCAGTCTCCCGCAGCACGGGACACACGTAGGCGGGCCAGTGCCAAGATCGGGCCAAGGGCAGGCCCGTCTGCCCCTGTCAGAGCCAGGAAGAGGCTGGACTGGGCCAACCCTGTGACCCTTGGGCTTCGTGGATTTTTCACTCAAGGTATTGTTCTGTGGAGCTCCATATAGCATGGTTTGTGAAAGACAATGGGAAAGAGAAAGCAAACAATGCCCACGAGAAGTGGAGGGGGTTCTGTTACTACTCTTTATATGTCCTTGGCCAGGGCAGCAAATGTTTTGTCGAATGAAATCGCCCTGAACGAAAGGAGACTTTCGCTGGAGATAACTAATCTTCCACATAGCCCATTACCCCTCAGCGGCACCTTGTCAATAGATGTACAAAGTGAGATGGCACTTATCAGAGGGCAATTAAGTGGAAGGTACATTTATGTTGGAACCGCCAGTCAAAAAGAAGAGGAGGGGGGAAAAAAGTCCCGCTGGCTCCCAAAAAGTCCGCGGTACCAGTTGTCCTTGATCTAGATCAGGTGGATTCAAGCCAGACTCTGTCAAAACTGCTGCTAAAAATGGAAGATCTGCTAAAGATACTTTTAGCTCCCATTAACTCATGGCTCGAGAAGGTGAAGCCTTGCTTTGTCAGTCTAATGAGATTTACGCCCGCCACTTAGCCTGTAGCCATGTTTTAGAGCTCACTGGGATGAAGGAGGGAGCGGGGCATATACAGCAGGGTAGATTTGCACCTGTAGCACCCTCAACTAGCAATGGGCTGCAAGCCAGCAGTGGCCAGAATTTAGAACACAGGGGCAGCTCGCAGCCAGACCCAGAGCATAAAAAACAACCATTGGGAAAAACAAGCTTCAATGGAGCCAGAGAGCTTCCAAATACAACAAGGAGGAGGGGAGTCGTATAGCAGTAGCCTCGCAAGGGTTTTTTATCTGCTGATCAGATAGATCCCCAGGCCAATCAGGGCCCAAACTCCTCCAGTCCCACTTCCCAACTGGAAGAAAGAGCTGATATTTTAAACCTACCCCCGAGTCAGGACCCTTAGTGGCCATTTTGGTGGGTGTTCCACTTGTCAAGAAGGGGCACTAAGGAGACAACCGTAGATCTGATACATAAGGTGACCCACTGGCTGGACAGATCTTTGATAAATGCCTAAATGGATGTCAAATAGCTCCCATGTTATCACGGCTAGAAGAGTGTGGTGGGTGGGGAGTGCCACAAAAAAGATAGGTGGGGGATTGTACTGTGGTTAATTTAACACACCTGTCGCACACAAGGGCCATGATCCACAGTCAGCTAAGACAAGAATCAATCCCAGGAATTCAGGCCATCCCAGGTCGCATTTCCTATCCTGACGGGGGCCAATACCAAAGATCCAGAGTCATAATTTAAGTCTTTCTCAGGAAAAGATGTGACAATGCCCAAAAGGTGTGCCCAAATATGAGTACCTCCATTCCTCTTGCAAATAGATATGCCCCATTGAGGGACCTAGATAGGATTGATTGACTACCAGCTTCATGTGAGGTTATGGTTACAACAGGTGCCCCTGTCACTGAGCGAGGTAAATGACGACGCAGTACTTTGCGCAGCCTGCACACCTCCATGTGGGCATAGTGCGCACGTGTACAACGCAGCCCTATGCACAACCTGCACACCTCCATGTGGACATAGTGCACACGTGTACAACACAGCCCTATGCGCAACCTGCACACCATCCATGTGGACATAGTGCACACGTGTACAACGCAGCCCTATGCGCAACCTGCACACCTCCATGTGGACATAGTGCACACGTGTACAACGCAGCCCTATGCACAACCTGCACACCTCCATGTGGGCATAGTGCACACGTGTACGAAGCAGCCCTATGCGCAACCTGCACACCTCCATGTGGGCATAGTGCACACGTGTACGACGCAGCCCTATGCGCAACCTGCACACCTCCATGTGGGCATAGTGCACACGTGTACGCCGCAGCCCTTTGCGCAACCTGCACACCTCCATGTGGGCATAGTGCACACGTGTACGAAGCAGCCCTATGCTCAACCTGCACACCTCCATGTGGGCATAGTGCACACGTGTACGAAGCAACCCTATGCGCAACCTGCACACCTCCATTGGGCATAGTGCACATGTGTACGAAGCAGCCCTATGTGCAACCTGCACACCTCTTGCGCACAGCGCACGCATGCACAATGCAGCTCTATGAGCTCCCAGCGCACCTCTTCGTGTGCACAGTGCACACATTCAAGACGCTGCTCCATGCACTACCCGCGCACTCTCTTGTGTGCAAAGTGCACGCATGCACAACACAGCTCTACGCACTACCTTCGCACCTCCATGTGCACAACGCACTACTATTCGCAACCTATACACCTCTTTGCGTGCACAATGCAAACGTGTACAACGCAGCCCTATGCACAACATTCACACATCGTGTGCACAGCGCACACATGCACAACACAGCTCTATGAGCTACCTGCACACCTCCTTATGTGTAAAGTGCACAAATGCACAACACAGCTCTATGCGCACCTGCACACCTCCTCGAGTGCACAACGCACTCGTGAGCAATACTGTTCCATGCACTACCTGCACACCACCTCAAGTGCACATCGCACACTGCGATGCCTTCACACTTCCTCGAGTGCACAGCGCACACATTCACAATGCAGCTTTATTGTAATTGTAATTGCATGTATATGGCGCTTACTACTTCTGCCGAATCATGGCTGCGCTTTTTGGCGAGTAGCACCCCACTCTGCATGCCAAAAACTAATTCACCACTGATCCTTTTTATATAGGGATTTGCATAGGGAGATGTAACATTAATTTGAGTGGGGCACATGTGAGTTTATTTGGACTGAAGAAGGAGAGTGGTGGGACAGAAGAGGGAAGGGTTTGCATTTATGTAGCGCTTTCTACCCCTGATGAGGTGCCAAATCGTTTTTCAGTGGTAGCACTCTACTCCGGAACTCTACACAGGAACTCAAACAGGATTAGTGTGGAATTAGTCTAGCGAAATCTGACAGAAATTTGAGCTCTATGCACTAACTGCATACCTCCTCTGTGCACGGTGCACACATGCACGGCTCACCTCTAAGCACAACCTGCCCATGACTCCTAAATGGCAAAAAAACACATCTTGCTCATGACAACAGAGCATTAATATGTGCCCTTTCCCAGGGGGCAGTTGCCTCGGTGCACTTCCCACAAGTGCTTCACGAGGACCTGGAGCGCTGCGCATTGCCCTGGCTTCAGTGCTGACCGTGTGTGCACCACTGAAGTAATTGTGCGCCATTGAGTGAGCTCACCGTGTGAAGCAGACGTAACACTATGTTTCTTGGCAAATGTACTTGTTTACAACCAAATCCCTGCTGGTAACCCTGCCAGGTGCCCTCCGCGCAGCCCTCTCTCATGTTCAGCACACAGCCCAGGCACACCCCTCCCTCCAGCATTCAACGATTCATCCGCACGCTGGAGCCCCAGCACACTGATCCACCCCTTGGAGCACCCCTTATCACTTCCAGCGCCCATCTTTTTCCAAGAGCTCTCTGCCTGTTATCAAAAACACTGTAAACCCCACTGCCGGGACCAGGGGATGCAACTCCAGGCTGCCACATTTCGTAGCGCCTCGATTTATCATTCAGTTATCAGTTCACTAAGCGCTGGTCCCAAGCCCTGAGGAGGCCTGGAGGCCACGCATCAGGTGTCAGGTGTCTCTAGCAGGCCAACCGCGACGCTCCAGCTCTCTCTAGACTTCATAAAGTGTGGCTGCTTCTCTGGGGGGCGTGAGCTGTCAGATATAAGGGGGGCACCCCCTCCTTACCTCCACGGGTCTGCCCAGCGTGAGATGCAGCACAGACAGCACAATGGCGACGGCTGTGGGGACGCCCATGGTCGACAGTCTCGGGATGATGTCCTCTTCGGAGTGTCCCTTCTCTTCGCCCCCTGCACACTCCTTTCCTACCTCTCATGGGTCTTGGGGTGGCCTTATACCAGCAGTTGGAGGAGGAGGGGGGTGGGGGGGGGGGGGTTAGACGTCAGTCATCTCACAGCCCCACAGCAACAAATTCGTCCTGCTGCCCAGAATCGTGTGCGGCTGCACGCCCAGCAGAACTCCATCGATAGCCCCCAGGTCCTGCAGGGGCCATGGGTCAGAGGTCATGCCCTAAGCATGCGTCAGTCTGAACGGTGTGCACTAAAGCGGAGCGTCATGAGGTGACCTTTGAGCCTCATAAGTGGTCTCAAATCGCCAGAACCTGTCACTCCCCGGCCAGGTCAGCAGAAACTTGAACATGGGGAAAAGGATTAGTTACAGAAACGGCGAGAGGAACATGAGAGAGTGCACGGCCCCCTCTGGGGTGGAAACCAGGGCAAGTTTAAATGAGTATTTAACGCTCAATCGCTGCTGTGTACAGTGCACAGGAATGTGTGTGAAGCAAGAAGAAGATGAACTTCTGGAAGCTACGTCACTGCACGTCTGTCTGCGACTCCCCTAAAGCGATGGTATGGAATGCGTGACGAGACTAGAAACACTGTATTAAGCAATAGGTTTAAATGTATTTTTGCAGTATAACATATGCAGAGGTGAAAGGAAAACGACTGAGTTCACGAATTCTTTGTGTTTAAAACATTATTTATATTTGGGTTCAACAATCTTTGTGCTTTTTGGTAGAAAAATAACATAACGATATATATGTTTGTATATACACACACACACACACATACACAAACACCCCCCCTAAACGTGTTACCATCCTTGTGGGGACTATGTGTGAATACCTGCCTGGTGGGATCTAACCTTTCCCAATGTTTTTAAAATACATTAATAACAGAAAAATGTTGGAAGAACAAATTCATGACACAGGATCCAGCTTCAAACTTGCAAATATATAGGGGCAATTTACAAGCCCCTTGCGTGACTTTTGCGCTGCCGTTGCGTCTTTTTTTTGACGCAACAGCAGCGCAAACAATGCGGCCTATTTACAACGTGACGCATCTAGGGAGATGCGTCACGCTGTAAAGCCCTGCGTCACATTAGACCTGCGTCAGGTATAATGTATGCAGGGTGGACGTTCCCACGCAGGAAGGCCTCGTAAAAGTGACTCCGTGAAATCTACAAGATTTCACTGCGCCACTTTTAGGACGCCACTGCATCAAAACCTTATGCCTGCTTCAAGCAGGCGTAAGTAGTGACGCAGTGTAGTGGGAATAGACCTCAACACGCATTGCTGGAGTTGCGTCGTGCTTGCGACGCGACTCCAGCAAATGCGTGACTTTTCCGCCAACAGATGCGTCAGAATTTCTGACGCATCTGTCAATCCTTGCACCATAGTGCGCCGTATTGTAAATACGGCGCATCTATGGTGGCGCAAGGGTTTCTAAGTGTGGCGCAGGGAAAGTGACGCATCTGTACAGATGCGTCACTTTCTTGTAAATCTGCCCCATAGTTATTTAATCGTGCGTACAGCACCATCCTTGTGGGGACTTGAACACGTGCTACCATCCTTGTGGGGACTTGAACATGTGCTACCATCCTTGTGGGGACTTGAACACGTGCTACCATCCTTGTGGGGACTTGAACACGTGCTACCATCCTTGTGGGGACTTGAACACGTGCTACCATCCTTGTGGGGACTTAGTCCGTAACACTATTTGTGATTGAATACAGGCTGCTCGGATTTGTTGGCGAATGTGGCAGGGGAAAGTCAAGCTGTTGGACTGAGAAAAAAGAAAAAAAAGAGGCGCAGACGAGAGTTGCCGCTCTCTTTGCTTCCCTCGTTGAAGAACGCTGTAAAATTGTTAAATCAGACTGAAAAGTTTCGAATTAAAGATGGAATTCATGGTGCAACTTTTGTCCTGAAGATGGTCTCGATGATTGATCTTTCAATAGAGAGACCGAAACGTCGACGCTACGACACTTCTTTTATATAAATAATTATCACTGGATGTTAGTAGAAATCATAATTGTCTGAATCAATTGATTTCAATATATAGCCAAATGTGAATGG
Source organism: Triturus cristatus (assembly GCF_964204655.1). Taxonomy (NCBI): domain Eukaryota; kingdom Metazoa; phylum Chordata; class Amphibia; order Caudata; family Salamandridae; genus Triturus; species Triturus cristatus. Next base: position 44,997,173 of record NC_140583.1, on the reverse strand, counting down.
CGCATATTTGTGGGTAAAAAGTGTCATTTACTACTGCTTATGTGACATCAAGCAAGACAGTAGTGTTGTGTTGCCATTCATGAAATGATAAATTGAGTGTTCCATTACTCTATTGAATGAAAATATTGAAATTTACCAAATAACTTAAAAAACCTTTTTTGATAAAATATTACAAAAAATGAACTGTGGTCATTTTGTAATTTTCTTCCTTTTTCTGAGTTCCTCGAAATGAAGCTCACTATTGTGACTATTGAAGTAATGAATATAAGGTGAATAAATCCTCAAGGTTTACTATTGTTTGTTGACTTAATATACCCAGTTCCTTGGGGAAGATTGGGTTGTCCTATTGTTGTATTTATGAACACAGTCGAAGGCACATGGCTAAATGATTATTTTATCAACTATATACACAAACAACATTATAATCTATTCATATATGAATTGCGGCATTTATACTAGGGCTATACAGTAAACACAGATTATGTTAATGTGCCAGAAAATATCATATCATGCTGAAAGACACTTAAAGCTGTATCTAACCTATTTATGAGTGCCTGCATTCTTAGGAGATAAGGGAGCTAGCACAAATAAATTAACATATGGAACAAAGGAATATGGTCAAGTGGAACCCAGAGCTTGATTAGCTGATAACATTTTTGCCAAAATAGATGTTCAAGTCCCCACAGAGATAGTGGGTGAAGATCATTGTGTTTAAGTCTCCATAGAAATAGTGTGTACATTCAAAGCTTCAACCCAATTATAAAGAGTGTGAAGCTAATGATGTTCAAGTCCACACAGAGGTTGTGTGTAATTATAGGAATGTTCAAGTCCCCACAGAGATGGCATGTTATTATGGTGACGTTCAAGTCCCCACAAAGATAGTGTGTTATTATGGTGACGTTCAAGTCCCCACAAAGATAGTGTGTTATTATGGTGACGTTCAAGTCCCCACAAAGATAGTGTGTTATCATAGAGATGTTCAAGTCCCCAGAGACATGGTGTGTTATTATAACGATGTTTAAGTCCCCACATATATGGTGTGTTATTATAGCAATGTTTAAGTCCCCACATATATAGTGTGTTATTATAGCGATGTTTAAGTCCCCACAAAGAGAGTGTGTTATTATAGTGATGTTTAAGTCCCCACAGAGACAGTGCATGAAGGTGATTGTGTTTAAGTCCTCATTTAAATAGAGCTCAATTCACAAAGGTAAACTTAGACAAAAAGTTTAACTTCACTACTTTTCAGTATTCACAAAGGTAAATTCAGACCAAACGTATAACTTGACTAATTTTCAATACAAGGAGATGATTGACATTTTTCAGTCACTCGCCCCTAGTCACAGATCTGGGTTGAATCCATCGTCGTTCTTTAGCTCACTTCGCCACCCCAGTTAAGACTAGGGGTGGGCGGAATTTGCGTAATTGCGTCACGCAAATCTCCGCGAAACGGTAAAAAATCTCCGCGAACACGCAGAAATTCCGCGAACACGCGGAATTGCTTGTTCGCGATACTTTTTTCCTGTTCGCGATCGCTGTTTGCGTGCTCGGGGTGAAATATCTCGCGAACACGCATATTGAGAACGCGAACAAGCAAAAAATTTCGCGAAGTCGCGGAACGCAGATTTTTGGGCAATTTCGCGTTCTCCGCGGAACGCGAAATTACCCAAATTCCGCAAATTAAGCGAGCGGAACGGAATTTACCGCCCAGGCCTAGTTAAGACCCAGCTATATGCAAATCAGTCTTGACCCTGTGCCTAATGGGAACAGTCCAGCCTGAACTGCCAAGCCAGGACCAGAAACAAGCATCCTGGGACCGGTTTGGGGTAACACCCCCTCATCAGCCAGGCTAGCTTGAATCCAGTGGGAAAGTGAGCAAGGAACCCACGTCTGGGCATACCCTGCCAACTTAGTGTGAACAAAGCAAACACAAGTAGATGATGGATGGAGTACTGAAACTTTTCAGTCACTCACCCCCAGTTACAGATCTGGGTTGAATCCATCATCGTTCTTTAGCTCACTTCCCCACCGCAGTTCAGACCAAGCTATATGCAAATCAGTCTTGAACCTGTGCCTTATGGCACCCCCTGGTGCTTTAAGTTGAAACAGAGCTTGCCTTTGATTACAGGAATGCTCAAGTCCCCACAGATGGTATGTTTTTATAGTGATGTTCAAATCCTCACAAAGATAGTGTTTTATTATAATTTTTTAAAGCCCCACAAAGATAGTGTGTTATTATAGCGATGTTTAAGTCCCCACAGAGATAGTGCATGAAGATGATTGTGTTTAAGTCCTCATTAAAATAGGGCCCAATTCACAAAGGTAAACTTAGAGAAAAAATCTAACTTTTCTGTTTCACAAATGTATACTTAGACCAAAAGTGTAACTTTACTACTTTTCAGTATTCACATAGTCCCATACATAGAATGCGAAGCTGATGATTCTAAAGCCAAAACAGAGCTTGCGTGTACTTACAGGAATGCTCAAATCTCCTCAGAGATGGTGTGTGACTATAGTATTACCATGGTCGCCAAAGATAATTTATGTGATTATAGACATGCCTACGTCCCCACAGAGATAGTGTGTGAATATAGACATGCCCAGGTCCCCACAGAGATAGAGTATGATTCAAGACATGCCCAGGTCCTCGCAGAGATAGTGTGTGTTTAGAGACATGCCCAGGTCCCCACAGAGATAGTGTGTGGTTAATGGGATGCACAGGGATAGCATACAGAGATAGTGTATGATTATAGTCATGTACAAGCCCTCACAGAGATATTGTGCAATTACAGTGATGTTTACGTCCCCACAGTGATAATGTGTGATAATAGTCATATTCAAGTCTCTACAGTGATGTGTGTAATGATAGGTATGTTGAAGAACCCATACAGATAGTATTAGTCTGGTGGCTTATTAAATTAATGAATCCACTTGAGAGATATGTGTTTGACCACTCTCTCACATGTTTGAATCCTGGAGCTACCACTCAGCCTTTATTCGAAGGTCTATACAATAAGTACTATTTACTTGCATTACAAAAAACATATGGTATTCTACAAGATACCCTCAGGTGTGAATGTGCACTTTATAATGCACATGAGATAATGTGATAATAGTGGTACTCAAGCCACCTCTAGAGATAGACTGGAATTATCCCATATCTATGAATCCCACTTCTAATGCAGCATTAACAGATTTAAACTGTGTTCTTCCAGAAAGGTTCACACTTCCTTAAAAATCCAAGTATCTGAGTTCTCATTTTCTTTTCTAGCCCCCACCTTATCAACTCTAGTCTCCATTAAAAAGATAAAACTGTATTTCTGATTGCAATAAACTCTCCATACTGTAAACCAAATTCAAGGCACACAATCAAGACTGCAGTTCATAGTTATCTTATAAACAAAGAACGATGCTTCATTCTTGTTCTTCTTTGTGTTCCTTTATTTCTTTTTAGCCTTGCACCAATGCGTTTCGTCGCAGCGGGAGTGTATCCCTTACGACTTCCTCAGGGCTTCTAGACCTTGGGTGCTATTCACAAGGGAGCCTCCTGTTATCGTGTACGATTTAGGAGGATTGATCCAGCCTGCTGCTTATCTTTATTCAATCAGATTAATTTATAAATGTAGGGTCCAAATTTCAACTGTAGCATCCAGAGGTAAAAGCTCCATGCGAGGTACTCCTACAAGTCCTTCTCTCGACTATATCCACAAGAGTATGGAGGAACAAATCCTTTCCTCTCAATCCCAGTTCGAAATCCCATTCGTATATCCGGCTCCCAGCGTGGGGCGTCTCCCCGGGCCGATTACAGGTGAGGAAGTCATAAGAGATACACTCCCCCTGCGACGAAACAAGTTGGTGCAAGGCTAAAAATGTATATGTATACATATATAAATATTCACTGAAAAAAACATAGGTTTCAGGGCTGTTATAGTTAGCTGGACATTTCACTCGTACAAAACCATTAAAATTCCTCCGTTATAGTTACTTCTGCTAACTATAACTCGCGCGCCGGCAATCCACTGCTGATGATGTCACATATTACATCATTCATGACATGGTCAGTGACTTCACTGATGACATCACTGATGACATCACTGATGACATCATCCACATAACAATCAGATACACCTCATCATACACTAGAATAACCTTTCATCACTCACTGTAAAATACAGAGTACCATATTTGAATCCATTGACACACCAGTACAAGTTTCTAAAATCCCACCTAGTGATTCCTAGATCTACACACACTTACCTATAGATTCACTCATACATGCTGTCAATGATCAATAGAACACTATCAAATATATTTATACACCTATATCGACATTACACATTACGATGCATGCAGTCCACTATGCATGTAGTCCTCTAACCACCTACACACTTGGATTTCATACCTTCAATTTCCAAGTCAGTATCCATACACTTCCAGCAAACACCCTGTCACTCCCCTTGCACTCCTGTAGTGACACATTCAGCACCATGTACTAATCCATTCATTGCGCCAAAACCCAACCACTTATAAATTCACCCAGGCACTCTCCTTGCAGTATTTTAATCATTCAGTCAGTGCCCAAGTATTCATGCAGTTAGCCAGGCCTTAGCACATGGACTGCTTCAAACCCCAATCCAATATGCATGCAGTCCTCTAACCACCAACACACTTGTCTTTCACACCTTCAATTCCCCAGTCAGTATACATACACTCCAGCAAATACCCTGTCACTCCCCTTGCACTCCTCCAGTGACCCATTCAGCACCATGTACTAATATATTCACTGCGCCAAAACCCAAACACTTATACATTCACCCAGGCACTCTCCTTGCACTACTCTAATCATTCAGTCAGTACCCAAGTACTCATGCAGTGAACCAGGTCTTAGCACTTGGACTGCTTCAAACGCCTATCCACTATGCATGCAGTTCTCTAGCCACCTACACACTTGTCTTTCACACCTTCAATTCCCCAATCAGTATCCATACACTTCCAGCAAACACCCTGTCATTCCCCTTGCACTCCTCTAGTGACCCATTCAGCACCATGTACTAATCCATTCACTGTGCCAAAACCCAACCACTTATAAATTCACCCAGGCACTCTCCTTGCAGTACTCTAATCATTCAGTCAGTACCCAAGTACTCATGCACTGAGCCAGGCCTTAGCACATGGACTGCTTCAAACGCCTATCCACTAGGCATGCAGTCCTCTAACCACTTACACACTTGTCTTTCATACCTTCAATTACCCAGTCAGTATTCATACACTTCCATCAAACACCCTGTCACTCGCCTTGCACTCCTCTAGTGACCCATTCACCATCATGTACTAATCCATTCTCTGCGCCAAATCCCAACCACTTATAAATTCACCCAGGCACTCTTCTTCCAGTACTCTAATCATTCAGTCAGTACTCTAGTAGTCATGCAGGGAGCCAGGCCTTAGCATGTGGACTGCTTCAAACGCCTATCCACTATGTATGCAGTCCTCTAACCACCTACACACTTGTCTTTCACACCTTCTAGTCAATATCCATACACTTCCAGCAAACACCCTGTCAGTCCCATGGCACTCCTCTAGTGACCCATTCAGCACCATGTACTAATCCATTCACTGCTCCAAAACCCAACCACTTATAAATTTACTCAGACACTCTCCTTGCAATAGTCTAATCATTCAGAGAGTACCCAAGTACTCATGCAGCGAGCCAGGTCTTAGCACATGAACTGCTTCAAACCCCTATCCACTATCCATGCAGTCTTCTAACCACCTACACACTTGTCTTTCACACTTTTAGTTCCCCAGTCAGTATCCATACACTTCCAGCAAGCACCCTGTCACTCCCCTTGCACTCCTCTAGTGACTCATTCAGCACCATGTACTAATCCATTCACAACGCCAAAACCCAACCACTTTTAATTAACCCAGGCACTCTCCTTGCAGTACTTTAATCATTCAGTCAGTACCCAAGTACTCATTCAGCGAGCCAGGCCTTAGAACATGGACTGCTTGAAACGCCTATCCACTATGCATGCAGTCTTCTAACCACCAACACACTTGTATTTCACACCTTCAATTCCCCAGTCAGTATCCATACACTTCCAGCAAACACCCTGTCACTCCTCTTGCACTCCTCTAGTGAAACATTCAGCACCATGTTCTAAGCCATTCACTGCACCAAAACCCAAACATTATAAATTCACCCAGGCACTCTCCTTGCAGTACTCTAATCATTCTGTCAGTACCCAAGTACTCATGCAGTGTCCCAGGCCTTAGCACATGGACTGCTTCAAACAACCTATCAGCTATGCATGCAGTCCTCTAACCACCTACACACTTGTCTTTCACACCTTCAATTCCCCCGTCAGTATCCATACACTTCCAGCAAACACCCTGTCACTCCCCTTGCACTCCTCCAGTGACCCATTCAGCACCATGTACTAATCCATTCACTGCACCAAAACCCAACCACTTATACATTCACCCAGGCACTCTCCTTGCAGTACTCTAATCATTCAGTCAGTACCCAAGTATTCATGCAGCGAGCCAGGCCTTAGCACATGGACTGCTTCAAATGCCTATCCACTATGCGTGCAGTCCTCTAACCACCTACACACTTGTCTTTCACACCTTCAATTCCCCAGTCAGTATACATACACTCCTGCAAACACCCTGTCACTCCCTTTGCACTCCTCCAGTGACCCTGGCAGGAGGCGGCAGGCCCGGCTCCGGGTACGCTACCCAGGAGCGGCACCGTCAGTGGGCGAAGGTGCGCCGGGCCGTGTTCCCGTGCTCTGTGGTCTGGCGCTCCCACAATCAACTAGCCCACCGGTGGTCTGACATCCTGGACCGGGAGCAGGACCTGTTGGACCTGCTAGGTGTTGAGGTCGTCGGGCTTGGTGAGTAACTTATTGTGTATATTAAATTTGATGAACAACAAGATTACTGCTGCGTGCCAAGCGTTGCTGGTAAATTAAGTTCCAAAAAGCAAAATGTTCTTTGATTTAAGGACCCAGGTGCTCGGTGGTACTCTTACTTGTTTGCAACTTAGTTTGCGCTAGCTTGTGCTGATGCTGATTATTTTACAGAACTGAAGTTAGGTAATGCGATTTGCTAGAGAGACTCTAGTCCTTCCATTGTCCTACTGTGAAATAGTGGTGGATGGATATTGGATACTAGGTTTAGTTTGTTAGTATTAGCTAATAATTGTTTTATGCGGTCTGCGTGACGCCTCCTCGGTCACTGAGTGCTGCTTACCCCAGTCCTCCGTCAACCTTTTGTACTTTGTTTAGTGAGTGGTAGGCTTAGCATGGTCAGTCAGTAGCAGAACTAGATCAGAATCATGCAACCAACCCACAATTTGTTGTATCTATGTATGCACTAATGTATGCATGTATCTTCCATCTCATCTATTCATTAGATGGCTGAAAAAAAATGGAAATGCAGACTTAGTGAACAATTGGCCCGTCTGGAATAGGTGGTGTAGGTCAGGTGGTACTTACTAGGCTTCGTTAGTATTTGTAATCAGAATGATTATGGAACACTGGAGTGTTCATAAATAAGTAGACGATCCGTGAATGCAGGAAGAAGCCAGTAGTCGATCCATCTGATTAGATAGGTCAATTTTATTGCAATTGTTGTTTCCTAAAATGTTGTTTGACTTATTTTTCCAAATGATTTATTATTATTTCTTTCACAGCACTCCTTAATGTTTGTCTCTTTCTTTATTATATTTTACATGATCATCAGCACCACCCAGGGGCAAGAAGACGGGGTCGGAGTCGGCGGGGGAACCACAGGAGGACCGCTCCTCTACAGAGGCTCCTGCTGCTGGCCCCAGTAAGTCCTTCAGTGGTTATATTATTGACATTCATATTTCCCTAACTTTAACTGCATCTTTTTTTTCCGAACTATAAATTATGGTTCCACTTTCTAATTCTATTTTTTACAAAAGCTTACTTCTTTGACCGTGACTATCTGTTTCCAAATTCTGTTCATCCCTGCCTCTAACTAAGTTGCTTCTAACTGCCTCTGCTATGACTCTCTGTACTACTACTACTACTACTACTACTATTACTATTATATTACTCTGTCTGTAGCGAAGCTTGCACAGTTGCCCACTCTTTATAGAAGGTTTTCTTTGGAATAATAAAACTCTGATTGACCAATAGCTTTAGCCACTGTGTCCTGTCCTTTGGGTTGTCCTCTTCAATTCTTCTCAATGTTGAGGCTTTGACAATTACCACAAACAAAATGGCCAACCAGATATTTGACTAGTATTTTTGATCGGATAGTACATGATACTACTCTTGTCTAGTGATTCTGCAGAGCCACATACAGAACTATGCACAACAAAATAGGATGTTGCTGATGGGAGGTTGGACCTTACTGATCACACCTCAGTAGGAAGAACCCAGGATCCCCTGACCGACTAGCTATAGTGTCTCACATTAGGGTCCCACTCCCGACCCCCCCCCACGAAGAAGATACACAATGTTGATGATGACTGAGACAGACAACCCAGAACATAATAACACCATTTTGCTCACTCACTTGTGTAAGTCCACCCCACCACACCAAATACCACAGGCACAGAGTCTATGTGTAAGTTCAAAAGGTTTATTTAATAAAACAAGTATCAAACTAGTCTGTACATCGTTAATATGAAATTTAATTTACTACAGCCATAGTCAATACGCCAGCAAAAAGCCTAAGATTAAAACAGTAAACATTTACAAGTGCATGACAACAAGAACGAGAGCCAAGATCTTTAGAATTCTGGAATACCCCTCATCGTAGAACGTAGAAATACTGGTTACATCATCTTGCATCATAAATATGTTCTGTAAATCTCTGGTTTGTAGAAGGGAATCTTCCGCCTATTATATGAGAAAAATGCTGCGCGTTAGCCGTTAGATAGTATACTGGTGAATGCAAGCATTTGGCAGTCATGGCAAAAAGTGTAACATGTATGTGATGGCTAAGCAATATGAACTAAACAAACTCAATAAGTGTTTTTTTTTTTTACCACCTCTTCACTTGTACGCAACAGTCAAGTGGCCTCAAAGGCATCTACTGCACATGTCAATGATCTGGTAGGTATTATTAAATATGCGCCAAAAGAGTAGTAGTCGACATGATGAATCTAAAAGGGTTACACATGGCTCAGGCTAACTTTCAAAAGAGCAGAGTAGGACTAGATGACCCTAGGAAGTGGAACCATATCACTACTAGTGTCTGTCTACTGACTGTACTTACTGTCTAGTGCTGATGTATGTTGTATTAATTAACTTTTTTTTCAATGTTCCAAGTGAACACTTAAAATAGGGGGAGGTTTCCAGCCATCTAAAAATTTGTGATGTTTTTTTCTAGGCACACTACCATCCACCAGTGCCGTCGGGGCCAGCGATACGGCCGGCAGGGGATGGCAGGGGGGGCAGGCGAACTGGTGGCACCTGCAGGAGAGACAGGGGGGGATCCAGCAGCAGTGGCCAGCGGCGGTAAGTTATATTCATTACTTCTTGACATTACTACTAGATGGAAGTGTGTTCACTATTTCACTGTACTGTGCGACTTATTATTATACAACGGTTGAAGAAGACACCCATTACTTAGCATTAGCAGCTTGAGTAGAGTAACCAATGGCCTCTTCTATTTGACTCCAAAATCAGTTGTGAAGGTTTTATGGAGAAGACAAACTCAGATCAGATGACCTTGATGGATGTGTTGAACAAAGAGGGAAAGAACTAAGGGTGGAAGGACGGGCGAGATAAATAATATGACTGACTGGCAGAGAAGTATATGTTGTTGGAAGCATGCATAGGTGGCTGATAGTAATCAGATCAGATGCATGGGTTGTTGAAGGATGGGTGGAAGGTGAAAGAGAATGCCTGCCTGGGTGGGCGACACAGTATGGGTGGATAGTGCTAGATAACAAAAATCAGCGTTGTTTGGTTCAAATTCAAACTCAAAGACAAGGCAAGCAAGGAAGGAGTGGAAGCATGGGTGGTTGTTGGTGAAACCAACTAAGTATGAGAGATATAAAAAAGAAGGAGAAACGTTTACTTTAATGGATGTATGCCTGGATGTACTATCATCAATAGACAGTATAGGTGGAAAGTGTCACTGGAGATTCTTACTTTGAAGAAAATGTAAAAGAAACTGCGCGCCAGTAGCAAAGCCTAGGGGAATATAGGTAGTATTATCAGAATACAGTACACTTGCAGTAGTTTGCAAGCACGTCATATATAAATATATATATATATATATATCTATTATCAAGCGGAAGCCCCTTCCTCCCACTCTGTGGACCACTCCCTACATATTATTATTAATGTATTTTCGATTGGGGCAGCCAGCCTGCAAAGGGTGGCCTATCTGTTGTTTTTGGTTATTTGTTACACAATCAATAAAAGCAAAGTACCCTCTGCAGTAGCGGTTGGTGGTGGGAGTGTTGGCGGGCGGTGAGTGACATGGGGAGGGGACGGGTGGGTGGCACTGGCAAGTAAACTGTGTATTATGGCCAAATACAGGTAATCAACATAAAAATAAATAACATTATTTTCAATGTGCGCACTGCACCGCCGAATGCGATGCAGTGCGTGCAACAATATATTTTTTTTAATGTATTGTTTAATTACCTGTGATTGTCCTTAATCCATAGTTTACTATCCCTACCCTGCACCTTCCCACGTCACCGACTCACCGCCCGGCAGCACTCCCACCACTGACTGCTACTGACCTGATGTCGTATCGTATTAGCATCTATAATATGAATATAAGCAATGATCATTGGATCAGATAAATAATCACCCTTTTTGTAGTACCCATGGCAGGCTGTAAGTGAAATTGTGCAAGCCAATTGCCCTCCTGTAACAGAGTATGGCCAGTGCCAACGACCGTAAGGCGTCATACAAAAATATGAGCTTCCCCACCTGCAGACAGTAGTAGTAAATAAAACTAACGTGAGTCTGCATCACGTGGCTCATATCTGTTTCTCTTGGGTACAAGCTTAGCTGACTGAGCTGGCATGCCGGCTACAACAAGGTTATGTAATTGGGCTAAACTACAGATAAGAACAACACGACTGGTGTACCAGAGTATATAGTACGATTATATTTAAAATGTCGGAAACTCCCACAAATGTTAGAGTCCAAGGAAGTAGGAGTAGAGATACTTACCACCAAATCTCAAATGTTATGAACTGTGCTTGCTAGTGATACTGTGACACTATGTGTTGAATGATTTTAGTGTTTCTGTTTTGCTAAGAGTATTGGCTACAACATGTTCTTTTTCTTCCTTGATATAGATACTCCTCCCACATCCACTGAACCATCAAGGAAGGAGTTGGCCGCTAGGGCCCGGCGCTGGAAACTGGAGGCCATCTGTGAACATTATCGCCGGCTGGTGGCTCAGGCTGAGGAGGAGGAGGCGGCTGCAGCTGCAGCCTCCTCCAATGCCCCGAGCCCCAGTCAGGCCCTGCCTCCACTTTCACGGCACCGTGGTCCGGCAGCCGGCCGCCAGCGCGCATCGATTTCAAGCACTGCTGCCCCCCACCCTGCATGTAACTGCAGGGCATTTCGCCGCCAGCTGCTCCGCCGGATGGCCCGCTTAGAGGAGAACCTGGAGGTGCGGGTAAAGATCCTGGTGGATAAACACCTTAAGGCCCGCCGACGATAGAGGACCTCGTCATTTGCCCCTTTTTTAATTCCTTTTGTTGGTGGGTGGGTTTGTGGGCGTTGGGGATTTTTTGCGGACATTGGGACTCTCAACTTTAGTTTTGGACATTGGTTGGGGTTAGGGAGGCGGTGGGTTAGGTCACAGTGGCAGCAAGGCTTCAACTAAATACTCCTCACTTCCTGGTTATACGTCACATGACTAGTGGGCGTGGCCTGGAGTGAGGAGACAATTCTTAAAGCGACAGGTCGATTTCTGCCGGTGAATGGCTAGTCATAGGTGAGAAAATAAAAGGAGTCAAGAGTGATTATTACAAATATATTTACATGGAATAGGACCTTCCACACGTAGGAGGAATGCTACAGAAAGGAAAACAGTAGTTCAGTTAAAATTACATGGCACGATGAGATTATTTGTTCAGGACAGAGTTCCAAGGTATGCAATCGTTCATACCATGTTTGTGGGTGGACAATCTGTGTATCCAGCGTTGTTCTTTTTCATACAGATATTTCTGTGTGTTAGTACCAGTCACAGTTTCAATTATCGTCCAACGCATATCGTTGGGTGTATGATTGTGTTGAAGAAAGTGTTCTGTTAGACGCGTGGTTTGTTTTTTGCATCTAATAGTACTCCTGTGCTCACAGATCCTCTGCTTCACTTTCCTTGTTGTCATCCCTATGTAACGAAGTTCACACGGGCAGGTAATTAAATATACTGCATTAGTGGTGTTACAGTTTGTATGTTTTCTTTGTGACCATTCTCTGCCAGGTTCTAGGGATACTGTTTTTGTGGCTGTGGTGAGATGGCACACGCTACAGTCACCGCATGGAAAATGACCTGTAATGTTAGGTAGTCCCCATGAATTAAGAACAGTACATCGTGTTGGTGTTTCTGGTTGTTTTGGTCTGGTGTGTACCAATGCATCTTTAATACTCCTTGCTCTCTTGAAAGAGAACAAGGGTTTTTCCCATTTTAGATTGCCTGTATTCAGGATGTTCCAGTGTTTGTTAATTGTCCTTGTGACCTGGTTAGAGATAGTACTGTATGTGGTGATGCACGTGAGAGGCGTGTCCGTCACTTGTTTCGGATTGGGTTCCAACAGTGCCTCACGGTTCTGATTAGCAGCCCGTTTTTTGCAAGTTGCCAATATCTTTTCGGGATATCCTCTGTCTGACAATTTGAGTGACAGGTCATTAGCTTGGGAGCGAAAGTCAGAGCTCTTGCTACAGTTTCTCCTAATTCTGAGATATTGTCCGAAAGGGAGGTTTTCCCTGAGGGGCCTAGGGTGGAAGCTATCAAACCTAAGTAGATTGTTTTTCACAGTCGGTTTGTAGTACCCCTTACAACTTAGTTGTGAAATCCCTTTCTCTCTCTTTTGTTATATTGTTGCATCATTCTCGTCATTCCTCTTGGTCCTCCCTTCCATGGACACTCTGCACATCAATCTTGGGTACCACTGCCTGCCTGATGCGGATTGGTAAGGTAAGTGTGAGTCGTTTCTCCCACTATAGCACAGGTTAAAGGCTGGCCTGTAAGTGTAGATGGAAAAACAAACGGGGTATTGAAAAATTACTGCATTGAAAACAATAAACTAAATTACAGTGGAGTGCAAGACGAGAACACAGTCACAACACTCTGGAGAAAACACTTTCAGACTGAGACAGCTTGGATAGGATACATAGTGTCTACTCTACAGCATTAAGGTACAACAACAACGGGACAGGACTCAGGAGGAGCCAGCACAGCCACAGAACAGGAGAACCGCGGCACAGGCCAGGCCCCCTACCCCTTACTTACATTTTGAGTGAGCCAGAGAAATGTCATATGCACTGCAGCAACCTAGCATTTTCCAAATGAAGTGACTAAATCAATGCGCCACTGTCCCTCATACCACTACACTCTACTCCAGTCCACACCACTACACGGACATCTAGCCTAAGTCTGTTGTGGTTCTTGTTCAAACTGTTTACCTTTTAAGTCAGCCCATGAAACGCAGTTATTCCATCAATTTTCTCCGATCCAACTGACTGTGTGCAAAGATAGTATGCTCAGCAGCATCATGATGATGACCGTGTGGTACGTATTCTCCAACACCAACTCACTCTGTAGTGACTGATTAAGTTTATAATATATTCCATATTACTAAATTGCAACGGATATTGGCCGGCACCTGCAGTGGTAGGAGTACAATGTGGTTATTATTATTAAACAACAAGGAAACATTAACTGTCACCACACCCGAGTCACTTTTACTTTGTCGATAAACTAGTATAGCTCTACTTCATGCACAATTATTCGTAGTCAGCCAGCATCCAATGCAATGCATGCCACCATCATTCACAATAATCACTCATTACCTGTCTTGGTGTTCTCTTTGGCTGTCTGATCTGATGCCTGCCTAGCCTTCTGGCAGTCAGTGATGAGTTTCTTTCGGCTTGGAAACAAAATGGAATATAGCTGGAGTCACGTTTCACTTCTTATGGAGGGACTGTTAGAGGCAAAATGTATTGTACTATTCTCCATCTCCATCCAATGTCTGGCTTGCTTGAAATGTACTTATGGAGAGTAAGGAAGATGGAGCAGTACCCTGAGGAGTGGAGTGGACAGTTATGCACAGACGTGCAACTCCAATAGGGAAATAAAAAGAGGAGACTGTTGATGGATTTGTTGTGATTAGATTTTGAACCAGAAAAACAGATACACAGTCACACACAAATAAAGGAAGGGAGAACAATTTGAAATCCTAGTTGTCAGGGAAGAGGAGCTCGTCCTCAAACTCTGGTGGTTCGGACAGAAGTAGGTCTAACAACCCACTACTTATGTCATCGAAGTCGCTCTCCTCTTCCTGCTGTGATTCACGTATTTTGTACTCCGGTGGAATAAAGTATTGATTCATTTTGATCATGGTTAACCTTTCAACGCTTTTGGGCGAGAGACTGGTCCTTTTGACAGTAACAATGGCACCAGCAGCACTGAAAACACGCTCTGAAGAGACACTTGCAACAGGGCAAGCCACATACTTTATCGCCAGCCTGCTGAGCACTGGACATTGGCTTCTTTTCCCATACCAATACACCAATGGGCTTTGCTCCATGAAGACCTCTGTTGTGTCATCTAAGGAGGCCTGAACCATCCGCTCAATGTTCAGGGGTGCTCCGATATCCTGGGTCTCTTTTGCCTTTGCATCAGTCATGGACGTACAATACCCTTTCCGTAGAAACCAATCACCTGCCGTTTTTTTAAATGTGCCTGATGATCCTGTTGGTGCTGTTGATGTTATTGCTGGCAGTGTTGTTGACTTCTGGGAGGAAAAAAAGCACTGCTCTTGGCCTCTGAAGTAGAACTTGACTCTGGGTGCCCTGCAGTACTTTTTCTGCCCTGGGGGGGCGTGCCTCTAATTAAGATCCTTTCTTTTTCAAACTCAGTGGCTTCCTCAGCTATCAAAGTTTTGTACTGGGCAACATCCACTTCTGAAAAAGGAATTACTTCATTACTGCGCAGCAATAATTTGTAACGTGGATCCAAAATTGAGGCAGTAATGTAATGTGGATGTGACACAATGTTATTTTGAATCCTTGTATTGTCAGATAAGCGAGCGGATAAGGTGTCTGCCAAATAATATGCGTCTACTTTGTCATCCACACCTGCATACATTTCGGATACCTCCTTCAGCTTTTGCTCCAGCATGTACAACTATGGGATAGCTTGGCCCATAGTACAGTCCTCCCTGCTCACTTCACGTGTGAAGACCTCAAAAGGAAGTAGCATCTCTGTCAGGCATTTGACGAGGTCCCATTGGGCCATCTCAACTCTCATGCCTTTCACAGTAGGATCCCCTGACCTTTTCATGACATAAGCATTAAGTGGTATGTACTGCTCAAACAGACGCTCCAGCATGTAATACGTCGAGTTCCAACGTGTTGGCACCTCCTGGATGAGTGCTTTGACTGGCATTTTATGCTCACGTTGAATGACCCTCAGCTGCTTCCGGGCTTTAAAAGAATGGTTGAAATGTGTGCATATTCTTCTGCAGGTGGTCAGTAAGCTGCTGACTTTGCTTTCATTTTTCAGAAAGTCCTGAACAACAATGTTAATGCAGTGTGCCAAACATGGCCCCCTGAAATAGCCACCATCTTTCATGGCCCTAACTACATTACTGCCATTGTCCATGGCAACACAACCAATGGTAAGCCCTCTTGTTCGCAGCCACTCAAACACCTTGCTGTTAAACTCATCCAAAATGTTTGCAGCAGTATGAGATTTCTCCATAGCAAACATGGCTACAGTTGCATGTTTGCGAGTGTCTTTAAAAATCTCAGCGGTGTCAACAACACCGTCAGATATCTTATCTTTAACACCCGAAAAAGAGACCCAGTGTGCAATGATGCACATGTAATCAGTGGCTTGGCAACTGGTCCACATGTCTGTTAGGTGTATACTCTGAACAGCACTCTGTTTTAAGGCTTTTCCAAGCAATTCCAGCACGTCGTGATGTAGTGCTGGAACAGCAAATCTTGCGAAATAGTAGCGGCTGGGAACTTTCCATTTTGGGCAGATGGTGGTCACAAATTCAAGAAAACCCACACCTTCAACAAAAGAAAAAGGGAGAAGGTCCAGTGCTAACATTTTAGCCAGCTTTGCATTGTACAAACGTGCTATTGGGTGGTTGCGTTCGTACTGCCCCTCCAGCCTACTAAACATGCTAAGAATGGTAGGCTGCATGGTATTCCTTCGTGTGGTCAACGTCGCACTTTCTTGGCCAGCAGTACTCCTTGGTATCTCAGGCTGACTCTTACTCTTGTGCCAATGAGATGTGGCTGAGGATGTGGGCGTTACCACTGCAGTGCTGGGGACAGGGCTACTTTGTGTACCACTACCACAGAGAATGTCTCCCTCTTCTTCCTGTTCCACCGTGAGCGGACTTTGTACTCGTTTATGCCCAACAGCAATGGTTCCAGTTTTGATGAGATTAAGGTGCTCCTCCCACTGGATTGCGTGGTGTTTTTTCAGATGGGTCATTTGTCCTCCGGTACCATAGTTTGTACCAAGCTTACCACGACTAACAGCGGTATGACAAACGGAGCATATAGCAATGTTCTCCTCCTTTCCGCTAACCGTAAAGAAGTCCCACACTGGGGAGCTTAACTTTTGTCTCCTGCTGGAGGTGCCACTCCCACTTCCAATGCCGGATGAACTGGAGGGTGTGTGTTGAATGTGACTCTGTGCAGTACCACTACCTTCTTCTGCTGAGGTGGTGCTTGCGCTGGATGTAGGACTCTGCCGGCCCTTTGCTAATGTATATATGGAAGCTGGAGGTCGTGTTGGTGTTACCTGTGTTGGAGGTATGCGTGCTACATCCCTTGCAGCCATTTTGGATAGTGTAAAAATGTTGGTCTCCATCTCCTCAGGCCCGGGAGTGATATTTGTGATGACTGGCTCATCATCATCATGAACATCATCCTGCTCTTCTACATCAACATCTATAAGTGTAAGGCTTTCTGGAACCTTCCTTTTCCCATGCCTGCTCTTGTGATGTGTTTCCCTCTCAGACTCAGTTTGTGGCTTCCAAGTGGCATCTAGATCATCAGAAGGGGGGCTTGGTGAAGAACTTGATGTACTAACCCTTCTTTTCCTTGCTGGGGATTTGGAAGCCAATGGAACTTCTAAAGGAGTGGCTTCCTCTTCTTCCTCTGCATGAGGCTCAATTTCCTGAACTGCCCCTACTTCGGGAGGAACAACAGCTACTATTGCAGGTGGTGGCTGCGGCTGTTGACCACTTATCTGCTGTGTTCCCTCCTGCGTTGATTGTGCACTACTTTGAGACAGCGATAAGTTTAGTTCAGGCTCAGCATCACTGCTTTCCACCATAAGGCTGGCTACCTCTTCCACACTCATATGCTTGGGCCTGGGTTGGTGGGTTGGGCCCACTGATGTGGAGGTGCTGCCCCCAGCTTGGCCCCCCGACACCGCTGCTGCAGGCGTCATTTTTGGTGTACCAAAAAAGGTTTTGAGAGGCACACCAGACTTAAGTAACACTTCCTTCTTCTTCTGTTCCTTCTTCTCCATGGCAACTGTCTTGGTACCGGAGGACCTGCTAGCTGCTTTCTTTGGGGGCATCTTCAACAGATGTCAAAACAGCACTCAGTTGCACAAGTTGCAGAGATGCCTGGTCAGGTCACTCACACATCACGTTGTGTACAGCAGCAGGACGTTGGTCTGGCACCACATCGGTGGATGATGATGACACACCTCCTCTGTCTTTTGTGCACCTAAAAACAAAAAAGCCAGAAGAACATCAGTCAAAAGATACATAAAATAATATATAACTTATTAGTGTCTGGTGGGTGGTCACAATTATTAAATTTTATGAAGTCAGTGAACAACAACAGTATAGCCAGCCATTAAGAGACTCACAAGGCCAGGGATCCTGTTGTATTTGTACAGTGTACACTCAGGAAGAAGAATAGCAAAGAACAAAAACATAAATGTTGTCTAGCCTGTTTGCCCTAAGTAAAAATGTGTGCATCTTATGGGATGGATGCAGCATCAGGGAGCAACAACAACCAACATATACACATAAAAACTAAAGGCATTTATTTACAACACCCAAAAAGTGAAATCTACCCCCGTAAAAAAGTAAAGGCCACATTTTACAATTCAATCCAAAGCCATACATGATGTAGATTTAACGCACAACACAAAAACAGTTGTTTAAATTCCATGCACCCATGATGATTGATGAGTAGTAGTACCCCTGGGCCTACTGTACGACTCGGCCACAAGCTTGGAGGCCTATGGAAAAAGCACAGTGGCTGGTACCACAAAATGGACGCCACACATGCTCAGGCCACCCACCAAAATAATAACCAAAAAGTGATTAAAAAGGACAGGAACAGGAAGTTGTAGTGTCTGTGGACGATAACTGTAAGTCCGCGTTGCCGCGCTGTGCAGAGTTACTGAAAGTACGGAAGCTGAATCCCTAGGGTTACCTACTGGCTGAAAAGCCCAATTTATTAAACACACACCCAAAAACTGCTATCCCACCCCAAAAAACACCTTTTGCAATGATATCCAAAGCCATCCATGGTGTAAAAAAAAAAAAAAAAATCAACAGACAACACAAACTGTACATTTAAATAATGCACCAAAGATTGGAGGATGACTACCTCTGGGCGTACTGGCAGATTAGGCCACAAGCTTGGAACAGAATGGCAAAAGAAAGCACACTGCTTGGATGGCTCCACAAAATGGCCGCCACACACCCACAACAACAAGAAATGGGAGACAGTCAATGTACGCCTATGGCAAAAGCACAATGCCTGCCTTCCTAAAATGGCCGCCACACACATGCTCAGGCCACCCACCACAATAATAACCAAAAAGTGATTACAAAGGACAGGAACAGGAAGTTGTAGTGTCTGTGGAACTTACTTCCTCTCATAAAAATATTTTCAAAAAAATAAAAGCGACTCCGTGCTCCAAAACTACAGCAGAATGACATGAGTTTTTTTTGCCAAATGCACAAAATCAGCGTTTTCGAGAATGATTTCTGTTGCTCGCGAGATATTGTTTGCCAGATTGCAAATGCTGCGTGTTCGGGAATTCGAACTGTACAAAAAGGCTTTATCGCGTGCGCGAACACGTATATTGAGAGAGCGAAAATGACGAAAACTGTAAGTCCACGTTGTCGCGCTGTGCAAAATTACTGAAAGTACGCGAGCTGAATCCCTAGGGTTACCTACTGGCTGAAAAGCCCAAGTTATTAAACACACACCCAAAAACTGCTATCCCACCCCAAAAAACACCTTTTGCAATGAAATCCAAATCCATCCATGGTGTAAAAAAAAAAAACAACAAACTGTAAATTTCAATAACGCACCAAAGACTAGCAGACTAGGCCACAAGCTTGGAACAGTCAATGTAAGCCTATGGCCTATGGCAAAAGCACAATGCCTGCCTTCACAAAATGGCCACCACACACATGGCCAGGAGGACACAACAACAAGTATAAGCCAAGGGGAACAAAGAAAAGAAATGCAGGCCTTTATGGAAAAAGAAGCACACACTACTAAACTACCACCACAAAAATTGCCACAAGCCACATGGGCACTCACAGTCACAAAAGGCCATGAAAATATATGACCGGACAAAGGAGGCCTGCTAAACAACACAGCTTTAATACCAAAATGAAAATCAACAGGGCTAAGAAAGGATTGGAAAGAAGTTACACATCAAGCACACACATCCAACAAAGGTATTTAACACACACACACCAACAGTGAAATACACCACAGCCACATTTAGCATTTCAATCCCATTCCATCCATGCCCTACATGATGTTGAAATTCTAGAGACACCACGAAACATGGACCCATGGGTACCCTACTGGCTGAAATTGCAGAGAAAAACAACTAGGCCCTAGTACAGGCCACCCGCCACAACAATAATTTTTAAAAACAATAAAAATCACAGAAAAATGTAGGTACAATCAAGACCCAATGAAACAAACACACCAATTCTCCAACTTACATGTAGTAAATTAAATCTCAAATCAAAAAGTCCTCAAATAAATCCTATCCAATGGTATGATGCAGCAGAAAGACACAAAAAGTGATCCTTCCAGCTCCGAATCCAAATGAAAGTGAACAACACATGCACAAAGCACTGGGAGGAGCCTGCTGGACAGGAACAGGAAGTTGTAGACTCAGGGGCACTTCCTTCCTCTTGAAAAAAAGAGTTAAAAAAACTTAAAGGACTCCTTACACAAGAGACTACAGCAAAATCCCAATCTGAGGAGTTTTTCTGAGCAAAATGATCATTTTAGAGAAGGTTTTATGAAGTTCGCGAGATATTCTTCGCCAGATTGTAGTTTTTGCATGTTCGGGATCGCGATCTTACCAAGACAGCCGCCGGAAGCCAGCTCGCGCGCCCGAATGACGTGTTCGCGATCGCACACTCTCGCGGGCTTGGGCAGCCATATTACAAATCTTGTGGCGCTCGCGAACTGACAGAAAAGCTAGTTGGCGATCGCAGAATCACGATAAGACGTTACAGCACGCGCGAGAATGAATATTGAGCGTGCGAGGAAGCAAAAGTACTACGCTACGCGCTAGATTGCGTAGCAATCTACAACTTCACGCTCTATGCTAATCGCAAAGTTGCCTAAACTTCGCAAGCTCCGCGAACGGAGCGTAGTTCAACGCCCAGGCTTAGTATACATACACTCAAGCAAATACCCTGTCACTCCCCTTGCACTCCTCCAGTGACCCATTCAGCACCATGTACTTATCTATTCACTGCGCCAAAACCCAAACACTTATAAATTCACCCAGGCACTCTCCTTGCAGTACTCTAATCATTCAGTCAGTACCCAAGTACTCATGCAGTGAGCCAGGCCTTAGCACATGGACTGCTTCAAACGCCTCTCCACTATGCATGCAGTTCTCTAAGCACCTACACACTTGTTTTTCACACCTTCAATTCCCCAGTCAGTATCCATACACTTCCAGCAAACACCCTGTCACTCCTCTTGCACTTCTCTAGTGACCCATTCAGCATCATGTACTAATCAATTCACTGTGCCAAAAACCAAACACTTATAAATTCACCCAGGCACTCTCCTTGCAGTACTCTAATCATTCAGTCAGTACCCAAGTATTCATGCAATTAGAAAGGCCTTAGCACATGGACTGCTTCAAACCCCTATCCACTATGCATGCAGTCCTCTAACCACCTACATACTTGTCTTTCACACCTTCAATTTCCAAGTCAGTATCCATACACTTCCAGCAAACAACCTGTCACTCCGCTTGCACTCCTGTAGTGACCCATACAGCACCATGTACTAATCCATTCACTGCGCCAAAACCCAACCACTTATAAATTCACCCAGGCACTCTCCTTGCAGTACTCTCATCATTAAGTCAGTACCCAAGTACTCATGCAATGAGCCAGGCCTTAGCACATGGACTGCTTCAAACCCCTATTCACTATGCATGCAGTCCTCTCACCACCTACGCACTTGTCTTTCACACCTTCAATTCCCCAGTCAGTATACATACACTTTCAGCAAACATACTGTCACTCCAATTTCATTCCTGTGGTGACCCATTCAGCACCATGTACTAATCCATTCACTGCGCCAAAACCCAACCACTTATGAATTCACCCAGGCACTCTCCTTGCAGTACTCTAATCATTCAATCAGTACCAAAGTTCTCATCCAGTGGCCCAGGCCTTAGCACATGGAATGCTTCAAACCTCTATCCACTATGCATGAGTCTTCTAACCACCTACAAACTTGTCTTTCAAACTTTTAGTTCCCCAGTCAGTATCCATACACTTCCAGCAAACTCCCAGTCACTCCCCTTGCACTTCTCTAGTGACTCATTCAGCACCATGTTCTAATCCATTCACAACGTCAAACCCAACCACTTTTAATTCACCCAGGCACTCTCCTTGCAGTACTCTAATCATTCAATCAGTACCCAAGTACTCATGCAGCGAGCCAGGCCTTAGAACATGGACTGCTTGAAACGCCTATCCACTATGCATTCTGTCTTCTAACCACCAACACACTTGTATTTCACACCTTCAATTCCCCAGTCAGTATACATGCACTCAAGCAAATACCCTGTCACTCCCCTTGCACTCCTCCTGTGACCCGTTCAGCACCATGTACTAATCTATTCACTGCGCCAAAACCCAAACACTTATAAATTCACCCAGGCACTCTCCTTGCAGTACTCTAATCATTCAGTGAGTACCCAAGTACTCATGCAGTGAGCCAGGCCTTAGCACATGGACTGCTTCAAACGCCTATCCACTATGCATGCAGTGTCTAACCACCTACAGACTTGTTTTTCACACCTTCAATTCCCCAGTCAGTATCCATACACTTCCAGCAAACATCCTGTCACTCCTGTTGCACTTATTCTAGTGACCCATTCAGCATCATGTACTAATCAATTCACTGGCCCAAAAACCAAACACTTATAAATTCACCCAGGCACTCTCCTTGCAGTACTCTAATCATTCAGTCAGTACCCAAGTATTCATGCAATTAGAAAGGCGTTAGCAAATGGACTGCTTCAAACCCCTATCCACTATGCATGCAGTCCTCTAACCACCTTCATTCTTGTCTTTCACACCTTCAATTTCCAAGTCAGTATCCATACACTTCCAGCAAACAACCTGTCACTCCGCTTGCACTCCTGTAGTGACCCATAGAGCACCATGTACTAATCCATTCACTGCACCAAAACCCAACCACTTATAAATTCACCCAGGCACTCTCCTTGCAGTACTCTCATCATTAAGTCAGTACCCAAGTACTCATGCAGTGAGCCAGGCCTTAGCACATGGACTTCTTCAAACGCCTATCCACTATGCTTGGAGTCCTCTAACCACCTACACACTTGTCTTTCATACCTTCAATTCCCCAGTCAGTATTCATACACTTCCAGCAAAAACCCTGTCACTCTTCTTGCACTCCTCTAGTGACCCATTTAGCATCATGTACTAAACTATTCACTGCGCAAAAACCCAAACACTTATAAATTCACCCAGGCACTCTCCTTGCAGTACTCTAATCATTTAGTCAGTACCCAAGTACTCATCCAGTGACCCAGGCCTTAGCACATGGACTGCTTCAAACCTCTATCCACTATGCATGAGTCTTCTAACCACCAACACACTTGTCTTTCATACCTTAAATTCTCCAGTCAGTATCCATACACTTCCAGCAAACACCCTGTCACTCCCCTTGCACTCGTCTAGTGACCCATTTAGCACTATGTACTAATTCATTCACTGCACCAAAACCCAACCACTTATAAATTCACCCAGGTACTCTCCTTGCAGTACTCTAATCATTCAGTCAGTACCCAAGTACTCATGCAGTAAGCCAGGCCTTAGCACTTGGACTGCTTCAAACTCCTATCCACTATGCCTGCTGTCCTCTAACCACCTACACACTTGTCTTTCACACCTTCTATTCCCCAGTCAGTATCAATACACTTCCAGTAAACACCCTGCCACTCCTCTTGCGTTCCTCTAGGGACCCATTCTGCATCATGTACTGATCCATTCACTGTACCAAAACCCAAACACTTATAAATTCACCCATGCACTCTCCTTGCAGTACTCTAATAATTCAGTCAGTACCCAAGTACTCATGCACTGAGCCAGGCCTTAGCACATGGATTGCTTCAAACCCCTATCCACTATGCATGCAGTCCTCTAACCACCTACACACTTGTCTTTCACACCTTCAATTCCCCTGTCAGTATATAAAAACTCCTGAAAACACCCTTTCACTCCCCTTGCACTCCTCCAGTGACCCATTCAGCACCATGTACTAATCCATTTACTGAGCCAAAACCCAACCACTTTTAAAATCACCCAGGCACTCTCCTTGCAGGACTCTAATCATTCAGTCAGTACTCAAGTACTCATGCAGCGAGCCAGGCCTTAGCACATGGACTGCTTCAAACGCCTATCCACTATGCATGCAGTCCTGTAACCACCTACACACTTGTCTTTCACGCCTTCAATTCTCCAGTCTGTATCCATAGACTTCCAGCAAACACCCTGTCACTCCCCTTGCACTCTTCTTGTGATCCATTCATCACCATGTACTAATCCATTCACTGCGCCAAAACTCAACCACTTCTAATTTCACCCAGGCACTCTCCTTGCAGTACTCTAGTCATTCAGTCAGTACCCAAGTACTCATGCAGCGTGCCAGGCCTTAGCACATGGACTGCTTCAAACCCCTCTCCACTGTATATGCAGTCTTCTAACTACCTACACATTTGTCTTTCACACCTTCAATTCTCCAGTCAGTATCCATACACATCCAGCAAACACCCTGTCACTCCCTTTGCACTCCTCTAGTGACCCATTAAGCACCATGTACTAATCCATTCACTGTGCCAAAACCCAACCACTTATAAATTCACCCAGGCACTCTCCTTGCAGTACTCTAATCATTCAGTCAGTACCCAAGTACTCATGCACTGAGCCAGGCCCTAGCACGTTGACTGCTTCTAATGCCTATCAACTATGCATGCAGTCCTCTAACCACCTACACACTTGTCTTTCACACCTTCAATTCCCCAGTCAGTATTCATACACATCCAGCAAACACCCTGCCACTCCCCTTGCACTCCTCTAGTGACCCATTCAGCATCATGTACTAATACATTCACTGCGCCAAAACCCAACCACTTATACATTCATTCAGGCACTCTCCTTGCAGTTCTCTAATCATTCAGTGAGTTTTCAAGTATTCATGCAGTGAGCCAGGCCTTAGTACATGGACTGCTTCAAACCCCTATCCACTATGCATGCAGTCCTCTAACCACCTACACACTTGTCTTTCACACCTTCAATTCCCCAGTCAGTATTCATACACTTCTAGCAAACTGTCTGTCACTCCCTTTGCACTCCTCTGGTGACCCATTCAGCATCATGTACTAATCCATTCACGCCGCCAAAACTCAAACACTTATAAATTCACCCAGTCACTCTCCTTGCTGTATTCTAATCATTAAGTCAGTACCCAAGTACTCATGCAGCCAGCCAGGCCTTAGCAAGTGGACTGCTTCAAACGCCTATCCACTATGCATGCAGTCCTGTAACCACCTACACACTTGTCTTTCACACATTCAATTCTCCAGTCAGTATCCATACACTTCCAGCAAACACCCTGTCACTCCACTTGCACTCTTCTTGTGATCCATTCATCACCATGTACTAATGAATTCACTGTGCCAAAACTCAACCACTTATAATTTCACCCAGGCACTCTCCTTGCAGTACTCTAATCATTCAGTCAGTACCCAAGTAATCATGCAGCGAGCCAGGCCTTAGCACATGGACTGCTTCAAACCCCTATCCACTGTACATGCAGTCTTCTAACCACCTACACATTTGTCTTTCGCACCTTCAATTCTCCTGTCAGTATCCATACACATCCAGCAAACACCCTGTCACTTCCCTTGCACTCCTCTAGTGACCCATTAAGCACCATGTACTAATCCATTCACTGTGCCAAAACCCAGCCACTTATAAATTCACCCAGGCAGTCTTCTTGCAGTACGCTAATCATTCAGTCAGTATCCAAGTACTCATGCACTGAGCCAGGCCTTAGCACATGGGCTGCTTCACCTGCCTATCCACTATGCATGCAGTCCCCTAACCACCTACACACTTGTGTTTCACACCTTCAATTCCCCATTCAATATACATACACTCCAGCAAACACCCTGTCACTCCCTTTGCACTCCTCCAGTGACTCATTCAGCACCATTTATTAATCCAATTACTGCGCCAAAACCCAACCGCTTATAAATTCACCCAGGCACTCTCCTTGCAGTACACTAATCATGCAGTCAGTGCCCAAGTACTCATGCACTGAGCAAGGCCTTTGTACATGGACTGCTTCAAACAACCTATCAACTATACATGCAGTCCTCTAACCACCTACACGCTTGTCTTTCATACCTTCAATTCACCAGTCAGTATCCATACACTTTCAGCAAACACCCTGTCACTCCTCTTGCACTTCTCTAGTCATCCATTCAGCACCATGTACTAATCCATTCACTGCGCCAAAACCCAAACACTAATAAGTTCACCCAGGCACTCTCGTTGCAGTACCCTAATCATTCAGTCAGTACCCAAGTACTCATGCACTGAGCCAGGCCTTAGCACATGGACTGCTAATAACGCCTATCCACTAGGCATGCAGTCCTCTAACCACCTACACACTTGTCTTTCATACCTTCAATTCCCCAGTCAAGTCAAGTCAAGTCAAATTCCACTTTATTCGATTAATTAAAATCATACAAGCATTCTACAGCAAATATCAAAAGTTCATCTATTAAACAGTTGATAAATTTAATACAGTATTAAACAGTTGATAAATTTAAAAAACAGGTTAAAAGGGCGATAATTGCATAAAATACATTAAAAAAAGCACTCGAATGAGCAATATAGATGGATCCAAATTTCTATTGTTCTTCCAATCTTAGCCTTACTCTCTTGCATCTCACAGATGCGGCTAAAAAACTAGCAGTGCAGTACATAATTAGAGGAGAGAGCAACATCTGTAAATATAACAATGCAGGCTTATACTGGATAAAGCCCAGGTCCTTCAAAATAGATTTTAAATATCTAGTGCGAGGTTCATGATAGAAGGAACAAAAAAAACAAAAAATGGGCATTATCCTGAATAGAGAAACCATCACATTTGCATGGGGCCGATTCCTCCAGCTTGCACCAGTCTTTCTCATCCCACAGCACCGTATAAATTTGGTTAAACCGAAATTTGGATAAAAGCCATCTATGAAAAGGGTTGGTTACCGTTATTAAATAAGGAGCCAGCACACAGGATGGAGATATCAGAACATGAGCCCTCATAGAGGGTTTACATAAATCGTGGGCTTCGCGCTCGGCCATGCGAATTCTCAGAAAATTTGTTTTCACCCACGGCAGGTCAGCTCTACACAAGGCTTCAGGTCTACTAAAAATTTCAGGGCGTCCCAAAAGTGCTGTCATAGTTTCAATGTAAGACAGCCACTGAATGTCCCTTCTGTGATCAAGTTGGAGACAATCTTTGATGATCCGATGATTAAGGCTAAGGTTTGGGTTAAGCCAAAGCTTTATCCACATCAATAGTGGAGCTAGATTTATTATGTCTAGGATGTAACCCATTCCCAGCTCTAGGTGTACTGAGAAGGTAGCAGTTGACTGGGGTAAACCCAGCAATGAGCGAAAAAATTTGTTTTCCTCAGTCTGGATATCTTTAGAATTAACGTAACCCCAGACTGCTGCACCATATCTAGCAATTGCAATTGTCTTGGCTTTATAAATGGCCATAATAGCCTCCATAGGTTTCCCTCCCAATCTCTTAGCAAAACCCAGAATTGCAGCATATGAGCTTCTTACCGCATTCATTTTAGATGTTAGCTGCGGTGTCCAGGTTCCCCTCTGATCAAAAATCACACCCAAGTAGGTAAAGACCTTGACACTCGTAATCACCTCTCCGTCACAGAAAAAAGATTTTTCTTTACGCATACCACATCCTACTGACATGGTATGTGATTTACTTTTGTTGATCACCAGGTCGAGACTAGTCATAAAGTTACAATAGGCATTAAGTAACTTTTGTAAGGCAACTGGGGTCCTAGCTATGAGTACCGCGTCATCGGCATAGAGGAGCACCGGAATTGGTGCACCCCCCATGCTCGGGAAATCTTTTGTGGCAGACGTTAGGTAACCCTCCAAAGAGTTCACATAGAGCGTGGACAACATTGGCGCCAGGATACATCCCTGGCGGACCCCTCTAGTGGATCTAAAGCTCTCGGTACACTTTCCGTCGGTGGTCATTCTAATACGGGCCCTCAGATCTTTGTGGAGCTCCGCCAGAAAGTGTACCAAGGAACTGTCGAGGCCCATCTCCAGCAACATTGCCCACAGCTTAGATCTATTAACAAGATCAAAAGCTGTGGACAGGTCCATAAAACCAAGGAACAAGCTGCCCCCTTTTGCTTTGGTGTATTTGGACAGTATGAGGTGGAGGTTGAGGCATTGGTCCTCAGTACTCCTCCCTGACCTAAAGCCAAATTGTGCCTCGGATAGGATGTTATTTCCCTTGGCCCACGCGGAGATCCTCGCCAGGACAACCTTGCCTAAAATTTTTACCGAGGGGTCCAGAAGCGATATAGGTCGATAGCATTTTGGATCTCCTCTCTGCCCTTTTTTAAATATTGGGACGATTGTAGCTAGAGACCAGGACTCAGGGAAACCCACTATTGCGGCAGCGTTAAAAACTCTAGTTAAAATGTTTGCCCAAAACAGTGGATTTGCCCTGTACATGTCCGCTGGCACTCCGTCGGGGCCAGGGGCCTTGCGCCCTGCTGTCTCCTCTATGGCTCTAAGTACCTCACAGGTTTCAAAACTCACAGGCTCCATGGGGCTACCATTTACGGAGATTATAAAAGGGTCCGGCTCCCTGTGACTGTCATAAATTTTTTCGAAATGGGATAGCCAATCGACCTCTGAGATATTTAATTCCTGTGCTGAGTTTTGAGCGCCTGTAAGAAATGGAGAATTTATTATTGTCCAAAACTCAGCACTATTTTTTAGAGTAGCTTTATCCCTTAAGTCCTCCCAAGCTTTGCTTTTTAATTCATTTTTACGCAGAGTGGTGGCCGTGTTATAATCCTTTCTTAATCGCGCCACAAGCTCCTTATCCCTTGGGCGGGTGTTGAGGGCTTTTTTAAGGCGGTTATGAGCTTTACTGCAATTTTTATCAAACCAGCCTTTCGCTGGGTATTGTTTATCCCCCTGCCCTTTGGCTAAAAGACTGCTAGACACAAACCGGCAAATATCTTCAAAGGAAGATATAATATCATTGTGCCCAGCTGATGGGGTGGCACACACCATTAACTCTTCCGCGACTGAATTGGATAAAGTTATAAAAAAAAATTCCGGTACAACCGACTCCCATTTAAGTCTTCTCCCCTGATCCTTTTCCTTTACAGGCAATATAGTCCGCTGGAGAACAACAGATTTTGACAAGAAGGCACTATTTGTTAACACCAATCCAACCGGATTATGATCACTCATGGGCATAGCAATTGCATTATATGTAATCACATAATTAAGAAAATATCTCGAGATAAAAATAAAGTCAATTATCGAATCGCTAGCCCTTCCCGTGTAGGTGGCAACCCGTGTAGTATTATCATAAAATTCAGGTTCAAATAACTCATTTTCCTGCAGTACATGTTCAAGTGCTCGACCCTTCTGTGTGTGTTCTAAATGAGGGCGTGACGTTAAACTTCCTGGAAACTGATCAGTTAGCACACCGCGACGGAGAGCACCCGTGGATGCGTACAACGTTTCTCTGCTCCGTTGATTCGGTAAGCAAACCCCCACCGGTTTTCTTTCATTTTTGAAACGGGTTTAAAACCTCGATTTCAGCTGAAGCGCACGGTTTTTTCTTTATATTTCAGACACTTTACAGACAACGGTCCACTCATTTCTGATCTTGGTTCTTGCGAAGCCAAACGGTTTTCGCACTATTCGCACGTTTTTAATCAAGGTGAGCCTCGTTTTTATTTTTAGTGTTTACCATCAATGACTTTATACACAGTATGGCTAAAACTTAGTTATTATTTCCGCAGACCTGATATTGTGCCACATCATGCCATACAGAACCATATATAACCGACCAGGTATGAATTAGGGATTCTAATGCGCTTTGAATTGAACTAATAATTAGAGAGATGAGTTCTCCTCAACTTCCACTTTCATGCTATTTTTTAGAAAATGAACACGCTCATTAGCGAACATTAAAAAGGTATCGTATACCCTACTTTAAGTTTAAACTACTATCTACTGATCACGCAATGTGCAAGATTTTGATATCTTCTCCTTTTCTTCTTACAGTTTACCCCTGATGAAGGGACCAAGAATGTCCCGAAATGCATTGGGTGCATGTATTGTAATTTGTTTTGCAATTATTGTTTAACGATTGTGTATAAATGTATATACATTGAATGATTATGTATATCCAGTAACCATTGAAATTCATATTTTAAAAAATGTATATGACCACTGTTAATTGATGAAAAAAGAATTAAATGTTTGAAATAACCATACAGCAGTGCATATTGCAGCCCTAGTTACATTTATACTAGGCCACCCCCCTAAATGAGGGGGTGACACGCTGCCTGGCCCCTCCGATTCCACCATAACACATTTTGAACATAAATGAACATTAAAATCACCCATTAAAATGAATCGATACAGAGTGGATTGCTTGTCTCCGTAGAGAATTAAAAAATCTGATAACCAATTAAAATGCAAGGATTCTGGATTACTATTGGGAGCATTGTAACAGTTAACCAACAATAATTTACCACCATCCTCTAAGGTTAACTCCAGAATGATAAAGTTATTGGAAGCGCAGTCTAACATAATCAATTTGCCTTTTAAATTCACCGAAACCAGCATCATGAGGCCGCCTTTGTTCCGTCCAGCTGGGGAAGGCAAGGCAGGGACAAAGAAGGATGTGAAGCCATCTATCCAGTAGTCACACTCCAAGTCCCAAGTCTCTTGCAAGGCAATAACGTCATAACTCTTTACAAAGTTTTCCCAATTGGGGTCTCCCTTCTTAGCCCGCAACCCAGCAATGTTCCAAGATAACAGCCTAACCGTGTCCCCATTGTCACTAGTAATAATCTCTGGTGAGCTGTTCTTGACCGCCTCAGAAGAAGGTACGTGGACCATTGATGTTGGGGCCGCTACAGCGGCGTCCTCTGTACCCTCTCCCTCACCCCGTCAATCACAGAGGTCGAGGCCTGAGAGCACATTAAACCTGTTATACGTTGCAGTGGGGGGACCAAATGAACTAGAGTTATCACGGCCCTGCAAAGAACATTGCTGAGCCCGACTGGGCCCCACCGGGGTAAATGGATAAGGTCTTGGTCTGGACAAGGAGGGAAAATTGGCCTTGTTGTAGAAATACCCAAGTGGACGAACTCGGATACTATTACTGTCCTCCAACAGGGATTCTGCCCGTAGGAGGACAGTGGCCACGTGTTGTGGGTATTTAAAATTCACAACCACGCAATCCCCTCTACAAGATTTCCTTGATGGGCCAATCCAATTCACTCTCCTCGTCGTAATAATATCTCCAGCATGTTTGGAAGGGAAACCGCATTTAGCGCCTAACCAGGCCACCACTTTGTTTTTAAGAGAATCATGCGCTTCCACTTGCAGCTCAGTATTACCTGAGCAAAACAGCGGAACATTTGCAAGTACGATGACATAAGGGGCGCAATCCGGGGGCAAATTAATAGTATTGACGCATCTACTTTGTACAACGTTATTGTTATATAAGGGGCCAGGTCTCTGCAATCCCCTAGCCTGATCAGCATCCAAATCTGCTGGTGGAGGGTGGATTGCTTGGGGAACAGTAGGATTGCAGACCCGGCTAATAACAGGAGGGATCAAGGAGAGAGAGTTGGGGGCTTTTGTAGCACTATCTCCCATCACTTTAGGAATTGCTAAACTATTTTGAGGGGGTAAGGGATTCACCTGAGAGAATTTAACCAGCTGTTGATCCAGTAGACCTCCTAGTCTTTTAATCTCCGCATTTGCGGTGTCCAATTTGACTGTAAGACAGTCAATGGAAGCCTTAAGTCTTAGGTCTACAGCTGCCTCAATACGTTTAATTAGAAAATCAAACTGCTCTGGGCTCAGTGTAATATTGGGTTCCTTCGTAATCTCTGCGTTTGGTTTGTATTTGGGGGAAATGTAACTATCCGGCCGGTGATTTTCCACTCTTCTCCTGTGGATGGTCTTACCCCCCCTCTTGCTTTGTTGCCTTCTGCATGATCTAAAAGGTCTCTTTCCCCTAGTTTCTTCCAATATTTCTGTCTCTTCCTCAGAGTCAGGGCATAACGTATCATTCATTGTAGAGACCATTAATGCATTATCATGCTCCTGGTGAATAGGAACTACTGTGTTACAGGTTGGTTCAGTAGCGTTATGGTCTTCTGGCGTACAGTCCAAGATTCTATCGCCATCTAGAAAATCCTCCAGTGTAGCAGCTGTAGCTGGGGAGGGGGCATAATCCAGAGCGTCTACTTTGCCCAAGGAAGCTCTTCTATCCTCGTTGATTTTGGTCACCCTCTTAACAAGAAAATTATTCATGGAGCCAGGCCCCGTGACCACCTTATTTTTCTTAGGGCCAGACATCATAGAATATGGGCCGAAATTGACTGTCCCCTACAACTAGATCCAGATTACAGCCAAAGTACACTAAAGCTGAACACCTCCACAGCAACACTCATGGGGCAAGAATGTAAATGTAACGGACAGCAGCAGTACCTGAAGTGGGGCAGATGTCCTGGAATCCGATGTCAGGGGGATGGCCCCGCCCTGCCTCCTTCTGCCCCTGACGGCCACAGACGGCCCGCCCTTTGCCCGGGCTTAGCCCGGCGCACTCCCGCGCGCGTCCCGCGAGGCGGGAGGCGCGAGGTGCTTTAAAACAGTCCCGGTGTCAGGGGGCGGGACCTCTGAACGTTGCGCTGCCCTGAGGGCTCCTGGGGCGTGTGGTTCTCTGCCTGTGTAGTCCTCGGTCCTCACAAGTGCCGCGAAGCGTCTCCCGCGAGGCGGGAGGCGCGAGGTGCTTTAAAACAGTCCCGGTGTCAGGGGGCGGGACCTCTGAACGTTGCGCTGCCCTGAGGGCTCCTGGGGCGTGTGGTTCTCTGCCTGTGTAGTCCTCGGTCCTCACAAGTGTGTTCTGGGATGAGCTCTCCACTGCTTACTGTTCGTTACATGCTGTATTACCAATATTTTTTTTTCTTCTCTTCAAATGGAAGCAGTGAGGCCCATGGTGGATGCCGCTGCGAAGCCAATACGCTGCCGTTAAAACGCTCACGCCGCCCGGCCTGACTACTCAGATTCACCGTCTACGACCGACAGCGCTGCCCGACGCCCCAGTCAGTATTCATACATTTCCAGCAAACACCCTGTCACTCCCCTTGCACTCCTCTAATGACGCATTCAGGATCATGTACTAATCCATTCTCTGCGCCAAAACTAAACAATTTATAAATTCACCCAGGCACTCTCCTTGCAGTACTCTAATCATTCAGTCAGTACCCAAGTACTCATGCAGTGAGCAAGACCTTAGCACATGGACTGCTTCAAACCCCTATCAACTATGCATGCAGTATTCTAACCACCTACACACTTGTCTTTCACACCTTCAATTTCCCAGTCAGTATCCATACACTTCCAGCAAACACCCTGTCACTCCCCTTGCACTCTTCTTGTGATCCATTCAGCACCATGTACCAATCCATTGACTGCACCAAATCCCAACCACTTATAAATTCACCCCGGCACTCTCCTTGCAGGACTCTAATCATTCAGTCAGTACTCAAGTACTCATGCAGCGAGCCAGGCCTTAGCAAGTGGACTGCTTCAAACGCCTAGCCACTATGCATGCAGTCCGGTAACCACCTACACACTTGTCTTTCACACATTCAATTCTCCAGTCAGTATCCATACACTCCTGCAAACACCCTGTCACTCCCTTTGCACTCCTCCAGTGACCCATTCAGGACCATTTACTAATCCACTCACTGCGCCAAAACCCAAACACTTATATATTCACCGAGGCACTCTCCTTGCTGTACTCTAATCATTCAGTCAGTACCCAAGTACTCATGCAGTGAGCCAGGCCTTAGCACATGGAATGCTTCAAATGCCTATCCACTATGCATGCAGTCCTCTAACCACCGACACACTTGTCTTTCACACCTTCAATTCCCCAGTCAGTATATATACCCTCCTGCAAACACCCTGTCACTCCCATTGCACTCCTCCAGTGACCTATTCAGCACCATGTACTAATCCATTCACTGAGCCAAAACCCAACCACTTATAAATTCACCCAGGCACTCTCCTTGCAGTACTCTAATCATTCAGTCAGTACTCAAGTACTCATGCAGTGAGCCAGGCCGTAGCACATGGACTGCTTCAAACCCCTATCCACTATGCATGCAGTCCTCTAACCAGCTATACACTTGTCTTTCACACCTTCAATTCCCCAGTCAGTATTCATACACTTCTAGCAAACTGTCTGTCACTCCCCTTGCACTCCTCCAGTGACCCATTCAGCATCATGTACTAATCCATCCACGCCGCCAAAACTCAAACACTTATAAATTCACCCAGTCACTCTCCTTGCTGTATTCTAATCATTAAGTCAGTACCCAAGTACTCATGCATTGAGCCAGGCCTTAGCACATGGACTGATTCAAACGCCTATCCATTATGCAGGCTGTCCTCTAACCACCTACACACTTGTCTTTCACACCTTCAATTTCCCAGTCAGTATCCATACACTTCCAGCAAACACCCTGTCACTCCCCTTGCACTCTTCTTGTGATCCATTCAGCACCATGTACCAATCCATTCACTGCACCAAATCCCAACCACTTATAAATTCACCCCGGCACTCTCCTTGCAGGACTCTAATCATTCAGTCAGTACTCAAGTACTCATGCAGCGAGCCAGGCCTTAGCAAGTGGACTGCTTCAAATGCCTATCCACTATGCATGCAGGCCTGTAACCACCTACACACTTGTCTTTCACACATTCAATTCTCCAGTCTGTATCCATACACTTCCAGCAAACACCCTGTCACTCCCCTTGCACTCTTCTTGTGATCCATTCATCACCATGTACTAATCCATTCACTGTGCCAAAACTCAACCACTTATAATTTCACCCAGGCACTCTCATTGCAGTACTCTAATCATTCAGTCAGTACCCAAGTAATCATGCAGCGAGCCAGGCCTTAGCACATGGACTGCTTCAAACCCCTATCCACTGTACATGCAGTCTTCTAACCACCTACACATTTGTCTTTCGCACCTTCAATTCTCCAGTCAGTATCCATACACATCCAGCAAACACCCTGTCACTCCCCTTGCACTCCTCTAGTGACCCATTAAGCACCATGTACTAATCCATTCACTGTGCCAAAACCCAGCCACTTATAAATTCACCCAGGCACTCTTCTTGCAGTACGCTAATCATTCAGTCAGTATCCAAGTACTCATGCACTGAGCCAGGCCTTAGCACATGGGCTGCTTCTAATGCCTATTCACTATTCATGCAGTCCTCTAACCACCTACACACTTGTCTTTCACACCTTCAATTCCCCAGTCAGTATTCATACACTTCCAGCAAACACCCTGCCACTCCCCTTGCACTCCTCTAGTGACCCATTCAGCATCATGTACTAATACATTCACTGCGCCAAAACCCAACCACTTATACCTTCACTCAGGTACTCTCCTTGCAGTACTCTAATCATTCAGTGAGTTCTCAAGTATTTATGCAGCGAGCCAGGCCTTAGTACATGGACTGCTTCAAACCCCTATCCACTATGCATGCAGTCCTCTAACCACCTACACACTTGTCTTTCGCATCTTCAATTCCCCAGTCAGTATACATACACTTCCAGCAATCACCCTGTCACTCCCCTTGCATTCCTCCAGTGACCCAATCAGCACCATGTACTAATCCATTCACTGCGCCAAAACCCAACCACTTATAAATTCACACAGGCACTCTCCTTGCAGTACTCTAATCATTCAGTCACTACCCATGTACTCATGCAGCGAGCCAGGCCTTAGCACATGAGCTGCTTCACCTGCCTATCCACTATGCATGCAGTCCCCTAACCACCTACACACTTGTCTTTCACACCTTCAATTCCCCATTCAATATACATACACTCCAGCAAACACCCTGTCACTCCCTTTGCACTCCTCCAGTGACTCATTCAGCACCATTTATTAATCCATTCACTGCGCCAAAACCCAACCGCTTATAAATTCACCCAGGCACTCTCCTTGCAGTACACTAATCATGCAGTCAGTGCCCAAGTACTAATGCACTGAGCCAGGCCTTTGTACATGGACTGCTTCAAACGCCTATCTACTATGCATGCAGTGCTCTAACCACCTACACGCATGTCTTTCACACCTTCAATTCCCAGGTCAGTATCCATACACTTCCAGCAAACACCCTGTCTCTCCCCTTGCACTCCTCTAGTCATCCATTCAGCACCATGTACTAATCCATTCACTGCGTCAAATCCCAACCACTAATAAATTCACCCAGTCACTCTCCTTGCTGTACTCTAATCATTCAGTCAGCACCCAAGTACTCACGCAGCGAGCCAGGCCTTAGCACATGGACAGCTTCAAACGCCTATCCACTATGCATGCAGTTCTCTAGCCACCTACACACTTGTCTTTCACACCTTCAATTCCCCAATCAGTATCCATACACATCCAGCAAACACCCTGTCACTCCCCTTGCACTCCTCTAGACATCCATTCAGCACCATGTACTAATCCATTCACTGCGCCAAAACCCAACCACTTATAAATTCACCCAATCACTCTCCTTGCTGTACTCTAATCATTCAGTCAGTACCCAAGAAATCATGCAGCGAGCAAGGCCTTAGCACATGGACTGCTTCAAACCCCTATCCACTATGCATGCAGTCTTCTAACCACCTACACAATAGTCTTTTACACTTTCAATTCCCCAGTCAGTATCCATACACTTCCAGCAAACACCCTGTCACTCCACTTGCACTCATCTAGTGACCTATTCAGCACCATGTACTAATCCATTCACTGCGCCAAATCCCAACCACTTTTAAATTCACCCAGGCACTCTCCTCGCAGTACTCTAATCATTCAGTCAGTTCCCATGTACTGATCCCGTGACCCAGGCCTTAGCACATGGACTGCTTCAAACAACCTATCAACTATACATGCAGTCCTCTAACCACCTACACACTTGTTTTTCATACCTTCAATTCCCCAGTCAGTATCCATACACTTTCAGCAAACACCCTGTCACTCCTCTTGCACTTCTCTATTGACCCATTCAGCACCATGTACTAATCCATTCACTGCGCCAAAACCCAAACACTAATAAG
Organism: Triturus cristatus; assembly: GCF_964204655.1. Classification (NCBI taxonomy): domain Eukaryota; kingdom Metazoa; phylum Chordata; class Amphibia; order Caudata; family Salamandridae; genus Triturus; species Triturus cristatus. The sequence goes on along the minus strand of NC_140583.1, from coordinate 44,959,935 downwards.
TTCACCCAGGCACTCTCGTTGCAGTACCCTAATCATTCAGTCAGTACCCAATTACTCATGCACTGAGCCAGGCCTTAGCACATGGACTGCTAATAACGCCTATCCACTAGGCATGCAGTCCTCTAACCACCTACACACTTGTCTTTCATACCTTCAATTCCCCAGTCAGTATTCATACACTTCCAGCAAACACCCTGTCACTCCCCTTGCACTCCTCTAATGACGCATTCAGGATCATGTACTAATCCATTCTCTGCGCCAAAACTAAACAATTTATAAATTCACCCAGGCACTCTCCTTGCAGTACTCTAATCATTCAGTCAGTACCCAAGTATTCATGCAGTGAGCAAGACCTTAGCACATGAACTGCTTCAAACCCCTATCAACTATGCATGCAGTATTCTATCCACCTACACACTTGTCTTTCACATCTTCAATTTCCCAGTCAGTATCCATACTCTTCCAGCAAACACCCTGTCACTCCCCTTGCACTCTTCTTGTGATCCATTCAGCACCATGTACCAATCCATTCACTGCACCAAATCCCAACCACTTATAAATTCACCCCGGCACTCTCCTTGCAGGACTCTAATCATTCAGTCAGTACTCAAGTACTCATGCAGCGAGCCAGGCCTTAGCAAGTGGACTGCTTCAAACGCCTATCCACTATGCATGCAGTCTTGTAACGATCTACACACTTGTCTTTCACACATTCAATTCTCCAGTCAGTATCTATACACTTACAGCAAACACCCTGTCACTCCCCTTGCACTCTTCTTGTGATCCATTCATCACCATGTACTAATCCATTCACTGTGCCAAAACTCAACCACTTATAATTTCACCCAGGCACTCTCTTTGCAGTACTCTAATCATTCAGTCAGTACCCAAGTAATCATGCAGCGAACCAGGCCTTAGCACATGGACTGCTTCAAACCCCTATCCACTGTACATGCAGTCTTCTAACCACCTACACATTTGTCTTTCGCACCTTCAATTCTCCAGTAAGTATCCATACACATCCAGCAAACACCCTGTCACTCCCCTTGCACTCCTCTAGTGACCCATTAAGCACCATGTACTAATCCATTCACTGTGCCAAAACCCAACCACTTATAATTTCACCCAGGCACTCTGCTTGCAGTACGCTAATCATTCAGTCAGTATCCAAGTACTCATGCACTGAGCCAGGCCTTAGCACATGGACTGCTTCTAATGCCTATCCACTATGCATGCAGTCCTCTAACCACCTACACACTTGTCTTTCACACCTTCAATTCCCCAGTCAGTATTCATAAACTTTCAGCAAACACCCTGCCACTCCCCTTGCACTCCTCTAGTGACCCATTCAGCATCATGTACTAATACATTCACTGCGCCAAAACCCAACCACTTATACATTCACTCAGGGACTCTCCTTGCAGTACTCTAATCATTCAGTGAGTTGTCAAGTATTTATGCAGCGAGCCAGGCCTTAGTACATGGACTGATTCAAACCCCTATCCACTATGCATGCAGTCCCCTAATCACCTACACACTTGTCTTTCACATCTTCAATTCCCTAGTCAGTATACATACACTTCCAGCAAACACCCTGTCACTCCCCTTGCATTCCTCCAGTGACCCAATCAGCACCATGTACTAATCCATTCACTGCGCCAAAACCCAACCACTTATAATTTCACACAGGCACTCTCCTTGCAGTACTCTAATCATTCAGTGACTACCCAAGTACTCATGCAGCGAACCAGACCTTAGCACATGGACTGCTTCAAATGCCTATCCACTATGCATGCAGTCCCCTAACCACCTACACACTTGTCTTTCACACCTTCAATTCCCCAGTCAATATACATACACTTCCAGCAAACACCCTGCCACTCCCCTTGCACTCCTCTAGTGACCCATTAAGCATCATGTACTAATACATTCACTGCGCCAAAACCCAACCACTTATACATTCACTCAGGCACTCTCCTTGCAGTACTATAATCATTCAGTCAGTACTCAAGTATTCATGCAGCGAGCCAGGCCTTAGTACATGGACTGCTTCAAACGCCTATCCACTATGCATGCACTCCCCTAACCACCTACACACTTGTCTTTCACACTTTCAATTCCCCATTCAATATACATACACTCCAGCAAACACCCTGTCACTCCCTTTGCACTCCTCCAGTGAATCATTCAGCACCATTTACTAATCCATTCACTGCGCCAAAACCCAAACACTTATAAAATCACCCAGGCACTGTCCTTGTAGTACTCTAATCATTCAGTCAGTACCCAAGTACTCATGCTCTAAGCCAGGCCTTAGCACATGGACTGCTTCAAACGTCTATCCACTATGCATGCAGTCCTCTAACCACCTACACACTTGTCTTTCACACCTTCAATTCCCTAGTCAGTATCCATACACTTCCAGCAAACACCCTGTCACTCCTCTTGCACTCCTCTAGTGAAACATTCAGCACCATGTTCTAAGCCATTCACTGCGCCAAAACCCAAACATTATAAATTCACCCAGGCACTCTCCTTGCAGTACTCTAATCATTCTGTCAGTACCCAAGTACTCATGCAGTGTCCCAGGCCTTAGCACATGGAGTGCTTCAAACAACCTATCAGCTATGCATGCAGTCCTCTAACCACCTACACACTTGTCTTTCACACCTTCAATTCCCCCGTCAGTATCCATACACTTCCAGCAAACACCCTGTCAATCCCCTTGCACTCCTCCAGTGACCCATTCAGCACCATGTACTAATCCATTCACTGCGCCAAAACCCAACCACTTATACATTCACCCAGGCACTCTCCTTGCAGTACTCTAATCATTCAGTCAGTACCCAAGTATTCATGCAGCGAGCCAGGCCTTAGCACATGGACTGCTTCAAACCCCTATCCACTGTACATGCAGTCTTCTAACCACCTACAAATTTGTCTTTCGCACCTTCAATTCTCCAGTCAGTATCCATACACATCCAGCAAACACCCTGTCACTCCCCTTGTACTCCTCTAGTGACCCATTAAGCACCATGTACTAATCCATTCACTGTGCCAAAACCCAACCACTTATAATTTCACCCAGGCACTCTGCTTGCATTACGCTAATCATTCAGTCAGTACTCAAGTACTCATGCAGTGAGCCAGGCCGTAGCACATGGAATGCTTCAAACGCCTATCCACTATGCATGCAGTCCTCTAACCACCGACACACTTGTCTTTCACACCTTCAATTCCCCAGTCAGTATATATACACTCCTGCAAACACCCTGTCACTCCCATTGCACTCCTCCAGTGACCTATTCAGCACCATGTGCTAATCCATTCACTGAGCCACAACCCAACCACTTATAAATTCACCCAGGCACTCTCCTTGCAGTACTCTAATCATTCAGTCAGTACTCAAGTACTCATGCAGTGAGCCAGGCCGTAGCACATGGACTGCTTCAAACC